>NC_072821.1:29534555-30790805 GCF_027744805.1 Dunckerocampus dactyliophorus | reverse complement strand
CCTTTTTCGGGTACATGAAATACAGTCATACATGAGCAGTTTTGGTTGATCTGTGGTTGTTTTGCTTGACTAGCTTATCAAATTACTATAGGCAGTCCCTCATGTTGGAATGTTTCGTAGTTACAACATACTTCCATAAATTATTAATACCAATAAAGAAAAAGAGAAGTAGTTATAGGTGTGCGGCGGAATAATATGTAATCGTGAGTCTCTTTTGTTTTTTTTAGTTTACTTTTTACCCTTCATTAAGAAAAGTGAAAGGTGAAGTGAAATTAGACATGCTGGAGAAACGCCGATTAACATTGGTTGCCAAATAACTAACTAATAAGTGCAACTTATGACCTGACCTGAGAAGGCTGAGAGGCATGACCCCGGGAGACTCGGATGCAGGGACGGTCTCAGTGTCAGTGACAGGTGTGGTTGCAGTGGTGGTATCCTCTAGAGAGGAGCTCATGAATGAAGTGGTGCTGGAGGCGGAGGGGCTTGTGGTGACTGGAGTCTGTACTAACTGCTCACCCTCTGGACCCTCACCTTCACCCTCGGACTCATTTTTCACACCTAAGAAAGGTCCAAGGAAACAATTCTGTTAGTAAGACTATATTCTAAACAAAAATATGTCTGTAGTCAACGTCACATCGGTAATTCTCAGGGCATTGAATGGATTGCAACTGAACTGCTCAGGTTGTCTAGAACAACGGTTTGCCACTCATTCGAGCAGTCTGTTCAAGCTCAAAGACTAGATAGGACAGCTCTAGACTGAGGGGATCATGCATAATACCAAGTATTTATCCTCTAAGGTAGAGGCACACCCAAACAAGAACAAGAACGACCACCTTTGGCTTTAGGTGAACTGATTGGAATGCTAATGAGGGTGATTCCACTCAAACGACTTCTGTTGGCTGGCAGAGGTCCCACTCCATTGTATCTTAATGACTGAAGTTTTTGCACCACAAAAGAGTTTTGAAAGCATCTTGTTTGTGGCATGCCTCTACCCTAGAGGATAAATACTTCCCGCACCATCGCCTCAAGACTAGTACTGCCCTATCTAGTCTTTGAGTATGAAGGGATGACACCTGCTCGGATGAGGTGAAACGTCTTCTAACACGACCTGGACATTCCAGTGGCAATCGATTCAATGCCCTGAGGGTACAATGACCTGGATGAATGACAATATTCAGAGGCACACCTCAGTAACAACAATCAAACTAGCGCCTGAATGACAGAAAACAGTTTGAGTTACCTTTATTGTCAATTCATGACTTGAGATTATACTTCTCAAATGATCAGAAACAGTGGAACCGTGGTTAGCATCATTAATCCATTCCAGAAGGTTCAAAAAATGTTAACACAAAATGCGTTTTTATTGTTTTACAGATTGTCATCCCTCGTTTATCGCAGAAAATTGGTCTTTTAATAAATGGAATGTTTTCGTAGTTAGAACATACAAACCTGTTCTAAAAATGTTTGTCAACATTATTAGAGCTCTGCAAACATGAAATAACACCCCATAATTACCTTTATACTGTATTATAGTACACATGATAAGCAATAATAAGACATAATATCTCACCGTTAGCATTAGCAAGGAAAATTCGTTGTTGTTGTAGTAGTATCTCAAACATAATGTGGGTCATGGTATTAAAAAAAAAGAAGCTTGTGCACAGGCTACGGCATCTCTGAAGTGACACAAAAGACAGCCACCACTTTAAACATAGTGATACTGTACACCAAGCTCCAATTTATTTACCCTAACCTAAGACTGAGTTTGCAACTGAGCGAGGAAGGACAAAAAAATCATTTATTAATTACATTTATGAAAACAAATTTTGAGTGAGGGATGATGACTGTATTGTTTTACAGCTATATTTTTTTTTTAAATACATATAAATGATGAATGAAAGGGATAAAAAAAGTTTAAGGTTACTTTTACCTTCATTGAAGACGTGACTGTTGCCAAATACACAATGTGGCAGCAAGACTACAGAATTCAAGAAATAAGTCATAGTAAAACATGAAATTGTGTCTGTGTTGATCTTGCTTGCATACCGTGTCTTTGTCAACGCGTGAAGGTAAAATGAATGAAGGTAAAAGTAACCTTAAATGTTCATTTATCCCTTACATTTGTCATTTAACTGCATTCAGAATTGTTTTATGCATGTAAAACTATAAAAATGTGTTTCGTGTTCATATTTTTGAGACTTGAGCCTTTAACTGGTTTTGGTTAGCAAGAACTACAGACTACACTACAGCAGATGACATCAGAGGTGGGCAACGAAGCCCATCCCTGTTCCCTGTTTGCATTGTATTAGCACCTAATAGGCTGCTAACAAGGACATGTGATGATCAAAATACATAAAAAACACAGTTGGACTCACGCTGTGTATTAATAACACGAAAAGACGCGGGCCGTATTGTACGCTAATTGGAAAATGTATGCGAACCGAAGCTATATTTTTGCGTACATTGTTGACATTAACCAAAAAACACGCTAACTGGGGCATTCGCTAACCAAGGTCCGCTGATCCACTGTATTGGTATTACAAACTAATAATGCCTGTCATAAGCAAGTTCGCACACTTGATCAAATCCAAACACTCTCACCATGTTTACCCTTTCCCCCACAGGGTTCTTCCAGAAGCCCATTGACGACTAGCTTGTAGATCATGGCCTGTGCCCTCTCCAGGTCTGCCAATCCTAAAGCCCGTTTGATGGGAGAACGCAAGACTGCCCGCTTCACCATGTGGCGCATTAGGAACTGAAGAGCAGCCCGCATCTCCACCTCTTCTTGGCATATCGGAGAGGTGGCAGCTGTGCTTGCACTGGCACTAGCGTTTAGATCAGCATTGTGCCCACTGGATTCTGGTAACACCTTAAAAAGAGAAATAATAACATCACTGACATTAAATCAGAATAGGAGGGTATAATAAGATGGTTTGTGAAAAAAAGTGAAAAATTTCACATTTTTCCACTTTCTATAGTTTCTATATTATGTGAGTAAATCTTGCCCGGTCCAGTACCTTTGGTATAAGCAGCAGCTCTGCATACTTGCTGCAGCTAAGCAGGACACTGAGGGTCTTCATGGCTCCTAGGTAGAGGTAGGAGAGCTGCACTGCGTGGATCTCCGATTGGGTGGCAATTAAAGAAGGGTATGGCTCATGACTACGGGAAGCATGCTCGTGGCCTTTCTTCTTGTTCCCCTCAATGGGAGCATGGGGTGCTACAGAAAAAAGGGTGTCATTCCCGCTGACCCCACCAACAACAACAGAGGAGATCTCACCATCTGACTTTGAGTTGGGTGCCACATGTGCCTTGACTTCGTCGAGACTATGAGAAACCCGCAAGTCAGAGGTGGTTGTGCTTGGGACAGATCCAGATCCTTTGCCAACATTGTCCCTTAGTTCCTTGTGGTTGGGCATTTCATTGTCTGCCTTGTCTTCATTGTTTGTCGGCTCGTGTCCTGTCGAGTACGCATTCCGATGCCTCTTGTCGTGGCGACGTGCACTGAGCTTAGCCGCCGTTTCCTCGTGGATGCTTATAAGGTAGGTGAGATCCAACAGTAGCGAGGCAGTGAGGCCACGGAAACGTGCGACGTCAAAAGGCAGAGGCTCACAGGGTTCCAGGTTGTACAGTGGAGTGTCACTAGGTGACCAGAAAGTTGGGAAGCTTTAATTGAAGTGAGTCGAGAATTAAAGGAGACAAGGGAAAGGAAGAACAAAGTGAGGGAAAGGGCAGGAGAGAAGAAATAGCACAACAGGCTTGACATGAGATGGGGAAAAATGTACATGGCACTGAATGCCCGACTAGATAGAGTGGTCCATGCAAAACAGTAGTTTTATCAAGATGTGGAAGGGTACAAAGAGCACGTCATGTAGAGTGGAGAACATATAAATGCAAGCAGCAACGGAGCATTAAAAAGAAAAACATACATTTCATTTGGTCTGTGGTAAAAATTTTGATAACCGTATCCATATACGCAACATTGCACAAACTAATTTTCATGCTCTTATAGCCACATAACCTTACATTATGTGTGTGCGGTTGTGTGGATTACAACTACTAGTAAAGGATGAACATTTGAAGAATGTTCCTTGAGTGATGATCCATTGAATTCATGATCAAGCAATTGGTGGTTTTATATTTGACAACATATAAAAGGATTCTTTTTAAAAACTAATCATGTTCTTTATTGCATTTTGTGCAAGTCAGTCCGAGGCTCTGTCACCCATTATACCCCTTTTCCCACTGTGACTGGTTCGGAGCTGGTTCAGAGTAGGTCTGGTTTTCCATTATCATGGTTCCACAGGGGTGCTGAACTGGAGGCGTATTTTTTGGTTCAACTACGGCTCCAAAAGCTTGCTGGGCTGAGTGCTAAACCGTTTGCATAATGAAGTGGGGAAGGTGTTACACCAAGTAAATATCCGCCTATTACCTCTGTTTCAACTTTATTGACTCATTTACTGTAAATGACATCCAGAGCAGCAAGTACAAGTACAAGTAATATTACCGGGTTACAAATGTCTGAAAATAATGTGGTGGATTATTAAAATTGAAATTCGTTTGCACTTTCTTTAATATTAAATGATCTGTTATGATGGAGTGTCTTTCCACCACATACACACTATAAATATAAACATATAAGTCACCGTATAGGTTTAATCCTTTAATCCACGCACATATTACATTTAGATTATGTTTTTTATGGTTATTTCTAGCATACAATCGCGTACTGTATTTTATTTTGGAAAGCAGGAAGTGACGTTTCTGTAACATCTCCGCGACAGAGCTGTGTTTGGTTGCTGCTTTATGTTAATGTTCAAGAAGAAATACTGTAATATTACATAACTGTGATTCTTGACTTGAATATTACACAAAATAATAGCCGTAAGTATTTTTTAAATGATTGATTGTCCGGTTTGTCAAATTCTGACAGAAGATGAGTAATCATGAAAATAATAGCTCCAGGCAAGTCATTGCTTTTCATCTGGACATTTGACAAAATAAACATTATTTAAATTGCGTGACTCACACTCCCTTTTGTTATTTCCTTGTGAGTAATGACATGGCTCCCCAGGACAATGAAAATGAATCTGGTGTAGAGCCTTTTCAAAGCCAACACTTGTTCACCTCCAGCTCTGAACAAAATCTGCACCCGCACCAAAGTTTGCTGCAGTGGAAAAGGGGTATTAAAGAATAAAATGGGAGAATTCACCCAATCGCCCGTCAGTCTCTGTTGATGTAATGGTACATGTTGCGCCCTTCGAAGCAGGAGGTGCAGGTTTGATCCCAACCCTGGGCAGATTCTTTTTTATAAACAAAAAAAGGCTCGTAACGGGGAGTGGGGCCAAACTGAATCAAAAAGTCCAGTACCAAATTTTTGTCCCAGTTCACCCGGAATAATTTCTAATACGCTTCTGCCTTGGAGACTATGTGTCTGTAAGTAATGTGAAACTATAATGATATGATACCTGTGTGGATTGAGCAATGTGGTATATAATTAGTTTCCCTGGTAACTAATTACATTCATGAAGAAGTAATGCCTTTACTCATTCAATTACTTTTTTGGGAAAGTAAATAATAACTATAATTAATTTATTTTTAAAGTGATTTGCCCAACACTGATGATAACTAAGATGCACAGTGGTCTCATTATTTTTGACTTCCTCCTCCCAATAAGCCTGTCTCTCCCTCCTTTGCAATGCCCCTCTTAGTCAAGTCAACCACAGGGATTAAAGTAAGTAGTTCTCTCTTTTTTATAACAGTTTCATTTTATACTGTATGTCCTTCATGTGTACAGTGTGAGTGACTAAAGTATTTATTTAGGCATAAGTTCCGACTTACGCTAAAACTCGACTGTTTTTTTTATCGTTCCAAATGTTGACACAACGGTCATTGTTCTCTGTCTATGTACTTCCTTTCAATTTCTTTCAAGCTTTGCGGCCGCTCATTTATGCCGCTATCTGGTAGCTTGTCCAGTATATAGCAAACGGTGCAGCTGATGGAGGCGGAGTCAGGCAGGTTAAAAGTGCACCTTGGTGTAAGACATACTGTAACATTGCAACATTGCAAAAAAAAAAAAACAAGTACCTGATGGTGATCTCAGCCTCGTCCCATTGCACCTTGGCTGAAGTACTGCCTTCTTTCACCACTCCAAGCAAAGTTGCATGCCGCCCTGTCTGCTTGTGAACACACCGCCCACCGACACGAAGGCCAGCATCTGCCCCTCCGATTACAGCCAAGACTGGCCATACCTCAGTGCAAAGTGTTCTTAGGAGGTGCTCCGACAGCTCGCCTAAGCCGTGTTGTCGTCCGTGCCGTCCCCTTTCTTCCTCGGTTCTCATAGGAGTTTCCTGACCTTCTCGCTGTGTGTCATGCTCCTCGCGACTTTGAACCGAGCGACTCTTTTTTAGCCTCTGACCCCCACTGCTTCCGGAGGCACTTGCTGACTCTCTGAAGCAAGGCTTGATTTTATAAAGACGTTCAATCATGGTTTTGTTGATACGATGTGTCCAGTCATCAGTGCGGTGTAAGATTCGGATTAACTGTGTGGTGGCCTCGGCCAGGACAGTGGCCATTGGGCTGCAAACTGGGTCTCCGGGCAGTAGGTCTCGGGGTGTGCCGCGCATTTGCATGTCACAGATCTTAACCTGGAAGGAGGAAATATAGAATTATAGAATATACACACAAATCAATACAGTTGTACCTCGCTACAACGCGGTTCGAACATCGCTGCCTCACTCTATAGCAAGTTTTCAAAAATGCATGAATTAATAAATAATTGCTGCATCGCTATTGAGTACGGCCTATTGTAAGTAAAAAAAAAAATAAAACACACATTTGAGCACATAGTACTTATTTTTGGCCTAAATTAAGCATTTTCAAGCATTAAAATGGACTAAAATACAAATACAAGGCAGAAGCAGCCTTCTAATTGTGAATGTAGTATTCTACATTGACCAGTAGGTGTTGGTAATTGTTCGGTCAGAAAAGCTCCACATGTGATCAACAGAATATGCATTTATTGCGGGTTTAAATGATCTCATAACAGGCACAATAATAATAACATAATAATCATACTAATAACATGGGGCTGCTGTTGGGGCCATAACCCGCAACGTCAACTCTGAACCTCCGATGTCACTTCCTGTCCTCCACATATCTGTCTGCCTGCCACTAAGGTCCCCATTTACTGTGACACACACAAGCAGGAGTTATATTTACGTCTTATATATATTGGATAATACGGGTGCAAAGCCATTACAACACATTGATGAGAAAATAGCCAACACAGAAAGTACGCTGTTCAAAAAACAACAACAACAAACTCTTATGTTTAATATGTCTTATTTTCTCATAAAATATCTACTATATTGGGTAATACCCATTTAAAGTGATTATATGGGTGTTAGTTATTTTTCTACAGGGCTCTAATAATGTAAAAAAACATATTTAGAAGATCGTAAAACAGGTTTTCCATGCCATGAAACTATTCCATATATTATTCACTTATGAAAATTCACTTATCGCGGTCGGGTCTGGAACCAATTAACCACTGACATATAGCTCACTGTGTAAAAGAAGTGAAGATACCAACAGAAGTCAAGTCTGTAATATTTGTCTTACACAGAATGTCATCAAGAACGCGTTTTTTCCCCCCCTTCTCTTACCTTCTCCCCTGGGTTACTGCTATAGAACATCACACAGGGGTACAGTTCTGTGGCATCCACATCCTCAAAGGCTAACTTGGGTTCCTGTGGAGTCACATATTAGCAGTTTGGGAAAGAAATGTTTCATTGAGTCCTTTGAGTCCATGTTTGTATTGCCATTTGTGTTTATAACCAATATCAAGCCCTCCTCTCACCTCTCCATTCTTTCCAAATGACATGGTTCTAGCCTCCATGTCCAGCACACAAGTGATGTAGTCTCCCTGGGTAAAACTGGTAAGTGTCAGAGTTTGTTCCCCATTGTGATAGAGGTTGCCACTGTACGCTCGGTATAACCACATATCTGATGTGGTGCGGTGGTTGAAGTCATGCACGGGCCATCGTGAAACACCCACGCATGTACCCTCATTGCCACGGTTCTCCTTTACGATGTAAAACTATGGGGGGAAATGGTCACTGCAGTATTTTATGACACAGAACAAATATAATAGGGCAACATTGTACCTTCCATTGATAGCACCCAGAGGAGATACCAGTGGAGGCCAGGCCATAGCCTTTACCCCCACTGCCATGGGTCAGCCCCTGTCCATTTTCCACAACACAACACTGAGCCTTCTCGGGGTCAAAGGACACTTCTTGGACGGGAAGGTTCTCCTCTTCCTCCTCAGAGTCTCCCTATTGATTTCAAAGTTTGTAGTCCATCAAACAATTGCACACTATGAGGACACAGTTAAGGAAGATACTGTACATATGTTTGGTTTCTAACCTGTAATTTAAGTTCATGTACTTTTTCTTTAATCTGGGCCGAGTGCTTGGCTTGGGCAATGGGAGCTTCCCACATGCAGTCAGACAGCAAAGAGAAGAGCCGCTCAACAACCTGGAAGACAAACAAATCACATCAAACTCTTGCCTGATTCTTCAGACTACAGGGGTTTTTTCAACCAACCTTAGTTATAAGAGTTGGAATACAATATTAAGAAGTAAGAGGTTGTCCAATTTAACAGCCAAAAAATGAAGTATCAAACTGAAGTATCAACATTCAGATGCAATGAAATACAAATGTTGGAATTTTCATGAAAAGATGCATTGCAAACCAGATTTGAAATTTTTTAAGTTTTTATGCATTTTTGTGTATTTATGCAACCAGGTTATTTTTTCTTTTCAATTGAGTTGTACTGGTTGTAGGTCACATTAGAGGTGGACAGTTTTGAAAAACTGATCTTGATCTCATATTTTTTACATCACACAAACCCGCCAGACTTTTTACATCCAATGTAAATGTGCCAGTAGAGACCACAAGAGGAGCAGATTTGTGGGTGTGTTTAGAACACAGAGCAAGAGGCTGTGCATTTGTAGGATTAAGTCAAATAAACTAGTGAGTGTTCAAACTCAAGACATTAGTCACCCAATGAACTGTGACATGTACTGAAATGATCCTTATCCAGCTGTGGATGCACTGACTGTACTTGTTTGGAGGTGAAATGACTTGGCGCTTACATTAACCTAAAAAAAATGTAAAGGTGTACCTGTGTCATTTGGTCATCTTCCATATTGGCCTCACAGGCAGGTAGGACAGCCTCCAAAACGTGAAGCGCAAGAAGCCGAGTTCTCAGGTTTCCCACCAGAGGGACCCCTAGATTTGACAATCAAAATGAAATACACATCAAACTTTCATTCATGGACACCCATCCATCCATCTTCTTCCACTTATTTGAGATCGGATCGCAGGGGCAGCAGGCTAAGCAGGGAAGCTCAGACTTCCTTCTCCCAGGTACTCCGTCCAGCTCCTCCCACCGGGTCCCGAGGCATTCCCAGGCCAGTTGAGAGACATAGTCTCTCCAACATGTCCTGGTTCTTTCCCGAGGCCACGTCCCTCCCGGACATGCCCCAAACACATACAGGGGGACGTGTTTAGGAGACATTATGACCAGATCATCTGGCTCCTCTCAATGAGGAGGAGCAGTGGTTCCGGATGACAGTGCTTCTCACCTTGTCTCTAAGGGAGAGTCCAGCCATCCTATGAAGAAAACCAATTTTGGCTGCTTATACCAGTGATTTTGCCCTTTCGGCCACTATCCAAAGCTCATGACCACAGGAGAGGGTATGAACGTAGATTGACCAGTAAATTGAGAGCGTTGCCTTTCGGCTCAGCTCGCTCTTCACCACAACGGACCGATGCAGTCTGCATCACTGCAGACACCGCACCAATCAGCCTGTTTCGTGATTCACGGACATATCCATCCCAAATCTTGGTGGTCTTACCTGAGCAGCATTTCTGTGCAGCAATATTGAGTAACACTTCGGTCCATTTGGGGGAAGCCATCTTGGACTGGATGGCTTTGGATGACACCACTCTCCTTAAGAAGACTAGAAAGTCTCCCAGGTGTAGCTCAGCAGTGTGTTGTTTGCGTAGTAAAGCTAAAAAACAAACAATATAATTACATAAAAAATGACATGCCCAAACAAACACAATTATCACTATTATGGTAGCATTGTTTGCCTGTGATTCTTTATAAAAGAATGAGACCCAAGTCCCTATTTAGTTACCTCTGAAGTCTTTCTTCTCAGAATCCACTGAGTCCTCTTGTTTGTTGTCTTGGTGCTGTTCAGAAGACAGGATGCTAACTCCTGCCTGCGACAGAAGGTTCTTCAGCTGGCTGCAGAGGAGGTCCAGCAATGACTGGACAACCTTTGGACTTAATTTGTCTGCATAAGTCCTGTAATGTTAAGGAGAGGCAATGTTTTATGAATGTTATTTTCTCAAGCCTACCACTACTTCTTGCCGCAAGCCACCAAATACCCAGTACTGATGGCCAGTATCTGCAGCAGCCGCGTGGAAGCCACTTTAAGAGCAGTGCTGAGCTGGGATACTCCCGGTTTGTGTAGAAGCTGAAGCGGCTGTCCCAGCATGGTCTCCGTGCCACATAGCTGGGAGAGTACATTGAGTAACCCACTGGAGATGGCCAGGGAAACGTCTACCGGCTGGTAACGCACACTCAGAGCAAACACAGTCACCAGCAGAAGGCGCTGTTGGGCTTCTGCATTAGACAAAACCAAAGGAGCAAAATGTTAAGGTTGGATGCTGGCAAAGGGCAGGTTGCAATGGAGTTAACGTCACTGATGTCTAATATCTAAATAGTTTAATCAATTTAACATGATACTTAAGACATATCAACAACCATAAGGCCATATTGAGCTGGGTTTATTTATTTAGATTTTACTACCTATGTGGTGCTTGTTTGCCTGCAAAGCTCTCTCCAGAGTTACCGATAGTTGCTGGTATATTTTATGAACCGCTGTCTGGATTTCCAACTGGAGGCTTCTCTTAGCTGCTTTAACACCATCCTGTAAAGAAAACAAGCGTGAACTGGGTACACGGCATCAGCTTTCAACTATAAATGGGCCATTCCACCGAATAAGTGCCATTTGCTTGCGGTCACTGTCTCACAATAAACATAAACTTCTGTCTTTTTCAACTCTTTTTGACCTCGGGCAGCTTTATTTCATTTTTGTACAAGTTTCTCGAGGCAAGATGACTCATTTAAGTAACAGGACTCATTGGGGTGTCACTAGATCTCGTGAGATTAAAACGTGATGAGATTTCTCGCAACAACAGGGCAGACAAAAGCCAATCAGATGAGGGGTTGCATTCCAAGACACCACATAACTTAAGATGAATTCACATGTTTTGAGTTTATTTTCTGGGATTTCTGAGTATATATAATTGCAGCAATTTGTACTTCCGCATTAAGAGTTGCAAAGTGAGTGATAAGAATATCCACTTTTTGATTTTCTTTTTCTTTCTGTTTATTTAGACCACACATATACACAAACTAAAGACATTGTTGTCCATGATTGCATCTTGCCGTAGTTGAGTGACAATGAGGAAGTGTCGTTCCAGACGAGACTTGTTTGGAGTTGGAGATACTGTACATGCACTACCGGTCAAAAAAAGACACACTCCAATTTCTCTGGAGGAAAAACCTACATTTTTAAGTGTTCAGATGGTGTGTCTCTCTTGTTAATTCCCTTTTTTCTTGCCATTTTTGTAGCAACAAATTACTTTCTCCAGTACAATGCTGTTCAACTAATGTTCACAAGGGTATAGTACCACAGTGTGCTCCAAACACTGTTGTTATGCAGACAGAGGAGGTAGTAAGCACTCCAGACCTTGGAACACCTGTAGGAATTAGTTGCACCAACTGCCAAGGCTTAATCAACCTCCATTTCTGCAGAACAGCTTTAAATTGAAACATCTTGTGGTCCCTGAAAGAGGCCTTTATAAGTATAATTCTGAAATACACATTATTTTTCAGTTTTGGGTAACCTAACTTTTTTTTTTTTTTTTTAAACCTCTGACACTTCACCACTTACCTTTGTACCATTTCAAGCTATTCACTGGACTCCAATGACTTGAATTTCAAGAGATAACTGGGAAAATTGGGGTTTTCTAAAAATGTTATGGTGGTATATAAATGTTTGTTTACAAGTGTGAATATGAGAAAATTCTTCTATTTATCCTACTTATATAAGTCCTTAAAATCGTGCTGGGGGATTATTATTACCAAACAAGTAAATCATCTCAACGCTTTTACTGTCATTGATAAGAACATTAAGCAACATTTAATTTACTTTACCGCTTCAATACTCACATTTTTGTGATGAAAAGTATCACTCAGCTTCATCTCTATAATTACTGCTTTGTCCGTGGCTGATACTGACAACTGGGCTGCTGCTGTCAAGAGCTCTTGCTGTCGTTGTGTGTCTACGTTTACTGTGACTGTGAAAAAGGTTGACACCTTCGCTAGTTTTGATAAAAACTGTTTTCCTCTCGCCTTCTGCTCTTCTCCGCTCCACTGGGGTAACTCTGCTTCATATTTCTCCAAACCGCACCAACAAGTTTGTTTTTACTACAGTCTTGCTGAATCAATCTGCACATGCGCAGTAACATGGAATAGTCCGTTGCAGGGAGAGGGAGAAGGAGTGGTCAAAATGACCATGATAGATTACGTATTTTGATGTAGTTTGAAGCATGTGAATTACGACCAAAAAAAAGTAATGTGTATTTTAAAGAGGAAAGAAAAATAAAATCAACAATCAGTTTTTATGAGACTTTTGGGGGCCCCTGGAAATCTCTGTGTTCTGTTTGCCTAATGGTAAGTCCACCCCTGACACTAGCTGGCACATTGCAGCGATTAGAGTAAACAAAAAATGTATTCAAAAAATAAATATAAAAAAAAGAATTTAGGCAACAGGACTGTGATGAGATTTCGCACTCCCCACAGATCAATGTAGGGGACACTTTGCTTCATAAAAAAATGCATTTTACAGTTCATTTGAAGTTTTTTTCCCCCTGGGGATGCAAATGGCACCAATTCGGTGGAATGGCCTAAATCCCACTGAATACAGTAAACTGGTTTACCATGTCATACAACTCACAAACTGCAGCAACTTTTGTCACATCACACTGTTCGATTGTTCACCTGATAATGGTGCAGCTGCACACTCTCCCTCTTTTGCCCACCACTGCCAACAGTACCCAGGCCAAAACAACCAGCCAGGAACTGCAGCCTGACAGAGGTGAGTAGAGAAGAGGACTGGAAGGCACTGCAAGGACGATCTGTATTCCCTGGCTGGCAGCCTTTCTCCTCCATACCAGCAATTAACACCACAATTTGATGGAGAGCTTCTAACCTCAGCTGGAGATACAAAGAATTGCATTAGCCATATGGCAACATAAATGTATACAGTTGAAATCGACAGCATGAAACCCTGATCGGAGCATTCTTAATAATTATAGTTTAAGTTAAACACTTAAAACTGTATTAAAATGTAAACAATTGTAATCATTATTTAACTATGAAAGTATTGCAATTCATAATAATTAAACACTTGAATTGATTAACAAAATGTTCAGGAATATACCATTCCAATCCTGGTAGGTGGCAGTAAACTGAGACTGATCAATGAAAAAAAACAAAAACAAAAAACAAAAAAAACCCAAAAAAAAACCCTACACTCTGTTTGCAGCCTTCCATGGGTAGTATTTAAAAAAATAATCACCGCTTTTGTAATGTGGAATGTTACAGCAAGCTACAAAGAAGTCAGTTTCTCACCTCTGCCCTGCTCTGTTGCTGTTCCATAGCCAGGATTGTGGCCTGTGGACTGGTAGACATGCTTTCCTCTGGTTCTTTGAATGCTGGAGTCAGCCCAACATCACCGCTGATGAAGCTGATCATATTCTCAATAAGAGCATGAATACCAAGAGAGCGGTTCAGGTCCAGGTCTGATTCTTCATACGAGTATGCTGAGCTGTAGCTGCGCTGCCGGCTCAGTTTTGCACGAAACCAGGACTCTGCCAGAGAGTCTGGAGAGCTATAAAGCAGACCTGAGAAAGTATTGAGAGAGGGAGAACACCTTCAGGAGGATCAACCCAGAATATAATTTCTTTGATGGTTGCATCATGTCGCTAGAAGCACATAACAAAGCATTACTATCCCATTAGAAAATGTTTATCACACACCCAAGTTGTTCATGCAAGCACAAACGTTTATAAGACAATATCACTTCATTTAGAATGGGCGCACAGAGTTTCCATACACCCCTGAAAGCACTGAAGTCAGTGTCAATGCAAACAATTTCAAAGAAATCCAACTAAGGCCATGTCCACACAAATATGAACATTTTAAAAATGCATATTTCTATGCATTTTGGTCCCTTGTCCACATGCAAACATAGGGTTTGTCCTTAAAAGCTGAGCTTTTGGAAAACTCCGGCCTCAGCACGTGTGCGGACAGGTAGCTTTTTGGTTTGTCATAAGAAATGTGCAACATTATCTCATGTGCTTCATTATAAAGTTATGTGGAGACATACAAAAAATAGCACCACATGCAAGAACAGCCTCACATTTTCAACTGAAAGAGTTCTGCATGAAATAAACGGCCAAAAATGCCATTATGCCAGTGTCAGACCGGTAGACAATTCAGCAACAAAGCATTTCTGTTGTGCAATACTTTCTTCAAAGCAAAATGTACTTACTTTACTGTAATGCAGTCAAAACTGTTTAAGTCGAAGCCCCGCGAATTGTTGGTTGATATTGATATCCCAATTTGATCTTTAGGATCGGCTGCTGATCCGCTGTATTTTGAAGATCAGATAATATCGGCTTCCGACATGAGCTCGGGCCAATCCGGTTGCCGTATAACGTTCGTAACTCTGGGCCACACTCCAACATGGTAGGTGCGGTAATGCACCTAAACATTGTGTGGGGAGCTCGCACCCAGTGGCGGTGCTATGTGGTAGCCAATGGTCGTCGTGGCCACCCTTGGTCACTCTCCGGCCACCCCACTGGTCATCTAGACGTTTCAGGTATCAACTTATTGCCTCCCCTATGTGAGTAATGGGCTCACCTTGGCTACCCCAATGAAAAATTCTGCCTCCGCCACTGCTCGCACAGGAAGTGCTGCTCTAACTGCTGGTTGTTTACACTAGGGACCGTCAATAAGTTAGTATTGGGCCGAAGATAGTTTACGCCAAAAAATGTCATATATTCTAAATCACAGCACAAATTGGTCGCTTGCTGCTGTAACAAGTAAATTTCCCCGCTGTGGGATAAATAAAGTACAAATACAAAATACAAATACAAAATTGATCTATATCCATGTCAAATGATTAGTCCTACCCTAAAAGTATTTTGCACGCCCATTTTTTCCAAAAACGCCTTCAAAGGTCTCGTCTCCTTCAATGCCACAAAATTGCCCGTTAGAAATTTTCCTGAGTGCACCTAGTTATGGCAGCTAGTTATGTGGAGATGCTGAAGGGGGCATCCCTCATGAGTGAATGCCCTCGTCTGTGAATGACTGTGTTTTTGAACTGGACAACACTGCAGTTCACAATGCTTCTTCTTCAAGAGGAATAACCTCACTCTTTTGGACCACCCTGTGTGTTCCAACTGAGAACATGTGGGGATGGATGGCAAGGAAAGTGTACAAAAATTAATATCAGTTCCAGACAGTGTATGCCCTCTTTCAAGCCATCTTTACCACCTGGAGCAACATTCCCACGTGCCTCCTGGAAACACTGGCATCAAGCGTGCCCAAACCAATTTTTGAGGTGATTAACAAGAATGTCGCAGCTACTCATTACGGAGTCCTTCTTTGAACATTTTATTTACTTTAGGGGGATTTTATTTTTTTTTAGATATGGTCTTGAACTTTTGATTAGCTGATGAAGAGCCTATTACACTTCACTAATGCTTTTTGCAATACATTGCTGACTCAAAGCAATGACTTTTTTGTCTCACTTCCAATTCTTGTTTTTGCATTTTGAATCTGTAGTTAGACCCTAAGGTTAAGGTCTAACAGTGCAAAATGTTTTTCACCTGGTCTTAAAATTTTGATCTGGTGTCTTAAAAAAAAAAAAAGAAAAAAAAAGAAATGTGTGTATTTCGTTGCTGTGGTCGAATCCAGGTTAATACTGCCATGCTTTCATTTTGAAGCCTATGAAGTCACTGTGTGCACACTTTAATGCTCTGTATCTAGACAGGTAGTTGTGTTGCTGTTCACAATCACAAAATTACTCAGTCATAAACATAATTAGTTACCAGGGAAAGTACTTGTTGCCTTATTTTTTCAAACATGTAAAAGAATTGGGATTTAGCTTTGCAGTGGTGTGTGCCGTTGAGATGTTTCATGAAATTAGGCTGAGGGCTGAGCTAGTGACTTGCATTTCTCTACCAAAACGCTAGGGGGCAGTGTTTTCCCGTACGTGAGCCACCATAACTTCATTTAGCTTCCTGTGTAGTGGAAGTGAACAATGACGACTGAAGTGACATGCATATCGTTGATATAGATATCAGTGCATAATAACGCACCACATTTCGGTTTGTAATGGTAACGGTGTTGTAACTTTTTAAATAGTAATTAATTAGATTACCTGTTACTCAAAAAATATTTTTAACACTGTTACTCCAAACACTGGAGCGTGCAGGTAAAAGCCACTGAGTTCTACCTTCTGATTTATTGAGTACCCACACACGACAAATTGTATGTCGACAAAAGCGGTCGACAGTCGGCTTAAGCAGGCAATTTTTAGTGATAAGAACAGGGTGGATAAGGGTTTGATATGTTGGTTGACTTACGAAGGGACGTCGAAATAAACATGTTCGACTGCACATCTATTGATCATTTTCATCAGTTGTATGACAGGGCAAAGTGATGGGTTGCTTGATGTAATCAGCTTTGTGTACTTACCTGTTACATGATTTCTATTTATGAGCTTGTAAACTAAACAGTAATCGATAGTATATTGTGACGGAGATCGGCATATGTCCCTAATAATGTGAAATGAATGCAAGATGCTTGAAAGTTAACTGGAGGAAGAAACATGCCATTGTTTACGTGCTTGGAGCTCCTCTTGTGCTTGGGGCTCAACTGCCCCAAAAGAAGCAAATAAACTAGCCATACAGGGATCACAAGACAGAAAGGCAAGAGTAATTTTTATACATAAAGATGACATTTTCTATCAATTGTAGAGACACTGACTAGCACAGATTAACGAGCAGCAGCAAACATTTAAAACTGCTGAATCTCGGGCAAAACAGATCATTCTGGATGCTGAGCAAGAAACAATGATGGCATTGTCAATATGACAGAAAAAAAATGTCTACCTCTCTTTTTGTGAGAGAACGCCAAGTCCAGGTCAACATTTCTCCTTCCACTCTAAAAGAAATAATAATTAAAAAAAACATCTCATAGTGCAAGCATGGACAACATTAAAAAAGACATGAAGTATAAAGTCGTCCATCACGACTTCGCATTTTAAATTTCATGGCTTCACTCTATCACGATTTTTCAAAAATATATAAATTAATAAATCGTGGTGTTTCATGGTTCGGCCTACGACAGCTTTAATTAGTCAAGAAATGCACATATAAGCAAATTTTACAGGTTTTTTTTTTGTTTAAATCAAGCATTTTCAAGCATTAAAATGGCTAAATAAAGTTAAATACATATATAAGGCATTCAGAAGACGCATTCAAAGATGCTAAAATGACATGTACTGTAGTATTATAATTTGGTCACTAGGTGTCAGTAATGTTACTGTTATGTTTGGTGAGACACACAAGCACCAGACTTGATCTCCGGAACAGGCTTTAACTGCAAATTTGAATGATCTCACAACAGGCACAATAATTCCACGCGCTACAGTTGCGACGGTAACCCACGCCAAGCTAAAACTCAACTTTGAACCCCGATGTCACTTCCTGTCTGAGCCACCGGAACACATTTACAGCAATAAACACGTACAAGTCTTATTTAAGTCTTAAATGGTTTTGTTACTTCATGTCTAGAGGGCTCTAATAATGCTAAAAAAAACTTATTTGAAAGACCATAATCGGGTGTTCTATACTCTTAACTATGCAAATATTCCAGTTATGAATAAGGAATAAATGATATAAACAAATAATAAATGGTAAACAAGGGATTACACTAAGTATAAACATACACTAGTGTTGCACAAAGGCTGGATCCAGGCAACTGGACTCTTGTTTGTTGAAGACGTTTCACCTTTCGCCCAAAGGGCCTCTTTAGATCTAAAATTTTAGGTGTGGAGTCCCCGCATTTATGTCCCTGGTGGGTATGTCTCCTATTGTTACACAAAAGCATGGCACAACATAGGAGAGAAGATTCATTGGGCCCAGAGTCAGCAGTTCATTTGCATCTCAAAAAGAAGGGACATTCCTTTGAGGAGTATGATGTCCAAATTTTGGATAGGGAGGGCCGCTGGTTTGAAAGCAGTGTGAAGGCATCCATCTGTGTCACACTGGAAAGACCCTTTCTAAACAGAGAAGGAGGTTTACACTATCACCTGTCGTCTGCTTACAACAATGTATTGACATCCCTCCCCCAAAGATGATCTCATTCCACAGGAAGAGTGGTCACTAATGTGTTGTTTTGCCACCAAGCAGGCAAATGACCTATTGTTACGCAGGACGGTAGTCCACCAGCCATGCCGGGCCACAATAACAACAGCAACCCTATTGTGACCGCCACGAGGAGACACACACACTAGAGAGATAAATAGGAAGACTCCACACCTAAAAAATTTGAAGAAGCATTTTGGATTAAGGGTGAAAGCTCATCAACAAATAAGCTTAAGAGTAAGAATCTACACAGACATATGTCAGTGTTGTGTACAGGCATGTGTGAGCGTGTGACAGCGTGTGACATACCAGATTATATCCCTCTTCATCAGACTCAGGCTGCGAGAGGTCTGACTCGCTCCTAGATTTGATAAGCCTGTAGCTGGGACTGCTTTGCACTGAGCGGCTCTCTGTACTTAGACTCTCACTCCTGCAAACACAAAAAAGCTGTAGTTTACAGGATTCATTTTTTTTGTCAATTTCTGTCATGATTTGGGGGAAAATACATTTTAAAGAAAACATTTTTGATCGAGGTCAATGTCCCTTATGTCAAGCTGCATTGGTTTTGGGCAAGTATCACATGTCTGCTACACATATGATGCGTAGTAAATCTATCAGATAAGATTTCCATTGTTGTGATGTTATATAACTATGCATGTCTGAGGCAAGTCTCGTTGCCTTCTTTGTTATTTGGCTGATTAACTTGCATGAAACCACACTCTTCTTAAACAAATCTAATGTTCAAATTGTGGTTACAATGATGAAGACATGTTGAAATACAAAAATTAATAGTAATTGACAGTGCACTACCTTTTCGTGATGGCTGTCTCCTCTCTACCAATCTCTGTGAGAGTTCTACTAAAATTTCAAATTTCAATCATATCTGATCTCTGTCACAAGGGTCAAAAGTGTTGTTACAGGTTTTTGTCAATTTTAAACATATTGCGTATTATACACAGCTAAGTATTTTGGTCCATACAGATGACACTCGCTCGAGGACTAGTTACAGCGCAGGCTGGCGGAAAAATAAAGAAGAAGAACAAAGAAAAGGAAGCCATAACCATGGAAGTGAAAATGAATGTCATAAAAAGTTCAGAGAGAGGAGAGAGGAAAAAAGGCCCACCAATATTGGCCACTCTGTCATGACCATCATTAAAGATAAAGATTATCGAATGCTAATAAATGCTACAAGGGTCATGGATTTTGTGAACTGTTACAAGGAAGAGGTTATCTTTCCAGACAATATTTTAAGAAGGTAGAAAGGCTTGCAAGACAACCAAAAGGTTAAAAGTAAGGCGCTTTTTATTACGCTTTCATTTCATTATTGTATATAATTTTTTATTACAGTCTTTTAAACGTCCTTCATGTGCTCTGTGCACAGTGTGAGTGACTTTAGAGTTCATTAAGGTACCCAAGGACCATCTGTATTGACGTCATAATGCGTCACATTAATACCTGGTGGCAAAGTGCTTTGTTGCAGTTTGACAGTCGCTTTTAAATTGCCATTATTTAGTCCATCCGAGCAGACTAACCTGGTCATGAAGCTCAAACAGTCCTGATTTCCCGCAGCAGTTTGTCCCTCTTCTTGGTTTTGCTTGGTCAGCTCACCCAAAACAGGGCTCACCCCCAGAATTAGCAGGGCACAGCGGTGGATCACAGAGTTACAAGCTGCTGTGTACAAGTCCTGGCCTTCCGGGAGAACCGTACTGTCCCTTCTCCCCTCTAGCGATAGAATGGCATCCTCTTCTCCACTTGGACCGGCTCCTGCTCCTCCGCTCCTGGGCACCAAGCTAGAGCCAACGCCAGCACTGGTGGCCCTCTCTCTGTCCCGACTGCGAGCTACCTCCCGTGCTGAGAGGAAACATTGAAAGATTTCTGTGTTGTGCGACATACACATACACACATAATACTAGGTTAGAGGACAAGCGGCAGCAACATAGCATCATTAAAGTTTAGTCACGGTCAAAATCTAAGCACATTACATATGCATGCACATTTCAGTGTTATCAACAAGGAATGTGAATACGCAACCGCACGTGTGCAGGACTTTCATGAGCAGCATTATATAATGCTAACAATTACATACTACTTTGTTTGTCATGGCCACATGACATCGACAAAACCATCGATCCATCATCTATTTGCATAATGACAATGGTGGCATGGCGAAAAGTAAATGACTCATTCACAAACTGATGAAGCAGCATCAGAAATAATTTAGGGTTATATTTCTTGCAGACAGTGACCGGATATCCAGTTTGACAAGAGAGACATGGCTATGTCAGTAACAGCCTCCTCGATCGATACGAGTCAGACAAAATGCTTAAATGAATCAATAGTAAAGACATGCACCGGGTTTCGTGACAGTAGCAATCGAGTGTGGCTCTAAATATCTTTCCTTTATATTTCCTTTCTTTTATATTTCCTTTAATATGTCATCTTATACTCTGTAAAGTTGCGGGATTGGTATTTGTGACAAGTACTTCCGCACAGGTAATTCGTACCGTCGGTCAAACGTTTGCAGGATTTCTTGAAATGCTGTCTCTTCAATTGCATTAAAGAGCAGCATTCCTTTTGCGATTACTTTTTGTGAACGCACACCATTGTGCGCTGTTGCGTTTGTATTTGCCGACCAAACGTCTCAGTGAGTGTTGACTGTCAAGACAAACGTTCTGCATCTCGATGTGTAGACTTTTTCCCAGATGGGAAAACCGTTTAAAGGTGGGCAAGTTTGTTTTGTTGCCTTTTATGTTGCTGCCACTTTTAAATAAATTTGGCACATTGGCTCGTTCGTGTTGATGGGCCCACCTTGCTCATTAATATTTCTACACAGGGGCTGTAGCATTTGGCTTTGCAAGCATCTCCCCCCCACCTAATTTCTATTACGTTACTTTGCCTTGCTCCTCACGAGGCTCTACTCTTTTGCTGTGTGTATGCTAGCAGCCCAGCTCCCCTCATAGAGACAAAGCGACTGTATGACTGACAAGGCGTCTCACTCTGTTCACTGTTGCTCTATGAAGCATCCAGGTTCTGAGCTAACCCACTTCCTGCCTGTTTAGAGGCGAGAGACAAGGAAAACAGACTCGCATGTACATAGCAATATATGAAGGCTGGCAAAATTATCAAGTTCATTGTCATTTATCGTGATCTATTTATTTATTTATTATCGCGAGACAGTTTTTCTGAACAAGAAATCTCGTCATGATTTAATCTGGTGAGATCTCGTGACACCCCTACTAATAACTAATAAAACTACTATAGTAACAAAGATTTGTATTTAAATATGTGTAATGGTTTGTCTTAGCCTTTTTTTTTTTAACTACCGGCACATGCATCATGGCCAATTACGCAAAACTCCGCCACAAATAAATTGTCATCTTGTGGGAAACACTGCTTTCACTTGCAATTCCTTTTTAATTTAAAAATTGTACTTTTGAGACTTGTTTACAGTACAAGTTTAAAACGGTCCAATTTACAAGTTTGCACTTAAAACCTTTTGTTTATGGTGAAGAGAAAAAATAAACTGCTTTTGTATTTTGTAACAGAGTTGAGCCATTTTCATTATTTATAAGCAGATCGAATCAAATCCAATCTTGATTAATCGATTTTTGATTCATAAAGTTTGAAATCAATTTGATTTAGGAAATTGAACATCACACCAGAACGATTATGGCAAAGGCTTGAAGATGTATGCTGTATAATTGTTCCACCCTGGAAAAATAACGATTCAAATAAATCATTAAAGGCCATTCCCACTCACGTTTGCAAAATAAAACGTGAGAACAGAGAACAGAGAACCACAGATAAACAGCAGGTGGGATACTGAATGAGCTCACAAATCTATTATTTCAATGTGATATTATCTTGTAAGTAGAATGCTGTTAATACTTGCATGATGAAAGCATAGGGACATTTAACTGCAGGGAAAAGTGCTTACTTCCAGCTGTCATGACTTCGTGCTCTCTGTCTTCCTCTTCATCGTCTTGTTCCTGATGACCCTCTTCTCTCTCACGGTCAGCTCTTTCTTCCAATTCTGCCTCCTCATCAATGGTGCGTGTGAATGAATGCTCCTGGGGATCCATGTCTAGAGAGTCCTGATTGTCTGAAATCTTCCCAGATGACATGTTGGTTTAATTTACAAAGTGAACTTTAGTTAAATAAAAAAGTAATTTCCCTCACAGGATTAATGAAGTTTATCCAGTAGGGTTGTCCAATATCGGCTCAATATCAGCAAAAAAATAAATATTGGATTATATCGGCCTGCATCTAAACTCTGTGATCTTGGTATTTCAATATAGTCAATTGCAGATTTCTGCCAAGCACATCTATCCAGCAGTGGCCGGATAGAGCCCACATGATCACAACAACATCGTGTGCTAAGCAGCAAGGGGTAGAAGTGATGTAGGCTGTGTAAAACCTGTCATGAACAGGTTTCCCGTGGTGGCACAGAACCAGGGAAGCTAATATCACCAACCTCATCACGCATTTGAAGCAGCATCACATGGGAAACTCCCATGAGACAACAAGAAGTTATTATTAGCTAGAACAGAAAAGAGTCAGCCCCTGTCGGTGGTGAGCAATGTTGAGTTTAAATGTTTAATTACACACCTTGAAACTTGCTATATTATGCCTAGCCGCCACTACATTGTAGATAAAACTATACCTTACATGCATAAAGAGGAAAATGGGTTAGTTTTTCCTCCTTTTGCTTGATTAATATCACTTCATCAAACCTTTTCTAACATTCCATACTACACAATAAGTAATAAAAGTATGTATAATTTGTGGTGACATCGGCTCGATATCGGTATGGGCCGATATTCATATCGTATCAGAAGTGAAAAAGTTTGGAATACCCCTAATATCCATTATGTGTACCTGTATATCTTACATTTCCCATATATTCATTTATTTGTGGCAGGACATCACAAATAAATTTGGACCACCACAAATAGCCCGCTTTGACACCCGCTTCTATGCCCGCTTTGACACCCAAACTCCTGATGAGCAGAGAGGGTGGCTGAACCTGGGGAGCACACAGGACTCACCTCTCATGGTGACATCAGCTGATGTGCGCAGGGTTCTAAACAAAACAAACCCACGAAAAGCAGCAGGCCCAGACAACATCTCAGGACGTGCACTTCGGGTTTGCTCATCAGAGCTAGCTGATGTGCTTGCTGACATATTTAACCTGTCGCTTGCACAAGCATCTGTACCGACATGCTTTAAGTCCACCACCATAGTGCCCGTACCCAAGAAGAGCAACGTGACCTGCTTAAATGACTATCGCCCTATAGCACTCACTCCTATTGTTATGAAGTGCTTTGAAAGACTAGTCATGACCCACATCAAAAAGAGCATCCCGGCGGCAACTGTGGACCCTCTACAGTTTGCATATCGCCAGAACGGTGAGGTCCTCGCTGATGTGTGTGCCAAGGAACTTGAAGGTTTTCACCCTCTCCACCTCAGTCTCATCAATAAACAGGGGTCTATGTGGCTCCTTTTCCCTTGTTCTTGGGTCGATGATCATCTCTTTAGTCTTATCTGTATTGAGAAGGAGATTGTTATCACGACACCAAGCTATGAGGTCCGCCACCTCTCTTCTGTATGATGTTTCAACACCACCAGTGATCAGTCCGATGACTGTAGTGTCATCCGCAAATTTAATGATGCTGGTGTTGTTCTGGGAGGCCACGCAATCGTAGGTGAAGAGCGTGTAGAGGAGTGGACTCAGCACACACCCCTGTGGGGTCCCAGTGCTCACAATTCTAGAGCTGGATGTGCGGTTGTGGACTCTGACTGACTGGGGTCTGCCTGTGAGAAAGTTAAACACCCAGTTACAGAGGGAGGGAGACAGGCCAAGTGTGAGGAGCTTATTAGTGAGTTAGTGGGGGCTGACTGTATTAAAAGCAGAGCTATAGTCTATAAATAGCAGTCTGACGTATGTGTCCTGGCCCTGTAGGTGAGAAAGGGCTGTGTGGATGGCAGTACGACGCACGCACACACTCATAGCACTTTATTTATTTATTTATTTGTTTGTTTGTTTGTTTGTATTATTTGCTTGTATTAATGTCTCTTCTGTTGTTGTTGCTTAATTTATTGGTATATATGTTTGTGTTTATGTTTCTTATGTTCTTATTCTTTCATTTGTTTTATTTCTTTTCTTGGGAGAATGAACAGAATAAGATTTTCATTGCATGGTATAACTGCTGTTTTACTATGCACATGACAATAAAACTCTCTTGTATCTTGTATCTTGTATCTTGTATAGATTTGGCGCTACCTGTTTGCCCTCACTCAAACACATTGTAACACTGGTCTGCCAGAGAAGACTGCACTTAAGGGATCGGCGCTGCCAATTTACCTACTAATCAGACCCCTCTAGATTAGGCATAAGTGATATGAATGGTATATAACAGAAACAATATAAATGTTGCTTATGATAGAGATTTTAATTCTATCGCGATAATGCATGTTGATGACGGTGGCCTAGCTAGTGATGTACCACAGCCATAAATGGATCGCACTCCTGTGGGGAACACTGACATTCATCTACCTATAAAAGCATAAAAGAACATCTGCTCTAATTAAGAGTGACCTCAGAAAAAATGTGCAGTTTTAGAGTACCTACCATAAAATAAATCATGAAATAAATGATTTTATGACAATAATTATGAAATAAAGCACCCATATGTGGGCATATGCAATGGTAACTTACCCTCCTCTCACGGGATGAAGATCGCGTCTGAATGAAATCCATATTCTTACACGCCAGTAGGCGATTTCGTACCATATAAACACTACGATAGACCTCTGCCAGGGACTTGGATGGCTGGTCTCTAAAAGAACAAGAAAACATGTCCATTTTGACCATTTAAAGTTCAGTGGTATTGGTATTTAAAAAAAAAAAAAAAAAAAAAAAAAAAAAAAGCGACACATTACCTCCCCTCTCCGTGTGCCTGTTTGAGCAACCCTGTGTGCTTCAATAAGGTGGATAAAACAAACCTAGACACAGTATCTAATAGGGATTCATTGCTTAGAGAAGCGCTGTCCCAGTCTGTAAAATAATGCACAACATAATCAGCCTATGTAGCAGTTATATTCATTCTACTGTATGCCTGATTGAAGGCAAACCTTTGCTAATGGCATAGTCTTGCATGCTGATCCAGAGGCTGTTGGAAGGTTCTTTGGAGGAGCCTAAAGCCAAATCCACCAGGACACTCAAGTCAGGGCGAACTGTGCAGTCAAAAGGCTTCTGTTCTTCATTATCCGACAGCGCAGCCTCCAGCAATGAGCTGATGGAAGCATCTTAACGAACAAAAGTGAAATAAAACTCATCACCTCTAGAGAATTAATATACAGTAACTGGTTGATAGCAGGAGTAAAGAAAATAAACCAAGGCTTGACATTACTGTATGCAGATATATTGTAAAGTAAATACAGACCCTTTCCAAAAAATTAGAATGTCATGGAAAAGTTGTTTAATTTCCATAATTTCATTCAAAAAGTTAAACTTTCATAGATTATAGATTCAGGGCCCACAATTTAAACGATTTCAAGTATTTATTTGTTTATTTTTTACATAGTTTGGGCTTCCAGCTCATTAAACCCACAAAAACAGGAATTCAAAAAATTAGAATACTGTGAAGAAATCAGCCCAAATTTTGCAGGGCATGAATGTTTTCAACTGAGTGTCACACACTAATCATCTACTTAACTCAAATCACCTGCACAGGATTCCCCAGGTGTCATTAAATTGCTTCAGTTTGGTTCAATTGTCTCAGTTGGGTTCAATATGGGGAAGACTGCAGACATGACAACTGGCCAGAAGACCATCATTGATACCCTCCATAGGATGGGTAAGCCACAAAAGTTCATAGCTAAGGAGGCTGGTTGTTCACAGAGTGCTGTGTCCAAGCATATCAATGGAAAGTCTAGAGGAAGGGCAAAATGTGGCAGGAGAAGATGCACCAGCAAAAGAGATGACCGTGGGCTTCAGCGGATTATCAAACAGGGAAGATTCAAGAATCTGGCAGAGATCCAGAAAGAGTAGAATGAGGCGGGAGTCACAGCTTCAAAAAACACCACATTCAGACGCATCCGGGAGATGGGCTACAACTGTCTGGTTCCTCAGGTCAAGCCACTTCAGAACCTGAGCCAACGTAGGAAGCGTCTCCACTGGGTCAAGGAGAAGAAGGACTGGACTGTTGGCCAGTAGTCCAAGGTCCTCTTTTCCGATGAAAGTAAAGTGTGCCTTTCATTTGGGAATCAAGGTCCAAGGGTTTGGAGGAAGACTGGTGAGGAACAGAACCCAAGCTGCCTGAGGTCCAGTGTGAAATATCCACAGTCCGTCATGATTTGGGGTGCAATGTCCGGTGCAGGTGTTGGTAAACTCTTTCTTAAATCCAAGGTCACCGCAACAGTCTACCAGAATGTTTTAGAGGATTCCTTCTGCTGAGGATCTGTATGGAGATGCAGATTTCATCTTCCAGCAGGACCTGGCCCCTGCCCATATCGCCAGAAGCACCAAAACCTGGTTTGATGCCCATGCTATCACAGTGCTTGACTGACCAGCCAACTCACCGGACCTAAACCCCATTGAGAATCTATGGGGTATTCTCAAGAGGAAAATGAGGGGCACCAGACCCAACAACAAAGAAGAGCTGACAGCAAGCATCAAGGAAATCTGGGCTTCCATAACTCCCAGGCAATGCCACAGGCTGATTGCTTCAATGCCACATCGCATCGAGGCAGTGATTAAGGCAAAGGGATTCCCAACCAAGTATTGAAGATTGACATATCGTTTTGAAAGTACCATATTTTGATTGATTTGATGTGATCCTAATTTCTTTCTTTTTTTTCCTGCAAAAACAGAAGTAAATGGTGATTTCTTCACAGTATTCTAATTTTTTGAATTCCTGTTTTCGTGGGATTAATGAGCTGGAAACCCAAATTACGTAAAAATAAACACTTGAAATCGTTTAAATTGTGGGCCCTGAATCTATAATCTATGAAAGTTTAAGTTTTTGAATGGAATTATGGAAATTAAACAACTTTTCCATGACATTCTAATTTTTTGCAAAGGGTCTGTATATTTCTTTACCTAGCTGTGGGATGTTCATCTCTAAGCCATTACTGAAAAGTGGGGTTTTGAGCCAGTAAGCAGTGTCATGCTCCTCCAAAGAGGTGGGGGCGCCCTGCAGCATCCCACCAAGACAACGTCCCACCAGTAAGGCTACCGTCCTCTCCAAGTCAACAAGCCACACCCAGGACAATGCTGGTTGTGGCACAGACATTCCTGAGCCTGGCTCAGCAAAGTCTGACGTACCTAGAAGTTAAGAGAGCAATACAAGAAATAATATTAAAATGTTTCTTTCCCATTTTGCATGAAAGGCAAAATCTAAAACATTAATTGCTGGGTTTAACCCAGGGATACATTTCGCACCATGAAGAGGCCACTGCAGCTCCTGGTCCTCCAGAGGAGAGGCGGCAGGCAAGAGCCTATTTAGTCGGTCTAGTGGAGGCAGCAAGTCAAGGAGGTGGCTTAGCAAAGGCCTCGCCACAGACACAGGTAGCAGAAGCAAAGAGTTGATGATCTGACACAGCATACTGCCTGCTGCTGACACAAAGATCACATCTGAAAAGGACAGAAACGTATTAAATTAGCAATGGGGCCATTTACAGAAAACTCATGTAAAATTTTGTTCCGAGTCACAGAAAGAAGTCTCTATTTTAAAAAGGCGTCTTAACTGAGGCAGAACAAATTCTGAGAGTTACAGAGGAAAACTCTTAAAGGCATAGATGAGTTTAGTGGGAAAAAGTGGAAGAGACAGAGCTGTGCTCCAGACTATGGTGAAGAATACTCTATGCGCTGAATATTGGCTGCAAGAACATGTCAAAGTGTAAAATAAAACAATGATTTTGCAGCGCACAACTTCATTCGAGTTGTCAGCGACGAATGGGATTTAGGGCCCTATGAAATTTGTTTTATTTTTTCCCAAATTCAGGGTTTTTTTTCCTAAATTCTGTTTTTCCAGTTTAAATTATTTAGAATTCCGTTTTTTATCTTTTCCATTCATTTTCTCAGCACAGAGTGTGCGCTACTTGGGTTACTGAATAAAATGCCCATTAATTAAATGCAACAATCCTTACATTTATTGATGCAATACATCATTGGCCCATCTTGTCCAGTAAGTCATGTTAGCTTGGCTAACTTTTCTAATGGAGCACATATTGCTACTAAATCTTCAACAAACTGTAATGCCCGTGCTTGTGGTTAAGGACGATGTAGTCACAGATGTAATTCCAACCGCGTTATTAATGTAAGATATTTTTATGAACACCCCTATTGCCACGACTGTTTCTGCGGTATGAGAGAAAGTGGAGGTCCAGCGCAGCCACTACGTGAAAAAAGTCACGTTCTGTGTTATTCCTCGGAGTAGGAGCTGGGCTTCGATGTGTTGAAACCACAGGAGTAGGCTGTGTTGCCAAAAGTAGGGCAACTTATAGATGACACCAGCGTTAGCTGCCTCATCAGCATCGAGTAATACGTTGATCAACAATGCTGTCTGTTGTCAGCGTTGATGATCGACGTATTACTCGCGTCAAGGGTCACCAAATGTGAACATGTGATTCAGAACGAGACAGGAGTCGAGGATAAGTTATGTAAACCATTTACTCTTCACTGAAGAACAAGCAACAACCACTTAGCAACAGTTTCTACAACAACCACATGACCTGGAAACGGAAGTGAAGCTCGGCGAATGTCTCAACTATATTGTGGGTCACCACACAAGCAAATTAATCAAAACTCAGCAAATACACAATTCAACAACTCCAAACACTGCTGTAAACACGTTGTGACCTACACAATCACCATGCAAAGGAATGTTGTTGTTGTTTTGTTTTTTTTATTATTATTAATGGGATAGACTCCAGCATAACCCCATGACCCTTATGAGGTGAAGCGGCATAGAAAATGGATGGATGGATGTTGTGACCTTTTTGAACCACTTGATTGCATTGATTTGAATTTTGCTTTGTTTTGTTGTTTTTTTACTAAAAGTTGTGACAAGATTAAACACCTTAGACTGCATTACAAACTGCATTTTATTTATTTATTTCGAAAAAATTCGGTAATTTTGTTTTTTATTTTAAATGCATGTGTTCCACTTCATCATGTTCTGTTATATTGTTTAAAAATGACTGTTCTGACTTGACTTTTTTGTCTTCTTTTCAATAAACATATTTCAAAATAACACATTTCAGAGCTGTAATTATAATACCATGAAACGGTGATATTTTTGCCAAGCCAATGTAGGAACACAACTTGTTTGTAACCAGAGGACCACCTGTATTAGTTGCTAAAAGGACACATTAGACATTAAAATTTGGAGCAAAGCTTTTTTACCACTGTCCCCACTAGTGAAATTACTGTTGCATACTTCGACTTCACTAGAACACATCAGAAACAAACCCATAGAAAAGGTGAAGTAATGAAAGTGATGCAAACATTTTATGAGGAATGAGCAAAAGAAAAAAAGGTCAAGGGAAGCTGAAGATACCAATGAGGCAGCCTTACGAAGGTATTTTAACCTGTAACAGTAATAACCCATCCGCACCTTGTAGTTTCTCACGTACGCTGCCATTCCAGGAACTTTCTTTGATCAAAGTAGCTGAACGGGAGAAGATATCTTTGGCGTGAGGCAGAAGGAGCTGCAAATGCTTATGGAGCAGAGCTACGCTGCTGGAGTTCTGCAAAAAAAAAAAAACACGCAAGATCCTTATTGTGTTAGTGATGCTAAAGACATGTGTTGACCACCCAAAAAGTCATACATGTATGTACCTGAAACCACAATGCAGATGCACAATAAGGATGTACAAAACACCCTCTTTGAATCAGAAAGGCAGGCAACTCCGGAAATGGAGAGAAAAGTGGAACCCGTTTAAGTCAACGCCAACGTTGTCGACATTAACAAAACCGAAAATAGCCATTGTTTGCTTATTTACTTCTATTTTTGCCAGAGACATAAGGATTTTTGAACGTATGGCAGTTTGATGACATCATTTTAGATCTTCATTCTTCTATTTTCATGATATTTTATATTTTCGTCAGCTGCCTTATACCTTGCACAGGCTGGGTTCTTTGTGCTCGGGCCCTAATAAAGCTTTCGTGCATATGGAACAATGCACGAACATCACATTTACATATTAAATGTGTACATTCTGTTAGTTGCTGTGGTAGAATCCAGGTGAATACTGCCGTGCTTTTATTTTGAAGCTTATTTTGCACTGAATAGGAAGTGACTGCATGCATGTAGTACTGTGTAAATACCGTAATAGTTATGTTGCATGTTTCCAGCTGCTTAGTGATGAGGAAGTTGACAATACTACAGCATGTCTCTTTTTTCATAGAAATGACGCCCCTCAAACTTTATGTCGAGAAATGCGGTCGACCATGTACGTCGACCTAAGCAGGCACTTTTTAGTAAAAAGAAGAAGCAGAATATAAGTAATCTTTCGCTAAGATTGCAAGGTCCATCAAGCTTATACTGTCTGCACTCCCCAGAGAGGTACTGGACAAAGTATTTCCAAATTTTAGACTATGCCTTTTAAGGTTCCATGGTTCCATCCACAAAATCAAATTGACACATGGAAATATTGCAAAACAAATGAAGATTGAAGCTAACGTGTACAGATGTCAACTACTTCCCCCGCAAGCTGAAGAGAACCAAAGCACCGGTCCCCATCATGTGCTCCAGAAGGGCAGAAATTGTGGAGGAAAAACCAGTCAAATAATGCTTCTCTACTGGTCACGACCACCATTGTGCTGTGGGAAAAATACTGTACTCTCTGCTACCAATAACAGACACTGGAGTCAGAGAATAACTCTTTTATAACCTTTCAGGGGGGCAAGAGAGCCAATTCTGAGCCATCCTAATACCATTTCTGGCCAATCAACTTGCTGCATACAATAAATTAAAGAATAAAAAGACAGAGGTTATTGTGTCTGAACAGACAGCACACCCACAAAAGCAGACTGTTAGGTATTCCTACCTCAGTCACGTTGTTGGTGTGGCAGTAGGCTAATAACTGCTTCTGTAGGGAGCAAAGGAGTTGGTGAAGGTGAGCTGGTTGGCTGCTGTCAGAAGAGGACATGTCCTGCTGCAACTTGTCACTGTTTTTCTCCAGCTCACCAAAAGCCTGATCCTGCATGGTTAAACACAAACATTACAAAAAGCAAGCATTTAGTGTATGTTTCAGGTACAGTGGACCGCGTTTAAGTCGACATCCCTCGGATTGGCTGACTCACGTCGACATGAGTGGTTGTTGACATAACCGGAAGTAGCCATTGGTTGCACATTTACTTGTGACTTGGAAGAATGGGTAATAATAATAATATTGACATAGTTTTCCTCCATTTGTACAAAATTTAAATGGGTGCATATTGTAGTTGCAGAAAGGAATGGTAATGATAATGATAATAATGATAATGCTAATGATTTAGTTTGCCATACTAGTTAATTATGCACATTCTGTCATCGAGTGTCACATTCACATTCCCGTGCCACACCTGATGACCTCTCATGGCACCGTAAGTATTTCGGACATGTACAAGTTTACATTTATCTCACGTTATACAGTTTCACATTTCAACATGTCAGAAAAGAAGAAGGAAGAAGCAGAGCTTATTAAATCCTACCCCTTCTCTGTATCACAGCAATTACTAATAATTTTTTCACTTCCTGTGCTCAACAGGGGTGTCGCGATACACTCAGAACACAAGACGATACGCGCTGTTGGGTTCACGAGAACAAGACGAGACAATATTTTAACATTACTTAAGAAAACTACAATGACAATGAGTCACAAAACAAGGCAGGTACATTTTCAGATGGTTTAGCTTTGCATGCATAACCTAAGCATGATGTTTTGTAAATGTTTTGAGCTTTTTTCCCAACAAATTGAAACAAAAACTAAAAATTGTAAAATGTTAAAACAATAACGGCAGTTGTAGCTGCTACTACTAATCATTTATGTTGATGTGTAGTTATGTAAAGACACGTGAAATAGACTGCAGAAGATCAGTTTTATGTGACCTACAGTTTCCATGATGCTCGCAGCGTCAAACCAGAAAGTAGTGGAATAGATGCTTCTATTGCATGTTTTGATAGAAGTCTTATGCAGTGATCGTATTTTGATTTCCATCCATCTTCCTCCGCTTATCCGCGTCCAGGTCACGTGGGCAGCAGTCTCAGTAGGCAAGCCGAGACTTCCCGGTCCCCGGCCGCCTCCTCCAGCTCCACCGGGAGGACACCAAGGCGTTCCCAGTCCAGCTGTGAGACCTAATCCCGCCAGCATGTCCGAGATCTGCCCCGGGGCCTTCGCCCGGCAGGGCATGCCTGGAACACCTCACCAGGGAGGCGTCTTTAGTCTTTCTTCACAGTTCTTTGGACGGTGTTGCTATCAGCGAAGTATTAAAAATAATAGCAATATATTTGGTTACAGCGCTGGACTCTTAATATCAATGAGGAAGATCGAGGAAAGAACCCAGAATGAAAGTACACCGAGTATACTATAGCAGGTGCGTCACCCCTAAAGAAAATGAGAAGTCAAGTTTGTGTAGAAGTGAAATTTAAGCTTGTGTGAGTGAGAACAATGCATCTATTGTGTCTCTACTTCTTCCAGTATTTTTCCATCAGTCATATGTATTTGTTGTGCAACTTTGATTGTGCTTATGTGAGTGTGTGTGTGTGTGTTAAAAAGGCCTTAAATGACAATCTATTAGACTGTGCACTGAGCTAATAGACTGAATCTAAAGGTGTAATAATAATATCTCACAAATGTGTAACAATCTGTACTGATTTGGAGAAGGATGAAAGAAGAACTGAGATGTCTGCCATGAAAGCCCTAGGGTTCTATGCCAAAGGTTTAAAGGTAGGAGGAAGTTCCTTTTCTATTTCTGTCCCACCCTTTTTTGTTAGTTTTTATTGATTTTAACATAACCACAAACCTGCTTTTGCAAAAGCTTTTACAATACAATAACGATGACATTTTTACAACACATGCTGCTGTATACTGACCAATTTTTCACAGAAAGGGTCTCAAATTTTATGTTGACAAAAGCGGTCAACGTGGTCACTCTTTTTGTAATAACACGGTAGACCAGGACTTGATGCTGCTCGTCGGCTATCCACGCGGAAATGTTTTCAGGTCAAAACGGTAAAGTATTCCATCGTTTCAGCCTTTCATCTACACAGGAACGGCGTTGTGGGTGACCTGAAACAATATTTTTTGAAAACAGCTTCCAGAGCGGGAAGTGAAATCTGAAAACACCGGCTTGTCGTTGCCGTGTGGATAGGCAATACGGGAACCATGACGTCACCGACCCAATGCCGCCTCGTCGGTGTCACGTGCCCAGATGTGAGCTTTGACAAACCAACATACATGAATATGAATGTTTCGACGGACATGACTCACCTCCGTCGACATTCGCCTGATATTTTGTTGCCTTATATTCCATTATGATACGCAGAAGTTCTCGTAAGCCAAAGATGACGGACTTATGCGCATCCATTCTTTCTTCTTCTATGGTTTGGAATGTCATGTGGTTCTGTCTGCGTGCCTGTTCACAACGCCACACGTAGGTGTGCCTTGTGTATTACATCATTTTCACCCAGTGGTGCGTTTCCGTCTGGATGCAACTATATGCTAATCCGGCACAGTGGGGACGTGACTTTTTTTCAACCCACCAAAAAAACATCCATTTGGACAGGGCCTTAGATGAGTTTTTGATATAAACGGGGTCGACTTAAACAGATCCCTACATGAAAATACCTAAAATAAATAAGTCATAATATCCTACAGTTGTTTCCTTCTACATGTACTGAGTAAAACCATTACGCCTCCACAGTTTAACTGTATTCTATTTGTACCATGCATTACAGTAATTCAATGTCCAGTACTTACTGTATAAAAACCAAGGTTCCTCAGTAGTGTCTTCATGAGGATCTCTGCTAGATGTGTGTCAGGGTGGCCCGCTGGGGCACTGTAATCGGGGTCTGGGGAAGCTGTAAACCCCAGGCCACAGGTAAGCACCTCGGGGCCATCGGCAGGAGCGCTATATCCCAGGAGTGAGGCTACATGAGTATGGTCCTGGAGACTTGTCAGGATAATATCGAGCTGCATCCTCTGTGGAAACAAACACACTTTAAGACTTCTGACCAAAATTAACAAATGATAAATAAATAATTATAGTAAATATTCTCATTCATCCATGTCATTGTATTCTCATGGCATTGAATCAATGGCAACTGGGCTGTTCAGGTTGTCTCAGATGATATTTCTAGGTAGGACAGCTATTGGCTGACTATCTGACTAGGGCTAGAATAGGGCCAGCTGTCCTATCTAGTCAGACTAAAGCTGCCTTGAGTAGTCTTCATCAATTAATGCTCAAAAACTAGGTAGGACACCTCCAGACTAGATTTGTCCTGAGTACAGTAGGCTTCATCAATTCATGCTCAAAGACTAGGTAGGTCAGCTCTAATTTAGTCTTATCTTTTCCTAGTCTCACTAGGTAGGACAGCTATTGGCTGACTATCTGACTAGGGCTAGAATAGGGCCAGCTGTCCTTCCTCATTGGACAACTGTTTTGAATATTTTTCCCCACTCATGAGGAGCAGCTTATAAACAGGTGACTGAACTCACTTATCTCCCCTAGCACGGGAACACATTTACAGCAACACACACGAGTACAAGTCTTATTTATGTCTCAAATGTCTTATTTTCTGTTATTACAGTATGTCTAATATATATTGGGTAATAGGAGTGTAAAGATGACTAAAGGAGTGTTATTTCATGTCTAGAGGGCACTAATAACGTATTTGAGGAGGTCGTAAATAGGTTTTCTATCTCTCTAACCACGAAAATATCAAATTTATGAATAAGGAATCGTACTTTGTGGAAATTCACATATCACAGTCAGGTCTGGAACCACTGTGATAAACAAGAGATTATTGTACAGTATTTGTCTTATTTTGCACAAACAGTGTTTATTTGTGAAATGCATCCAGTGGCGTCACAGTAAAAGAGGCATAATGTGTTTACATAACATCAGTCTGAGGGAAGAACTGTTGTCTATAATGGTATCGGTTGATATCAGTATCAGTAATGAAGTGCTAGACACTATCGGACATTGGTAAGAAATATCTAGCATCTCTACTATTGAGCTAATTTCAGTCTGAGCGAATATTTCACCCTACTCGGTAGCATGGAACCCATTCATTCATAATATAGAAACTTTTAAGCCTGTTTTATGCCATTCTACACTTGACATGCATAGGGTACCTGTCCTTTGGACAGACTCTCCCATCTGTCAGGGCCTTGAGGCAGCAAGGAATGAAGAAGCTCCATCCTCTCTCTCAGTGGAGGCAGAAGCATGGTCGCTCCTACAGATAGTGTCTCAATCACTGCCTGAAAAAACACACATACATATTGTCACGAGATCTGGCAGATTAAAACCTTGTAATTTTCGATCAGTGGTGACTTGCCGCAAAAAATTGATTGTTCAGCTCTGAGAACATTTCATCAAATAACTAGGTGACTCAACAAATGCATGACTATGACACTATGAGTCTGTTTTGTATGTTGTTGTGAGTTTTCATTACCTCCTGAATCTCATCTGGCACAGAAGAGTCCATCAGTCTGAAGAGAAGATTCCTCAGAGGCCTGGCTTGCCGACCTAAGATACTTGTGGCCACTCCCCCGGCAAGTGCCAGAGCCAGATGATTGGACAAAAGCCGAAGGCACAGCTTAAGGAAGTTATGATGTTCCCTAAAAATGAAGGACATTCTTATTGAGAAATGTGTGAGCTTCATTTATGTTGAGTATTTTTATTTATATTGTCTGTGATTTGATTCAATTTCTAGCAGGTAGGTAGAACCATTATGAAACTAGGTACTTTCAGAAATACAATGTGTGTGGAGAAAGGTGCAAAGAGACACACTTCAGACATTTTCTCTTACAGAAATCTCTAAAACTCGAAAATAACACGACCTGTCTTGACTGAATTTATTTAATAAAGTAGCATATCACAACAATACTTCTCAAATTCACATTCAGGACCAAATTCGAATGTGCTGATGATGCACCGATACATGACAGAAAGAAACATTGCGCAGAATAAAAGACAGGAAAGTGCAGCCAGCTTTAAAGATAAAAATCCAAGATCCAAGTTAGGCATATTTACCTGGATGAAGGGAAGGGTAGCGGAGGAACTTCACTGTTGATGCCATCGCAATAGCGGTCAAGGAAGGAGCGTAAGTGGGAAAAAGTGCTTTCCTCAAGGTCAACACAATAGGGTCTGTGCCAGGCAACCACTTGCCTAGAGTGCAAAAATAAAGTTTTTCTTATTCCAAATGAATGCCCTAGTGAATGAAACAGAAAAGGGCACAAAACCTAATCCATACTACACTGGCGATTTGTAATCTTTAGCATGTTATGTAATCCAATTAAAAAGTACTGAAAAGTGATACTGTGTCATCAGCACTTATAAAACAGTCCATCTGACCTGTCTCTGGGGAGGGCTGTCCAGGCCAGACTATGGGAAGTTCCAGCTGAGATCTGCTGTACAGTGACTCCGTCCAAGCCAACCACCTTTTTGGGCTTTGTGATTGGTCCTGTGGAATTGCCTTGTCCACACTGGCCCATGGAGTTGTTTCCCCATGCGTACACTTCATTGTCTATAGATATTAGTTGGGTCGAGAAAATGCAGCTGTAATGTCATGTTAGGTACTGCACTGTGCTCATTTATGCACATTAAAGATATAATATTATCTAATAATTCGGTTTGTGGAATTTGGATTATAAACACACCAGCATTAATTCGTTTAATTTATGCAGACAAACAGACAAGACAGCCCTTTGCGTGTCCTGCAGTAGTGGAATGCAAACATCAACACAGTGACTAACAAGATTTAGCACACAACAGGGACCACATAATGGCGCCCAGTTGTCAGTAGGTGCCGTTTATAGTTACCAATAACATGCACTTTAAAAGAGCAAGTCAGAAATCTAATGGAGAAAATACCATGAGACAACGCCAGGCAGTGACTGTCCCCGATGGAGATGTCCACCACCCTGGTCATAGCGAGCTCCTCAATAAGTTTAGGTCTAAGTGCTGTTGCCTCCGACGAACCACAACCCAGGCAAGCACCGCAACCCCAAGCATAAACCTGTAATCACATGACATGACAGAACATTACCAAAGCATTTCTCTTTGTCATTTGTCAGTCCACGGTGGTGTAATGGTCGAGCTGCTGCCTAAAATAGCTTTTAATAGGTTGGTTAGGTCCGAGAGACGTATTGACCACTGGACAGCACATTGCTATCCAATCTGATTTTTTTTCATGGGGCCCAGGATTCCTGCTGGTGCCTCTGTTCGTGGAAGTCATTTTGCCACCAAATAAATTCTACTTAGGACCCCATTTTGGCCAGGGGTGGCCCTGTGTATTTACATTTGAAATGATGACATAGGCTATGTTTGATACACACAATAAGAAGTTAAATGATGACTTTGTTACTTACCTGTCCAGTGGAAGTTAAGGCAAGAGAGGATTGGCTCCCGGCACACACTTTTCTGATGAACATTCCTTGAAGTGCTTCCACGACTTTGGGCTTGTAAACGCGATTAGTATCACCATGACCGAGTTTGCCTGCAGGACAACACGTTTTCTTTTCTCAGAAATTCAGCTATGCTTTTTTAACACAAATGAAACGGAATGCAATGAGTGCGGTACAAAGACGATGATGGTGTTTTGTTTGTTTGATTAAGTAATTGAAATGGTTTCTAATTTGAATACAGTAGATCCCCGCTACTCTCTGTACCACCCACGAATGGCAAAAAACTGTGCGGAATTGAGACACCCATAAAGATGTCTATTTTTGAGAATTAAATCAAGCCTGGGCTGTAAATAACAGTGTGCGTGTGGGCTTCCCAGTATGCATTAGTATAAAATAGTATTGTTTTGCATGTACACAAGTGTGCAAGCGTCTATTTCGATACCTGCATACTGTAGTCATCCGTTCCGTGTGGTTCAGTTACATTGTGTGTGCCACGTGTTACTTGTGTTATTTTTGTTTGAGCCATGTGTTAGGTCGGCATTTAGGTTTCTATCAATAAATGGCCTAATTATGGATATTATAAGCACAAAACGGCAGGTTTTCCCACAATAAAAAAATAACATTTTGATAAAAAATCCGCAAATTTGCAGAGTTGCGAATGTTGATTTGTGAATATGGAGCGGGATCCACTGTGCATGAACAATTATGATGTAGACTTTAAGAAAAAAATACGTGTGCAGTTGTATATAGGTTTAAATGGTAGTTTTTACAAAACAAATACTTTAAATAAAAAAATACTTTAACTTTTGCAAAAACAGTGCCGATAGACAACAACTGAGTGAAGCGGTTACACACCATTGTCTCCTCCTCCAAAGGACCAGACAGTACGGCCATCTTTTGACAATGCGATAGAATGAGAGCTTCCACATGACACTTCTCCCACGTTGCTGATGTCTTTCACCAAGGTGGGAATGTTTCGGCTGTTGCTGTCACCGTGACCTGTGTTTCAAAAACACAACATGACGGACAGTTTATGCAAGGAAATTATAAAACCCACTGACTACATGGATCAGCAAATCCCATACACTTAGAATTACAGCTTTGCTTGCCTGGGTTACATGTATGCTATTTAGATATAATACATTTAGACATGCTTATAGTTTTGATGTATATCAAACATATAGTAAAACCATACCTATCTCTTTCAACAAGGTGCTGTCTGTCATGGTGAGGTACTGCAATTGTAAATGTCGATAGCTTCTCTGAGATTTCATGTGTATGTATGTGTGCGCACACTACGCTCATCTGCCTGTGCACAAGCCGTGAGTGAGAAACAGCCATTAGCCGCAGGACAAATGCCAATCAGTTTAACTCATACATGTGAAGACTATAGACATTTTTTTCGGAATACTCTGTTGTCTGAAACCACTATTGGTGATATATGCTAGCCGTTGGTTGTGTTGTTATTTTTGGTTGAAAAAAAAGTGTGGTTTGGAGCCAAAGAGGGGCAGCACCTTTAATACGCAAAGGCTGACATTTTTTTAAACCATATAGCAAATATCCCTAAGAAAATACTTTTTATTGTGAAAGGCCTTGTGAAAGTGCATGAGTGAACATCATGCAATTCAGGTGAAGTCTACAAATGAGCATTTCAGGTTAAAAATCAAGATTTAAAAACCAGTTTAAGTCAGCCCCAGTTATGTCGACAACCTCTCTGTTAGCATACAGTACAGGCCAAAAGTATGGACAAACCTCATTCAATGCATTTTCTTTATTTTCATGACTATTTACATTGTAGATTCGCAAAACTATGAATGAACACATGTGGAATTATGTACTTCACAAAAAAGTGTGAAATAACTCTAAATATGTCTTATATTTTAGACATATATTTTATGTCTTATAATTTTTTTTGATAGCGCTGCAAACCCTTGGTGTTCTCTCAATGAGCTTCATGAGGTAGTCACCTGGAATCGTTTTCACATCACAGGTGTGCCTTGTTAGGGTTACTTTTCTTATCTTATTAATGGGGGTTGCGACCATGGGGTTGTATTGTGTGTGTCCAAATGTTTGGCCTGTACTGTACATGGTCGACTGCTTTAGTCGACATACAATCCGAGACCTAAAAGGGTCATTTGTATGAAAAATAGGTGAATTTATGTTCATGTAATTTCATCAATATGGCAAAGCAGCATGAGACGACAACAGCGTAACTGCTGACCATTTACACAGCATTAAAACAAGTGATTTCCTGTTCAGTACAAAGTAGGTTTCTTAGTAAATGTATTGTATTAACATGGAATCTACCACAGCAACAAACAAAAAGAACATTTTTTTTTTTAAGATCGTTTGCCTATGGAAGGAAGATTTGCACATGTACGAAAGCCTTAAAGTAATCCCTTGCCACTTCGAATTTCGCGGCTTCAATCTATCACGGTTTTAAAAAATATTTTAATTCATAAACCATGCTGTTTCGTGGTTGAATTCGGCCTATTTGTAGTAAAAACTGCATATTTAAGACAATTTTATGTATTTATTCTCCACAATTAAGCATTTTCAAGCATAAAAATGGCTAAATTAACTAAAATCCCTCCAAAAAAATCCCAAAAATCCAAATACGGCATTCAAAAGACACATACAAAACATTGCGATGATATGTTGGTTGTCACTCAGTGTCAGTAATGTTACTGTAATGTTCGATGACACACAAGCACCAGACTTAATTGGCAGAACAACAGGCTTCAATTATCTCACTGCAGGTGTAGTAATCCATAACACAAGTTACTGTCGTTGCCGTAACCCACGGCAAGCTAAAACTCAACTCTGAAGCCCCAACGTCACTTCCTGTCTGCCGCCCGCCAGCCACCTCCCCTTGCAACTGAACACATTTACAGAAACACACACAAGCAAGTCTTATGTATGTCTTAAATGTCTTATTTTCTCTTATTATTTCTACTATATTGGGTAATACGAGCGTAAAGGTGACTATAAGGGTGTTATTTCATGTCTAAAGGGCACTAATAACGTAAAAAAAAATATTTCGAAGGTCGTAAACAAGTTTTTTATGCTCTTACTAACAAAAACTAATGAAAATATTACATTTCTAAATAAGAAATCCTACTTCGCAGCAATTAACTTATCATAGTCGAGACTGGAACCAATTAACCACAATAGATGAAGGATTACTACATTGTCACTGTAGTCGAAACATACAATGAAATTTCCATAGCAGCTGTTTGGTAGCAGTATGAAAAGTATGAATTATATGAAATGAGCGATGTTAATCTACCATACAGTAGATTTAAAAAATCCTTTATTATTGCACATTCTTTATATCTCTGCCGAAAGTCACAAGTAAATGCGTAATGATTAGTTTCAGCTATAGCGCTGGCATAAACGGGTTCCACTGTACTGTATATTCCCTTGAGGTAAACGACTTACCCAGTCTTCCGAAGTCACCTTCCCCCCATGTGTACAGCTCTCCTTCCTCACTGACTGCAGCACTGTGTCTGTAGCCAGCAGCTACACATACCACCACCTAGTAGAAAAAGCCAAAAACTTAACACATCATATTTTAGAAATACTGTATGTCATCCATTAGGTACGTCATGGCAATTTCAATCTGGACACAACTACAGCAGCTCAAGGAGTTAAACTGGCTGAAACCCTACCTTTCCCTGCAACGGCCCTTGGATAAGTTTTGGGTATTTCTGCGTCGAGCTGTTCCCGTGACCGAGCTTGCCATAGTCGCCATCACCCCAGCTGAACACTTCACCCTCCGTCGTGAAGGCCAGCGTGTGGCCATCTGAGCCCTTGGAAGATGACACTTTTTTGATGGCACGGTGAGGTTCGAAGGTCAGCTTCTTGAGCGTGGACTGATTGTTGGAGTCTCCGAGGCCAAGCCGACCATAGCTTCCTTTCCCGCAGGCCCGCACAGAGCCGTCAGAAGAGATTACGAAGGTGCAGTACTGGCCTGCCTCAATCTGTGAAGATTGGGGAAATGCTTTAAGTTTGCTTATCATGAAATACCGAAGTAATCTCCTACTGCAAAAATACAGTACAGTATCCCTTCAAATAGTCATCAGTGATTATATCATCTTTATTAGGAGTGTAAGGGTACATGTACAGGTATTCCTAAATCGGATTTCTAGGTTGATTTCTCGTCGCCTCGGCAGACTAATACAGTGCCGCCCAGCGGGAGTCATGGCTAGTGATAGTGCCAAGGAGGAGTCAGAGTCTGGAGATGCTTTTCCATCGTTAAAGTCAGGAACGGGGCTCCAAGCTGGAACTATTCATGTTGCACTTCAGGGTACACCCTCGACTGGTCACAGGCCATTCACAGGGCGCGTGTAGACAAACAACTATTCACACTCACATTCACTCATATGGACAATTTAGAATCTAAGGGACTTTAATTTACTAAAAATAAAATAATAATTCACACCATTCAAAATTTCACTGATGCACCTGACTGTATCGCTGCACTTTCCTAAAAAGAGCAGTTGTAAACTACAGTATGTCGTTTCATATTTATTTATTGGAGAATTACTTGCTAGCAGTTTTTAGTTTTTTATGTTCCATTGAAAGAATGCGCATTTTGCATTTTGTTCCCTTACAGTACCCAAAATGAATCGAACCCCGACCTTTAAACACAGGTACAGTATGTACCAAACCATGGTGATGGCATACCGTTAGAGCCCTCAAAAGAAGACAAAAAAGTACTTCAACACAAACAAAGTAACAGCTTGCAGGATGACTCATAGTGTTTCAGATTGAAGGTAATCAAATAACTGGAGGACTGTGACAAAAAAATCGATTTTGTCTGTCACATTTTGTCTGTCTTTGCCTCACTCTCACATAACCTTGTAACCAATATAGATACATTTTAGGCTACTGACATCAATACTACTACAAGTATTATGTCTTTCTCTTTTAAAGCACCAGAGCACATATTGTATCTTACTGTCTGGGCATCAGCAAAGCTGGGGGCCAACTTGGGCTGCAGGATCTTCTCTTGTGTACCCTCAACAAGTTGGTGGCTGCTGTTACTTCCCCACACGTACACCTCGCAGGTCTCAGAAACCACTGGGGTTTCACCTGTCTGGATGCTGTCTGGACTGACACAGGTACGGGAGTAGTCTGACGCCATTCGACACACCTGGCAAAAAAAGGACAGCATTACGGGAAAGCCCTGTGTACATATTTTTAGGTTGGAAAAAAAAAAAAGGGAAAGTATACAAAGAGGTTGCAATGTTAACACGTACGCAGGGATGGACTAACACAACTTAACACAAATCTTACTTCTTCAAAAAGACATAGTGCTGCCTCATACAATGAGCACAGCCCATCAGGGTTGCGCGTAGGTTCTCTCCATTGGCTGCGATCTGCTGAGGAACCCTGAAATAAATCAGACTCATCACGGTTTGTCATTATATGAAGCGTACACAACACAAGCTACTGTATATACTGTTGTTTCATTTTAAGCCTAAAGGGAAATTGCGGAACTCCCTTGCATAAAAAAAGTCACTATAAGGTGTGCAATGCAGTGGAACCCGTTTGTGTCAACGCCCCTCAGACTGGCTGACCGACGGCAACATAAGCGGTTGTCAACATAACTGAACTCAAAACCGAAACTGGCCATTGCTCGCACATTTACTTGTGACATTGGCCAGAGACATAATGAGAATTGGCTTTAATAAAGGATTTTTTAACCTAAAGCAGTTTGGTGAAATAATTTTAGTCTATTTGTGCATATTTTAATTTTGATTCTCGTGTTTTCAAGTGCTATTTTATACTTTTATCTATCAGAGCTGTTGTGGTCATTTCTGCTGCAGTTTGTTGTTTCCCCCCACAGAAAAGACATCTCATTCATCTTTAGCCTAACCCTAACCCTAACCCTAACCCTAAGCCTCCTAACCCTAAGCCTTCCTCCTCCTAACCCTAACCTTGAATAATACAGGTAAAATATACAGCATACATGTACCACTGTCAAAAAAGCCCCCCCATCTTTACGTCTTTATGCTTCATTGCTAATGTCTAGAGCAGCGGCTATCAAATATTTTAGTAATCCAGCATTCCACTGAAAATGTTTTAGATTAATCGAGTAATCGGAAAAAATATATTTTTGCTTGGTTAAAGAGCGAGAGCAAAGAAAATAATAAATTTCACTAAATAATGAACCAATTGCTTTAATTTTTTTAAATTTCTTTTTCTTTTATTTTTATATTTATTTCCGTTTTATTTCTTAAATTCCCATTGTACATAGGAACAAACTGTATTTCCTTGGGTCTGAATTATGGTGCTTTTGTAGATGTAATGTATTTATCCATCTCAGACTAACTATTTACTGGAAAAGGAGAGAAACAATCATAACTTTACAAAGACATTCTTAAGACTAAATTGCATTACATATACATTTAACATTTCAGCTTTTTCTCATTGTGCCTTCTGCAACGATGCAATGACAAATGGGCCATGATCCGCAGATGGAACCTTGGCCGCACCTTAAGCACCGCTACGTTTGTGGATCTTCGTCGGGGTCAGGCTAGTGGCGTCGGCTCTATAAGCAAACTACAAGTCTTTTTGGCTTATTGGCGTGAGCGAGCGATGGTGGTTGCGCGGCTGCGTTACAACAGCCGGTCCTAACGAGCAGTGTTTTTTTTGGAGGTGCACATCCATGGAGTTATATTTATGCCTTAATTTTGAGGAAAGGCAGATTTTAGCCGCATTAATGTGCAATACTGCAATTGACTGGCGACCAGTCCAGGGTGCACCCTGCCTCTCGCCCCAAGTCAGCTGAAGATTTCCTCGAACACTGAGGAGATCCTCAAGAGGTGCCACCAGAGACAGTACCTTTTGAGGCAGTTGAGTTCATTTGGAATGAACAAAAAAGTTTTGCTGACTTTCTATCACGCCTTCATTGAGAGCTTACTAACATTTTCATTCATCTTGTGGTTTTATTAAGTTCATTTTAAGGATCGGACGTGTTTGAGTGGCTCCGATCAGGTCGTAGGTTAAGATGTCCACACAGCAGAACCCAAAGAAGAAGGACAACCATCCAGCTTATGAACTCTGACCTCTCCCTGTCCAGATATTGCACAACCATCCATCCATTTTTTTATATTCCACTTAACCACACTCAGGTCACGAGTCTATGCTGGAGCCTATCCCAGCTGACCTTGGGTGAGATATTGCACAATCCCTATTTAATTTAGATATTTACATTTTTCATTTTTAAATTGCATACTTTGCGTCTTTTTATTGTATGATGTTCCAGTTGTCCTTGTCCTGTTTTTTTCTGTATGCTGCTCTTTGTGTCCTTTAAATTGCCCCTCTGGGATAAATAAAGTGTTTGAAATTGAAAGTGAAAAATGGTGCAAATTCTGGTATCGTGACAACCCTACTTTGAACTGAACAGGAAGACACTGCCCTGTTAATGCTGCGTAACTAGACACCGCTTAGTGACGATGAAGTTAACAACACTACAATACGTCAACGTAAATGGAACCTTTGGGTCTCAAATTTTATGTAGACGCCAATTTAAGCGGGCACTATTTAGTAATAAGAAACAACACGGTGGACCGGGACTTGAGTTGGTACACGTAGACAGGCTGTCAACATAAGGACTTGAGCTGGTTCCACTGTAAATTATGTTGCTCAGTTGTGTTTCTTTATCATTTTTGTGCCATTATCCAAATGTTTTCACGAATCTCATAATAAATCAATTTCAGAATAAATAAAACATTTGACAGAAAGCCTCGTGGCATGTTAGAAAATTTGTGACTGAAAAGTTTGGCAAAAACAAGCTTGTTTACTTACCAGTGATCGTCTCATCTGCATGAGGATGTTCATGAAACAATCATAGCCAATGAGGCCCTCCTGGCTCTGTGGTGCCTTACTCTGCTCGATTGTACTGACCACAGCCGCTGCCGCCAGCGCCATCTCAATCCATTCCAGCAAGTAGCGAAGTGAGCCCCTCTGGGAGGCAAGCCCGAGCAGTAACTCTGAGGCAAGTCGTCGCCCTACGATATCTGCCCCAGAATTTGGCATAGTAACCCCCTTCAGGAAAGTGGTGACCTGGGCCAGACTGTCCAAGCCCATTGGTGGGATCTTACTCTCATTGGCCAGAGAGAGGGGCGGCAGGGAACTAACTACATCAATGGCCGTGTGAATGACATCATTACACAAGTTTAGGTTGCCACCGGCTGCCCCACATGGGCTGGGTGGAGGCGGCATCATCCAGCTCTGCCGCAGCAGGGCAAAAAGAAGGCTGAGGCCTGTGCGAACACCCATCTCAATGAGTGCATCAGTGCTTGAGCGGGGTCGCTCGCTGACACAGTGCAGATCCGCCGAGCCCGAGGTGTTCTCTGGAGAGTGCTGCTGCTGCTTCACTTTCCCCTTGTCGTGGTACTTGTTGGACAGTGCATAGAAGATTCGCTGAAGAACCAGCACGCGTTTGCGCAGGGCGGCGGCAAAGGGAGAGTCAGAGCACACCATCTTGGCCAAAGCTAACTGGCTGCCAAGAAGCGCATCCAAGTAGTGCTCCTGTTCATCGCTGGAGAGACACTCGCGCTCAAAGTCTGGCAGCTGGGGACCCTTGAGACAGAGCACCTGCTGGGGGAGCAGCACCACCTCTTTGTTAGCCAGGAGCTTTGAGTACAACACGGAAACACCTTCTCGTGTGGCTATGGACTCGCTGTCCTCTGTGATCCATGAGCTGTTGAGGTGCTCCAGCCATTTGAGTTTGACTGGGGGGATTGTTAACGCCATGGCACGTCACTTTGGAGCCATCAGTCCTGACAACATACAATAAGTTAGTGTTAAAATATTCAGGATCATCTGCTCTTTTACTGCTTTGTTTTTGCTCTTAAGCTTCATTTCACATTATTATTCATTCATTCAAAACCCAATAGTTATTGTATTCTGCTATTCTCTTTGTTGTTGTGTGTATTGCTCTTAGTTCTCCGTGTAGTGCTGTATTCAAAAATAAATTCCATCACAATCTGCAACAGGAGGAGTAAGCAAGGCTCACCTGCTGCACAGCAATATCTGTTTGAACATACAGACCCATTTGCACTGCATGACTAAGCTGTCACCATATATCAGCAACTTTATTTAGGGCAGTGGTCCTCAATTATTTTCTGTCATGCCCCCTGCTAGTGGACAGAAATGTTTTCATGGCCCCGATTTGAAATATTAATGACAAACTGATAATATTTAATATCGGACTGATAATATCAGACTGAACTCGAAACTGAAACCAGGAAAAAGCAACAAAATGAAGAGCTGTGAAGCATAAGAGCGTATTCAAGACTCAGATTGCATGTTGGGTACAATAAATTTGTTCATGTTGTAGGGGTGGGGGAAATAATTGATTCTTAGATGCTTCGTAACGCGGACATTGGCGATTATTAATCGATTCATAAATGTCAATAATTGATGCTGACGGAACAAAACAAAAAAAATGAACAAAAAGACGGAAAGCGGAAGTGCCGCCCGGACAGTTTATGGTGGTGCACTTAAGACGCTGCCAGAAAGGCTGAGCACAAACTCCGACCCGCACCAGCTGGATTTAAAGAAAGCGTCTGAAAGCACTTTGGCTTTCACGTAGTTGAAGATAAAAAATGAGCTGGACAAAAGCCAGACAATATGCAAGCTTTGTCATACAAGCTTCAAATATTTTGGGAACACGATAAATATGAAAAACCACATAGCACGTGTCCACTCAAACGAGGAGGGAAAAACAGCCAGCTGAAGTTGCTGTCGACCGGAGAACCATCGACCAGGTGATAACTAATTTTCCACCCAACTCGGAAAAGGCGCTGTTATGTCACCGTACATTACTGATGACTAGAAGCTAGAGTCTCATGTGCTACAAACGAGAGGAACGAATGAGAGCCATACGGGTGCGAATATGGCTGAGCTGTTCAATAATGTTGCAGCGGTATGTTGAGTTCTTGTGGCCTATTCATTTGTATTTTTTGTATTATTTGTGAATAAGGGCAGCCTAGTTTTTTTGGTTATTCATAATATGCTGAAGTCTGCAAGCATTATTATTGTATGAGAGCTGCTGGTACAGTAATCTATATTTTGCATGAAAACTGTTTTTGACTTTGCTATACAGCAAAAACATTTTGTCAGATATTGTATGGATGATATTCTATCAGGATTTGTGTTTGAATTCATAAGTCTTTATTATTTATTTATGAATAATGACAGATTTTATTTTATGTTGGTTATTCCGAATATGCTGAAGTTTGTCTTAATTTTATACATGCTGCTACTGGCGCAAGTTACTTTTCCTGCTGGTTCTGTACAATGGGAAATATGTTGGTAGATGCAACCTTCCAATTATTAAGATAACGTAAGTAAATTCATCTGTTTCATGCTTATTTTATATTGTGGATCATTGCAAATGTGCTTTGTTTTAGTAGTACACAGTGAGTAAAAAGAAATTATATATAGAAAAAAATCATGCAAAAAAAAATTGACAAACTATTGATCACAAAAAAAAATGCATTGAGATGCATCGATAATCGTTTGATCATCGCATCGCAGGCCTCTGAATCGTAATTGCATCGAATCAAGAGGTGGGCAGATATTTCCACCCCTAACATGGCCGATATTCAAGGCTGCAATATCAGAATCAGATCGACTGTGAAAAAGCTGTATCGGGACACGCCTATTAAAATCACAATCATAGGCCAAATTTGTCGTTTCTATCGCCCAATCCTACTGTCTACTTATCATTGACTGAAAATACTAATCTATCATTTTAAGTCTATTTTACTTCAATTTTGACTACAACTGTTTCATATGTTTCTATCCAACGCACGCGCTTCTTCTAGAATGTTCGGCCATTCATTAAACAGGGAGGCTTTTATTTTATCCATGCACTTTCCAAAGTATTGATTTATTTCAGCTTCTGCAGCATGAATTTGTCTCCTTGTTGGTGTAAACATGCTCCCCTCCGGCTTCATCTTCTTCTCTTGTGAATTTAATCGAGGAAAAGGCTTCTTGAGACGTCATCTGTACTTCTGTGTAGAAGGTGTCGGACGTTTCGCTCCTCATCCGAAGAGCTTCGTCAGCAAACTAATAAGTGCTGGTAGCTTAGGCCTTAAATACAGTAAGACACTTGTTTCGATGAACAACTCCTGTACGACTGAGAGCCTACACAGACGCATTGTGAATTTAATGTTGTTAAGTGCTGCACCATTAGCATGGGTACATGCATACAATGTCCGCTCTGAAATGTATACATGCAAGAGCAATCTGGTTTCCTGTCAAATTGTGTGTTTATCCAACCTTAAAAGCAGGTCACAATCTGATTAAGGTGTTTACATGCATTTTTAAAATCTGGTATAAACCGAATTCATGCAATAGGTTTTTTAGCGCATGCTGACAGAAACGGACAACCACAACAAACTTTGGCACAGACCTTTGAGGAATGGACAAGAACCCATTTGGTTGGTTTGAGGTCCAGGTCCAAGACAATATCCAAAGCGCTTATTATTTTCATATTTTCAAATCACAATGACAGGCTACATACAGTACGGCAGCTGATTTCTCATCCTGAGAAGCAGAAAAGCCATACAAGAAGCACCAAAGGTTTTCCCAAATTGCTTGTGATCGTATTTACACCATGTGAATAAGATCACCCAGAATCACCCATTATAATATCTGCCAGAGCCAGCAAATGTGTTGCATGTTTACCCAACTGAATTCAGGTGCTAACATGCGTTTAAAAAGCTGGTTTGCAAAAATTCAGATTTTTTTTTTTTTTAACTCCACATAATTGAAGTGACTGTATCGAAATGACTTCATGAAAAAGTACACCCAAATCCTAAATCCTGCAACTATTAATTAATCTGAAGTTTGTTATTTCAATTAATCGAGTAATTGTCTAGACCAGGGGTCACCAACCCGTCAATCGCGAGCTACTGACCGTTCTTTGGGACTTTGCCGGTCCATCGCGAGAATATTAGAAAAAAAAATGTATTAATACATCAATGCCCTCCCCTCCCGGAGAGCGACCAACAGGCACGCATTTTGTCCACTGAACACGCCCGTACGCCTCACCGCCCTCCAAGCACACAACACGCAAGCTCCCGCCAAGAGCCCAGTCCCCAAAAGCTGACTGGAGGAATCAACACACTTACAACGGATCGCCTCGCTGCAAGGTTAAGCGAGGGAGAGAGATAGTGAGTGATTCTTCATCACCAAAATCAGACCAGAACTGGACTTAGGAGACCAAGTGGGGGGGTGAGTCGCTGTGGACTACAATGCTGATGAGGATGTCATACAACTTCATGTCATAAAATCAGAACTATCCCTTTAAAGCAGGGCTATTCAACTAAATTGTTCTGGGGCCCACATTTTTCGAAAGCTAAGAACCTGGGGGTGGGTATTCAAGATTCAAGATTCAAGATTCAAGAGAGTTTTATTGTCATGGTATGGGGGGTGGACTTCTCCCTTCACTATTGCAAATGCAGTGTAAATAGTAAAAAGTGTAAATCAGAACTTATACCTAAATGAGCTCTTAAAGGGGACCTATTATAATAATTTTCAGGCTTTTGTATCGAGTTCTGGACTCCTATAGAGCAGCTACACAAAATAACCCGCACAGAAAGCGTTCTAGATCTTCCAGACTCTGCACCTCCAGGTATGCCTCCCGCCGAGCCCACTCCGCTGTGATTGGTCACACTCCCAAAAGCTCCCGAAGACTTCCGGACAGCTGCCGAACCCCTTTTGTTCGATTACTTACACAAAATAAACACAGTTAGGACACTGATGAATTGTTACTTACAGGTTGCTCTTCTGACTCTTCAACACTACCAAGTAACATCAGAAAGGCGTCGGACTTCATCAACAGTTTAGCGGATAGTCCAGCTTCGTATTGGCCCATGTTCACTAAACAGTCACGTGTGAAGTGCCGTTGACCGATGAGCTTATTTTCCTCTTGCTGGCCGGGGATCAGCAACTCCAACTACTTCTGCCTGATGCTTGCCTCTTTAGGCACACCCGAATAATCATTTCCTGGGAGCCATTGCTCAACTTGTTAACACCGTGAACAGAGCAAAGCACAGCGCAGGTGCTGGGCATAGAAGCAAGTCCTGGTTGCACTGACGTCACTGTAACTCGATGTTAAAAAAAACTCTGTAAAACACAGAGTGCAGAGCCGTCCAAAACTGCTTTCAGGGCTCACTTCCAAATGCGCAAACCTCATTATCTGACATGATGGCATCGTTTAAAACAAGAATACAACATAGTAACAACATTTATAGGTCAGAAAAGAGGAAAAGCATAATAGGTCCCCTTTAAGTCATTCACACTGTACACAGAACGCATGAAGGACATATCAAATACAGTAATAATATTAAATACACATGAACTAATTACAAATTAAAATTAAATAAAGAGAAGACCTCCTTGCTTTTATCCCTATGTTTGTCTTGCAGGCCTTTCTCCCTTCTTAAAATATTCTCCTCTCAGATCTCCTTATAGCAGCGCATAGAATTCATGACATCAAGGACCACCTATATTTTTAAGAATTAAAATAGAAGCAACATGTTTATGCCAGTCAAAGATCCCCTAAATGACAGGAGCCCTGTGCAGTTTTGGTACTTACTCCAAAAAACAGTTGTCAAAGATTTTTAGCAATCAGCCACACAAATGTTAGTCGTTCCCGATTTGTGAACTGAACTCGTGGGCCGGTCTGATATCATTCATAGGTCGCCAAAGTATCATTTTGGCTCTTTGTAAAATAAGGAAACATGGACAGTAGAAAAACTTTGCATTGTATTGTTTTACCTTTTTATAATACCTTTGTTATGTACTCCAAATGATCTATATGTGAGTGACTGGCTGTGTATTGACACTCACACAAAGGTTCCATCCAATGCCAGTTTTGCTACAGTTTAGGCATTAGTTCTGACACGAAAGTATGACAGTTATTTATGTAACAAACCAGGGGTTGGTCAACTCAGCAGCAATGGGCCATGCTACAGCTAACACTAGTTTGGGTTCTAAGGTTGTTAGCTCATGGCTGACGTTCTTAAAATACGTAATAGCTAACAGGGTTGCTGGCTTGTTGTATGCTTACCAAGGTACTGTTTATTACATTACAAACAGCTGTCTAAATCACGGACAGCATCAACACAAGACACGTCAACACTATTTACACACTGATGTCTACTTATTATGACAAACGTGACACGTTTTGCCTGAAGAATCCCTGGAAGCCGACTGTCAACTCATGCTACTGTTTACGTTAGCTAGCGTAAGCTAAGTGCCCTACGTCACTAAGCTAGCAGGGCAAAAAACGCCTCAGTGAGCAGAGAGGTAGCCGACACCCTTGTGTGCAGGTATGACGCAAAGACAAGTTGTCAGCAAAAAAGAGCTGATAAAGTCCAACAACTACATGAGATGTGCTTTCTGCTGTCTCATAACTGGTTAGCTGGCATGGCTACGCTTTGCAGACGTTAGCGTGGATAGCTCATAGAAGATCGCTTACCACCAGCAACTGTCAAAGGCCTCCTCCTGCTCGTTGTTTTGTTTTGTTTGTTACACCTGAAAGTCACACTGCTTCATTGTGTCGACACGAAGAGTTTAGTCGAGATCCACAGGCGTTTAATAAGTGTTCTCTGAACAGAGAGAGGGCCGTGCATGGACGTCCATCCCTCCCACCGCGTCCCTTCCACTGCAGCGAGTGTGTGGAGCAGATCGCTCAGCCCCTTACTGAGCCCCAGCCCCGGCCCGGCCCTGGGTTGTGACGTAGACACCTGCCTTCCCCACTCGCCCCCACACTCTATCAGCTTGGTCCCTGTGTGTGTGTGTGTGTGTACGTATGTGTGATAACGCCAACATACCTTGCCCTTCTATCATTCATAAAAATCCATTTTAGGGTCCATTTACGTATCGGTATCGAATCGATACTATTGTGGCGAGATTAATATTTTTCCGTCCTCGTCTGTTTATTTTCACAAACCACATCTTAAGAATACGTTTTTGGACATAAGGGGGATTTGAGGGCAAAAACGTCAAAAAAATATGTATTTATTACTTATGATTACATTTCCTTATATTTTACATTTCCTTTTATCTTTTATTTCACGTTTTTCTTACAGTGATGCAAATGGTGAGTTGTTTGGTTCTCTTGTCCACTCATTGCATTGCTGCCATGTGTTAACCTGCTTACGACAAAACTTGTGTTTTTTTGTTTAATACTAAAAGTCAACAACAATATCATATCATCATCGTGAGCTCTGAATTCACAGTTTCAGAAAGAACACACAGTTAAAACCTTTTGGAAAAGACATTTTAAAGTAATAGATCTGCAAAAAGTATGCCATGATTCAGTACGTCCCTCAGTTTTAAGGTCACAGTTTGGTTCAGCAAAGGATCAAAATGCACAACAAAGATCTGCATACTTAGCTTGTGAGATTTTTAAAGTGAAACAAAAAAAACAAAAAAAACCCCAACAAACTTCTGGCAGGTAATTCACCAAAAAATAAAAAGAAATTCTAAAAAAACATACAAATATAGATATAGCAAACAGAAAAAATGATAATACAAGGGCATTTTGATATATTTTGTACATTAAGGATGCTAAATCCAATCCGGCAAATTCAAAAATAGGCCGTTTTTTTCCCGCAGGAAACACATCTCGTTCAATGTAAGTCGGTTATCATTTATAAATATGTGACAATACTGTTAAAATACATAATATAAACATACAGTATGTGTGCCAAAAAAAGGTCACAATTTTTACACATTTATGTCTGATAATGTTTTCTCATCAGGTGTTGATATTTCGCACTTTGTTGGCAGTCCTTGAATGCCCCATAATTGCTATGAGACACAAAAGTGAAACTTACAGGTATATAGTGGTGTGAAAGAGTCTTTGCCCCCTTCCTGATTTCTTTTTTTTTTTTGCATGTTTGTCAAACTTAAATGTTTCAGATCATCAAACATATTGAAATATTAGTCAGTGACAACACAACTGAACACTTCATGCAGTTTTTAAATTAAACTTTATATTAAGGGAGAAAAAATACCCAAACCTACATGGCCCTGTGTGAAAAAGTGGTTGGCCCCTAAACCTAATAACTGGTTGGGCCACCCTTAACAGCAACAACTGCAATCAAGCACTCGAGATAACTTGGAGGGTTTTCCAGCATCATGCTAGTAGGAGGGTTTCGAGTGGGAGCAGCGAGCCGTGTCAAAAATACATATTCACAAAGTACAATAAAAAAAAAATATTGCAATCTACTAATTTCATTTCTGCTACACTCCATGTATGTCAGCGGCCCCGCCTCCACCTATCATGAACGGCGTGAGCCGGTTCTGGACCACAAAATGCAGAGACACACAATCCATATAACAAAAAATATTAACAAAAAAGTGTCCTACAGATGAGGTAAAAGTACAAACAAATACAAGAAGCTATAAACAGAAAAAGGGGAAAAGCCACTAAAAAAAATACAGAACACAAAACCACTACTAGGAAAAGCTAGTAGGGAAAAAACAGGCACAAGGCAGAAGAACAAATGACACTGCTGGAAAAGCCACACAGGAAATAATTAGCCGTCGCAAAAAATCAACACCGCTCAATAAGTAAAACGGGACGATACAGACAAAAGCCAGAGAGCAGGTACAGGTTAAGAGCAAACACAAAGCCGAGCTGAGCAGAGGGCATGAGCAGCATGAGGGACAATCTGGCAATGAGTCCTGCTGCCATGCTTAAAAAGGCCAGGTGAGTGATTAGCCGCAGGTGTATACAGGAAACTCCGCCTACTCCAGGGCAAAGGTGCACTGCAACTGCAAAGACATGGCAGACAGGCGGCAGCAGAGCGACAACACAGAACATGACACCACCCGAGACAAAGAGAATGCATGACTGATAAAAGGGCTCACTCCGTTCATACTATTGTTCTATGGAACAAACATGCCAAGCTGCTGAAACCAAAGATTCAAGATTCAAGAGAGTTTTATTGTCATGTGCATAGTAAAACAGCAGTTATACTATGCAATGAAAATCTTATTCTGTTCATTCTCCCAAGAAAAGAAAGAAAACACAAGAAAAAGAATAAGAACATAAGAAACATAAATACCATCATAAGAAACAAATACCAATAAATTAAGCAACAACAACAGAAAAGACATTAATACAAATACAAATACAAATAAATAAAGTGCTATGAGTGTGTGCGTGTGTTGCGTGCGGTGTGTGTGAGTGCTTCATTGAGAAGCCTGATGGCCTGTGGGTAAAAGCTGTTCGCCAGCCTTGTGGTCCTGGACTTCAAACTCCTGTAGCGTCTGCCTGACGGTAGGAGTGTGAATAATGAGTGTTGTGGATGTGTGCTGTCCTTGATGAGGTTGTGTGTTCTTCGTAGGACTCTAGTTTTATAAATGCCTTGCAGTGAGGGGAGGGCTGCCCCAACAATGTTCTGTGAGGTCTTGATCACCCGCTGGAGTGCCTTCCTATCACGTGTTGTACAGTTACCGTACCAAACAGTGATGGAGGCGGTAAGGACACTTTCGATAGTGCATCTGTAGAAGCAACTCAGGATTGTGGTGGACATGCCAAATTTCCTCAGTCTTCTCAGGAAGTACAGTCTCCTTTGGGACTTCTTCAGAATTTGTTGGGTGTTGTGAGACCAGGTGAGGTCCTCGCTGATGTGTGTGCCAAGGAACTTGAAGGTTTTCACCCTCTCCACCTCAGTCTCATCAATAAACAGGGGTCCTATGCTAGTCCTGAAGCATGTGTCAACAATAGTCATTAGGAAGCGCCATCTAGTGCCAATTTCAGGTTTTCTTAAGCACGGCAACTCCACAAACCTTGTGCAAAAACTCAGCAACCATGGGTTCCTCCAAGAAGCTGTGTAAGACAGGAAAAATGAAAGTTATTGATGGCCACAATGCCCGGGAGGGCTACAAGAAAATAGCAATGCATTCTCAGCTTGCATTTTCCACAGTGCGAGGTATAATTAAGAGATGGCAGGTAAGGGGAACTGTGGAGGTCAAAATGACATCTGTAAGACCAAGGAAACTTTCTGAGAGAACAGCTCGTAGCCTGGTCAGAAAGGTAAAAAAAAAACCCACATTTGACTTCAAAAGACCTGCAGGAAGATTTAGCATACTCAGGAGTGGTGGTGCACCCCTCCACAGTGCTGCTATACTTGCACAAACAAGACCTGAAGGTACTGACGCTTTAGGGTGCCGATACCAATTTTTTAATTTTTTAGGGTGCCACAGCTTTTGCACATGCCAAAGTGATGTTTATTTCTGCAATTTTGTACAATTTATAAAATAAAATGTAACTATACAATTGATAAAATGAAATGTAACTATGTAATAATATTGTCATTTTTTTCCCATATACCAGAGAGACTATAAATATGAATATACATTTTTTTATAATCATTTTTGATATAAAATCAACTGTTTTTAAAGGGGTACCCTAACTTTCGCACACAACTGTATGTCTTTATGCTTCACTGGTGTTTTTTCATCGAGCGTTGAGATTTCACACTTTGTTCTGCGGTCCTTGAATGCATCATAGTTGTGTGCTGTGACTTGCTGGTACACCGTGAGTTTGATTCCATGTGTTCAACAATCATTTTACATGATCTATCATTCATTAAAGTCCCGAGTCATGTTACACTTAAATATGTTTCATGAAGTGTGTGAGGCATATGTTGGACTTGGCAATTTAAAAGTGGAGGGTTCTAGAGCTGAGTCTAATAATTACTACTCAGTTTTATTGCAAATGTTGATCCGAAATCATCAACGTCAAGCCAGTCCATCAAAATAGACATTTTGATGGGCATATTACCATGCTGATGGGTCCTGGAATGTAATCTCCCCGAAAAGCAGAAGTTTCCTGTACATATATAAAAGTCCAAATGCATACATTTACTACATATCATCAACCATCAGTATCATTTCAACATATCTGCTGTTGTGTATCTATGCAGTACCAGATTGACACTAACAAGGGTTGGGCGATACTGCAAATTTTGGTATCAGTTCAACGCCTTATACAGGACAGGACCAATATTGCCGATACCAATTTTTTACTTTAAATTTTTATATATCTTCAAATGATTTTGTGATAGCTGCCTTTAATTAGTTGATGATGATGTATGTTTGTTGATGATGATTAATATATCTAATATCCAATTAAAAAGGCGGTAATTTTACTTATATAATATACCCAAAGGACCAAAATGGCCCCCATGCTGCACCGTGGTCTCAACATTTCAGAAAGCCTGTTGTTGCATATTGTGTATTACACTCTGTAATGTGTACTGACATGTGATGCAGCTGTGTCGTACTTCGAATCGCAAGAAATTTCTTGGGAGTTTATCATACTCCCTTTATTATATTACATCAACTAGATGACTGTGACTCTGAGCTGAGTCATGGAGAAACCTTCAGCGAATCAATCTACAAAGCGCGAACAAACAATACAAAGTAGAATTGTTAATGCTTCTACATGTGCTGTCATGGGTCACCTTTTGTACAAAAAACAACATTAGTCACAATCTGTATTATGAAAGCATGCCATACATGTGATGCTGTGAAATTTTTTACAATGTTGCAGATATTTAGTCTTTCTTGTCACACATTTATATTGTAATATCACTTAAATACCATTTTATTTGGACTTTATTCTAATATGATAACTTTTTCCTTATTTTCCTTTTTTTTTTTTTACATGTGGATGGCTAAATAGATGTAATGTGCAGATTATTTCAATAGTAAGGACATTAGGGCTGTCAAATGATTAAAAGTGTTAATCAGATTAATCAGTTTTTTAATTAATTAATCACAATTAATCACCATTAGCAACTATGTCTGAAATATGCCTATTCTTACTGTATTTAATTAGCAGAAGGATAAATGACAGGAGAGGTTTATATATATTTGTTATGTATTAAATATGTCAGTCAAGCTAAAAGATACCACACAAGTCTAAAAATCTTTTTGTCTAACACTAGTCTCTTTAATAGTAGCAGAACATTTGACTCACACTTTAAAACTTGTTATTATGAGCAATGAGGGATTGCGTTCAAAGACATCACATAATTTAAGGTAAATTTACTTGTTTTCAGTGTATTTTCCAGCATACTTAAATGTAGCAAATTGTACATCTGAATTAAGAGTTACGAAGTGAGTGATAAGAATATCCACCTCATGTTTGGCTTTATCTTCCTGTTTGCACACACACACACGCATTATAATGCTGTGTTTGCACGGAGTGTCCCTGAATGCATCTTGCGTTCTTGTAATGACAGTGAGGAAGCGTCGTTCCCAGGATGAACGGACTAGAGACATGTGTGAGATGGAGCTACATACGGTATATAGTGTTGGAATTGTACTGTTGTTGGCGGTTTCAGGTCAGAATAAAGTTATAAAAGAGCGTCAGACTCTCTGACTGTGTGGGAACGCGACACTGTGATTCCATCTGCCATCATAACAGAGAGGCGTGCTTGCTCTGGTGTGCATGCGTTAATTACACTAAAACAATGAATGTAATTAAATAAATTAGTTACCGCCGTTAACGCGTTATTTTTGACAGCCGGAATGGACATTTCCATATTATATAAAATGGATGGACATAGATTATACAGATGCTATAATCAGTGGTGTCCAGTCAGGGCCAGAAAGGCCGTATCTGCTGGACGAAATACAATCAGAAGCACTGACATACATTTAATTATTTAATTCAATAGTATTAATTCTTCCATGAAACTGGATTAATTTATTCCAAAGGTCAGTGATTTTCATTTAGTAGCATATCTCTTGGCTGTATTGCTTCCCATCGTGTATGTTAGATTTTTTTGTCCAATCAGATTTCAGCTTCTATGTGTTGCCATGTTAATCTAATCTGACAAGGGCCTGCAGAATCAGCAGTGCTGATCCATGTCACATACACACTTTTAGCAATGGGGCTGGGTTTTTTTTTTTGCTAACCAGACTTCAGATTTGCCTCTAAGAGCCTGCGAGCTGGACCACAGTGACATCAGCACTTTTCCGTTCTCTGATTGGTTGATCAGAGCAAAACTTTTCCACAAGCCAAGTTACGTTCACAATGGCTGACTAAGTAGACATAGGCGACCGTGGTTTCGCACGGTCGCACTTTTTATCATTTTTTTTTAATCGGTCTGTTGTCTTTTGTGATTGACAATGACCTATTATTAGTCAAAACATATTGAAAGACAATCATATGTAGTATTCTAGTCAGTAGGCGTACGTAATGTTACATTGATGAGACATTACCTTACATTACCTTAACACTGCATGGAGTCAGCCATGGCATGTGTGACATTAAGTGTGAAAAAAAGTTCTCCAACCATTCTACGTGAAAGTGGTAGGTTTTTGGTTTCTTACTTTGTCCCTCTTCCCCACTCCATTTGAAACAATTTATGTTTAGAATAAATAAATTGGAGGCTAACTAGTTAGCTTGGTAGCATGCTATGCTTTAAAGCAGTGGCTGTCTTTTATGTCCCTGCAGTGATCCTGCAGTCTGCGCATAAGTTACGCAATGTGGTGTAAACAAAGAATAATAGGAGTGTAAAGGTGACTATGGGGGTGTTATTTCATGTCTACAGGACTCCATAATGGTAAAAACATATTTAGAATGTCATTATGAAAAGATTTACTAATATTGAGTCCTACTTCACCTATATTGTCAGTGGCTTGAATGACGCCCTGGGCGGACCGAAGCCCCCCTCCCCGACACAAATTCTCACTACTAGTTTTTCTTTACAAAGAAATTTAAAAAAGTCGCTACAAAAGTTATTAATAAAAACACAAATAGAATGGACCATTATTTTTTGCAGTGCACAAATCCTTCAACCCCTTCAAGCCCCTGGGGCCACCGCCACTAACTATTTGAGAAGCACGGATAAAACTAAATGTAACAGTCTAAAACTAAATGTAACAGTATAAACAAAATATTGCAATTATCCCCTTTTATCCCGTGCACCCTAGTGAGGATAAGCGGTATAGAATGAATTGGATGGATGGATATTCCCTTTTATTACCTGCTTTGGGCAAATTACTAACAAAAAAATTGTTATAATTACTACGCCATGGGCTGCGGTGCAGCTTTGCTGCCCCCTGTCTGTCATTTGTTGCAGCACACTGCCGACTCACGGGAGGAGCTGAGCTTAGCTTTCTGGTCTACCCTTCCCCCTGTATTTGTGAGTACTTGTTTTCCCTGCTTGCTGGACTGCAGCAGTGATTTTTGGTTCGTACTTTTTGATTTGTATGCAGCTTGGTTCTCAACAGCTACTTTTGTTTGTTAGTTCTGTTCTGCTCGTTATTCAGCAGTGTCTTTTGTTAGCTTAGTATTTTTTTCTCCTGCTACATCCGTGTTTTGCAGCGTCCTTAGACATTTTTGTTTATAGTATTTTTTCCCACGGCTATGCCTGGAGTTTATGTTGTACATTCTACCTTTTGGAATTTTTGTTCCTGTTATATTTTTGGTGTGGACTTTAATACATTTTTGTTACACAGACACTAGTCTCTTCTCTGCATCTTGGGATGCTAATTATTGGCCACACGCCGCCCGTGACATACTAGCTACTTTCCCCAAAAAGTGTTGAATTGGTTATGGAATTGACTGCTTCATAAACGTTAACTAGTGAAAAGCACTGTTATTTTTAAAGCAGTTATTCCCAACACTGCTCAGTACATACAATCACTTGAGCAAAATAGGGTCAATAATGCAAAATAAGTCAGCAAAAGCTACAATTGGCTCTCATTCACATCCTTTGGCTTTCTGCCCCCAAAGCCCTCCTGTGTCCAAGAACTTATTCCCTGGCTTTGTAAACAATGTACAAATATAACAATATCAACTATTTTAAGAATATGGACAACACAGAAAATAAACACTGAAGCTAACTGAAAAATATCGATCCTATTGCGTTGGGATCGATACTATACCCATGCTACCATTGATATCGACTTTACCGATATTTGTGTGAATCCGCCCACCTCTCGACTCAACCAAGGAGATCTGCGAGCTGATTGTGAAGCGTGCAAACCATCAAAATGTTTTAAATTAAATGTATTAAAACCAAGCTAATTCTATTGCAGGTTGCAGGGAACATTTATATCATTTTCTCACATTTGTAAAGTATATCGACGCCGTCGTCACCAAAACGTAGCAATTTGCTATTTGCCTTTGGCGGACCATCGTAGTAGCGCGTACGCGCGTTGAAACGAGCGCGGCCAAATACGTCATGAAGACTTATGACGTTGTACCACGTGAAGGCTTAAAAAAACGTCCTACGCATCCATTTTTCTTGGATGTTTTGAGAAAATGCATATATTATAAATAGCACATTTGATTAGTTTCTGCTTATCCTGCATGATGGCTAAAAATGGAACTTACGTGTTCTCCAGTCGGCCCAGGCCTGTTGAGAGCCGATCCAAACTTGCTGGGTCGCCCACAGAACAACCCCAGTATGGGAATATCATGTACGATCGACGTGTCATCAGGGGGAGCAGCCGTGGCCAGCACATGCTGCCAGCGAAGGCAGCAGCGCAGGCTGCCGACATCCAGCAACAGCATGGATTTCGCAGGAGGTCTATGGACGTCATGAGGTCCAGGGACCATGTGTGGTTCAAGACTGGTGACACCCTGTATGGTAGAAAACACGTGGACGTGCAAACCGACTCGTATCTGGAGGAGCTGAGTCTCATTTTGGTGACTAAAGATATCGACTCCCAAACTGATAGTTTCCTCGACAGACCTGCAAGTCCGCTCTTCATCCCTGCCAAATCCGGCGATGATGTCGCTACGCAAATCGAGGAGGGGGATCTGTTTGACTTTGACAGGGAGGTGCAGCCAATGTTGGAAGTCCTGGTGGGGAAGACCATTGAGCAGTCTCTCCTGGAGGTGTTGGAGGAGGAGGAACTGGCCTGCTTGAGGGCCCAGCAGAGGGCCTTTGAGCAGCTGAGAAATGCTGAGTTGGCGGAACTGCAGCGGCTGCAGGAGCAGGAGCGGCGGCGCACCGAGGAGAAGGAGTGCAGGATTGCCCAGCAGAAAGAGACTGTTAGGAAAGAAAAAGAGACGGCAGAGATGATTGCCGCCCGGGCTTGCGCCCAGCAGTTTTTGTCCAAACTTTTCCCTGCGGTCTTTGCCTCCCTGAGGCGACACGGCTACTTCTACGACCCTGTGGAGCGAGACATCGAGACCAACTTCTTCCAGTGGCTGATGGCTGAGGTCAGCAACACTCTGGAGAAGAGGAACTCAGCTAGGCTGTTGCTGGACAACATCATCCATGATATCGCCGTGAAGAGGCAAGAGTTCTTTGGTGACCTGGAGACGGTCATGGACAAAAGTGTACATTTGGAAACTATATAGATTCAAGGAATCTGATGTTCAAAAATGTGTTTTTCTTAACACGGAATGTCAAATTAAAGTTAAAATAAGATGAATACCATGAACTGTACAGTAACACAACTTCTAAATGCAGATTTTAACACTATTAGAGCCCTCTAGACATGGAATATTATTTGATGTCTGGGTGTGGTGTTATTGGTATAAATATATTTATGTAGTCACCTTTGCACAGCTGGGATAGGCTCCAGCATACCCCTGCAACCCTAAGAGGACAAGCGGCATAGAAAATGGATAGGCACCTTTGCAGTTGTATTACACATTTTAGTAGACATATGAAGATTAAATAAGACATTTAAGACATAAATTAATCTTTATGTTGCCGTAAATGTTTTACTATGCTTGGGAGTTGGAGGGGGGTGACAGGAAGTGATGTCAGGGGTTCAGGGTTGAGTTTTAGCTTGGCGTGGGTACAACAGTAGCGCATGTTAGATTATTGTGCCTGTTGGGACATCATTCAAACCTGCAATAAAAACATGTTTCAGCGATCAAGTCTGGTGCTTGTTATCTCCACAAACACTACAGTAACATTATTGACACCTAGTGACCACTGTAGATGACTATATGTCACCGCAACATCTTTGAATGCGTCTTCTGAATGCCTTATATTTGTATTTTACTTAATTTTGCCATTTTTATGCTTGAAAAATACAGAAACTGCTTAAATATGCATATTTTTTTGACTGATTTATGCCGTATTCAACTACGGAACTGCGTGATTTATTGAATATATTTTTGAAAAAACATGATAGAGTGAAGCTGTGAAATTCGAGGTGTAAGGTATTAGATTTGTAGGAATGGAATACTGTATGTCTATAAAAAGATACTGGCTATGTATGTAGTACACATCAGTTCCAGACAGTGGATGTCCTCCGTGACTCCATCTTCACCACCTGGAACAAGATTCCCACTAGCCTCCTGGAAACACTGGCATCAAGCATGCTCAAACCAATTTTTGAGGCGATTAACATCACTGAGTCCTTTTTTGAACATTTTATTCTTATTTTAGGGGGCTTTCTGGTTTTTTTTAGTTATGGTCTTAGACTTTTGATCAGCTGGTGAACAGCCTATTTCACTTTAACGGTTGTTTGCAATGAATTGTTATTTTTTTTGTCTCACTCCCATTTCTTTTTGGTATGCACTTCGAAGCTCTACCTAGAACCTCCTTAAGGTCTAACAGTGCAAAATGTCAATTTTTTTCAACTGGTCTTAAAATTTTCATCCAGCGTATTTACACGTGCAAATTCACATTTGTGACAAAACCATTAGACTTAGGCAGACTTTATTGATCCACAAGGGAAATTGCTTGTTTACTAGATTTACTTGGTTATGATGCATAGAAAGCTATACAGGGTAGTCATAAATACAGTTAAATATCAGGAAATGTAAATTAAGAATGAAGAAAACATACACACCAGTGTCAGGACACCAGTGTCAGTCTAAAATGCTCAAATAAACACAATACACGCCCCCCTGTAGAGGGCGCCCATTTGCCACGCATAACTCGAGATGAGCGCTCAACACGACTGGTGGGCGATACTGCAAATTATGGTGTCGATTTTGCCGACGCTGATACGCTTTACTTTTTCAAAATAATTGAATGATTGTGGCTTCAATTTGTTAATTATAATGAGGATAAAACACAGAGCAAAGACTCTAGGCGAACAAAAATATTTTATCAGCAAACTTATTTGTGGACAAATACAATACCACAGTGTAACAATATCAGCAAAAATGATACAACAGCACAGAGTACTAATGGGAGTTTGTAAGTATCAACAATGCTATAATACGAACAACACAAAAATAATTGCGAAAATAACCATTGAAAAACAGAAAAAACATGGACAAAATGCTGGTATCAATCCGATACTGCTCCTACCATGGTATCGATACTACCGATATTAGTTCAGAACTGTCCGTCCCCTAGTTAACATGCACTCACAGCTTTAAATGATCATCACTACTGGTGGGCGAAACTACACATGTCCGTATCGAGCCGATACCAAGTAAATTCAGGGCGAGTATTGCCGAAACGCATATTGACATTAAGGTTTTCAAGATCATTGAATCATTTTGTGATTTGTTGATCATTGATCCATCCATCCATTTTCTATGCCGCTTGTCCTCACTAGTGTCACAGGGGTATGCTGGAGCCTATCCCAGCTGACTTTGGGCGAGAGCCTTGGTACACCCTGGAGTGGTTGCCATCCAAACACAACGCAGTTGATATATAGATAAAATTCTGACTATATAGCTCTATAGTCAGAATTTTTTTTACAATACATAGGTACATCAAAAAAGACAATATAATAATATCATCAGAAATATAAAAACGTTCCCCTTTTCTCTTATATTATTGTACATGCAATTATTCACACAAAAACGGATATTCATGAAAATAAACTGAATGAGAACGTGTCAAACGTCAATATCGTATCGATATCACCATAGCATTGACATGATACGATAGGTATTTGGATCGATCCTCATTTGCGAAAGAAAGTTATTACTCTCTACCATACCTGGGAGCCCTTCCGTTTTCATCAGGATACTGCCGTATTCTTCCCGCCTTCTTTATATTTTCCCGTTTGTTTAACTTAAATGAAAAAAAAACTTCGGTTCTGCCTGAGTATCAGAGCTTCCGGTCCGCTCCGCTCGGCAACACTCGGCCAACATCGGCGTAATACCAAAGACATAAAGCTCATTGAGATTGTTTGGGACTACACTTAGGTGTTCACCATGGCGTCTTGGCAACTGTCTCGTTCATTTACAATTCCCAGTGTTCTACGTCTACGTCTACAACGTATTTATGACACATACGTTTCTTTGTTTCTGGGATACTTGAAAAACGATACATCTGCTCTTTTAATTAGCATAATTTATAGCTGAACCATGTCATGGTCTACTACTGAAACATGGTACATCTTACGCAGCGAACTGTAATGTCTTTGGTCATACATCCGGCAGCCGAGAAGTCAGGCCTTCAAAATAAAAACACGCTTTGGAAATAATTGCGGAAGATCACAATTTCCCCTTATTCATCCGGAACATTTCCCTTATTTTATAATGCAAATGATGAATACACAACAGTGATAACAGACATGACGCCGGAATACTACAATCTAACGTAATATTGCCATTAAAACGCGCGACAAGCACACGAGAAGCAGCATCAAAGCGTGTTATGTAGCGTCGTAATAAATGTATGCAATGTATGTGATATATACTCATGTTGTTGAAGACGTGACGACAACGTCAAACAATGGCATGCATCACACACCTAACACACTTGAACAAGGTGTTTGTGTTTGAAAGTTTACAACAGTGCACATACTCGCGATGTCTTTCAGAGATTTGCAAAGTGAGTATGACTAACGTAAATGCATAGGTTTTGTGTCACACTGGTAGAAAATTGTTCTTTGACAGATTTCACAGAGATGATGAGAGCTTTGGGCTTTCCTCGCTTGATATCAGTGGAAAACTTCAAAACGCCAAACTTCACACTGGTGGCAGAAATCCTGATATGGCTTACTCATTGGTATGTGCAAAATAACTCAGAAAAGGGGTCGCCAACGTTTTTTCTTGTGAGCTACTTTTACAAAATGAAAATGGCCAAGAACTACGCATTTTTGTAACATTTATTTTCGTAGCTTATTTACCGGATATCCTTGTTTTACCAGATCATTAACAAAGATTTTGTATTTCAGAATGAATTTCTTTGAGTGTTGTCACATTATTAACTGAAAACCGGAATGAACAGAGGCAGGGAGTACTTTCAATGTTACTGTTACTATAAATTACTATACACAGTTAAGCTTTGTCAGCTATAGCACAAAGATAAGATGTTTTCTTCCGATAGATTAGCATATATTGACCTACATTTAATAAAAAAAGTGTATATACTATAGATACTTTTTTAAATCCTGAAATTCAAGATTTTTTTGTATGAAATTATTTGTTCATACTTTTCTTGTTGCAGCTATGATCCTCAGATGGAAATTCCAACTGACACGAACACAGAGTCAGACAGAATATTCCTCATCAAGACCGTAGCGCAGTTCATGGTAACATCCCACGTTTAAAAACAACGTAACACTTCTGTGGAAGAACTGCTGTTCATGTGCGTTTCCATTTTACAGGCGACGAAAGCTCACATCAGGATGAACACCAAGCGTCTTTACCAGGCTGACGGCTATGCGGTAAAAGAGATGCTAAAGATCACGTCGGTGCTGTACAATGCTATGAAGACCAAGCAGATGGCACTGGGGGACAGAGTGGACGAGGACAACAACACTTTCAAGTTTGATCTGGGCTCTCGAGTGAGAAGATTTGTTGTTTGTATGAAAATATTGCAGTATCTCGCAAGGCATGCTTGGTAACTTCCTTTTTTTCGATGCCCGCTTAATCTGTGTGGTTCAGTTACATCAGGCGTGTCCAAAGTACGGCCATTTGCAACCCACTGCTGTTTTTTTATTGGCCTGTGGCACATTCTAAAAATATAATTTAACAAACAACAACAGCAAAAATGGGAAAATCATTTAAAAAATATGAGAAAAAAGTTGTACTCAAACGATTTTTTTTTTTTTATTTCACTGAATAAAGAAAAATTATGAGGGAAAATGATGTCATTTTAGTAGCATAGAGTTTAAATATTAAAGAAAAATAAGATAACAAAAAAAGACGTAATATGAGAAACAAACAAAACAAAGAATGAAAGAAAATTTAGTTGGAGAAAATGTTAGAATGTTATGAGAATAAAGTACAAATAATATGGGAATAAAGTCACAAATTATGAGAAGAATATTTACATGAAGAAAGTTGAAATATTTGGAAAACTATAAAAAAAAAAAGCAACAGCAGAAATTTTATGAGAATAAAGTCAAAATGTTAAGAGTGGTATTTGAATGAGAAAAAAAGTCTATATTTTACAAGAATAAACTTGTAATATTATGAGGAAAAATAATGTATAATTATAATTTTAGTCGCATAGAGTTAAAATATAAAAGAAAAGGGACTTTTTTTAAAAGATGTAATATGACAAACAAACAAAACAAAGAATAAAGTTGTAATTTTTGGAAAATTAGGTTGGGGAAAAAAAGTCAAAATATTATGAGAACATAATGAGAAGAAAATTTACAAGAAGAAAGTTGAAATATTTGGGAAATTATTAAAAAAGCAACTGCAGAAGTGGAAAAAAACAGCAAAAATGTTATGATAATAAAGTCAAAATATTAATAGAAAAAAACGAGAAAAAGTCAATTTTATGCAAATATTTTGAGGAAAAATAATGTCATTTTAATAGCATAAAATTGAAATATGAAAGAAATAATGTTTTTTTTGAAAGAGAAACAAAACAAAATACGGTTGTAATTTTTGGAAAATTAGGTTGGGGAAAAAGTTATAATATTATGAGAATGAAGTCAAAATATTATGGGAATAAAGTCATCATATTACAAAGAGAACATATATGGAGATTATTTAAGAAGACAGTTGAAATATTTGGAAAATTTAAAAAACAAAGCAAAGACCGAAGTTCGTACTAATAAAATACCTTTTCACCTATATTACAAAGCTTAGATGCAGTTATTTCTTGAAATATATATCCACCTATATATATATATATATTCTTAGCATATTTACATGTACAAAATATCAAAGTGGTCCTTGCATCTTTTTATTGTTCAGTGTATGGCCCTCGCTGGAAAACATTTAGATACCCTCGAGTTACGTTGTGTTCCACATGTGTCACTTGTTGCAGATTTTCGGTTGCACTGTGAATGAGGTAGGCATTAGGGTTTTCATTAGGGTTTAAAATAATAATGTGGTCAAAAATCACAAATGCTGAATCAAAAATATCCGGCGATCCGCCGTATTCAGCATTCAGCATTCAGCAAACATTCCTGTGTCGCCGTTCCAGATTTCAGACCTGAAAGCAGCACGGCAGCTGGCATCAGAGGCCACGTCTAAAGGAGCGTCGCTGTATGATTTATTAGGAAAGGAGGTGAACCTTCGGGTGAGAGGAACCATTCATACATCACCCTTCTCACAGTGCAGTTTTCATGTGTCTTCTGTTTTCTGGCTGTTGTTTTTTATTAAGAAATTGCGAACTGCTGCCATTGCAAGACCTCTTGAGATCAGTGAGACTGAAAAGGCCCTGAGACATGCCATCAAGGAAGTCTTGGTTTGTATTTCTTTTACACATTTTCCATGTAATTACCCTTTCAAGTACAGTGGAGCCTGTTTATGTCGATGCGGTTGTCAACATAACCAAAACTGAAACTAGCCATTGCGTGCACATTTTAAAATTGACTTGGGACTTTCGGCAAGACATAAGGAAAATAGGCAGGCAGTTTTTTGACATGGTTTTCCTCCATTTTGCATATTTTTACATTTAGATTCTTGTGTTTTTATAAGATATTTTGTCTTGACTACAATGACAATTAAGGGGTGTCCAAAGTGCGAACTGGGGACTATTTTCAGCCTGTGCACGATTTAATCCTGTGTAAATAAAAAGTAGTTATGGTGCTGTTGTTTCACGCTGCTTTGTGATAATCAGTGCTGGGCAAATTACTTAAATAATATTTCTAGTTACTTGCTACTTTCCCCAAAAAGTAATTGAATTAGTACCGGAATTACTGCATAACTAATGTAATTAGCTACAAGGGAAAGTATTTATTGCTTTACTTAAAAAAACAAACAACCAACTACCTTCAAATATGAATAGGGATTTAGGTTTGGAGTGTTTGTGACTTGCAATTCTTTAGCAAAACGCTAGGGGGCAGTGTTTTCCTGAGGATTAGCAATCACAACTCTTGTTGACTAGCTATTTAGCTTCCTGTGTAATAGTAGTGAACAAATATCCACTGAGATGACATCCAGATTGTCGATATAGATATCAGTGAATAGTATTTCACTTTTGGTGATAATAACAGCGTTGTAATGTTTGAAACAGTACTTAGGTTACTTGTCAGTAATGGTGTTTTTTTTTTACGCCGTTACTCCCGTCACTGGCGATAATGATGATGTTGCCAATACTGCAACACTTGTGTTTTTTTGAACAAACCCATTTTCATAGAAATGACCCCTTTGGGTTGACAAAAGTGTTCCATGTCAACTTAAGCGGACACACTTGAGTAACAAAAAGAACGTGTGGACCGAGACGTGATGAGTATAGCCAATGGATGGATGCATGGACCAACCAAGTGGGACCAACTTCCACTGTATTTATTACTCTTTTTTGAGTAATTGCCTCCATGTATTATAATAAAATCTCTGTTCCTTATCAAGGAAAGTGTGGAGAAGACCAAAGCCATGCTGAAGAATGTTGTTTCGGATGTTACCAGCCTGGATGCCAAGAAAGAAAAGAAGAACTGGCAGTTGGAGATGAATCAGAGGAGACTACAGACACTGCAAAGCGTGAGGTCGGTTTAGAACCTATATTCAGTGTAGTACCATATTTTCTGTATTACGTCGCTCCGGAGTACAAGTCGCATCAGACAAAAAAATAGGGAAAAAACATCCTGGATATAAGTCGCACTGGACTGGAAGTCGCTCTTAAAAATGTATTTCACAAAATTCAAAACCAAAAACAGACATTTAATCTGGAAAAGCAAGCTATTCAACTACACACTAGCACACAAAACAACAGGTGTCCTTTATGTTAATGTGACATTAACAGAGAGGACACAACAGTTGTTCCATTCCATTCCATTCCATCCATTCCATTTTACTCCGCTTATCCGGGTCCGGGGGGCAGCAGTCTTATTAGGGAAGCCCAGACTTCCCGGTCCCCGACCACCTCCTCCAGCTCCACTGGGAAGACACCAAGGCGTTCCCAGGCCAGCTGTGAGACATAATCCCTCCAGCGTGTCCTAGGTCTTCCCCGGGGCCTTCTCCTGGCTGGGCATGCCCGAAACACCTCACCAGGGAGGCGTCCGGGAGGCATCCGGACTAGATGCCCGAGCCACCTCAGCTGGTTCCTCTCGATGTGAAGGAGCAGCGACTCTACTCTGAGCTCCTCCCGGATGACCGAGCTCCTCACCCTATCTCTTAGGGTGAGTCCCGCTACCCTACGAAGAAAACTCATTTCAGCCGCTTGTATCCGCGATCTCGTTCTTTCGGTCACAAACTAAAGCTCATGACCATAGGTGAGGGTGGGAACATAGATCGAACGGCTTTGCCTTCCGGCTCAGCTCTCAGCTCTCAGCTCTCACCACGACAGTCCGGTACAGCAACCGCATTAATGCAGACGCTGCGCCGATCTGCCTATCGACCTCACGCTCCAACCTTCCCTCACTCGTGAACAAGACCCCGAGATACTTGAACTCCTCCACCTGGGGCAGGATCTCATTCCCAACCCGGAGGGAGTAATCCACCCTTTTCCGACTGAGAACCATGGCCTCAGATTTGGAGGTGCTGAGTCTCATCCCAGAAGCTTCACACTCAGATGCAAACCGTCCCAGTAAACGCTGCAGGTCACAGCCCTATGAGGCCATCAGGACCACATCATCTGCAAATAGCAGAGATGAGATCCTAAGGCCCCCGAACTGGACTCCATCGACACCTTGGCTGCGCCTAGAAATTCTGTCCGTGAAAATTATGAACAGAATCGGTGACAAAGGGCAGCCATGGCAGAGGCCAACGTTCACCGGAAACTTACTTACTGCTGTCTTACTGCTGGCAATGTGAACCAGGCTCCTGCTCCGGTTGTACAAGGACTGAATGGAACGTAGTAACGCGCCACCAATCCCATACTCCCAGAGCACCCCCCACAGGACACCGCGAGGGACACGGTCAAATGCCTTTTCCAGGTCCACAAAGCACATGTAGACCGGTTGAGCAAACTCCCAAGTACCCTCCAGTACCCATGCAAGGGTGTAGAGCTGGTCCAGTGTTCCGCTGGTCTCCAGCACCCTGGAATAGACTTTCCCAGGGAGGCTGAGGAGTGTGATCCCCCTATAGTTGGAACACACCCTCCGGTCACCCTTCTTGAATAGGGGGACCACCACCCCAGTCTGCCAATCCAAAGGTACTGTTACCGACTTCCACGCAATGTTGAAGAGACATGTCAACCAAGACAGTCCCTCAACATCCAGAGCCTTGAGGAATTCAGGGCGAAACTCGTCCACCCCCGGAGCTTTGCCACTGGGGAGCGTTTTGACTACCCCAGATACCTCAGCCACGGTGATGGAACTGTCCGCGTTCGTGTCCTCTGCTTCCTCCATGGAGGTATGTCAGTGGGATTGACAAGGGCCTCAAAGTATTCCTTCCACCGTCCAACTACAGTATATCCTCAGTCGAGGTCAGCAGGCCCCCCTCCCCACTGTAAACAGTGTGGACCGGGCACTGCTTCCCCTTTCTGAGGCGCCGGACGGTTTGCCAGAACCTCTTCAAGGCCAACCGAAAATCGTGTGATTAGAAATGTGTTTTCCTTGAGGTAAGGTCCGTTAGATTTTTTTTTTGCAATATTCATTCTTAGTGATTAGAAATACTGAGTAACTCTTGTGTGCATCTATTGTTTAGCACCGGAGTGTCAAAACATTTTCCAGCTAGAGCCACATTGTGAAAAATGTAAGGATGCCGCTTTGATATTTTTTAAAGCATATGCTAAGAAGTTATCCATTCATCCATCCGTTTTCTATGCCGCTTATCCTCATTAGGGTCACGGGTACACCCTGGACTGGCCGCCAGCCAATCGCAGGGCACATACTGTATATAAATTTAAAATGATCATTTCAACGGGGCCGCACAGTGACCTACTGGTTAGCATATTGGCAACACAGTCGGGAGATGAGGAAGATCTGGGTTCGAATGACTGTTGGGCATCTCTGTGTGGAGTTTGCATGTTCTCCTTGTGCGTATGTAGGTTTCCTTCGGGTACTCCGGTTTCCTCCCACATTCCAAAAATATGCATGTTCGGTTAATTGGCAACTCTAAATTGTCCATAGGTATGAATGTGAGTGTGAATGGTTGTTTGCTGGTATGTAAAGGATCCAGCCCCCTGCCATTAGTCTTAACAGGATGAGTGGTAGAAAATCAATGGATGACTTTTGTTGTCAACCCGTCAGGCCGTTGTTCATGGATGAATATGAGAGGATCGAGGAGCAGCTGGAGGAGCAATATAAGGTCCAAGTGGAAAACTTTGCCAATTATTTTTTCCTTGAGTCTCAGCGGGAAAAACTTCTCAAGCAAGAAAAACTGTTTGAGGTATGTGACTATGAAACTTATCGGGTTGACTATTTATACTACATTGTTAACATCTTTGAAACACCTAAAGAAAGCCTAAAAGTAATCTGCTCTCCAAAGATGTTTCTCAACTGGCGCACTTTTGAGTGCACGAGTGCATTCAGCATGGCAAAACGCAGTGCACTCTCAGTACCAGGATGTTGCACTTGAAATGGTGAGTGTGCAGTGATGGACACTTACCACCCTCAACAGTCATCATTGTGACACATAGCGGAAAATAGAGGTACTAACTTGAAATAATGGCAGCTGGTGAGCAACCCACTGCTGGTAGAAAGTAGTGAAGACAAGAAGAAGCAGATAAATATTGCGATCGTCCTTTCGACATGATCGATTTGGGACAGCAATACACTGTCAAAATTTGTGCCCAAAGGAACAAAGTAAAGTGAAACCTTGGTTACCGTCATTAATTAGTCATTAGTTCCAGAAGGTCCGACTCAAATTGAAACATAAATCAATTTTTCCTATAAATAATTATGATAATCCAATTAATCCCTCCCAGAATGTTATAAAACGACTAGAAACTGGAATTGGACCTCAAAGCAGAGCCAACAAATGAGTTTACAAACATTTATTAACATAAAGCGCACTCAAACAGAGTAGAAAAACGGTCAGAAAATACACAAAACAAAGTACAACAAAAGGCCAGGCGAAGTCACAGGTAAAAGGTAACTAAGGGAGCAAAAGGCAGGAATAGCAAAACCTAACAAAAGTATTCACAAAGTACAGGAACAAAGGTTGGCCAAAAAGCAAACTACACAAGGAAATAGCAAAACGAGAACAGGGCCGAATGCTGGAGACAGGTGTAGGAGAAACAACAGTGTGGTTACTAAGGTGAGTCACAGCATGGCTAATCAAGGCCTAATGAGAAGATTGCTCCCAGATTGCCCCCCCCAGATACGGCCCTCAGGTGCACTGCAACACAGAGAAGACAGGCGGCAGCAGAGTGGCTCAAGCAACACATAACACAGAAAGCCAAAAATGTCTGTTAACACTTTTTTTAATAGTTGTACAATGATAGTTTTACATGCTACACAGTTAAAAATGCATACACAGTAGTGTGCCCCCTTCTGATTTCTTATTTTTTGGCATGTTTGTCACACTTAAATGTTTCAGATCATCAAACAAATTTAAATATTAGTCATGACAACACAAGTGAACACAAAATACAGTTTTTAAATAAAACTTTTTTTTATTAAGGGAGTAAAAAACCTCCATGGCCCTGTGTGAAAATGTGATTGCCCCCTAAACCTAATAACTGGTTGGGCCACCGTTAGCAGCGACAACTGCAATCAAGCTTTTACGATAACTTGCGATGAGTCTCCTACAGCGCTGTGGAGGAATTTTGGCCCACTCATCTTTGCAGAATTGTTGTAATTCAGCCACATTGGATCATTGTCCTGCTGCAGAACCCAATTTGGTTTCCGCTTGAGGTCATGAACAGATGTCTGGACATTCTCGATATTTTGGTAGACTGCAGAATTCATGGTTCCATTTATCACAGCAAGTTTTCGAGGTCCTGAAGCAGCAAATCAGCCCCAGGCCATCACACTACCACCACCATATTTTTCTGATGGTATGATGTTCTTTTTCTGAAATGTGGTGTTACTTTTATGCCCGATGTAATGGGACACACACCTTCCAAAAGGTTCAACTTTTGTCTCGTCAGACCACAGAGTACTTTCCCGAAGGTCTTGGGGATCATCCAGATGTTTTCTGGCAAAATTGAGACGAGCCTTAATATTCTTTTTGTTCAGTAGTGGTTGTTGTCTTGGAACTTCATGCAGGCCGTTTTTGCCCAGTGTCTTTCTTATGGTGGAGTCATGAACACTGACCTTAACTGAGGCAAGTGAGGCCTGCAGTTCTTTGGATGTTTTTGTGGGGTCTTTTGTCACCTCTTGGATGAGTCGTTGCTGCGCTCCTGGGGTAATTTTGGTTCACCACTGTTCTATTTTTTCGCCATTTGTGGATAATGGCTCTCACTGTGGTTCGCTGGAGTCCCAAAGCTTTAGAAATGGCTTTATAACTTTATCCAGACTGATAGATCTCAATCTCAGTTAAGTTATGTTTTGACGGGACGGCAATCAGTTTTTCACTCAGGGCCATGTCGGTTTGTATTTTTTCTCCCGTAATAATTAAAAAATGTCTTCTGAAACATTTAAGTGTGACAAAACATGAGTGAAATCATTTACCCAGCCCGTGCTTAATCACGGCGAATGACTGATGCCAGTCAAGGTCACTCGTTGCTTAAAAGTCAAAAGAACACCTGCTTTGTGTTATTCACTTGGGCTCATTTTTATCCTGGTGTCATTTTTATCCTGGTTATGATTTGTTTTGTAGGAGGAAAATGCTCGAAAAAGGATGATGCAGCAACTGAAGGAAAAGGACGGTGATTGCATGAGTCCATGTGAGAAGAATGCACCATAAGAAACACATTTAGAAAGCAGTTATTGATAGGTTACCCTCAGTACTGGCTTCTAAACACTCATTCGGCCATTTTAAACTGTCACACATCAATAGAGGTATTATTGCTTTAAAAAAACAATTGCAGTACATACTGTACATACTGTATGTGTATTGCAGTTAATGAGGACGACACTGGTGGGGACAAAAGCCAAGATGGAGAGATGGAAGGGTGTCAAACGACTGATCAGCTGATGGGTCTCCCTCTTAATGAGATGATTGCAGGTAAAGGAGCATGGTGTTTGATTAATGCCATCTTGTAGTTTGAAGTTTTAATATACATAATTCACTGAGCTGAGCTTATGATGCAGTTAGGCACACAAATTGGATGATATAAAGCATACTTGACGCTTTTTGTTATTGAATACTTTCTAATACGCTTCTGCCCGAGAGACTGTGTCTGTAAGTAATGTGCAACAGTAATGATACCTGTTTGGATTCAGAAATGTGGTATTTTAGAGAGCATTGTTGAGATTGCAGCTGCTGTGTCAGCCACTAACTAACTAAATCAGTTCCACGGCTATTTTTTTTTTTTTACTGGCCCTCAGCACATTTAACAAAAAAAACAACTGCAAAAATAATAAACTTTTAATATTATGAGGAAAAGTTGAAATATTTAATGAAAAAATGTTTTTTTTTTATAGTTGTAAAATGAGAAACAAACAAAACAAAATAAAGTAAATTTTGGAAAATTAAGTTGGGGAAAAAGGTTTAATATTATGGGAATAATAATCAAAATATAATATAGTAAAATTCTAATATAACAAATTTATAATAAATATAATAAAAGCATACATAAAATATATATCACGATACATAATACAGTAATGTATATTATAAATATAATGTAATGTAATATAATGTTACGAGAAGAAAATTAAAACGATTATTTCAGAAGCAAGTCGACATATTTGGAAAATTAAAAAAAAAGTATCTTTTTTCTTGAAATATATATAGCTTCTTAGCATACTTTCCAAAATATCAAAGTGGCCCTTGCACCCTTTATTTTTAAGTATGTGGCCCTCGGTGGAAAAAGTTTCGACACACCTGCCTGGACTAAATACACTCATATGATTTTCAGTCTATTTAAATTCATTTGCGAATACAAAAATGAAGTTTTGGTGTTAAAATACGGTTGTTTGATATGTTTCTACACATTGGGATACGTCGAGGCGTCATGTCACGTATTAAAAGTGTCTTCTTCTAGAACATTCTTACGTTTATTAAACAGGTACGTTTTTATTGTAGCCATATTCTTTTTTTTTTTTATTTTTACTTATTTCAGCTTCTGTATCTTTAGTTTGTTTTCTTGTTGGTGTCAACATTGCCCCCTCCCTCTGGCTTTGTTGTCTTTGTCAATTAAATCAAGCCTTCTAAAAAAAAAAAGCTCACTCTGACGATCGCTCCATCGTAAATACCAGTTAATGTGACTTATGTTTTTTTCCTCTTCATGGCACATTTTTTGACTGATGGGACTTATACTCCGGAGAGTCGGTAATAAAAATGCTTGCTGAAATGTGTGCGGTGTACTCACTTTTGTGAAATACTGTACATTTGAAATGTATAAACCATCATAGAGTACATACTGTAACATGATCTTGCTTTCATCTTCATAGATTGTGTTTTTGCTTTCTTTTATTCAAGGAACAGCCATCGGGAACGTGCTGGGTGGCGACTCTGATGAGGTAAACTGGCAGTCAAACATTCAAAAAACAAAATTCACCCCCTTTCTTTGTAAAGAACTTTGAATTGAAAAAGGGTGCCATCCTTGGTGGTCTATTATCCATCTTGTAGTTATTTTGCCCTTTTATCCATGAATGGTTTTCCATCAAAATACTAAAATGGTTAGGTTAATTGGCGACTCTAAATTGTCCATAGGTATGAATGTGTGCATGAATGGTTGTCTATATGTGCCCTGCGATTGACTGGCGACCAGTCCAGGGTGTACCCCACCTCTCGCCCGAAAGTCAGCTGAGATAGGCTCCAGCACACCCGCGACGCTAGTGAGGATAAGCGGCAGAGAAAATGGATGGATGGATATTAAAATGGCATTTGAACTGAACTGGAAATGTTATTTGTTTGAACAGGGGTAGGAAACCTATGGCTCGGGAGCCAGAAGTGGCTCATTTGATGACTGCATCTGGCTCTCAGATAATAAAATTCATTTTTTTCGCCAACATTTTAAAGTAAAACGTTACAGAAACCACAGTGTTAAAAATAACATTCAACATAAAAAACTTTCTTAAGCATTTTAATCTATCGATCCATTTCCAATACAAGTGGCCAGAGCCAAGGCCTTTGTCCTTCCAATCCAGTGGAGCCTTGGTTAGCGTTATTAATCCATTCCAAAAGGTCCGACTAAAACGGACTCTAACCAAGGCAAATTTTCCCATAGAAAATAATGTAAATCCAGTTAATCTGTCAAAACACATTTTATAGACAAGAATTATTGTTTTACATGCAGAAAACTGTGCAAAAATAATTGCAAATGAGAAATGATTGGACTAATATTTAACATCTATGCAGAGAGGTCTGTTAATGACTTTTTTTACATGCATAGTTTTACATTCAACAAACAATGCCACAAACATGACATATGAAATTGAAATTTTTCCCCTGTCCTGGGCCTCCCAAGCAGTAGCCCTAACAGTTTCTTGTTAGTGCCTTCCACATCAAACACATCTTACTTTTTAGGACATTGTGTCTCTTGAGCACACTGGGATTTTCAGAGTGTTACACAAGCATAAGCTTCACTTTGAAATCCCCACTAGCATTAACACAAAACAAAAGTTAGCCTGTCCTGCAGAAAGAACTAGAAAAGCACTCGCAGCCATGGTGCCATATATTTACCCCCCATATTGTGATTTACACCATAAATATTTCTTTAATCTACAGTACATATTTAGATTCCTTGACCATGAAAACATACCATTAGCAATTTGAGTCATAATGACATGAATTCAGTAGTTATTCACAAAAATTGCATTTTCCGTAATGGCGGTTTTCTTCTGGATCTTGCTCCATGGCTTTTGAAGATACAACAAATCAGTTGGCACTCTCCAGGTTCCACAGTGTCTTGGCTATATGTAATGGTGTTTGTTGCATGTTTATAGCTTCATTTTTTGTCTTCCTATGATGAAAATTCCAAAGGGCCCTTTTTTTCATATTCTGGATCATAGTATCCTGAATTATTCAATTATCTGGATCAGTCTTTGATATTTTGTAGAACCTGTTGGAAACTGCTTTGATCATGTTTTTGTGGCGTTATATGGCCGCACGTTGGTCTAGTGGTTAGCACGTTGGCCAACACAGTAACAGCCTGGAGATCGGGAAGACCTGGGTTTGATTCTTCCATGGCCATTTCTGTGTGGAGTTTGCATGTTCTCCCCGTGTGCGCATGGGTTTTCTCCGGGTACTCCGGCTTCCTCCCACATTCCAAAAACATGCATGTTAGGTTAATTGGTGACTCTAAATTGTCCATAGGTATGAATGTGAGTGTGAATGATTTTTTGTCTATATGTGCCCTGCGATTGGCTGGCGACCAGTCCAGGTTGTACCCTGCCTGTCGCCCGAAGTCAGCTGGGATAGGCTCCAACATGCCCCCGCGACCCTAATGAGGAGAAGCGGTATAGAAAATGGATGGATGGATATATGCACAAATGGTCTGTCTCGCAATGTTAAAGAATCCTTTAAAACATTCCTGGATCCAGACGATGATCCGGATCACCCCCAAAATTTAATGAGTTCTTCCATATCCCTTTTCCGACAATTCCTGAAAATCCAACTCCATTTAGAACCCTTCAAGTTATTTTGAACACGAACTTGGCAGAGGTAAAGATAGATAAGGAGTACGGTGCAAAACCATACAGCACCGGAAGTCACATTCATTCATTTTTAAATATGTGGCTTTCATAGCTCCCTTAGTCAAAAATGTTCCCGAGCCCAGAGTTAGAATGTAATTGAACTGAACAGCCCTTTTGGAATTCCCAACAGACCCGAATCACAGACAATTTTGGATGTAAGAAAAATAAAACTTATGTCTTCTTTGCATGTAAAGTAACTAATATCTGATCCTGCAAATTTGGCCAGTACAGTAATCCCATTGTTTATCACGGTTAATTGGTTCCAGACCCAACCGTCATGAGTGCATTGAATAGGATTCTTGACTCATAAATTGAATATTTTCTTAGTTAGGGCATAGAGAACCTGTTTATGACCTTCTACATATGGTTTTCAACACTATTACAGCCCTCTAGACATGAAATAACACTCCAAAGAATACCATTCTGATTCAGATCACAATTACACGTGTATTACCAAATTTTTGTGGGACATAATAACAAAAAATAGCAATTTAAGACATAAATAAGACTCGTGCTTGTGTATGTTGCTATCAATGTGTTGCTCGGGCAACTGAAGTTGTGGGTTCAAAGTTGAGTTTTATCTTGCCGTGTGTTGCGGCTGCAATAGTAGTCTGTGTTTTTTATGAGAGAGAGATAATCCAAACCTGCTGTAAAAGTTGTTCCAGCAATCAAGTCTGGTGCTTGTGTATCTCACCCATTACTCATCACGTCTTTGATTGTGTCTTCTGAATGCCTTATATTTGTGTTTTTGTACATTTATGCATTTTTATGCTTGAAAATGCTAAACTGAAACAAAAAAAGTTGTATAATTTGCTTAAATATGCACATTTTTTGGCTAATAGTAGGTGGTATTCAACCACGTGATTTATTAATATATTTTTGAATAAACATAAGCGTGAAGCTGCAAAATTTGAACCACTATGTAGCGAGGGACTACTGTATCAGACCAATATCAATCCTGAGTATCGTATCGGACCAACCCTACTTATTACATGACGAAACTCAAATGCTGTCTGCTGGCTTGAATCTGTAGTTTTATATGCCACTATTTTTACTGATACTATTTATACTTTTTAAATAGTGCGTGTTGCCGCGTGAAGCACTCAGTTGTGAACGTCACACGGACTAAATACGGACCAGCATTAAAATGATAGAAAAGAACATGAAGAAATGACATAAATATATAACACAAAATGTGTCGGAAGTAGGTTTGGGCGTCGTTTGAGTTTGAGCGATTCCGGTTCAGATTCCGATTCCTCATTTAGATTGGGGTTCCTAACGATTCTCAATTCCCATTCTTTTCAGAGGTAGGGTCACAAAAGTTGAAATAGTTTAAATGAGGGCGCTAACCAACGTTCTTGGATGAAATGTCTGAATGTCTCCATGATTTTTGAAAAATGATATGAACTTTTGATGAATTACTTTACTCACAGGGCTATTTTCAACTAGTATATAAATATCAAACCATTGAACTTGAACATAAATGTCTCTTTACATAGGAGTACACGTTTACAAATGATTTTTATGAGTTCCTACTAACCTGTGTGCAGAATACCAAACGGTGAATGGCGTAACACTTAACGCGAGAGCTGGTCAACTTCCTGGCTAAAGCTAGCTTAAACGTCAAGTCGTTTATCTGTGGAAAAAGTACACAGCCTTACGTTAGCCGGATATTTGAGTTCGCAGTATAAAGTATAATGTGCTGCTTCAAAGTTGGCATAAGATGGATGTAATTTATTGTTTTACTTTGCTGACTGGTTGGAAGAAGTTTCGCATAGCGCCTCAAAAACAGGGCACTCTGTACACCGTCAATCATGTTAGTGGTGCGCCATCCTTTGCATGGTAAGAGGACATCGCAAATGTTGCACTGCACCGTTCATTTTTTTGCTGAATTTCAGCTAAACTTTCTAGCGCTGTCGCACGGTTGAAATGGATGAACATGTCGGTGTTATGTGACCATTTTTTCCACTGGTCGATCACTGAACATTGGAAGTGTAATTTAAAAAAATGAACGATTCCAGGAGAATCGGGATGTTAGTCCCGGTTCCCATCGATGCTCAATGCCCAACCCTAGTCGGGCGTGCTGTCTCTCTGCTCCGCTCTCTCCCTCTGTGTGTGTGTGCGTGTGTGCGTGTGTGTGTGTGTGCTGTACGTGTGCGTGCAGTGGCGGCCTGTTGGTTTGGATGTATAACTCCCTAGACTCTGATTTTTCAGACTTTTTTCTGATATTGGTGTCAATAGAGTGCATTATGAATAAACACAGCGAGGAACAAGCTTTATGGATCTCTACCTCTACTTGTTCTTTCAGTCAGAAGACAGTGATAGAGATGAAGAGGAAGATGAAGAAGATGAGAACACAGAAATGGAGGGCTTTTTGAAGGGCGCAGACGCCAGGATGCCTCGCACTTCCAGGGGAGGCATGAAACCCCCTCTACTGGAAAAGAGTGACGATGACTTTTGAATTAAGATCACATGTGCAAAGTCCCCATGGTGTCCTAGTTAGCATGTTGGCCACAGAGTCAGGAAATCCGGAAGATCTGGGTTCATATCTCCGGGTACTCCGGCTTTCTCCCACATTCCAAAATTATGCATTTTAGGTTAATTGGAAACTCTAAATTGTCCATAGGTATGAATTAGGGTTGTGAACGATAAACCGATGCGACCGGATATCCGGTTTGACGAGCAAACGAGTCCGATGCGCCGGTAGCAGCCTCCTGTATCGATAAGAATCAGACATAAATCTTTAGATTAATCAGTGGAGGAGACATGCACAGGGTATGAGAAGCAATTGGTTGATGGTGTCTTACAAACAACTCCAGAGCCTGGGCTGCCAGCGAAAGCATTGTCGCACATCCTCCATAGCTTGCTACTGTATGGCTGAAGACAAGAATGGATGTAAATAGTAGCAAGCGCGCTAGCGAGCTGCTAGCTAGTGACCTCATGGATGTAAATAGTAGCAGGCGCGCTAGCGAGCCGCCAGCTAGCGACCTCACTTGCACCTGTTACTAATTTGAGCTCTCCTTCTATTTAGTCCAAGTTCTCCTTCTATTTAGTCCAGGTGCGTGCATCCTAGTTTGTCGTTGCATTGTTTGTTTGATCTTGCCACCATACTGCAGCGCTTCTCATTTGTGGATCGCTGCCACTACACGGCAGTTATAAAAGATATTTTACCTGCACTTGGGTCCTGCTCTCTGCATACTGGTGTCGTCGCCACAATGCCAAAGCCCACACGTGACAAGCAGTTCAATATGTGTATTATCAGATTTAGAGTTGGAAAAAAGTCCGAAATTTCAGTTTATTTTGAAAGAGTTACAACAAGCAAATGACACCAATTCTGTGGGATGGCCCTTCTACTGAAAGCATGACTTTTGAATTAAGAACACACATTCAAAGTACTCATCAACCCTAACCCCGGCCCAGGAAACACGCTCTATTGGAAAAGACATAATGACTCCAATTAAGAACACACACAAGTTCTAACCTGAATATTGTACAGTTACACGTTATCGACTTAATGTCTATCTTCGCTGTCCAGCTTCAGTCAAGTCTAGGTTGATCCCAGACAGCAGCTCTCCTCCACAGGAATGGTTCAGTAACTCTTTCAGGGCTTCATTGACTTCATTATTGAAAACAGTGCTGAAGGTGCCATTGGGGAAACCACCACCTCCATCCATGGGACATGAACCCATAACCTCCTGCACCCATTTCAACTCATTGCTGAGTTCCAGGTGGAGTGCATCAAAGTGGTTCTGCCGTTCCTGGTAGCGGCTGCTGATGCCGCTGAGGCTGGCGCTAAAAGCCTGCATGTCGTCGTGCAGACTCCTCTTCAGGGACTCCACCTTACGGAACTCGTAGCGGATTTGTGAGAGCTCGTGGCGTACTCCCTCACTCTCCTCCTTGTACCAAGCCTCTTTTTCGTTATATATGGAGACCATGGCGTCAATATCTTCCTGCAGAGAATCATGGGACGCGGCCAGGGTGATAAAAGAGCGTTCCATTTGATCAATGTCCTCCACCACCTGGGCGAAGCGCTCAAAGTTGACATAGGTGTTGTTAGGCGGCATGCTTGAGTGGGACTTGATAGTGTACTCTCGCAAGCGCTTGGTCTTAAGCTGGCGCTTCTCCCGTTTCTTAAGCTCTTGACCTTTAATTTCCTCCTTGTGCTCATTAGACTGCGGGGTTCAAAGAAAGCATAGTTATACATAGTCATACAAAATCCACAGCAACGTTGAGAACTTGACTGTACCTTGATCCATGGGTGATTAAGAGCATCTTGAATCGTCAGTCTTTTCCTGTAATGAAAAGAGTCAAAACATCACTTTGGTTTATCCGACACAAGTCTCAAGAACATAATGAACCAAACTCTTACTTTTTATCTCGCTCCAGCAACTGACTGATGAAATTTTTGGCCAGCTCGCTGGTGTTGCAGAAGAACTCCTCATCAAACTCGTAATTTATGGCCGAAATGTTCTTGAGTGTGTCCTGTTTAGTCTCACCAAGAAAAGGAGAAGCACCGCTTAATCTGGAATGAAACATGGAAGACGTGTGCAGTCTGTTTAGGGCAGGAATGTCCAAAGCGTGGTACACAGCTTGACTGATAAATCATTTATAAAATACTATACATAAAATTAAACATGAAACATTATCGAGGGGGTTTAGGACCACATTGAAAAGAGAAAAAGATGAAATCTAATTGAACAAGATAACAATAGAAACATAATATCTTAGCATATATACGAGAGTGGTTTTAGTGTGTTTAATAAATAATGTAAATAATGTGAATATCAAAGTGGCCCTGCATCCTTTAATTGTTCTGTAGAAGCTATACAACCCTGGATTAGGGTAATCACTACGCAAAGTGATTCTATTGTATTAGTGTTCACTTGCAAGATGTAGGTGATGACCCCGATGCTCCACATGTCTGCTTCCAAACCCAGCGGCTCATAGTTGACAATTTCAGGTGCTTGTAAAAAGGGAAAGAACTGTTAAAGTGGAACACGGAGCACTGCAAAGTAAGAATCAAGCGGTTTTACCAACAAACTCAGGCGTTCCAAAGATGTTTTTAAACTCCACTCCAGCTTCAATTTTGTGGGCGAGACCGAAGTCAATGAGTTTAATCCTTGGCAGTGGTGCATTCTTATCTAGCAGCATTATGTTTTCCGGCTGTAGGAAAACAAATGACACATTCAGACAAATTCAAGGTGATCTGATAATTGTAGATTTTGTGTTTTGCAAGGCACAGCACATGTAAGCTTCTAAACCACAGCAGAAATACACAATAAAAATATGAATGCAACACTTTTGTTTTTGCTCCCATTTTTCACGAGTAAATAAGATGTAAAACTTTTTTATGTAGCCTATCTCTCTCAAATATAGTTCACAAATCGGTCTAAATCTGTGTTCGTGAGCGTTTGTCATTCAGAATTGGTCCACCTCACAGGTGTGGCACATCAAGATGCTGATTACTATACAGGTATGACACAATAAAAGGCCACTCCAAAATCTACAGTTTAACTGTGTTGGGCGTGGCTTGAGGTGGGTGGGGTGGGGTGGTTATAGGGTCCCGAAAACCAGTCAGTATCTGCTGTGAGCACCATTTGCCTCAAATACCGTATATAGTAATCCCTTGATCATTTATCCCGGTTAATAGGTTTCAGACATGACTGTGATAAGTGGATTTCCGCAAAGTAGTTTTCCTTTTTTATAAATGGAATATTTTTGTAGTTATGGCATGGAAAACTTGTTTCTTGTTATCTTCTACGTATGGTTTTTAACATGATTAGAGGCCTCTAGACATGAAACAACACCTGCGTAGTCACCTTTACATTCATCTTACCCCATATAGTAGATATAATCAGAGAAAATAAGCCAGTTTAGCTTGTGGGGGAGCAGAATCGATGGTGATACAGGAAGTGACGTTGGGGGTTCAGTGGTGAGTTTTAGCTTGTTGTGGGCCATGGCCGCAACCTTAACCCGTGTTGTTATGATGATGATGACAATAATGTTTTCAACTTCCAGGAACTGTGTACAGATCCTTGCAACTAGAGCTATGCATTATCATGCTGCAACATTAGGTGATGCTTGTGGATGAATGACACAACAATGGGCTTCAAGCTCTAGTCAAACTATCTCTGTGCATTCAATACACATACAATACAGTAAAATGTGTTGTGTGTTGTGTTGTGGATGGAGTGGCCCATGGTGGCAGTGGGGTTACGGTACGGGCAGGCGCATATGCTATGGACAGCATCACAGATTCATTTTATTGATGGCATGTTGAAGATCGCAAGCATGTTTGGGATGCTGTGGATCGGCGTATATGGTATCTGAGGAAAATGGTGGGAATACCAGAAACTTACTGCTTTTTGGACCTCCCTGGACCACCCCCAACACAGTTAAACTGCACATTTTGGAGTGGCCTTTTATTGTGGCCAACCTAAGGCACACCTGTGCAATAATCATGCAGTCTCATCAGCATCTTGATATGCCACACCTGTTACATGGATAGATTATGACTCATGAATAATGAATGCTCACTAACACAGATTTAGACTAATTTGTCAACACTATTTGAGAAATAGGCCTAATGTGTATATAGAAAATGTTTTAAATCTTCCAGTTCAGCTCACGAAAAATGGTAACAAAAACAAAAGTGTTGCGTTATAATGGCTAAGACTTTGGCTCTTGAACGTCTTGTCATTTATTCGAGGTCTGCACATGAAGAAACATAAATTACTGGATGTCGTCTCTCTCAAGTCTATTCGTGCAGCCCTACAATCCGAGGTTTGTGGCATATGTTCAATGAGTTATTACCGACTTACGGTGAATGACGTGTTTTCAGTGGAAAAATGGCCTATTTTCAAAGAAAAAAAAGCAAAAATGAAAAAAATATTTTTGGACCAAAAATTGGTGAATCTGCGGGAATCCACTCTTATCTTTTTTTTTCGGTTTAACCCCTGCCCTTACATAGACCCTGCTTATTGTGAGTACAATAAGCTACTACTGAAGCTTTCTGTATAATGAAATCTCAAAATATATGTAATGAGTTAAGAGGTTGCATGCAGTCTTTTGAGTGTATCGAAGGGACAAACCTTCAGATCAAAGTGAGCTATTTTCCTAGAGTGGAGGTAGTTGACCCCCTCCAGGATTTGTTTGATGAACTGGGTTGCCTCTTCCTCACTTAGAGACTCTTTCTGGGCCAAGAAATCAAAAAGCTCTCCCCCAGAGACCCTGGAATACAGACATTTAGCACATACTGCAAATGATAATTGTGGTTACCTGATATACAATGGTGTGTTTGCCCCTTCCCAATTTCTTATTTTTGTTTATCACACTTAAATGTTAAGATAATCAGGCAAATGCAATTGTTAGTCAATGACAACAAAGCTGAACACAAAATGTAGTTTTTACATGCAACTTTTTATGATTAAGGGAGAAAAAAAATCCAAACCTACGTTGCCTGTGTGAAAAAGTGATTGCCCCCTAAACCTAATAACTGTTGGGCCATCCTTAGCAGCAACAACTGTAATCAATCAATAACTTGCAATGAGTCTCTTACAGCGCTGTGGAGGAATTGCCCACTCATCTTTGCAGAATTGTTGTAATTCAGACACATTGGAGGGTTTTCCAGCATGAACCATCGTTTTAAGGTCATGCCACAGCATCTCAATAGGATTCAGGTCAGGACTTTGACTAGGCCACTCCAAAGTCTTAATTTTGTTTTTCTTCAGCCAAGAGGTGGATTTGCTGGTGTGTTTTGGATCATTGTCCTTCTGCAGAACCCAAGTTTGTTCCAGCTTGAGGTCACAAACAGATGGCCGAACATTCTCCTTCAGGATTTTTTGGTACACAGCAGAAATCATGGTTCCATTTATCACAGCAAGGCTTCCAGGTGCTGAAGCAGCAAAACAGCCCCAGACCATCACACTACCACCACCACCATATTTTACTGTTGGTATGATGTTCTTTTTCTGAAATGCGGCGTTACTTTTACGCTAGATGTAATGGGACACACACCTTCCAAAAAGTTCAACTTTTGTTTTGTCAGACCACAGAGTATTTTCCCAAAAGTCTTGGGGATCATAAAGATGTCTGGCAAAATTAAGACCAGCCCTAATGTTCTTTTTGTTCAGCAGTGGTTTTCATCTTGGAACTCTGCCTCTGGCCATTTTTTGCCATGCCATGTGTCTTTCTTATGGTGGAGTCATGAACACTGACCTTAACTGAGGTACAGTAAATGAGGCCTGCAGTTCTTTGGATGTTGTTGTGGGGTCTTTTGTGACCTCTTAGATGAGCCGTCACTTTGCTCTTCTTGGCCATGTAGGTTTGGATTTTTTTTTCTCCCTTAATAATAATTAATTTCATATCAAAACTGCATTTTCTGTTCAGTTGTGTTGTCATTGACTATTATTTGTTCTGAAACATTTAAATGTGACAAACATGCAAAAGAATAAGAAATCACCAATGTATATTACCCATGTAGCTTCCCTGTGTGTTCCTCATTCACTTCTGAACAAAAAGAACCTTCACAGGTGCATTTTTGACCTTTTGTCTATGAGTGTTTGACATTTGAAAGTACTAGAAAAGATAAAACATCTGACTCAGCTTTGTGAATTAATAACGTACCATGCATAAGAAGTAGAACAGCGACTGAGGGAAATTCTGGTATTTACACCAGAATATTTTGGGAGACAATGTATGTTGTTATAATGTGATACACAACATTTTTGTCGTTCTTGGTGTGTAACAAATAAAGGTCACCAAATTGGGCACTCACAGCTCCAGGATGAGAACCACATCGGTACGGTTCTCGTAGACATCGTGCAGGGTGACAATGTTGGGATGCTGAATCTGCTGCAGGATCTGCACCTCCCGCTCTATCTCCTCCAGTCGAACGCCACGAGAGCTGGCGATGCTCTGACGCTTCTTGATGAACTTGGCAGCAAATTCCTGTCCCGTGCTTTTCTCTCTGCATTGCTTGACAATAGCAAACTGCCCACTAAAACACAACCGGTACACAAATAATTAACCTTAAGTTAGTATTACAACTTTTAAAAAAGAACTACTAAAATTACATTATTTTTTCCTCATAATATTACGAGCTTATTTAATTGTGAATTTTTTTTCTTGTTAGAATGTGACTTTTTTCTCTTAATATTTTGACTTTTCTCACATAAAATTATAGCTGTTTTTTTTTAAATTTCTGCTATTTTTTTAAATTTTCCAACTTTCTTTTTTTTCCCAACTTTCTTCTTGTAAAATTTCTTCTAATAATATTATGACTTTATTTCTATAATATTGTAACTTTTTCCAAAACCCAATTTTCCAAATATTAGTTCATTTTGTTTTGTTTGTTTCTTATAACATTTTGACTTTAAATACATTACTTTTGTCATGTATTTTTTAAGACATTTTCAAGACATTATTTTTCCTCATAATAGTATGACATTATTCCTGTAAAATTATGACTTTTTCTTATTATATTACAACCTTTTCCTCTTCATTTTTTGACTTGTTAAACAAAAATGTTACATTTTTCAATTTTTGCTTTTTTTTTGTAGTTTTCTATTGATCCATTTTCTGTACCGCTTCTCCTCACTCGGGTCGCAGGGGTATGCTGGAGCCTATCCCAGCTGACTTTGGACGACAGGCGGGGTACACCCTGGACTGGTCGCCAGCCAATCACAGGGCACATATAGATAAACAACCATTCACACTCACATTCATACCTGAAAATTTAGAGTCGCCACTTAACCTAACATGCATGTTTTTGGAATGTGGGAGGAAACCGGAGTATCCGGAAAAAACCCACGCACGCACGGGGAGAACATGCAAACTCCACACAGAAATGCCCAACGGGGATGTGTCGTGGGCCAATAAAAAAACAGCCGCGGGCCGTAAATGTCCCTCGGGTCGCACTTTGGACACCCCTGACGAACTAGGATCATGTTTTCTCCTCAAGCACTGAGATTCCGCACTTTATTCAGCGGTGCTTGAATGCATCATAGTTGTGTGCTGTGACTGGCTAAATGGATTTCCATATACTGTAAATTATTGTTATTTAAATTTTTAATGATACCATCTGACTCTCACAGTGTCTACCTAGAAAAATTCTGGCCCTTGATCGAATGCAAATGAGGACCCCTAATCTATATGTTTTATGTTTGTATTATATTTGTAACTATTTGCAATGTGATCTGAAACATTGCTCACAACGCACTTCCACTTTGCCCCATTGCCCCAGGATGAAATGCTGCCCACAACACACTGTCCCCCTCTACGCCCATTTCGTCAGGCTGGACATGCATCTTGATCCCCATGAACTCAATTCAAGAAATGACAAACTGAACTGTACCAATGTCATCAATCGTGTGTACTTTACAGTCTTCTCATCTCGGAACACAGGCATACAAACAAGGTCATCTTTGTTTTAGGGGTTTTGGGACCCCCAAAAGGGGATCATTACATTGTAGAATTAATCTTTCTGTGAACTCAAACTGCAGGGTGTTTAAGAGTTGTTCTTTCAGAATATGTTTTGCTAAATTTCTTAAAGCTAAGGTTTTGCAAAAGCCACACTCCCGTAGAAGGATGTCCAGATAAGGAGTAGTCTCTGGTATTGCCATGTCATTTGTTATTGTTTACAACTCTAACTGTTGTTGAATAAGCGAGTAGCGCTCCTTCTGCAGATGTGTCTTTGCCAGTACTCCACAACAGGGTTTGTTCTACCATTGTTCAGTGTACTGTGCATGTGTTTAGTTCGTAGGGTCAACTAGAGGTTTTGTAAGCTAACACCCCACTCCCCCATCTGCAGTCAGTCTGGCAGCGCAGATAGTATGCTGCTAAAGATAGAACTCATTTAAATAGAATCCTGACATGTCAGACAAGTTGTCCCAACCTGACAAACACATTTGTGATCTGTGCGTGCAAGACAACTAGCAACTTTTTCCAACTGTAACTGATGAACGGATATTCAGAATAACTTTTGTGAGCAAACTCAAAAACGGCAGAAGTGTTTGTACAGTACCTTCCCAACTCTTCACCAATTTCATAGAAATCTTCAACTTTTTTTTGCTTGAAAGCATCCATCGTTGCGGTCCTCACCGATGTTAAAAAGTTCACTTGAACCTCTGCTAACAAGCCAAAACAAACAGAAGGTTTGCCACAAAACTGATGTTGATCAATAAGTTTGAAATAGGCTGACGACTAAGGGATCCTTCTGCAAAGTGACTTTGGAGGACATGTCTGACTGAGTTATAAATAATGTTGGGCATGAACAGCGTCTCCTCTGTGGGCTGGGGGCCACCACGTATGGCAGGGGTGTCAAAAGTGCGACCCGGGGGGCAGCAATTTTAAGTCTAAAAACCCCATAAGACATATGATATTTTTGTAGCTTGTTTTGCAGTATATTAATTAACTCAAGAAATATAAGAACAACTGAAATGTAATCTTTAGCACCTTATTAAAGCATTAGAATTGGATTTAAAATGGAAAATGAGCTAGCTTACCGATACACTGCCATGTTGGGGAAGCTACTGTATATCCTGGGGTAGTCACATGATCACTTAGGGACTTAATGAGTTCAGGTCAAGCACAAAGCTGTACCGGGCCCACTGTAGGACATTTAAAGGTTTGTCACACTTAAATGTTTCAGATCCATCCATCTTCTATGCCGCTTATCCTCACTAGGGTCGCGGGTGTGAGTTCCAAGACAAAAACCACTGCTGAACAAAAGGGACATTAAGGCTCGTCTCGATTTTGCCAGAAAACATTTTGATGATCCCCAAGACCTTCGGGAAAATACTCTGTGGTCTGACGAGACAAAAGTTGAACTTTTTGGAAGGTGTGTGTCCCATTACATCTAGTGTAAAAGTAACGCCGCATTTCAGAAAACGAACATCATGCCAACAGTAAAATATGGTGGTGACAGTGTGACGGTCTGGGGCTGTTTTGCTGCTTCAGGACCTGGAAGACTTGCTGTGATAAATGGAACCATGAATTCTGCTGTCTACCAAAAAATCCTGAAGGAGAATGTCCGGCCATCTGTTTGAGACCTCAAGCTGAAACAAACTTGGGTTCTGCAGCAGCACAATGATCTGTCGTCCACCTCCGAATGGCTGAAGAAAAACAAAATGAAGACTTTGGAGTGGATTAGTCAAAGACCTAACCTGAATCCTACTGAGATGCTGTGGCATGACCTTAGAAATGCTGGAAAACCCTCCAATGTGGCTGAATTACAACAATTCTGCAAAAATGAGTGGGCCAAAATTCCTCCACAGCGCTGTAAGAGACTCATTGCAAGTTATCGCAAACACTTGATTGCAGTTGTTGCTGCTAAGGGTGGCCCAACCAGTTATTAAGTTTAGGGGGCAATCCCTTTTTCTCTTTTCCTTTTTCTCCCTTAATAATAAAAAGTTTCATTTAAAAACTGCATTTGTGTTCTGTTGTGTTGTCATTGACTAATAATTAAATTTGTTTGATGATCTGAAACATTTAAGTCTGACAAACATGCAAAAAGGAAAAAAAAAGAAATCAGAACAGGGCAAACACTTCTTCACACACGGTATACGTTGGACAGTACATTTTTGCCATTGCTTTTGTAAAAGAATTCAACTTTTTGGAAATTTGAATAGCTGTTTGCCTCTGCTTCTTGAGATGCTCACTAAGCAAAATTCTCTTGAGACTTGATGAAATCTCTTGGGATTTGTTGATGTCTGGCATCACGCGTGATGCGGCAGAGATTTGTTCAACTTTTGAGGCATACTTTCTAGAACATTATTGTTTGAACTCCACAGGTACTTTACAAGCATTCAACTTTGGATCCATTTAACTGTCCATCTGTCCTTTTCCTTTTTTGCCTTTGTGATGAACACAGATAGCCAGTGAAAGGCAGCACTGATCAGCTACATAAGATAAACTGAAACCTTGCCATTGTTCAGATGAGAGGTGTTTTATAGTCAAATGAGCACCTGTGCATCCTGTTAGCAGAAGAACCTTCATTCAGGGCTTGTGCTCAGTGTTTTGTAGCCTGACAAATGTGGGAGGATGGAGACAAAGTCATGTGTTGATCTGCAGATGAACCCGTCTGAAGGAGGCCTGAAGGATCTGGTTCTGAGGTGGTTCATTGGCACGCAGGCACCGCTCATTCTACAATATGGAAACTTCCCTGATTGGTTTCAAGGCTTCACAGCAAGAAAGTAAGAAACAAAGGATTGACTTTTAAAGGCTGAAGTCAAAGAATAAATCTTGCATTTCATGTGGATTTGTTTTGGTAGATGATAGTGACATTTTACGCTTGTACTAAAGCATAAACGCATGCACTTTCTCGCTAAATAAACATCAACTCTTTTTCATGGAGAAGTTCTAACCGTATGTAACTTTTACTAATATTTTTATTCATGTAACATTTTTATATTCCAGCACTCTTGCATTATGTAGCTATCATTAATGACTTTACGGACTTTACAGTGCAATGGAAGCGCACATTTATTTCATACTCACTTACAAAGACAAGGGAGAAAATAAATTCACAATTCAGTGAAAGACAGTAAAACTCACCTTTGTCGAGCACAAATGAGTCAGTGAACCTCAAGTCTTTGTCAAGCACCCATGAGTCAGTGAAACCTCAGTCTTTGTAGGCAGTTGAAACTCTAGTCTTCATTGAGCACTCGTAAGTCAGTGAAACCCGAGTCTTTGTCTAGCACCCGTGAGTCAGCGAAACATGAGTCTTTGTTGAACACCCTTGAAAATGGAGTCTACGTGGCGCACCCGTGAGTCAGTGAAACTCGAGTCTTCGCCTAGCACACATGAATCAGTGAACATTGAGTCTTTGTCGAGCACCTGTAAGTCGTTCAAACTCGAGTCTTTGTCAAGAACCTGTGAGTCAGTGAATCTCTTGTCTTTGTCTAGCACACGTGAGTCAGTGAACCTTGAGTCTTCGTTGAGCAACCATGAGACAGTGAAAGTCGAATCTTTGTCGACCACACATGCGTCAATAAACCTAAAAGTATTTTGTTGCTCACCCGTGAATCAGTGAACCTCGAGTGTTCGCCAAGCATCCGGGAGTTAGTGACACACGAGTCTTTGTCTAGTACCCGTAAGTCGGCGAAACATGAGTCTTCGTTGAACACCCGTGAGTCAGTCAAACTTGAGTCTTTGTCGACCTCCTGTAGGCCAGTGAACCTCGAATTTTTGTCAAGCACAAGTGAGTCAGTGACACGAGAGTTTTGTCAAGCACCCGAGAGTCAGTGAAACGTGAGATTTTGTAGTCAGTGAAACTCAAGTATTCGTCGAGCACCTGTGAGTCAGTGAAACTTGAGTTTTTGGCGAGCACTGCTGAGTCAGTGACCCTCCAGTCTTCTTTGAGCATGCGTGACTCAGTGAAACTCGAGTCTCTCTTTGTCCATTGACCAATTGTTGTCTGCCACAGGCATGCGGAGGATCTCCTACAAGATAAAGCTCTGGGCTCTTTCCTCATTCGCCTCAGTGAGAAAGCCATCGGCTACATCCTTTCCTACAAGTAAGAGGCTAGGGATATTCTGATGGATGGACCATGAAGCACATGCATATACAGAAAGAAGATGGAAACTCACTACGTTTACATGCACTAAAAAAACTAAATTATTGCAGGGATTTGGTTGAAAGCAGCTTTTTAAAATGCATGTAAGCACTTTAATGAGATGGTGTCCCACTGTTAGGCTTGGATTAATACATGTAGACTATGTGATTGGAAATTAGATCTCTCCTGCATGTTTACACATACTGTACCTGTACTTGTACGTTTACATGCACTAAAAAACAAAAACTAATTATTACATTAATTTGGTTGCAGATTGCTTATCGAACACATTTTGTGTTTTTGTGTTTTTGTTTTTTCTCTCCAAAAATAGGCAGTTTTTTTGTAGAAACCCATCTCATTCACCTTAAATTGATAAGAAATTATACATCTGTGATGATAAAGCAGAAAAAAAATACATCATAATAATACAGCATATATAACGGCATACTTAACGGCGTTATGTAGACGCGCCATTGGAGGAATTCCTGCATCATCTCGGGCAGCTAGCTGGGACGACCCAGCAGCCTATGGCACGTACCACCGCTAGCCGCTTTTGAGGGAGGTGGAGGAGGCGCCACAGGTAGCCTGACAACCAGACTAAAGGCTGACTCTGATTCCATCTCTACTCGCATTGATGATGAAGGGAGAAACAAAGAAAGTGATTCTAGAAGGCCCAGAATCAGCCTTCTCAGCGTGTTCGTTTATGTCAAATAAAGACGCACCAAGCGGTAGGCAATTTCAGATTCACCGTCTCTGATTTATTGTATATAAATGTACAATCTCAAGTGGTCTTCTCGAGAAGGGAGAACATCTTAGCTCAGAAAATGGCTACTCCCCTCTTGTTTCCTTCGACAGTCATAGTCCTGGTCGCCCTCAGAACAGGTAGGGGGGTCTCCTTGGATCGCCCATTTAGCTTGGGTTCGCACGGCCTATTTTTAAACACCTGTCCCACTGTAATGTTATTTCCGGCATCTCTTATCTTTGCATTATTGAGTGTGAGATTTTTAGCCTGACCATTTACAATAGTATTCTATCATAAAACATGAATAGTTTGTATGCAGAACTATGGTGGGAAAAAAATCAATATATTAATTCTATCAAGTGTATTATGTGGTACCATGGAAATATTTGACTAATATATTGCTTCAGTCCTTATCGGTAAGTACCTATAAATTTTACAACTTAAAGATTTGCACTTAGAGTCTGAAAAATAGGCATTTTTATGAGTACGTCCATAATTTGTGTTTTTTTTCTCCATTTGCGGTGGGGTCTCTGCCCTGCCTCTCACCCAAAGTCATCTGGGAGAGGCTCCAGCTGACTGGTGACCTACAGTATTTCCTGACTCATCTTGCTGTGCGTTTTGTCCACAGGGGCCTTGGCAGGTGCCGTCATTTTGTTATAACCCAGAACCAAGATGGACTTTTTGTTATAGCAGGTGACTGCCACACCTACGACAGTATCACCAAGCTGATAGAGCATTACAAAGTCAGCCCCATCCAGCCTTTTGGAGAATACCTGACAAGCAGTTGTCATGAGGTGAGATGTTTTAGGGTAACAATCACGTTACAAGAATCATGCAAATTGTTGGTAACTTCCAGTCCTTGTCTGGTATGTGAGTGATTGTATAAGCAGTTTTCTGAACAGCCAAAGTATCCATATCAGTTACATAATAATTTAACATGATTCGCAACTAATTGCAGTTTGTTATGCACAATCTACCAAATAGTTTTACTTTTGAGAAATGCCTAAAAACCTCTGAACTCAAGTGCATAAGTGGTACATCATGATAGTTGCTGCCTTGTCTTTAAACCAGGGGTCTCAAACTCAGTTTACCTGGGGGCCACTGGAGGTAGAGTCTGGGTGAGGCTGGGCCTCATCAAGTATTGGGAGTAAGGCTCACGATAACATATAATATCTTTAACGATATCGGGTATGCTGCAGGAAACACGTCTAACATGTAAGCGCACTTAAAGCGGTATCATCCGGCAGTGAACGTTACATCTACAAGAAAGAAAACCAGCTTAGTGCAAACACCGATAACGTCAGCATATAAACAACCTTTTAGCAAACAACTCTGACCGGGCCAAAGCAGTAACACAAGGTATTGGAGGGTGTGGGAGTGTGTGGGTTTTCTCTGGGTTCTCCGGTTTCCTCCCACATTCCAAAAACATGCATGTTAGGTTACTTGGCAACTCTAAATTGTCCATAGGTATGAATGTGAGTGTGAATGGTTGTTTGTCTATATGTGCCCTGCGATTGGCTGGCGACCAGTCCAGGGTGTACCCCGCCTCTGGCCCGAACTCAGCTGGGATAGTCTCCAGCGCGACCCTAATGAGGATAAGCGGTACAGAAAATGGATGGATGGAGAGATGGTTGGACTTCACGTGGAACAGACAGATGTAACTGTAACTGTCCATACATTTCGCCACAATATTTAAACAATTGTTTAAATACAACTGTTTTTTTTATTATTATAGTTCCATTTAAAAAAAATCAGAGTCTAATGGGTCGCTTTTATTTATTTCCAAAAAAATGTGTTTGCATTTTTTTAAATAAAAGCATTTCAAGTCATTTTTTCTTCCTTTTTTGTACCGAAAATGAACCAAACCGAGCACTTCAAGAAACTGAACCGAACCGAAATTACATTTTAGTGTACCGTTACACCCCTAGTAGTTACTGTACTTACCTGTTACATGTTGTGCTGTCATTTTGTGTGTGTGTGTTAGCACCGCGATTGTAGGGTGGGGTCTGTTTAGTGACCCCCATTTCTCCATGTGACATGCTCTTAGTTCCGTGGTAGGTTATGCTTTCACCCTGTGAGCATCATTGCCTTAACTTAGAGCTTGTGACTTGACGGGTCGCAAATGGCCTGCAGGCCGTGAGTTTGAGACCCCTGCTTTAAACCTACCAATTTGGTGGATTTAATGATTTTTTTCATTATGCATCATGATCGGAAGTACAGTATATCATGTATCTCCTCATGCTATTGTGATTATATTAGATCTTTCTGAACATATTGTGATATATTATTATTGTGATACACCTTGTATATCAATTTGGCAGGTTGGATTTTTATTTTTGATTCATAATTTTATGATATATTTTTATGTAATTTGTAGTTTTAATAGTGGAACAACAATATCGCTTGTACTATAAATTGAATTGTTATGGGAAGTTCAAACCTCGAAATACACTCAACAAAAATATAAATGCCACACTTTCGTTTTTGCGCCCATTTTTCACGAGCTGAACTCAAAGATCTAAAGCTTTTTCTGTATGCAGTAATCCCTGTCGACTTTGCTCTTCAAAGTTTGCGGCTTCACTCTACCAGTTTTTCAAAAATATATTAATTAATAAATCATTGCTGTTTTGTGGGTCAATACAGACTTATTATGTATTTGTAAACAATATGCACATTCAAGCAAATGTTCCTTTTTTTGCCTAAATTAAGTATTTTTCAAGCATAAAAATGGCAAAATGAACTAAAATACAAATATAAGACATTCAGAAGATGCAGTCAAAGACGTATGTAGTAATCTGCACTGGTGACTAGGTGTTAGTAATGTTACTGTAATGTTGGGTGAGACACACAAGCACCAGACTTGATCACTGGAACAACAGGCTTTTATTGCAGGTTTGAATGATCTCACAACAGGCACAATAATCCCTAACCCAAGATACTGTTGCGACAAAAACCCACTCCAAGTTAAAACTCAACTCTGAATCCATGACCCCACTTCCTGTCCGCACCCCACTCAGCACCCCCTACAGCAACACACACGAGCAAAAGAACATAAACACAATAATAACGCCCTTAAGGGTCCTTACATTATAGTGATGAGACAATAGCCATCGCGGGAAGTACAGGAAGTAAAAAAATAACATCAACAAGGAACTGTGTAAGTCTATATCATGTCTTATTTATGTCTTAAATTGCCTATTTTTTCTTATTCTTTTCTTGATTTCTATGCTCTAACTATAAAAATATTCTATTCACAAATAAGAGGAACCCTATCTCACTTGTCATGGTGGGTCTGTAACCTTTTGAAAGTGCTAAATGAGGGAGGAAGGCCTATTTTTCCTCAAATATTGATCACAAAACTGTCTAAATCTGCATTAGTGATTTATATTTTTGTGGAGTGTAATTGATTATCACAATTTCTTCTCTGTTACAGTAAATGAGGTTTATGGTTTTTAACACTGCAGGTTTATATTGCTACTGGCGACAGTTCAGCTCACTGGATACTGTTAAATGTTTGGATGCTGGATACTGATTGGTTTGATTTTAAGAAGCAAATGTACTCTTAAGCGACCATGAAAAGGTAATAACAAAGATTACCGTTTTCAGGCCAACGCTAGTGGGCTGTACGATGTGGTGAATTACAGCAGCAAAGGGAAATCAGGAGTGACCGTCCAAGCTCTGCGGAGCCTGTGGGACCAGAATAATGCAGACAGGGCTGGGAACAATCAAAGGATCCAGCAACACACTGGCGGTGTACACACCATAGATCAGCCCCCTGCCCTGCCGCCAAAATCCAAAAACAAAAAGCTGACTGGAACAGTGTCTGTAGATGCCATCTCTAAGGTACAGTATTAAAGCAGACTAGCTGCCAACAATCATTGCTGAGCAGGGGTGTCCAAGCTCTTTGGCAAATTAAAGGATGCGGGGGGCCACTTTCATACATTTTGTACATTAAAAATGTCAAAACCAATCCAATTGCTGGGTTTCAACCATGTGACCGACAGGCATTTGCGTCACTTCCGCCAGGACTCTTGGGGGACACACAATGGCTGTGGTCACATACACACTCAGTATGAGTACCCGTGAGTCCAGGTTCAATAAAAAACTGGCAAGTTCTGAAGGACTCGGTCAATACTCAACCATCTACGGTGGCTGAGAAGTGCAAAACACATGAACAAAAAGCAAAACAAATTACAGTTACACCACCCTGAATGGGAATGTACCAAATCCCAGAGTTATAGGAAGTGATAACGTTTGGACCAATCAGCTCTGAGCTGGTACATTCCTTTTCCAGTTCATGTTGGTGGCCAAGAAGTGGACAACACTTTAACAAAAGGTAAAATAAATTACAAGTAGACCATCCAGAAGGGGATTGTAGCACACAAATCATTTGGAGTTGTAGCGGGTGTTAATGGAGGATATTGGCATCATGTTTTGCCCATTTTGTGGCACACACTTGAGCTGCTTCATGCGATTTTGTTGCACATGTGGCCGGTCGTTGGAGTTGTTAAATGGTACTTACCAGACGGAAGGAATATTAAAGATTTTAATGATGGTATAACAGGGGTACAATCCCCTTCCGGGTGGTCTAATTGTAATTTGATTTGCTTTTTGTGTTTGGAACTTCTGATTGGTCCAAATGGTTATCACTTCCTATAACTCTGGGATTTGGTGCATCCCCCTTCCGGGTGGTGTAATTTTAGTTTGTTTTGCTTTTCGTTAACTTATTTTGTACTTCTTGGCCACCCTAACCATGTTTGTGCCGAACAGTGCGTGCCGACCAGTAGCCCACCAGAAAAGTTGCTGTCATCACCGTCTTCATCCTCCTCCTTCCGTACAAAAAACACTTCAATCGTCTTCTTCAGAGTCAGAACCAAACAGCCCCACAATTGCCTCACTTACATTCCCTCGCTTACAGTATGCCAAGGGCCAATAAAATATAAGCTGTGGGCCAAATATGGCCACCAGGCAGCGCACCTTTGACATAGCGTATATCTTTGTCCATTTACACACGTATAAAACGCAAACGTTGGCAACCTTAAAGCTCATTGGTCTACAACCATGATAGACAGGGACTCTTAAATGGGGAGGAAAGGGATTTGGGTTGAGAAGTGAGAAAAAAGGTAAGGGATAAGCCAACACTGTCAAGGATTATGAATTGGCTGTTCTTTTATGCCACACTTTTCTTCATTATTTCACATATTTACTCTCAAACATTGATAAAAAGGAAAAAGGACAAAATTGTAAACATTGCAGGTGGTCCTTGGGTTACGACGATCTGTATTATGATGTTTCATGGTTTAGAATGCGCCGTAAATTAATTTAAAACCTAATTTTAGAATGTGGCCTGCACAACCACGCTGAGGAAAAATGTCTCCCAAGCGGCAGTGTGCCAAAGAAAAGGAAAGCAGTCACCATGGAAATGAAAATAAACATCATAAAAAGCTCATAGAGAGGACACACGCCCACCAATATTGGCCGCTTTTTTGGTCCCAACTGCTTGACTGTTGCAACCATCGTTAAGGATAAAGATGATTGAATGTTAATGAATGCTAGAGAGGCCATGGATTCCGTGTGCTGTTACAAGGAGATCTGAGAGGAGAAGAAGAGGACAACCACAGGGATAAAAAAAAACAAAAAACTAAAAAAAAATAAATATATATATATATATATATATATAATATCTTTTTATTAGTTCTGACTTACTCTAAAATTTGACTTAAATGGAACTCGTTCATACCCCGAGGACCGCCTGGCGATGATTTTCATTGGACAGTGACATTATTGTTGTTTATTTCTTCCAGCCTCCTGCTGTTCCACAAAGGGGAGCTCCATTAGCGTTCTCCCTGAGTGGTTCTGTGTCTCATACATCACAAGCCAGCAATGCCTCTCCCACCCACTCTCAGCTGACACCTGTGGGTGGCAGAAGCAAATCTGTACCAACTATATACCAAAACAACATCGATCACAAGGAGGCAACTTATTTAAACCAACAAATCAACAGTCCGTCTTTCACAATCTCTTCATCTGAATCCCACACTGCTGCCAAGAGGGTCACATGCCACACTTATTCGCTTCACAGCTCTAGAGAGCCTTTAAGGTTCAGCAGCCTGAGCCCAAAGGAGCAGAGGGATGATCTTGAGATGTCCAGGTCCGACCTGTTGAACCCGACTTCTGAAGGGCCTGGGCGGAGTTCAGCTCCTCAGGGAGCCATCATGTATGCCGAGCTTCAGCGGAAGCCAGCAACTGTCATTTTCCCCGACGCCACCTATGAGCAGGTCCCCGGCAAGAGCAGTGATTACACGGGAAACACGTATGAGTCGCTAGAGGACATGAAGACAAAATTGTCCAAATCCACCTGGGGCAAAAATGTGAGTCAGACATGAGCCTGAAATGTTCATGGTGAAAAAAACAAAAACAATAAATATTTAACGCTTTCATTTTTTTCCTTCTTTTCAGAATGTGAAGTGGAAGAAATTCATCCCAGATTATATGAAGAAATAAATAACCTCTGGATAAATAAATAGAGTACCCTAAACCTGGTAGACAAAAGTTTGGCCCGTTACTACCACTTTTTTATTCTGAAATTCATGATTAATTAGATAAATAGTGGATATTCACGGTTCAAATATGCCAGAAATGTATCACCGCAAGTTGGGAACAATTTATAGATAAGTGATAATATTAGGGATGCTGCGATCAGGGTTCTATGCTGCCGATTCCAATACGATCATCCACGAGTGTGATTGGCCGATACCGATCACATGCATTAACTGTACATTTTTCAATGTATTTAAAAATAAACGTTTGACTAGGTGTCCGTAATGTTACTTTAATGTTTGGTAAAACATACAAACGTTAGACTTGATTGCCGGAAGAACAGGCTGTCATTGCAGGTTTGAATGATCTCACAATTGCCACAATAATAATAACAACATAATAATGATATTCACAATAATAAGACGGGCTACTGTTGCGACCGCAACCCACGGCAAGCTAAAACCCAACTCTGAACCTCTGACGTCACTTCCTGTCCTCTACGCATCTGGAACACATTTGTTGCAACACGCCATGACTCTTAATGTCTTAATTGTCTTTTTTTTCTCTGATAATATCTACTATATTGGGTAATGCGAGCGTAAAGATGACTGTAGGGGTGTTATTTCCAGTCTAGAGGGCTCTAATAATGTTAAAAAAAAGTATGTAGATTTTCAGGAAACAGGTTTTCTATGCTCTCACTATGAAAATATTAATTTTTTTTATTCCAAGAATCGTACTTCATGAAAATTCACTTATCACGGTCAGGTCTGGAACCAATTAACCGCAATAAACGAACAATTACTGGAGAGATTTCTCTGCCACAGTTTAATAAATCCAATCCAGACCGCTGTGTTAGTGGTGAACACCGGTATACCTTATACTTTAAATGTGTTTAATATGTGTGAGGCATATTTTAGGGCATAAACCCGGATTGTGTCATAAGTGAATAACGGTAATTGAAGAGCAAAGGTGGGTTTTAGAGCTGAATCTAATCTAATATTTACAACCGTGGCTTTTACTGCAAATGTTGATCCAAAATCGGAGAAGAACGAATGTCAAGTGTTTGGGGGTGGGAACTCAATTCACTCGAACTTGAACTATATTCATACAGTACACACCTGTGAATATTTGGTTTAATATTCCTTAGCAAGTCACACCTCAACCAGACATTTTTGTAGCTATCAATTAGCTTCTGAGATTATTTTGGGTTTGCATTTGACCACTCTTCATGGCAGAATTGTTATGCACAAATAAATGAATGTTTGGGAAACTCTGATCTCACAAGCGTATTGTGTATTTTCATTTAATGAAACAATAATTGGTTGTAAATAAAAAAAAATCCCACTGTCACTCTGCATGTGTGGTCTGGTTCTTGTGTGGTATTATGTAGGCAATGCAATATACTGTATATAGCAGAGTAAAAACTGAATTTTCCTGGGCAAACTGCCGACTGGCCTACTGTGGGTCAAACGATTTATTTTACTGGCGGGCTTTTATTTTGAAGGCTCGATTTGACAGTTATGCTGTTGATACCCGAGACTGAGCTTGAGTTGAAGTCGGAGAACTTTATTGAACACACCACTACACTTCACATACACTTCACATACACGCACACTTTAACACCCATCAACAACACCTTATGTCACTGGTTACCCCCTCAGCACATAATACGCAACAACATATCAAAACTGCACACATCATTTATTTATACACTAACAATAAACTATATTACAATATTCCGTGTTTTGTTTGGGTGTGTCCTGGAAAAGCAGTTCCTGCTATTGGCCGCTAAATGTCAGAACTCTATGTGTTCGACCAAGCAGACGTAGAAGAAGAAATTCCGGAAGTGGGGCTTCCAAACAGATTGCCTTTTGGAAGAGTAAAACAAAGCAGATCGATTTCTGGTCATTAAAGCGAGATCGATCTTGGAATAACCATTACTCATTAAAACAATGGGCACCAGAGACGACGAGTATGATTATTTGTTCAAAGGTAAAACGCTTTTTTCCCCCTCTTATATTGTCCGCTATCTCTGTTAGCTGTCAGGCTAAACTTAGCCACCACAACCTTTGTGCTCTGATTGTTTTTCCCACCAAGCTTTGCAGGAAAATGTCAGCAGGTTTAATTATTTCATACTACAGGAAAGAGTTGTCGCTTTGGTACAGATATTTTAAAATCAATGTTTGAACCACGTCGGTGAGCTTTTAAAGACCCGGGCCTTTTGCTGGTGTTGGGTGCGGACTAGCGGACACGCCTAACCGTTATCACATTATCTTCATGGGATCTATTAGCGGATCCGGACGGTTTGTTTATTGATACCAAATTAAGTGACTAAAATGTGTCTTAAAATGTAAATTGTAATTATTCACGTATTCACTGTGTGGAAAAACTAATACCGAATATTTGGATACATCTCTGTTACATTTCAATTAGGTCAGCAAAACAAAACGCATTTTAACTTTCGAGCAATTAGCGGTCGTGCGAATCATTACACAAATAAAAAAGACGATGTATTCCTAATCAGTACAAACACATCCATATTCAGTATATGTATTTGTTGTATATGTTGCGTGTGGTATTTTAAGTTAGAGACATGATGCGTTTCCATGTGGAATAAATCATCACCAAGTGGCATGATTTCCGAACAGTGTCGTAAAAGTCTCCCAAGTAAATGTTTACTGCAGTTTTGGTCACATGTCTCTGATGGTCGGTGTTTAAATTCCACTACACATTTCTACGCAAGCCATTTGGATTGTACATTAAAATACAGTCACTGCTGTCGCAAAAAAGTTCAGTTTTGAGTTGCATGCGGTAATAAACATGATTCAATGAATACCTATGTGACTTTTAATCAAAAGTGACAAGTTTATGTAAAGGCAGGTGATGTGGTAGATGAGTGTTGTATCATCCGTTCACAGGAGGTCGTCGGCTTGTGTTGCGTTGTCTCTTGTGTAAGTGTATTTATGAACTGTGTAAGTCGAATTTATGGTAGTACGTCATTCATAAACAGAGGACCTCCTGTATTGTATTAACTACGTAATCCACGGAGGGAGCACTGACCCATGGTTTCTCCATCTCTGATTTGTAGTGGTCCTCATTGGTGACTCAGGTGTGGGAAAAAGTAACCTGCTATCGCGTTTCACTCGCAATGAGTTCAACTTGGAGAGTAAGAGCACCATTGGAGTTGAATTTGCCACACGCAGCATTCAGGTGGATGGCAAAACGGTGAAGGCCCAGATCTGGGATACAGCCGGCCAGGAGCGCTACCGTGCGATCACTTCAGCGTGAGTACTAAGTCTTATCTCAAGTATTTTATACTTCAAAATGAAGTCTGGCAAACAAGTAGAAGCCCATTAGTGTGGGCCGCTTGAATGGGTATAAGCAAGTTGTGTGACCACAGCCAATTCCTGAGGTTTGGAGGATTTTGGCATGGATGAAAGCTTTGTTGCCATTGTAGTGAAGGCATACCGCTCAGCTCTGTTAGATAATATGAAATATAATATCAACACAAGAATCTAAATAAAAATGTGCACAAATGAGGAAAACGATGCAATGTTTCCAACAAACCTGCAATCTATTTGTGGTGGTGTGTTGTGAGGGTGCCCGAGACGTAATTTTTTTTGGTCATACCGATTAATCTGACAACATTAACATTAACAACATTAAAGAACATTAGAAAAAACGCTCCAATGAGGCGAGATTACCCGTACTGTGCTGTAGGTGGGTTGGGGTGACCAATCAATCAATCAGTCTGCTGCCTGTGACATCCTGTTAGAACTTCCCCCTGAGTTCACGCAACAAACATTCACTGTTTCAGAGGAAGAACTCTCGTGTGCTAGTTGCACCAAATGCTCTGCGATGAGAAAAAAAAAACAAACCCCTTGAGCTTCAACACATCACAACTTACCTGAAATGCCAGTGTGGCTACGACGCCCGGGGCTTGTTCCTGTCATTTGAAAAGTGCAAAAAAAATAAAAAGGTAGCCAGTGTTGACTTGAGCGCTAAAGCAATCTGTGATTTCATCTTCGTTGAAGACGCTGGCTTTTGTTGGCGAGTAAACCCCATGGAGCCACGGTTTGTACTTCTGAGCCACCACTGTTGTTTTAGTAGTGATGTGAGATTTGATAAGCACAAATGTACAGGTACAGTTTGTGAAATGCCACTTTGTTTGAGTCACTTTAACTCCAGGTGTGAACAAACTACAGGTAAATCTAAATTTTAAGAAGAATGGATATAAAAAGTTATCGGTACTGGTATCGGTCTTGAGAAGCAGGAAGTTATCAGTATCATTATCAGCTGTAAAAAAAAATGTTCTTATAATTTTTTTAAAAAGGCTAAAAAAAGACTTCATTATTAGTTATTAGTAGCAACAGTTCAGCTTTTTCTTTGTTTATTTTATTTCTACAATGCCATTGGCCCATTTTTTGAAAAAAAAAAAAAAAAAAAACTGTCCAAAAATGGCTCCTGGCTGCACTTAGGACTCCCCTGGTTTACGTATTTCACCATGAAGGCACAGTGTTTGCAAAGTGTACCCATGCTTTATCTACTTATCACTTTCGCTATCATGACTCCCTCTAGTCAAAGGCTGGGCTGTACGTTTCCACCCCTCACCTTTCACGGCGAAGGAAATGCACACCACCCAGGCTTGTGGAGGTGCCCTGTATGTCTGGACTTCCGCTTTGGCGGCGAATACATTGCCTTTCGTGACAGTTTGTATTAACCTAACAAGTAAATGCGTGCCTGTTTTTCACATTTAATACGTACCATGGGATACTTCGGAGCGGCGTTACAATGGTTCCGCCACAAATAAATTGAATGTATGGGAAACACTGTGATGTCACCAAACTGCCTAATGTATAGAAGTTTTTCATTATCACCCATTTGTCTCTGGCGGAAGTCACAAGTCAGTGTACAAGTTCTAGTTTCGTTTTTTTATTCTGTTTATGTCGGCAGCCTCTTATGTCAATATCAGTCAACCAAAGGGTGTCACCATAAATGGGGTTCACAGTACAATTAACTTTGGCAGTGCACATTTATTGGTTACAATTCCCCAGGTACCCACAACATCTTCTTGCATCATGAGTCCACTTTCATGATATCCAATCGCCTGCATTGCCAAGGACCGGAGCAGTTGGACTTAAATATAAATATAAATATAAATATAAATATAAATATAAATATAAATATAAATATTACGTGCTGCTTTGAACCAAATGTCTCCAATCACTTGCTTTGTTCTGGTGAAAATTGATGTCTGGTATGATGAAACGGACTCTACTGCAGGTACTATCGTGGCGCAGTGGGTGCTCTCCTGGTTTATGACATAGCCAAGCATCTAACTTACGAGAACGTGGAGCGCTGGCTGAAAGAGCTGAGAGATCACGCTGACAGCAACATCGTCATCATGCTGGTTGGCAACAAGAGCGACCTGCGTCACCTCCGAGCTGTGCCCACTGACGAGGCCCGGGCTTTTGCTGGTAAACTGAAGTTCCATTTTTAAGCAGAGTTTAAGTAGCATGTCTTAAATTGGTGCATATAGCAAAAAACAAAAGAGAATTTGCATTGTAGCGTCAAATATTTTGTGTTTATCAGGGTAGACTTTGGCAAGACATTTGCCGTTGAGTGACATGTTTCACTTTGTCTTGCAGAGAAAAACGGTTTATCTTTTCTGGAGACATCGGCTCTGGATTCCACCAATGTTGAGACCGCCTTTCAGACCATTCTTACAGGTGTGTGTGCTTGTATAGTGATTGTGCTATTTCTACACACAAGCCCTCTAAACAAATGTGAGTGTTTATAAGCAGAGAAAGGTCAGGTCAGGACGGAGAAACACACCATTCTGATGAAACCTGATGACATTCGTTTTTTGTGTGTTTAAAAGTGAGTGGAGCGATAAGAGAAACACACTCCTTTTCAACTTTCAGGGAATGAGGATTACCCGCAGCCCAGCACCATATCAGTTTGTCAGCGTGAACATACACAGTATGCTTGCTTTTGCAAAATGTGCCGACGTTCAATAGATGGCCACTTTCAATAAATAATGAGCACGTTTTTTGGGCTATTTAAAATGTTGCTACGTTGGTTCATTGCAAATTAATATATGTTCCTAAAAGCTAATAAATATGCTGTGATTTAGAGGGGCTAAATGTTGAGTGCAACTGTATCCCTGTAAAACAGTACTCATTGGGCCTGACTGGGTTTAAAGTACAGTGTATCCCCACGCGTTTGCAATTCAGAATTGACCGTCCTTCACCGCAAATTTGCAACTTTTTGTTTTTTTTAAAATCCAAAAATAGGGCATTTTTTCCCCACAGAAGACACTTCTCATTCCCCCTCAGTTGGTAATAATTTCAGACCTGCCGATATGTATACATTTTTTGTACTAGGCACGCTCTTCAGGTACGCATTTTTGCATTTGCATTCTGCGCTTTGAGTTTCGAGTTGCCATGGCAATCTGCACGTTGGTGGAGTGACAACCTCTTGACGAATGAGAGCGATCCCTTGATAATTGCCTCCTGCAGCTGCCACTCCTTACAAGTGTTGCGTGGAGTTCACTTGAATTCAGTCAATGCCTCAAAGCCAGTGTGGATTACTACGGGTGTCTGGTGGGTCTGGTGGGCAAGTTCATTTTGTTTATGCTGCCACCACTTTCGAATCAATTTGACGTACTGGCTCGTCCGTGTTGATGGGCTCACCTTGCTCGTTCTATATTATCATATATTTCCACACGGGGACTGCGGTATTTGGCTTTGCAATCATCTTATTCTTCCTGATTTCTACATTACCTTGCATTGCTCCTCACGAGGTTCCACTCTTTTGCTGTGTGTATGCTAGTGGCTCCGCCTGCCCCCACAGAGACAAAGCAACTGTATGATAGAGATGTAGGTCTCACTCCTTCTCACAGCGTCTCAAGACCTTTTATGAAGCATCTAGGTGCCAAAGCAATGCACAGAGTGAACTCTCTTCCTGCCTATTTGGAGGAGGCGAGGAAAACAGACGCGCATACACATGGCAGAAGGATGGAGGCGGGCAAAATTAGCTAGTTCTTTTTCGTTTATTGTGTGAATTAATTCATTTGCCATCGCAAGACAGGGAAATCTCGTCAGGTTTTGACACCCCTGTGAATTACCGATCACCTGTGCTGCTGCTGCATTTGCCTGCATGTGAATCTCTTCTTGTTTCACAATGCAAGCAGCATTTGAAAGGTAAAATGAAGATGTTGACTTTGCCTGAGGGTGTTGTTAGCCACTGGTCAAAGTTCCATTCATCTTTTTGTTGAGCTTGATGGAGTCACACAGACAGTTTTATTCATAAGTGTTAAAGCCAACAGGAGTGCGGAGTTTCAACTCAGTATGAATGAAGCTCCGCTCGCACACATCTCCTCACTCTCACACCAGAATTCAGTGTGAAGAAATCTGCGCTCGCTTACATGAAGCCTAGAAACCATTGTGAATGTTTTTTTTTTTTAAATCGCAAGTGCATTTATAAGGCGCACACACTTGCGTCCACAGCTGCACAAAGTGAAACCAACACCCTTTAGCTTCTTACCTCCGTTTAAAATCATGAGATAATGCCACACATTTCTTATGGCAAACCAAAAAGCTGTTTTTGCTATGAATATGTGGCCCAGGGCCATTTATTTCTTGGCCCACTGCACATTGTAGAAAAAACAAAAACATGGGAATGGGAAAAATAGAGTAAAAGGCACAATTTAACCGAAAAAGTATATACACTAAGTCCCCAACCAACGAACACAATTGGTTCCAGACGACCGTTCGCAAGTCGATTTGTTCTTAAGTCGAAATTTTTAAAATATTACCAATGATATAGGTACTACATGTACGTGTATACATATATACATATTAGCTTATGTATGTAAATATGAGTTTGGATGCAGTAGTAATATTAAACGAGGCTAATTAATGAAAAAACAATAATAAAAATGATATAATAATACGTAATGATAAATGTTATTTAAGCAGGCCTGTTAACTCTTCATGAACTTTAATCGTCGGATGTTCGTAAGTTGGGGACCTAGTGTACAAGACAGAAGAAGCATTCCAATTGTGACTGTAGTATTCTACATTGGCCACCAGGTGTCAGTAATTCTTTGGTGACACAAGCATCAGACGTGCTTGCCAGGACAGGCATTTATTGCAGTTTAAATGACTTCACAACAGGCACAATAATAGCCTATTAATCATAATAATAACAATCTACTGTTGGGGCCATAATCCATGACAAACTAAAACTCAACTCTGAACCTCCGACGTCACTTCCTGTCCTCCGCACATCTGTCTGCCCACCACTAAGGTCCCATAGGGAACACATTTACCGTAACCAGCATTTATTTTTTGTCTTAAATGGCTTATTTACTGTCATTATGTCTACTATATTGGGTAATACGAGTGTAAAGCCATTTAAAGCCGCCATTACGATACAATGATGAGACAATAACCACCACAGGAAGTTAGATGTCCTGGAAAAAAAACAAGGAACTGCTAACGTGTGAGTCTGTTATCTTATTTATGTCCAATATGTCTTGTTCTCTGATTATATCTACTACTAAGTCGCTCTGGAGTATAAGTCGCACGAGCCAAAAATGCACAATGAAGAACAAATTCTATATAAGTCGCACTGGACTATTAAGTTGCATTTTTGGGGGGAAATTTCTTTTATAAAATCAGAGACCAAGAGCAGACATTTCATCTTGAAAGGCAAGTCACAGTATTAACAATAAAATGGAGAACAACAGGCTAAATAGGCGTCTGTTAACGTCATGTGAAGTGGTATGCTAACGTTACATTAGCAGTTCTTCAGATAACCATTGCCTAAACAACATAACGTAACCAGTTTGCTTGCAGCTTGTAATTTGCAGAGTAACATTTTCTTTTTGGAGCCATTTGTGTTTGCAGTTGTCTTTCTAAGTTGATGTTTACATCGTAAATTTTCAGTGCTACAGGAGTAGCAGATACTGGCCCTCCGGTGGCTGCCCGTGTGGAGAAAAAAAAGCACATATAAGTCACTCTGGAGTATAAGTCGCAGGACCAGCCAAACCATGACAAAAAGTGCAAGTTATAGTCTGGAAAATACTGTGTATTGGGTAATACAAGTGTAATGGTGACTAAAGAGTGTTATGTCATGTATAGAGGACTGTAATAATGTTAAAAAACACATTTAGAAAATCATAAACAGGTTTTCTATGCCATAACTACTAAAATCCATCCATCCATCCATTTTCTATACCGCTTCTCCTCTTTAGGGTCGCAGGGGCATGCTGGAGCCTATCCCAGCTGACTTCGGGCGACAGGCGGGGTACACCCTGGACCTGTCGCCAGCCAATCGCAGGGCAAACTACTAAAATATTCAGTTTATTAGGATTGAATTCTACTTTGTGGAAACTAACTTATCACGGAAGGGCCTGGAACCAGTGAACCACGATAAATGGACGACTGTATAAGTATAATTTTACTGTTTTTACAAAATAAAAGATATACAAATGTGCTCCCCCACCCCCGAGCATAAAAGGCGTAAGATTGTTTGAGATCCGTGAGGTGTGTCTGCAGCTTACCTTTGCATTATGCATCTTTGCATTGAAGTTAAGGCAGATGTATTGTTTTGAATATTTACACTGGATATGTTTCACATAGGGGTCACGATGGTGACAAATCTTAAAGGTTAGACCTTTGAAAGCTTGAGCGGTTCCACTGCATGTGGAGAAATAAAGTTTAAACACCTGGCTGTTAGACAAAATGGCTCTGATAATGGAGTCGGTTCCTCATTTGCAGCCACAACAAAGAATGGTGTTCATAAGCTAAGTAGCAGGGAGGGTGTGGCAAACCTTGGCCCCAGCCCCGAGGGTGTCCGTCTAAAGAATGGGTTGATGCGGCACAGAGAATTCGCCCTTCAGATCCAATGGTTCAGATCCACACTGAGTTGTGTGTGTCCTGGTCCCCATGTAAGTGTGTCCTGATTTGAAAGATAATGTCCAGAGTTCCCAGCATGTCTTGCAGGCATTGTTAGCACTTACTTGTTGTTACCCACAGACTTGTAGTTCATTGCTGTTGTCCGCAGGTCTTTAATTGCAACATTTTTTTTTTTTGAAAGCCTAAAATTTGCCTGGAATGTGTGGAATTTTTGAGAGGGAGGTATTACATTCACGATCACATATCACAGCAGGGCCTTCCCCCTGGAGGAGAGTGACCGACAGGCATGCATTTTTACCCCTGAGCACACCTGTACGCCCTGCCGTCCTCCAGGCGCTGACCCCTGAAACCCAAACAATGCGCCTGTGCCAAGGCACTGCAGCGCATGGCACCGGCCCGCTCGGGGGGGAAACTTGCGTTGCGTGATGTGCACCTCCAGAAAAAATCCTTGAGTTGCGGCGTTGCGGATCGTTAAGGCTGACTGTTGTAAACGCATGGATCATCTCCAGCCACAACAACACACCCCCTCTCGTCCCAACAAGACAAATAGAGTTGTGGTTTTGTCCGCCTCGATGAGGGGTCCCAAAGTGTTGCCCAGGGGCCATATGCAGCATATGTGGCAACTGCAGGCCTAAAACACAAGACTCACTTTATCAAAGCAGTTTGCATGTGTAACAGCTTAATACACCCTATTGTTTGACAAATGTGTGCATTCAAAGTTAGTAAAAAACCCCCCAACTAATTACAGTCGTCGCTCGCTACAGTGTGGCGCGAACATTACACCATCACTCTTATCGCGGGTTTTTCAAAAATGAATTCAATAAGAAATGATTGCCGTTTCATGGTTGAATATGGTCTCTTATTAGTAATAAAAAAAATCCATATTTAAGCAAATTGTATGTATTTATGGCATAAATTAAGCATTTTCAACCATACAAATGGCTAAAATGAACAGAAATAAAAAGTTGAGACATGAAGTGTAATATAGTATCTGTGACTTTTTGTGTGCGCCTTTTTAAGCAGCGGGGCCTGGGAAGTGACGTGTGTGACGGCTAGCTAGAGATGTTAGGTGAGTGCTAGCAGCAGGTGTAGAGAGTGGCCGACAGCAGCTCCTGTGTGAATGTTCTCTGCTTGTTAGTAAAGCGATCGAAGTGCATCACAAGTCTCTCCTTAACCGTAAACAGCGGCAGTAGAGTCGTATTCCACACTGGTCTCTAGGTGTCAATAACGTTACATTGATGAGACAGTAGCTACCAGGTATTACGCTGTCAATGCTAAAGCATGAGTCTATTTTACCTTATTTATGTCTAAGATGGCTTATTTTGTATTATTTTATCTACTATATTGGGTAATACAAGTGGAAAGGTGACCAGAGGGGTGTTATTTCTAGAGCTGCAATGATTAATCGATAGTCAATCGATGGCCTAATTAATCGACAACTATTTTGATAAGGGCGATTAATTGCATTTTTTTTTAAATATGTGAATATCCTCTGATTTCAGTCTGTCAAATGTGAATATTTTTTACATTTCCTTAGTCATGCATGAAAGCAGACCTATTCTATTTGTGTTTTAGCCTAAACAAAATATTCACACATATCAGCTTTGACTTTGGAAAACATGTGATGGGCATTTTTTCCTCTTTTGTTGTTGTTTTTTTGTTTTGTTGCAGACCCAACCACTAACTGGAGGTGTTTGCTTCATTTTAATTTGGTCCATCTGAGGCCTAACCGATTACTCCATTAATTGAAGCAAGAAGCTTCAGATTGATCGACTAACAAAGTGCTCATGATTGTATTTTTGTGTACGTGTATTGTTTTACTGAAGCTATTTGACAAATATTTCGATTATTTTATTAAACATTGTTTTAATTTCATTCAAGCTGCAACCTGGTGTTTTTGCGCTTACTTGCTCTGTCAGTTAAAATCTATTTCTGAATAAAGAGGTGCAATTAAAAGTGTTTTTTCAATCCGATCAATCGATTTCTTTAAAAAAAAAAATCAGCTGATTAATCGGTTATTAAAATAATTGATAGTTGCAGCCCTAGTTATTTCATGTCTACAGGGCTCTAATAATAATAATAATAATAATAATATGTATTTAGAAGGCCATAAACAGGTTTTCTATGCTCCAACTACGGAACTATTCCATTTTAGGAATATTGAATCCTACTTAATCTTAAACGGAAAGGTCTTAAGTCTTGAAATTTGTACTTTAAATTGTGCAACTACCCTGATTGTGTGTTGATGCGCCTGTTACACGTTGTGCTGTGTATTTTTTGGTTCCTTCCCTCACTGATGCTTGTGATCATTAAATGCGACTTTTCTTTCTTCCCGTTTTAGAAATCTACCGCATCGTGTCCCAGAAGCAGATGTCGGAGCGCCAGGAGAGCGACATGTCTCCCAGCAACAACGTGGTCAACATCCAAGTGCAGCCCACCGAGAACAAACCAAAGATGCAGTGCTGCCAGAACATCTAGCTTGACCCCGCCCCGCCCCGCCGACCCCCCCCTCCCACCTTTCAGTTGTCCTCTACAGTCCCTTCAGGGCTCCAGGGCTGTGACCTGAACTCCGCCTCTACTTTTAACAGTTCCCAGCCCCTCCGTGTCCCCCGGGTAAATATGTCCCAGTATAAAACGTCTCCAGAAGGCAGCAGGCATTTCATATCACTTTAGATTTCATTCCAGTTGATGCGCTGACATGTCACAAAAATGTCTTAATATATGAATGTGATTTTCTTTTCCTATTTTGTGCCCCTCTTGATTCTTCCACATTTTCTGTTTATGATATTTCTCTGTATCGTATCAGATATCTACTACTAGGTATTACTATGACTATAAAGCACATGGTAGTGTATTCCTGTAGATGAGCTCCTGCCCTCCTGAGTGCAATGTACTGTTTTAGGACACCACGCGCGGGAGTGTCATGACCTTTGATCGCATTGCTGTGAACACGACACGAGTGAAATGTAGAGCCAATCGCGTGCCGCCGCCTCATGTCCTTACCATCGCGTTTACAGGAGGCGTTTGCGTGGTTTCCAAAGATGGCCACCGGCTGCGCTGCACGTTTTATGCGGTAAAGGGGTCCATCCGGGCTAGGTGGAACCGTGAAAGCTGATCCTGTTCACATTTGTTGTCCTTCAGGCTTGAGGAACAGTGCTTACATCCGTCAACAACTTACATTTGACAACAACTATGCAGGAACTGGCTGATTTTTTTTATTCTTTATTTGTAAGTGCACTCGTTTAAGGAATTGAAAACACAATGTGATGCTCTTACCGTGTAATGGTTGTAATGTCTCGGAGCATCTGCTTTGCATGGAACCACAAAGCTTCTAGAAGGAACACAGTAAGCATACATGGAAAGGCTTCCGCTCGGCTTGGTTGATTTTTATAATTGTTTTAGTTTTCTTGCATGTTTTATTGGTCTTGCTCTCTGATTGGATGTGGCGACAGAAAATGTGTGCGTTTTCAATCAAGATTTAAAAAAAAAAAGGTTAGGGTTGGTTGAGAGTAGTAGAATCCTCCCACATGATCTGCTCTTATTTCTGCTCCCAGTGCCTCCTCCATCGTTCACCTGCTAAACGCTCACCTTTTTGCCCCCCGTCACATAAAGCCTACTTTACACCAAGCTGCCTCTGACTTCAACACAATGCATGGCTTTTTGGCACGACCGTGACTCCACTTTACCGCCTTACGTTGCTAACATTGCTGTCCATCAAAGTTGCCGAGGGCTTGGCTTGGCCCGCCAGACGAGTTTAATCGCGAGTCTATTGCTTCGGAGTGTTCATTCAGCTTCTAGTGTTAACGGTGTTAGCAGACACATGCACACATGCCTGAAACTGTGTGTGTCTGTGTGTGTGTAGTGACAAAGCATAGCTTGGTTGTTCTGGAGCGTGTGTGAGCCTGGCTGGCAGCGCCAATGGCGTTTCCTCAAACAGACGGCGCCGCCAACCAAGCTTCTCCAGACGAAACGATTCCTTCCTTCAAAAGATGACTCCGGATCATATTCCTTTTTTTTTTCCTCTCTTTTATATTTTTTTGTGTGTGTGTTATTTTCTTGTTTTACAATTTTAAAAACTGACTGTAATTCCAGTGTAAGAGTGAAATGATGTCATTTCAACGATTTTGAAGGGTTCAATGTGAGAGGGGGACTCAATGAATGGTTTTGTTTTGTACAGATTGATAAATTGTACAATTGTGTCTATATCTTAAGTTATCTGTTCATCTTAATAAAGCGCACCGGTCATGAACCTTTACATGATTTTGTATTGTCACTTCCAGTAGCGCCACTATTATTATCACTACTACACTAAACCCTGGTTAATTGGTTCCTGACCCGGCCGTGATAAGTGAATTTCTAAGAAGGATTCCTTATTTATAACTGGGATATTTTTGTAGTTAGAGCATCGAAAGCCTGTTTGCGACCTTCCAAATAAGTTTTTATTAGAGCCCTCTAGACAGGAAATAACACCCCTATAGTCACCTTTACTCCTATAAAATATAGTAAGAGAAGATAAGACGTCTTAGACAAATGATAAACAAGGTTTGCGCTCATGTGTCGCCGTAAATGCGTTCCAGTGCTAGGGGAGCTTGGGGGGGTGGGAGGGCAGGAAGTGACTTCGGGGGTTTAGAGTCTGGCTTGGCGTGGGTTACGGCTGCAACGGTAGCCCGTGTTAGGGATTATTGTGCCTGTTGTGAGATCATTCAAACCTGCAATAAAAGGCTGTTGTTCCGGCGATCAAGTCTGGTGCTTGTGTGTCTCACCGATCATTACAGTAGCATCACTGACACCTAGTGACCAGTGTAGAATACATATCACGTGTTTGATTGCATATTTGTATTTTACTTCATATAGCCTTTATTATGCTTGAACATGCTTAATTTAGGCAAAAATACATTAAGTTTGCTATTCTTTATTGTTTGATAGCGTGAAGCGGCGAAGGATTACGGTAGTATTTTATACAACATCTCCAGTTCCAAAGGCATGGAGCTGCTCTTTAGGAAGCGTCCCAAACTGTCTCTGCTGTTTGATGAAGAGTGGCGGGCTGTCCTCCTCGTTGAACCTCAATCTAAGAATTTTATCCGGTTTCAACATGAACAGTAAAAAACTTTGTTTCGACCGGAGGCAAAAAGTGCAACAAAACAAACAGGATTCAAGTAACACCTGATAAAATCTGGGAAAAACTACTTGATCATCAAAATGTTTGCAGATGTACTTCATACTGCGGGTGGTCCTTGGTTTACCAACCAGTCGAGTCAGGACTTCCAGTATGTTCTACCTAAATGAACGCCAACGTCACTCACACTCCACAGAACACATGAAGGACATCTACAGTCAAATATTAACAGAACGCCTGTTATCCCTGTGGGTGTCTTGCAAGCCTTTCTACCTTCTTAGAAGAATGTCCTTGTAACAGCACACATGACCCCTCCAGCATTTCTAAGCGTTCACTAATCTTAATGATGGTCACAACAGCCGAGCGGTTCGGACCAAAAGCGCGGCCAGTATTGGTGGGCATGTCTACTTCCATGGTGATGGCTTTCCTTTTCTTTGGCGCACTGCCGCTTGGGAGACGAAGTCCAAAAAGGACACACAACTGTAACTAGTTCTCGAGCATGTCTCGTGTTTACGAACCAAAATGAGTCTTCTCCCCCCCCCCCCCCCCCCCCCCATTTATAGGAGCGTGTTCGTAAACACCGCTACTTCTCACACCCTTCACATTTAAACGACTCTTTTTGTTACAGTAAATCTTCTCAGGGGATGATACTACAGAAACGTAACCTACTATGTTTTAGAGTAGCCAGTGTACAGCTTGTATGCATGGCCGAATGTTCATCTGGGGGCTCCAAGCAGCCCCAAATCCGCCCACAAGCCCCCCACCCCAACACACACACACCCATAAGCAAAACCTTTTTGATGCTGAATGAGCAACACTCATTCACGTTAGTACACAACGTTACTTACTCTCATCACAAGCATGAATGTCAAATTCATTTTATTCCCGTATTCATTTATTTCAACCTCTCTTTTCCATGGTGGAATATTAATTATACAACAGACCAGGGATATTCAAAATTGTTTGGTGAAGGGGGGCACATTTTCAGAAAAGTAGCTGGGACTGGACTTCTACTTATATGTACAGTATATAACATTCACTTTACACTTTTACTTCAGTAAATGGCAAATAAAGTCAAATATGTCAGAAAACCATAAACTGAAACAGACGCACTATGGTTATGCTAGTCAAAGATCCTCTATGACAGAAACCGTTTAAGGACATACGTTACTGCAATACAGCTAGGCCTGTATAAGACATTATGTTAATGATACTGTAAAGCACCGTGTATTAACCGCACCCCCATTTTCAGGCTCACGGCGGGAAAAAAAAGTTTTTACTTCATAAATGCTTGCCAACTCTTTCATCTCAAATCAACATGCGTAAAGGTACTAAGCAATTTCAAAAAGGAGAAATCTGAACTTCGGCATCTAGATCTTTAATATTATGGTTAAGCACAGATTAATCATAATTTAAAAATCAAAATAAAGAAATTTGCAATTTTCAGAGATGTTTTGATATCTTTCACTGCTTCTCTTTTTCTCTATTATTTTATTGCATTGCTTCAGTGTGAATTTGAATAAACTCCAACGTTGTATTGTATTTTACATTGGAAGCTTAGGTTAGCTTCAGTGTATATAGAGATCCTTTCACTGTGTGAAAATACTGACAGCCGCCAAATAAGTTAGTTGCATACACAAGCATTTTCAGCAACTGTACAGCAGAGGGCGCTAAAGTCAAAGCAACTGTCTGACCCACAGACGGCTATTCTAAAATGGACTTCTCGTCAATTTCTGCGTCTGGTCACAGACCTGTCATCGTGTATAAACCACACCCCGATTTTTTGCTTCTTACCAGTGGAAAAAAAGTGCAGTTTATACACGGTGCTTTACGGTACTCAAATAAAATCCTCTATATATGACAGGAGCTTGGTTGTATTCAAGGACAGACAGCAAAAGATCCTTTATATGGCAGGAATACTTTACGGTTTTAAAAGGACATACAGTACTGCAAAAAAAGCTAGTCAAAGATTCTCTCTGAGAGAGTGCTCTTCTACCTATTGGAAAAATGCTAGTCAAAGATCCTCAATATGACAAACACGCTCTTCTGTTTTAAAAAAGGACCTGCTACAAAAAAAAAAAACCCAAACCAAAACACTAATCAAAGATGCCGTCAGGGTTGGCCTCAGCCAGTGTGCTGGATCCCAATAAGCAGAGGAGAGATGAGTCCGTGTAACAAAAGTTTATTAACAAAAGAGACTCCCAGGGAGCAGAATACGAAAACACAAAAAGGTAAAAGTACAACAAAAAACTTCCGGGCAAGCCACAGGAAAAATATACAAAAAGTAAAGGCGATGCTAACACAGACCAGCAGGGAGAAAATGGAAAAACGAAAATGCACAGCGGTACTACCAGGCTGAAAAAAAAACAACAAAAACTCACTGAGACAACTAGCAGGAAGTAGATAGCAAAAAGTACAACAGAGAGTCACGCTGCTGGAATAGCCGAGCAGGGAACAATACTCACGAGGTACCGGGTGGCCAGAAAGTAACACGAGCAGGCGAGTAGCAAGCTAGCAATGATTAGCCACGTGTGTGCTGCTTCAGAAGCGGCTGCTAAATTGGCCGCAGGTGTGTTCCGGTGGCTCCTACCAGCCGGCCTTGCACTGCAACCAAGCACAGACAGGTGGCAGCAGAGCAGCACAACAGATCATGACAGATCCTCTACAGTAGTCTATAAGGTGCTCTGCTCCCTACTGCAAAAATACTAGTCAAAGATCCTCAATATAACAGAAGCGCTCCTCCATTTTTAAGGACCTTCTGCAAAACAAATAAACAAACAAACAAAACCCACACAAATCAAATCTCCTCTGCATGACAGAGTGCTCTGGTACCTACTGCAAAAATGCAGGGCAAAGACGCTCAACATAACAGAAGGGTTCTTCCATTTTTAAGGACCGACTGCAAAATAAAAAAAGAAAGAAAAAAAAAAAACACTAGTCAAAGATCATTTATTTGAGAGAACCACTCTCCAAGAACCACTCTCCAAGAGTGCTCTTCTGTTTTTAACGACAACCCCCCCCCCCAAACCTAAACAAAACACTAATCAAAGATCCTCTATAAGGTGCTCTGCTCCCTACTGCAAAAATGCTAGTCAAAGATCCTCAATATGACAGAAGCGTTGTTCCATTTTTAACGACCTACTGCAAAATAAAAAATTACACAAAAAAAAAACACTAGTCAAAGATCCTTTATTTGACAAAAGTGCTCTGCAGTTTTTAAAGACCTACTGCAAAAACACGGGACAAATATTCTCTCCAGAAGCGCTCCTCTGTTTTTGAGGACCTACTACAAAACAAAACAAAACACCAATCAAAGATCCTCCTCTGCAAGACAGAGTGCTCTGCTACCTACTGCACAAATACTAGTCAAAGATCCTCAATATGACAGAAGCGCTCTTCAATTTTTAAGGACCTTCTGCAAAAAAACAACAAAACCCCCCCCCAACACAAATCAAAGATCCTGTGTAAGACAGAGTGCTCTGCTACTTACTGCAGAAATGCAAGTCAAAGATCCTCAGAGAGAGAGCGACAGAGACAGAGTTCTTCTGCTGTCTTTAAAGACCTCCTGCAAAAAGAACGGTTGGAGTAAAATGCTGAAAATGCTTAATTTAGGAAACAAATCTGTAAGATCTGCTTAAATATGAATATTTTTCACTAATACTATTCAACCACAAGATAGCATGATTTATTCATAGATTTTTTGAAAAACCGTGATAGAGTGACGCCACAAAATTCGAAGCGCAATTCAGACCATCAAATTTAAATATTACTCAATGACAACACAACTGAACACAAAATGCAGTTCTTAAATGAAACTTGTAAAGGGAGAAAAAACTGCAAACCGACATGGGCCCTGTGTGAAAAAGTGGCCACACCTGTTAAAACATAACTGAGATTAATTGATTAACTAATTTAATCTATCAGTGTGGAAAAGGTTATAAAGCCATTTCTAAAGCTTTGGGACTCCAGCAAACCACAGTGAGAGCCATTATCCACAAATAGAGAAAACATGGAACAGCCGGCCATCCAAAATTAAAATGCGAGATACTGTAATGGTGATATGCGATACCAATGATTTCATTTCCAATCTGATACGGAGTAAAGTTCACACTGGTATCGGCAATAACAATCCGATAGCCATACTTTGTGCAAATTCACCTGTGTCTAATGTTTAAAAGTTGTGTATTTCATATCATAGCAAAAAGAACACAAGGCATTTAACTAATTTATTGATTACAAAAATTGTCACATTAAATAAATTATTAATTTAAATCCATTAATAATTTATTGATGTAATTCATTTATTTGAAACCCTGGAGTATACTGAGGTAGCTGTGCCATTCACAATACAGCTAAGCTAATATACAACAGAAAACAACAGGACAAAATATGTGAAAATGGTATTTTAAACAATCAAAAAAAAAAAAAACAAGCAAAATAAAAACGCCACTAAAATAAACAATTAATTATAAAGAACTACTACAAGAATGAAGTCTTTATTCACAATTCACACATGGCTCCATTTCCGATGGGTCATCCTTTCAACAGACAAATGTTACCCAAAATGACTGAAGTATCAAAAGTATCGATATTTCCATTTGTGAATCAATTTTAGAGCATGAAGACCTGGTATCGGACGTATGGATATTTCAGTATCGAGCCTCACCTCACTAGCAAGTAGTAGTTGACACATAATGAAGAAAACCATCTTATTTTGGAGCAGAAACATTTTTGAGATCATTTCCCACAACCATTTGTTGTAACTATAACCTTTTTTTTTTTTTTTTAAACATAAAATCATTCCACTCTGCTACATCAATGTGCAAAGTTTGTGATGTGGTAAGAATATTGCTTGCTAACTACCATAATTGATCTTTGGCATGCATGTGTATTGAGCCTGACATGACTAAAAAGAAACAACCATTCCAAGTCAAGTGTACGTCTAACACAGCACTTTTTCTACACTACATACAAAAAGACTTTCGGAGAGAAAATATGGATCCTGTCAGAAAGAGACGGTGTAAAAATATAGGACTTATCAATGCCGTCTTCTTCTGGCTTGCTTGTTTTTGTGCAATTGTCCGTTTCACAGTTGAGGATAAAACAGGACATTGTGGATTTTTTTTTCTTTTCGTGGCACAAAACACCTAAAACCAGATATATTACAGTGATGAAATATCAAATAGCGCATTGGGCACTGCATTGTTTTCCTCCCAAAGTCACAGAGAAAGAAAAAAAAACTTTCAGTGTCCCCCCTGCACTGAAAAAATACACTGAATGTCTTTTTTCACAGTTTCCTTATATTCTGCACTGGATTCCGTCCAGGTGAGTGAGGGCAGGTATTTCTACAGCAGGGAGCCAGTGGGGCTGCCGGGAAGAGGGGGGGCGTGGCTGTGGGAGGGGCTGGGCCGCACAGGCAGCAGGTCATAATGGCTGGGGATGTGGCTGTTCCTGGGGAGGTCGTAAGGGTTCTGAGGGTAACCGGGCGCCGCCACATCTCCGGCTTCTGGGATGATACTGATGGATGGCTCTGGGACAGACGACACCACAGATGTTATAATCATCAAAAAGATATTGTATTGATACGGAATCGTCAAATTCAAATGCTAATCCAGTTTCCCCCTCGTGAATCATGTAAGACAGCTGTGAACTCCAGCAAAAATGGGAAAAAAATTGCAATAATTTTACGATAATAAAGTTGAACAATTAGGAGAATAAAGTCCTAATATTAATACAAAAAAAATGATTTTCAAATTTTGGAAAATAGGTTGGGAAACAGTCCTACTATTACACGAAAAAGAAAACGTCCGTATATGTACACATTTGAAAAAAACCAAAAACAAAAAACAAACACCGACAGCAAAAATTGAAAAAAGGACTGTAAGAAGAATAAAGTCTTAATATTATGACGGGAAAAATTTCAATGTTATACTTCAAATATAAAAAAAAGGAAACTTTTTTTAAGGTCATATTGTTATGAGAAAAAGAAACACTTGAAAAAAAACAACAGAAAAAAATTGAATAAAAAGAACAGAATATCATCAAAATATTAGGAGAATAAAAGCTTGTATTTGTATTTGTATTTGTACTTTATTTATCCCACAGCGGGGAAATTCACTTGTTACAAGCAGCAAGCAAGATACGCAAGTAAAGAATACAGTGTAAAGAATACATAGTGACTACAACATGGTTCAGGTGGTGCAGGTGTTGTAGAGCCTGACAGCGGTCGGTATGAAGGACCTGCGGAACCTCTCCTTCTTACACCGTGGGTGTAACAGTCTGCTGCTGAAGGAGCCGCTAAGGGAACCCACAGTGTCATGTAGCGGGTGAGAGGTGTTGTCCATGATGGATGTCAGCTTAGCCAACATCCTTCTCTCCCCCACTTCCTCCACGGAGTCCAGAGGACCGTCCAGGACAGAGCTCGCTTTCCTGATCAGCCTATTGATCCTGCTCCTGTCCCTGTTCGTGCTGCCCTCTCTCCAGCAGCCCACAGCATAGAAGATGGCTGAGGCCACCACAGAGTCATAAAAGGTCCGTAAAAGAGTCCTGCACACACCAAAGGACCTCAGTCTCCTCAGCAGGTGGAGGCGACTCTGGCCCTTCTTGTAGAGGGCGTGGGTATTGACGGACCAGTCCAGTTTGTTGTTAAGGTGAACACCCAGGAATTTGTAGCTGTCTACCAACTCTATGTCCGCTCCCTGGATGTTCACCGGTGTGAAGAGAGATGTTTTCCTCTGGAAGTTAATGATCATCTCCTTTGTCTTGCTGGTGTTGAGTTGCAGCTGGTTAAGCTCACTCCAGCTGACAAAGTCCCTGATGACCGTCCTGTATTCCAGATTGTTCCCCTCTGAAACACAACCCACAATGGCTGTGTCATCGGAGAACTTCTGGATGTGACACTGTGAGGAGTTGCGTGTGAAGTCCGAGGTGGTGAGGGTGAAGAGGAAAGGGGAGAGCACCGTACCCTGAGGGGCACCTGTGCTGCAGAGTACCATGTCAGACACACAGTGACGGAGCCTCACATACTGTGGTCTGTTGGTGAGGTAGTCTATAACCCATGCAGTCAGGTGTTGGTCGACTCCCACACTCTCCATCTTCACTCTGAGTAGTGACGGCTGGATGGTGTTAAAGGCACTGGAGAAGTCAAAAAACATGACCCTCACAGCGCTCCCGCTGTCCTCCAGGTGTAGCAGTGATCTGTGCAGCAGGTAGATCACTGCGTCGTCTACTCCGATCCGAGGCCGGTAAGCAAACTGCAGGGGTCCAGCTGAGTGCCCACCAGGGGTCGCAGGTTCTACAGGATAATCCTCTCCATGGTCTTTATCAGGTGAGAGGTCAAGGCAACAGGCCTGAAGTGGTTAGGCTCCTTGAGACGCGGTGTCTTTGATATCGGGACCACACAGGAGGTCTTCCACAGGGCCGGGACTTTCTCCAGGCTCAGGCTGAGATTGAACAAGTGCCTGAGAACTCCACAGAGCTGGTCAGCACAGTCCTTGAGGATTCTAGGGTTGATGCCGTCCGGTCCCGGGGCCTTCCTTGCCTTGATCTTCTTCAGCTGACTTCTCACCTGATCATCAGTTATGGAGAGGGGGGTAGAGGATGGCTGGGATGGGGATGTGGGGGTGAAGAGTGGTGAGTGGGTAGGGGAGGGAGGGGGGGGCAGACTCAAATCTGTTGAAAAACAGATTGAGTTCATCTGCCCAGATCTTGTCCCCACTGGCTTGGTCTCTCCCCACTCCTTTACCATGGCCTGTGATGGTCTGCAGGCCTCTCCAGACTTCCCTGGCATTATTCTCCTCCAGCCGCTTCTCCAGTTTCCTCCTGTAGCAGTCCTTCCCCTTCCTGATCTTATGCCGGAGTTCCCTCTGGTCTCTGCACAGCTCCTCCTTGTCCCCCGAGTTGAAGACCCTCTTCTTCTTGTTCAGCAGGGCCTTAAATCTCAGAGGTCACCCAGGGTTTGTTGTTGGGAAAACACCGCACCAACTTGGAGGGCACAGTGTTCTCCACACAGAAGTTTATATAGTCTGTGATGCAGTGTGTCATGCTGTCAACGTCACTGCCATGGGGACTACAGAGCGCTTCCCAGTCTGTTGTCTGGAAACAGTCTCTGAGCCTAGCACTGCTTAATGTTACAAAAGAAAATCTTTTAATTTTTATTTTACAAGAATAGAATCGTAATATTAAAAGGGGAAAAATGGAATTTTAGAAGAATAAAGTTTAAATATGAAAAAAAAGATGTTATTTTTTTAAAAGGTCCTAATATTGTGATAAAGAACAAACAAAGAATGAAGTTGCAATTTTTGGAAAATTTGTCTGACAAAAAGTTTTAATATTACGAGAATAGTCAAAATTTTATGAGAATTAAGTCATCACATCAAGAGAAAAACGGTACCTTAAGCATTTGCAAAATTTCAAAAAAGAAAAAAAAAGAAGGAAAAGGGAGCAGTAATTTTATGAGAATAAAGTTATATATCGGCCGCACGGTGGTCTAGTGGTTAGCACGTTGGCCAACACAGTAACAGCTTGGAGATCGGGAAGACCTGGGTTCGATTCTCCCCTGGGCATTTCTGTGTGGAGTTTGCATGTTCTCCCCGTGTGCGCGTGGGTTTTCTCCGGGTACTCCGGCTTCCTCCCACATTCCAAAAACATGCATGTTAGGTTAATTGGCGACTCTAAATTGTCCATAGGTATGACTGTGAGTGTGAATGGTTGTTTGTCTATATGTGCCCTGCGATTGGCTGGCGACCAGTCCAGGGTGTACCCCGAAGTCAGCTGGGATAGGCTCCAGCATGCCCCCGCGACCCTAATGAGGAAGAAGCGGTATAGAAAATGGATGGATGGATGGAAGTTAAATATTGGGAAAATAAAGTCATAATATTTAGAGGAAAATGTAAAATCTTAAGAGGAAAAAAAAGTCGTAATATTATTATTATAAACCAATATTATAATATTATATTATCTCATAATATTATGAGAAACAAAAAAAACAAAGAATAAAATAAAAATTTTAGAAAAATTAGGTGAAGAAGAATAGTCTCCGAATGTTATGGCAATAAAGTAGTAATATCATGTGAGAAACAAACGTACGAGAAACATCTGGAAAATGTAAAAAAGTGCAGCAAAAATGGACAAAAAAGAAAAAAACTTAACTAAAGGTTGAGGATAAAAAGTTCATAGTAATAATACGCTTTGTGTACCTGGAACACAAAGCTGAGATGCAGGCTGTTATTTCTTTCATATATACATATTTCATATACATAACTTCTTAGCGTAGCTACATGGGTTGCTATGGAAACATACCCATGTCGTAGACATTCTTGGCAGGCACAGTGGTACTGGTGGTACTGGCAATGATGGCAGCCGAGCAGCAGTGCGCCATGTGTTCGTGATGAGCGGGTGATTTCATCTCCACGTAACTGCTCTCAGAGTGTTTGCATGCCAAACCAGGCGGGTCGTTGATGGTGGCGTACGGGTTTTCACTATTCAGGGAGCAGGTGCTGGACAAGGAGCCCTTCATGTAGTCTACAGGAGGAACGAGCACACGCGTTAACAGATTTACTTAAGAGTCATATTCGTAAGACTAGAAATAACAAAAGTCATCATTTCAATGCAAACTGAAACCCAGGAGGAGCACTGGCAGATCCCTAGACAGTGGCCTCTATCAGGCCACTCCTGAAACTCCCCAAACTCCATGAGAACGGCATGAGAACCTGATGTCGACTGGGCACTACGGACCGTATATACCACAATTTTCCAGAGGACACTAAAAGTGATACATTTTCCACTGGTGCCTCGTTCTGTTCCACACACCGGAGGTTCACACTGAGGAGAAGGTCCTGCTGCTCATCCTCATCCTGAAGACCATTGCTTGGTGCACTGGGCCCTGTGCTCCTTCTCGTGCATGACAACGTACGGGCTCACGAGGCTAGATGTTCGAAGAAGGAAATGATGCTTTTGACTGGCCCACCCGTTCCCCAGACCTGAATCCAATCAAGCTCCTCTGGGACTTCATGGATGCCGTCGTTTTGCACCACAGGCTGTCCAAGAGATGACAGCTCAGAAAATGTATCCGGTCCTCGTGTGCGCGTATGGACTCCCTACAACTGCTGGAGCCGAGACGATGGATGACCTGCTTGGGTACCTCCTCCCAGACCTGGATAGGGAGGAGATCATCCCTGGTCTTGGCTCAAACCATTGTAGGGAGTGCATACAGGAGGAATTTCACCAGACCACCCTGGGATCTACTTTATTTAGATTTAGAGTTCCTTTGATTGTTCTTCAGAAGCGTAGTAGTTTTAATAAATCACTGAGTGCGGCAAACATTCTCCAGTGAGACTGTTCAGGAGAAGATGTCTCACAAAGGTGTTTAATAGAAGTTCATGCGCTGAGACTAGATAGGACAGCTCTAGTCAGACTAGACTCTGGTCTAGTAACTGGTCTAGTTATGACTTTATTCCCATAATATTTGGACTTTATTCTTGTATCATCCTAACTTTTTTTTCACAACTTAATTTTCCAAAAATTACACCTTTATTACTTTGTTTTGGTTGTTTCTCATATTATTATGAGTTTTAAAAAAAACTAAAACACCTTTTTTCTTTAGTAGCTGAACTTTATGCTACTAAAATGATTATCATTTTTCCTCATAATAGTACAATGTTATTCTTGTAAATCATAACTTTTTCTTGTTCGACTACAACTTTTTCTCTTCATATTTTCACTTTACTCTTGCAAATTTCCTGCTGATTTTTCCATTTTTGCTGTTGTTGTTTCTTTTGTTAACTTTTTCCCTCACATAACTTTCCAAAAATGACAACTTTGTTGTTTTCCTTGTTTGTCATAAAAATGACGACTTAAAAAAACGTTCATTTTTCTTTAACTTTATGCTACTACAATGATGTTATTTTGCCTCATAATATTACAATGCTATTCTTGTAAAGCTTTCTCTCGTTCGATTACTCATTGACTTTATTTTTTGTAAAATTACTTCTGATTTTTCAATTTTTGCTGCTGTTGTTTAAAAATCCTATATTTGGAATGTGCCACAGACTAATAAAAAAAACAGCCACGGGCCCGAAATGGCTCCTGGGCCACACTGTGGACACCCCTGGACTCGACTCTAGTCCACTAGTCATACGAGACTAGCCAAACTAGAGCTCTCCTATCTAGTCTTTGAGCATGAAATGACAAAGCTGTCCTCTGAGACAACTTGAACAGGCCATTTGTGATCGGATCAATGCTCTGAGAATAAAACAACCTGAGGGAATGAGAATCTTCACAAGTCATGAGAGAAACGCTTTGTGAACTGGTGTTTGCTCCAGGCAGTAAAAGTGACAAAGCTACGAGTCCAACAGCAGCATGGATAAAAAGGTTCAAAGATGAAGGTTTGGAATGAAGTTGCGGTTAAAGGACATACAGCACACAGCAAGCACACATTGATAACTTGGACTGGAGGAGAAATTCCCTGAGTGCGTTTGGGAAATGACGGGATTGACACAAAGAGGAAGGAGGTGCGACCTGCAGAGACACAAAGACATTTGTAAGGACAAGATCATATGCAATACGTCAGCAAGGAAACGTTATAGTTGATGCTTATTGTAAATATGAAAACATACATGTTTGCTATACTGGATAAGATTAAATGAAGCTGCTTGTTCAGTGAGTTTTATCGGTAGAGGAATGATACTGTACGGTAGGAAGGGCTTTCAAACCGTGCTAACTTTGTGTTAGTGTTTAGTTTTATGAAATTATTTGTGACATGCTGGTCTCTGACTGCTTGCTTGTTTTTAACATTTACCCCATTTAAGCGCTTGTGGTTTGAATTGTCACTGACGTTCTTCTGGTTACGTGGATGTATAGCACGCGTATATTGACACAAGGGTCATAGCAGTTACCAGCAGCAGTTGGGAGGGGGAGGAGCAAGCCGTGGGTGTATCAATATGCATCGAAAACTCCTGTGAAAATCAGGGATGTAGTGTATAGCTGACCTACTGTCTTCCACCCTGTGTGAGACATCCCATACTCTACTTTGATGGAGGACATGAAGCTGAGGAGGTTCAAAAGGCAGGAGAAGCATGATTGGCCAGGAAAGGTGTTTGTGCAAGCGGATTGGCAGAGGAGTACAACACAAATGTACCTCTGTAGTGCGGCTCCACATTGTAACTGTACCGCCGGTCAATGCAGTACACACCTGTACAGTAACCACAAACAACAGTCCGACAAGTCAATCCAGGAAGGTCCCAAGTTGACAATGACAATGAAGCAAAACAGAGAAAGAAACGTGAAGCAGAGACTGACCCAACTCACTCAGGTTACAATACGCTCCCCATTCTGGAGCACTGTTCCTGTGTCGTCGTTTGGTCTTCAACTGGCAAATACAAGGACACAACGATGAGATGCACAGCGGCAGATGACACACCCTTGAAGAAATCATAGTTTTCATCCATTTCTTCTCATCATTGTATGTTTTTCTGCTTATCGCTTGCTGTGAGGCAGCAGATTTTTAAGACTCATATACAGCAGAACCCATTTAAATCGACGGCCCCCGGACTGGCTGACGGGCATCGACAGAAGCGGTTGTCGACATTACCAAAACTAGCCATAGCTTGTACATTTACTATTAGTATAAAGACATATGGAGAATGGGTGATAATAAAGGATGGTTTCCCTCTGTTTGTACATATTTTTCTATAGTTTCTTGTCTTTCATCTGTTATCTGTTATTTCATGTTTAGAGGGCTCTAATAATGTTAAAAAAAATAACATATTTACAAGATCGTTTTCTAATCTGAAACTACAAAAACATTCCATCTATAAAGGAATGGAATTCATAAAAGGCATTAAATCAATAGCAACCGGACTGTTCAGGTTGACTGTTAAGGAAGACATTTTGCATCTCAGCCCAGCAGGCCGCATCACTTCATTCTCAAAGATGCGTTATATAGCACTGGATTACAGTTGTCCTATCTAGTATTTGAGCATTTCCCTATTATAGGACCAGAGTAGAGCTGTACCATCTAGTCTTTCAGCATACACTCATTAAGCCTACTCTAAATAGGACCAGACTAGAGCTGTGCTATCTAGTCTTTGAGCATGAATTGATGAAGCCTGCTCTTGATAGGACCTGACTCTAGCTGTCCTATCTACTCTTTGAGCATTTCCCTATTATAGGACCAGATTAGAGCTCTTATTGATCTAGTCTTTGAGCATGAACTGACGCCTGCTCTAGATAGGACTGAACTAGAGCTGTCCATTCTAGTATTAAAGCATTTCCTTATTACAAGACCAGACTAGAGCTGTCCTATCTAGTATTTGAGCATTTCCCTATTATAGGACCAACCTAGTGCTGTCTTATTGATCTCATCTTTGAGCATGAACTGATGACGCCTTCTCTAGATAGGACCGAACTAGAGCTGTCCATTCTAGTATTAAACCATTTCCTTATTACAAGACCAGACTACTGTAGAGCTGTCCTATCTAATCTTTGAGCATTTCCCTACGATAGGACCAGAATAGAGCTGTCCTGTCTATTCTTTGGGCATGAACTGATGAAGCCTGCGCTACATAGGATCAGACCAGGGCTGTCCTATCTATTATTTGAGCATAAAATGATGCAGCCCATTCTAGATAGGACCAGACTATAGCTGTACTATCTAGTTTTTGACCATTTCCTTATTATAGGACCAGAATAGAGCTGTCCTGTCTAGTCTTTGAGTATGAACTGATGAAGCCTGTGCTACATAGGACCAGGCTGGAGCTGTCCTATCTAGTCTTTGAGCATGCCCTATCATAGTTCCAGACTACAGTTGTTCTAGCTAGTATTTGAGCATGAACTGATGAAGCCTTCTCTAGATAGCACCAAACTACAGCTGTCCTATCTTGTCTTTGAGCACGACCTGTTGAAGCCTGCTCAGATGAGCGTTTTCTAAGACAACCTGAACAGTCCAGTTGTGACGATTCAATGGCCTGAGAATCCAATGACCTCATGAATGAGAATGTTCACTGGTATGACTGTGTGTTCTGAGGTGAGCACACAGTACGTTACCTGTGATGATGATGTTGAAGATTGAAAAGAAAAGCCAGGCCTACCTTGGCAGATCGCCTCTTGCCAGGCTTGGCGTAGTGAGCGGTGTAGGTGCACGGGCCCAGCGTGTGGTAGCTTGGGTTCGAGAAGCAGTGGCCTATGGAGCTGTTATTAGGCGATGACTCAGCAGAGGAGAGCAGGCCGGTGCACTGCAGCCCTGCTGTTGCCACATGACATCATTTTCTCTTGTCTTCTGCACATTCCATCACATCACTTTATATAATACAATACACGTATTAGGTGAAAATGCCAACCAGACTTGTTTGCCTGGTCAAAGGTGTCCAAAGCTGCAAATTAAAAACACTGGAAGAGCTACTTTTGTGTTAATTTGTATGACAGCACAAAAGAAATGTCGCCTTGTTGATGGAGCTGCAATATAAAACATTTCAGCCAATGATGCATTGACAGTAAAACCCACAGAATAATCAGAAACCACCTGATCATTCAATTTCTATCCTTAGCCAAAGAACTATTCTTTGGGGTGAACCGCTTCCCTGTCAAAGTGATTGTAGATGAATACCAGTGAGCTTTTCAACAACAAAAAAGAGAGGAAAGGGGGAAAAAAAGAAGGAAATAAACATGTAAAAATAAGCCTGGTCAGTCTGTCAGGATAGAATGAAGCAAAGTATAAGGAATCAGAAACAGCATGACTACCGGGCACAGCGACACCCTACCTGAGAGGGAGTAGTCAGTGGAGTTGAGGTGCAGGGCGGGTGTGTAGGTGACGTTGGGAACATGGTGGCCTTTCTCCCTCTGCCTGTAGCGCAACCACACCACCAGGCTCAGCATGGCCATGATGAGCAGAAGCAGAAAGATGATGCCCAGGATGGCACCCGCTGACTGACGCTCTGATGCTAGAGCTGGGCTGATTTTGGTGTAGGGGTTCAGTTCCTCCATCATCATTGCCGCTGAGGAGGATAATCATGACTTTACATAAAAATTTCTGAAACATCTGCACAAACTTGCTTCACTAGCTGTCCCTTTTTGTTACTGTCAGTGGATCCCCGCAAATTCATGATTCAGCATTCACAACCCCACAATGTCATGGATTTTTGATCAAAGCAATATTTCTTTGTTGGAAAACCAACATCAGTTCATCAAACCAAACAGCGACCTCACTCACAGTGCAAGCAAAAATAACACCAGTAAAACATGTGGAACACACAAAATAAATGCTTACACAGCAATATACATGCAGAATATTACTATTTTATAATAATTTACACTCGCAAGGTACGCTGGGAAGCCCACACGCACACTTCCCCAACAGGAAGTTACCCAGCATGCCTTGTGTGTTAGAAATGAGTATAAAATAGTAGTTTCTGTTGATGTTGTCATGAACAACTTGTTCAGTTCTGGTTTCACTTAGGGGTGTACTCACTTGTGTTGCCAGCTATTTAGAAAATAATGTTGATCTATTTAATTCTAATCACTTTATTACAAAAAAAAAAGATTAAAAACTGGCGAAACAAAAAACAGGTGTAGAAAATTACAGCAAACAATTGCAGCTCGAATTTTAAAAGTCCTGTTATGAAGGACCCAGCAAAGGCAACATCTACAGTATCTTAAGGTGTATATCCTTTTTTTAGAGGTAGCCGTTCATTCATGTAAACATGCACGAAAAGATTAGCAAAGTCTCACCTTGGTCACAGCGGATGCCTTTGAATCCGATGCTGCAATAGCAGGTTCCTGTCACATAGTCACAGGTGGCGTTGTTCATACACTCGCACAGCTGCTGGCAGCCATACCCAAATGTCCCTGCAGGACACTCTGCACATGGGAGGACAGCTTTTACACGACCTCTTTAGGGTTTAAGCAGCTTACGCAAATTAAACAATGAAGCCAACAGCAGTTAGTGCGGGGTCTCCCATACATTCAGCCACCATTATTATTATTATTTTTTAGATTTACTGCCATTTGCTCACGCTCACTCACAATCACATCATAATACACAGGTGTCCAACATGTGGCCCTGAGAACATTTGTGGAACGTGGCTGATTTTTACCAGCTCTTGGCACATTTTAAGAATATAATTAAAACAAACAAAAAAACCCTTTAAAAACCTATGAGACTAAAGTAGAAATGTTAAAATAAAGTCATAATAGTAATATAAAAAATTGTAACATTAACACAAAAAATGTTATGAGCATCACGCCGTAATACACTCCTGATCAAAATCTTAAGACCAGATGAAAAATTGCTACAATTTGCATTTTGCACATTTGGATCTTAATGAGGTTTGAAGTAGAGCTACAATATGCAAAAACAAAAGGGGGAGTGAGACAAAAAGCATTTTGAAGAAGTATTTTATTGAAAACAACAATTAAAGTGAAATAGGCTGTTTATCAAAAGTTTAAGACCAAAGGCTATAAAGGCAAAATCTGCTCAAAATGTTCATTTTCTGTCAGACATTCACACTGTCATGCCCTCCTGATTGCTAAAGCTAAGAAGCTTTCTCTTTTTGAACGTGGTCGGATTGTCGAGCTGCATAAGCACGGCCTCTCGCAGCGTGCCATTGCTGCTGAGGTTGGGCGCAGTAAGACATGTCATTCAAAATTTTCTGATCCTGAGCATTATGGAACAAATAAGTCAAGTAGTAGACACAAAAAGAAATCACACCTGCGCTGAGCAGGAGGATCTGATTGGCTGTCCAAGACACAGGGCGGTCTTCACCCAAATTAAGGCCCTTACTGGTGCCGACTGCAGTGTAATAACCATCAGACGGCATCTGCGGGAAAAGGGTTTAAAAAACCAAAAAACTAATTCAAAGACCTCGTCTCCTTCTACGCCACAAAACTGCCCGTTTAGACTTTGCCAGGGAGCATCAAACATGGGACACTGAAAGGTGGAAAAAAGTTTTATTCTCTGATAAGAAAAAATGTAACCTTGACGGTCCAAATGGCTTCCAACGTTACTGGCATGACAAGGAGATCCCACCTGAGATGTTTTCTACCCGCCACAGTGGAGGGGGGGGTCCCATCATGGTCTGGGGGTGCTTTTTCATTCAGTCGAACACTGGAGCTTCAGGTGGTGCAGGGTTGTCATACGGCGGTTGCTTACGTGCAGATGTTGCAGCGGGCATCCCTCATGACTGAGGGCCCTCGTCTGTGTGGTAACAGCTGGGTTTTTCAACAGGACAACGCTGCAGTTCACAATGCTCGCTTGACCAAGGACTTCAGGGAGAATAACATCACTCTTTTGGACCATCCTGCATGTTCGAGGGAAAGGCTTCTTGAGACGTCATCTGTACTTCTGTGAAGAAGATGTCGGACGTTTCGCTCCTCATCCAAAGAGCTTCGTCAGCGAACTAATAAGTGCTGGTAGCCTAGACCTTAAATACAGTAAGAGTGGGCGGAATTGGTGTGCCAGCACCCTCCTTCTATTGGTTCCTTACACTAAGCCTGGGCGGAGTAGTGGTATAATCCTCTCCTGCTATTAACACCTCCGATAAAAGGGAAGTGTCGCTCCCTGAGGTGGGTATGAACGACTCTGATACTGGCTCGTTAGCATCTATTGTTCTGGCTCGGCCCTGGCTTCACCTCATTTGCAAGACTAAGAGCTGTGAGTTTTGGTCTCAGTAACCTGCTGAACACAGGGTCCAAATTACACCTCAAACCACCATTCCGATTCAATGATGGGTTCTGTTGTTTGACAAAAATAGCTTCCTTTACTCCTCTTTCAAACCATCTGTTTTCTTTGGCCAAAATCTTTACATCGCTGTCCTGAAAAGAGTGATTGGTTGGCTTAGTGTAAGTATGAACGTGCATTGTTTTGCGCCTTTGAGGTGTACTGTATTAGAGTGATCCATCGGTGCTCTGTTGCATGGGTCTGTGATTGTATTTACTACTGCTACCAGTAGAGGGGTTGTTTATTGATGTGAGAGTTGAAGACGTGTCCAGACAGTCCACTTCATCTCAGTATGTCTAGAGCCACAACAGTCCTGATTGGCCAAGTGAGAACCTGTCCATTGTGTTCTGTGTTCCGATTGGCTGTAGACCACTGTCAATGGATCTCCTTCGTGCAGGACTGCCTGTTTCCTGTTGTATGATCGCTAGCTGCGAGCGAACATAAATGCTGAATGAAGGCAGAAGTTACACGGCTGTAGGGCGCCTGGAATACTGTAAATTTATCTTCGTTTCATGGAGGATGACAAGGAGGAATATGTTTTAACAAGGACACAAACAAGGACAAGCCACGATCAGAGGAGTGAGTCACCTTTTCTTGTGTCCAATTTCTAGGTTGATCATTAAAATTCTAACGAAATTTGAACTTTGAGTGTTTAAACAAGAGAGAAATGGAATAAAACGTTAATGCCTGTCTGAGTAAAATGTATAAAGTATATGTTGAGGGACATGGGAGGAGTTCGGAGAAGCCATGGAGAACGACTTCCGGACGGCTTCGAAGAGATTCTGGACCACTATTCGGCGTCTCAGTAGGGGGCAGCAGTGCACAGTCTACACCGTGTATGGTGGGGATGGTGTGCTGCTGACCTCGACTCGGGATGTTGTGGATCGGTGGAGAGAATACTTCGAAGACCTCCTCAATACTTCAAAGACCTCCTCCCACCGACATGTCTTCCTATGAGGAAGCAAAGCATGGGGACTCCACGGTGGGCTCTCCTATCTCTGGGGCTGAGGTTGCTGAGGTTGTCAAAAGTTCCTTAAGGCCATAGATGCTGTAGGCATGTCTTGGTTGACACAACTCTGCAGCATTGCGTGGACATCGGGGGCAGTACCTCTGGATTGGCAGACCGGGGTGGTGGCCCCCCTTTTTAAGAAGGGGGACCGGAGGGTGTGCTCCAACTCTCGTGGAATCACACTCCTCAGCCTCCCTGGTAAGGTCTATTCAGGGGTTCTGCAGAGGAGGATCCGCCGGATAGTTGAATCTCGGATTCAGGAGGAGCAGTGTGGTTTTCGTCCTCGTCGTGGAACTGTGGACCAGCTCTACACTCTCAGCAGGATCTTTGAAGGTACATGGGAGTTTGCCCAACCAGTCAACATGTGTTTTGTGGACTTGGAGAAGGCATTCGACCGCGTTCCTCAAGGAATTCTGTGGGGAGTACTCCGGGAGTATGGGGTATCGGACCAGCTAATTCAGGCTGTTCATTCCCTGTATGACCGGTGTCAGTGTTTGGTTCGCATTGCCGGCAGTAAGTGGGACCCGTTTCCAGTGAGGGTTGGACTCCGCCAGGGCTGCCCTTTGTCACCAATTCTGTTCATTATTTTTATGGACAGAATTTCTAGGTGCAGCCAGGGCGTTGAGGGGTTCCGGTTTGGTGGCTGCAGGATTGAGTCTCTGCTTTTTGCAGATGATGTGGTCCTGCTGGCTTCATCAAGCCGTGAATCCATGGCTCTCGCCTGGAAAAGGGTGGAATGCCATCTCCGGGTCGAGGATGAGATCCTGCCCCAAGTGGAGGAATTTAGGTACCTTGGGGTCTTGTTCACGAGTGAGGGAAGGATGGAACACGAGATCGACAAGCGAATTGATGCGGCGTCTGCAGTGATGCGGACTCTACATCGGCCTGTTGTGGTGAAGAGAGAGCTAAGCCAAAAGGCAAAGCTCTCAATTTACCGGTCGATCTACGTTCCTACCCTCACCTATGGTCATGAGCTTCGGTCTTGACCGAAAGGACAAGATCGCGGCTACAAGCGGCCGAAATGAGTTTTCTCCGTAGGGTGGCTGGGCTCTCCCTCAGAGATAAGGTGAGAAGCACTGTCATCCGGGAGAGACTCAGAGTAGAACCACTACGCCTCTGCATTGAGAGGAGCCAGATGAGGTGGCTTGGGCATCTGGTCAGGATGCCTCCCGGACGCCTCCCTGGGGAGGTGTTCAGGGCAGGTCCGACCGGTAGAAGGCCTCGGGGAAGACCCAGAACACGTTGGAGAGACTATGTTTCCCAACTGGCCTGGGAACGCCTCGGGATCCGCCGGGAGGAGCTGGACGAAGTGGCCGGGGAGAGGAAAATCTGGGCCTCCCTGCTTAGGCTGTTGCCCCCGCGATCCGATCTCGGATAAGCGGTAGAAGATGGATGGATGGATGGATGCTATATGCTGAGGGGTTTTACAGCAAATTATATACAGGGTATACACAACAAAAATATAGTTTGCTACTTCGCGGATTCCACTTATTGCGGGCTATTTTGGGAACCTATCCCCCGTAATAAACGAGGGAACACTGTAATACTATTTGTCACATACTGTATAAACACAAAACTGAGATGCAGGCTCTTTTTTCTTGAAATGTATTATATTGTATGTATCTTGAAGACATTTGCTGTAGGAAGGTATTGTAAGCGATATACAGTAGGTTGACACCACAGTGCAAGAGGATATTAAACAGAATAACAGTCTTCATTGCAGACCTGTGGAACACACTGTGGTCTTTTTCCACTGAGGGCCATATACTGAAAAATCAAAAGATACATTGGGCCACATTGATATTTTCACATATTTTTTAATGTGGTAAAATGTATTTTTTTTTGTTGTAAAAACTGCTTTTTTGAAGAAAAAAAAACAACAACAAACAAACAATGTTTTTGTAAAAAAAAAAAGTCAAAATGTCATAATTTTCTTTTTTTTTTGGTAAAAATATATTTCAGGACAAAGCTTCATTTTATTATTAGTTAGTAGTATCAGCATTTCAGCTTTTTGTCTTCACATTCTGCGTTTTTGCTCTATTGTTCTGATTTAAAACATTTTTTTATTACATTTTTACAAAGTGCCAAGGGTCAATAAAAACAAGCCACGGGTGTGCCATTATGTACAAACACTCACTGAGTTCACAGCTCTTTCCAATGAAGCCCGTCCTGCACGAACACTGCCCACTGATGTGGTCACAGTCGGCCCCGTTCTGACAGCGACACACTTCGGCACACTGAGCACCATAGAAACCTGTCGGGCAGCCTGTGGCAGGACACAAAATAAGACTGACAGGATTTCAAACCATATAAGGAGAGGTTCCTGGTGTCAGAATAGGGTGGAATCTCACAGGTCAAAATACAATCTACTCTAGGATGCTGGTTGACCTCCAAATAATTTGAATTCCACAACATAACCAAGGAAAATGATTAAAATAGTAGTAAGCTTTGTGTAAAATGACGTCAAACATAGTAAAAATGACAACAATAATGCCGGTTAGGGGACATTTAACCAAATATTAGTGGAAGTAGATAGACCATATACTGTATATCACTTAGCAAAAATCCAGAATAAATTCAAACTTTGCCCCCAATTCTTGTTTTTAAAACTTATTGAAGGTCTACATTGCATAGTCATTCCACCCTGGAAAAAGAAGCGTTCAAGTAAATCCATCATTTCACATTCATGTGGCGTGTATGTAAACTTCTGACCGCATTACAAATGTACAGTAGATGGCGCCAAATCTACATTTTAACTTCGTGACAGTGAAACAGACAAGAACCAACAGGTTTGAGTGAATGATTTGATTTTTACCTTACGTTCTCAAATACATTCAAAGCATAGTTTGAGATGTTTACTCATACGTAAAGGTGATTTAGTGAAGGGGAACATACGCTGAGTACAGAAGAGTCCTGTCCATCCAGGGCTGCATTCACACTCTCCATCCGTGGGGCTACACTGGGCACCATTGTGACAGTTGCATGTGTGAATGCAATCAGGACCCCATGAGCCCTGAGAACATGCTGCCATTGAGACACACACACACACACACACACACACACACACACACACACACACACACACACACACGTCACCAGGACAGCAAACATGTTGACTGTGACAAAATAGGCACAAAAGCATAGTTGTTGCGTCTTACATTTGGAACAGTCCTCGCCAATCCATCCAGGGTAGCACTGACACGATCCGTCTATGGGATTACAAGTGCCATTGTTGGTGCACAAACACGTCTCTGCGCACTCTTTGCCATATTTTCCACTTGGACACACTGTTGAAACAGCCCAGAAATGATTGCTTTTATCAATACATTTGTATTGTTCAGTGCCGCAAAGAAAAGGATGTTGCTCTCCATTATTTTAATGTCATTTTGAGGCTCTCTGGCAATTCATTATTTCAAATATGCGATGAAGCACAGAACAACCATAAAACACTTCAGGTATCTTTTATCATAAATATGTAACGAAAGTAACGTGGAAATTAAATATTACGGCTGCCGTTAACGGAAATTTCCTTTAACGGCAATAGTTTTTGACGCCTGATTAACGTGCGCACGTCTTGTTTGACCCTCGGCCCACACCGTAGTTTAAGGAAACGGGGTGGATGTTGAGCCACAAGCGGGAACAAATATTGAGCAGAAATGGACAAAGAAAAGGGTATTGTGAATGGTAAGATTAGCTTCAAAGCCCTGGCAGATGGCTTTTGCAACAAAACCTACTGCCTCTACTGTCGCTGTGAGTCGGGTTGTCACCGAGTGGCACTTCATGGCAAAGAACTCTCTGAGGATGTAAAAAAATGAATTGTTGCCCTACATAAAGAAGATGGTCAATACCTTGAAACTGAGCTGCAGCACGGTGGCGAAGACCATACTCACCTCACTTTTGATGCCGGCGGATTAGACATAAAATGCTGTGTGTCGAGTTATTTTTAGGGGAGAGTAAATTTACACTATTATATGAGCTGTAAAGTGACAACTTTACATTGTATCAAAGTGTTGTTTCTTTAGATTTGGCCCATGAAAAGATATAATATAATATTTGCAGAAATGTGAGGGGTGCACTCACTTTTGTGACATATATGACATGCTGTATGCAAGGTCTCTGCAGGTTTCAGTAAGTCAAATTTAAGACTTTCACAAACTTTAAGACAAAAATGAATACAAACTAAGGCCCATTTCATGTCCGTACAGGCAAAAAAGTACAAAAGATATGAAGCAAAGTCAGCGGCTCAGAATTACTTGCAAAGAATATGAACACGTTTGCACAAAATACATTCTGATCGGGCTGCATCATCAATCATTTCAAACATTTCATAGTGAGGCTGATGTTGGTGTATTTGTTTTACATAAATGTAATGTTAATACATTTTTAAAACCTTTCAAAATTGTATTTAAGACATTTTATGAGATTTTACGAGCATTTTTAAGACATGTCCATCCAGCCATCCATCTTCTGTACTGCTTGTCTTCACTGGGGTCACGGTGACATTTTAAGGCCCTAAATTCACATTATTGGCTTTTTAAACGGTTTAAGACCCCACAGATACCCTATCCAGTGGCGGTTCTGGCTTGAATGACGCCCTGGGCGGACCAAAGCAGTGGCGCCTCATCCCCTACCCCAATTTCTAAAAATGTTAAAATATATGTATTAAGATATACATTGCCACAAAAGCCTACAAAATATATTACATACTGATAAATAAGCAGAAAACAATTAAACGTTAATTAACGAAAATTATTTATTGTAGTGCACAAATCCTTCAAGTACAACCCCTCCCGGCCCCCTTCTCCCCACCTCGACACACTTCAACTTTTTCCAACTACAGAAAGGTGCTTATTTCAAAAGCTCAAGCTCCTCTTAAACTGCATTTGACTTAAATCCACATTTACACATATCAAACTCTCGGCCAAGAAAGGAAATGAACATCAGTTAGTCTATAGCAGGGGTCACCAACGTTTTTTCTTGCGAGAGCTACTTTTAGAAAATGAAAATGGCCACGAGCTACTCATTTTGGTAGAAATGATTTTCATACCTTATTTCAACTCAAACAGATCAAATATGCTTGTTTTACCAAAACATTCACAAAATGCTGGTATCCACAACTCACATTTTATGTTTCAGAATACATTTCTTTCTAGTGTTCTCACTTTATTAACTGAAAACCTGAATGAAAAGCAGGCTTGCAGGCAACTCATGTGGTTGTAGGGGGCTACCTGGTGCCCGCGGGCACCACGTTGGTGACCCCTGGTCTATAGCCACCAATGTAACGTTAGCTAAATCAGGTACGTTCCATAATGTGGTGTACATAAAGTGGCGCTCTAGCTCCATACCTTTATCTTTGACCCGTTTCTCCTCTTCCTCGTCTTTCTAAAATTGTGCACCTGATGGCTTTGGCTTTGTATTTTCCATGTTTTGTTGACACAAATTAACAGCACTTTTATCACCGTCACCCAACGACCAGTCAAGGCTAAACCAACTCATATCCATTCACAACTGCCTCGTTTTTATTTCACATTTTCCTAGTGAAATAACAGGTTTGAGACTATTGGACTGTGAGATAATTCATATAATATAATATTAACAATTAAATATGTTTTATTTTTGAGCAATTACTGTTCTAATTTGCATTTTTTACCTTGTAATTAACCTGAGGGCTGAGGCCGAGCGGTACCCACCCCCTCGCTTCTTCTTTGGTTTGGTCCACATCACATGGTGGACGTTTGCTTACTTTGATCAGCATGGGGGCGCGAGTATCTCGCCCGTAGAGGGCGCCCATCTGCCACACATATGTGCTGACTTGATGCACTGAGCATTAGTAAATAGGATTTTTTTCACAAATATATTAATTAATATATCATGCTGGTTCGTGGTTGAATACGGCATATTATTAGTCAAAAATGTATTATTTAATTTAGTATTTAAGCAAATTATACGCATTTTTTGCATAAATTAAGCATTTTCAAGCATAAAAATGGCTAAATGAACTAAAATACAAATACAAGGCATTAAGAAGATGCATTCAAACTGTGAAATCTACATTGGTCAGGTGTCAGTAATTGTTCGGTGTGACAAGCACCAGACTTGATCGCAAAAACAACAGGCTTTTATTGCAGTTTTAAATTATCTCACAACTGATAAAATAATAATAACATGCTAATAACAATAATAACACAGGCTACTGTTGCAGCTAAAACTTAACTCTGAACCCCTGACGTCGCTTACTTACTTACACACAGAACACACTTACTGCGACACACATGAGCACAAGTTTTATTTATGTCTTAAATGTTTTATTTTCTCTGATTATATCTACTATATTGGGTAATGTACAGGTGACTTTAGGGGTGTGATTTCATGTCTAGAGTTCTCTAATGTTAAAAACCGTATTTAGAGGATCGTAAACAAGTTTTGTATGCTCTAACAAAAAAAAAAATCAAATTTATAAATAAGGAATCATACTTCGCGGAAATTCACTTATCACGGTCGGCTCTGTAACCAATTAAACGCAATAAATGAGGGATTACTGTACTCCAAGAACAGTCACAACAAGGTGGCACAGTGGTTCCTAATTCAAATCCAGCTGGGGCTACTCTGAACACCCAACTTTAGCGTCCTCATACAGTATGTGTGCATACTTGATGCCCCATAGAGGGTTAATGTTTGCCATAAAGGATCATATCCATAAAACGGATTTTAATTTAAAGAAATTCGGAGCTTCTAATATGCTGGCGTGATAGAGTACAGTGCAAAGACACCTTTAGTGAATCTGCTTGTCTTACTAGGGCAGTGTGTCGCTGTCCAGTCTCTGGGCTGACACTCAACAACGGACTTATTAAGGTTGCCAAGTTATCACTGGACCTGCTTAAAGATGCACTGGCCAGCAGAATAACTAATGTAGGACAGGCTGTCTTCATGATTAATGCTGCTGAATATTTTACAGCACACTTCTTCAGTATCTCCATTTGAAATTCAACTTGGCAAAGAACCGTGGGCTGCCTGCATAGTAGGGGTGTCACGAGACGCCCAACTCACGCGACGAGGTGATGCACGAGATTGGCTCCGCGAGAACGAGACGAGACTAACATTAATTTGAAGAAAAATACAATGAAAAAATGTAGCGTTTGTGTGCATCCATTTCAGCCATGGAGAGTGTGCGACGGTTTGGCTGAAATTCTGCTATAAAATGAACGGATCGTCGCCGTGAAACATTTGCAATGCCATCATATCATGCAAAGGAGGGTGCACCACTCACAGGATTAAAAAACTCCGGATTCACGGTGTACAGAGTGCCCTGTTTTTGACGTGCTACGCCGGACTTTTCCAACCAGTCAGGCAAGTAAAACAATAAATGACTGTGTAATTTACCTGACGTTAACACTATCTTTAGCGCTTTTGTTTAAAACATGCAATATTTTATGACCCAACCACTGAAAAGAATCGGAATTGAGAATCGTTAGGAACTGGAATCAAAAAGAGGAATCAGAATCGGAACCAGAATCGCTCAAATTCAAACGATGCCTAAGCCTATTCATATACTTAACGACAAATTTTTTATCAGTATTAACATTTTATAGTTATATTATGCATTTATACTCAATTTTTTCACTTTTGCTGGGTTTTTGTGTATTGTATTTCTGCAATGAGCCATGTTTCACAGATGGCCCCTGCACCACACACATTGGACCCCCATGCGTGTTTCACCAGGAAGGCGAGGTGATGTCAGGCGACGGAGGACTGTGTCCAAGCTCTGCCTTCTTGGTTCTGTCGCTGATCAGGGGTTGGGTTGCATTGTGGAGGGGTTTATCCAACTTTCAGACCCGCACTGCATTGCAGAGAGGTACGGAGGCGGCGTTCCACTCTCGCTTGCCTGCGCTGTGGATACTTCACCTTTGTTGACTGATTGTAATTAATTGACTGATTGTTAATTACCGCACAAATGCATAACACAAGAAACTTCCTGTCTTTCACTTTTAATGTGCACCCCTACTTGCTAAATATAGCGACTATGTCGCTATATTGTTAACAGGGATCCCCTCTATGTATGAGGTGTGTTATGAAGCGGAGTTATGGTTGTCACATTACCATTATTCATGTTTATGGTGATTAATGGTAACGGCGATTAAGGGTGCAGACAAGTCCGAACATCTTTGTGTTTTGATCTGACAAATCTTAACTAACTTTGATCAAATGTAGAGTTACTATAGCTTCTGCTTGGACATTAACACAGAAGATATAAACAATATATCCAAACGTAAGACTTACCCTGGTTGCAGAGGGTACCAAAGAAACCAGACAAACATTCGCAGTGACCGGTGACATGATGACATGCTCCATCACTGTGGATGCACTGAGGACAGGACAGGCTGCAGCGATGGCCATAGAAACCCGGTGAACATGCTGTAGAGCACACCCAAACACACACTTTTGTTAGAGTCTAGCTTTGTTTGCCTTCCACCGCTGAGGCGCCCGCATACGTCTTGCTAAAACCTTTAATTTGTTTTAATTGATGTTTGCCTATGTGGAAAACCAAGCTGATGCAGCCTCGTCTACCGCTTCTTTCGTGCTCCTCATTAGGATAATTGACTAAACTTTGAACCAAACGGTCTTGAATCGATCCCACTAATGGAGGAAGAAACAAAGGGAAACTGGTGTGTGTGCTACCCGTACAGTAAAGAGCGCAATAAACAACATACTGTAGTTCAGGGATCACTAACTGGCAGACCGCGGTCCAACACAGACCTGGACCTGTAGTCAATAAATTATTTAAGTGTTTTAAGTCTTGACGGAGCGCTTCTATTTTGACCGGTGCATATTTTTTAGACTTTACTGTACTCTATTTTTTCCATTTATTTTTATATCTCAGCCCAACCGGTCAAGACAGATGGCCGCCCAACAGAGCCTGGGTTCTGTCCAAGATTTCTTCCCTAGAGGGAGTTTTTCCTTGCCTCCGTCGCCAAGTGCTTGCTCATGTGGGGTTTCAGTTGGTTCTCTGTTTTCATTTCTGACCTTCATGTGTAAAGTGCCATAAGATGACTGCTATTCTGATTTGGTGCTATGTAAATAAATTGAATTGAACTGAATTGATCAATTCAGGAGATCCGCTGATCAATTGCATGCGAGTTAAGCCATCCCACGTGATGCTACTCAGCCAATCAAATCTGTGGAATGGTACTAAACATTGCAACTCTATACAACAGAGACTGATGAAAGAGGAGAGAAGTGGAGCAAGCGGCATGGAACAACAAGTGAGACATTCAGGGAATGAAGACAGAAACAAGTGATAGATACGGTCAAAGAGGACAGTAGGGCTGTCTTCGACTAAGGATTTTCATAGCTGAATCTGATTTGTTAGATTTTGTCCATGGTTGACTAATATTCTAATGTTTACTTTTTTTTTTTAATGAGCAGAGCTAATGGCGATTCTGATAAATAAACAGATCTCACTTGCAACTTTTTCCACCGCAAAGAAACAGGCTAAAACACTCAGATAAACAAATAAACATGGTAGGTGTGCATAAACAGTACCTTTATTTATTTTGTGACACTCAAAGCAAGACGAACAAAAACGGAACACGATTGATCGCTGTTGGCGCACATCATTAAAGCACACATAGAAAAGGAACAAAGTGGCTTGGAAAACAACTTGCAGTTAGCAGCCTAATTTCTTGCCTTAAAATTCACTGTCAGGATATAAAATGAAGCTGGCGTAACAGCTTTACCCATTTTAAATGATATTCTATGATATTTAATGATGATCCAATGATGGTGGTGGTTGTCACGTGATATGTAAGACGCTACTAACACAAGTTGCACTTCACTTTCTGCAGTCATCTTTAACCTTTTCAAGATACTTCCACACTTTGGATGATTTTTTTTTTTTTTTAGTCGCCGCGATGAGCCAATAAGTCTGCCAATGTCGACGGTCTTCTTTGCGTTCAAAGCTAGCGCTCACCTCAGCTCCTTTGGATTGCGCCACTGAAACGGGTGATTTCATTAAGCATTGTCATTTTCATTAATAATTCTTTATTAACAGAAATTAGGCTGTTTTTGTATCAAAATAGGCTATTTATAAAAAAAAACCAAAGACATTATTTGTAAAAATGTATGCACAACAGCAGCTGTGGCCACCCCCCGTGTAGTCAGAATGCTACAATCTTGACCACATGATGTTTTTATATTCGATTCGACGACGAGATTGATAGTCAAATCAGACTCCACCGAATCGAATCGTGGAATAGTTGACTGTTCTAAGACACCCGTAGAGGACAGCGAGACGAGGGAAAGTTAAAGAAGAACGAAGAAAGTGAAAGAAGAAAGCTATGCCCCCCGCACGTTTTGAGGCCAGATTGTTATAAATAAGTTTTGCTTTTACATCTCACAGCAACAATGGTGCATTCAAGGACTGCTGTACAAAGTGCAAAATTTCAGCGCTTGACAAAAAACATTATCAGTGAAAGATAAAAACTACAGATACTGTAATCAATCAGCCACCGATCAAAATAGGACGATTAGTGTGAAAAAGCACGTGATCGGCATATGATGATAAATGCCTTTCAACGGCGATCGCAAAAGCCTCTGGCTCTCACTATTGCAGCATACGGCATGCAGTGAGCGCCTCCAGCCCACTCTCCTTTCCTTCACACTGTGCAGGTGTGCCAAGCGTGGGACTTACCTGTCATTTGCGAGAGTGACATATATTTTGCACCCTGCAAAACATGCCACGAAAAATATCTCACCGGTGTAGCACATTAAAAAGCTTTAATTTAAAACTGCAATTTAAGAACACATTTTGGACGGAGTCTGACGAGTTTTCAAAGCTCACAATGTGATCATCAGTCAAACGGCAGCTAATGTAGCCAACGCTGAAAACTCGCCTGTATGTGCGTGACAGTCAGAAGTCTAACGCAAATAACCCGAAAAATAATTGAATTCATCGGACTAGATGACCAGCGGTGAAAGACACCAGGTTTGCCGACTGCTCTCTCACTCGGAGCGCCGCTGCATGATAACTGGAAGTCCTGCTATAATGCCATCAAACTACATACTCTCACACTCACACTTCACCTTAAAGAAGGCATTTCATCCTTTGTATGAATGAATGAAGCTGATTTTATGGTTCCCATTTTCATATCATCTAGTCAATAGTCAATTTCAAAATGTACACTTAATCTATGTGATCGGTATCGGTCAATTTCACTAACGGATGATCGCTTTCAGAATCGGCAGCATAAAACCCTGATCAGAGCATCCCTAATAGAAACATAAACATGTAAAAGGTGTGGGCATTTTTTACCAATGGTATCATGTATTTATAAATGATTACCGACTTAAGGGTGAATGAGATGTTTTTTCAGCAGGAAAAAACAACCTATTTTCTGAGGGAAAATAAATAAATAAACAAAACAATTACTTATTTTTGCGAATGCTGAAACACAAATTGTAAATCGTAGTGTGTTTGAATTGCCCCGGGAGGCAAGACTCATTGCTTGATTTGAGTCGTTTGTCATGGCCTGCATCTACAACAGTCGAGTCTTTCAGATTTCTTACTTCGTTTGCAGTTGGTGCCACGGTAGCCAGGAGCGCACACACACGTGCCATCCTCTGGGGAGCATGAGCCTCCATTCACGCAAGTGCAGCTGTAAGAACAGTTGGGTCCCCAATGTCCGTCGTCACACACACTGTCACAATGTACGCCTGTGAAAAAACACACACGGAGTGCTGGGTTTAACATTGGACTCGTCATAACAATGTTCTTTTTGCCACGGGAGTCTTACGGCATCATGCATCCATTGTTCATCCATTTATACATTTTCTACCACTTATTCTGTTATTCTATGGGCGTCTTGCACCATTTTTGTGTGCGGATAAAACTTGTGTGACACTGATTCCCTAATGCAGCTCTAAAGATATGATGAAGGATGACATTTTCTGCACCTAATCAGAGACAAAGGGGAGTACAAATGTGTGAAGAAGAGATAAAACCAAGGATGTGACAGATATACAAATATAGTCTAAACTCTCACATACTATCAAACTCTGACTAGTAGATTTGTGACACATTTGCATTTATTTTTTGGAATCTCCTGTTTTCATATGATATTTTATACTCTTATCTAACAGAGCTGCTGCGGTAAATCATTGTATGTCTTCACTACAATGGCAATAAAGAAAAACTATTTTGAACATAAAAATCTTTCTTCCAGGAGCTAACAATCTAACAATAACACATTAAATGTGTGCATTTTAGTAGCTGTTGTGATAGAATACAGGTTTATACTGCTTTTATTTTGAAGCTTACTTTGCACAAAACAGGACGTCATGTTTTAATGCAGTTTAACTACTTAGTAATTATGTTGCTGTTCCTCATGTGAGAGAGCAAGTAAAAGCCACTGAGTTCTATCTACCATCTGGTTTATGGAGGATCCTTATAATTAGGGGTGTCCTGATCTGATACTGATCCTAAATCTGTCCGATATCAGCAAGAAAATGAGTATTGGATTATATCGCCCTGAATCTAAAACAGGGGTGTCCAAAGTGCGGTGGTCATTTGCGGCCTGCGGCTGATTTTGTATTGACTTTATCGAAAAATACAATATAAAAAGAAAACTAAAAAATACAAAACAACAACAGCAAAAATGTTAAATATCAGCAGTCATTTTTAGAAGAATAATCCAAATATTAAGAGAAAAAAAGTTCAGATGAAAAAAAAGTCAGAATTTTGCGAGAATAACGTCATAATATGAGGAAAAATAACATCATTTTAGTAGGGTAAAGTTGAAATATTTAAGATGACGCAAAGTTATGAGAAAAAACAAAACAATAAAGTTGTAAATAGGCTGTGGAAAAAGTCATAATTTTACAAGAATTGAGGTAAAAATGTTGTGGGAATAAAGTCATAATTATGAGACGAAAATCTACAAGAAGAAAGTGGAAATAGTTGGAAAATTAAAACAAAACATTGCAATTCTATGAGCTTAAAGTTAAAATGTGAAGAAAAAATTTGCAATTTTACAAGAATAAAGTCATAATAGTATGAGAAAAAGTAGTCATTTTAGGAATATAACAGTGAAATATTGAAGAAAAAAACATTATTTAAAAAAAAATCTCAATATTATAAAAAAACTAAACAAAAAAATGATATTGTTGTGAGAATAAAGTGAAAATATTATAGGATAAAGTCATAATATTACAAGAAGAAAACTTATAGCGATTATTTGAGAAGAAAGTGGAAATATTTGGAAAAAGTAAAAAAAAAAACCACACACACACACAAAAAACCCCCCAGCAAAAAATAGTAAAGAAAGAGCAAAGTGAGAAGTTGATACTAACAATATGATCTTTAACCTATATCACAAAGCTGAGATGCAGTTTTTTCTTGAAATATATACAATATATATGTACAAATTATTAGTGCAACTAATGTTTGTGGTCCTCACATCCTTTCATGTTTCACTATGTGGCCCTCGGTGGAAAATGTTTGGACATCCCTGGTCTAAAATCTCCAACATAAGCACTCCGATACAAGCAGTCCATTCCTGACTTCGCTCCAGCACTTCTATCCAGCAGCCCCCACACCTTGCAAGCAGACCCCACGTGATCACAACAACACTGTGTGCTAAAGTGGGAACAAAATAGCAAAAAGCCGCACCCCTTCACCAAAGTACGAAAAATAATAGCTCTCTAAAAACAAGGCCAAAACAACAAGAAACGTGGGAATTTGCAAGCATCTTTACAAAAAACAGGCCCAAAGTTGCTTCTAATACGTGAATCTGGCAACGCTGGCAGAGATGCTTTGTTTATGTGAAGAAACAGGTCAACCGGAAAAGCCTAACTTTTACCAGCGCTGAAAGGAGCATTTTGGGAGGCACACAGCGCATGGCCACTAATCGCAGTGGAGAAACAGGGACGTCACGCCACGTCCTTGCAGAGTGAGCTGCTGCAGCCCCAAAATTCATTCTGTTTTTTCTACTTGTGTTCTCATGGACTCAAAATAAGAAGCAATTCCAATCAAAAGTCTCCCTTATTCTACAAATTTTGCTGACGGTGACGATCCCAGCATGCATTGCATTAAAAGGCCAAATCATCTTGCTTTCCGCAATTCTCAGTCCATTCAACCAATTTTGTCATCTCTACGTTCTTGACAACTTGGCAAGTGAGAAATGTCCATTGCGAAATGGCTGTTCCTTTTGTCATCTAATATATATCATAAGGTGATATCATATTAATAATATATACCTAAATTTGATTCTATCTTGGACCATTTCAGGAAAACAGCTTGATTCAGTCATTTAAGATTCTGGAACTTAAAGGCATTTGTCAAAACGAGTAGAACATTTTTCCCATAAAATCCTAAAAAACTGTTGTGCATCAGCATTTTTTTGGGAGGAAAAAATTCTAACCATTTTGATGCATGCTTGTTTTACGTTCTAGGATGTGGTAGACCTATTAATGTTCAGGGGTCTCTTCGCCAGGTTTCAGGGAATCAAAGCTGTTTCACACTGAAGGGGGGCCGACCGAATATTTGATAATGCTGAGGTTTATCTTTGCAAAGGCCGTCGTGTTGTCGTGTGGTTATATATATTTGTATATTATTACTGTTTACAAACTCTTACAAAGTCCTTGGACACAGAACGACTTTGCGGGCAAAAAGCCGAAGAATTTAAATTTGAGAGCCTTTGCTTTTGCTCATACAATTGCATGTAATGAAAGGGAGTAAGGCCCAAAGTGGTTGTGATAGGGGATGAATAAAAATAAATAACAATTATCACAATTACGAGTATGCCTGAGTGCCTGCAGAGCGCAAAGAGAACAAGAGCAAAAAGCAGGAAGGAGAGAGACAGAGCATGAAGTTGTTCGTTGCTCTGTGTGCATTAGATGAACAAATAAGTAGGTTTGATGATTATGTTGTGCATTAAGAGTGTTTGTATGAAGATTTTGGGCAAAGAAAACAGATGGTTTGAAAGAGGAGTAAAGGAAGCTATTTCTGTCAAACAACAGAACCCATCATTGAATCGGAATGGTGGTTTGAGGTTTAATTTGGACCCTGTGTTCAGTAGGTTACTGAGACCAAAACCCACAGCTCTTAGTCATGCAAATGAGGTGGAGCTAGGGCCGAGCCAGAACAATAAATGCTAACGAGCCAGTATCAGAGTCGTTCATACCCAACTACAGGGAGCTACACTTCCCTTTGATCGGAGGTGCTAATGGAAGGAGAGGATTAGACCACAACTCCTCCCAGTCTTAGTGTAAGGAACCAATAGGAGGAGGGTGTTGGCACACCAATTCCGCCCACTCTTACTGTATTTAAGGCCTAGGCTACCAGCACTTGTTAGTTCGCTGACGAAGCTCTTCGGATGAGGAGCGAAACGTCCGACACCTTCTTCACAGAAGTACAGATGACGTCTCAAGAAGCCTTTCCCTCATTGGACAACTCCTGTACGACTGAGAGCCTACACAGACGCTTGAAGATTTCAGTTACTTTGGTGCTCCAATCCTAGGCACTGTGTGTGCATGTCTGAATGAGAGAGCGTGGATTCCCCCAAAAATGAGGCTTTATCGCTGGTAGTGTGTATTGCTGTAGTCCGGATCCTGCTTTGTCATGTCTGTTCAACTTTCTCCTTCAGTATGGTATGAAAGTTATATGGATACTTAAATCATGCGATTGCAAGTGGACAAAAAAATGAAGCTCAAATTCAACCCATTCAAATGGAAGGATCCCAACATCAGACTGGAATGTAGAATGATTGCTTATCAATTTGTCATGTGGAACTTCATAAAAATTTTATCATGTAAAATAATTTTTTTGACACGAATTTAATCATTGTTTCAAGTAAATTAAGATTTTAAGAAAGGTTTTTGTTTTTTAAGTGTGTAGGAGTAGAGGGTACGTGGCTTCAGTCTGAAGGGATACACGACTGTGAAAAGTTTTAGGAACGTTTATTTGTTTTGTTGATATTGTTACGTTGTCTTTTATTTTTACTATCTTTATATTTTTGTATTAAATATTGTTAAATTGTTCACAAAAAAACATTTATACAATTTTTTTTTGTTATACAAAAATCTTTGTGTTGTGTTTTATTCTGATTATAAACATGAGCAACAATTTAGCGAAAAAAAAATCACAAAATGATAAGTAAGTGATAAGTATCATTATCGACATCAGTGATACTGGCACTGTGTAGTGTATTCCCGCATGTTCGCAATTCAACACTCACGGCCCAAAACTAGGGATGCTCCGTTCAGGATTTTATGCTGCCGATTCCGATCATCCATGATTGAAAGGATTAATTATGATGAGTGCTATTGGCCAGGAGGGGAGTGATTTTTTTTTTTTTTTCATGGGACCCACAATTCCTGGCTGCACACCTGCTACTGGCTATATGATATGAAAAAATGAACCATAAAACCACCTTATTTTAGACAAAAACACATTTCACTTAATTTTTGAAGACAACATACTATATACAGTATCACTCAGAGGATGAGATGCCTTCTTGAAGGAGACTTTGGCAAACCCTATGTCTTCCACCGATGAGAAAGGCTGCTCTCGTCCGATGAATTAAATAATTTTTTGGGGTTATTAGCTTAGCAGTCTGACTGTCACACACATACGAGTGAGTGCTCGACACACGGCCACGTTAGCTGCCGTTTGACTGATGATCACACCGGGAGCCTCCAAAAGTAACCATACTCCATCAAGTGTTCCGCAAGATAGTTTTCATGGCATGTGTTAGCAGTTAGGTTCCACACGGCAGACATGATGGTTTTTGTTTTGAAGGAAAGTGGGAGGACGACACTGGCCAACACGTTAGTTAGAGCAAGAAACTACACTGCACGAAAGGGTCGCTGCGGCCTGCCATAGTGCTAGCCACAGGTGATCGGCTTTTGTGATCGGCGTTGAAAGGCATTTTTCGGCATTTGGTGATCACACAATTTTTTTACAGAAATCGGCCGACAGTGATCGATGGCTGATCGATCAGAGCATCCCACAAAAAATTGCATGGTTTTATCTTTATGCTTCACTGATGATGTTTTTCATCATGGGTTGAGATTTTGCACTTTGTTTTGTGGTCCTTCAATGCACTATAGTTGCTGTGAGATGAAAAAGTGAAACATATGTAATTTCTACACCGTGACTCTGATGTCATTTGTTCAGTCATCCTACATAATCATTCATTAGTGGTGATAAAATACATATTTTTTAATTTAAAATAGGTCTCATAAGTGTGTGTGGATTTTTGCCATACACTGGTGGTCCCGCAAACCTTGGTATCGAACATAGTACCAACATTTCTAGTATTGCCCACCTCTAACACACGTTTTAATCTACTACTTGCTGATGTGGAAACTTATGTCAGTTTTAAATATACCATATCATTTGTGGCAAAACTCTAATTCCTCGTGTCCTAAGCCTTTTTGCCCTTTAATCATTGGCTCAAGTGTCTCTGTCTTTCATCAGCCTTACATTGGTAGGTCCTAAGAAAGTGTCTAAAGAATGGATCAGAGCCATCACTGCTCACAGGGGACAGTCTGGAGGCTGCAGTGTCCATGAGACTCACAGTAGATGAATTCATATTTATACACACACGCAGGCATGCACGCACACACACACACACGGAGCAGGACAGGACAGGAAGAGTGTGCAAATAAGAGTATTTCTTCATCTCCCCTCTGCAGCTTGGCATATCAGTAGCTCATTAGAAACTTCCTTTGACGCAGAATATGAGAGAATTTGAGAGTGAGGCGTCGGGGGCCATTAAAACTCAATTAAGAAACTGTCTTTGAGGCACACAGTGGGGGCAAAGACGCTGCCCTGTTCATCGGACTGTGTTGTTAAGTTAAAACCCGGGTAAGATCGCAAAGTGGAGGTTTGACACAGGTGTAGACGAGATACTGATCAGGACAAAGCCACTTCACTCCAGTATCCAGAAACACCATTCAACACACACATAACACTCATGCTTTGATCCATGTCACTTCATGTGGTCAACAATATCTTATCTCGCTTGACTTGCTATTTATAAATGTACTGTGTCAAGTCGAGCTGAAATGTTGCTCTCTGGTCTCATATTTGTCTTTTGAAAAACCCACACGTTTTCCGTCCGCAGCAAAAAATAAAGGAATTTACTCCACTGTTGCGATACTTCTGGAGGGCACTGTAGACCTCCCCCTGTGTTCAGTGATGGGTTTCTCAACTTTGATGGGGATGGCCTTCCTCATTTCTCTTTCAAACCATCAGTCTTCTCAAAAGAGTGCTGTTTCTGCAGAAGACCAGAGGAGTTAGCCCGTCTGTTTTGTGAACGACTGTCATTGGGAGGCAGGGGCCTCACTCACTTGTTCTGTACCACAAAATAGTGAAATCATTCTTGTGACGTGCCTCAAGAGAGGATAGATACTTTGGATCCTGCACCATCCTCTCAGACTAAAGCTGTCCTATCTAGTGGGGTTGTCACGAGATGACGAGATTTCTCATTGAGAGAAAAACTGCAATAACCAATAAATACACAATAAATTTTTCATTTTGCCTGCCTCCATTTATTGCCATGCGCACGCGGCTGTTTTTCTTGTCCCTCGCCTCCAAACAGGCAGGAAGAGCGTTCACTGGCGCATTGGTTCATCACCTGGAAGCTTCATAGAACAACGGCAAACAGAGTGAGCCCTCTTGTCAGTCATAAAGTCGCAGTCACTCTGTGGGGGGAGGCGGGGCTGCTAGCATACACACAGTAAATGACTGGAGCTTCGTGAGGAGCAATGCAACGTATTACAGTAGACGTTAGGAAGAAAAAAAGCCAAATGCTTCAGCCCCCGTGTGGGAACATTAATAATGAGTAAGGCGAGCCCATCAACATGAAAAAGCCAGTATGCTGAATTTATTCCACAGTGGTAGCAAGATAAAGGGCAACAAAACAAACTTGCCCACCTCAAATATCCACCTGACTCAGTTTTCCCATCTGGGGAAAAAACTACACATCAAGATGCAGAGCCTTCGACCTGACAGTCAACACTCACTGAGATGTTGGGTCGGCAACGTAAATACTCAAGATGTCCTTTACTTCTTGAGTTGCTCTGGATAAAAATAGGACACATTTGCATAAAACAGATCTTGCAGATAATACTGTATCACTCAAGGGTAAAAAGTGTGAACAACAGTAATAACATCTGGAAAATAACGTACAGTTCATATGCATCCTCTTAAATAAATATTTATTTTGGCGCAAAAATGGAATAATACAGAGCAAGCAAGCCTGTTTTTTGTTACGGACTACATAATTATATAATATATATAAAATAATATATATATATATAATATAATATATAATTATGTTATACCTGTGTGGATTGAGAAATGTGGTATTTTAGAGAGCAGAGTTGTTTAATTAGGAAACTAATTACAGTATGTCTAGCTTGGAGGTTGTAGCTGCTGCGTCAGCCACTGACTAACTAAATCCACACATACTGCATGATTTTCAGTCTGTATACAAAAAAGAAGTCTTGGTGTTAAAATAGGGCTGTTTGTTATGTTTCTATACACCAGGATGCATCCAGACGTCATGTCACATATTTAAAGTGTCTTCTTCCAGAACAACAGGTGTGGTGCTATTGTATCCATATACTTATAGACAAATGTACATATTTCAGCATCTGTAGCTTTAGTTTGTCTCCTTGTTGGCGTAAACATTGTCCCTTCCCTCTGGCTTCATCTTTTACGAGTGGCGCCCTGACACTCCTTAAAAAAAACAAAAACCTTGCTCTGACGATAGATCCATCATATATAATGTCACTTATAGTCGACTGCAACTTATATATGTTTTTTTCCTCTTCACAACACGTTTTCTGACAGATGCAACTCCGGAGCGACTTAGAGTCCAGACAATACGGTATGCTTCTAATGCCGGATGCATGACTTACCTGTCCAACCTGCAACACAGCGACAAAAACCAGTAACTGGATCACAGCCATCAGCATTGGCACAGTCACATCTCTCATTGCAGTCCAAGCCATATGATCCCTCCTATAAGTCAGGAGACAAATTATTTATACACAAATTATGAGTCTGTAAAGGTCATTTAAAAAGCCGAGACGTGCTAATTTATGAAAGCAGTTAAAAGCAAATCACACCATAAAGCATCCATCCATCCATTTTCTCTACCACTTGTACAGTACTCATTAGGGTCATGGGTGAGCCGGTCACCCACAGTGCATGTATAGACAAACAAAGCAATGGAGTTTCATTTCAAAGAGAAAAATAGGGGACTAACATGACACGGTATGTCACAGAATTCATCTCTCCAGCCAGGAGAGCACGAACAGGTTCCATTGACCGGGTCACAGGCTGCTCCATTAGTACACTGACACGTCTGATTGCAGTTGAGACCCCAGTTTCCACTGGAGCACGGAATGGAGCAGTCCACCCCCTGCCAACCTGGACACAGACTGACCATCAGGTAACATTTTTGATGTGTGAGCTTTGAAAACATGTTTATTTTTGTTGAACAGAGGTGCTGCTTCACCTCACAAATGCATGGATGAAACGCAACAAAATCTATTCCTAGTGAAAGGCATTAAATTACGAAAGGACTGTCTTTGTCTTTCAAATTGTCAGCCTGTGAAGTCCATGGATTTTATCAAACACTGGCAGGTGACTGGAAGATGCTGTCTAACTGGGTGCTGCGGGTTTGGCACTCCGTGGCTCAAAATAGAAGTTTTCTTGCTCAATTTATTTGTAGACAGTGTAAAAAAAATATTCCACTTAATATTCGGAACATATTCGGAACCTAAGTTGCATATTTAGCTTTACAGTCGATCCCCACGCATTCACAGCCCCTGCAAATTTGCAGATTTTTTGACAAAAACATGTTTTGCTCTCAGAAAATGGGCCGTTTTTTCCCCTCAATCTCATTCACCCTGAATCGGTAATTATTTAATAAATATGTGAAAATACAGGTAAAATGTGCAACATACTCGTAACAGTGTTAAAATGTTTTACATGGTTATGTCTTTATGCTGGGTTTAAAATTCAAAATGAGCTAGTTCCTTCACCTGTTTACCTGACACTCTACACATTTTGGGGAAGCCATATCCTGGCATAGTCACATGACTGTCACATGACAACCACTCCAAAATGTTTTGTAAATGTTACTTTGGGAATAGAAAAGTCAAGCACAAAGCTGTGTAGGGCCAATTTTAAGACATTTAAAGTGTTGGGACACCACTGGGTTCTCATTGGTTAATTTAGTATTCCACTAATGCATTTAAACCTAGATGTTTTTATTTTCAGGAAACTAAACCATTTTTGCCCCGCCGCCCCCATATTAAACATTCATTGTTTCTGTAAAATAACAGAACCTTGTTTCTCAAACTGCTATTTAGCCTGAGGATGTAAAGAGGAGAAAACAACAATGACAAAAAGTCACTGAGTGGAACAGAACCTTCTCTGCATATGCAGGATCCATCGACATGTGAGCATGATATCTCGTGGTGACAGGAACATGACGACGTGCAGTTGATTCCATACAGGCCTGCGGGACAGCTTATGGAGCAGTCATCCCCCTAAAGAGAAGAGAATAGAGTGAAGGGAGTGCAAATATAATAACTATGGGCACGCTCACGCAAAGTAGGGACAAAAATGTCCGAATTGAAAAATGTATTTCACTTTAGCACAGTGGTTGTCAAACACGACTCTCTTCGGAGGAAGGGACCCTTCTTAGATGTTTAAATTGATTTTTCTGTCAGAAAGAAAAAAAAATGCAAAGATCACACTGAAGTGGAGTATTATAGTGGATCCACACCTCTCCCTGATTCAGCATTTGCTATGCATATTTGTGTTTTTTTTTTATCAAATCATTTTTGTATGTATTGCACAGGAAGTAGTCAACGGCCAGTTTTAACTTGCTTGAGGAGGTGCAATGAATTAGCTTGATAGTTACACGCGAACTTACACATCACAAACAAACAGGAATTTATCAACGCAACCTCACTCACGGTGCAACCAAAAATAAGTAACACAAGCAGAACACGCAATGTAACTGTCCCACACGGACTATGTGGGTATCAAAATACCCGCATAGTCTTCTGCACTAATATACATTGGTTCCAGACCCGACCGTGATAATACCCTACCCTTTTGAGGTGCACTTGAAGTATCGAACAACATTCAAAAGGTATTCTAACTGCACTCTGACTGCATTCAAAATATTCTTACGATATTAAATATTCTTAAGGTATTCCCAACAGTATTCTAAATATTCTGATCCCATAAAAAAAAAAAACACACACACACAGCCAGGTACTACTACCACGTCACATCAAATTCCTACCTATTCCTGATAAGTATTCGAGTGGTATTCAAATCCTCTTCCAAATGGGCTTTGTGCTGATTCGTGCCTAGTGTGACGGCGGCTTAAATGAATTTCTGCAAAGTAGGATTCAATATTAATAAATGGAATTTTTTATGGCATAGAAAACCTCTTTACAATCTTCTAAATATGTTTTTTTTTTAACATTATTAGAGCCATCTAGACATGAAATAACGCCCTTATAGTCACCTTTACATTTGTATTACCCAGTGTAGTAGATATAATCAGAGAAAATAAGCCATTTAAAACACAGGAGAGCAGAATCAATGGCGGACAGGAAGCGATGTCAGGGGTTCAGAGTTGAGTTTTCGCTTGTTGTGGGCTATGGCTGCAACAGTAGCCTGTGTTATGATTATGCTTATGATTATTATTATTATTATAGTGCGTGTTGTGAAACCATTTGAACATGCAATGAAAGCCGGTTGTTCAAGTCTGGTGCTTTGGTGGTGGTCTCACCGAACAATTACTGACACCTTGTGACAAATGTAGAATACTACTTTCACAAGTTGTGGTCTTAATGGCTTATACAGTATTTGTATTTTAGTGCATTTAGGCATTTTTATGCTTGAGAATGCTTAATTTGGGAAAAAAATATGTACAATGTGCTTAAATATGCATGTTTTTTTTTTTTTTAAACTAATAATAAGGCCGTATAGTCAACCACAAAACAGCAATCATTTAGGGAAAACCGCAATAGAATGAGGGAGTGATGTTTGAACCGCAATGTGGCGAGAGACGACTGTATACTAATAATACTCATATACAAGGCATGCTGGGAAGCCCATGCGCATGCTACCCCAACAGGAAGTTACTCAGCATGCCCTGTGGGCTAAAAAATGCTAGTATTGTTTTGCATGTACTGTATATTAATGTTTAATCATTTATTTCAATACCTGCATTGTCCCTCTGGTGGAGTGACATCGTGTTTTCCACATGTGTTATTTTTTGGTTGCACCGTGAGTGAGATAGGCATTTGGGTTGATGATGTGTGAGGTGTAAGCAAATTAGAAATAGCGCCGAGATACACCAGCATTTGCCCAGGCAATTGATTAAAGTGTTTTTTGCCAACAGCAAGGGTCTACTGTATTGATATAAGCATTATTATTTCAAGTCACTGGAGAAGACTCACAACCAGGAGAGCTAGTTTGACTAGAGGTTATACAGGGAAGTATTATCCTTACAACAGCTCCTATTATGCTGGAGGTTCAAAAAGACTTTGGACTGAGGCAGACAGTTACAGAAGCATTTTGAACACAAAGGATTCCGCAAAGAGCTCAGAGTTTTCGAGCAACAACCGTATCTTAAGTGCAGAGAGCAGGGGCAGAGCAAAGATACTGGTTTTGAAGAGAACATTAACAATTCTGAACGTGACGCTGTGTATATCTTATCTTTGATTCAATGTAGTGAACTTAAGCCACAGAGAGATTTTCTGCTCAAGCTGGCTGGACAGAACCTCAACAATGTCAGATGTCCCTCCATTAAAATTCAGAACAAATGTACGCCTCTGAATATTTTCTCACTTTCAACCACATATGGGAGAGACAGGTCACCTTCAGTTCAATTCAATTTTCCATGGCTTATCAAGAACAGGGTTGTGTGGTAGCAGGCTAAGTGAGGTAACTTTGATGTTCTCTCCTACCAACGAACTCCAGAATCGTCTGGGTGACCCAAACAAATTCCCGGGTCAGACGAGATACTGTAGCATGCTCTGGCTGTGGTGTAACGGAGTGGCTCTACAGTTCTTCTTCTACACCCGGGGTGTTGAAATTTTTTCCACTGTGGGCCAGATACTGAAAATGAAAGGGCCACTTTCGATATTTTGTAAAGATATGCTAAGAAGAAAAGCATACTATTCGTATTTTCTCCCCATTTTTGCTGTTGTTTTGTAAATTTTCCAAATATTTCAACTTTCTTCTTAAATAATATTTGTAAATTTTATTTTCATAATATTATGACTTTATTCCCATAATATTTTGACTTTATTCACATAATATAAGAACTTTTCTCCAAGCTAAAAAAATTACAAAAAAATTACAACCTTATTTTGTTTTATTTGTTTCTCATATGGCCGCACAGTGGCCGAGTGGTTAGCATGTTGGCCACACAGTCAGGAGATGGGGTTTAAATCTCCGCTTGGGCATCTCTGTGCGAAGTTTGCATGCTCTCCCCGTGTGTGGGTTTTCCTCCCACATCCAAAAACGTGCATGTTAGGTTAATTCGCGACTCTACATTGTCCATAGGTATGAATGTGAACGTGAATGATTTTTTCTCAATATGTGCCCTGCGATTGGTTGGCAACCAGTCCAGGGTGTACCCCACCTCTCGCCCGAAGTCAGCTGGGATAGGCTCCAGCATACCCCCGCGACCCTATATGAGGATAAGCAGCATAGAAAATGGATGGATGGATGTTTCTCATATTATGACTTAAAATGACATATTTTTTCTTTAATATTTCAACTCTACGCTACAAAAATGAAATTATTTTTCCTCATAATATGACAAGTTTATTCTCCTAAAATCGTGACTTTTCTCGTTAGAATACAAATTTTTTGTCTTAATATGTTGACCTTATTCTCGTAAAATTACATATTTTTTCCATTTCTGCTGCTGTGGTTGTGTTTTTTTTTTTTACATTTTTACAATTTTTGCTGTTGTTTTTGAGGTTTCTTGTTTAAATGCTAACTTTTAGAATATGCTGCTGGCAATAAAAAAAAAAAAGCTGCCGTGGGCCGCAAATCCGCCCCCCCACAAATGGCGAAAACATGAAACAGTGGTGAACCTTCCCAGGAGTGGCCGACCAACCAAAATTATCCCAAGAGCGCAGCGACACCTTATCCAAGAGGTCACAAAAGACTCCACAACAACATCCAAAGAACTGCAGGCCTCACTTGCCTCAGTTAAGTTAAGGCTTGTCTCAATTTTGCCAGAAAACATCTTGATGCCCAAGGTCTTTGGGTAAAAACTCGACGAGACAAAAGTTTAACTTTTTGGAAGGTGTATGTCTCATTACATTTGGCGTAAAAGTAACGGCGCGCTTCATTCCATCTGTTTGTGACCTTAAGCTGTAACTAAATTGGGTTCTGCAGCAGGACAATGATCCAAAACACACCAGCAAGTCCACCTCTGAATGGTTGAACAAAATCAAAATTAAGACTTTGGAGTGGCCTAGTCAAAGTCCTGACCTGAATCCTATTGAGTTGCTGTGGTATGACCTTCAAAAGGTGGTTCATGCTGGAAAACCCTCCAATGTGGCTGAATTACAACAATTCTACAAAGATGACTGAGCCAAAATTCCTCCACAGCGCTTTAAGAGACTCATTGCAAGTTATCGCAAACACTTAATTGCAGTTGTTGCTGCTCAGGGTGGCCCAACCAGTTATTAGGTTTCACTTTTCCACACAGGGCGATGTAGATTTGGATTTTTTTCTCCCTTAATAATAAAAAGTTTCATTTAAAAACTGCATTTTGTGTTCAGTTGTGTTGTCATTGGCTAATATTTCAATTTGTTTGATGATCTGAAACATTTAAGTGTGACAAACATGCAAATGCTGCATTGTGTGTGTTCAAATTCACTGAAATTTTAACAAGGCATACGAAAGCCTTAATACCTGATATTGGTCCATGTTCACACTTACTATATATCCTGGGGCACACATGCACGCTCCAGTGATGCCGTCACAGTCGGCTCCATTGGCACAGGCGCAAACTTCTTTACAGCCTTCACCGTAGTAACCTGACGGACAGGTCTCGTTGCAATATAAGCTCGTCCATCCCGCTGCACAGGTACATTCTCCTGACAAAGGGTGACAGCTGGGAGCAAGCATATTACAAGGATGGTAATAAATACATTGTAAAATGCAGTTGTTTACCTACAGAACACCATATGACACATTATTAGTCTCATGACAGGTGGTAGGGAACACTGAATCTAAAGTATTTTACATACAGTATTTCTCTTGACCATACTGGTCTTATTTTAGTACAAGTCATTGATTAAGAGTACTGTACATGTGGGAACTTATGTCTGTATAGTGTATGTGTTTTGCATTGCCTTTTAAAAAAAAAAAGCGGCACGTTAGTCTTGTTAAAGTGTCCTTGAGCAAGTTATTCCTGATGCAGCGTTATTGATGTAAAAAGTTCTGAAGAGGCGTCGTCGTCCTGTTAATTGAATTCATTTTTTTCTTGTCTTTCATCATGAATAAAGCTGACTTCCTACTCATCACTGAATTCTCGATTTAATCACGATACGTCTGGCTTCCCTTCCTCCTGGAACAAGCCCCACACCCCCGTCAAAATGACATCAGCTCTTGTGTAAAATGTTAGGTTACTTGCTGTAGGTAACCCCAGTTCTCTGAGAAACGAGTGAAGTATCTCAGTACTGACCAATGAAAGAAATCCTCATGCCACCCCCTCAATCTTGAGATAGACTAATTGTCTTTGACGTAGGGCCAGCCTCCTCTACCAGACCCTGCAGGGTGCATCACCAGCATTACCAAGCATATTTCTTCCACGCGCCCAAACAATGCAAGTAAGGAAGCAATGTGAGAAAATGCCCAAAGAATGCACACACTCAAACCAGTGCCACACTCAGAACAGAATGTCCCATTGACAGCACAGTCACATCCAAGCGGTAATACCCTGTCTGAGGCGAGGATGAGGTAGCGAGTGTGCCGATGTTTCCGAATGAAAAGCCCTTGAACAGGCATCCATTCAGGCGCTGGCAAGTCAGCGCTGTGAGAAGGGAGCCATGATAGAAAAAGATGCATTGCTTTTTCTACCTCCTTTCGTCTTAACCAAATATATGCGCAAAGTTGTCACACACAAGTACACAACTACAGCGTGATGCAGCTGTCTGAAAGGTTGCTGCAAAAATGCAACATCACCCTCCCATAATCAGTTGAAAACTGCAAGCACAACGTGTGCACTGAAAGCCCCTTCAGTTGACTTATTCGTTTGGCAGATGTCAGAGCCAACAACAGGATTGTCTTGAGAGAGAGTAGTTTCATTTCAGCATACTCCAGCTGCTCAAATGGCAGCCCTGCAACAGCCTCCAACACAGTTGGTAAGTTCCAGGACAGAGCTTTACATGGAGGATGCAGATGGCGTGCTCTCTTCAAAAACGTCCTAATTACCATGTGCTGACCAATGGACATATTCCCAAAACCCGCATGACGTGCAGAATTTCAGCCAGATAAAACCTTAATGATTGAAAAGGCCCCACTGTTACCTAATAATCTATGCGGGAGGACAGAAATACAATGACAGCCAGTCGGCAAACAATTCACATTTTTGGAAAATTCTAGTATAAAATTATATTTAACTCCAACAAAATGTTCACTGGGAATCATGTCATCTAAATGTATGATGTAACGTATGTATAATGTAATGGATGTCAGCCATTATGGCGAAAGTACGATGGTAAACCTCCCTCCCTAAACCTTAAGAGTAGCGCTGGACGTGGAGTTGACAGTCTGGGCTTTAAACTCTCAACACTGATTCTGTGGACCTTGGTTCAAGGCCAAGTTGGAACGCAGGGCTTGCTGAACCAAGTCGGTTTCATATGTGTTTCTGATATGATATAATGATATGATATAAATACTGCATATTTTATTTTCTAATAAAAAGAAGTAGAAGAGGGTGCGGCCATTTGTATGGCTTCAAAATGCATGTTTGTCCTCAGCTACAAAGACTTTGTCATAGTCGTAAATAGTAGGGATCGTAAAAACCCCTGTACCGTTCAGTCTGCCCTGCACGGGACAATCCGCCCTTGTGCACCATGGTTTTTCAGTACATTTTGCACTGTGCATGTGCGCACGCGTGTGCCTCTCCAGGCTGGCCAAAAGCCCTCCTTACAACCTAAGGTCCCATTTCTAAGAGAAAGAAGTAGAAGTGGATGCAGCCATTTATTTATTTTCAGAGGATTGCTTTGCATGTCTGCCTTCAAAGACTGCTACAAAGACTGCCTGACGTGTCTGCTGGATGTCCTCGCCCAAGATCCTTTGCTGTTTAGCATAGTTGTAGACGTAATGTCCCATTTCCCACACTGTACATATTTTAAGTGAAGGACAGTCTGACTCAAAGCGGACAAAGAGGCAAGGAATTCAGTGACAGTGTACAGTATATATTGGAGAGTATAGGCAACAACAGTTGCACGGCTCTGCCGTCTGTGTCGGCAATGCGCGGAGGCGACTCGGACAGGTTTTTGAACACTTCACCTCTGGAAATCGACAAAGATGAGTGTGTAAGAGGAAGGCAGCGTGCTGCCATTGTTCCGTAATTTTTCATGGCAGCACATCACCAGTGGTGGAGATGCTTGTAGGACAGAGTTGGCATCTTCCTTGTTGTCCTCTGCACTGGCAAGATCACCGTCTGCTTCCAGCAGCTGATTAAACCATGGCAAAAGTCCATGTCATCTGCCATATCTTGTTACCAGGCGTAGCTACAACTTCAATGCAACACGTGTCAGCTTCTGAGGCTGTTGCCACATGCAGATGATGCCTAAGGATACTCCTCACGCAACAGTCCGAAACAGCGACAGATGCTTGTGCATGTTTCTCTCCCACACAGGTGATCCTTCCCGGAGATGCAGAAACCTCATGCAATGGGACACGAGCAGGAGTCTACCTCCTTCACCTTTCCACTACCCTTCCCTTTAGAGGAAGCAGTGGATGCCATTACTAGGGAGCAACATCCTGATAGAGACTAGTAGCAGTAGCCTAAGCACACCACATGGCCTCAGTTGAACTTCTTTAAGAAGAATGCACTCAAGTGGAAGCCTGAGACAACCCCGACTTGGACACAAAATAATAATAAAAATAATAACAGTTTCAGATTTTCAGAGGAGCACTCGGGATCTTCCAGAATACCGGTGAAGCAGGGCTCTGGTGCTTACATTGAGTGATGGGTCTGTCCCATACTGTATGTCAACATTTCGTCTCAAGACAGTTGTGGTGGCGTTCCATGATTGGTCACGCTAAAAGGTGCCTCCCTTAGTAAGATACTGACCAAGGTGCACATATATATCACGTATATGTATCTACAGGTAAAAAAATGTAATCACCTGAGTGTGTTTGCAGTTTTGCAGGGACAGTCTTTGTCACAAAAGAGTCCATACAGGCCAGCTGGACAGAAGCGGTCTTGGCAGCTTGGACCCTTGAAGCCCTCGTTGCAAAGACAGGCGCCGTTGATGTGATAGCACTTGGCTCCATTTTGGCAGTCACACTTATGAGCACACTGTGGTCCATACGTACCAACTGGACATTCATCCTGGCACCTGTGTCATGGATTTCATGTAAAGAGAACATTTACAGAAAAAAATTAATGTTTCATTACAGCAACAGTACAACAGGGATCTAGCATTTGAAAATTAGGTTTGAATATTAGGGATTCTAATAAGACAGAATACAACTGGCCTGAATCTATCTATAGTGTAACTCTAAAAGAACCACTATCTATTTTTGAATGAGTGACCACCACATGGATGCTTTGTTTGGGCACGCGATTCGGAGTAATTATATATGTGTTGTTCGTGTGTAAAATACAAGACGTTTCCTTGTGAACCATGAGCTAGCGCGCCAACTTTTATTTAAATGCGGCCACAAATATCAATACCAGAAATAAATGTCTCTTCTTCACTGTGTATGGCTTAACAACCTTATGAGGTTATGAGTACATCTACTGGTCACATTCGGTATTACAATTAAGAGTGTAACTGCATATCAAGACAATACACGGGCAAATGGGCGAGATTGTTAGGTGCACTGTTTGGCCCTACGATAGCCGAGACAGTGTACAAAAACCGAGACATATTTTTGGCAATAATTTTGGTCGAAAACCGAATACTACAATAACCGAGGGGTACAAAATACTATGTTCATTACATCACCAGTGCTGGACAAGTTACCAAAACATACAGCGGTGTGAAAAAGTGTATTTTTGCATATGTGTCACACTTAAATATTTCAGATCATCAAACAAATTTAAACTCTTAGTCAATGACAACACAACTGAACACAAAATGCAGTTTTTAAATGAAACTTTGTATTATTAAGAAAGAAAAAAAAATGTGAATCCCTGTTAAAACATAACTGATATTAATTGAGATCTATCAGTATGGAAAAGGTTATGAAGCCATTTCTGCAGCTTTGGGACTCCAGCAAACCACAGTGAGAGCCATTATCCACAAATGGCAAAAACACGGAACAGTGATGAACCTTCTCAGGAGTGGCCAGTGAACCAAAATTACCCCTAGAGTGCAGCAAGGACTCATCCAGGAGGTCACAAAATACAATAATATCCAAAGAACTGCAGGCCTCACTTGCCTCAGCTAAAGTCAGCGTTCATGACTCCACCATAAGAAAGACACTGAGCAAAAGAACATTAAGGCTCATCTCAATTTGGCCAGAAAACATCCTGATTATCCCCAACACCTTTTGGGAAAATACTCTTTCGAAGGTGTGTGTCCCATTACATCTTGCGTAAAAGTAATGCTGCATTTCAGAAAAACAACATTACCCCAACAGTAAAATATGGTGGTGGTAGTGTGATGGACTGGGTCTGTTTTGCTGCTTGGAGAATGAAGGACAATGTCCAGCCATTTGTTCGTGACCTCAAGCTGAAACAAACTTGCGTTCTGCAGCAGGACAATGATCCAAAACACACCAGCAAGTCCACCTCTGAATGGCTGAAGAAAACAAAATGAAGACTTTGGAGTGGCCTAGTCAAAGTCCTGACCTGAATCCTATTGAGATGCTCTGGAATGACTTTAAAAATGCGCTTCATGCTGGATAACACTCCAGTGTGGCTGAATTACAACAATTCTGCAAAGATGAGTAGGCCAAAATTCCTCCACAGCGCTGTAAGAGACTCATTGCAAGTTTTCACAAACACTTGATTGCAGTTGTTGCAGCTGAGGGTGGCCCAACCAGTTATTAGTTTTAGGGGGCAATCACCTTTTCACACAGGGCCATGTAGGTTTGGATTTTGTTTCTCCCTTAATAATAAAAAGGTTCATTTAAAAACTGCATTTTGTGTTCAGTTGTGTTGTCATTGACTCATATTTAAAGTTGTTTGATGAACTGAAACATTTAAGTGTGACAAACATGCAAAAAAATAAAAAATCAAGAAGGGGGCAAACACTTTTTCACACCACTATAAATTAAAAAATCAACATCTTTTTAGTGATGCCTTGCACTACTGCATTACAGCAAAAATCTACGGTATCTATAGTAGTAGTATCAAGAGTAATTGTTAGCTGCTACCAAGTTCCACATTATCCACTAACCACTAGTACAACACTATCGACTACTGACTCTGCAGACCACAGTGTGAAAAGCTGTTTTTTGTTACGGATGACTCGTTAATTCATTAGAAGTTCCATTTCTACAAGAATCACTTCGCTAGACCACTTATTGACCCTCAATGACCACCACACTCAGGACCCCATACAAGCTACTGTGCTCGAGCTATTGCTAACACTATTGCTGTCTGCTGATAAACTAACAATGCAGGTCAGCCAACCAGGCCCGCCAACTTGCATACAATCGGCGTGACAATCATGCGAGTGGCGCTTTTCATACGCACTCACGCCACACCTCTCATTCCCGACGCATTTATAGAAATTCAGGAAAAGACAGCCTGTTTTTGTTTTGGGGAGTTGTCATTGAGCTAAATCTTAAATCTTCTTCCGACACAGACTACAGGTGAGTATCAGCTTATGACTTCAGCTAAATGAGGCTCCTCATATCTGTTGGAAAATGATGACCGATGATGTGTAAACTAATTTGTTTCTAAATTGAATAATTTCTTAACACATTGTACGGTAGCACAGCAGGTACATATACAAAATAATGTTAAAAGAAGAAAAAAGCCTGAGGGGTATTTTTCAATTGTGGTCCTAACTGTTCAACACAATCGTATCAAATGATCTTTTAGTGTAAAACAAACAAGCTTTTGTGAAAATGAAATTATTCAGAGTAGATAAACCAACATGGCAATTTCAAACCATAAGGTTTTAAGGATGCCCTCTGGAGCAGGACACTTTTTTTCTTATGACCAATGTTGCTATTGCTGTAGGGTGGTCATAAGAATCAATACTTCGATACCAAGTTGATGTCAACATGCAAAACATATGTTGATGCCTGCTTTATACAACTTTTCCCGCTGCGAACCGCATCGATTCTTGCTGGAAACGACGTGGGCAGAAAACGCATATGAGCACTGAGGCGACGAAACATTCAGCACCGAAAAAGAACGCCTGCTGTCTTAAAAAAAATAGCTTCAACGAGCAGGCTATGGGTGAAAGCACATCAACTCGGCTTTTCAATAAGCCAGGTAGTACAGTCATAGCCAAAAGTTTTGAGAATGACAGAAGTATTGGTTTTTCACAAAGTTTGCTGCTTCAGTGTTAAATGTTACTATGATATACTGAAGTACACTAAGTCCCCAACTTCCGAACATCTGACATGTGAACATTCGGAGATACGAACGCAAGCTGACTGGTCTATATTTTCATTTATTTGCCCTTTGGAACTCCATATTTATACTGCTACATGTTTGACCAGTAGAAGGCACTGTGACACTGCTAATGGGACCAACAGGTAGCGGGAGAAGAGGACGAGGAGAGAGGAAGGATAAGTTGTAGTTGTATGATACAACCCGGACAGAGCGTGTGATTAAAGTTTATGAAGAGTTAATAGGTCTGCTTATTTCTACACCACCCACAGAACACTACCTCTTTTAGAAGAGTCTAACGACGACGACGATTTGTCCTTTTTTTCAATAACTCCTCCTCCTCCTCCTCCTCCACCACCAACGACGTATGCTCGACCACTCCTCTTCAAAGGTAAATAACATTTATCATTATGTATTATTATATCATTTTTATTATTGTTTTTGTTCATTAATTATCCTGGTTTAATATCACTACTGCATTCAAACTCATATTTACATACATACGCATATACTGTATATGTATACACGTACATGTAGTACCTACATCATTGGTAATATTACATTTTTTTCGACTTAAGAAGAAATCAACTTGCAAACGGTCGTCTAGAACCAATTGTGTTCGTTGGTTGGGGACTTAGTGTATAATTACAAACATAACATGTGTCAAAGGCTGTTCTTAACAGTTACATTAACTTTATGTAAAGAGTTTTTATGTAAAGAGTATTTGAAGTGTTGACTCTTCTTGTTCAATTCACCTTGGCATGCTGTCTATTCACTTCTGTGCCACATCCTGACTGATGACAGCCCATTCTTGCATAATCAATGCATGAAGTTTGTCAGAATTTGCAGGTTTGTGTTTGTCCACCCGCCTCTTGAGGATTGAACACAAGTTCTCAAAGGGATTAAGGTCTGGGGAGTTTCCTGGCCATGGACCCAAAATATCAATGTTTTGTTCCCTGATCCAGTTAGTTATCACATTTCCCTCATGGCAAGGTCCTTAATCATGCTGGAAAAAGCCTGGTTTGTCACCAAACTGTTCGTGGATGGTTGGGAGAAGTTGCTCTCATTGGATGTTTTGGTACCATTTTTTATTCATGGCTGTGTTCTTCGGCAAAATTGTGAGTGAGCGCACGCCCTTGGCTGAGAAGCAACCCCACAAATGAATGATTTCAGGATGCTTTACTGTTAGCATGAGACAGAACTGATGGTAGCGTTCACCTTTTCTTCTCTGAACAAGCTTTTTCCTGGATGCCTCAAACAATCGGAAAGGGGATTCATAAGAGCAAAGTGATTTTATCCCAGTCCTCAGCAGTCTAATCCGTGTACCTTTTGCGGAATACCAGTCCGTACCTGATTTTTCCTTCAGAGACGCAGCCTCTTTGTGCCCTTTTTGACACCAGGCCATACTCCAAAAGTGTTGGCCTCACTGTGAGAGCAGATGCACTCACATCTGCCTGCTACCATTCCTACATAGGTTTGGAGATATTTTTGGGATGTATCACGATATGACGGTATAAATACATTCAGTGGATTCTTGTATATAAAGCCACAAACCTTAACCAATACAATTAAATACACTTGTCTGAAATAGTATAGGACATTTATTGATTTATTGGGAGGAAATTGTGCAATAAAGCAAGCGCTTTTATAGCCTATTAGTCTATTTTTTTGTTTAGCACCATTTCAACATGTTTAGTTTGGGAGGAGGCAGTTTAATGTTTGTAATGATTCCGCCACCATTGAGCGGTCCGCCGAGTAAATACTTCCCCATACGAATGTTCCTTCTCTTCATGATGACAGCATTTCATTCACGTAATGTCAATTTCCGCGAGATTACGCTTTTAACACTAAATTCAATTTTTATTGGCTAATTACGCGATTCCGTTAAAGTGGAAATCATGGGGCCCTATATGCTCTGGTACACGTGAGGCGCCAATGTGTCAATACATGCAATCAAACTACGTTACTGGCACTTAGCCATAAGACAAAGAGTAGCTACTAGCCGGCTAGCGACCAGATTCACCACAGACTCGGCCGCAGCGCATCAGCGTCGTGCTTACAACGCCTCAGACCACTACCAAAAGGTAAGGCTACATATTCAAGATGCCGCCAGTGCTGTTGTGTTTTTTTTGAGTTTGTTAAGTTAATGCTAGGTGTAGGTGTTCGTTTCTATGCAGCTATGTGAAATTAATGCACAGAGAAAGGAAGTTCCGGTAATGAACAAAATACTATAACCTGTCATTATGACTGTACCTGTTACTACATGGCCACACCATGTACATAAAACCATAAAACGTTGTTGGAGGTGTTTTAATAATGGTCTTTATTGGCGGTATAGGTGGGTCCCATTACGTGCAGTAATCGGTTATCGGTTTTTACATCGTTAGAAGGCACAGAGATGTTCATGTCTTACATTTGGATTGTGAACGATTCCAAAAAAAGTGCAGTTTTCCTTTAATGATCTAATAAATGGTTGATTGAGAAGCAGTCTTACTAGCAGCAATATCCTTGCCTGTGAAGCCCTTTTTGTGCAAAGCTATGATGATTGCACGTGCTTCCTTGCAGGTAACTATGTTGAACAGAAGAATAACAACAATTTCAAGCACCACCCCCTTTTTAAAGCTTCCAGTCCGTTATTCTCACTCAATCAGGATGACAGAGTCATTTACAGTCTTTGTCCTTGTCAACGCTTCCACCTATGTTAAGCAGAGAGTCACTAATCTGATGCCAGCTGGTCCTTTTGTGGCATGACTGAAATGCAGTGGAAATTGCGTTATTGGAATTAAGTTCAGTTTCGTGACAAAGCATAACTCTGCAATTAATTTCCATTCATCTTATCACTCTTCACAACATTCTGGAGTATATGCAAATTGCCATCTAAAAACTGAGGCAGCAGACTTTGTGAAAATTAATATTTGTGTCATTTTCAAAACTTTTGGCCATGACTGTAGGAGTCACGTGTGGAGATACTTCGCATTCGAGGTGGATGGATGCAGTGCAATTATAAATTCACAAAAACCAACATGCAAACAGTGCTTCCGAAGTTTTCAAACCAAAGGATTAAACGTTATGAACCAGGCAAAACACCTGGCACCCCAAATTGTTTAAAGAGTTCAATGTGTGTAAGTTCCAGTTTACTAATCACTTGTACCACATTACACGTGACCTGAATATTTGTTCCGTTACTTGAGCTTGACAGCCAGCTTACTATGCTTGTGGAGGTGCGGGCTTTTAATACTCGTTCGCTCCCTTACGTGAACAGAGATGGTTCACTAATAATGTAAGGATAATGTCATGATACTTGACATTATAAGATTCTTGAACTAAAAATTTTGTTTCACACTGTAAAGCAGGGGTCTTAAACTTGCAATTTCATGTGGCCCCCTACTTGACAGTTTAGCGTGTGGCCCGCACACCCCAGGTGAGATGGTGAGAGGCACTTTAGCTTGCTTAAGGAAAAGCAGCTGTTTGAATGGGCAAGGAATAACCAGCACTGAACTCGTAGTACTATCGGGTGTGTGATGCTCAGCCTGACTAGACCACCCATACACTTGCCCTGCACACCATGAAGTCTCACTCAAATGTTTTCTAACAAGTTGGCAGCCCCGCAGCCAATTAGGGTGGCAATCATCAAGAAGCTTGATCATGCTTTGCATGAATATTAATATTGTATTGACAAATACAGTGGAACCTCAGTTAGCGTACGCCATGGTTAGCCATGTTTTTTGGTTAAAGTCGACAACGTACACCAAAATTTTGCCGCGGTTTGCATACGTTTGCATACATTTACACGTTTTGCGTTATGAATACACTGAGTGAATCCAACTGTGTTCCTAAGGTATTTTTAAAAATCACAAAACGCCCATGTTTAGCTTGCCCCTCTATGATGTCATCAGCATTTGACTCTGGTTTGCTGACTAACACAGTTATACCACAACTCTGCTTTTCTTTTGATCACGGCTGCAAAATAACCCAAAATGGAGCCAAAGAAAATTGCAAGTACAAGCACTTTGAAAGAGAACAAGGTGAGAAACACAACTGAATTTAAGAAATCATGTCAAAACATCAAGGTGGTGTTGTGTAGATCTCGCTGCCCTTCAATGAAGGTAAAAGTAACCTTAAACCTTCATCATTTATATGCATTTTGAATTGTTTTTTTGCATTTAAAGCTATAATTGTAAAACTATAAAAATATGTTTTGTCATTTTGGCTTTCTGTAATGGATTAATTGGCTTTACATGATTTCTTATGGGAAAAATTGATTCAGTTAGTTACTACGCTTACTTGTACAGTGGAACCTTGGGTAATGTCATTAATCCGTTCCAGAAGGTTCGACTCAAACCAAAACAGACTCTAACCAAGGCAGGTTTCCCATTGGAAATAACATAAATCCAATTAATCGGTTTCAGACACCCAAATATATTAAAACAAAATACATTTTATCGACAATAATTATACAATATTACACCCTTGGCAAACGTAACAACCACAGAGGATGGGTGAAGTGGAGATCAACAGAGAGGAAGGGATGGAGCGGGGCTACTGCTTGGAAGGGGCATGTTTTTCCACAACAGTCTGATTTTGTCACAGTTAAAAACTTGTCAGGGGAGGAATCCTTCAGCCTCACATAGTCCTAGAATTCCTAGGACTTATTGTTTATCAGGGCTTCCTGTACATCCTGGTGAGATTGGCAACAGTCGCCATCTTCGAACTTTGCCATGACTCCTTTCTTGAATTCAATAAAGGTTTTCACCATCTTTGGTATGCTGCTGTCACTCGCAACCTTCTTTGAACTCATAGCAGCTTATTTAGAGTTTGTCGCACTCGATAAAAAATGCACAGACAGGAGTCAACGCCGAGGGTCCATTGTTTGTCTACTGGATTCTGGATGCCCTACATGTATGTGCCTTACAGGCTGCCGTAGTGAAGTGTGAACTAAGTATCGCAAGATTTTGTCTTGGGCGCATGAGCCGAGATGGCTACATAAACAAACCGAGCACAAATACAACGGTTTGTTAGGCGTGCCATATTGCACACTAACTGGGCAGGTGAAGGCAAACCAAGGCAAAATTTTAGCATAAATTTTGGACATTAAATGAAAAATGTACCGCTGTGATTGAAGGTACCACAGGTACCACTGTAATTGTATTAACATGACATCCCAAACATCAAAAATGAGGAAAGCACTAGCTCTCTAGCAGTTGTCAGTTACTTTTTAAAAGCGAATGCGATGGTTATCAAACTTTGCATAACATTTCACTGCGATGATGAATAACATTTCATCTTGACAAGGATACTGAACTATTTCATCAACTATAGTGAGCCATCCTTTTTACTCCCTGATGACGAGATTTAACATTGAGTGCACTCACATCAATATGAGAGCGAAAGGCTACACATTATGCTGACACCTCTCAGCAACACTCAAGGGCAGCGCTTATAAAGAGACTGCATGGACTGGAATGAGCAGTACTGAAGTACTACCGGTAAATGACATGGATTACAATACAGAAAAAGGGGTATTCATTGATTCGACAAGTTCTTAAACAAGAACACACACCGCCAAGGTGTACGCACACTAGTCCAAGGCCAACGCTGGCATGTTCAGCTGGTGTGAGTGCACCGATCCGCACCCAAGCACGGCACACATCTCGTCCTCTGGCACAACTGGAAGAGGAAGGCGGTGGTGCAGCACTGTCGCCTGCATGTGAGCAACGTAGCTGAGTCATAAAACAATTGGATGGGGTCCCTCCACGCAAGTTGTTAATCATAACCGAAATCATAATAGAATTAGTGTTGCTGGGGAAAAGTCTAGGGCCTAACATAACAGCAGAGTTCCCAAGACAGCCACTTGAACAACTCCTTTGTGCTGTACATAAATTTATTTACAAAAAAAATAAATAAATAAAAAACACCAGCAGTTAACAGAAGTGGTCTATTGGCAAACAGTCCAGAATAATGGGGCCAGTTGGGAGGTGGGAGGATCTACTGCACTTCAGGGGTGTCCAATGTGCGGCTCGGTGGCCATTTGCAGCCCCACAATAAAAAGAAGAAATAATGTGAAAAATCAGCAGTAATTTTACAAGAATAAAGTAAACATATTAAGAAAAAAAAGTTGTAATGTAACAAGAAAAGGTTGTAATTTTACAAAAATAACGTCATAATATTATGAGGAAAAACAATGGAATTTTAGTAGCATAGGGTTGAAATATTGAGAAAAAGATGTAATATTATGAGAAACAAACAAAACAAAATAAAGTTGTAATTTCTGGAAAATTAGGTTGGGGAAAAAGTTATAATATTACGAGAATGAAGTCAAAATAAATATACAGTAATGCAATTTTAGCAGCATTGAGTTGAAATAGTAAAGAAAAAAGACGTTATTTTTTTAAAAGTCTAATGAGAAAATAATATTATGAAAAAGGTTTTTAGGAAGATTATTTAAACAAAGTATAAATATTTAGAAAATAAAAAAACTCAGGAAAAAGAGCGAAGGAAAAGACAAAAGTTGATACTAATAATATGCTTTTTCACCTATATCACAAAGCTGAGATGCACTTTTTTCTTAAAATACTGTATATATAACTTCTTAGTGTAAATACATGTGTTTCTTTACAAAATATCAAAACACCTGGTCACCCCTGTTCTACGTAAAACGCATGCCGCTGTGTGTGCTTAATGATGGGTGGCCCTGTCACACAGCCAAGTAGGAGCCAGTGTCCACCAGAGACAGAAAGAGAAAAAAACAAACAAACTCACACCTCCGAGAACTGAAGGCAAATGGCACAACTACAAAAAAAACACAATAAGACCTCAGTCATACGTTCGGATGCCGCAGTTTTCGTAGAGGCGCTGTAAAGGGGGGAAAACTTTGGACAATGGCAAAAAATGGGTAATTATTAAAAAATAAAAAGAAAGGCGCACCTGTTTGTATGATTCAGTTTTCAACAAAAATGTTCACCGATATTTTGCCCTGGTTTTCGTACACTATATCAGTTATGGTACGGTATTAAGCATTACAAACAAATCCGTTTGCCCTGTACTGTATCATTCCGCTTAATCGGGTGCCCAAACAAAGCACCCTACATGTTGCTGACTCACTGTTTGTGCATTTTTTATTGAGTGAGCTGCTAAATAACACACCATGAGGCCAAATAAAGTTGTGAACTTGCTTTGGTAAAGAAGGTGAGAAACACTATTGAATCCCCCCAAAAATTTTGCGCTTAGTGTAAAAAAGAGTGTGCCCTTCTCACCCTCTCTCTCCCACACCTTCAACAATAGAACCACTTTAAATAAGACTGGAAATAATCCAGAAAGTCAAGGAAATTGCAGTGATACTGCAGCCTGTAAACCTGTCATTGATCACGTGTCTCCCCAGGGGGCGAATCTTTCTCATTAACGGAGTTGAGCTAATACCTCTTCACCGCAACACGTCACTTACTAGCACTCAGAAGATGACAAATCACTCAATTAAATTGTCTTAATAGGAATGTATGTTTTGTATCATGTTCAAATCACGTAGACTTCTTCAAGACTCTTATCTTTGCTAATTCTATTAGAACGTGGAGAGGGTGGAAGACGACTCAATCTTAGAATTATTCAGCGCAGGTTAATTTACCTGTCCGGGCCTGAAATAAATGGATGTCATTTGTGCCAATTGAGAGTAACAATGGGAAGAGAGGAAAAAAAGAGATGGAGATGTACACAGACAGAACTAAAACACATGACAGGAATCCCACACTACATTATTATTATATTATTATTTATAAAAGGAATACTTTCATACTTAGAGCATAGAAAACCTGTTTACAACCTTCTAAATAAGTTTTATTATTATTATCAGAGCCCTCCAGGCATGAAATAATGCCACTACAGTCACCTTTGCACTCCTATTACCCAATAGAGTACACCTCATAAGCCATTTAAGACATAAATAAGACCTATGCTCGGGTGTGTTGCGATAAATGTGTTCCGGTGGCACAGACATCGGGGTCTCAGAGTTGAGTTTTACCTTGGCCTGGGTTACGGACAATTGGGTGGTTTATTGTGCCTGTTGTGAGATCATTCAAACCTGTAATAAAAGCCTGTTGCTGCGGCGATCAAATCTGATGTCACACCTAGTGACCAGAGTAGAATACTACATATCATCACAACATCTTTGAATGCGTCTTCTTTTAGTCATTAAGCCATATTTATAGACACATTTATGCAAGTTGTATGTATTTTTTTGCCTCAAAAGCATTTTTAGGCAAAACAATACATACAACTTGCATAAATATGTCTGTTTTTTTAATAATAACAGGCCAAACAACGACCACAAAACAACATGATTTATGAATTAATATATTTTTGAGAAACCGTGATAGAGTGTAGCCGCAAAATTAGAATGCTGTTGTTCTATGGAACAAACGCGCCGAGGTGCTGAAATCAATGCACAGAATGAACCCTCTTTCTGCCAGTTTGGAGGCGGGAGGAATACAGACACACATGCACATGGCAACATATTAAGGCCAGAAAAATTATCGAGTTCATTTCCAATTATTGTGTGATTAATTACTTAATTTATTATCGTCCCTGGCCTAGTGCCACAAGACATTTTTTCTTGTCTTGTCACATTTTAATCTCGCGAGATCCTGTGACACGGGATCTTGTGACTCCCCTATTTATTACACATATATTTTTTACATTAAAGGTGCTAAAAGCAGTCCAGTGTAGGTCAATACATGTTAAGCTATCGGAACTAAATCCCTACACATTCGTGTTTCAGCATCCACTGCCCAATTAAATGTCCAATTAGCAGATTTTTAGTTCTCTGAAAATAGGCAGACTTTTCTGCAGAAAACACATCTAATTTACCTTAAGTCAGTAGCAATTTATAAATAAATGATAATACAGGTAAAACACAGCATACATGTACTGTACCACTGTTAAAAACAGCAGTGTGTAAAAAATTGACATTTTTATGGGCGTCTCAATTACACACAAGTTTTTGCCAGAAAAAGAAACTGCATAAAGTATTTTTAAATAAACATTATATAACCTTTAACATAATCATTTCATCTTCTAATGTCCCTTACCTCTCTCCAATGTAGCCAGCAGTGCATTGGCACTGACCGCTGATGTGGTCACACAGACCTCCATTCCGACACGTGCACTCCTGGGAGCAATTGATGCCGAATGAGCCAAAGTGACACGGCTGTGCGCACACGGGACCCTAAGAAGGTAGGATGGCAAGAGTTTACCCTTCATTGAAGGATTTGACATGGAAGAGAAGCATGCAAAGTGCAGTCATACCACCCATCCAGCAAGGCAGGAACACTCCCCAGTCACATGGTGGCATGATCCTCCGTTCTGACAGGGACAGCGTTGTTCACACAGGGAGCCATGTTTACCTGGTGGACACGGCTCCTCGCAGCTGGAGGGAAAGAACACAGGCTCCCATTTGAAATGTTACAAATTTCTCTTTGGACATATCGGCAAAAATGCATATTTTCAATAAATGAACATTTTCAGAATGTTAACCAATAACATCTTCAACATTTGTGTTGCAGAACTCTATGCCATAACTCCACATTTACTTTGTGTCCAGACTTTCGAGCATCTTGTATATGACTGAACGTACTTTAACATGCATGCATCCATTCAAAAATTAAACACATAAACACACAACAAATCGGGGAATAAATGGAAGGGGATGTGAATACTTTCTTAATTGGACATATCTTCTCAAAAATGTAATTCAAGTAATAAAGACCAATGATGATGGATTACTCACAAGGCCCCCGTGTATCCAGGTGCACAGAGGCACTTGCCAGTTTCATGGTGGCAAGTTGCACCATTGAGGCACTGGCACTCAAGCAGGCAGTCCTTGCCATAGAAGTTGGGCTCGCATGGCTCCTCGCACCGCCATCCCTGGTAGCCATCGGTGCAGACACAGGCTCCGGTGATTGGATTACACTTGGCCCCATTCCGGCACTGACAGCGATTGGTGCAGTGGGGACCCCAGAAGTCACTTTCACAGGCTGGAAAAACAAAGAGCAGTGTGTGAGGCAACAGGGACACTCGTCAGTGTTTCTTCTTCACAATTGAGTAATAATAGTTCTTAATGTTATATCGCAATGCACGCATTCTTTAAAAGCAGAGGTTGGAGGGTGTCCCTAAAGCCTTGACACATAGACACAAATGTTTTCAATATGCAATTATAAAAAAATATATGTATATATTTTTAATTTAATGTATTATTGCTAAAATATTTCATTATGTAGGCTACATCATTTTATTAATGTTTTTAATTGTGTTTTTTAAATAATACATTATTTTTTTATTACGAATTATTATTTTAAAACATTCATGTATTAAACCTTTTAGTAAAATGTACACACATTATACAAAAAAAGTTTTTAAAAAAAATTATTGCTATAAATGTGTGAGTGTCTTCACTAAGGGCATGACAATGAGTGAGGCCGCTGCCATGATCCTGCTGCTACATGTAACAGCGGATCACTGTTAGGCCTGGATTCGTCATGCCAGGAGATGCCTGGCAATGGAAAATATCCACTGTGATGTCAACGAGAATCTCTGTCCAACTCCAGAAGAGAGACTTGATGCAAATGACAAGTAACTTTTTAGTTGATCAGTTGATCACAATGTTTTGTTTCACTTACTTTTATGGATACTTTTTTGGCATCATGGTTACTTTTCTTTGCCATTCTTCAAATAAACCTGACACTATTATATTTCAAACATATATTTCGCATCTTGTTCAATGATTTTTTTTTTTTTTCTTGACGGGGAAGGATGTGTATGGCAGGAGCTCTGTTGATGAAACTGGAAATTTTAACTATTTTGGTGCTTTCCTGACGACACTTCATGAACACAAGATCAGTGCTGCTTGCTGAATCCCCCAACTTTAACTTGGATAGTCGACAGGTACAGATACAAGTATCGATACTGCTAGCAAGTCTAGCTAACTAGCTAACTGCTGAAGTTCAAAGAGGTTGCTTAGCAACAATGTCAAACACAAAGGAAAATTATTCTGGCTCTAAACTTGCAGAGGAAAATGATTCTGGCTCTGAATTCAAAGTGGACATAGAAACATTGGCAGAATACCTAGCTAGTCCAAGATACCAAAAGTTGCAAAATGCTATCAAGAGCTGCAATGAAGCCTTTGATAGAAGCTTTGAGAGTAGAGAGATCACTCTACCACAAATAATGCGAGCAATTGAGAAGCTGCATTCAACTGTAGAGATACAGTCTGAAGAAAATAGAGCACAGAACAAGTATATCAAAATACTAAGAAAAGAAGTCAAGAAGTTGCAAGATGAAACTGCAGACCTGAGCGCTGCTCTTAAGGAGGTTAAAAACCCTGTGGAAGATATCAAGGCTCTGCAGGACGACATTAAGATACTGCTGAATGATAATGCTGCCTTGCGCTCTGCTCTTCAGGAAGCGATAAACCGTAAAGAAAATACAGCATTTTGCAAGGATGTTAGGGTTCTGCAGGATGATATCAGGGCATTATTGGAAGATAATGCTGCCTTGCTCACTGCTCTCAAGGAGGCTACAAACCATATGGAAGCCGCCTCACGTACTGATCTTAAGGATGCTGAAGACCCCAGGGAAGAAAATAGAGCACTATGCAATGATATCAACATTATACAGGATGATATCACGGCACTATTGAAGGATAATGCTGACTTTCGCACCACCCTTGAGGAAGAGAAAGAAGCAAAGGAGAATATCAAGGAGCAAATGAATGATGTGGTCCTCACAGGGCTCCAAATCACACCCAAGTCAAGAGATGTTCCTTCAATAAAGCAACAGATTGCTAACTTCCTACACTCGAAGGAGGTGGAGGTCGATGTCAACAGTATTGACACTTGCGTCCCACTCCATGGCAGGAACAACACCACACCTGTCATCATTAAGTTCACCAACAGGGAATCCAAAACAGCACTGCTGAAACAGGGAAAGAAGCTAAGAGGCACCAACGTCTACATGAATGAGCATCTGACAAAACGCAATTCCGACATCACCAAGAAAGCACGAGACCTGAGGAAGCAAGGAAAGATTCAAAACACTTGGAGCACTAACGGGAAAATCTACATCAAACTAAAAGGACTGCTTGTTGTCCAAGATATCAGCGATCTGGGAACATATTAAAGACCATATGACTATGACAATAAGCATAATTGCAATAACCTTGACATAGTTAATAAAAGGAACTCGTGTATACAAACTCAGTGTCACTAGCAGTGCAAAACCAAAGAAGATGTGGATATCAACAGGAGAGGAAGGACAGGATAAACAGATAAACAGAAGGAAAGGAAAAGGAGGGGGAAAAAAAAGAAAAAAAGATTTTTTTTTTTTTTTAGCATTTGTGTACCTGTATACTGTATATGTGTATACTTTATACGTATATATGTGCGTAATTGTGTAGGTGCAGATGTAAGTGTATATATATGTATGTGCGTGTTTGTATGTGTATGTACACACATGTATGTATTAGCAATTGATGTGCTACAAGGGGATAGGATTAAATAAGCTCTGCTTCTTCCTACTCCTTTTCGGACATATGCATGTTCGAAATAAATAAAACCAATACCAATACCTATACCAATACCAATGATTACGCTGTCTCCATTGTTGAGAACCACAAAAAGAACCTTACTGAAACATGCATCAAGTGTTTCTTGCAGTAATGTAAGGGATTGAAAAACAACTTAGCAGTGAAGCTATTGGTATCTTACGTGTGGGTGATGTAAAGCCTAGCTCACAACCGGTCGTAAGGGCTCTTCCTACTCCTTTTGGACACGTGGAAACTGTGAATTCGAATATGTGATGTATTCCAATGTAACTTGTATGCATGTTGAAATAAATGAAACCATTACCATTACCATTACCATGGGTGTTAGAAGTACTGTAACTATCAGCACCAGCTTGATTCTGCAATAAGATTTGCGTACCTGAGCGAGCTTTCATTTTAATTAACTGCATCAAATGTGCTTTTCTCTTTCAAGTGAAATCACCATTGATAATCATTGATGATGGTGATGTAACGAACCTTTAATTAAAAATGACATCTTGATGTTATCTTTGTGCTTTTTAGCTGACTAACAGTAAAACTATGGATAAAAGATGTGTGGACATTCTCTTTCACTTAATTTCAATCATATATTCAGAGGAAATACATCGCAAATGGGTAAGGAATTGCTGGTATAAATCAGTAGACCCTAGAGGACAATGAGTACTAACTATGAAACATTTTATTGTATATTACATCATCTATGACAGTATAAATCAGGTACATACCACAGGCTAACCTTCACTCTAGAGGGATGAGCCGTAGGACTTCCAACAAATGTAGACAGTAGATCCAAGAATGTATCATACTGAATGTTTCATCAACAAGGAGGTGGACAAAGCTCAGAACAGAAAAATAATAAATCAGCAGGGCTCTCCTCGTTTTCTACACATCTCTGTTCCTCCTGTCCTCACTTTGTTTTATCATCTTCAGAGCGGGGAGTTCTCTTTATTACTCTTAACTCATGAGCCAGCATCGTCAAATCCTTTATCCTTTCACAGCCTCAATTATTCAGGAGCAAAGAGTCCAAATCAAGAGACTAATGACTTTGATCAAGAGTAGCTCACTGGCACTAAGCAGAACTTTGTGCACTAAATTAAGAATAGAATAATACACTTTGACAAGGGCTAACTCAGTAAGGAATAGCTTTGGGTTTGTCAGTGGTGGAGGAGGTCTTTGCTGATAATCCATCTGATCTGAACAAGAGTGCTTTACTTGCTGGAGTCTGAAGAAAAAAAACAACATTGTTGAGTTCTGTGGCAGTGTCTGGGATACAGCTTCAGGCTGTCTGCAGGTTATTCCATGTACTCCTAATTGTTCAGCATGTTGACAAAAAGCTTTGACAAGGAGAATGATAACACCTCAACACAATTGATTTAAATTAGCATACAGACTTGAAGTAAATGGATTCAAAAGCCATGTATCCACCAAACGGACAGCTCCGCCAATGACATCAAGTATTGCCTCTGAATATTTTCATTCATTCTCAGGGCACTGAATCAAGCAGTCTTCTAGTGTGTCCTATCTAGTCTTCAGGCATGAATTGATGAGATTTGCTCGGATGAGAGGTGAAACATCTTCTAAGGCAACCTGAACAGTCCAGCTGTGATCAAGTCAATGCCCTGAGAAAACAATCTATATCCTTTTTAAAAATTATACAATCATAGCCAAAAGTTTACAGAATGACACAAGTATTGGTTTTCGCAACGTTTGCTTTGTTTCAAATATTTTTGTCAGATTTTACTATAATATACTGAAATATGATTACAAGCATTTCATACGGGTCAAAGGCTTTTATTAACAGTTACATCAAGTTAATGTAAAGAGTCAATATTTGCAGTGTTGACCCTTCTTTTTCAATTCACTGTGGCATGCTGTTAATGCACTTCTGGGCCCCATCCTGACTGATGGCAGCCCATTCTTGCACAATAAATGCTTGGAGTTGTTGAATTCTTGTCAGAATTTGCAGGTTTTTGTTTGCTTGTCTTGAGGATTGACCACAAGTTCTTAAAGTTTTGGGGACTTTCCTTGCCATGGACCGAAAAGGTCGATGTTTTGTTCCCCGAGTCGGTTAGTTATCACTTTTGCTTCATGGCAAGGTGCTACATTATCCTGGAAAAAGCATTGGTTGTCATAAAACTGTTCTTGGATGGTTGGGAAAAGTTGCTCTTAGAGGCTGTTTTGGTACCATTCTTTATTACCTCCGCCTAGCGCAGTGCAAAGCGCAAGCACAGCGCGGAGGTTATGTTTTGTTTGTTTGTTTGTGTTCAAAATAACTTCAAAAGTTTTGAATGGATTTGGATGAAACTTTCAGGAATTGTCACAAATGGGATATCGAAAACCTGATGTTTTTTTCCTGGAGAGAAGTGGCTTCTTTGTGGCTTTCTTTGTGCCCTTCTTGACACCCGGCCATTTTGCAAAAGTCTTCGCCTCACTCTGCGAGTAGATGCACTCACACCTGCCTGCTGCCAATCCTGAGCAAGCGCATCCCGCAGCTAAATCGACTTTGGGACACAGTCCTGACACTTGCTGGACTTTCTTGGGCACTGTGGTGCCTTCTTCTCAACAATTGAACGTCTATCCTTGCAATCCTACTATGAGCAATATCCTTGCCTGTGAAGCCCTTTTTGTGCTAAAGCAAAGATGACTGCACATGTTTCCTTGCTAGTAACCATAACAGAAGAAGAACAAACCACCTTCCTTTTAAAGCTTCCAGTTGGTTATTCTCACTCACTCACTCACTCACTCACTCAGTTATTCTCACTCAAACACCTATGTGAACCAGAGAATCACTAACATGATGTCAGCTGGTCCTTTTGTGGCAGGGCTGAAATGCAGTGGAAATGTTTTTTGGGGATTAAGTCCATTTTCATGACAAAGACAAACTTTGCAATTAATTGCCATTAATCTTATCACTCTCGAGCATATGCAACTGCCATCATAAAAACGGAGGCAGAAGACTTTGTGACGTCTAATATTTGTGTCGTTCTCAAAACCTTTGGCCAAGTTTGTAGAGTGCACAGGAACAGTAGTATTTTGTATTTTTGTACGTAAAAGTATAGGATCGCTATTGTGTTGGATAGTGTGAATGATATCATTTGCATTCCGGAGTAAGGAGGTGGACTTCATTCCTCATTGATTTTATTCATAGACTTATTAGTTTAGTTAATGAGTCCACACATAACGTGTGATAGTTGTTGACTGACTCAGTCACGTAACAAAACAGTTTCTTGTACTGTACAACTATTTCCTGACACAAAGAAAAATTATGCAAATATAAAAAACTTCATTAGCCACTATCAGGTGGCAGTCATTTGGTTGAGTAGTTTTTTCCCCAGGAAAGTGATAAAGATTATTTCAATATACATTTTGCATTGTTACATAAACATACATTTATTTGCAGAGCCTGCATGTCTCTTTGAAGGGCCGTGATATAGGACCAATCAGGCATACTTTCAGTGTACAGTGGATCCTCACATATCCATGATTCAACATTCACGTCCCTACAACAATGGCTATTTTTTTTTATTAGTGGAAAAACATGCTCATTTGTACTTATTCTCTACAAAAATAGCTTTAAAATTTTTTTTGACAGAAAACACTTCTCATTCCTCCTAAGTCGGTCAAAATGTATAAAGTATGTGGTTGTAAAGCAAAAAATGTAGAGCGCAGTAATACAACTTATAGTACACCATTAACCTACAGTATGTGCATGTTTTTGGAATGTGGGAGGAAACCGGAGTACTCGGAGAAAACCCACGCATGCACAGGGAGAACATCCAAACTCCCAAAGCAATTTATTACAAACAAGCATTAAAGTGAAATAGACTGTTCATCAGCTGATCTTTGAAGACGTTTCAATATCTTACCGCGTCCAAACTCAGCAGCAATGGCGCGCTGCGGGAGGCCTTGCTTATGCAACTCAACAATCCGACCGCGTTTACAGAGAGAAAGCTTTTTTGCATTTGCTATGAAGAGATCATCAGAAAACGATATTGAATCCACATTTTTGCCAAGATTTCGGATTTTAATAGCTGTGTTTTTTTGATCAGGTGATAAACAGCCTATTTCAGTTTAATGCTTGTTTGCAATAAACTGTGTACTCAAAATGTTTTTTAGTCTCACTTCCGTTTCTTCTTTTTGCATTCTGAAGCTCTACTTAGAACCTCCTTAAGATCCAACAGTGCAAAATGTAAATTCTTGCAATTTTTCAACTGGTCTTAAAGTTTTCCTCAGGAGTGTATTCAATGGTAAATGTTAATATTTGTTGCTTTTACTGTATTTTGCATATTGTGTGCTGCTGAAAAACATTTAGATAAATCATGTAAAACCCATAATAAAAAAAAAGATCTCAAAACTGTTCTTTATCTGTCATCGCATTGAAGACTTCAACCTATCAAGAATCATCCAATCAAATCAATCTCAGCTGCACTCACAACGTCAGCCAACCACCAGCGAACAATCCAATCAGAATACACACTCACAGACACACATACAAGTCATATCCGTACAGCCTCTAGCTTCTTTCATTCAGTTTTAATTATGTGACACCTTTGTCAAAATGTTGGAGCAGAGGCAAAGCTAACAGAGGGGCCGCAAGACACAACACCTTTAGTAATAAACACACGCTGTGTTATTGTTTTGCTTTTACTGCGAGCACAGGCCGAATAGTATACATTATTAAACACCACCCGCTTATTTATTCCAAACAAAGCGATAATGCGGCTTCCGTAAAATCACATAAAAAAAGCTTACTATAATAACAGTAGCTCTCAAAGTTACGCAACAAGCTAAGATTTTAAAACTAGACAAGAATACGATTTTATTATGAGCATTCTTTTTGGATTTCTAACCATTATTACATTTTCACACTACGATACTGGACAATATTCATTTTACAGATAAAGTATGGGTATTTTTTTGCAATTTAAAACCTACATAATCCTCATAGTGGGCAACGGTCAACTGCCAAACCTGAGTGATGACGATGCAATTGACCCATAAACCTACATGCACACTTGTGTTTAATTTAGAGCCATTGATTTCCTATTTCCAATTAATAACTGTAATTAGTGGAAGCATATTTCACGCTGTTTGGGAGATGGGTCGATGAGAGGGAGGACTGGCCAGATGGATGACACAGTTTACAGCTCGCATGGCTGGAATGAAGTGTCTCTTTTTAGTAACACTGACCGGCCCAGCGATTGTGAGAGTGCATGTGGATCACTGTTTTTCTTTCAAGGAGACATAGCAAAACTGCATTCATCCACAAAAAATATGACTTTTCTTGCATAACTTTCCTAGACTGTACAATTGCTGTAATTAGAATTTGACAAAATATTTACTGGCCAGTGTCGAACGAGATGCTGGCATGACTCAAATTACATTGCTTCAAAAATATCCTTTCATGAATGATAATTATATTTTAATGATCCTGTTTTATGCAAACGTGGCCCATAAATCTAAGTTGCGCTGATGGCTCCATTTGGCATGGGTTAGAGGTCAAACCTCATGGAGCACATTACTGAGGAGGAGTCACCCACCACACCACTAAAGTAATAGCATTAGTAGGAGGATCATTTTACCATTGCTAAACAAACCCTCACTTTTGTATAGATTATAAAATAGTCATATTAATAAAATAGTAATATAGTAATCCTTTGTTTTTAATTGGTTTCAGACACGATTGTGATGAATGAATTTCATGATTACTTATTTATAAAAGGAACATTTTTATAGTTAAAGCAGAGAAAACAATCTTCTAAATAAAGTTTTTTTTTTGCATTGTTAGAGCCCTCTAGACATGACATAAGGCCATTATAGTCACCTTTACACTCCTGTTACCCAATTGGGTAGACATAACAGAAAGTCTGGGCTTCCCTGCTTAGGCTGCCGCCCCTGCGAGCGGACCTTGAATAAGCGGAAGACGATGGATAGATGGATGGCTCGTGTGTGTGTTGCTGTAAATGTGCTCTGGTGCAAGGGGAGCTGAGTGGGGGCAGACAGGAAGTGACGTTGAGGGTTCAGAGTTGAGCTTTCGCTTGGCATGGGTTACGGCTGCAACAGTAGCCCCTTGTTAAGGATTATTGTGCCTCAAGTCTGGTGTTTTTGTGTCTCACCAAACATTAAAGTAACATTACTGACACCTAGTGACCAGTGTAGAATATTACATACTATCACGTCTTGGAACATGTATTCTTTTCTATTTTACTTAATTTAGCCATTTTATGCTCAAAAATACTTAATATCTACTTAAATAATATAAAATCATATTAATAATAGGCCATATTCAACCACAAAACAGCATGATTCATTAATTGGTAAATTTTGGGAAAACCATGATAGAGTGAAGCCGTGAAATTTGAATCAAAGGAGGTGGCTGTGGATGTAAACAACATGATACATGCCTGGCAGAAACAAAAACACCACACTTGTCATTATCAAGAAATACAAAGGAGCTTTGCTGAAGCAGAGAAGCAAGCTGAAAGGAACAAACGTCAAATGAACGAGTATCCGAGGAAGCGGGGGAAAATGCAAGGCACTAGGAGCACCGACTACATCAAGGTAAATGAGTGACCAGAAGAAGCCAAAGTACCTTTTTGCCAAAAGACATCAAGGAAGTGGCAAATTTCAAACATCGCTTCATCTCAACTACAGGGAAAACAAATGGCACAACACAAGCATGACACAAACATTTCCCCAGTCCGATGGAATACACAATTGACCATAACCACACTACAATACAAAGGATTGCTGAACAAGAAGATCTGGAATTGGAAACGTTTTGCCACGCTGACAATAAGCAGCTAGATTTGGAGAACGACATCGACCAAGACAACAACAATATCGAGCCATATATGTGGTTAGATATTATTGTTCCACCTTTAGATTCGGTCTCTTAGCTCAGTGCATTTTCAGTCTAATAGCTCCTCATAGAAGTCCTTCTTGCCACACACACTCACACAGCACAACTGGAGCTGCAGGACACGCAACTCCGAGTCTCTGAGTAGTACCAATTAATCCAGCCTTTTCTAACATTCCACACTACAAAATAAGTAATAAAAGTATGTATGATTCGTGCTGACATTGGATTGACACCGGTAAAGGCAGATATTCAAGGATGCAATATCGGGTATTGGATCGCGAGTGAAACAGGACAGCCCTAATTCATTTATCTTATTTGTTAAAATCTATTATTAATTTGTCTTTATTATCATTCCATTCTCTCTTGTTGTTCACTTATCCCTTATTTTTATTTTTTATCTTTTCTTTTCTTACACTTTTTATTTTTCTTGTATTTTCCCCTCATCACTGCACAGGATATTCTGTCAGTTTTTTGTTATTCCCATGTGAATATTTGTTCATTTATCTTTAACCACTTAATTTATCTTATTTCCATTTAACTACTGTATTCATTATCATTTGATCTACTCTTATTATTCACTTATCTATTTTCGTTGGTTTTGATTTTTTTTAGGTGGAGAAGGGGTAGAATTAAATAAGCTCCGCTTCCTCCTCCTGTTTTTCAGTTGAATCGGTCAAATGTAAGCCTGATGTTCCTCAACATAACTTGTTATCCATGTCCAAAACAATAAAACCATGACCATGACTTGTTGGCAACATCATTAGCATACATTTGCTATAAATGATTCCATAGATGCTACACTTGCGTTCACGTTTCTTGGTGGGGGGTCAAGTCTGCTTGAAGTGCATAGTGACAGAAGTGCAGGACAAGGGAGGTAAGTTACTACGGTGTCCCTCTCCTCCTCACCAACGTAGAAGACAAAAAGCCCAATGAATAATTTCTGCCTATTTTCAAGTGAAAGCAAAATCAGCTCTGCGGGATTGAGGAAGGAGGAAGGATTTATTGTGCCGGTCACCTCAGGTGAAAGCCAGCAGTGGATGATAAACAAGTTTTGTGGAAATTAATCAGAGTGCCGGGAGAGGAATGTTGGTAGTGAAGGAAGAGGGAAGCAGTGCCGAGTGGGCAAGTCCTTTTACACTTTAATGGCTTGTCTATCATGAGGTTTGGCTGGTGTGAGGTCACGTGGGATTGGAGGGAAAATGGGAAATCAAAAGGTTTCTGAGGTGAGGTGCCAGTCCATTTTCCTCTTTCCTTTGAGACAAAAGATTGATGGCATTTCCAAGAGAGAAGAAATGTTTGATAGCAAATAACAGACTCAAAGTCTTTGCTGATAAAGTCCTTGTGCTCTAAAGAGCAGCTACGCAATATACTTTGAAAATCACCCTCATTACTTACATGACCAAATTCCTGACAAATCACATCTTGGGAAACGCCTCTTAATTACGTAATGAATCAATCGCAGGTAGTGTGAGGTTCCCGTAGTGCCATCTTACTACGGCATTCTAGACAAGTTGCCAAGTTGAAATAATGTAATGAAGTTTACTTTTGATACGTGATTTTTACCTGTCTGACACTTGAGAGAAGCTCCTATGGCAGCTAGGGTGAGGTCTCCCGATGGACATATGCGTCCTTTAGGACATATCCGTCCTTTATGGAATTTTACTTCCATTATTATCCCTTGTAGACGTTGCTTAAAGCTGCAAGCAGCGTTGAATGGGCCCTCGCACAAAGTGTATCCACTCGGGCAGTGATTCCCAACCAGAGGTAAGTGTACCCTTAGTGGTACGTGAGCAAATTGCTAGGAATACGTGGAAACATTTAAGAAATCATTCCCAAGGTGATAAGTAACCATTCTCAGTCATTTCATATTAAGCCTGACAATAAAAATGGAACGCGTGGGCTACAATTAGTTTCCACTGGGAGACAATAACCTGTGATCAGTTGTGTTACATTCTACTTTTGGAGAATTATCAACACGTATGACTGAGGGGGTACTCATGATACCATAAAAAAGGCTCTGGGGGTACACAAGACAAAAAAAGGTTGGGAAACACTGCACTAGGGGTGCTGTGAGATTAAAACGTGACAAGATTTCTGGTTAAAAAAAAAAACCTCTCTATTGTTAAATAAATTAGATAAAGATAGATAAACAAAAGATGAATAAATCAATCATACGATAAATTTCAATTAACTTGATCATTTTGTCTGCATGGTTTTGTGACAGGGTTAAATGAAAATTTTACATATTTTTTCATTGTCTTAAAAATTCATGATAAAATCTTTTCTTTTTCGTTTTGTGGACCTCTAGTCTCGCTATGTGAGTCGGGTGTCTTGTGACCCCCCCCCGGGTATCCAACATCATACCAGCATATCATCGTCATCAAACATAAACAATATTACTGTCAACATTTTGTTGAGACCAAATGAACAACTAATGAAATGAAATACATCATAACAATGCAACGACACCTTTTCAAATGCAATAAACTTTTGTTTCTCGTAAGAATTTGTTAGCATTGTTTATTTTGGAATGTCAAGATGTAGATTATATCATATCATTATATAAACATCAACCTCTCTAGGGACAACAGATGGAAATCTGTGAATCTGGGAATCTGACATATTTACATACCGTGTATGTGTTCATAATTATGCACTGAAATAAATACAAATATTACACTTATAACATGGGTGGGCCAACAGTGCCATCTTTTGGTCGAAAGTATGAATTGCACATATTAACACGCATCATACGGTCTTCATTTTTGCAATAAAAATAGAAAGTGTAATTTCAGATTAGATTCGTCTTAACTCCCCTCCCAATTGCCATTGTTCACTCGTGACAGTTCGTAAATATGCCTCACACACTTATTTAAAGCATTAAAAGTCTAAAATGTATAGGTAATCACCACTAACATGGCAGTTTGTGCCATTTGGTGGACTTATTGAGCTGTATTTATTGAGAGACTATACAGTAATTCCTACTTTTCGCAGTTAATTGGTTCCTGTGATAAATGAATTTCCGCAAAGTAGGATTCCTTATTTATAAATGGAATATTTTTGTAGTTGGAGAATAGAAAAGCTGTTTCCGACCATCTAACTACAGTTTTTAACGTTATTAGAGCCATCTAGACATGAAATAAGACCCCTGTAGTCACATTTACACTTTACTCAATATAATAGATGTAATAAGAGGGGAAAAAAGGTATTTAAGACATAAATAAGACATGGAAGAGTTCCTTGTTGTTTCTTTTTTAACTTCCAGTTTCTGTACAGTACTTCCTGCAGTGGCTACTACGTATCATCTTTGAGTGCAACTTCTGAATGCCTTATATTTGCATTTGACTTCATTTAGTCATGAATATGCTTGAAAATGCTTAAATTAGACAAAAAAATTTAAAAATTGCCTAATTTTTGCATATTTTTTGACTAATACTGTAATAGGCTGTATTCAACCAGAAATCAACGATGATTTATTAATTAATATATTTTTTAAAAACGATGTCAGAGTGACAGCAAGGGATTACCATATGTAAGTTTCACTGTGGTGCATTCAAGGGCTGCCGGACAAAGCTCAAAATCTCAACGCTTGAAGAATAGACATTATCAGTGAAACACAAAAACATAAACATGTAAAAATTGTGGAGTTGAGGTGTGTGAGGTGGATGCCGTACATTGTACCTGTATTATCACGTCTTTATAGAAATCATTCCTGATTTATGATGTGTTTTCTGCAGGCAAAAAAAGCCTACTTTTTTAAGGAACATTTTTGTTCCAAAATTTCATCAATTTGTGGGGTCAGGAATGCTGAATCACAAATGTTTGGGGATCCACTATAATTTATATGACCGTTCATCCGTACGTGATACAGTGAGTGCCATTGAATATAACGGGAGGGGAAACTATGGAGTGTAAAGGAACCACCTCTGACTTCCAAACTGTTTGATTATAAGTGATTGTGGATTGTGGACTCATAATAAGTAAAAATTATATCAACCGCATCTCAAAACTTGTAAGATATGTGTTATTACGCTTCTTTTTGCGCCTTAATCCGTGTTGTTGTTGCAAGCAGACAAATAAGGTGATGAAAAAGCTTGTTAATGCAATTCAATTGTGCGATTAATGTGTATAAACAAACTTGTCTCCTAATCATTATAGTGCTGTTTTGAGACTAATTTCCTTTGTGTGTGTCTTTATCTGACTTCTTATCGGATTGTGCTGCCCAAGATGCCAATATTTTTTTTTTGTTTGTTCTTTTTTCAGCGTATTCTGTTGACCTACGTTTGAAGACACATGGCAAAGAGTAAGAGACTAAGAGTTCCGTCATTTATATACAGTCACCCCTTGTCACATCGCGGCTCGCATTGTGTGGCTTCACTCTATGATGGTTTTCAAACATATATTAATGAATAAATCATGCTGTTTCACGGTTGAATACAGCCTATTGAAATTAGTCAAAAAGATATGCATATTTAGGGAAATTGTACATTTTTTTTGTCTAAATTAAGTATTTTCAAGTATAAAAACGACTAAATGAACAAAAATACCAAATACAATATAAGCCTTTCATGTTTTAATTAATTGTGAACTTAATATTCTACGTTATTCTTCTACGTCGCCGGAACAACAGGCTTTTACTGCAGGTTTGAATTATCTCACAACAGGCACAATAATAATAAAATAATCAGGATAATAACACAGGCTACAGCTAAAACTCAACTCTGAACCCCCTACGCCACTTCCTGTCCTCCACGGGAAACACATTTACTGCGATACACACGAGCATGAGTTTCATTTATGTTTTAAATGTCTTATTTTCTCTGGTTATATCTACTATATTGGGTAATACAAATGTAAAGGTGACTGTAGCGGTGTTATTTCATGTCTAGAGGGCTCTAACAATGTTTAAAAAACTGTATACAGAAAATCGTAAACAAGTTTGATATTTTACATAGACATTAGCACTGACAAATACGTACTGTAAGTAAGTCAGTAAGATAAGTAAGCAGCCTACGTACCTTTTATCCCGGTTGGCTGCGCACACAGTGTCGGGATTACAACATGACATTAGAATGTCCCAAGCAGCTGTGGTTGCATTTTCAGACTGGGACAAAATGTGTTTTGTGGGGTTTTTTTGTTTTTTTTTACGTGTGGGGGAAATGTGCATTTTTTTCAAATATCCGTGTTTGTGTCCAGTCATTCCTTTTTTTTTTAAACATTTTTTTAAGGACTTTTAAGACATATACAATTTTATTTGATTTAATCTAGAATCAATGTTTTTTTGTTTAATTAATTTTATTTAAAAACTCTTGACATTCCAGTTACAATGTTAAATACTCTTCCGAAATGACAGTTTATTGCTTTTGATACGGTGTACTCGCATCATTATGCCATGTACTGTATTATCAGTACATTCATGAAAAAATGGTCTCAAAATAATGTTGCCAATAATATCGTATATCAGCAATAATTTGTGCAACAGCAAAATTTGTTATCGTGACAGGCCTACAGCTAGTAATGTTGAAGGAGTTGTTGATACCAGGAGGAATACTTGATTATGCAAATCGTTGCAAGCTCTTTGTTTGCTGAGATCCCCGATGCGGGTCAATTCAGTGCTATTTTCCAAACAGGCTGGACTGTGGGCTTCAGTTGGACACGTATGCTTCAAGGAATGATCTTTCCAAGTTTTGAATGTGTTGCTAGTTGTAATTAAAGAAATGCCAAAGGATAGGATTAGGACAACGAGAACAGCTGACTCTTCCTAGATAACCCGAACACAGCCAATCACCCCTCTGGGGTTGTGGTGAAATTTTATTCAAAAGTTTTCTGGTGAATTAATGGACTTAAGAGGTATGCTGACACAGCTGCAACTGTTAACTGGGCTTGGCAGAAGCACGCATGCAATGACGTCCACTTCAGCTCCTTGCAACAAAAGCTGTATTCGGGTTTGGCAGTACAATTGGTATCCCCATAGGCCGGTGGTGTCCAATGTGTGGCATGGGGGCCATTTGCGGAGCGCAGCTTATTTTTTCACTGTCCGGTGGCAGAATTTTAGGAAAAACATGAAAGAACATTACCAGGAGGTTTAGTGAAAAGGAAATAAAAGGTTACAAAACAAAGCTTCACATATGCTACAGTGGTTCACAAATGAATAAAGGCAGCGGATCTCAGCGTTTTTTCAGTGACGTACCTCCTGTGGAATATGTTTTCAGCCAAGTGCTCCCTAACCTGGGAAAAGCATTTTTGGTTGAAAGAAAGACGTAAAACACAGCACTGTAGCATCACTGGTCACCGGCCTCCCATGACGTGCAATGTTAGCTGGCTCAACGAACTCGTTTTCTCTCGTTAGAACGCACAGAAAAGGGAAAGAAATACGTGTTCGTGTTTCACATAAGGATTGTGAATGATGGGCAAAATTCCCCAAAAATTTGCAGTTTTTCTTTAACCGCTTTAGTATGAGAGATGATGGGTTGCGTTCAAAGACACCACATAATTTAAAATGAATTCGCATGTTTTGAGTGTACTGTACTGTACGTGTTTTTTCTCAGATTTCGGAGCATACTTAAATGCAGCAAATTCTACTCACGCAGTCAGAGTTTCGTTAGTGTCTGATGAGATTATCTACGCACTGTTTTTCTCTGTCTTTGTGTTTATATTGACCACACATACACACAAAAAAATAAAAACGTTGCTGTGATGTTCAGACTGTCCATGAATGCATCTCGTAATCATCACAAAAGGCGCATAAAGTGACAATTTTATGACAATAATTTAAAAATATTGTTATTTTAGTAGCAGAGAGCTGAATTTTTTTAAGTCATGAAATTATAAGAAACATTCATTCATTCATTCATTCATTTTCTATGCTGCTTGCCCTCACTGGGGTCACAGGTGCATGCTGGAGCCTATCCCAGCTGACTTTGGGCGAGAGGCGGGGTACACCAGTCAATCGCAGGGCACATAGAGACAAACAACCATTCACACTCACATTCACACCTATGGTACCCGCAGGAAACCACGCACACACGGGGAGAACATGCAAACTCCACACAGAGATGCCCAAATGGAGATACAAACCCAGATCTTCCAGATCTCCTGACTGCGTGACCAACATAATATTATGAGAAGAAAATTTATCAAGATTATTTAAGAAGAAAATTGAAATTTTTGGGAAAAAAAACAGTAACAATAGGAAAGAAAAAGAACAAAGTTCACACTAATGATATGCTTTTTCACATATATCACAAAACTGAGATGCAGTTTTTTTTCTTGAAATACATATAACATCTTAGCATATTGCCTTACAAAATATCACAGGGGCCCTTGCATCCTTTCATTTTTCAGTATGTGGCCCTCAGTGGAAGTTTGGACACCCCTGTGCTATGTTTCTTCCAGACTTTGAGGCTGACGTGCAAACCCCTAGGCCACCGTGCAGCCGTACCACCATTCCACCCAGGAAAAATGATGGTTCAAATAAATCATTAAGGGTATAATAATAATAATAATGATCATAATAATCATAATAATAATAAAACATTCATGCCCATGATGAGTGCATGTAGTCTCCTGACTGCAACTGCATGTATAGGAACAACTGAATCATAATATAAGTATACATAAAGTAAAATCTTCTCCTGAATGAGATTCAGAACAGGACAGGGCCCAGCGGAGGGAGCGACTAATTGGGAGTGACTCCAAAGTGTCACCCCCTTCACGTGGGCAACAGATTAGCTGCCAAATGAATCTGATGCTAATGAAGAGCAGTGGGAAACATGTAGTGCTATGCAAAGCTGAAATGAGAGTTGATACTTAGCGACAGCTTTCTGTTCTGCGCAGGAGAATACAAAAAGGAAGACTCGGATCTGCAAAATGGCTATTAACCTTTTAAAGCCGCCGGACCCCAGTAGCACTTAAATGGGCAACAAAAAAGATGATGTAATGAATAATTTCATAAAACAAAACACAAATGAAACAAATTTTGCAGCATTTGACACTTAGCCGCTTCCAATGATACACGTTATCATTCCCCTACCGCTAAAACACACCGAACAAGCAGCATCATGTACTCTTATCCAGTAGCGACAATATGTGCATTTTCACATCTACAATAACCATCAAAGATCCTCGATGCAGATCTTGTACATGCAAAGAAAAATGCTATTTATTTTGTCTTTTTCTAGCAAGTTACTCAAGCCCAGGCTTTAAAAGGTGAAACCTTATTGATCGTTTGCTAGGCGAGTTGTTTCGCCTCAAACTCTTGTGCCTACTCACAAGTAATGGATGCTTAACGTCAGTGCAAAAGTGAAGGATTAATTGCTGAGTGCTCAACTAAATCCTTTGTTGTTAGTTTGCCTTTCCCCTTTTCCTTTAGGCATGGCTGAGTTTCAAAGGAGTATCTGCATTGAGGTGAAAAGGTTATTGGGGACAAATTCAAAAAGGCATCAAGGACCTTTTCAAGGAAATCCATCAGCCGTCTGTGTCTTACTGCTGGCTGCCTTTCATTCAGATTTATATGACATTCATCCCTCGCAATATCGCGGTTCGATTATCGCTCCCTCGCTATATCGCGCTTTTTTTCCAGAAATTCATTAATTAATGATCATTATTTTGTGGTAGACTATGGTTTATCATTACCCAAAACATTTTAAAGTACAAGTGGTATGTAGTATTAAGGTCACTAGGCAGCAGTAATGACAAAAAACATCGAGACATTACTTTGAAGTCAGCCATGGCATGTTCGACATGATAAGAGTGATAAAAAGTTCACCTCCCATCCTATGTGGAAGTTTTGACTTCTTGAGTTCAGAAGAAAGAAATTTGAAGCTAACTGGTTATCTTGTTAGCTTGCTAGATAGCGGCTGTCTCGAGTCTCTGCAGCATATGAGTTGCAATATGGTGTAAATGAAGAATAATAGGAGTGTAAAAGGTGACTATAGGTGTGTTATTTCATTTCTACAGGGATCTGGGTCTTGCCCCAGGTGGAGGAGTTCAAGTATCTCGTGGTCTTGTTCTCGAGTGAGGGAAAGTTGCAGCGTGAGGTCCATAGGCGGATCGGTGCAGCGTCTGCAGGATTGCGATCGATGTTCTCACCCTCACCTATGGTCATGAGCTTTGGGTTGTGACCGAAAAAACGAGATCGCGGATAAAATGAGTTTCCTCCGTAGGGTGACTGGACTCACCCTAAGAGGGTGAGGAGCTTGGTCATCCGGGAGGAGCTCAGAGTAGAGCCGCTGCTCCTTCACATTGAGAGGAGCCAGTTGAGGTGGCTCGGGCATCTAGTCCGGATGCCTCCCGGACGCCTCCCTGGTGAGGTGTTCCGGGCATGCTCAGCCAAGAGAAGGCCCCGGGGCAGACCTAGGACACGCTGGAGGGATTATGTCTCACAGCTGACCTGGGAACGCCTTGGTGTCCTCCCGGTGGAACTGGAGGAGGTTGCTGGGGACTGAGAAGTCTGGGCTTCCCTACTGAGACTGCTGCCCCCGCAACCTGGACCCGGATAAGTGGAGGAAAATGAATGGATGTCTACAGGGCTCTAATGTTAAAAACATATTTAGAAGATCATAAACAGGTTTTCTATGCTGTAACTACAAAAATATTCCATTCATAAATCCTACTTTGCAGAAATTCACTTATCACGGTCTGAAACCAATTAACTGCAAAATCCCATGATTACTGAAGCAAAAACAATGTCTATCTTAAATCTAAAGAAAACCTCATTTTAGCATACATGTATCAGCATACATGTATCAGCAGTGTTTTTTCAAAGGACGTCTGTGGATGAAACATTACAATTACAATAACTGATTGATAATGGATTTGCATGCCGCCTATCTTTACACCCAAAGCACTTTACACTGAGAAGCCATTCGCTCAACAATGGCAATCTACATCTATAGCCACACCTACCCTAGGGGAGACTGACGGCAACGCGGCTGCTAATTCGCGCCAATGGCCTCTCTGACCAGTACCTAACATTAATTCACATTTATACACCCTTGTGGACACCACTGGAGGCAAGGTGGGGGAAGTGTATTGCCCAAGGACACAACAGTAGTGACTGTGATGAAGGAAGCAACCCTCCCGTTTCTGGATGACCTGCTCTACTGTACCTCCTGAGCCCCTATCCACCCCGCACAATGTACAGTTAATAGTATCTACATGCAGTACTCGTGTTACGGCTTTTTGACGCACTCCCATAAATTATTAATACTTTCTAAAAAGAAAGAGAACTGGTTATGTGCACTCGCCAGAAGAATGCCTAGTCGAGCGTCGGTACACTGAGGAAGGACAAAGTCACTTTTGTTCTTTTTAGTTAACTTTTCCCCCCTCATGATGTCTCCCAATTGAGGCAGACTCTTCTGATGGCAATGCATCAAAGAAAAGGAAAGTGAAAGTGAAAAGTGAAGCAAAATTAGACATGGTAAAATGCTCAGAAAGTGAAGAAATGCCCAAAAACAGTGGCTGCAAGAACCATCATGAAGGATAAAGACGGTATCCTTGAACATGTGAAGGGATCTGCTCTTATGAAAAGGACAGTGATAACTAGGCAGCGTGTGATCTCATTACGGAGACTTCCGCCTCCCAATAAGCCCGTTTCTCTCTCCCTTGCAACGCCCATTCCACTGTGCAATACAACCACAGGGATGAAAAAAGGAGTTTTATTTTTATTTTTTATTACTGTTTCATGTCAATCTAGTACCTTTTTATTACTGTATTTTATTTTATGTCTTTCACTTCATGGGTTCTGTGTAAAGTGAGAGTGACTTCCACTAAAACGTGTCTCACATTGACACTGACCTCCTTCACAACAGTCATATTGACATTATGAAAGAGAAATAGTGTCAATAGACTCCTGACTGTGAGGCCTACTGGTCCAAGTTTTATGATACCCCTGCGTATAAAAACAGGAAAGCAGCAATTTGCAATACAACATGAAACTGTGCCGCATGAGACTGACAGAAAGCAAAGACACTGTGCTGATGTGTTGTTGTAATACTTGTATGCTTGAAATTGAAAATATACTGTATATGGGTCATTCTCATGAAAGGGGTACCAAAAGCGTGACATTTAAGTTGTTATTTTCCAACCAATTTGCATGTTAACATAAAGTATCACTTGTTCTGTTTCACTATATGGCAGCAGGACACCGTTTATTGAAATCTCAATTGTAACATTTACATTAAAAGTACTTATTTATTTATTTATTTAAATAAATGTTCAAGTCAAAGATTTTGAAAAAAAAATTTTGGAGCAATTTTACATGTGTGTTTCAAGTCTTCAGTGTGATTAACAAGTACCTCGGTATTTCTTCAGTTTTTCTGTGCATACATGAAGAGGAATGGAAAAATGATAGCTAGTAATAGGACATGTGTACTGAAGGCATATACAGTAATCGTAACAGTAATTGCTTCCAGACTCGACCGGGATAAGTGAATTTCCACAAAATAGGAATAAACATTTTTGTAGTGAGAGCATAGAAAACCTGTTTATGACTTTCAAAATATATATTTTTTTACCATTATTAGACACCCCTAAAGTCACCTTTACACTCCATGCATCCATCCATCTATTTTCTATGTCTGTCCTCATTAGGGTCGCGGGGGCATGCTGGAGCCTATCCCAGCTGATTTTGGGCGAGAGGAGGGGTACACCCTGGACTGGTCGCCAGCCAATCGCAGGGCACATATAGACAAACAACCATTCACACTCACATTCATGCCTATGGACAATTTAGAGTCGCCAATTAACCTAACATGCATGTTTTTGGAATGTGGGAGGAAACCCACGCACACACGGGGAGAACATGCAAACTCCACACAGGTATGCCCAAGGGACAATCGAACCAAGGTCTTCCCGATATCCAGACTGTGACTGTGTGGCCAACATGCTAACCACTAGACCACCGTGCGGCCACCTTTACACTCATATTACCCAATGTAAGGTACATATAATCGTAGAAAATAAGCCATTCAAGATATATATAGGAATCGTGCTTGTGTGTGTCTCAATAAATATGTTCCGGACATGTGGACAGGAAGTGACACCAGGGATTCAGCTGAGTTTTAGCTGGAGTACGGCCGCAACAGATAAATAATTATAAAATAATAAAAGCCTGCCATTGGCAATCAAGTCTGGTGCACGTTACTAGTGCAGACAACAGTTCATCGTCTTGTCTTGCCTTAAATTGTATTTGTATTTTAGTTTATTTGAAACGTGGTCTCAAACTCGTGGTCCGTGGGACATTTACAGCCCCAGGTCATATTTTGCAACCCGCAACTTTGCGTAGAAGAATAATGTAAATGCAGCCACAAGGTCTGAGCTAGGCCACTGTTACTCATAAAAAGCAAGCATTACACATCACTGACGTAACAGTAGGCTTGTCACAACAAAATGAACAGGGGGACACTACCTACAAAGGCGGTGCTAACACAACAAAACAAAAATGACAGGACAACATGTAATATAACAGAACTTCAGCAACCCCAGTACCACAATGCTGGGTGTGGGTTGTGTGTGGGTTTTCTCCGGGTACTCCGGTTTCCTCCCACATTCCAAAAACATGCATGTTAGGTTAATTGGAGACTCTAAATTGTCCATAGGTATGAATGTGAGTGTGAATGGTTGTTTGTTTGTATGTGCCCTGCGATTGGCTGGCAACCAGTCCAGGGTGTACCCTGCCTGTCGCCCGAAGTCAGCTGGGATAGGCTCCAGCATGCCCCCGCGACCCTAATGAGGATAAGCGGTATAGAAAATGGATGGATGGATTGTTGTGCTGTTCAACCTTATGCGGTCATTCGCTGTCTTTTTCCAGTGAATACATCACTACTACCATACTACACTACATATTTATTTTTGTTATGCTTCTACTTTATAAAGTTGATCTACTTCAGAGACATGAGATGTTGTGTTTTCTGAATGAGTTTAAAATAGCTTTACTATTTGTCAGACACCTAAACTAAAATACTGTTTACACTTCTGTTGCACAAAAACAGTATCATTCTTTTTGCATCATTGCTGCTTGTATTCTGGTTAAAATATGCTACGAAAATTCCACCCATTGTCTATACCGCTTGTCCTCATTAGGGTCATGAGTGAGCTGGAGTCCATCCCAGCTCAATGCAGCAAAATACAAACTATGATTTTTTATTTTTTTGGTTCACCCTGTCACCTTATCAAGATATTATCGTAATCGTGAGCCATGCATCGCGTATTGTACCCTCAGATTCCCAGCCCTACTCCCAACACTTAATGCGGCTCAGCTTCACCCAGACCCTACCTCCAGCGGCCCCCAGGTAAACTGAGTTTGAGATCCCTGATTTAAAACATTCTCATGCTTGACAATGCTTAATTTAGGCCAACAATACATAACACTGGCATTTTTTGGACTAATAATAAGCCGTAGACAACCACGAAACAGCGATCATTTATTAATTCACTTTTGAAAGTGAGGGAGCGATGTTCGAACCACGACGGAGCGAGCCAGTCTGACATACACGTACATCTGTAAAATAATGGACAATGCTGTACTTCTGCTATCTTTGTTTACACCACATTGCGCAACACTTACGCGCAGGTTACAGGATCACTGCAGGGACTCAAGAGACGGCCGCAGCTTTAAGCATCCCATGCTACCAAGCTAACTAGTTAGCCTGTAATTTATTTATTCTAAACTTAAGAAAGTGTTTTAAACTGAGTGGGGAAGAAGGACAAAGTTAGAAGCTTGAAACGTACCACTTCAGGTTACAGGATCACTGCAGGGATACAAGAGACGGCCGCAGCTTTAAGCATCCCATGCTACCAAGCTAACTAGTTAGCCTGTAATTTATTTATTCTAAACTTAAGAAAGTGTTTTAAACTGAGTGGGGAAGAAGGACAAAGTTAGAAGCTTGAAACGTACCACTTCCACGCGGAATGGGAGGAGAGCTTTTTTTCCAATGCTGGCTCCATGCAGTGCAAGTTAATGTAATGCAATGTAAGGTAATGTCTCATCAATGTAACATTACTGACGCCTCGTGACCAGTGTAGGATACTACAGGTGATTTGTTTTAATATTTGTTGACTAATATTGGCCATAGTCAACCACAAAATTATTTTTTAATTAATTATACATTTTTTTAAAAAGAGTGAGGGAGCGATGTTCAAACTGCAAAGTGGCAAAGGGACGACTGTACGTGATACAGAATTAAATACGGTGTTAAGCTCAACAAATCTGGTTCACCATCACCCGTGACGGTTCACACACGTGCCCTTGCAGAAGGTTTGGGAGGACACAAGCTCATATCTCCTCAAGTAAGCAGAATCTACAAAGTCGGCAGGTATCTCGTCCTATCTCATAATTAATTTCACTAGTGTTTGCTTGTAGAAACTTCACTCATCCTTCTTAGCGCTGAGTCTACAGTAGGTCATCATATATAACATGATTTGCGCTCTAAACATTTCGCATACCAGCTGAAGTCCTTGAATGTAAGTTTGAAGATAAAAACACAGGAGCTAGGTGAGTGCGCCACGGTAGCTTTTTGTAATACAAGAAATCTTCATGAAAAGCCAAACTGCAGACTCTTCCCAGGGGTCTTTGTCTCGTATTTAGCCAACAGCAGCCTATCAGCTCAAACCAGCGGCTTAGTTCCTTCTTTCCTATGGTGATTGCCTCTCAGAGCCCAGACTTTGTTCCCCCCCCCCGTCTCCCGGTGGAAGGATGACCTTCCCATCTCATTCAGGACTGCAGAGTCACCGCTTACGTACCGGTGGGGATTGAAAACTCATCTCCTCACGAAGCATGTCACGTCTTAGTCGGCCGTACTTTTGTCTTTTTCTTCCAGCTCATCCTCCTGTCTTCTTACTGAGAACTTAACCTTTTAGACCTATATAAATTATTTACTTGAGCACATCTCATGAACTCTCTCTGCCACACGCACGAGAAGCCAACAAGAAGAAAAAGGTGGAGTACACGTATAAAACAAATTCCCCAATGTACACTTTCCTAATTGTGTCAATGATGAGCGACAAGCAGTTAGTGTATTCATGCTAACATTGCACTTTGCAATGGCCTCTGTCTCTTTTCCAGAACTTACAACAAAACTTTTTTGAACTACAATATATGGGTTCAAGGTCGAGAGGCCGATTGGTGCGGTGGACTTGTCTGGTTGGTGGTGAAGAGGAAGCTGAGCCTAGCTCTCAATTTAACGGTTGATCTACACGTTCCTACCCTCACCTATGGTCATGAGCTTTGGGTAGTGACCGAAAGGATAAGATCGTGGGTACAAGTGGCCGAAATGAGTTTCCTCCGTAGGGTGGATGGACTCTCCCGTAAAGATACGATGAGGAACACTGCCATCTGGGAGAGACTCAGAGTAGAACCGCTGCTCCTCCGCATTGAGAGGAGCCAGATGAGTTGGCTCGGGCATCTGGTCAGGATACCTCCATGAGGAGGCGCTCAGGGCAAGTCTGACCAGTAGGAGGCCTCGGGGAAGACCAAGGACACGCTGAAGAGACTATGTCTCTGAGCTGTCCTGGTCCTCGGTTTACGATGTTCCCTGTTACAACGTTCCGCGGTGACAAGAGGGCTTCCATATAGTATTAATCAAAAACTTAATTTTGGTCATTAAACACGAGACCCGTTGAAGAACTACAGTACTTAAAGGACAACAGTACGTGTGTGCCTGCTCAGCCACACTGAGGAAGGATAAAATTGTTCATTCGTTCACTTTTTACACTTCATTATGTCTCCCAAGCGGCAGTACCCCAATGAACGTTATTGAAGTGAATCCTGCTAAAATGCCTCCTAAAACACAAGCTGACCTCAACAACAGCAACAACCTCACGCCGCATGTCATCAAGGATTTCACATCTCTTGAACATGCACACAATTGTGAGGATGATTACAGATATTCAGATGACGTTCGAGAACACTTGGGAACATAGAATTTGCTACCTGAAATACACCATTAGACTTTTTTTTGAAGACATTTTTGGTTGAGATCAAGCTAGGTATGCTAGTCCCCTGTTATGCACACAATAATACAATGTCTACAAATCATTAGGACTGCCTTTTTGACGAATAAAACTGTCTCCCACATGTAGAATGTATTTATTTATGATCAAATTACATCATAAAATACTAGCTGTGAATATTCTCATTCATCCAGGTCACTGTAATCTCAGGGTATTCATTCAATTTCAGCTGGACTGTATCGGGGGCAACAAGGCTCTGGCTATACAGTCGTCCCTCGCTACTTGGCACTTCCAATTTCCAAACTATATTAATCAATAAATCAAGCTGTTTTGTGATTGAATACTACCTATTGGTAGTTTTAAAAATATGTATATTTAAGCAGACGTACTTTGCTTGAAGACGTGACTGTTGCCAAAGACACAATGGGGCAGTGAGATCAACATGGACACCTTTGTGCTTTGCCATGAGTTATTTCTTGGATTTGATAGTTTCTCATCTCAAGTCTCTGCTTTTCTTTTGATCATGGCTGCAAAAAATAACCCAAAATGGAGCCAAAGAAAGTTGCAAGTACCAGCATTGAGATAAAGGCGAGAAACACTATTGAACTCAAGAAATAACTCGCAGCAAAACACCAATGCGGTGTGTGTGTTGACCTCGCTGCCACGCTGTGTCTTTATCACGATCATGTCCTCAATTAAGGTAAAAGTAACCTTAAATGTCCTGCATGTAAAACTATAAAAACGTGTTTTGTGTTAACATTTTTTAGACTTGTGGCATAACTGTGTTAGTTAGCAAGGAACTGCAGAGTCAACCTGCTAATAACATCATAGACGGGAGACAGACCCGTCTTCCACTTCCTGTTGCCATGTATTAGTAAGCTGCTAACAAGGACATTTTGTGGAAAAAATACATTAAAAAAACATAAAAACATAGTTGCACTCATGCAGTGTATTAATGCTGTGGTAAGACATATTGTACGCTAAACAAAAGTTCCCACAAATAAAAAAATGTCATATTTTGTCCGCAAATTTGTGGGGTTGCAAATGCTGAACAGCGAATATGCTGGGATCTTCTGTATTCGAAAAGTTTAAAAAGGACAAAGCAGACCGGTGTTTGTTTATCTTGTCATTTATTTTCTTCATTTCATCGTTTTCTCACATTTATTTTGTTAAATGTCTGGCCTTGAAAGCCATAAAAACTAAGCTTAATTTTATCACTACAATTGATCAAAATTGTGTGCACATCAAGACTGAAAGTTTCCCATTTATGTCCTCAGAAGTACTACTGCTTGAAGTCTCGTTTGCATTACGTTTCACACAAATAAAAAAATACAACCATTGTTTCACTGTCGAATTTGTTTTCAAACTGAGCAGAAGTTTGACGATGTTAAGATTCTTCAGTAGAAATTATTCACTCGGCAAATTGGCTGCTTTTTTTCCCCCAACTGTTTTATTCTTTGTACTTTCATTCCCTTTATCTTATCGTTTGTGATAATCTTCACCATATTTACAGCATCATGTCCATCATAGTTTGTCTTTACACATGATTCGATGCTCATCTTTCAAAGAGACGTCTCATTTATTGTCTTCGCCACTTCTTCTCATTGCTTCACCCCACTTCTGCCCACGCTACAATTCCAGCAGACCAAAAAAAAAAAAAAAAAAAACGCCGTGGAGACAGCTGAAGCTCTGCAAGCTAATCTGTTTCACTGCAGCACAGGACAACGTGCACCTGCACCTTCTTGCCAAAAACCTTTGTCCACCAATTTTGCGAAATAATAATATTTCTCTCTCACATCAAATTTAAGACAATGGGACTTTTTCACACATTTTCCAAGTTCAGCAATTTCTTAAGCTGTTTTTGTGACAAACAGTGTGCTTTGGACCCCGATGCAGGGACGTGAGGCACCAACAGTTTATTTACCCCATGGCTACAAGTCCAAAGGAGTGACAAGCATGACTAGTGCCAACAAAAACACAACAGCAAAAAGGGCAATACCAAAAGAAAACAATAACAAAAAGTGACGGGAAAAAAAAAACATATCTAAAAAAAGCCTACTATATCATATGAAAACAGAAGAATCACAATTTAAAAAACCCTTTATTATTGCCCATTCTCGTTATGTCTATGACCAAAGTCACAAGTAAATGTGCAAATGGTTAGTTTACGTTTCGGTTATGCTGACAACACGTTAAGTCTGCGTCAGTCTAACACACCAACACTAAAAATACAAACAATGATTTGTTTTTTCATAATTAGCTTTTTTAAACTAAATTTCAAAAATGAATAACATTTTGTTGGTCTTATTTTACATCTATTAATTAAATCAAATATGAAGATAGTAATTGAATTTATAAAGTTCATTCTTGGGGTTCAGTTTAGTACACCAAGTTCACCTGGAAGCACATGGGTGTACATATAATCAAATGTAGAAGATGACAGAGGAGGACCGGGAGAATTAAGAATACACAAAATGACGTGTCTGGATGTTTTGCTGACATAATTACACATGGTTTTGAAAGTGTCAAATTGCATGCCAAAATATGTAATTATGCACTAGCGTCACGCCGCCAGCATAAGCAACGCAGGCTGGCTCCTACCCCTCGAAACCTTCTCTAGGTAAACTCAGCGTCTCAAACAGTCTTTTTTCAAGATTGGGTTTTTATACTAAAGCAAAAAAACTTTTGGTTTTTCTTATTTGAGTTCACCTGGAAGAAGTTGGAGAGGGAGGAGGCAGCCTGCGTTGCTTAAGCTGTCGCCGTTCTGCTAGTGCATACTTACATATTTTGGCGTGCGATTTGCCGCTTTCAAAACATGTCAAACCAAAACTTCTTATTTTTTTGCTCTAGTTTAGAAAACAAACGATTAGGGGTGTTTAAATCTCGCGTTGTGTGACTTTCATGCGATGAGATCTCGCAAGATTAAACCGTGACAAGATTTCTCGTTTGGAGAAAAGCTTTGTCATGAGAACAGAGCAGCCAGAAGCCAATTTGACTGTGAACGAGAAAGCATCGCTACTATGAATGTTAATACAATAATATGGAAGCGGCAGTGTGCAAGGCATTATTTGAAATGCACTTCAGGCACACGTTGGAATCCAGCTTAGCGTCAGCATCAATGAATGACGTGAGGCTGTTTTTTTTCCCCCCCATCCGAACAGCTGTTTGCTACTTGTTGCTACGCATGCACCTGCGCTGTTTTGTGACTGTTAAATAAATATATACTATACTACAAAAATTGATGTGTGTCCAGTCATATATTTTCATTGTACTTCTCTTAAAATTAATGTTAAAATCTCTCCCAATCTTGTGCAGCATCTCGTCTATGAAAGAACACGTTGTTGTCCGTTATTTCAGTGTTGTTTTTTTCAGTGTTGGTTTTAAATGGAATACAAATTAAACACTGATTTTTTTTCCCATCAGGCTTGTCCAATTACTCACTGTTCAGTACAGACGTGAGAGTCATGAACGAGTCATTCAAAACACACATTTTTTTCATATGCCGTTTGACACCCCTGCACAACCTGAAGCTCTATTGTTGTATTGAAGGGAAAAGCATGATGGTGCCCCCTCCACTGTGCCGTGTAGAAAACATCTCAGGTGGGATCTCCATTAGGACTGTCAAGGTTACATTTTTTCTCATCAGAGAGTAAAACTTTATTCCACCTTTCAATGTCCTGTGTTTGGTGCCCTCAGGCAATTTTGTGGCGTTGAAGGAGACAAGGCTTTTGAAGCCTTTTTTTCCTTCTTGAAACCCTTTTCTCGCAGATGCCATCTGATGGTTATTGGACTGTACTCGGCACCAATATTATTATTTATTTATTATTTATTTTGTCCTGTGTCTTGACGGACAGTCGGCTCAGGGCCGGTGACATTTTTTTGGGTCTACCACTTGACTTTTTAGTTTTTGTTTGAAGACATTTCAAATGACTGCCTTACTGTGTCCAACCTCAGCAGCAATGGCACGCTCCGAGAGGCTCAACAATTCGACCACGTTCAAAGAGAGAAAGCTGTTTTGCCTTTGCCCTCAAGAGATCATGACAGTGTGAACAGAAAACAACATTGGTTGCCCAGATTTTGTCGTTTAAAGGCTGTGGTCTTTTGACCAGCTGATGAAAGAGCCTATTTTACTTTAATGCTTGTTTGCATTTTGAAGCTCCTGCGTCAAAGCAACTGTCCTTTTCCCTTCCTGACTTTCACTGACTCACGGGTGCTCGCCAAGCATCTATAGCTCGGCTGCCGAAAGGTGAATCGAACGAATCAACTACCAGATTCACTTCAGTGAGTGACTCGAGTCAGTAAAAGGAATCGACTTTACCATCACTACTCTTCAGTTAGCTGGGCTCGAATTAAAGCAGTGAGTGTTGTCCAACAATGAACATCCGGTGATGACAGTGTCCTATAAGTAACGCATTAAGATCTCCGTAAGCATTCAATTCATGCCGCCGCTACCTGCTAAATTAATGAGGCAGTCATCACAAAGACTCCTTTCATCCTAACATGGAATATTAGAAACAACAAACATAACAATCCAGATCTATAACAGACTACAAGATGTATTCGCTCATTGTGATGAGAGCAAGCAGACAATGTAGCACAATGTGCTGAGGGCCGTGTTCAATATCACCACGGGAGCGTCGAGGCGCTCTCACTACAATGCATTTTTACAACACATAACATTTTCTCAGAGGTAATAAACAAATAACGCATTCTAATATTGACATGTGACAAGGAAGAGACTTCCTGCTATGGTGTAATAATCTGCAGCGGTACATTGCCAGAGGATATTTGATTTATTTTGTTTCCCAGATTTTAGATAGGCCTTTCATACCGTTACCCTACCTGCAACAAGTCGAATACATATTGATTTAACAGCTGTAGGACCAAATACATCGCCATGATAAATAAAAGAATGGAGATGACGGTCACCCAAAACCTAAAATACAAGAATGTCTTCTCAGTCCAATTTTCTTTTATCCTTAAACTGACAGCCGATACTCAATCTTTCTGCTTCCCTTAGCCTAAAAGTGGCAGTAGATTTACCAGACCCTTGTTTTGGATGTGGCTCAGCTGATTGACTCCCAGGCAGCAATAAAGAAAGCTAAACAATGTGTTGGCTGTATGACTTACGACGTGTCAATACCAGCATACAAGACACACAAACATTTTGCAGGGACGGCAGTAAAGGAGGTTTCAGGCTCAGGTGAAAATACGGCGCTGATAATCCAATGAACAAATCCACCTTAAGACGCTCTTTAACCGTTTGTTTGCTTTCCCAAAAAACAACTAAATCTCACTCTAAAATAGGCCTGTTCTCGCTTGCAATATGACTTCTTTTGAATCATGTCTTTAAAAATCAGGTAAACAAAGGCACGAAAAAAGTATTTTCTAAAGTAAACTAAACTAGTATTAAAATTCTGGTGGTCCTCGCTTTAGAACATTCTGTGTTGCGACTTTTCGCGCTCCCATGCATTAATTAAAAAGTTAATATTGGTCCGAAAACACGAGACCCGCCCGAGAACTGGTGGATGAGTGCGTTCCAGCGCAGCAGAAGAATGCTGTGTGTGTCTGCTCAGCCACACTGAAAAAGAATAGCATCGCTCATTAGTAGGGGTGCTGCGATCAGGGTTTTATGTTGCCGATTCCGATACCGATCATCCATGAGTGAGATCAGCTGATACCGATAGTGATCACATGGTGTTACTAAAATTTTTCAATTCATTTATGATGAGTGGTATTGCCCATGGGTGCCGTGTGGAGGGAAAGGTTGGGACAATTCATTAAAAAATAAAAAGGGGGACCCAATGTGATTTTTTTTTTTTTCAGGGGGCCCAGAATTCCTGCCTGCACCCCTGCTATTGGCTATATTAGAGGTGTCCAAAGTGCTCCAAAGGGGCCATTTGCGCCACACAACTGTTTTTTTTATTGGCCTGCAACACTTTCTAAAAATATAATTTAACAAGAAAACAAAAAAAAAAACAGCAAGAGCAAAAATGGAAAAAATCTGCAGTAATTTTACAAGAATTAAGTCAAAATATTAAGAGAAAAAGAAAGAGAAAGAGAAAAAGTCATTTTTATGAGAATGGTGTTGCAATATTGTGAGAAAAGATAACATCATTTTAGTGTCATGAAGTTGAAATATAAAAAAAGACGGTATTTTTAACATTTTTAAACGTAATATTATGAGAAACAAACAAAACAAAGAATGTAGTTGTCATTTTTGGAACATTAGCATTCAATTTATAATCCTTCCATACATTTTTTTCACGCTTGTGCTCACCGGGGTTGTGGGTATGCTGGAGCCTAAAGTTATAATGTTACGAGAATAAACTACAAATATTATGGGAATAAAGTCATAATTACAAGATGAACATTTACAAGAAGAAATTTAAAATAGTTGGAAAAACAAAATTAAAAAAAACCATCAGAAACGGAAAAAACTAATGTAATTTTAAGTATTTTAGAAGTCAAAATATTACAAGAAAAAAGTTGTATTATGACGACAAAAAAAGCCTAAATTTTACGAGAATAAACTACTAATATTATGAGGAAAAATAATGGCATTTTAGCAACATAGTTGAAATATTAAAGAAAAATATATTTGTATTTAAAGTCGTAATACGACAAAATAAAGTTGTAATTTTTGGGAAATTCAGTTGGGGTGAATAAGTTATAATATTATGGGAAGAAAGTGACAATATTATGAGAATAATGTCATAATATTATGAGAAGAAGATCTAAATATTTGGTAAATTAAAAACACAAAAGAACAGCAAAAATGAGGGGGGGGGGGGTGGGGGGGGGGAGCGAAAGACCAAACTTCCTACTAATAATACACTTTTTCACAAAGCTAAGACACAGTTTAAAAAAAATAAAAATAAATAAATTCTTAGCATGTACATGTGTTGGTTTACAAAATATCAAAGTGGCCCTTGTATCGTTTCACTTTTCACTATGTGGCCCTCGCTGGAAAAAGTATGGCCACCCCTGGGATATATGATCTGAAAAAAGGAACCTTAATTTAGACAAAAACATATTTGACTTACTTTTTCAAGAGAACATACAGTATAACACTGGTGAAACATACAGAGGATGAGACGCCTTTTTTAAGGGACTTTTGATGTGAGAGTACATCGTCTGGCAGGACTTCCAGGTAGCAGCAGCTGGGCTCCAAGCGAGGGAGCAGTCGGCGTAACCCGGTGTCTTCCACCACACAGAAAGGCTCGTTAACTAGTCCGATGAATTCAATTATTTTTCGGGTTATTTGCTTAGCCTTCGGTCACACACATATGATCGAGTATTGACTACATTAGCTGCCGTTTGACTGATTGTTGCAGCACCTTGAGCCTCAAAACCTCAAAATACGTCAAATGTTTGTTCTTCAAATGCCAAATTAAGTTAAAGCTATTTAACAGGCTACCCCTGAGAGATCTTTTTCATGGCATGAGTTGCAGTTTGCAAACTTTACATCAGCTTCACAAATGGCAAAGATGATATGCTGGGTTTGCTGGCACACACCTGCGCAGCGTGAGGGAAAAGGGGAGGGGGACACTACACTGCACACATGGATCTCTACAGGCTGCAATAGTACGAGCCACAGGTGATCGTTTTTTGGGATCGGCACCGAAAGCCATTGATCAGCATATCATATGCTTTCCTGCGGCAATAGGCCAATACTGATCGATGGCTGATCGATCTTAGCATCCCTATTTATTAGTTAACTTTTTGTGCTTTATTATGTCTCCCAAGCAGCAGTGCGCCAAAGAAAAGGAAAGCCATCACCATGGAAGTAAAAATGAATACCATGAAAAGCTTAGAGAGGGGAGAAACGGCCGCCAATATTGGCCACTCTTTTGGACACAACCGCTCAACTGTCGCAACCATCATGAAGGATGAAGATTATTGAAGGTTAGGAGGATCATAAATTCTGTGCGTTGCTACAAGAAGACTCTTATTTAAGAAGATAGAAAGGCCTGCAAGACACCCACAGCAATAAAAGAGTTTTTATTACTCTTTCATTTCATTTATGTATCTAATCTTTTTATTATTGCATTTTATATGTCCTTCATGTGTTCTGTGTACAGTGTGAGTGATGTAGAAGCTCATTTAGGTACCATTTAAGTAGAAGTTCCCACTCCCACAAAAACTCAAGAGAACAGAACGTTTTTTTTTCCATCTTTTTTTCATCTTTTAAAAGCTGGCACCCAGGGGCATCTCTCGCACAGCCATAACCCTTGGAAATCTCACTGCTCATTTTGCTTTGCTCCTGTTGTGCTGGACTTGGTGTTAGTGAAGGATCATTCCAATTGCACGCAGGTGACCTTTTTACTCGATTAAGCTCCTTGTCTAATGGTAAAACATCAACTTCAGTGCTCGCTTTAATGTTTTTTGGCCCTCTGTTTAGGACCTCTGTTGGTAAAACTTCTCACACTGCTGCTGTGACACACAACAGCATTTGAACTCACCACTGGAGCAGTCCAGTCCACCCCAGCCCGGCTCACACTGGCAAGTGTCCGGAGAGACACACCGACCGTGGGCACACTCCTCAGTACACAAGGCTGAAATGAAAAGACAGTACAAAGTATGTTACCGACCATCAATTATCATGCTATCTCACTCACACTGACAATCAAGACCCTGTTGATCGACTTTTACTGCAAAAGGGACAGACTTCATAAGACAAACAACAAAGTCCTATTTCTGCTTAAAGGAAAATTACGGCGCAGCACAGCACAGACCAAGTGGAACAAATTTCTGATGTTTTTTTCCCCAAAATAGTACAAATCAGAGTCGTCCCTTGACACGTCACATTTCCCAATCATGGTTTTTCAAAATATATTAATAAATCAGCACTGTTTCATAGCCAACTACGGCCTACTATAGGTTTAAAAAAAAACCCACATATTAATAAAATGGTATATATTTCTGGTCTAAATTATGCATTTACAAGCATTAAAATGGCTAAATGAACTAAAATACAAATATAAGGCATTCAGAAGATGCATTCAAATACATGTTGTTGATATTTCGTATTCTACACTGGTCACTAAGTGTCAGTTACACTGATGAGACAATACCCATCGCAGGAAGTACAGGAAGAATAACACAGTTCTCCCAGTGCTAACAAGTGAGAGTCTACATTATATAATGTCTTAAATGGCTTATTTTCTGTCTTTTATGTCAACTATATTGGGTAATACAAGTGTAAAGGTGACTATAGGGGTGTTATTTCATCTCCAGAGGACTCTAATAATGTTAAAACCCGTATTTAGAAGGCCGTAAACTGTTTTTCTATGCTGTAACTACAAACATATTTTATTTATAAATAAGGAATCCTACTTTGCGGAAATTCAGCTGTTATCAAGCAACCAATTAACCGACATAAACAAGGAATTGCTGTAATGTCAGATATGTTACATATCTGGTAAATGTATTCATTACTTGAAAATAACAGTTTCGAGCTGGGTTTTATCATATGAGGCTTTATCTCAGTTATTTATTCTTTTATTTATTATTTTTTGTGATTAAACCCTGCGCCATTTTGCTAAAAAAAAAAGAAAAATCTCAAGGTCTACATAGATGATCTTAGTATCGAAGTAAAGGGGAGACTTTGAATACACAATATCCATCTCAGAGTTGTTGAGAGCTTTGAATTCTTTTGAAGTCAGTCAAGAGTTTGGTAAATTGTTACAGAATTGTAAGCAAAAGCAAACACGGGCAGAAGCGTTCCACTTCCAACTTCTTGAATATCCTGCATTCCCAATTCACCAAATAATATTAGCGAATGATGACTATTTGTATCAACACTCATTCATTTTCTATAGCGCTTGTCCTCATCATCCTGGTGACCAGCCAATCACAGGGCAATGGTGAATAAAAACGGCCTGTAATCCTTGAGATTAAAGTTACCGGTCGATGCGGCAGGTATGGGAGTGCCTTATGAACCCTGCCTAGCAACAAGTAGCCAAGTAAATGTGTGATGTGACCATGAATCCAAGCGATTCTGTTGTTGCTGTATCTGTTAGATTGTTCAAAAGTCAGTTCTGTTAAGTTGTGATTTGGGTGGTCAGTGCAATTTATAATAACACTCTTGGTGCTTATCATATAAAAGTGTTGCTAGCTGGCTGTCCTGAGTGTCCTGACTTTATGTCTGTCCAAACCACGACACAAATTCTAAAACAAAACAAAAGTGTAACCAGTTAGTTATAATTGGGATGAATAGTAATTCTAATTCAGTAATAGCTATTGAAAATATTGGACTAGTCTCAGAAGATAGTAGGTAAGGCTCAGGGAGCTACCCTGGTTACCAAAAACTTTAAAAAGCAGTGTGTCAAAAAAAGACAATTTTCGCCATTCGCTGGTCGTCGGACCGTAACGAAAATATAGTCAGCTCGTTTTCTATGGCCAAACATTGTCAAAAAAGTAAAGATTGTAAGTGTGTCATTTCAATCAAAACCCATCACACTTAAAACTAATATACTAAAAAGATCAGAGGAAGCGTCTTCATAAATATGCACAACATGGTCAAATCTGACAGGTTGAACTTTTTCTATCATCCCCTCCAACTCATTTTACAAGGATCACTTGTGCATCAAACTATAAATACTGCATCATTCAGGAAGTACAGGAGGTGTGCGGGGAGACGGCAGGCTGACAGCTTGGAGACTTTTTGCTCCTCTATCACTGAGATATGATGTGCTATTTATCTTTCTTTCCCCTCCGTCTGAGTGACAATAACAGATAAAGGTGGCTTGAATTGGACCGAATAAAGAATGAGGTGTATGTGGGTTTTTTTTTTATGTAAAAAATATGACTGTCACTGATAATGTAGCGGTTCATACAACTCTCGCAGCCAGAGACAGATCCATTCCAATTTCCTGCTCAGTGACTTTTGCTGTGAATGTGGGTATGATTTTTTGTATGTTGCACATCACCACCTTTCTGTGGTATAGGGGTTTCATTGTAATGAGTATATGAGTATTTCACTCATCCATCTATCAGTCTTCTTCCGCTCATCCGAGGTCAGGTCGCAAGGGCAGCAGCAGGGAAGCCCAGACTTCCCTTTCCCCGGCTACTTTGTACAGTTCCTCCCGGCAGATCCTGAGGCATTCCTAGACTACTGTAGTTCAGAGACATAGTCTCTCGAATGTGCCCTGGTTCTTCCTCTACCGGTCAGACATGTCCTGAACATCTCCCCAGGGAGGCGTCCGGGAGGAATCCTGATCAGATCACCGACCCACCTTTTCTGGCTGCTCTCAATGCAGAGGAGCAGCGTTTCTACTCAGTTTCTCCCGGATGACAGTGCCTCTCACGTTATCTCTAAGGGAGAGGCCAGTCACCCTATGGAGAAAACTCGGCCGCTTGTACCCGTGATCTTGTGCTTTCGGTTACTACCCAAAGTTCATGACCATAGGTGAGGGTAGGAACATAGCTTGACCTGTAAATTGAGAGGTTTGCCTTTTGGCTCAGCTCCCTCTTAACCACAACGGACTGATGCAGAGTCTGCATAACTGCAGACACCGCACCAATCCGCCTGTCAAGCTCACATTTCAGCCTTCCCTCACTCGTGAACAAGACCCCAAGATACTTAAACTCCTCCACTTTGGCCAGGATATCATCCCCAACCCTGAGATGGCACTTCTCCCTTTTCCGGGCAAGAACCATGGACTCAGACTTGGGATTCACATTCCAGCCGCTTCACACTCAGCTGCAAACTGATCCAGTGATGCAGTTGAAGATCACAGCCTGTTGAAGCCATCAGGACCACATCATCTGCAAAAAGCAGAGACCCAATGGTATGAGTGCCCAAGTGATCCTTTCAGCTTTATGCCCCTGGCAGGATCTCCCAAGGCAAACAGATTCTAGGTGAGGGACCAGACAAAGAGTGATTCAGAAGACCTTAGGTACAAACCTGCAAAGAGAGACCGTACCTTGTCTGGACTTTGGAACCCAAGGACTCAGCCTGGAAACAGGTCCGGGAGAGGGGCTCGCAGGCAAAAAGAAAGTAGTCAGAAAAATCCACAGTGGCAGAGCTCCAGGGGTGGGCAAGTTTTGCCCTAAATTCCTCAAGGCTTTGGATGCTGTGGGACGGTCTTGGTTGACACGTCTCTTAAACATTGCATGGATGTCGGGAACAGTACGTTTGGATTGGCAGACCAGGGTGGTGGTCCCCCTTTTCAAGAAGTGTGGCCAGAGTGTATGTTCCAACTAAAGAGGGCTCACACCCCTCAGCATCCCTGGGAAGGTCTATTCCAGAGTGCTGGAGAGAAGGGTATGACCATTAGTCGAACCTCAGCTAAAGAAGATGCAATATGGTTTTCATCCTGGTCGCAGAGCACTGGACCAGCTCTCAACCCCTGCAAAGGTACTAGAAAGTGCATGGAACTTTGCCCAACTGGTCTACATGTGCTTAGTGGACTTGGAAAACGCATTTGACCGTGTACATTGCAGTTTCCTGTGTGTGTGTGTGTGTGTGTGTGTGGGGGGGGGGGGGGGGGGGGTGCTATTGGGAATACGAGGCTCGTGGCATGCTACCACGTGCCATTCAGTCAACTATTTGTACAACGAGAATAGGAGCATGTTTCACATTGCCAGCGGCGAGTCACTTGACTTACTGCTGCAATGCAGTAAGTCTTACGTACTTCGCCAAGGCTGCCCTTTGTCACTGATTGAATTTTTATGAACAAAATTTGTAGGTGTAGCCAAGCTGTTGAGTGGGTCCAATTTGGGAGCCTTATGATCTCGCCTTTTTGCAGATGATGTGGTTCTGATGGCCTCATCAAGCTGTGACCTTCAGTGTTTACTGGGGCGGTTCACAGCTGAGTGTGAAGCTCCTGGAATGAACCTCAGCATCTCCAAATCTGAGGCCAACGTTCTCAGACGGAAGAGGGTGGATTGCGCCCTTTGGGTTGGGAGTGAGGTCTTGCCCCAGGTGGAGAAGTTTCAATATCTCAAGATCGTTTTCACAAGTGAGGGAAGACTGCAGTGTGAAATGTAATGTGATCACTGTACTGCATTGTTGTAGTAAAAAAAAAGAGCTGAGCCAGAAGCCAAAGCTCTCAATTTATCGTTCGACCTATGTTGCTATGCTCACCTATGATCACAATCTTTGGGTAGTAAAGAGCAAGCCTGCAAATACAACTAATCTGTTGGCAGGCAGGACTCACCTTCTTCTAACAAAGAAGCTATCTTGCTATGGAAGTCAGTTATGCAGCCCGTCTATGATATAATCCTCAGTTAACTCAAAAAATATTAACACAAAACACGGTTTTGTAGTCTTACATGCAGGAACCATTCTAAATGCATATGAATGACAAATGAAAGGAATAAATTAACATTTGGGGTGACTCTTTCCTTCACTGAAGATGTGATTCTTGATGCGATTGTTCCCAAAGACTAGATGTGACAGTGAGATCAACACGGACACCATCTTTCTGTTTTTTTCAATGTAATAGTGTTTTTCACCTTCTTTATCAAAATTATGGTACTTGCAGCTTTCTTTGGTTTATTTCCAATTTGTGTTATTGAGGTGTATTGAATTCAAGAAATAACTGGCAAAGTGGTGCCTGTGTGGTGTCTCACGGCCACATTGTGTCTTTGGGAACACTCAAATCAAGAATCACGTGTTCAATGAAAGGTAAAAGTAACCTTAAATGTTCATTTATCCCTATCATTCAACAGTTATATGCATTTGGAATTGTTTACTGCATGTAAAACTGTAATTGTAAAACTATAAAAATGTGTTTTGTGTTAACATTTTTTGGCTTTCTGGAATGGATTGATTGGATTTACATTATTTCTTACGGGAAAAATTAATTCAGTTAGCATCCATTTTGGGTAGAGTCTGACCTTCGGGGACGAATTAATGATGCTAACCAAGGTTCCACTATACATTACAAATATGTATGACAATTATTGACTCCAGATTTGATTAGTTAGATCACATCTGAGATATTTGTGCAGAAGAGCACCATTCTAGAAACAGCAAAGAGACTGTGAAGAACAATAATAACATGGTGTAACACATGTAACACATTTGCAAGAAAGTCAATTTTATCTTTCTCGCAATAAAATGTCAGACATAAACTAAATGAAAATACTGGGAAAAAAAAGCTCGGCAAGCTTGTCAAATTGGATACTCACCCCACCACCACCAGCTTTCTTCTGTGAAAGAGAGGGACCTTTCAATTAGCTCTTGTTGAGCATGTGGGACGGGAGAACAAAGGAACTGTCCGAAGTCATTCATGTTGGCAAAGCCAGCAGGCATGTTCTGTACATCGCACGCAAGGCCACAACCGGCATTCAAAGCAGCAGAATGCCGTGTGTGTGCGTGTGCGCGCGTGTGTGTGTGCGTATGGGTGTGTGTGTGTATGAGAGCAACATTACACAATGAACTTGCTGGTTATTTGTCCTACAGGAGAATCGAATTAAGTTGTTTACAAGCAGATGCTGAATAAAGACACACAATGTGTGCCTCTTTACCATCGCCTCCCCCCAGGCCAAGCCATTCACTTATGAAAAAGCAGCACGGCTCTATAGAATTTACCATCTAGAGTGAATAATTGATTTATTTTGCTGGACTGGGGAAAGTGCATCAGTAGCTATGAGATAAAGAGAGGAGATTGGAGAATGAAGAGATTCTTCTTAAGCCAACACTGTATCTTTCTTGTTAAGTTCAATACATATATTACAGACCCTTTCCAAAAAATTAGAATGTCATGGAAAAGTTGTTTAATTTCCATAATTCCATTCAAAAAGTTAAACTTTCATAGATTATAGATTCAGGGCCCACAATTTAAACAATTTCAAGTGTTTATTTGTTTATTTTTACGTAATTTGGGCTTCCAGCTCATTAAACCCATGAAAACAGGAATTCAAAAAATTAGAATACTTTGAAGAAATCACCATTTACTTCTCAGTTTTTGCAGGAAAAAAAGAAAGAAATTAGGATCACATCAAATCAATCAAAATATGGTACTTTCAAAACGATATGTCAATCTTCAATACTTGGTTGGGAATCCCTTTGCCTTAATCACTGCCTCGATGCGATGTGGCATTGAAGCAATCAGCCTGTGGCATTGCCTGGGAGTTATGGAAGCCCAGATTTCCTTGATGCTTGCTGTCAGCTCTTCTTTGTTGTTGGGTCTGGTGCCCCTCATTTTCCTCTTGAGAATACCCCATAGATTCTCAATGGGGTTTAGGTCCGGTGAGTTGGCTGGCCAGTCAAGCACTGTGATGGCATGGGCATCAAACCAGGTTTTGGTGCTTCTGGCGGTATGGGCAGGGGTCAGGTCCTGCTGGAAGATGAAATCTGCATCTCCATACAGATCCTCTAAAACATTCTGGTAGACTGTTGCGGTGACCTTGGATTTAACAAAGCAGAGTTTACCAACACCTGCACCGGACATTGCACCCCAAATCATGACGGACTGTGGATATTTCACACTGGACCTCAGGCAGCTTGGGTTCTGTTCCTCACCCGTCTTCCTCCAAACCCTTGGACCTTGATTCCCAAATGAAAGGCACACTTTACTTTCATCGGAAAAGAGGACCTTGGACCACTGGCCAACAGTCCAGTCCTTCTTCTCCTTGGCCCAGTGGAGACGCTTCCTACGTTGGCTCAGGTTCACAAGTGGCTTGACCCGAGAAACCCGACAGTTGTAGCCCATCTCCCGGATGCGTCTGAATGTGGTGGTTTTTGAAGCTGTGACTCCCGCCTCATTCCACTCTTTCTGGATCTCTGCCAGATTCTTGAATCTTCCGTTTGATAATCCGCTGAAGCCCACGGTCATCTCTTTTGCTGGTGCATCTTCTCCTGCCACATTTTGCCCTTCCTCTAGACTTTCCATTGATATGCTTGGACACAGCACTCTGTGAACAACCAGCGTCCTTAGCTATGAACTTTTGTGGCTTACCCATCCTATGGAGGGTATCAATGATGGTCTTCTGGCCAGTTGTCATGTCTGCAGTCTTCCCCGTATTGAACCCAACTGAGACAATTGAACCAAACTGAAGCAATTTAATGACACCTGGGGAAGCCTGTGCAGGTGATTTGAGTTTAGTAGATGATTAGTGTGTGACACTCACTTTAAAACATTCATGCCCTGCAAAATTTGGGCTGATTTCTTCACAGTATTCTAATTTTTTGAATTCCTGTTTTTGTGGGTTTAATGAGCTAGAAGCCCAAATCATGTAAAAATAAACAAATAAATACTTAAAATCGTTTAAATTGTGGGCCCTGAATCTATTATCTATGAAAGTTTAACTTTTTGAATGGAATTATGGAAATTAAACAACTTTTCCATGACATTCTAATTTTTTGGAAAGGGTCTGTATATGAGCAGTAGTGGTGCTACAATGGAACCTTAATGTATTTTTATCACAAAACATCCTTGTTAGCATCTTACTAATGCATGAAAACAAGAAGCGCAAGTCAGCTCCGTCGCCCGTCTATGATGTCATCAGTGCTTGATTATGTAGTTATTTGGTAACTTACACAGTTATGCACAAGTCTCTGCTTTTCTTATTGATCACGGTTGCAAAATAACCCACAATGGAGCCGAAGAAAGTTGCAAGTGCCACCATTTTGAGAAAGGAGGTGAGAAACACTATTGAATTAAAGAAATAACTCACAGCAAAACACTAACTGTCCGGGCTGATCTCACTACCACATCATGTCAATCACATCACGTCTTCAATCAAAGTAAAAGTGAGTCTGCTTCCTGTTATGCCAGATCAGTCAGGCTACACCACAAAATATTTCTAATCATATGGGAGATGGGAGTGGTCAAACTTGATTTTGATTGACTAAGTGGAAGTTGACAGACAAAGCCACAATGATGGGGCTTTGACAGCTCTGACAGCAGCGATGCTGTTGATAACTGCCGGGTGCATGTGAAATGATAATACTTGGGGTTGGAGTATTGCACTGCAATTTCATCTAAGCAAAATAATGAATATGGCAGAAGGGAAAAAGTTCAGCAAATAACAATGTAGAAGACAGCAAAATGAAGGGATGTTGTGCAGAACACACATTCCCCGACGACTGCAACAGTAGTCTGTGTTTTTATTAAGGATTTTTATTAGGGATTATTGTGCCTGTTGCTCATTCCATCCTGCAATAAAAGCCTGTTGTTCCGGCTATCAAGTCTGTTGCTTGTGTGTCTCACCGAACATTACAGTAACATTACTGACACCTAGTGACCGGTGTAGAATACTACATATCATTCACGGTGTCTTTGAATGCATCTTCTGAGTGCCTTATATTTGTATTTCAGTTTATTTAGCCATATGTCTGCTTGAAAATGCTTAATTTAGGCGAAAAACATGTAACATTTGCTTCAATATGCATATTTTTTTACGAATACTAGACCGTATTCAACCAAGAAATGGCATGATTTAATTAATTAATATACTGTGAAGCCACAAAATTCAAACCGCGAAGTGGCAAAGGGAGGACTGTACATACATTATATACGAGGTGTGTCAGAAAAGTTCCAGGACTCAAGTCACAAAAGACTTATTTCACACTCAAACTTCCCTTTCAAAGTAATCCCAATGGAGAATGTAACTGTGATCTTAGCTCTCTGCAGCCATCAAACTTTTTTTCCACATGATTTTATATGCATACCCTCTGTTTCAGGTCGTCAAGCAATGAGCACAGAGCAACGAACAAACTTGGAATTTCTGGTCCGGCTAGGGAAAACGCCATCAGGAGAACTGGGATTGCTGCAGCAAGTGTACGGAGATGAGTCGATGTTACGCTCAGGTGTCAGGTGGTATGAGTGGTGCAAGAGGTTTAAAGGTTTAAAGAAGGACGCGAGGACGACAACCCCAGGAGCGTTAGGCCCTCAACGATGATGACTGAGGTCGAAGTTGAATGCATCAGGCAGATGGTGTGTAGAGATCATCGGCTGACTGTTCGACTGATCGCAAATGAGCTGTGCATGAATCGGGATGGCGTCTAGAAGTTTATCACTTAAGATTTGGACATGCGGAAAGTATGTGGAAAGATGGTGCCAAAACTGCCGAACAATCACCAGAAGGATCGACCCATGCAAGTGTGTCATGACATTGTTGAGCGTCTTGAAACTGGACCAAACTCGCTAGGGAGAGTCATCACCGGTGAAGAGTCATGGATCTTCAAGGGGATCATCAAGGGAACCCGTTTTGAAGATATGGACGACATCAAAAAGGCCGTGACAACGAAGCTGCGGAGGACCCCGGAAGAATCCTTCCATGAGTGCAGGCGAGCATGGCAGAGAAGGATGGGAAAGTGCATTAGACTCCAGGGAGATTACTTCAAAGGGGAAAACTTGTAGTTTGTAGTTTGGATTCTAAATAAATCTTTTGTGACACCAGTCTTGGAACTTCCCCACACCATGTAGCTTTTCAAGATCATTCCTTCCCCACACCATGCAGCTTTTCAACACAACGGGGGGGGGGGAGCAATAAAAACACACACAAGGCTGGACTTATTACCTATTATTGCGCTACGTATTTATTTATTTATTTTTCTTATTCTATTTTTTATTTTTCCTATCTTGCTTTGTTTTATTTTTAAGTTTTTAAGTCTACTATGACATTTTTGCAGAGCTGCTGGAAATGTGAATTTCTCTTGGAGATGCCTAAAATATCTATCTATCTATCTATCTATCTATCTATCTATCTATCTGTATATATTCAGTATTCAGTGACGTGCGGTGAGGTCCATGGCTGGTGAGGCACTGAATCCTTTGGAGTTTTTTTATGTTAATACAGGTTGCTATTAAGAGGATAACCAAAAAGAGAAGAAAATAATTCACTGGTTAAAAATTTTTTTTTTTAGATACTTCTTTGACCCAATTATTATTTTTTTGCTAGCAGAAGGAAAAAAAATGCTGGCTTTTCCTCTGTGGAAAGATGTCAGTGACAAGAAACACTTTCCAGCTCACGCACACCCCCACCCCTTCAGGATGTGGCTGTACTGCAAGTGCCTCCCGTATGACATTTCTATGCATTTTATTGTGTGATTAGCAATAATAATGATGTCACGCTTACATTAAATACATTACACAGGCTGTTGAAAGACATGGTAATCATAAATGGTTCTGCACCATCATTATTGGCCACATGCTGACAAACACAAACTGACTGGCGTCATGAGCCAACTCAGTGTGCACTCAGACGGTAGGTGGGGCTTGCGCATAAGCCTAGAAGCCACGCTCACGGTGGCCTCAAAATAGGTTTCTTCCCTGTATATGATTAGGAAATCTGCAAATTCAGCCCTTTTTACTCAACGTATGTTATTATTTGGTTTTGTACTTTTCATCATGACGGCACATCACTGATTTCATATACAGGTATATACTGTATATTATATACTGTATATACAGTCATGAAAAAAATACTAGACCACCCTTGTTTCTTCAGTTTATTGATCCATTTTCATGCCTGGTACAACTAAAGGTACTTTTCTTTGAACAAATATAATGATGATAACAAAAATACATCACAAGAATTTAATTTAAGAGCTGATATCTAGCAACTTCCATGGTTTTCTTGATAACAACCAAAATCACTTAAGTTCTTACATGAATAGCTTATAGCTTAATAGTTATATTTGTCCAAACAAATTTACCTTCAGTTGTATCAGACATGACAATGAACGAGAAACTGCTCTAATTTTTCATGAGCTAAACTCCAAGTTGGAAGACTTTGTCTATGTACACAAAAGGCTTATCTCGCTCAAATATTGTTCACAAATGTGTCTGAATCTGTTTTAGTCAGCATTCATAATTGATAACTCATCCACGTCAATGGTGTGGTATAGCAAGATGCTGTGTTGACAGCATGATTATTGCACAGGTGTAAACAGGCCTTAGGTAGGCAGCAATAAAAGGCCACTCCAAAATGTGGAGTTTACAGTTACAAGCAAGTCCAACTTTGTTTACATCCTCAACATGTTTTGCAATCAATCAAAAACATAGCAAACACTGCCAAACACAAAAACTAACACAAATATAAAACATAATTTGTCTACAGAAGTTTGTTATAGAAAGCTTGCTATAGCCACTCTGCTTTGTATCATTGCCTCATCTTCTTGGAGCTGCTGTGATGTAGTCCCTATGATTACCGTAGTGACCCGTGTAACTCTACAAAGCGCAGAGTCTCTTGCTTCAGAAACCAATTGAATAATTTTGATTGCGGTAATTGTGTTAATTTTTAAAAAGCATTAAAAATCCTATTGTTGACTACAGCTTCAATGTTAAAGGTTTAAAAAATAATTCGATTTTAGAAATGTCCAGGGGCTGGAGCAAAAAACGTAACAGGCCAAATATTGCCCGCAGGCTGTGGATTGCCTAGCGCTGCAGTAGACCATCAGTAACCGATACATTCATTTCAGAGCATCACTTGTATGCTGTCAGATTGCATCCTGCATAACAATATTGCACATTGCTATATTGAAGACTTTGGAGATAAAGCATTACACAATGTATAAAGTACATAATGAAAGTGTGAACGTATTAATCTTGCACTTTGTGATTAGTTGCAAGTAGGAGACCCGGTGAAATATGACATTAATTTGCCACTGAAGTACACTGCAGAGCCTTTATCTTATTAGTTGTCAACCAATCATGTAAATCAGGGGGGGTTCAAACTTTTACAGCAAAGCATACAGAAAAATGTAAGGATGTGGGGGCCATTTTTATGTATTTTGTACATGAAAGATGCTACAGTAAATCCAATCCAATGTAGATCAATATATGCTCAGCTATTTAAACAAAAGATCCATATCTTAGCTTTGTGTTGGAGGTGAAGCAAATTAGTGTCATATTTAATAATTAGGGCAGTCAAAGTACGGAAGTTTCCTTTAACGGCACTGGGTTTTTTTGAAGCGCGATTAACATCCGCCGTCCTGTTTGACCCTAAGCCCAGCGGTCACTGCAGAACTACAAGTGGGAGCAAATATTGAGCAGAAACGGACAAAGAAAAGGGTATTTGAATTGGTAAATTTAGCTTCAAAGCCCTGGCAGATGGCTCTCGTATCAAGAACAAAGTTATTCGGATCTGCTGTCGCTGTGATTTGGGTTGCCACGGCCTACGTCGCCTGCTGGAGTAAAGCGACAAGTTATCGGAGCACTGCCTGTATTTTTCATTGTCATTTATGCAGTGGTATTATGGTAGACGAGTGTTGCTTAGATGCGAACAGTCTCTTGGCTGATTTTTTGCTTTCAACTTCAAGCAAAAATTTGGGTTACGAGCTTCTATTTAATGGCAGGCATAGCCGAGGACAGCAATTTGGTCGCATATGTCAATGACTATGTTTAGATGATAGTCAAATAACCCTATCATAACCAGAATATTAGCAATAACCCGGTTGCACACGGCAATGTACATACCAATAACCCTTTTGAAAAAGCCGAATATTACTCCTGGGTTACTCCTTTTCTAACCCGAAAATTGGGACATGTATACGCCTATCGGGATATCCCGATCAAAAGGAACATTAATTTGTGTTCTGCGCATGTTCTATTCGAAAGGAATATTGTGTCTTTGGCAGGAAATACTTGTAAACATGATAACACACAAAACCTCACACTTTTGGGGCGAGGGGGAAACAAGCCACCTCGTTAGTGTGGTGAAAGACAGGAACATTATGTCTGTTATTGACGGTAGAAAGTACCGCATATAAACGTAGTTAATGTGACCATAGTTCAAGTCAAGAATGGATGTACATAGCATTCATTAGCTGCGCACTAGCTAGTCACCGGGAAAGATTTTCAACACATCAGAAAAACATACGCACGTTATAGCGACCTAATTTATCTTATTTATTATGTATTGTGTAAAACTAAGACAGGAACAACATCAAATTAAAAGCACATAATGAAAACAGACCCACCATCCACCAGTACGAGCCTGGAGTTTGTTTTTCAGAAAGTGCATCATACAAATATACACATTAGCACTCAAAAAGGTCATCAAATCTTACCTTTATGCATTCCCACATACTATCAGCATTTGGGACAAAATATGATGTTAAAGAAAAAGGGGAAAAAATACAGTATAGTACTCTATCTGTGCAGCGTGGGACAAAGTTAGATGGTGTGTTCAAGGACCGTCAAACAAAGTGAACAAAACAACACTCGCATTCAACATGCAAAAACTGTGGGATTTTAATTGCATGTTATTTTTTGAATAAATAAATAATGGCCCATATTTCCAAAATTGATATACTTCATATATATAAAATTTGATGTAGTTATCGTTGTAGTTGCGTATCAAATTGTTTACCACAAAGAGATTTACATCCCTACTTATTATAGATAGTATTTCCATCTGCGATTAAGTGTGATTAATTATGAGTTAACTATGGACAATATGCGATTAAGCCCGATATATTTGAAACCACTCACAGCCCTACTAATAATACATCTCATTAGTAATGAATTAATGAATTTCATTTTAGAATATGTCGCTACGGAATGAAAGGCAATAAATGCAAAAGGGGACACAACTTACGAACACATAGGTCTGCACTTTCATAGAAACCGGGACAGCACTGAGAGCGCCGCCTGTACATGGTCCTCACACCTCTTCTGTAGGCTGTCTTGTAGCTGATCCTGTACATGGCGAGAACACAAGCACACACTTTTACTCAGGCAGCTGATAAACAGCATTGACAATGAGTTGTCAGTATATTAGAATATTGTGTAATAGTTGTACATTGGGACTTCAATTCAGATTAATTAACGTTTTTGCAGTTGTTAAGCAGTAGTTTACAATACAGTAGTCCTCTCAACACTTCGCACTTCGAATTTCACGGCTTCAGTCTATCACTGTTTTTCATGCATATTTGACGTCGCTTCCTGTCCGTCCCCCACTCTGCTCCCCTAGCACCGGAACACATTTACAGCTACACATGCGAGCAAGAGTCTTATTTATGTTTTAAATTGTCTACTATATTATATAATATGAGTGTAAAGGTGACTATAAAGGTGTTATTTCATGTCCAGACGGCTCTAATTATGTTAAAACCTGTATTTAGAAGGTCGCAAACTGGTTTTCTATGCTCTAACTACAAAAATATTAGAATCCTACTTTGCGGAAATTCACTTATCACGGTTGGGTGTGTAACTAATTAACTGCAATAAACAAAGGATTATTTCATTACAATGCGTCTGTGTAGGCTCTCAATCGTACAGGAGTTGTCCAACGAGGGAAAGGCTTCATCTGACGTCATCTGTACTTCTGTGCACAGAAGTACAGATGACGTCTCAAGAAGCCTTTCCCTTATTTTATTGTAAATAACTTTTTGATAATTTTTCAAAAATGTGAGCAATGATCATCAAAATGATGAAGAAATTTCTTATTTAAATATTTCACTCTGTGTGTAGTGAGTGAACAGTGTTGGGAAATTATTTGAAAAAGGTAATTAGTTTCTTTCCTTCCCCCAAAAAGTAATGATATTAGTAACAGAATTACTCCTTCATGAATGCAATTAGTTACCAGGGAAAGTAATTATTGAGTTAATTTCTTTAAAAGCCTTCAAATATGTAGAAGAATTGGGATTAAGCTTTGTAGTGGCATGTGCCGTTGAGAGAATTTTAGGGCTGAGGAATGAGCTTGTGACTTGCAATTCTCGACTGAACTGCTAGGGGGCAGTGTTTTCCTAAGCGTGAGCAACCACAACGCTACTTGTTTACCTTCCTGTGTAGTCGCAGTGAACAATAGCGACTGAAGCAACATACAGAGCGTTGATACAGATATCACTGCATAATAACGCGCCACACTTCACTGTCGGTACAGTCGTCCCTCGCCACACCGCGCTTCAAATTTCGCGGCTTCACTCTATCACGGTTTTTCAAAATATATTCATTAATAAATAATTGCTGTTTTGTGGTTGAATACAGCCTATTATTAGTAAAAAGAAATATGCACATTTAAGCCAATTTTATGTATTTTTTTGCCTAAGTTAAACATTTTCAAGGATAAAAATGGCTAAATGAAGTAAATTACAAACATAAGGCATTCCGAAAACCCACTGAGACACTTTGTTATGTGTAGTATTCTAAATTGGTCACTAAGTGTCAGTAATATTACATCAACAATAAGGAAGTGCTGCACAGAAACCGGAACTAAAAAAGGAACAACAACAGCAAGAAACTCTCTCAATGCTAACATGTGTGAGTCTATATTATGTCTTATTTTCTGTTATTATGTCTATTATATTGTGTAAGTGTAAAGTGACTGTAAGGATTACTGCAACAGTAACAGTGTTGTGACATTTTAAATAATAATTCATTAGATTAGCTGTTACCTAAAAACTTTTTAAAACATTTTCTAAATTTTTTTAAACGTTTTTAATGCCATTTAACTCTATATAATTGAAGAGTTTCACTTTTTGAATTGAACTACCGAAATAAACTAACTTTTCAAATATATTCTAAGTCATTGCACTAAACCAGACACACAGATGATTTCAAACATTTTTCTTAAATTGCTAACCTTAAATCCCAGATTGTGTACGATCCAAAAGACCTTCAGATGTCTATCAATTCTGCATAATGTTAAAATTGTTAAATAGTTATCATTATAAAAGAAGTAACATAGAAAGCTACAGCAATATGTGCAGTGTTTGTACCATGAAAAGCTACGAGTCCCCAACACATATCTTGAGGCATCAGGAAGTGAGGCTTACCAACATCTCTCTGTTTGCTTGTCACTTTTCTAGAAACCATCATCACTCACAGTGTGCATGTGCACTATGAGGGTTTTAGCCCTCCCCCTCTCTGCGACGCCAACAATCTGTACTGCAAACTCATTCATCCTACAGCTGCAGGTGCACTAACAAGTATACTTTTCATGTGCAACTACAATCTGTGTTTTCAATGAATTGAATATTTATTAATGTGACATTTTAAATATCCAACTCTGTAAAAATTTGAAAATGTTGGTAATGGTTATGATATGGTTTTCTTTCATCCCTCATTAATATGCATTTGGAATTCAAAAAGTATAATTTTAAAACTATAAAGACATGTTTTATGTTAACATCTGTGAGACTTCTGGCGTAACTGTGCTAGTTAGCAAAGAACTACAGAGCCAACCGCTGATGACATCGTGGATGGGCGGGGTTTCCATGTATCAGCAAGCTGCCAACAAGGACATTTTTGGGAAAAATACATTAAGAACACAGTTGCACTCACACAGTGTATTAATAACACAACGTTTGTCGATGTTAACCAAAAAACCCGCTAACTGGGGTGTAAGCTAACCTAGGTTAATGGGGAAAGAAAAATATCTAAATGTGTCATAGCAGGGGTGTGGGCTCGAGTCACTCAACTTGGACTCGGGTCACAATTTTAATGACTTTGGACTCAACTTGACAATATGAAAGACTCGCAACTCGGATTGGACTTTGACATCAATGACTCAGGACTGACTCCGACTTAGGCTGATGACTTGAAAATATTTGAAATTTTCAGTGAATGTGTTGAGTAAAATGTGTCCCCATTCAAAGCATTCAAATAACGTTGAGCTTTCCTACATAATTTCCAGCAAGACAACATATTTTCCCTTTGAATCGGCCTCATTGAATGCATCTATTCACGTTCAGTCAGGTTTAAGAACAAACAACGAATGTGTGGATTACCTAAATCCTGAATGCTATGTCAGCACTCTTTTTCTGTGACTAAGGATGAATCCCAATTCTACCCCTTACCCCTCATCTTACCCCTTACCTCTACGTTTTGCGCGTTCACAAGAATCAAGTGGTGTCCCAATTCTCCTTAACCCGAGGGGTAAGGTGCTATATACCCTGTGAAAACGAGTGCGGTAGGCTAACACACTTGAAACAAAGGGGAAGGCGGAGCTACGACACCCGCTGAGAAGACGTAAGCGCAGAGACCGAAAGAAACCTATAAATGTAAGTAATTCCACATAACTATTGAGTTTCACAGTAACGTCACTCATGTTTATTGTATTCAGCATACAGTATGGATGGTCAGGAAGTGAGCTAAATAAAAGACGTAAACATTGCGGCGACCACATTATCAAAGTTGATTTAACTTCTGGAATCTAACGTTGTCCCATCTACTTTTTTTTTTTTTACCATCACTGTATATTTGTTTTTGGCACACAGTTACTATACTAATATTATTATTGTATTTCCAATGAGTCCATCATTCATGCATGTGTGTCATTCCTGCAGGAGATGCTGAGCCAACTGAAGTCAGCCCCAGGTTTAACATTTGATGATAAAGTTGGTTATATTGTTATTTCTTTTTCATATGTATATTTGATACACTTTTTAATTATACTAATGTTGTTACAGTGCTGCTCATAAGCTGTTGTATATTAGAGTTGTTTGTTTTGCTATAAATGTCAGTTTGTAAAAATGTGTGCCTTTTATTTAAAAAAAGGTGTCGTGAAGTAGGCTATATAACATTGAAATCATGCAGAAATGTATGCACCTGACTTTATGGAAGGAAACGTGTTAGGAACCGTTTAATTATCTCATTGGCTATGTCACAGGCAGCAAGTGGTGAAGGGTGATGATGTAATGAGAATCAAGTGGTGTCCCATTTCTTAGTGGCTCCTTCCCCTTGGCCCTAGGTTTTAAGGGGTAGGGTAAGGGGTAAGACAAGAGGTAAGACGAAGGGGAAGGGCTAAGGAGTAGGAGTCTTATTTTATTTTAAAAATAAAACAACTAAAAATGCATTAATTGTATTTGTTTTAACTTGAACAGATGGTTAAAATGGTATTTTTAGACACTAAACAGCGCTTACGGATTGTAAGGCCTCGAAAAGTTCAAGCCTGACTCGAACTGACTTGGACATGCACGTCTTTACTTGAGCCTTGACTCGAGACTTGAGATTAGAGACCTGAGACTTAAGCCCGTTTTATGCTTTCCGCATCCGCGAGATCCGTGCGTCTCCGTGCGGACAAATGACGCCATTTTCGCACCCACGCCCCCTCGAGCGGCCCTTTTCCTGCGGAAAATTCCCGCTCCGCGCACCTACAAATTTTTCTAACTACACAGACAAAGACAAGTAGAAAAAAAGGCCAGACGAGCAGGAGGTCCTCGCTGTTGAAGTACAGAAATACGGGCAGTTATATGAGGCAGCCTACCCTGACAATAATTTAAGCATAAAAAACACCGAAACAGTGTTTGTGTGGGTTTTAAGTCAACTTCTTTGGTTTTTATTTTCTTTTTACGTGTTCAGCATGCCTTTTCTAAGCACATTCTCCTGCCGGGGTACAAGTCCCTGTGGTGGGAAGAATGACGAGCTGCGATTGCAGCACTCCTATTCAAAGGACGAGTGGACCACCTTCTCTTCCTTTTCTGTCGCAGCAGCAAGTAAATACAACACAATTCCTCTCCTTCAAGAAGTAGACACGCATGTGTCGCCCTGCCGGAAGTCAAGTAAACAACGGCAAACTTCTTCCGTTCTAGTTTAGTACCGTGGTAGATGCGTGTTTTCGATACAATGCCCCCTGCAGTTTGGGAGCAGACGCCATACGTAGTATAAATTCGCACACGGTCTCTCGAGCGCATTTCCGCACGGCTCTTTTCCACGCGGTTCGTTCGAGCAGATTACAGTTTACAAATTTTTTTTTTGTTTTTTTTTTTACCGAAATCCAATATCGGCCGGCACTTCATTGCTGATACTGACATAGGCAGTAGCTCCTCCCTCAGCGTCAGGTAATGAACACATTATGCTTCTTTTACTGGGATGCCTAGATGTATTTCACAAATAAACACTTTGTGCAAAGTAAGACAAACACTGCAATATGGAACAGAAGTTATGGAGAAAGTGTCAAATGTGTGACTTTGAGTGATTGTTCCTGAAATGCGACATTAGATGTATTGAAAGAAGATGCCAGCACTTTATGTCATGTTCCGCATGACAGGATGGACTATAGTTTTGGTTTTCCTTAGTTTTAACGTTGTTTCCTGTTTCGTGCTCTTGTTTAAGGTTTTCTGTTTCCTGTTTACCGCGATGTGCAGCTGCTTTGCGGTGGCTGGAAAAGCGCAAGTGTCGCGGTACCCGTTTCGTAGTAATCGTGCAACTATTTAGGTGGATCCACAAAGAGCAAAACGTAACACTTCACAGCCATTGCGAATTGCAAAACTTGGAAATAATTCCAGACCGCGGACATACTGAGCTTGTTGTTCTGTGGAGAACGATGCCATTGCATGAGGTCTCACTCGTGTGACTTGATCAGATATCAAATCAGATACATAAGTTGTTATTGTCCTGTTCCAGTTTTGTGTTTTGTCACCTGTGGCGTTGCTTCCGTTTATGGGCCGCTCTGCAATCAGTGGGGCTGAGGAGGGTGCCGGTTTGTTCATTCAGATGTCTCCACATACTGTACGTGCATTTTATCCTGCAGACAGACTCGTGCTGGCTCAGCTGAGACCCCCTGGTGGCCCCTTCCCTGGACCCTCTACCTCTACAGTTTGCATATCAACCTCATGTTGGTGTGGATGATGCCGTCATCAACCTGCTACATCGTGCTCACTTTCACATGGATGGTGGGAAGGGAACTGTGAGGATCATGTTCTTTGATTTCTCCAGTGCTTTTAACACCACCCAGCCTTTTCTGAGCTCATCCACTGTCTGCTGGATTACTGATTACTTGTCTGACAGGCCTCAGTTTGTGCAGCTGGAGAGCTGGGGAGGTGGCAGAAGTGGACCGCTACAAGTACTTGGGAGTCCACATGAACAGCAGACTGGACTGGAAGGACAACAGCAATGATGTCTACAATAAGGGCATGAGCAGACTCTACTTCCTGAGGAAGCTTAGATCCTTCAATGTGTGCATCAAGCTGCTGGAGATCTTCTACTCGTCTGTGGTAGCCAGTGCCCTGTACTTTGCTGTGGTTTGTTGGGGGAGCAGCACCAGCGAAAAGGACATAAACCGGATGGACAAACTGATCCGGAAAGTCTAACAAGTCATTGGTAAGTTATTGTAACAGTGAGAGACAGGAGGACACTGGACAAACTGCTCTCCATCATGGACAACCCCACTCAACCATTCCATCGGACAATAGAGGGGCAGCGGAGCTCATTTTTCCAACAGACTCCTCCAGTTCCATTCCCACAGGGAACGCTACAGGACCTGATTCATTCCACATGCCTTCCAGCTCTACACTACCTCACCTGTCTGGAAAAGGTAGGCTAATTCACAACATTATTGCGCTGCACTGTCTGTCCTCCCTTGTATAAAGTGTAAATGTACTTGTATTTACTTATATTTTTAAATCTTGTTTATCTTACATTCTTTTTATTTTATTTTATTCGTATTGCACTGCATTTTCTTTAAGGGTGTTTTTGTTCTTCTTCTGCAATTGAGCTACTGTAACCAAGCAATTTCCCTTGTGGATCAATAAAGTCTGTCTAGGTCTAACTAGTTATAGCGCTTGGTGGCGGAAGAATACACGGCACATGCACCTTAGTGTGCCTGTACAGCCACACTGAATAACATCGCAAACATAGTTAAAGGAAAACTGTTGTTCTTTAAAAAACTGTGCCCATCATACCCAATTCTTATATGAGAAATAAACACACGTATTTCTCTTTTCTGTGCATTATACAGATATAAAAACAGCTAAAAAGAGGCAGCTAATTAATGCACGTAACGGGACACACCTATTCCGCCTACAAAGCACGCTATTAAAACACCTCCAAAAACCTCCAAAAAGGTTTAATGGTTTCATATACATGCTGCAACCATGTAGTAACAGCCACATTTATGATAACATGTAATACTTACAGTATTTCCCTGTATTTTGGTTATTTTTAATATTACCGGAACTTACTTGCTGGATGCATTGAGTTCGCGTAGCAACATAGAAAGGAACGCTACACCTACCATTAACTTTTCCAAACTCAAAAAGAAAATTGCAGCAGCAGTGCCGGCAGCTCCGATGTGTAGCGTTACCTTTCGGTAATGGCCTGAGGTGTTACGAGAAAGGTGTCACTACACCAGTATAGTAGTTCTTCACTGTAGTAATGTTAATAATAATAATAATAATAATGTTGCTGTAGCTTGGTTAATATGCAAGTTACATAATGTAAATGAAGCGTTGTTGGCACATTTTGGAGCCTTTTTTCAGAAGGCTTTACAGGCGCAAGAGTTGCGTCCCATTAAATGCATTCTTAGCTGCCTCTCTTTAGTTGTTATTATATCTTAAGAACGCACTGAAAAGAGAAAGACATGTGTACATGTCTTACATAAGGCTTGTCGATGATGGGCAAAATAATGTTTTAAAAAGTGCAGTTTTCCCTTAACTTTCTCCGCTTCATTATGTCTCCCAAGCAGCACTGCTCCAAAGAAAAAAAGAAATCCATCACCATGGAAGTGAAGTGGAACATCATAAAAAGGACTGATTATTGAATGCTAACGAATGCTAGAAAGGTCATGGATTCGGTGCACTGTTACAAGAAGATTATTACATGAAGAAGGTAGAAAGGCCACAGGGATCAAAGTAAGCAGTTGCTCTCTTTTTAATACTCTTTCATTTCGTATTTCATTATTTTTTACGACTGTATTTTATATGTCCTTCATGTGTTGTGTGTACAGTGCGAGTGACTTAGGAGTTCATTTAGGTATCGTTTAGATATAAGTTCCGATACCGTTCCACTACAACTCCATTTACATCACAGTCTAATTAAACTTCAAAAAATCAGCAGGGGATCAAATACTTATTTTGCCCACTGTTGCCAATTCACATCTGATTTTTATCCACATTTGAAGGGGACCCGATTCCAATCTGAGAATATCAGATTTTGTGCTTGTTTTTCCCTCCCTACGCCGTCATGATGCATGTCTTATAGCGGTGACTCTTCCTCACATCGGAAGGCTAATCAACTCCTGCGCCTATTAGAACAGTGCAGCTTAACTGAATCAACATTTAAAGTAGCAAATCAAATGTATTCATGATGACGTCCGATAAAATTCCCATAAATAGGTGATGAAATCTTTCATCTTTGGAGAAAACGAGAGTGACTTCAATGTTGGATGGAGTCTCTCCTGCTCACTCAAGGACGTTGGTGTTTTCTGCCATTTTCTCCCTTAAGTTCAATGACTCAGCGCTTAGCTGAAGGAGCTTAACTGGTGGCTATAAAGCTTAATGTGGTCATTAAAGCCAATACGCTGACAGTCCTTCATCAGAATGACCACATCACCGCAAGTGTTAGTGGGAGACTGCAGTGAATGTCTGGTTGTCACACTCACTTACAGTACTGCTGTACTACATACACTATACACAGTATACAGCACAGGAGGGATGCTGACAACAACACAGTGTGATTTATTGACGTCCATTTTTCATACGTGAAATGGCATCTTCTTCTACACTATGATGGCTATGTTTTACAAATTACTGACATTTCCTGGATGAATTGTGGATCTTTTCACATTTCACATATTTCTGAGGTTTTTTTCTGAAATAGAGCGGCACCTCGGTTAACGTGAGCCCCAGTTAACATGTTTTTCGGTTCAAATATGTTGCCTCGGTTTGCGTACATTTTCTGGTTAGCGTACAATCTTGGTGTGTTATTTACACACTGCATGAGTGCAACTGTGTTCTTAATGTATTTGCACCACAAAACGTCCTTGTTAGCAGCTTGCTAATACAGTGGTGCCTTGGTTAGCGACATGAATGCGTTTCAGAAGGTCAGCCTCTAACAGAAACGGACGTTAACTAGTAGTTTTACATGTAGAAAACAATTTGAAATGCACATAAATACATATAAATGATGAATGAAAGGGATAAATTAACATTTTCGGTTACTTTTACCTTCATTAAAGATGTGATACTTGACGTGATAAAAAAAGAAGGTGGTGTTCAATCGTGTGCCTTTGGGAACAGTCACGTCTTCAATGAAGTTAAAAGTAACCTTCATTGTTCATTTATCCCTTTCAGTCGTCATTTATATGCATTTCCAATTGTTTTATGCGTTTAAAACTGTAATTGTAAAACTATGAAAACCTGATGCGAGTCAAGTGCCGGTTGCCATTTTGTTTAGCTAGCTAATAAGATGCTAGCAAGAAGTTTTGTGATTTAAAAAAACACATTAAGAATACAGTTGGACTCATGCAGTTTATTAATAACACGACAAGACACGCGCCTTGTTGTACACTAGCGGAGGCAAAATTTTGGCAGGAATTTTCAAAGTTAACTGAAAAACACGCTAACCATGGCGTATGCTAACTGAGGTTCCACTATACATGGAATTCGCTTTTTAGCAGTTTTGTTATCGTGAAAAATACATCACATCAGGCTTTCCAGAACAATTTTAATGCTAAAAGAGAGAGAGCAATATTTTCCTAACTTGTTTTACATGAATATACTGTCAACATTTCCCTTTGAAACTTTTATATTTTGCCCTTCTTTCCCGGCGCCCTCCCGTTTTAATAGTTTGTAGTATTTTAACACTCCTGAAGTTAAAATATAAGCTCTCTGGGACTGCCGGAGCAGCACAGCTGCAAGAATCGGGCAACAGTGGAGTAACACATCCTGCAGCCGGTAAAGCCAGGCTTTCGAAATAAAAGCACGCCAGTAAAATAACATGGTTGCAAGGTCATCTGGTGTAACAATTCTGGTGGAAATACCACTATTTTCCTCACTACCCCATATTTTCTAAAACAAATCCCTTATATTCCCAGGGTAAAACGGGAGGGTTGACAGATATGTATATGAATTCATTCAAGAAATATTGTAAAAACAGCTAGGTTGTAATATCTGACCATTGGTTAAAAATTACCGTATTTTTTCGTAGTTTCTCTGGTCATTCAACTTACAGCCATATTATTTATAAAAATATACAGTATATATAATTTAACATGTTCTGCCATGAGCTGCGGTGCTGCCAGTGCACAGGCAGTACCTGGATATTGCCACCAATTGCTCCCCTCAGTGAGCGACAGGCGACAACAAGCAGTAACAACATATAACACAGTGCCGAACAAGCTGTCCAGCCAATGATGACATCCCGTCGGTTCGTATTTACTTACGCAGCCAATCAATTCATTAACAGCGCGTTACGTACTACATGCCGCTGTTTTGCAGGTGAGCGTATAGCTAATGCTGCAGCAGGAGTTAAGAGAGCTAAATGTTGCTTGCTAACCCCTTATTATCGCAAAACCAAGGGCAGTGCAACGTCCCCTCACCAAGCTAAAGTTTAAAAAAGCGGTTCTGTTAAGGTGGACTGGCTGTCGGTGTATGCAGGAACAGAAGAACAAGAGGTGAAACAGGGTGAGATCTTTCTTTTTTGAATGAGAAAGGGCTTCTCTAAAAAAATAAAAAATAAAAAAAAATAAAAAAATAAAAAAAACATGCTGCAAAGCCAAAGTAGCAAGCCAGTTTGTGTGGAGTGAATGTGTGGCGTACCGTAACTCTGCATGTTTTACTGCAGTGCTTTTATTTTGATGGCCGGATGTACCAGATACAGGAAGCCTTACAGCAAGTTTGTGTTGCAGGAGGAACCGGAAGGTCGGTTGAGAGTTAATTTTCTTTTTTTTTTTTTCTTCTTTTTTTTTTAAGTAAACATACACAACAAATATGGCATCAATTTCAAGTAAATGTCGAGGATAAAATAGTGTCACAGCAGGCTGCTTTAAAACAGAAAGTGAAAGTCAAATTAGGAAATGAAAGTATACCCAATTAACAACATAAATGGGGGAACATTGGTTTATATAGCCATTTTGGCTATAGCATAAGAGGAGGGGCTAACTCAAGTGGTTGCAATTCATAATTAAAAAGGAGAGAAGAAGAAGAAAAGGAAGCGGATAAATATTGTGATCTTCATTTCTGGTAAGTGCACGACAGTAACCAATTTGGGTCCGCACTACACTGTCAACATTTGTGCCCTCAAGGACAAAGTAATTAGTGTACATAGTATACATATTGAAGTGTACTGAAAAAAAGTACAGTATGCGATTTGAGAGACACTTAAGGACTTCGTGTCAAGCACAAAACCGTGTAGGGCACATTTTGGTGTCACCATGGGTTCTTATGGGTTAGTGACGAATATAATCATTAAAAAATACTCTGAAGCATTTCTCCTACTCCTCATACCTGTGTCTGGTGCATTTGAACCAGTTGAGGATGTCGGTGCAGCGGGTATAGTAGACCTGGTCGAACGGATGAGCATAAGACTCCTGGACAGTCACCGCGTAACTAGAAGGACAGCAGATACAGAACATCAGGATGCTGAGGCACCTCCAGTGGCAGCGCAGCTTTCTCATCTGAAAGCTGCTGTAATTATCAGATCATCAAAAGAGCTTTGCACAGCAGAACCTTCAGCATCTAATTCAAGGATTTATCATCTGACAGGTTTGGCTAAAAAAACAACAAAAAAAAACTAAGAATGTACAAGAAGAAAATATTATTCAAAACAAAAAGTTGTCATTTTTTTATGAATCCATTTTGAACTACGAAGACGTGCCCCCATGGCGTTGCATCCTTTTTCTGTTCATAAAAAGCAATGTTGCATTGAAATTCATTCTATTCATACACTGAAGATGCTTTGATGCTACTATACACTTCCATGACCATGCGGGCAAATTTAAGTGTAACTGGTGTGCCGATGTATACAAAACAACTGTACAATTGGTTAACGTGTTTTTTTGAATTGAATAGGCTGGGCAAAGAGCAAGACAAAAAAGCCTTTACACGGTGGTATCATTTAAAAGTTGCCGTTGGTGCCTTCTCACGCATGTGGCGCAGCAAAAGAAGCAAATGCACACTTGACAGGCAGCCAAGTGCGAATTTTGGTATCAATCCAATTCCAATTTTAAAAAAGGGCCAATATTGCAGATATCAATACTGGAAATTCTAATTCTTCAAGATCAGTGAATGATTTTGTGGCTTTTGCCTTCACAGTGGATTCCCGCACATTCACGATTCAGCATTGATGGCCCTACGAATTTGTGCATATTTGGTCAAAATTATGATTTCATTATTTCATTTTAAATATGCAGTAATCCCTTGCTTTGCGCTTTGAATTTCGTGGCTTCACTCTATCACGGTTTTTCAAAAATCTATTCATTAGTAAATCAGGCTGTTTCATGGTTGAATACAACCTATTATCAGTATATTGTCAGTATATTATCAACCTATTATCATTACTATTATCAATATAAGCCATTCAGAAGATGCGATTCAAAGACGTTATGATGAGATGTAATATTCTACACTGGTCACTAAGTGTCAGTAATGTTACCGTAATGTTGGGTGAGACACACAAGCACGGGATCGGCAGATCAACAGGCTTTTATTGCAGGTTTGAATGATCTCACAACTGGCATAATAATCGCTAACATGTGTGGCCGTAACTCACGTCAAGCTAAAACTCAATTCTGAACCCCCAGTGTCAGTTCCTGTCCACCCCCCAGTCAGCTGCCCTAGCATTAGAGCACATTTAAAGCAAAATGCACAAGTCGAAGTCTTATTTATGTCTTAAATGGCTTATTTTGCTGTTACCTATGTCTACTATATTGGGTAATACAAGTGTAAAGGCGACTATAGGGGTGTTATTTCATGTCTAGAGGGCTCTAATAATGTTAAAAAACACATTTAGAAGGCTGTAAACAGGTTTTCTATACTCCAACTTGGAAAATATTCAATTTATTAATAAGGAATCCTAGTTCGCAGAAATTCACTTAACACAGTCGGGTCTGGAATCGATTAACCAAAATAAACAAGGGATTACTTTTTTTCTCCACTGTTTTGTCCCGCAGAAAACAGATCTGATTCATCCTAAGTCAGTAATAACTTACAGTTATAAATATACAGTATGACACTACAGGTAAAAAGTACAACATGCATGTTCCACTGTTAGAAAGCCCACCATTTTTACGTGTTTATGTCTTTATGATTCATTGCTCATGTTTTTTCATCAAGCGTTGAGATTTCACATTTTGTTCACTGGTCTTTAAACACACCATAGTTGCCACAAATAAATGAAAGTATGGGAAACACTGTACTAAATCATCTCAAATGTAATATTTAATGAGGACAGACAACTACTGAAGGTGTCATATAATTCCCAGTTTATTGTTAGGGCCAAAGCAAACATCATTGGATCTCAATTTTAGTAAGAAATGAAAAGTGTGATACACACTTCCTCAATTCCTCCTGATTACACAGGGAGGTTATCGATCATAGCATCTGCACTCAGTGTTGCCCTCATCAGAATTTGCAGTGTGATTTTATTCACCAAGTGATGAGACCACTCAAGCCGTCATATTACCATCACTGACAGTTTACAGCCTCAGGAGTAAACCTTTTGCCTGATGACTGACAGTTGCAGGCCTCCATTAGTTGACTGCATTATTTGGCGTGGAGTTATTTCATTTTCAATATTGGAGACTGAGATGTGGAAACTGACCTCTCCCAGTGGCTGCACACGTTGGGATCATCCGGGTTGAGGGGCGTCACCAGAGAGATGAGGCTGAACAGCCACAGTAGCACCTGGGAAGAGACATCACCAGTCCCCATTGTCCTCCTCCCTCTGTGTCCCTGTCCTTGGGAGGAAAAAAGAGCATGAAAATAGAAGGAAAATGGTGCTTTGTTGTCTCTGCGTGCACAGAAATAACTATTGAAAGCTGCCAGTTAGCAAAGAAAAATGCCCTCTGTGGCTAAAGCAGTAGTTTAGTCGTGTGCGAATGACCTTTATAGGTTGAAACAATGCTGCCATTTCAGGTCTTTTGTCAAATGGAAAATAGAGAAGCACCTTAAATGGGTCGCAATCTTGTTATTTACATTTGTATTTACATATGCAACACCCCCATGGAAAAACAGCGCAAAAGTGGGACACATACAAGAACGTATTTATGCAGACTGCATGAGATAGACATGATGGAAGCATTATTTTCATCTGCTGCATTCATTATGTCTGACAAGGAAGATGAGCTTTCACTGCTGTTTGATCATCGTGTTTTCACCTATTTCGTGTTTTCATACAACACACCATTCACACTCACACAATTGGAGCAAATCATTTCAGCGTCATGCACCCTTATTAGCTTTAATCTGCCAAACATCACACAAAGATACTGAGTGTGTATGCGGTCATATTTAGTGTTTGACCCCCATCCGAGGGAATGACACAGATCGCCTCTAGGTCACGTGGTTGCAACCCAGCAACTTAACTGTTGAGGAGCGATCACATTATAGTAATTTTTGCAATAAGAAATAATGTAAATCCAATTAATTCCCCCCAGAAAGCCAAAAATGTTAACACAAAACACATTTTTATAGTTTTACCAAGATACTTTTACACGCATGCATATAAATACATGTAATAAAAAATGATGAATGAAAGGGATTAATGAACATTTAAGGTTACGTTTACCTTCATTGAAAAATTGATTGTAGAGGTGGTGTTCCCAAAGACATGATGTGGCAGCAAGATCAACTACTACCACCTTTCTGTTTTGACATGAGTTGTTTCTTGAATTCAATATCAATCATGTAAACCAAAATAGAGCCAAAGAAAGTTGCAAGAGCCAGCATTTTGATAAAAACGGTGAGAAACACTATCGAATTCAAGAAATAACTAATTACAAAACAGGAAGATGGTGTCCATGGAGTGTCTCGCTACCACATTGTGTCTTTGGGAACAGTAGTCTTGAAAGAAGGTACAACTAACCTTAAATGTTCATTTATCCCTATCAGCTGTCATTTATTTGCATTTATAATTGCTTTATGCATGTAAAACTATATTACAAAAACTATAAAAAATTGTTTTGTGTTAACATTTTTGAGAGTCATCCACTGATGACAACATAGACGGGTGATGTAACTTCCGTTTGCCATTTTGTTCACTAGCTAAAAGGATGCTAACAAGGAAGGACGTTTTCTGAGAAAATAATAATAATAAAAACGAAAAGACATGCGTCATATTGTACGCTAAACGGAGAATCCACGCAAACAGAGGCAGAATTGTGGCATACAGTTCATGTTAACCAAATAAACACTCTAACAAGGGGGGTCGCTAACTGAGGTTCCACCGTAAGTGCACAAAAAAAATCTGGTGGGCCGTGGGCCATTTGCGGCGTGCTGAGTCACATTTTGCGGCCCGCGACTTGTCTTCAAAGATTATTGTAATACGGCCTGCGACAAGCCAATGTTACTCGTAGGATGCACACATAAGCCTACACTGAACTAAGAGTGAGTGAGTCACCTAAAAAATGTGGTAAAAAAATTCCACCCATTTTCTATACCTTGTCTTCATTAGAGTCAGGGGTAAGCTGGAGCCTATCCCAGCTGAATGTAGCAAAATTATTTATTTATTTATTTGATTCACCCTATTACTGTATCAAGATATTATTGTTACTGTGAGCCATGTATCACATGTCTATCGTGAGGTACCCCGAGATTCCCAGCCCTACTCCCAATACTTGATGCGGCCCAGCCTCACTCTGACTCTACCTCCAGCGGCCCCCAGGTAAATTGTGTTTGAGACCCCCGATTTAGGTGAATCCGCTCGCTTTATAGACAAAGACCGAAGCGTAACACTTTAGAGTCATTACAAATTGCAAATTTACAATCCAAAGCTCTGCAGAGCATGGTGCAGTTTGATGAGGTCTCACGCACACAGCAACATCATTAGACAGAAAACTCGACACCGATTTTCATCAGCCGATAACAATATTGTCAGACATCCGTCATAATTACATATCAAGCAAAAAAAAAAAAAAAAGTTGGTCTGTTAATGTATTAACCACCACCTTGAATACACTGAACATGATAGCCGTAATTTCATTGTAGATTTAGTTTCTAGTTTATCAGCATTCAACTATGAGTCAACTGAGAACCAACAATCAGGTTTGATTATACCATAAATCCATTCAAGATCACTTAACACTTAAAAGTGATGATCAACTTCCAAGTGTAGGTGTGTACGTACAGTATGTGCCACTGTGTACCAGACAATGCATCCATTGATGTTGGGTATATACAGTATATGTTGGCCTTGTGTTCTGTGGGATTCGCTTTCAATCGCTCTTCCATTTGCCGGTGAAATGAATAAAACATTGCTACTGTAAGTCAGACAATCACTCACTTGCAAGACTAAAAGCCTCAGAAGCTGTCAGACTATGAGTTTAGACAGAGATGCTTTACAGATGCTGCTTTTATAAGGTTACATTGCATTACATAGTACGGACAAAGCACACAGACACGCTCTTTGGCCAAAATAAGACAGCTAGACCAATTGTACTGCACTTGGAGCAATTTGCAGTAAAGATAAATTGATATTGTTTTTGTCAATATATTTTGTGACTCCAAATAAATGTACTTACTACAGTCTCAATTCTAAAAAGAAAAAAATGCAGTACTGTATCTGCAGTCACATTTGATTTGCACATACAGTAATCGCGCTTCATTGGTTCCAGACCCAAAGTGAATTTCTGCAAACTAGGATTCCATCCATCCATCCATTTTCTATCCCGCTTCTCCTCATTAGGGTCGCGGGGGCATGCTGGAGCCTCTCTCAGCTGACTTCGGGCGAGAGGCGGGGTACACCCACATATAGACAAACAACCATTCACACTCACATTCATACCTATGGACAATTTAGAGTCACCAATTAACCTAACATGCATGTTTTTGGAGTGTGGGAGGAAACTGGAGTACTCGGAGAAAACCCACACACGGGAAGAACATGCAAACTCCACACCAAAATGCCCCAGGGGAGAATGAAACCCAGATCTTCCCAATTTCCAGACTGTTGACTGTGTGGCCAACGTGGTAACCACGAGACCACCCTCAAAGTTAGCCAGCCGGCTAACTCAGTTAGTAGCACCGCAGGCTATGGTGAAGGGGATCGGGGTTCAAAACCCGGTCAGGGTTTTGACATGTGCTAGGGAGTTGCTTTCCCAGTTGGCGATCAGTGTGGCAAACTAGGATTTCCTTTTTTATAAATCAAATATTTTTGTAATTGGAGCATACAAAGCCTGTTTGTGACCTTCTAAATATGGTTTTTCACCTTATTAGACCCGTCTAGATATGAAATAACATCTCTATAATGACCTTTACACTCGTATTACCCAATATAGTAGACATAATAAGAGAAAATAAGCCATTTAAGACATAAATAAGACTCATGCATGTGTGCGTTGCTACAAATGTTTTCTGATACGGCGCAGACAGGAAATGACATCAGCGGTTCAGAGTTGAGTTTTACCTTGGCGTGGGTGACACCTACATCAGTAGCACGTGTTATGGATTATTGTGCTTGTTGTGAGATCATTCAACCCAGCAATAAAAGAGTTGTTCCGGCGATCAAGTCTGGTGCTTGTGTGTCTCGCATTACGCATTACAGTAACATTACTGACACCTAGTGACCAGTGTAGAATATGACATATCATCACATCTTTGAAAGAGTCTTCTGAACGCCTCATATTTGTATTTTACTTCATTTAGCCATTTTTCTTGTATTAATAATAGGCCGTATTCAATCACAAAACAGCATGATTTAATAACTAATATATTTTTGTAAAACCGTGATAGAGCTAAGACGCAAAACTTGAAGAGGGATGACTGTACTCTTCATTGCTTGACCTCTGTAACGTTAATCTTAAAATTTTGATCAAGAGTGTATTTCAGGCACCCTGTTGACGAAACAGTTTCTGCTGAGTAAAACGTGAAAACATGGCTACTCCTCAAGAGTCAAAGTCAGTTACGCAGACTCAGCAGAAATGCAGACTTAAGTATGGAAGACATCCGCTGTCGCGTCTGTTAATTCGTGCATGGCACAAGAAATTCACAAAGACAAGGACACTGTTGGATAAATTGTGGTCCACTTAAAAAGTTGTTTAAATGACACTTGACATCCCTGTACCAATAAATGGCGAAAAAACACAAGTAATTGGTACACAGTAATTGATCCAAATATCAACAGTATTAATATCAGTATCAGATTGATACTAGCATGATGAGAATGAGATTTTTCAGTTCTCTTCTATGTTTATTTTCACAAATATACATATACATATATATACACATATACATATATGTATATACACACATATATATATATATATATATATACACATATACATACATATATACACACATATATATATACACACATTCTGCATTCTGAAGACACGTTCAAAGACATTGTTATGATATGTAGTATTCAACACTGGTCACTACATGTCAGTAATCTTATATTGATAGCCACCGCAGGAAGTACTGTAGAGAGGAGGAAGTAAAAAAAAAAAGGATAACAACAAGTAACTCTCCCGATGCTAATGTGTGTCAGTCTATAATATGTCTTATTTTCTCTTATTATGTCTACTATATTGGGTAATATGAGTATAAAGGTGACTATAGGGGTGTTATTTCATGTCTAGAGAGCTCTAATAATGTTGAAAACTGTATTTTACAAGGTCGTAGACCGGTGTTCTTTGTTCTAACTATGAAAATATTCCATTTATACATAAGGAATCCTACTTTGTTGACATTCACTCGAGTGTGGAACCAATTAACCGTGATAAAGGAGGTATTACTGTATAGGTACTCACCAATAATGAATGATAATGTAAGATGGTTGATGACTATCAAAGCTATTGATTCCGTAACAAATGAGATGTGTTTTTTGCAGGGGAAAAAAAATTGACCAAAAATCCACAAATTTGTGGGGCTGTGAATGCTGGATGTGCGGGGATCCACTATACTTTCCGAAAAGACAGGACAAATTTTGCTGCTGCATGGGCACATAACTGGTCTGTGGGGTCAGAATAACCAAATACTTATTTTCCTCAAATCAAATACAAATGACAATAAAAACTCTAGACTGTTCATATTTTTTTAAGGGGGTAAAACTTACAAAATCAGCAGGGGACCAAATACGTATTTTTCCCACTGTAGAGTACTATATTGAACATATTCTTAATAAAACATCCAACTGTAAAGTGTAATAGATCCCAGGGGTTGACGCTATAATGAGTGATAAACAAAGGGTTTCCATTTTCATTAAAAGTGCTAATCTTGGGCTTTTCCTACAATGTGCCACCAAAGAGCCGCTAAGACGTTAATACTGTACAATGCCTCCCTGCCAAATCTTAGCTCTCAGCGCTTTAATATGGAATGCAAAGCTGCATTGACCAGTACGCTCCCTTGTGGCCCACATGCGTCTCCACAATGATGGACAACACCAGCTTGCTGACAGCGGGGAGAGATACTGTACTTCTTACTCTGTGCTCAAAATTACCATGCCAACTTCCCTGTCATTCAGATAAGTTAAGGAAGCCATAATTCAAAAGCAGACTAATTTAAGTTTTATCCAGGTATTGTCTAAATGGGTCAATATGCCACAGTAGAGAACAAGTTGTGTTTCGGCAACAAACACAAAAGATACAAGAGAATTCATGAATACGTCAAATGGATCATCAAAGACGTTTACCCTACTTCAGATCTTTGGAGAGGCAAACTTTAAATAAACCAAGAGTACTGTCAAACCGGTATATTTTTGTCAACTATATAAATATATATACAGTATATAAAGTATCAACCTTCTGTAACCTCTAAAACAAAAGCATTGTAATGCTGTCTATCAGGGGTGGGAGCAAGTCTTGTAAGTTTTGCAAGCCTTAAGTAAGTCTCAAGTCTTTCATCTCAAGTCAGGACAAGACCGGTCGAGTCAAGTCCCAAGTCATAGGCTTGACGTTTTTGAGTTCTTACAAGTCATAAGCAGTTTCATGTTTACCAAAGAAAATGGCATTTTAACAATGTAACAATCTATTACATTTGACAAATACAATGAATGCATTTTCAATTGTTTTATTTTTAAAATAAAATAAGAGAGTACTGAGAGTACTGACATAGCATTCTGGATTTAGTCAATGCACAGAAATGTAATCCACAACCTCGTTTGTTCTTAAACCTGATTGGATGTTAATAGATGCATTCAAATGGGCAGATTCTGTGGGAAAATCTGCTTTCTTGCTGGAAATTAAATAATAATGGTCGCATTAATTGAGTACTTTGAATGGGGACACATTTTACTCAACACAGTAGGCCTTAGAAATACACTAATCTCACAATACGATACAATACACAATATTTACAGTAGCGCACAACGTGATATACAGTATACGATACGATACGATTCTATGTACTTACATTACCTCCTGAAAAATGTGAAAGGGACAGTGTGATTTTGGTGGTATCTTGACTCTATGATGATATTGTCAAGTCCAGTCCAAAATTGTGACTCGAGTCCGACTCAAGTCCACACCTCTGTGGTCAACAATGAAGAGGTCAACTTAACTGATAACAGAGCCAATAACCAACGTCAGATAGGTTAGTCTTTTGCGTAAATTATTGTTGATGCATTTGTAAATGTCTATTATAATAAACAGCTCTATATTTCCTCTGTTTTGCTGGAAATCAAAAAAAGGAATAAAGTAATCAAGAAAGCTGCACTATCGTTTGTCTTATGAAAAAGACTGCAGAGCAATATGCTATATGGCCACAATACATCATCATGATCTATGAGACAAATTAAATGATAGTGTCTTCTATCTCTGTTATGATAGCTTAACTATAGAACTATATTTTAATAACGGGCTGGACTGAAAAAAGTCTTAGTAAATAATTTTTATACTCCCATTTGGTCCCTGTTTAAGACCTTGGTAAATGTGGCGAGACTCTAGCACAACTCCTGAAATGTGCATCTAATGAGCATCTAATGCAGCCATGCCCAATAGGCGGCCCGCAAGGCCCATATTTTGGCCCGCGCTGACCCAGAGAAACTATGTACAGGCGGTCTTCACTTACCGACGAGCCGTGTTAAAAGGAAAACTGCACTCTTTTTAGAATTTTGCCCGCAATCCCTATGTGAGACAAGGACACACGTCTTTCCCTTTTCTGCACGTTTTAGATGCCACGTTGTGCTGGCAGTTTTTCACTAACCATGCACGTAATCGGGGCGCCTATAAAACCCTCTATAAAAACCTCCTGTTTTGGTCATTTTAAGCATTACCAGAACTTCTTTCCTGGGCGTATTGGTTTCACAGACAGCACAGCAGCAAATGCTGCTTCCGTCTAAAACAACAGCATAAAGAGCTCATTCTGTGTTTGCTACCACTAATCATGGCAGACTTTGTGAAAGCCAAAAACGACAACTACTTTGGGACAAATGAGGATCCAGAACCCTATCTTTTTTAATCAGAATATACAGAGGATGAGTTACAGGTTTCTGAAGCTGAATGGGCAAGAAGAGAGGATAACTTCACCAAGGTACACCGCGGACATGTCTGCATGGTGGTGTTGCGTTTTCTTCTTCTTGCGGGAGTCGAGTGGCAACCAACTTTGAGGCACATTACTGCACCTAACATGTTGGAGTGTGGCCCTGTGTTACAAAGTGGTAGGGCAACCGGATCGCCCCGATCTCGTGGCGGAAGCAGATCTTCAAAATTTGACAGCCCATCCCGATCCCGAAGATCGGATAGGAACATCCCTACTTTGTGTACCTGGAGAGGAGGACACTGCTCCAAGAGACTGCATCACAACAAACACGAATTGTTAGCGGTTTAACTGTGTACCGTACCATCCCTGGTGGTTGGTAATGTTAACTTAAAAAATAGAGGATGACCAGCACCTTGAAATGGGCTGTGCACAATCAAAGAGAGTGCAATGTTGTTGGTATGGTACGGGAGGGATAAATGATTAACGACTTATCGTGAATGAGATGAGATGAGATGTATTCTGCTGATTTTCTATGGACCTTGTCATTCAAAATCCTTTACCAGGTGGTTGTAAAGTACTTACTACTGAGAGTTTTGTGCTCAGTTTTACACAGGCTGCTTCAGAGCTTTAGCTTGTGTCCATACTGAGAAGCAGTTATGAAAGTAGTGCACGGACCATAACCCTGTGACTCGATTAAATCAGCTGGTTTTCCTTTTTCTTTCTGTCTTAATGAGCGACACTCAATTGACGGTGCACCAATCTGTGAAATCGGCCTAATCCTCCCCATTACGTCTTCATCTAGCCTGGATCAATGGTCACCGATAAGTAAACCAGGCGAGGCCAGAGAGATGGAATTAATGGTCATTGAGACCTGTCAATAAATTGATCAACTTAGTCCCTTCTATCTTCAAGATGTCTTACTTTTGTTGATTAAGAGGTTCTTGCGTTTCACCGCAATTATTAGTGCTTATTAAACTTGCAAAACAGGATCAACAAAAATCTCTACAGCTGAACGTATCTACAAAGTGACAATGTGGGAGAAATGCTGCATGGAACTGCTGAATCAATAAGAAGCAAATCGATGAGGCAGGCTGAGCATGTTCTTGTAATGATAGAAAAACTGTCATTATATGATGACATAAAAATAAAAACTATATAATGAATAGGGAATACTGAACTTTTATTGGCCTTTGAAAGGTGAATCAGTCAGGATTAGGTATTAAATCGCACCTCTCTGATATGATGGCAGAAGGAGGCATAGTGTAGAATCCCCACAGAGACACAGACAGTCTGATGCTGTTTTACAACTTTATTCTGACCTGAACACATCAACAGCAGTGCAATTCCAACACAATACAATTATCCAGGCCCGACCGTGATATGTGAATTCCGCGAAGTGGGATTCAATATTAACACACTAAATATTATCGTAGTGAGAGCACAGAAAACCTGTTTATGACTTTCTAAATACGGGTTTTAACAATATTATAGCCCTGTATACGTGAAATAACACCCTGTAGTCACTTTTACACTCGTACACTCATTCACTCACTCATATTCTTTGTTTACATCAAATTGCATAGGCTACGGGATCACTGCAGGGACAAAATACGTCTGCTGCTAGCATAGCAAGCTACCAAGCTAACTAGTTAGCCTCTCCAATGTACTTATTCTAAACTTAAGAAAACATTTCAAACGAAGTGGGGAAGAAGGACAAGGAAGCCATCACTTCGATATGGCATGTCCATCTCAGCCATGGCATGTTGGCTCGGCTCTGCTGGCTCAATAGCCAGTCTCCATGCAGTGTGAAAGGTAATGGAATCTAACATCATGTCTCATAACATTACTGGTGCCTAATGACCAGAATACTACATGTAACTTGTCTTTCAGTAGTTTTCGACTAATAGCAGACCATAGTCTACCACAAAACAGCGATCAATTATTAATCACTCTTTTGGGAAAAAAAAAAAACGTGATATAATGAGGGAGTGAGAGTCAAACCACAATAAAGCGAAGGACGACTGTATATGTATCTCCAACTCACAAACACGTCTCTAGTCTGCTATTAATCAGAACGACGCTTTACAACTACACGAGATGCATTCCGGGATGCTCCAAACATCACAAAATTAGCTTTATAACGCATGTATGTGTGGTCTACATAAACAGGAAGGCAAAGAAAAACATGAAGTGGATATTGTTATCGCTCACTTCGTAGCTTTTAATGCGGATGTACAATTTGCTGCATTTAATTATGCTGGGAAATCCCAGGAAATACATGGAAACATTTTTAATTTACCATAAATTACTTGATGTCTTTGAACGCAACCCCTCATTGCTCATAATAACACGGCTAAAGTGTGATTCAAATGTTCTGCTACCATTAAAAAGACTAGTGATAGGCAAATTGATTTTTATACATGAGTGGTATTCTTTAGCTTGATTTAAATTTTCAGTTCATTTGGAGCTGTTAACACATCTGCAGTGAGAGCAGGGAACAGGTGGAGGAGAAGCTAGAGAGGTGGAGGTTTGCCCTGGAAAGGAGAGGAATGAAGCTTAGCCGCAGTAAGACAGCGTACATGTGTGTGAATGAGAGGGACCCAAGTGAGATCAAGAAGGTGGAGGATTTGAAGTACTTAGGGTCAACAGTCCAGAGCAATGGAGAGTGTGGAAAAGAGGTGAAGAAGCGTGTACAGGCAGGATGGCACGGGTGGAGAAAAGTGTCGGGTGTGATGTGTGATAGAAGAGTTTCAGCTAAAATGAAAGGAAAGGTGTACAAAACTGTGGTGAGACCAGCGATGTTGTTTGGTCTAGAGACAGTGTCAATGAGGAAAAGACAGGAGACAGAGCTGGAGGTAGCAGAGATGAAGATGCTGAGGTTCTCTCTGGGAGTGACCATGAAGGATACGATCAGGAATGAGTACATCAGAAGGACAGCACATGTTAGAGGTTTTGGAGATAAAGTCAGAGAGGCCAGACTGAGATGGTTTGGACATGTCCAGAGGAGAGATAGGGAATATATAGGTAGAAGGATGCTGAGTTTTGAACTGCCAGGCAGGAGGCCTAGAGGAAGACCAAAAAGGAGGTTTATGGATGTAGTGAAAGAGGACATGAAGGTAGTTGGTGTGAGAGAAGAGGATGCAGAAGACAGGGTTAGATGGAGGCAATTGATTCGCTGTGGCGACCCCTGAAGGGAAAAGCCGAAAGAAAAGAAGAAGAAGAAGAAGAAGAACACATCCAAATATATCCAATCTTGTCCTGTCCTTTATCTTTCTGTTAATAAAGTACAATTTGTAATCATTTGACAGCCCTAATAATAATCCTCCAGTGTCCTGGCAAGGGTGTAGAGTTGATCCAGTCTTCCACGACCACGACCAGAACTGCATTGCACCTCCTGTGTCCGAGCTTGCACTCCTGCAACAGTCGGACTCCTCTCCAGCACTCCAGAATAGGCTGAGGATTGCGATGCCCCTATAGTTGGAACACACCCTGCGGTCCCTCTTCTTGAAAAGGGGGCGTCTGCCAATAAAGAGGTACCATCCCTGACTTCCACACAATGTTGAAGAAATGGGTCAACCATGGCAGTCATGCAACACCCATTCGGGCACTGGGGTTGTCCAACTTAAATGTTCAGTGGAACTTTGGTTAGCTTACGCCCTAGTTAGCCGATTTTCCGTTTACGTGAAACTAAAGTTCAACTGTATTGTGTAGGTTAAAGTAGTAGTACGCCTCGCTCCTAATACGCTCAACTGCCCTCCCAGCTTGACGTTGACATTCTCCTCTGATTTTGGATCAACATTTGCAATAATGTGTAATTATTATATTCGACTCAGCTCCAGAACCCTCCCCTTGTCTTGACACAATCCAGGTTTAAGCCCTAAATATGCCTCACACATTTAATAAATACATTTAAAGTGTAAAATGTAAAGGTACTCGCCACTAAGGAGCACTAATGTATGAGATGATCCATGAACAGATGGAATTGGACTCGCAGTGTAGCATTTAGCCAGGTTGTCAGGTTAGCGCTAGAGGCGAGTTGCTCCTCCAAAGCCACGTCGGCTTAATCCACACTGTTTACCTGTTGTAATTTCAGTAACGACTTAAAAGACTTAATATTTTAACTTGTGTTGACGTCGCTGGATTGACAGTTAAACCTAGTCAGCGTTTGCAGTTTTCAACAAGTCACATTTTAGATTTTTGAAGATTTTTTTAAAAACCATAATGAATACAATTTAAGACTTATTCAACCATGCATTAAATAGTTTGTTCTGGAGCCACAAATCATTGAACTTCTACTTGGGTTTTCGTTAAGTTTCCTCTGCTGCAACACACCACAGCGCACGCACAGCACACTCGCTGGTTGTGCTCGATAAATGCTGACCGGGCTGCACAGATACTTTAGTTACGTTGTGTAACATTAATACATTTTTAAGACCTTTCAAAAAACGTATTTAAGACATTTGAAGACATTTTAAGGCCTTACATCCAAATGATTGAATTTTAGACTTTTTTTTTAGACCCTGCAGATACTCTCCTAGTGCTTCTCATAGCACTCAAGCGTGGTGTGTTCAAGGACCACACAAAAACAAACAAAAATCCTAACACAAAAAAAAATGTCAGTAATCCATAAAGACACAAAAACGGTGGTATGTGCATGCTGTATATTTTACCTGTATTATCACGGATGTATAAATTATTACTGATTTATGGTGAATGAGATTAAAAGATTATTTTTTTTACCAAAAATCAGTGAATGCTGAACTGCGAATGTGCGGGGATCCACCGTAATTAGTTCAAACGTGTCCTAATGCAGTTTAACAGCCAATTAAAAAAGCTTTTATAAAATATACAGAGTGACCTGATGAGCGCTCTAAGAGAGTGATCATTATTCCATGAAAAAAAAAGTATTATGTATCAAAAAAAATATTATATGTTGACTGAAATTGAAACTATTGCAGCTTCTGTACTCTGTGTTGAAGAGAATCTCCAGCAATGAAAAAGCACGCACACTCAGCAGAATGGACTTGCTTGCATAACGGCACAGTCGTTTTTTATCCTCTTGTTGGCAACAACACAAACTGATGGCAGCCCCAAAACAAGAGCTCACCGCGGGAATCACCAATCATGTCACGCTCTACCTTAAAAAAATAAAAATAAAAAAATCAAGCACTTCAGGCTAAGAAGCCTTTCTCCTCCATTTTTGTTCTACAAGACGGGCCATTTGAAAATGTTGAATGTATATCTTTTCATGTTTCAGATACCCTTGGTGTATCTGAAGGCCATTGCACTTGAAGGCCATGCCGCATCAGGTGAAGATACGAAACATAAATCATCTCCAGGAACGTATCATCAGTCGCCATTGCAAGCATAACTTCAACTGTGCTAATGCAGGTCCATAAAAGTGGAAAACACGTGTTCACATGTGTTTTCGAAACAATGGTAATCATATAGAGCATATTATATAAATAAAAAACGGTTGTCCAACGTAAATTATTATTTTTCATATGTATGGAAACTTTTAGTAAAGCAGGGATTTAGCCTCGAATATTCTTTTTAACGGTACGGAAAAACAATCCTATGTTTGGTTCATCACATAAACACCAACTGGAGTTATAAACAGGTAAGAAAAAAATATAGTGAAAAGTCCATAACATTGTGTAACTTTGTTTCGTAGGGTTGCTTCCAGATGATGACTACAAGCATGTCAATGAATTGTGCGTAGACAACCCTAACTCGAGGCGGAGTCTGCATGGGTTTACTTAGGGTACTCCTGCCCACATTCAAAAAACAGGCATGTTAGACTCATTGGAGACTCTAAAGCAGGGGCGTCCAAAGTGCGGCCAGTGGGCCATTTGTTCCTCACAACTATTGGCCCGCAGCAAGCTGTGGAAATACAATTAACAAGTAAAAATAGAGCAAAAACGCTGAAATGTGCATAGTAATAATTAATCCCAAACTCTGGCTTTACATATATATAAATGGGGGTTTTGTAAGCCTTTTTAAAAAATGTAAAAATGTATATTAAAATATGAAAGTGGCCGCGGGTATCATTTGATTTTTCTGTATGCAGCCCTCCGTGGAAAAAGTTTGGACACCCCCGTTCTAAATGGACCACTATTATTAATTCTCAAGAGGAACAACATGACATCAGCTGTGGGAAGTTGACGTACATCCACACAGACCGTTTGCTCAGTACAACACTGGCATGGAAGCAGGTGTTCAGAACATTCAGAGATGGACACGTTATCACCCCACGACGGATTGAGTCATTGCTTCATTTTCTCCATACTCAAAATTAAAGTAAAAAAATGAATGTGCATTTCCAGGCCGTATCCAGTAAGGTTCCTTCAGCTTTACTAACCTAAAAAGATCATCTCTCCCAACTGATATCTTAGATAATCTCAGAACACACCACAAAACGTATCCAGTATGACTACAAAAATGATTATTTCAATATAACAATCTCTCGTTTATCACGGTTGATTGGTTCCAGACCCGACCGCAATGAGAGAATTTTTGCAAAGTTAGAGCATAGAAAACCTGTTTACAACCTTCTACATATGATTTTTAACATTATTAGAGCGCTCTAGGCATGAAATAACACCCCTATAGTCACCTTTACACTTACATCTACTTATATCACCCTATATAGTAAACATGATAAGAGAAAATAAGCCATTTAAGACATAAATAAGACTCGAGCTTGTGTGTCTTTCAATAAATGTCTTCCGGACATGTGAACAGAAAGTCACGTTGAGAATTCAAAGTTGAGTTTTAGCTGGATTACGGCCACAACACTAGCCTGTGTTATTGTTATTATTGTTATTATTATTATTATTATTATTATTTTATGTTATTATGATGCCTGTTATGGGACAATTCAAACCTCCAAAAAAAAGCCTCTTGTTCGCAATCTGGTGCTTGCGTTACTAGTGACACCTAGTGGCCAATGTAGAATACTACATTTCATCAATGTCTTAATGCCTTAATCTGTGTTTGTATTTTTTATTTCATTCTTGAAAATGTTTAATTTAGGCCAAGAATATGTAACATTCAATATGTACATTGTTTGGCTAATAATAAGCCGTAGTCAAACGCAAAACAGCAATCATTTATTAAGTATTAAGTGCATGTGAGGGCGCAACGTTTGAACTGCGAAGTGGAGAGATACGACTGTAACTGACTTGCTTTCCCAGATGTCCTATTTAGCATACATAGTACCCTTCCAGATATTTGTTCGTGTTGGAACTGGACTGCACATTCAAGACGTGCCAATGTACAATAGCGCATAATAAATTAATAAATGCAAAGTATATAATGACTAATAGTTAGCCTTTTGAACAAATGCTTGAATCGGGTTGAGGTCTGCAGGGCATAAATAGTTGATGTGGCTGGAATGGTTTCAGTAACAAGAGTGCCCCATTTTTCTCACTTTATGGGGACGATACCAAAATAATCTGTTGATACTGTGCTGATTCTTATAAAGACAAGGTTTATTTTAGAAGAAACAGAATACCAACAAAAAAATCCAGAGAAAACATTGGATAAAGCTTATAATAATATGCTACGCATAAATCATCAAGTAAATCAAGTATTTAATCCCCACACAATACACAATGACTTCTGGCTAGGCCACTCCAGGATCTTAGGGCGTAGTCAGACTTAGAACAATCGTTCCGTGCCTGGGCCCACTAACACCTGAAGCACAGAACATGTGAGCGCGCTCAATGGCGCCCTTGCTGTAAGAGTTGGCCTAGGGCCAGCATGATTCCGTGCACATGCACAGGAGCAGCATAGCGGACTCATAAAATGACGATAATGCGATCGCTCACAGCAGGTTATTTAATGATAACAACCAGACAATTCATAATAGAAATAAAATACCAAAAATGATATTTAAGCAAAAATGACTCTTCATTTGTGTGCGTAATAAAAGACATGACATTTAATTCGTGCTCTCCTCTCGTGAAAAGTAACGACAGTGGCAACCTTACAAAATAATTCATCAGAATGACTCCAAGTAAAGGTAAAAACAGTCCACATATGAAGAGAATTTGGAGTGATACAGCAGAATATATCATCACTTAATTCATGTAATTAATAAAAGTAAATAAAAACATTGGAAATATTTCACAAAGTCAGAAAAATTGCAATACTAATCCCTCGCTGTTTCGCACGGCTTCACTCTATCGCGGTTGTCCAAATATGTTCAATATGAATATTTAAGCTCATTTTAGGTATTTTTTGCCTGAATTAAGCATTTTCATTAAAAATGGCTAAATGAAGTCAAATACAAATATAAGGCAACCAGAAGACGCATTCAAAGACGTCGTGATGTAGTACCCTGCACTGGTCACCAGGTGTCAGAAATGTTACTGTATGTTCGGTGAGACACACAAGCACCAGACTTGATCGGCGGAACAACAGGCTTTTATTGCAGGTTTGAATGATCTCACAGCAGCCACAATAATCCCTTATGGGCTCTACACACAAGGAGGAACAAACGACCACGATTGGGGAAACTCATCGCCAACGCGTATGAAACCCAGCACACGTGCGGCGACGAGCGGTTGTGGTGAACAACACCGGTGAGCAACGCGCTCACATGCAGAGTGAATTACGAGCCTCCCACGGTTAATTTTGGGGTATGAAAGTAGTTCAGAGGAGAAAAAGCGGCCAGTGTTGATTGAGTACTCTTGCTAGTATCGGAGATACACTTACATAAACGTCTCTGTAAACTAATGTAGACTTAGCTGAGCTGTTTACTCTGGCGACAACAAGTAAACATGTTTTTTTGTTTGTATCTCTATATTCTTTTTTAGAAATGTCAAATACCTGTTATTATTATTATTATTATTGCTATAAGTATTATTCCTCCATGTTTACCTGTGAGAAAGTACTGAATGGCATCCTGTCCACTCATTGGTCGGTCAATGAACCTCCCACTGATTGGTCCTCGTCTGGGCGACAGCGATGAATAGTTGGAACTTTTTTTTCCTGGGATCGCGACGCAAGCCAGCGTGCGCACAATGGCATGCATGAGCACAAAATTGAACACGCCCGACTTCCGCGTGTCGCTTGGCAGGACAGAAACTCACGATAATTGCCCCGTCAGGCAGGCTCCATTGAAAATGAATGGACTAGAGGCGACGTCAACTCCCGTGTGTAGAGCCCATAACACGGGCTACTATAGCACCGGGACACATTTACAGCAACACACACAAGCATGAGTCTTATTTATGTCTTAAATGTCTTATTTTCTCTTATTATGTCTACTATATTGGGTAATAGCCGTGTAAAAGTGACCATAGGGATGTTATTTCATCTAATAATGTTAAAACCCGTATTTAGAAGGTTGTAAACAGGTTTTTCTGTGTTCTATCTATGAAAATATTCATTTTGTAAATAAGGAATCCTACTTTGCGGAAATTCAAGATTGGTTCTGGAACCAATTAACGACAATAAACGAGGGATTACTGTATAGCAGTGTGTAGTGTCTATGAAATCTGTTTTATTTTTTCCCAAATTCTGTTTTTTTCATTTTAATTTTTTTAAATTCTGTTTTTTACCTTTTACACTTGTACTTTTGTGACAGTAAATAAAATGGCCATTAATTACATGCAAAAATCATGCAATACATCTGTGGCCAATTTTGCCCAGTATTTCAGAAACGGATGTAGCTTCACTAACTTTTCAGCTAGCAGGATGTCAGCCTCTGCACTCGTTGCTACAAAATCCTCGACAAATGTCTGTGCTTGTGGTTAACTCATTCAATACCAAAGGCGTAGTTATACGTTTTTATAAACCCGAACACCCAGCAACGTATTAATACGTCTTTTACATTTTCTTGCGCGTGAGGCTGATGGAGGTGACAATGCAACTTCCCACCTATGTATTCGTCTTCAGAGCAATGTTTATGCCATAAAAATAAAGTAAATAAAGTGCATTCGATAAAAGCTCGGCAGGGACCAGAAGAGGACTGAGAAACACACCACAGCATAAGGGAGTGAGAGAAGCGTGTAGGAGTGTACCGCGTAGAAGGTTATGCATTGTAGGGAACTTTTAACGCATACACACACACACACACACACGTATACACACGCACAACTTGAAAAATTCACAAACTCATTAGGGGATCAAATATTTCCCCCACGACGGCTAAATGACTGACAGAAGCATGATCAAACAAGGTTCTTGTCCTCACTTCATCTCTCACAGAAGTCAGCAATGACATCCAAAAGTTGAATAAAGTGATGAAATGGCCGAAAGAAAGGACAAGATACGCACCAACACAACGGCTCATCACATCACAAGTTGTGCTTTCTTGTTAGGCTAACTTCATTTAAATCTGAACTCACATGGCAGATTTGAAAGGCATTCATGTCTTAAAGAGCAGTCGCGCAGAAGGAGGCAGAGAGCTTTTATCAAGATCTCTTAGAACAAACAACTGATGCAAACTCCCTGCGCCCCAGTAGGCACTTTTCTCCCGAGAGCCCCGCAATGTCAGCTGCGTAATTCATGAGTGAAGTCTGTGAGGCAGTCAAGGTGCTGTGAGGTATTTCTATAGCCGCGGTACAACTCACATAAGTCACCCTGTGTAATTTGTCAGGCAGGCTGGACCCGCCATCCACCTTTGTATTGATTAAAGGCCTAAGTACGGTGCTGATTAAGCACGGGGCATTTAAGGATCAATCAGGGCTGTATCTGACCATATGGATTATGTGTAGAGTTATGTAATACATTCAGGAACAATTTGACTTTGCCTGAAGATAACACTTCTGAAATGTTCTCCATTGATTATAACTCTGCACATTACACTTTGATCAAGGCACAGAATTGATGTGACTTGCTAGATTGTAAAATAAAAGCAATGTGAACAATGTTCACATCCTACCATGAGCACGTGTGAGTATTTAAGCAAAACCTGCACCAGGTTTGAGTCTGCATGGGTGCACTTCCTTCCTCATTGCACATGCATTAAAGGGAGCAGCAAAGATATGTTAATAGAGGCTGATTATGTATTCCACTGCCATTGTCAGCTTTGTGAGGAAACTTAGTGCAGGGGGCGTTTACACAAACCTCAAGAAAAGTTGCATCAAACAAACATGTTGAATAACTTCATCTAGTGGTTCCCAAACTTTTCCCCGTCCTGTACCCATTCAGTCATTTGACCTGTGGCCATGTACCCGCAATTCCGGCACACTTAAAAATAATAATTTTCAAAAATATTTCAACTTTTTTCTCAAATGAACTTCATAAATGTTCTTTTCGTAATCTATTTTCACTTTTTCTCATAATATTTCGACATTATTCCCATAATACGATACGTTTTTCCCTAACATTATTTTGTTTTTGTTTCCTCATAATATTATGACTATTAAAAAAATAACATATATAATATTTCAACACTAAAGCTACTAAAGTTTTTTTCTCGGAAAATAGCAACTTTTTTCTCTTAATATTTTTATATTTTGACTTTATTCTCATAAAATTACAGCATTTACATCATCTGCTGTTGTTTTTTTTGTTTTGTTTTTTCATTTTCCAACTATTTCAATGTTCTTTTTGTACATTTAATTTTCTTTCAGGACTCAGGCTTTAGTCCCACAATATTTTGACTTTTTGAAGTCAAAATATTAAAACATTAAACTTTTTCTGCAACCTAATTGTCCAAAAATTACAACTTTGTTTTGTTTGTATCTCTTATTATGTAAATAATGTCTTTTTCCTGTAATATTTTAACTTGATGTTACTAATGAGGTTATTTTTCCTCATAATATTACATTATTCTGTAAAATTCCGACTTTTTCCACATTAGATGACAACTTTTATCCCGTAATATTCTTATATTTTGCCTTTATTCTCATACAATTACAGTATTTACATAATCTGCTCTTTTTTTTTCTTTTTTTTTTAATTTTCCAACTATTTCAACTTTCTTTTTGTAAATTTAATTTTCTTTCCGGACTCATGGCTTTGTTCCTACAATATTTTGACTTTATTCTCATAACTTGAACTTGATGCTACTAATATGAAGTTATATTTCCTCATAATATTACATTATTCTTGTAAAATTACAACTTTTTCTCATTAGATGATAACTTTTTTCTCTTAATATTTTGACTTTATTATTGTAAAATTACTGCTGATTATCCATTCTTGCTGTTGTTGAGGGTTTTTCCTTTTAGTTTTCTTGTTAAATTCTATTTTTAGAATGTGTCGCAGGCCAATAAAAAAACAGCTGTGACTCGGTAATGGAACTTTAGACAACCCAGTACTAGTATTGTACAAAAATAATTTTATTATATTAATGTTTTCAGTGACTTTAATGTTGAATCATTTTCACACAATACTAAAGTAAGTCAACGGACAGACACAATTACTAAAATTAAATGCAAAAAGAAATACAGTGGAACCTGCTTAAAAGAGTACTCTCACTCTGCAAATCGTTCCATGCCTGGGCCCACTTCAAGGTGCCCGCAGCCCCGACTATGCGGGTGCCCAGAGGGCACTCAAGTTTGAATGTGCTAAATGCACTATATCCCTCCCTCGTTTCAAAACGACTAAAAAGTGCGTCATTCCGTTTCTACGATATGAGAGAAAGTGGAGCTCCAGAGTGGCCGCTACGTGGAAAGACTTTGTCACGACCTGTGTTATTCCTCGCAGTCTGAACTGGGCTTTGATGTGTTGCCAGATGTTGTAAGCTGCCTCGTTAACATTGGGCGGCACCAGTACGGCCACGCTGTTGTTGCCGTTGTCGTTGTCACCAAATGTGTCGAGGATAAGTGGTGTAAACCGTTTACTCTCCACTGAACAACGTCTCAGTTGCTAACAATTATCACATGACCGGGAAACGGAAGAATAATAACATACTCATTACCAGTTTTTTGTTTTGTTTTGTTTTTTATGTTGTGGCCTTCTTGAGCCACTTAATTGCATTTTGCTTAGTTTTTTTCTTAGAAAATATGTATTGTGTTGTGACTTGAGTTATTAATTACAAAATTAGAAAGTTACAAAATAAAACTTTTAGTGTTGAATTGGGTTCAAAGCTAACTAAAGCAATATGTGAAGCTAGTAGAATATACTTCAGCATGCTTAAATATATTGTGCGGCGTACCCCAGGGGTCAATACTGGGACCAAAACTGTTCAACACATATATATAAATGACATTTGTAAAGCCACAAAAGACCTAAAGCTAGTATTATTTGCAGACGATACTACTGCCTTCTGTTCTGGAGAAAGTACACAAGAGCTAATAAAAAAAGTCAGAGATGCAATGACTATACTAAAAAGATGGTTTGATAAAAACAGATTATCCCTCAACCTAAATAAAACTAAGATGATGCTCTTTGGTAACAGCAGACAGGATACTTACACGCAAATACAGGATGGAGTGGACATCGAAAGAGTGAAGGAAAACAAATTTCTGGGGGGTCATTATAGTTGAGGAGATGAGCTGGAGCATATAACATAAAGTGGCGACAAATACATCAATATTGAATAAAGCAAAATTCATCCTCGATGAAAAATCACTCCATACTCTCTATTGCTCCCTGGTATTACCATATCTAACTTACTGTGTGGCGATACGGGGAAATAAATATGAAAGTACACTTCGCTCGCTAAAGATACTGCAAAAAAGATCAGTTAGGATAATCCACAATGCTGCGTGTAGAGAACATACAAACCCTCTATTTATAAAATCACAATTATTAAAAATTTGATGGTCTACTTGATTTTCAAACAGGCTAAATTATGCAGAAAGCAAACAATAATCTGCTACCTAAAAATGCCACACAATTCTTCTCAACAAGAGAGGAGACCTCAGGGAAAAGTTTAATTTAAAACATTTATACATTTATACCGTCAAACCCTGATATTTTCGTCCAAGGTTATCATACCATCACAATCTTATACCGAGCCATGCCAACCACTGACGTTAGCTATCATTGAATGTATAGCCTATCACAGCAACAGCATGACTGCTAATTGTTGATCACCTCTCTGGGACTTGGTTTGTGTGTGTGTGTGGGTGTGTGTGTGTGTGTGCGTGTGTGTGTAAGTGCGGTACGGACATGTACATGTATACCAGGCAGCCGTGAGTGACCAATCATTCAGTCACTCAGTCAGGCCCAATGACAATTTACGGCAATTTTGATGCAGCTTAACTCGTAATTGTGAAGAATACAGACATATTTCTTTTATTTGTATGATTTTAATAAACCACTCCATAAATCTCAAGTTGGGTGTAGGGTAAATCTGCATTCTTCTCTGCAGCCTGCTCCACCGACCACGCCTACTCTGTTGCGATTGGTTAGGGGTCGACTTCAAATTTCGAAAAGCAACAACTCATCATTGACTTTACCACTTCAGTTTGTCTCATTTCCTTGGTTCTTTGTTTCACACTTTGGTTCCAGAGGATATGGAAGAATTTGTGACTTGCTTTCCAAGCACGGTGTAATCTACATATTGGCACTCGGACTTGGTGCCATGCCCAGCCAAGGATTTGACTTTAGTCACCATAACAATGCGCTGGCAAAGGAACCAGGACGTCTATCGATTACGCCATGCTTGGAAAAACGGTCACACGTTCTGCTGTATCAGCTCGAACTGAAGTACGCATGAAGAGAGGAAATGAAGAGAAACCGAGAAGAAAGTTTGCTTTTAAAAATGGCAGAGAAGGTGATATTAGAAGAGCAACAGTCATCGTCCACTTTAACAAACACTTCAGAAAACAAATGAGCGAATTAGCATTTCAGACAACAAAAACAAAAGATGAAACCAACCGGAAAGGGAATCTACCAAAGCCCGTATGGACAGGAGTGAAGGCCAATAACGATGCGTGTCATTGAAATGATTTGTTCTAATTGTGTGAATGTGCATGGTGTGTTGCATAAAGACACAAAATAGTTAAAAACGAGCCGATCAAAGGGCGATGAACGCCTATCTTCGCCATCAGACAAAATGAATATAGAAGATGAAAATAATGCTTCTAACATGTTTATCTACGTTCTGACACCCAGGCTGTCTGCATGAATACACTATACACTATTACTCCATGGGGGTGTAGCATATGAACAAACAACACAGTCTCCATCCTCAGTTAGTTAACTTGTATCGCTAGAAATATTTGTTCATGTGATTTCTGATATTTGTTTTGCCTTTGGTCAATTTGTTTTCTGAAATGTTGAAGTGTTTCACAGCTTGTTCAAGTGTTTTGCACAGACAAAACATAAAGAGAATGCACCAAATCCCCGTACCGGATTAGTTGAAACGTTTTCACTTCCTGTTAACCTGGGGTTTGGTACATTCCCCTTTTAGTTTGGGTAATTATAGTTTGTTTGCCTGTGTGTGTTTTGCACTTCTCGGCCACCGTACATCATGATAGTTGGATTCTAAAGCAAAGGATGGCCTTTGTAAAATTTGCTGTTCTGCCCAACACAGTGGGGAATATCCAGTGTGTGTGTGACCTGCAAATCCCCGTGCAATGTAGACATATGGTATATAGTTAGTTAAAAGTACCTACAGTCATGGCCAAAAATGTTGGAAAAAACTGTCGAGAGACTTACATTTTGTGCTTCAATAACTTTGCTGCTTCATTGTTTTTATTTTTATTTTATTGCTCCCGTGCTTGTTTTTTCAGTATGTAACAGTTTGAAATGTTTTCTTAAAAAATACTGAGGCTACAGAGTTTTTAAAACAATGAAAGTTACTCTCAAAGCTTTTGGCCATGACTGTATGCATCTTCACTCAGTTCCCTTGACTTTCATTGTTCCGATAAGTATTGTCAAAGTCATTATTTACTTGAAATCATGATCAATAACAAGAACTTAATAGGGCTTGGCTTTGGCAAGGTCAGCCTGTAGCCTCCAACACTTATCACAGTTGTGTTGTTCCCATACATTCATTTATTGTCAACAAAATACATTTGGACCGTCACAAATGGATTTGGAATGCATCGTATTCTCACACAATGCGCTTTGAAAGAGAAAGATTTCGAACACCTCCAAATATGATAACTAAATAACTAAGATGCATATTCCACTTAAACAGCTGATACATAATAACCACAAAATACAGTGAAACACTTTCTGAGGCTCAACAAGAGACAAGGCTGGCACAGTCAACATCTTACAATCTAATGTTTTTAGTCTTCTTCTATGACAGCAGGTTTCAAATAGCACTACAGAAAGATGGAGCATTAACAAACAACACCCCACTGCATCAAAAATTCCGCTTCAGAATAAAAGCGCAAGATTAAAACCCGCAACCCACCAGTCAAGAAACACGGATCTCGACCCCCCTCGATCCCTGCAACCCACCACCACAAATAGACTGCTGTGCTGCTGACAGCGTTAATTACTCAAGTGAATGTACAGTATGTATATTGTAATCTGTGCACCGACTTATTGTTAAAAATCATTGGAGGTGTTCGCTGTACAATCATTCCACCCTCCAACAAAATAAGCCCAAACGTAATACTGCAGAGATGACAAATGTTTCAAAATACTGTATATCTACGCAGCTATTTCTTTTTCATATTTACTGTGCTGCTAAGAATGCACCACAGATGATAGGTGGTTTATCAGATGCGTTCATTTCATGATTATTTTTACAAGGGGCTTTCTTTGTATGTGGTTCTTACTTGCACAGCAGATTTGAGGCAGGTGTAGCTGCACCACATACTGTATATTTCGTTCAATCTGAAAACTGCACTTTTGAAGTGAGACAAATGTTGGTCATTTCAACAGACTACAAGTTCAAAAAGGCATGAAAATGTATCTTTTTTTTTTGTACCAAAAAAAATCTCCCAAAAAATTATAATAATCAAACGGTGACACTAAATTATTGAATCAAACCGTGAATTTTGTGACCCTGGTGAGGATAAGCGGCATGGAAGATGAATGGATGGATGAATGGACGTCCAGGATACGTGCTACCTTCAGAATTTATATTGATAAAAAAAAAAAAGGGGAACAGTTGGGGAACTGTTTTTTTGACATCATTACATCATTCAATTAATACATGTAATAATTTTATGGTGATGCCATAAAAAACCTTTTTACAATCTTCTAAATATGGTTTTTAACATTATTATAGCACTCTAGACATGAAATAACACCTCTATAGTCACCTTTACACTCCTATTACCCAATATAGTAGCTATAATAAGAGAAAATAAGACATATTAGACATAAATAAGATAATATAGACTCACACATTTGCAGTTCCTTGTTTTTTTCTGGACAGCTTACTTCCTGCGGTGGCTATTGTGTCATCAATGTATTGTAATTGCAGCTTTAAATGGCTTTACACTCATATGACCCAATATAGGAGCCATGATAAGAGTAAATAAGCCATTTAAGACGTAAATAAAACTGCTGATCCAGTAGTCACAGTAAATGTGCTCCCTCGGGGACCTTAGTGATGGGTGGACAGATGTGGACAGATGTGTAGAGGACAGGAAGTGACCTTGGAGGTTCAGAGTTGAGCAGTAGCTCATGTTATTATTCTGATTATTGTGTTATTATAATTGTGCCTGTTGTGAGATCATTGAAACGTGCAATAAATGCCCAGTCTAGTGCTTGTCTCACTAAAGAAGTACTGACACCTACTGGTCAATGTAGAATACTACATTCACAATTAGAATGCGTCTTCCGTCTTGTATTCGTATTTAGTTGTCTTGAATTCATTTAGCTAGTCCATTTTCATGCTTGAAAATGCTTAATTTAGGCCAAGACTAAGTCCAATTTGTTTAAATATGCAAATTGTTTTTACTAACAACAGGTCGTATTCAACCACAAAACAGCAATTATTTGTTAATTAATAATTTTTTTTAAATGTGGTACAGTGAGCGTGCGATGTTTGAACCGCAATGTAGCGAAGGATGACTGTACGTAAACGCGGTTTGGAGAAACGCCTTCTCTGGCATCCTTCAGCATTAAAAGAGCCATTTGGGCCCATTTCCACCAAATTAAAACCGACTTGGAGCCACAAAACCTTTTTGACCACTAATTTGAAGGTACCACTACATATGTAGTTTCCCTTAACGTACTGTTGCGTTCCTTTTCCGTCTTCCTGTTCCTCCTGGCTTATGTTTCATAACCCTTTTCTTGAGCCTTTCCCACCGACTTCGGATCAACATTCGCAATGAAAATGTTGTAACACATCAATTAGTTCCAGTTCCACTCTCCGTGTCGCTTTAGTTGCTGTTGTTCATTGGCGGCAAAGGAAGCTAACAAGCGAAATAGTTTACCAGCATCATGGTTGCTCACCGGCTCACCACAAAACACAGCCCTTAGCACGACGCAGAACTTTGAAAGGCTCATGACGGCGTCAGAAGAGACGGCTTAGTGACTAAACCGAAACATAAACCAGTTGGACCCACAGCAAAAGAATAACAGAGCCGCGGGTTGTAGATCCCTGTCCCAGCTTCTAGCGCTAGCCTGACGAGCAGGCTAAAGGCTACATCGTGACTCTGATTCCATCTGCTCATCAACCACCTTACATTATTATTCATTAGTGATGAGTACCAGTACATATACAGATATAGGCATATTCTGGGCTTAAACCTGGAGCTGTCACTGTTATTGCAAATGTTGATCCAAAATTGGAGGACGACGTCAACGTCAAGTTTAGAGGGGGGAGGAGTGAGCCATGTGTCAAAAATAGACATTTTTATGGGCGTATGGGCAGAATGTAACGCCCTGTGTGGTCTGAGCCACGCTGTCCATATTAGCAAGAATGCCTCTCATTAATGCATAACGGCAATAACTAATCATCTTAATAGCTGGCTTACTTTTGCAATGCTTTGCTCCCAACACTGTTTGTCATAGTTGCATGCTGGTAGTAATTGACAAATTAGTTGAGAAACTATTGAATATTTCATACCTGAAAATACAGTTATCCAAAGTAAGTGAAGCAATAAATCCTGACAGCTCCGTCTGTGCTTTTTATATTTTAAAGTTCACTCGCTCTCATGCTGGTCAGATCCACTGAGCCGATTGACAGACAGTAAGATGAGCTGAGCCAAGAGGCTGTCCGTGAGTAGTGATGTTCCCCAGGGTGTGCTGTCAGACATGAGGAGACATATCAGCACTATTTGTTAAAAGTCACACATAGGCACACAGAAAACAGTCCACATGTCACTGAGACAAAGTGGCTGATAATTGAGCTGCACTGCGCTGGAAGAGGAGGGTGTGAGGGTTGGTTTGGTTTGCTAGTGGGCCGTGTTTGTGTGGGGGTTCTGTCAAACGCAGCAAGTTTTATGTTTTCATTCGCAAAGCGTTTGCTGCATCACAAAAAACATATGTCGTGCGTATCTGCTACAGGCATTTTTATTTTTCAGTTTAAATCTTACTGAAAGCCTGCTGCTGCTGCCAAAGCGCACTATTTCTTTAGTCGATCTGCCAAAGGAGGTTTATTTACATTTTTTATGACTTTGCCAAGAACACAGCAACATTGTCATTGTTTTGTTTTTTTTTCCTTAATAAATAAGTGCAACTTTCCATCCCAACTACTTCATTACACAGGAAGCAGCTCCATAAAAGGAAAACACAAAAAAAGCATCACATAATTGAATATCAGCATGGCTTTATATTACTCCTCTTATTCAATGCATGCACAGCTATGTTCAGAACTCAAGTACTACAAGTATTTTAACCCCCTGAGGATTATCACTCATAATTAGTATTAGGGCCCGAATTTCCAATTCCTAAAACAGAATTTTGCAAACTGGGCTCCTTTTATTAAAAACTTAACACAATTCACAAAACCACATACCCAAACTGCAAAATACGTCCTGCAAATTGCTCCAAAACTACATACAGCATGATCACGTCCCAAGGAGCCTAACCACTTTAGGCCTGTTGCCTTGACCTCTCACCTGGAGGTCACCTGGAGGACAGCGGGAGCGCTGTGAGGGTCATGTTTTTTGACTTCTCCAGTGCCTTCAACACCATCCAGCCGGCACTACTCAGAGTGAAGATGGAGAGTGTGGGAGTAGACCAACACCTGACTGCATGGGTTATAGACTACCTCACCGACAGACCACAGTATGTGAGGCTCCGTCACTGTGTGTCTGACATGGTACTCTGCAGCACAGGTGCCCCTCAGGGTACGGTGCTCTCCCCTTTCCTCTTCACCCTCTACACCTCGGACTTCACACACAACTCCACACAGTGTCACATCCAGAAGTTCTCCGACGACACAGCCATCGTTGGTTGTGTTTCAGAGGGGAATGATCTGGAATACAGGACGGTCATCAGGGACTTTGTCAGCTGGAGTGAGCTTAACCAGCTGCAGCTCAACACCAGCAAGACAAAGGAGATGATCATTAACTTCCAGAGGAAAACATCTCACTTTACACCGGTGAACATCCAGGGAGCGGACATAGAGTTGGTAGACAGCTACAAATTCCTGGGTGTTCACCTTAACAACAAGCTGGACTGGTCCGTCAACACCCACGCCCTCTACAAGAAGGGCCAGAGTCGCCTTCACCTGCTGAGGAGACTGAGGTCCTTTGGTGTGTGCAGGACTCTTTTACGGACCTTTTATGACTCTGTGGTGGCCTCAGCCATCTTCTATGCTGTGGGCTGCTGGAGAGGGGGCAGCACGGACAGGGACAGGAGCAGGCTAAATAGACTGATCAGGCGAGCTAGCTCTGTCCTGGACGGTCCTCTGGACTCCGTGGAGGAAGTGGGGGAGAGAAGGATGTTGGCTAAGCTGACATCCATCATGAACAACACCTCTCACCCGCTACATGACACTGTTGTTTCCCTGAGCAGCTCCTTCAGCACCAGACTGTTACACCCACGGTGTAAGAAGGAGAGGTTCCGCAGGTCCTTCATACCGACCGCTGTCAGGCTCTACAACACCTGCACCACCTGAACCATGTTGTAGACACTATGCTTTCTTTACACTGTTCTCTTTACTTGTCTTGCTGCTGTAACAAGTAAATTTCCCCGCTGTGGGATAAATAAAGTACATACATACATACATACATACATCAAAATCAAACTTTTGCACCAAACAGCGCACACTTTGTTCATATTACCAGATTTTTGTCGAACCAATGACACTGTTGGGTAGGCCTGTCACAATAATCGATTAATCAAACGATTTTAAAAAACGAAGTCGGTCATTTTGTTGGCCTCGATAAATTGACATGTGCATGCATGTTTGCTTTCCTCTCTCTCTCTCCTCTCTTTATGGCACAGGCTGGATGACAAGTGGCTTCACTCTGAACATTGGTGAAGTTAGTTTCACATTGGACGTTGGATATTCGTCTCCGTCGCTGTTCATTTCACCTCGGCAGTTCGATATTCGGCTCCGTAGCATATTCGTCCCGTCACTGTGCCCGGACTGCTCTCTTATGGTGCGGTGGGCTCGAACGGGAAGAGTGTGTGGAAATATTGCCCCAGCGGACCGCTTATTCACAGCCGCATGTCCTCACAAGCCACAGCTTCAAGAGGCACTCGATATCTATCTCACTTAGCCATCGTCAAAACACATTTTCACCACACTTCCGGCCTTCAAAATAATAGCAGCGCACATTCTGTCTAATAGTGGTAATAAAATAAAGGTGTCATAAAAATAGCTTACATTAATAAAGCTATTACAATTGTATCTGGAATTTTATTTAAAGCGCTTGACATTCCAATTACAATGTTAAACACTTGTGATAAATTAAAGTTTATTGCTTTTGATATGATGTGCGGGATTTATTATGCCATATAATTCATGAAAAAATGGTCTCAAAAATGTTTGTCGATAATATCAATTATCGACAATAATTTGTAGGACAATTATCGTCCAGCAAAAGTTGTTAACGTGACAGGCCTACCGTTGGGCATAATGAAAAGCACTCTCATCTTTAGTATGCTTTGCCATGATACTAAAATAGTTCAAATTGGAGACAATTCTTCAGATTTTTCCACATGCACAGAAATATTTGCTGATAGACACACATGCTTTAGAAACATTAATTTTTTTAGATTTCACCAACAAGTCAGTGCAACATAGGCACAGCTGATATATGCTGTAACAGGTGAATTTCCCTGCTATGGGATTAATAAAGTACTACTACTACTACTACTATATATTTACATTGGTGTGAAGTAAAATGTGCTCACCAAAAACTCGCATCAATCTCATCACATACCTCTTCCATACCCAACATGCATGTGTACAAAGAGCTGCCAGCCATATTCATTTCAGCATCAAAAGCTGTGGTCTTGTCATAGTGCTTACTTCTTGATTGACGTGTTGTGTAACAATTAAGCGTTGAGGTGTTTGGCTGCGTCGTACATGTATTGGCCAATTAGCTTATGTATTGTCATTTTGAATGGCAGAGTTTTGAAATGGTAAACATGTGACTTCATGTCAGATTGTTGTGTCTTATGCAGAGAATTGTGTTCGGTGCAAAAACAAAGTGCCATTTTATCCAAAATGTGTGTAAAGCAGAAAATGTGTTTAGACTTTTGAAGACTTGAGAAGAGGTTTTGCTCTCTGTGTGTCACTTGAAGTAATTGTGCTACGCAAGTCATTTTAGTGTGTTAGCAATTTGGAAAAAACTGTAACCGGCCAATTATAGCCATTAGAAAATACAGTAATCCCTCGCCACTACTGGAACAAATCAGAGCCGGGCCGGGGGCGGGGCAAATGACCGGGCCCTTTAAACCCAAATAATAAAGCTAATGATAGCATCATTTTATGCATTATTTATGTGCTCCTCCAACAACGGGGCTTAGAAGCTTCAGCACCATGGATAGCGACGTGTTTTTGAAGTCCATCAAACGAACATGAAGTATAACAAACCAAGACAACAACAAAAACATTAGGCTACCATCCATCTACCTTCGATGCCACTTACCGGGGGTATGACTTCAGGTGAGGGGCAGGATACACCGGTGGACTGGTCGCCAGCCAATCACAGGGCAGATATAGACAAACAACCACTCACACTCACATTCATACCTATGGACAATTTAGAGTCGTCAATTAACCTAACATGCATGATTTGGAATGTTGGAGGGAACCCACGCATACACGGGGAGAACATGCAAACTCCACACAGGGATGCCTAACGGAGATGCGAATCTAGATCTCCTGACTGTGTGGCCAACATGCTAACCACAAAGTTAGCAGCACCATGTTCAGGACCTTGGACAGCTACCATACCAATTGACGCCCACTTTAACTATTTCAACTTCTGCCAGTGCCGCTCTCCCAGCCCCCCAGGGCCCCGCCGGTATTCCTAAACACAATGCGCTTCAAATTTCACAGCTTCTCTATCACGTTTTTCAAAAATATATTAATTAAAAATGTATGTTGTTTTGTGGTTAAATACAGTGTATTATTAGCCAAAAATATGCATATTTAAGCAATTTTTGGGGGATAAATTCAGCATTTTCAAGCATAAAATTGGCTACATGAACTAAAATGCAAATATAAGGCATTCAAAAGACGCAATCAAACATTTCTCTGAATAAATTAATACAGTTTCATGGAACAAATACTAGAATTTAAGCTGTAATGTAGATCCGCGCCTCTGATAGTGTTTAGGCCAGCAGAGAACGCTTTGCCGGCCCTGACTGCACACCACGCTATAAATCCACTACACACAGAGTGAACTATTACAATGTATTTTTTAATCATTTTGATGATATCACAGTTTTATCTTATATATAATATATCATACTTAACAGTTACTAAAACCCCCAAATTCATAAAATCTCATAAAATTTGAAAAATGGTCAAAAGTTATTAGTGGTTCACGTGCGATTGAAAATATGAACTGCAAACACTTCCTGAGCTTTCCACTGGTCTCTTTGTCTTAATTGAACTCCTCAAACCAAATACACTTTGCACCATATTCTAATTTATTGAGATGCGCCTGTTAAAAGTGAATTTTAAAACTCCCATGGGCCATCTACTGGAACCTACTGGACTGCACACACCAAATGTTGGCAGCACTCCGCACGTGAAAGTCAATGTCCTCTTTCATATAGACTTTGCATGATTATTTGATTTCCCAGAGATTTACTGACTTTTTGCACATCATATTTTGTAGTTATTCGATGTTCAAATTGTTCATTTGCTGCTTGTTCAACACATTTTCTGACAATAAATGTTCTTCCTTCAATTTATAGTTCCGTGGCACCTGAGTATATTTAAGCAACCAAAAGCAGGTATTTCACCTTTTTTATTGAAAAATGTACAAATTTAAATCGGCCGATGTATCGGTTATCGGAATTTTTTTATTCCCCAATATCGGTATCGGCCCCCAAAATTACCCATACCGGTCGAGCACTAACAAAAATGTTGTTGCCACCCTGCTGCAAACATTAAAGCAAAAGTAGAGCAAAAATCATCTCTGGGGCTCTCTTAGATATTCACTTAAGAATTCATATCAGCGCACATGCAGGTGTTTCTAAAGGCACAGCAGCACACAATCAGCACCTTTTATTCATTAGAAGTCTGAAGGTCATCTTTAGTGTCTTCTCTGATTGTTTAGATTGAATGAATGTCTTTTATTTCAAAGAAATTTGAAGCACATGTAAAGGTTTGTATATGGACGTATTCCTTTATAACCTACTAAAGTTTGATGAAAAGTCTGAAATCATGTCTGCCAATGGCGGTTGATAATACGGTTCATCATTTGATTGAAATGAAAGTTTAGGCGTGCGTTCTTAACTACAGATACACATCCGAGACCGAACTGTGTCGTAAAAGCCCGAAGCAAACAAACGGAAAAATGAATACAGTGCAATGTGCATTGAAATTGCTGCCGTAATAACAGTCCGTCTATTTGGCTTAATCGCCCATGTGAAATCCATGCTATGACCTCTTGATCGCTGAAAAACAGGGTCAGGGCTCGCACTGAAGCAGGGTTTCCCCAGTTGTGGGCGGTGCATTTGCTGCCTGGGCCTTCAGTGGGGACCCAATCCACCTCGTAATGCCACCACTATCACAACACAATTATAAAAGCATTAGTAATATACAAAAACACAATATTACAATCCATGGCATTACAAAACTGGGGATGAATAACATTATTACTAAAGCAACAAACCCTTTATCTTCCAATACATCATCTCTAAACACACTACAAATCTCTACACTACGACATCTGGAGCAGTTCACAATCAATATAGTGGAACCTTGGTTAGTGTCACTAATTCGTTCCAGAAGGTCCGACTCTAACCAAAACGGATGTTAACCAAACCAATGTTTCCCATAAGAAATAATGTAAATCCAATTAATCCATTCCAGAAAGCCCAAAAATGTTAAGACAAAACACATTTGTAGCTTAACAATTATACTTTTACGTGCATAAGACAATTCTGAATGCACATAAATGATGAATGACAGGGATAAGTGAACATTTAAGGTTATTTTTACCTTCACTGAAGACGTGATTATCGCCAGAGGCACAATGTGCCAGGACGGCACCTGAGTTTGCCACCTTCTTTATCAAAATGGTGGCACCTGCAACTTTCTTTGGCTCAATTTAGGGTTATTTTGCAGCGGTGAGCGATAAGAAATGCAGAGACTTGAGGTGAGAAACACTATTCAATTTAAGAAATAACTCACGGCCACCAGTCCGTCAGAGGTTTGACCAAAAAGGTTTGGAACCCCTGAGGAACATCTTGTTGAGATTTGCTGGCAGCGGTCACTGCTTGGTGAATTACCAATCCTGCAGAAACCCTCCACAGAGTGTTCGGAAAAAGGGGAGAAACGTGTCATGCTGTGCTCCACTGGACTTAGTATAATCCAGTATAATACTTCCAGCTCTTCTATGAGGGAAACTGTCAAAGCTGCTTGACTAAGTCGACAGCTCCATCTGAAGGCCTAGTCCAAGGAGACAAAATAACATTGGACATTGAGGTGGGAGTCTAGCCATCCAGCACATCCAACACCTCATCATCTGACCGTTTTTGCAGTTTTGTGTTTTTACTGCAGAAAGTACACAAACATAAGCCCCGTTTAGCTCCATATAATTCACTTGTCTCCCAAGCAAGGCACTGTCACAGAACATATGATCCGTGTTTCCCACAGGACTGCAATCTATCTGTGGTGTTTGGTTCCTGCATGACATCATCGTCTAATTAGCATATTTGGACATGAGGCAATATTCCATCCAAAGTGGAGATTTTTTTCTGACTCTGTCTTTATGTGTGGATGTGTAAAACCTTTTGGAAATGTGTGCACTCAGGTTTTTAAATGCATTTTAATGGAAGCGTGCGCTGATTTTAAAGATAATGTCCACGTCATTGTACATCTAATATATCACTACATTGACAAACATCACTCGTGCTCCATGCTTAACACGTTAGCACATGCTGTTGTTGTGATCACATGGTCTCTATCCTGCTTGTATCGTGGCGCCGATATCGGAGCTTTTAGACACAGGCAGATATAATCCGATACTTGTCAGTTGTACGATAACCAAATCAATTTTTACCATAAGAAATAATGTGAATCCAATTCATTCCAGACAGCCAAAAATGTTAACACAAACCACGTTTTTGTGTTGTGTAGTTTTACAGTTATAGTCTTACATGCAGAAAAGAAGTCTAAATGCATATAAACCGTGAATGAAAGGGATAAATGAACAATTAAGGTTACTTTTACCATCAGTTGTTGCCAAAGACATGATCTCGGCAGCGAGATCAACACGGACACCACCTTCCGGTTTGGCCATGAGTGGTTCTCACCTCAAGTCCGTGCTTTTCTTGTTGATCATGGCTGCAAAATAACCTAAAATGCACCCAAAGAAAGTTGCGAGAAGGTGAGAAACACCTTTGAATTCCGACTGTGACCTGTATGCAAATTGCCATCATAAAAACTGAGGCAGCAGACATTGTGAAAATTAATATTTGTGTCATTCTGAAAACTTGTGGCCATGACTGTAGGTGTGTAAGTGTGTTCCTTTCGGCTAATTTTGTTTGCAAAGCACATATACTGCATATCATCCATAACACCCCCCCCCCCACATCATGAATTATAAATGAGCCAAAGGTGTCGATTGTGAAAACAATACAATTCCTGAAGTGAAAGCTCAAATAATGTGCTATTGTACTGTGCTCATAAGCCTTACAGCAAGAAGGTCTGAATGTGTGTCAGCTCCGTGAAGAGTGTGTTTTCTACATACGGAAGCTTGTTTGTTTCCATAGTTTCCTCCCAATGTCCAAAGCATGTCTTTATACTTTACGTTATTTCATTTATTCAATAGGATAGCAGAGTCCTAAGCAAGACTCATCTACAATGAGGAGTAAAAAGATTTGTGAGAGGTTATGCTGTCACAAGTCTACACAGTCCCTTTGATGAAAATAAATTCAACGTTACAAATCCTTGTCATTCTTCTCACCAACAAAGCCTTGGCATAACCCGACCTAACACGCTCTGTGTCTCACATCCCCAACGTACAGTATGTCCCGCAAAGCCTGCTTACAGCCAATCGAATGCAACAATACACTGAGTAATAGACTGTCTGGTGTATGTGTTACTCCTCTATTTGCCCTGAGGGGAGCGTTCATGATGTTTTGTAATGGTCAAGTCCATCACCTTGCTTCCTGTCCACACTGGAGTGCCCACAAGGCAAGAAGCACTCTGGAGCTTTTCATGTTGCCTTTCTTTTCTGCCCTTTCTTCTCCACTTTGTCTTTGTTTTAGAATGAATAAGACGCTGTGAGCCGATGGGCTGATGCCCTTAATGGCTTTTACCTCCATGCTGCGTGCTGTTTGAATTTTGAGACTGCTGTTAAGCCATTGCCTCCACTCCGATGTACGGCATGACGCTCTCTTCATACAGTAATTCCAAGTGACCGGCCGATTATAGTATGGAAAATCATGAGTTGCATTTACATTGTTGATATACAGTAAAGCTGAATTTATTATAAATACAAATTACATTACACATTACAAAAACAGGTGATCCCCGGTCTGCAAGTTCCGTCCCTCGACTGCGATGTAAGTCAGGTTTTTGGAACTTTTACACAGGGGTGGGCAAATTACTTTCAAAAAGTAATTAATTAAAGTTACTAGCACGGCTCCAACTAATGATGATTTTCTTAGTCGATTAATCGAGTAATCGGTTAGGCCCACGTCAAAATGAACCTGACACAAACACTTTGTGGTATGGTCTGCAACATATCAGAAAAGAGACAAACATGTCCATCAGTGTTTTCCACAGTCAAAGCTGATGTGTGAATATCTTGTTTTGCCTAAAACAGAAAGATAATAGGTCTGCTTTCATGGCTGACTAAGGCCAATTCAAAAATATTCACATTTTAGAGGTTGAAATCAGAGGACCTTTAAATACAAAATTACATTTTCATCAAATACCAAAATAGTCAATAAATCATCGATTAATTGTTGCAGCTCGAGTTACTAGTTCCTTTCACAAAAAAGTGAATTGGGTATCACTTTACAATAAGGTACGCAAAACTACAGTAGTTAATGAGGAACGAACCTACCTAACCGTAACCACTACTCATTAGTTCTTCATTAGTTCCTCACGAAATACTCTAAATTTATGTGCCTTACTTCCTCAGTAACTACTCTACTCATTAGTTTCTCATTAGTTCTTCATTAGTTCCTCAGTAACTACTCTAAATGTATGCGCCTTAGTCATTAGTTCATTAGTTCTTCATTAGTTCCTCAGTAACCACTCTAAATGTATGTGCCTTAGTCATTAGTTCATTAGTTCTTCATTAGTTCCTCAGTAACTACTCTAAATGTATGTGCCTTAGTGATTAGTTCCTCATTAGTTCTTCATTAGTTCCTCGGTAACTACTCTAAATGTATGTGCCTTAGTCATTAGTTCCTCATTAGTTCTTCATTAGTTTCTCAGTAACTACTCTAAATGTATGTGCCTTGGTCATTAGTTCCTCATTAGTTCCTCAGTAACTACTCTAAATGTATGTGCCTTAGTCATTAGTTCCTCATTAGTTCTTCATTAGTTCCTCAGTAACTACTCTAAATGTATGTGCTTTGGTCATTAGTTCCTCATTAGTTCCTCAGCAACTACTCTAAATGTATGTGCCTTAGTCATTAGTTCCTCATTAGTTCTTCATGAGTTTCTCAGTAACTACTCTAAATGTATGTGCCTTAGTCATTAGTTCATTAGTTCTTCATTAGTTCCTCAGTAACTACTCTAAATGTATGCGCCTTAGTCATTAGTTCATTAGTTCTTCATTAGTTCCTCAGTAACCACTCTAAATGTATGTGCCTTAGTCATTAGTTCATTAGTTCTTCATTAGTTCCTCAGTAACTACTCTAAATGTATGTGCCTTAGTGATTAGTTCCTCATTAGTTCTTCATTAGTTCCTCGGTAACTACTCTAAATGTATGTGCCTTAGTCATTAGTTCCTCATTAGTTCTTCATTAGTTTCTCAGTAACTACTCTAAATGTATGTGCCTTAGTCATTAGTTCCTCATTAGTTCCTCAGTAACTACTCTAAATGTATGTGCCTTAGTCATTAGTTCCTCATTAGTTCTTCATTAGTTCCTCAGTAACTACTCTAAATGTATGTGCTTTGGTCATTAGTTCCTCATTAGTTCCTCAGCAACTACTCTAAATGTATGTGCCTTAGTCATTAGTTCCTCATTAGTTCTTCATGAGTTTCTCAGTAACTACTCTAAATGTATGTGCCTTAGTCATTAGTTCATTAGTTCTTCATTAGTTCCTCAGTAACTACTCTAAATGTATGTGCCTTAGTCATTAGTTCATTAGTTCTTCATTAGTTCCTCAGTAACTACTCAAAATGTATGTGCCTTAGTCATTAGTTCCTCATTAGTTCTTCATTAGTTCCTCAGTAACTACTCTAAATGTATGTGCCTCAATCATTAGTTCCTCATTAGTTCTTCATTAGTTCCTCAGTAACTACTCTAAATGTATGTGCCTTAGTCATTAGTTCATGAGTTCTTCATTAGTTCCTCAGTAACTACTCTAAATGTATGTGCCTTAGTCATTAGTTCATTAGTTCTTCATTAGTTCCTCAGTAACTACTGTATTTTTGTGGACCTTATTGTGAAATGTGAAGTGTAAATTGCATTATTAACGGAATTACTCCTTCATAAATGGAATTTTAATCACTTTTTTGAACAGCCTTAAAAAATGTAAAAGAATTGGGATTTAGTTTTGTCACGGCGTGTGATTTCAAAAGATGTTTCATGAGATTAAAGGGATAGTTTGGATATTTTGACATGAAGTTGTATGACATCCCCATCAGCAATGTAGTCCAATAACAGAGACTTACAGATGTCTGTAATGAAGTATGAGTTCCACTTAATAACAATAAAAATAATAATATTAATAATAATAATGCCTTTTATTTGTAGGCGCCTTTCAAGAAACCCAAGGACACTGTGCATAGACCGAGCTTAAAGCAGCGCACACACAAAAATACAATTATAGAGAATAAGATGTCCTGAATAAGTGGGTTTTGAGTGTGGATTTGAAAAGAGGAAGAGAGTCTATGTTGCAAAGTTCCAAAGAGTTTCAAAGTTTGGGGGCAGACCGGCTGAAAGCTCTGCAACCCATCATGCTGAGGCGAGCAGGTGGGACGGTGAGGTGGACGGAGGAGGAGATTCTGAGGGAGCTTAGTTGCTGGAGACAATTAAATAAAGAGTTTGGCTTCTCCAAACAATATGCGTTCAAATGATCACAAAAATGCCTTCTCAAAAAAAATCAGATGTCACAATACGCTCGGTGTTATATCTGTCTCTCGCCATTTCCCTGCACACTGTCGCCTGTGCGTTCATGTGAATGTGACGAAGACACGCGCATCTTCTTCCGCTGTGGAACACATACGTAAACAAGATGGCCGTGGCGCTCCGTCCCAGAAGTAGATGCGAGCGTCTTCGTCACATTTACATGAACGCGCAGGCGACAGTGGGCAGGAGTACAGCGGGAGACAAACATAACACAGAGCATTTTGTGAGGTCTGATTTTTTTGAGAAGGCATTTTTGTGAGGCAAATGTATTACTCTTTTGAACGCATATTGTTTTTGAGAAGCCAAACTCTTTACTTAATTGTCCCCAGCAACTAAGCAGAACTACGTTCTTCATCACAGGAATCTGATCAGAACTGAACTTAGGAGACCAAGTGGGGGGTAAGTCGCTGTTATTGGACTACACTGCTGATGGGGATGTCATACAACTTCATGTCAAAATATCCAAACTATCCCTTTAAGGCTGAGGGCTGAGCTCATGATTTGCAATTCTGTGCCAAAACCCATTACCTGAGGGCGCCACAATTCAGTTGGTCATGGTAACGGCATTTGAAATAGTCATTTATTTGATTACCCATTACCAGAAAACAATAACACCATTAGTACAGCTGTTATTTTTAATACCATTATTGGTTATTGTCCATTTCATAAGAGCAGATCCTTTCACACGTAAGGCCTATGAAATCCATTTAATCATTTCCCGAATTCTGTGGGTTTTTTTCCAAATTCAATTTTTTTACTTTTGATACTTACAGAATTTTGCCAGCAGAATGTGTACTTTTGTGACCGTATATAAAATGTCTGTTAATGAAATGCAAAAATCCTTACATTTATTGATGCAATCCATCATTAGCCAATTTTGCCCAGAATTTCAGAAACGGATGTAGCTTGGCTACCTTTTCTATTGGGACGTCATCCTCTGCACACATTGCTACAATTCCTCAACAAACTGTAATGCCCGTGCTGGCGGTTAAGGAAGACGTAGTCACCAATGCAATTTCAATTGTGTTCTTAATGTAAGATATTTTTTATGACACCCTTATTTTGTTTACACAAACAGACAGAATGTGGCGAACAGCTCTCTTATTTTGAAAGCCAGAAGTGTGTTGTGTGTGTTGAGAATGTCTGTTCACGGTTATGACGAGCTGGGTGCGAGAATGAACATGCCTCTTGGTCTTATTTCACGCAGAACTTGCACGGCGTCAATGGGCATCGGAAAACGCTCGTTTGCATTAGCAAGCGGTAAAACACAACATGACAGCCTGACCCGCACATGTGTTTGTGATGAGATTCCGCCACGGAAATACTTCCCTACACAAACGTTTTTGTTTTTTTTTTTAGTCACGATGACAGCATTTCCTTCACAATATGCCAATTCCAGCAGATTCCGCGTTTAACAGTAGATTTCGTTTTTATTGGCTAATTCCGCAATACCGTCTGCAATTCCGTTAACACGTAAATCATAGCACCCTACACATGCTCAAAGATACCATCTTTATTCTTCGTGATGATTGTCGTGTTTGAGTGGCCCGCGTCGATCTGCGTTTCTCCACTCTCTGAGCATTTGTCGAATTTCACTTCGCTTTTCTTTGAAGCGCAGCCACCACAGGAATCTGCCTCACTCACTCGTGGGAGACATAACGAAGAGAAAAACCGACGTATTATAGCAAATTGTTCTCTTTTTCTTTTTCTACAGTGTTACTCATTTATGCATGCGTTGAAACCACAAAATGTGGTAACGTACAAACAGAAAACACCCCTAAATGAATTGGAAACGCTGCTACAGTATACGTAAGACGCAAGGTGAGAACATCACCAACACATTGATATGCAAAGGAAGCCAGCTGCAGTCCCTGAAACTCCGATATAACATGTCCTTGGGAAACAACGTCCAGTGTTCTCCCATTTATCAACACTGATTGCATGTATTGATCTGTCAGAACATGGAGGATTCCCAGTTGAAAGGACTCAGCAGACTGGAAACACAGTGGCTGCTGCCGCGACCGAGGGTCAGTCGTCTAAACTGGACAAAAAACATAAAATATTGTAAAACCAATCAGCAATAATAATTTGTGGCATGTCTTTACATTCAACACTTTTTCACGCTAAACTTGAAATAACACTTTATGCTTTCAAATATCATGTTGTGACGTGAAGTACTATTCATCCACTCATACAATACAATCTCTAAATTTCAACACAATTTGTTGAGGGACTTTGTTCACACCGCACATTTGATAACATTTCCAAACAATGATTCCCCTAAGGAAATAGCAGAAAAAGATCTGTTTCAATGTCAAACTCTTGCTTCAAAAAGTGTTTATCAACTATGCAGATGATTTAAAGTAAGACCTTCACATACTGTAAAACATAAAAACTACAAATAAAATATAATATTTAACAAAAACACTAGTCACAGAATATATATACCAGTGGTGGATGGTGCATTTGGTACCTGCACCTTGAGTGGGGACCTTATCCACCTCTTAATACCGCCACTATCATGTCACAATTATACACACCATTAATAATATACAAAAATACAATACAACAAAGCAGGCATTACAAAATTGGTGACGAATATCATTATTACTAAAGCAACAAACCAGCTAACCCTTCATCTTCAAAGACATCATCTCTGAACAACTATAAACTACAAACGTCTACACTACAACATCATCTGGAGCAGTTCACAATCAATATTTATCAAAGCATCTAAAATGATATTAAATACATCACACTCACCGGTCACTTGTAAGCACTTGTAAGGGAGAAAAAAATCCAAACCTACATGACCCTGCGTGAAAAAGTGATTGTCCCCCTGTTCAAACATAACTTAACTGAGATTCATCGAGATCTATCAGTGTGGAAAAGGTTATAAAGACATTTCTAAAGTTCTGGTACTCCAGCAATCCACAGTGAGAGCCATTATCCACAAATGGCAAAAACATGGAACAGTGGTGAACCTTCCCAGGAGTGGCCGGCCAAACAAAATTACCCCAAGAGCGCAGCGATCACTCATCCAAGAGATCACAAAAGCCTCAGTTAAGGTCAGTGTTCATGACTCCACCATAAGAAAGACACTGGGCAAAAATGGCCTGCATGGCAGAGTTCCAAGACCAAAACCACTGCTGAACAAAAAGAACATTAGGGCTTGTCTCAGTTTTCCCAGAAAACAATTTGATGATCCCCAAGACTTTTGGGAAAATACTCTATGGTCAGATGAGACAAAAGTAGAAGGTGTTTGTCCCAATATATCTGCTGTAAAAGTAATGCTGCTTTTCAGAAAAAGAACATCATACCAACAGTAAAATATGGTGGTGGTAGTATGATGGTCTGGGGCTGTTTTGCTGCTTCAGGACCTGAAAGAACTCCTGTGATAAATGGAACCATGAATTCTGCTGTCTACCAAAAAATCCTGAAGGAGAATGTCTTGCCATCTGTTTGTGACCTCAAGCTGAAAGCAACTTGGGTTCTGCAGAAGGACAATGATCCAAAACACACCAGCAAGTCCACCTCTGAATGGCTGAAGAAAAACAAAATGAAGACCTTGGAGTGGCCTAGTCAAAGTCCTGACCTGAATCCTATTGAGATGCTGTGGTATGACATTGAAAAGGCGGTTCATGCTGGAAAACCCTCCAATGTGGCTGAATTACAACAATTCTGCAAAGATGAGTGGGCAAAAATTCTTCCACAGCTCTGTAAGAGACTCATTGCAAAGTTTTTGCAAACGCTTGATTGCAGTTGTTGCTGCTAAGGGTGGCCCAACCAGTTATTAGGTTTAGTGGGCAAACACTTTTCCACACAGGATCGTGTAGGTTTGGATTTTTTTTTCCCCCTTAATAATAAAAAGTTTCATTTAAAAACTGCATTTTGTGTTCAGTTGTGTTGTCATTGACTCATAAATTTATTTGATGATCTGTAAACATTTAAGTATGACAAACATGCAAAAAATAAATCAGGAAGGGGGCAAACACTTTTTCACACGACTGTATGTACTGTATGTATGTATGTATGTATGTATGTAAGTATGTATGTATGTACTGTATGTATGTATGTATGTATGTATGTATGTATGTACTGTATGTATGTATGTATGTGTGTATATACTGTATGTATGTATGTATGTATGTATGTATGTATGTACTGTATGTATGTATGTATGTGTGTATATACTGTATGTATGTATGTATGTATTGTATGCACTACTGTATTATTTATCTATGTTTATATTATAAGCAGTGGTTGCTATTTGCAACCATGAGCATTTGCACTACATACTGTTCTGGACGCAACATTGTGAATTTGTAACCTGTAAATATATACATATGTAAATATATACATATTAGTAGTAGTAGTAGTAGTAGTAGTACTCTTCTTCTTCTCCTTTATAGGAAAAATGTATTTACTATCGTTGTACTTTGTAACAAAGAGTGATGTTAGACCGTAGTCAAATGTCTACTGTGGTAAGATACATGGCCAATAAAGCTGATTCTGGGCCTACGGAGAAAATTCATTTCGGTCGCTTGTACACACAGTCTTGTCGTTTCTACCCAAAGCTCATTAAATCATCAATCAACAAACGACCAAATGTTATCCAAGATAAACTTGATCACCACTGTACCTCAATTATTAACAATTACAACCATGGAATTTCCATTTCCACTACAAATAACAATTTCAAAATATACATAGACTGGAAGATCCTTGTAAAGACCTCTTGCAGGTTCGGACAACGTGTCATATACAGTGAAAATATTTGAACGCCTGCTGATTTTGTTGGTGGTCCCCCTTACAAAGATATGAACAGTGCAGAATTGTAATGGTTGGTTTATTGTAACAAAAAAAAAAAAACATTCAATCAGGGTTATAAATTAAGCAAAGTGTGTTACGAATGTTTTTCTTGGTGACTGCGGTCCCAACTCCCTTGAGATCAACAACCAGCTCCTTTTTTAACATTCTGTCTCTCTCGGTTACAATAAATCTACCATAAAAGTTCTGGACTGTTACATCTTATCTTTGTAAGGGCATAAACCTACATAACCAACAGGGGGTAAAATACTTCGTTTGGGGGCACTTGGCCTTAAAAACCTTGAAGATGACGCTATAGATGAACTGTGGCTCCGCCGCTACAACCTCCAGCAGTAACCAGCCACCCTTGCAACATTATCTTAACAAGAATAACATTTAATTAAAGTAAAAGCTACCGAGTCGTCAAACCCTGCATTACTGTTATTGCCAGGGCACATTTGTGACAAATGTTTCTGTGACATATTGCAGAGCGCATTCACCAGTGCTGCTTACTAAATGGAATAACTCGAGGAGAAAGGCGTTTAGAAGAAAAAAAAAACACCAAAATTGAATGGGACTTCTCAAAAGCACTCGCCAGGCACTGTCACTCACTGTATTATTTACCTCTCTCTGGGCATTTGCCTCAGGGTCTGAGGTCACCGAGAGCAAATACAAAAATGTTCAATTTATCTGACACAAGGAACACTATATGCTTTCAAGCTCGCCACTCAAAGGTCCGGGTTGGAAAACTCAAAAGTTCCAGAAAGCAGACACAGGCTCAAGGCCGCCATCTATTGGCACGAGGCCTGAAGTCCCTATGTAGTCTGCTGCTCTGCCTCAGGGGAATCAATGACAGTCTGTTTGTTGTCCAGCTTCAAGGGAATCAATGGAGGAACAACAATCATCATCCTGACATATCTAATTAGTATCAAACATCTCCATTACAGGGGAGTGCATCTTGCTGGAAAATTGCCTGTGGATGAAATTGTTGTTTTTGCAGCCTCCATCAATAACATACATCACTCTTTATTTTTGAGTTATAGGTGGTCAGATTATACAGTTGTACGTTATACAAACAGCTATTAACCACATCCTCATCACATGACAGTTGTAGAAAAAAAATAAGAATGAGTCAGGCACATAATACAATTTAAACAAGAGAAATATATTTGTTTGTACTATTAAAAATCTAATAATTTATATAAGGAGTGAAACGTAAATAGATTAACACTGCAAATGTCATTTAAATTACAAAATACTGTCAATAGCAGATTGGCAACAATACTGCATACGGTTTTCTGCACAGTTGAAAAATACACAAAATGAAACGAAAAGGGAAATATCTGCGCAATTGAAATTGAAATCCATCCACAAAGTTGAACGGAGCGATAAGTATGAAAATGAAAAACCAGCCAGCGTCAACATCATCTTGAGTGCTTGCTTACCTTTGCGACGCGTCGTCGTCCTCGACAAAGTTAATACTCGTAACTTGAAAGCGAAGAGTAATCGCCGGCATGCATTTTTACTTTCTTTTTGATATGTTGGTGGAGCGAAAGCACAAAGTCCTCGGCTTTAGACTTCAGATGTAGTTGGGGACTTGATCTGGTGGTGCTCTTGCCGCAGCTGTTCTACCATCGCAGCCAAAGAGTAGCAGAGGCGACAAGAGGAGTCACCCCGTATCACTGCCGCTTTCGTAAGTACTCAACCCACATTCGTTGGTTACACCCCTCCGACATAGTTACTTAGTTACTTCGGTTAGCTACAGTATACATATCCTTTAAATATATATATATATATATATATCAATCTAAATTCAGCATTATACATTATATATGATTCAGCTCTTGTTGTGTAATCTGTCATTTGTGTCCACAAGAAATAAAATGTATAAATGTGCAATAAAATGAACTGTAATATATATTTTTTATTAAGCAAAGTGTCCTGCATGCCACTTAATCTTCATTAGGGTAGCGGGGGTATGCTGGAGCCTATCCCAGCCGGCAGGCAGCAGGGTACACCCTGGACTGGTCGCCAGCCAATCACAGGGCACAATATAGACAAACAACATTCCTACCTATGGACAATTTAGAGTCACCAATTAACCTAACATGCATATTTTGGAATGTGGGAGCAAGACGGCGTATCCGGAGAAAACCCACACACGCACGGGGAGGACAATGCAAACTCCACACAGAGATGCCCGACGGAGATTGGAACCCAGATCTCCTGACTGTGTGTCCAAGCACTAGGTCACTGTGCTGCCCATATGACTGCATATTTAATAAGTACAATTTAAAATATTAATTTAAACTACCCTGGACACTGGAATAGCATGTGCTAGCTGTCCCTGTTAGACTTTTCCACAAAATATAATCATTTTAATCCATCGGAAATGTTATATTTTGTACATAGTTGTGTTACTCTTTCACTCAACTATACTTTAAGTTCATTTTCTTTAAAAAAAAAAAAAAAGAACAATTTAGTTACAATATTGTGGTTTGATTATCGCTTCCTTGCTATATCACAGTTTTTCAGAAATTAATTAATGAATAAATGATTGCAGTTTCGTGGTCGACTGTCTATTACAGGGGTCACCAACGTGCTGCCCGCGGGCACCAGGTAGCCCCCCATGACCACACGAGGTGCCCGCAAGCCTGCTTTTCATTCAGGTTTTCAGTTAATAATGAAAGAACAGTAGAAAGAAATGCATTCTGAAATACAAAATGTGAGTTGTGGACATCAGCATTTTGTTAATGTTCTGGTAAAACAAGCATATTCGCTTTGTTTGGGTTTAAAATAAGCTCTGAAAATAAATGTTACAAAAATGAGTAGCTCTTGGCCATTTTCATTTTGTAAAAGTAGCTCTCACAAGGAAAAACATTGGTGACCCCTGGTCTATTATTAGTCAAAACATATTGAAATACAAGTGACATGTGATATTCTGGCCACTAGGTGGCAGTAATGACACAAAACATTAATGAGACTGTACCTTACATTACATTACCTTAAAACTTCATGAAGTCAGCCATGACATGTCCAACATGATAGAGTTTAAAAAGTTCTCCTCCATTCCGTGTGGATGTGGTAAGTTTTTGGCCTCCTAATTTTAGAAAAAATAAATTTGAGGCTAATTGGTTAGCTCGCTAGCTTGCTATCTCGAGACCCTGCAGCATAAGAGTTGTACAATGTGATGTTAACAATGACTAATAGGAGTGTAAAGGTGACTGTAAGTGTGTTATTTCATGTCTACAGGGCTGTAATAATATTAAAAACCATATTTGGAAAGTCATAAACTAGTTTTCTATTATCTTACTATAAAAATATTCAAATTATTAACATTGAATCCTTTATTGTAGAAATTTGTTTATCGCGATCGGGTCTGGAACCAATTAAGCGCTTTAAATGAGGGGTGACTGTAAGTGAATTTCCACAAAGTAGGATTCCTTATTCATAAATTGAATATTTTTGTAGTAAGAGCATTGAAAACCTGTTTACAAACTTCTAAATACGGTTTTTACCATTATTAGAGCCCTGTAGACATGAACTAACACCCCTATAGTCACCTTTACACTCATGTTACCCAAAATAGACATGATAAGAGTAAGTAAGACATATAAGACATAAATAAGACTCCTGCTAGTGTATGTTGCCTTTCATGTTGGTCCTAAGGGGAGCAGAGTGACTGGCGGACAGGAAGTGACGTCGTTGATTTACAGCTTACCGTGGTTTACAGCCGCAAGAGTAACTCGTGTTTTTATTCGGGATTTATGTGCCTGTTGTGAGATAATTCAAACCTGCAATAAAAGCCAAGTCGAGTCTGGTGCTTTGTGGCTCACCGAACATTACAGTAACATTACTGACACCTAGTGGCTAGTGTTGAATAATATGGCAATGTCTTTGAATGCTTCTTTTCTATGCTTTACATTTGTATATAGGTTCATTTCTGTGCTTGAAAATGCTGAATTTATATCAACTGTGACCGAGGCGAGGGCGAAAGACTCAGCAATTCATTTTTTACTTTTAAAATACAATTTTTTGTTGAATCACAGTAGTGTGCTTACTGTCAACATGCTACTCAGGATGAATGCCCTGTGGCTATATTTCATGTATTTGCTAATTTTATGCCAAAAACCCACTCCTGTTACTGTCCGTCCTGTAACTCAAATGAGTCAGCTTCACCTTAGGAAGCTTGTACAAAAGTAAAATAAAGTCGCCTGAGATGCCCTCGCCAATGGTGGCAGCGTGATGTGTTATCTGCAGCCTGCAGAAGTTGCTCAGGTAGGGCAGCTCTTCCAGGATGGTACAACCATACACGCCACGCGGAGGAGATACCAGAAGACAAGCCAGTGATGGTTTAGGGAGGGATATCGTCGGAAGGCTGCATAAATCTCTACTTGCTAGCCAGAGGTACTCTGCCTGCTGATAAGTACCGCAATGAGTTCCTCACACCCATTGTCAAAACCACATACTGGTGCAGCGGGTTCCTGTGGGAGTGTCAGCAGTTCCTCAAGGATGAAGGCATCGATGCTATTGACTGACCTTCCCTAGACCGGAATTCAATTGAGCATCTCTGAGACGTCATTTACCGTCCATTTAATGGTCTAGGTGCTGCCTGATGCCCCGATTCCCCGGGAGACTCAACTGTGGTATCAACAGGACCTTGCTCACATGTTATAGGGAGTGCATACAGACATATGGAGGCCATGCACACAATTGAGCCATATTATGAGTTGTCTTGACGACATTAACAGAAGTGGGACATTTTATTTTGAATATGATACTGGAACCCCCCTCGTTTTCACCAGGAAACTCCTATATTTTAATCCATTTTCCATTTTAATCCATATTTTTTTCCATTTTCTATGCCGCTTATCCTCACTAGGGTCGCGGGTATGCTGGAGCCTATCCCAGTTGACTTCAGGAGAGTGGCGGAGATAGACCGTGGACTGGTCGCCAGCCAATCGCAGGGCACATGTAGACAAACAATCATTCACGCTCACATTCATACCTATGGACAATTTAGAGTCGCCAAATAACCTAACATGCATGTTTTTGGAATGTGGGAGGAAACCGGAGTACCTGGAGAAAACCCACACACGCACGGGGAAAACATGCAAACTCCACACAGAAACGCCCAACGGAGATTTTAACCCAGATCTTCCCGATCTCCTGACTGTGTGGCCAACATGCTAACCACTAGGCCACCGTGCGGCCCCTGTATTTTGATAGTTTCCCTTATTTTTTTCATATTTTAACTTTCATGGGGAAAAAATTCCACTCCAGTCCCGCTAGAGCAACAAAAGCATAACACATCCTGTAGCCCACGGGTGCCAAAAGTGCCATTTGCGGTCCGGGGCTGTTTTTTTTATTTTATTGTGGCACATTCTAAAAATATCATTTAACAAGAAAACTAAACTAAAAAGAAAACCTACAGAAAAAATGTAAAAATCAGCAGTAAATTTACAAGTATAAGGTGAAAATAATAAAGAAAAAAAGGTCTAATCTAACAAGAAAAAGTCATATTTTTACCAGAATAATGTCGTAATATTATGAGGAAAAATAATATAATTTTAGTAGCATAAAGCTGAAATATTAAAAAAATATATATTTTTTTTAAAAGTTGTAATATTATAAGAAACAAACAAAACAATGGATAAAGTTGTAATTGTAATTGGAAAATTAGGTCGTGGAAAAAATTACGTTACCAGAATAAAGTAAAAATATTACGGGAATAAAGTCATAATAACGAGAAGAAAATTTCCAAGAAGGAAAATGAAATATCCATCCATCCATTCTTTTTCTATGCCGCTTGTCCTTACTAGGACCACGAGGGTATGCTGGAGCCTATCCCAGCTGACTTTGAGCGAGAGGTGGGGTGCACCCTGGATTGCCAGCCAATCACAGGAGACAAACAACCATTCACACTAACATTCATACCTATGGGCAAGTGAGTCTCCAACTAACCGATATAACCTATATATAACCTCCATATTTTTTGGAATGTGGGAAGAAACCAGAGTACCCGGAGAAAACCCACGCACACACAGGGAGAACATGCAAACTCCACACAGAGATGCCCACCGGAGATGCAAATCCAGATCTTCCAGATCTCCTGACTGTGTGGCCAACATGCTCACCACTAGGCCACCGTGCGGCCCGAAAGTTGAAATAGTTGGAAAATAAAAAAAAAAAAACAATAACAGCAGAAATGGAAAAGAACAGCTGTAATTTTGCGAGAATAAAGTCAAAATATTCAGAGAAAAAAAGTTGTTTTCTAACAAAAACAAGCTGCAATTAATAAACTTGTAGTATTACGAGGAAAAATTATGTAATTTTAGTAGCGAAGAGTTGAAATATTAAAGAAAAATATGTTTTAAAGTTGTAATATTATGAGAAATAAACAAAACTAAAAAAATTCTAATATAGGAATAAAGTAAAAATATTATGGGAAAGTCATATTATTACAAAAAGAAAATTTACGAAGGATATTTTAGAAGCAATTTGAAAGAGTGAAATAGTTGGATATAAAAAAAAAACCCCAGCAGAAATCCTTTCATTTTTCAGTATGTGGGCCTTGGTGGAAAAAGTATGGCTACCCTGACTGTAGCCAGTCAAGTCAGGCCTTCAAAATGAAGAAGAACGCCAGTAAAATAACATGGAACACTGTTGCACCACAGTAGGCAGTTGGATTGCAAAAAAAAATTGCATCCCCAAATCACAAATTTTTACTTATTTTTTTGGAACATGTCCCTTATTTTATCATACAAATGTTGACAGGTATGGAGATCCTGTGATGTAATTTTTCCGTTTTGATTTTGAAGATGATTCTGAAACCAGACATTTAAACTAGGTTTATTTATGATTTTATATTCCCATTGATTATTCTTACATTATTTTGTTCTCAACAACTGACACTATATAATCAATAAAGCTTTTTCAACGGAAATGTTGTTAATCTTCCAAAGTCCCGTTATGTCCAACAGCACTTGAAAGCAACAACAGACTCCATCGTGACGTCATTCGTTCTGCGCCATGCACTTCCTTGTTGAGTTGCTAAACTGTTTACATCTGGGGTTTCCCGCATTGCTATGAAGTAGACGCTGCTCTATAACGGGCAGCTACAGTGTATGGCTCCATCTCATGTTGACAAGATGATTAAGACAGAAAAAATTCTGCATTTAAAGACCAATCGGGGGCGAAAGGTCCGAGTGGTCCGCGAACATTACGTGAGAGAGCGGGTTCCATGCTACAGCTCTCTGTGTCTGGACAGCTGTGACAACGGTAAATAAAACACCATCTAAACACTGAACAGTCGTTATTTATACCATCATTACCACGCCGAAGCTTTTTTTATCTGAGCAGTATAACTTTTATTACCTGGCAGCCTTAAATCGGCCAACTTACCGGAAGAGCCCCATTTAATTAAATGCAATGTTGAAAAGGCTCCAAGTGTTTTGTGTTTTGTTAGCCAACTAGCCAGTTTTGTCGTTGTTTTCCTCTTTTGTCTGGTAATTAACAAAACTGCGAAGAGCAGCACATTTCTAAATAAATCCTTAAGCAAGCGTGGAAATGAATAATAACGTTAATAGCAAGATATGGTGGCCGACAGGAGCAAACGGACAGCAACATGTTGCCAGAGGGGAAATGACAATGACAATCTTAGTTATGGTATTTTGAGGACAGTTATCGTGCACACCCAATTTGACGTTCCTTAGGACCGACCACCAATCACCACAGAACGTGTACAGTATATCTTATAATGCAGTTTTACCTTTAAATAAGCTGCTTTTGGAAAAAAGATGCCACTGGCAGAACAGCGCCCCCACTTGGCTGTAAAGAGGCACGTGAGACAATCCACAACATCAGTCACAGTGCAGGATGTATTCAGTTTGTGTTTGCTAATAGCCATGTATTTAGTTGTCAAATTATGCTGCATTATGGGATTTTTGGAATTATTAGTCGTACAGAGAGTGAAATTATTGTACGTCTGGCAGTGCGGTGCAGCAACGTCCAAACGCTTCAATCAAGAAATAATCAAAAAACAAAAACACGCAAACATCATCAGACACACGCAAAAGGAAAATCCTGCGATCACATAATTGTTGCAGGATCAAAACCAAAGGCATAATATTTAGCAGTTTTATTGAGCAACCAATTTTTACGGGCAAGTGTTCAACAAAGACAAAGAAAAATGTACCTTTTCATTCCACCCAATGGGCATCCCGCTCATGTCTTTAAAGAGGGATGCCCCTCAGGTCTGGCATCCCTGGTAGCCTGGCTAAGTTCCTTCTTCTTTTGAGGGTTTGAGTGTGTTTTTGGCATTTGCAGCATCTTTTCTTTTGTATTTGTTTTTGATCCTGCAGCGTTAATGTGATTGCATGTTGCATATGTCATATGGTGTTTGTGTGTTTTGCTTTTGGGTCATTTCACATCATTTCATTGAAGTCGCCCACCGTATGTAAACCGCGTTGTGGTGCAATTCTGCACCACTGCAAAGTGAAACCACGCCAATGATTACCTAAAAACTGAGTATTATTAAGTTTGTAAATTCTATTTTTTTTAATCCAGTCCACCTTTCCCATAGGTGACAAGGTGTTGCCAGGGGATTTAACACACTATGTGGTGCCTGATGCTGGGGTCGTGGTTGACTATCAGGAGATCTTGGAGTTCAGAGAGGTGCAGGGCATCATCTTCACCCAGACAGCCTGCCAGGCTGTGCAGCACAGCAAAGGACGCAGGTACTGGACTTCCACTTCATTCTTTTCCCAACCTGCTGTCTTGGTGTCTTGGTTTGTAAAGAGGAAAGCATTGGTTTCATTTTCTGTTACACTTAATGGATCGCAACTTGCCTGTTCAGGTTGTCTCAGAAGATGTTTTGCCTCTCATCCGAGCAGATGGTGACAGCTCTAGTCTAGTCTCTGGTATGACGAAATAGAAAGACTGAGAGTTCGACCATAAATGAATCGGGTGATATAATAAATAAAAAACACTTGTGGTCAGATATTGTAACAAACCCAATAAACAAGGCAGAAAGCAATCCTCACATTGAAAACTGATGATTTCGACTGTGATTATTCCATTGTTGGTTTCCAAAGGTTGCTAGAGAACGAAGTTTTGTGCACAATGCAGTGTTTCCCACTGATCTGCAGTTAATGTGTACCAGTGTGTTGGGGTGTTTAGTCATTATTATCCACATAGAATAACTTACCAGTTCTGTGTTGTGTGATTTATTTTTGGTTTGCACCGAAAGTAAGACTGTAGTTCTGTTTGGTGACCATCTGTTGGTTAGTTGTTGGCAATTGCTTCCAATGCTTCTGACTATGCAGTGTTACAACGCCATCTACTGGACGGAGATGTAAGGACAAGCCATTCAGACACGTCATTATAATGCAGGGATGTCCAAACTGCGGCCCGGGGGCCATTTAGGGATGCTTTTTTACAATATAAAATGGCACAATATAAAAATATAATTTAACAAAAATACTAAAACAACAGCAAGAGCAAAAATGGAAACATCAGCAGTAATTTTACAAGACTAAAGTCAAAATATTAAGAGAGAAAAATTGTAATCTAACCTGAAAGTCATAATTTTACAAGAATAACGTAATAATATGAGGAAAAATAACATCATTAACTGTCATAAAACTGAAATATAAAAAAAAAGTAATATGAGAAACAAAAAGTTGTAAATTTTGGACATTTTGGTTGGGGAAAAAGTTCAAATTTATGGTAATAAGGTCAAAATGGTATAGGAATAATGAGAAGAATGCCTGGACAGGACAGAATAAAGAAAAAGAAAATATACAAGAATAAAGTTGTAAAATAAAAAAAAACAGCAGAAATGGGAAAAAAGAGCCGTGATTTTACGTGAATAAAGTCAAAATATTAAGAGGAAAAAGGTGTATTTAACAAGAAAAAAGTCACAATTTTACAAGAATAAACAAATAATATTAAGAGGAAAAATAATGTAATTTTAGTAGCACAGAGTTGAAATATTTAAGAAAAAAAATATTTTATTGAAGTCGTAATATTATGAGAAACAAACAAAAGTTGTAATTTTTGGGAAATTAGGTTGGGGAAAATGTATAATATGGGAATAAAGCCAAAATATTATGGGAATGAAGTCACTATTTAAGGAAAAGATTATTTAATAAAAAAAATAAATTGCAAAAATGGGAAAGAAAGAGCAAAGACCGAAATTCATAAAAAATAATAGGCTTTTCCACCTACATCAGACAGTGGGGTTGGATGCTTTTCTTGAACTACACATATCAAAGTGGCGCTTGCATCCTTTCAGTTTTTAGTATGTGGCCCTCATTGGAAAAAGTCATGTGTGTAAATCCTCCTGTGGTCCAAAATGAATAATGGCAGGCTGCCACAAATAAATACATGAATCTATGGCTAAAAGCCCACCATGCCTGTGTAACGTGTGCACTGGACCGAAATCCTTCAACTGTGACGTCCTCGTCTGCTGACATGCTGTGCTTGGGTTCTCATGACTTATTGTATTGTAAAATGTATAAAAGGAGTTGAGTGACAGGTCAGTCAGGATGAAAATGAATATTTGAGCTTCCGGCACAGCGAGGCCAGGCACACAGCACCTTGTGGAGAAGTGGCCAAGGGTCAGCCTCATTATATCAAAGCTCTGCTGATGAAGCCAAATGAGATGTGGCCTGTGAGCGGAAATGCATATCTCCGCCACAAACATCCAGGAGTGCTGTTGACAAGCTTGATGGATATTGTAGAAATAAGGAGTCCCACATGACTCTGGGTTTCATTCTAATTTGTTGTACTTTTCTGCTTACTGCGGTGTTCTAAAATGTTGCATCATTAATATGATGAAGTTTCACTCGGTGTAATGTTAGGTGGTGCATAGTTGATAGAGTTTATGCTGATGCCATACTGCGTCAGGGTTGCAAGTGTCTATTCCTTTTATGTGTTTTAGTTTTACTGCGGTTTCTCTTATAAGTAGACATCGATATTGGCTTTCTTACCGATATTGGAGCACATTTTCGATACCGATATCAACCAATACCGATATTGGCAGCAGCTCTCCACTCAACATAATGTCTTGTAATGAACACATGATGCTCCTTTTACTTTGATGCCACTGGATGCATTTCACAAATAAACACAGTTAGTGTGTTTATTTATATATACATGACGTATACTGCAGTACGCAATGTAAGTTATAGAAAAAGTGCCAAATTTATTTGAAAAAAAGTCATTTTTGCATGTTAAAACGTTTTTTTCCCCCCCCAAATATTTAAACTAGATTCTTGCGAATCTTTTTATCTCAATACTATGACATTATACCAAAATATATTTATTTCATTCTTGTAGTAGAACTTTTTCCCAACCAACTTTTGGTTGCATCTATTCTTTATTTATTCTTAGTTTTGTTTCTCATGATGTTAGGACTTTAAAAAACAACATCCTTTTAATATATATTTTTGGTCATAATATTATGACTTATTATGAGTTTTTCTTAAAAAAAAAAAAAATTCCTTAATATTACAACCTTATTCTCCTAATATTTTTATGTTATTCTCATAAAATTACTGCTGTTTTCTTCCAATTTTGCTGTTTTTTTTTTTTTTTTTTCCTGTTTAATTGTTTTTTTTTTCGAATGTTCCGAGGGCCATTAAAAATCAGCTGTGGGCTGCAAATTGCCCCCGGGCCACACTTTGGACGGCCACAGTTTAAGGCATCGATTAGTTCCAGCTGCAATAACGCTCCCCTTCTCTCTTTAATTGCCATTGTTTACTAGCTACAACTGCAGAGGTGTCCAAAGTCCGTCCAATGGGTCCTTTGCACATTGTAGAAATTAAATGAAACCAAAAAGAACAGCAAAAATGGGGAAAATAGACCGAAAGGCATCATGTAACAAGAAAAAGCTTTGTCTTTAAATATGTATCATGGCTTTTTAAGCCTTTTTACAAAATTTTCCAAATTATAAAAATATCATAATGGGTCACGTGTCCTTACTAATATGAGACTGCTACTGCTCTCTGTCAAGAAATCAGAATCACCATTTTGGTGAATGGCAAGCGTTTATTTGGCATTTCCTGAATGAGATACAGTCGATACTTTATTGATCTCCATTGTCTTTTTCATTGAGCTAAAGTATTCTTCCTTTGGAATTGTACCTTCCTACTTTTTTCTTTGATGAATGTGTGTGCCATCAGACAGTACAACCGCCTGCGAAACCTGCTGAAAGACCCCCGACATGACTGTGTGCTGTTTGCAAATGAATTTCAAGAATTTTCCTACTGCCCGCGAGAGAAGGGGGAGAGTCAAGAAAAGTGGCAGACCAGGTGAGCAACAGCTGTAGTTGGATTTCAGATATATCCAACTCAAGATGCAAAGTATGGCTTATGCCCACACATGTTGCCTGCGACGGTTATTATTATTTTAAGCAATAGTGTCTCAGTAAGTGCACACTAAATGGCATTCATGGCATGGATTTACTTTGTGTTTGCTTGTGTGTAGGTGTGTGTACTCTGCAGCAGTTTGGTACTACAACCACCTCGCTGGTATGATGGATGTCGTGATGATTACGGAGGACCGGGAAGCCATTGCTCAGTACTGCAGCCTCAACTCTGGAGTGTACGTCATCTCTGTGCAGGTAGGAGTCACATGCACACGCATATAACAGTGTTTCCAATACATTCAGGAAGATTTTGTGCTATTGTTTATTTAATTTCATATATTTAACGCCCTTTGCTCATATCCACATCATAATAATGTGATTGAATGAACTGTAGTTACAATTTTGGCCAGCATATTGCATCATTGCCCTGCAAAGCAGAAGTCATCCAACAGAACGACAGTCGTACTAATGTGTAGGGGTGTCACGAGACACCCGACTCAGGAGACAAAACCATGCACAGGATTGGGTCCATGAGACGAGAGATTTTAGCATTAATTTGAACAAATTCGGCATACTGGCTTGTTCGTGTTGATGGGCTCATCATTAATAGTCCCATACGGGGGCTGTGGCATTTGACTTTGCAATCATTTTTTTCCCTTCATAATTTCTAGTACATTCCCTTGCATTGCTCCTCATGAGACTCCCTTGCTGCACTGTGTGTGTATGCTAGCAGCCCCGTCTCCCCACACAGAGACAAAGTGACTGTATTACTAACAACAGGTCTCACTCCGTTGTTCTATGGAACGTTGTTGTTCTATGAAGCATCTAGGTGCTGAACAAATGCACAGAGTGAACGCTCTTCCTGCCTGTTTAGAGGCGAGGGACGAATACATCAGTCACGCATGCGCATGGCAAGATGTGGAGGCCGGCGAAATTATCCAGTTGATTTTCATTTATTGTGTGATTAATGAATTTATTTATTATCGCACCACATTTTTTTTCTGAACGAGAAATGTTGTTATATTTTAATCTTGCGAGATCTTGTGACACCCCTCTGTGAACCAAACATTTAACAGCACAACACTCAACAGGTAATTTAATATGCAACAACAATAAACTGCCATTCACCGCCAACAAACACATAACTTTTAAGTGTTTTTTTTTTTATGAAGTGTCCGCAAGGCATGCCGGGTACTCCAGCAGCACTACACAACGCAATATAATAATGGGTGTTATAAACCATAAGCGATAGAAACAATATCAATTTATAAGAGATCTCACTTGAAAACAATTCATGTCACAAATATGTGCTAATGATGTTTTATCTTTGTCATTATTTTCCAGGATTATTTGCAGAACTTCTGGTCAGAACTGCAGGCAGCCCATGAGTTGTACAGCTCCATTTCCCAGTCTCTGCTGGAGAAGGAGAGCGAGGGCGCAGAGAGAGAGTTCACTGATTATCTACCGGCTGAAGTCCTGGAGGCTGGTGTCAAGTCTGGACGCTACATTCAGGTATACCCTCCCTACTTGAACCTTGCGCTTTCATCCTAAGTTGTACAATTGTAAAGTAATCCAATCTTAAACTCATTTTTGAAATAGTTGAAACTCAAACTGAAATTCTTTATTGGGAAAAAAAAAACTGTGTTTGAGCACCAGGGGGCGCCAAGCATTGGCCTTTGGAGGGTGAATCAGTCAGAATGAGACCAGCATGGGCAACTTACGTGATGACGGGGGCCGGGTGAATGTCTCTGACCCTGACCAAGATTCTTGCGAACCATTACATACAACAAACATGACTATGAACTCATTTAGTGAGTGAAGTAAATTCTCAATTCATTTTTAATCATTTCAGAACAGCATAAAACAGGATGCTCCGATGAAGGTTTTATGCCGCCGATTCCGATACAGATCATCCAGGACTGAAATCGTCCGATACCGGTCACATGGATTAATTATACATTTTTCAATTTACTTAGGGTGAGTGTTATTGGTCAGTGGTGCCGCATAAAGGGGAAAAGTCAGGAGAATTCCAAGGTCCCTTGACTGCCAGGGGGCCCAAAAAATGGGTAATTACTAATAAAATGAGTAATTAATTAATTAATTCTTTTTTTAATGGAACCCAGAATTCCTGGCTGCACCCCTGCTACTGGCTATATGATATGAAAAAAGGAACCCTAAAATCACCTTCATTTAGAAAAAAATGTATTTTACTTGATTTTTTTAAAAGAACTCGTGAAACTTCCAGAGTATGAGACGCATTCTTTAAGAGGACGTTGGCGAACCCGGTGTCTTCCACCGCTGAGCAAGGCAGCTCTCGTCCCATGAATTATTTTTCGGGTTATTAGCTTAGCCTCTGATATCACACACATACGGGCGAGTGTCCACATGGCTGCGTTAGCTGCCGTTTGACTGATGATGATGACACCGTGATCCTCCAAAAGTCACCATACTCCGTCAAGTGTTGTTCTTGAAATGCCGTATTAATGCCCCCCCCACACACAGCAGACATGATGGCTTTTGTTTTGAAGGAAAGTGGGAGGACGACGCTGCCCAAGACGTTAGTTCGGGCAAGACACCACACTGCACGAAAGGGTTGCTTCGGACTGCAGTAGTTGTAGCCACAGGTTATCGGCTTTTGTGATCGGCGTTGAAATGCCTTTATCGGCATATATCGATTTTTTTACGGAAATTGTCCGATACTGATCAGTGGACGATCTATTGGACCATGCCTAATTTCAGTTGATGTTGACAACAATTACTACTAAAGATTTCATTAATTAACACTTTGGTGGCTGCTACCTGCACCCAAGGTTTCACATTGTGACAATCTGGTTTTTAACACAGGAACAAGAATATACCAAAACACCAGAATTTGTTACAATAACTGAAAGCAGTCATTTTTTTACGAGTCATGCACACGTCTGTCATGCCATGAAACAATTTTTTTCATTCCGTTTTCCTGTCTTTGGAAGTGAATAGCCCATTTGTAAAGGAAATGAAATTCATGGAAATGAAATGTAATCCATGCAGGACTGTTATTTTCCGGGAAATAGGATTCCTTATTTATAAATGTAATATTTTTGTAGTGAGACCATAGAAACCTTGTTTACAACCTTCTAAATACAGTTTTTAAACATTATTAGAGCCCTCTGGACATGAAATAACACCCCTATAGTCACTTTTACGCTACTATTACTTAATATAGTGGACGTTATAAGAGAAAATAAGACATGTAAGATATAAATAAGACTCATGCTTGTGTCTGTTGCTGTAATTGTGTTCCTGTGTTGGGGGAGCTGAGTGGGGGACGGACAGGAAGTGATGTCAGGGGTTCACAGTTGAGTTACAGCTTGGCATTGGTTACAGCTGCACCAGTAGCCGTGGTTACAATAGGGATCTTTATTAGGGATTATTGTGCCTGTAATAACCTGCAATAAAAGCCTGTTGTTACAGCAATGAAGTCTGGTGCTTGTATGTCTCACTGAACATTACAGGAACATTACTGACACCTAGCGACCAGTGTAGAATATCATCACATCTTTGAATGTGTCTGAATGCTTTATATTTGTTTCATTTAGCCATTTTTATGCTTAGAACTGCTTAGGCAAAAAGATATGTAACATTTGCTTAAATATGCATAGTTTGTGACTAACAATAGAACGTATTCAACCACGAAACAGGATGATTTATTAATTAAAATATTTTTGAAAAAACGTGATAAAGTGAAGCCATGAAATTGGAAGCGCAAAGCTGCGAGGGATTACGGTACTATTTATTGTATTTGGCATATCAGTGCTATCGGGGGTAGATGATGTCATCGTCTAATGTTGTAATGTATAATTGGCCATGATGCACGTGTATGACATTTTTATGGACGCTATGGGAGACAAAAAGTGAAAAAACCTGAAAAGCAATAAATAGAAATGTTTAGAAATACAAATGAACTTTCTTCTGCCGCATACATAAACGTCACCCTTCCCTCCTTTTGCTCAGGGAATGTTGAACGTCAATAAGCACCGAGCACTGACTGAAGCTTGGGTCACAACAGAGGGTCTCTCGGATAAAAACACAGGTGCGGTAGTACAGTGATTCTGACATGGATGCTGTTTTTTCCCGCTTTTATGTGAGCCATTCCGACTGTCCTTAAGTTTTCTTCTCTCGTGTTATCCGTCCCGTCCGTTCTTCTTCTGCTGCAGGGTTGCGCAGCGAGGTGTTGGTGTACGGAAATAAGAATCGTAATCGGGCTGTGCATGGCGACATGGTTGTGGTGGAGTTGTTGCCAAAGAGCGAGTGGAGAGGGAAGGTCACCGTGCTGACTGAGGGCCAAGGCGATGACAAGAATGGCGAGGACATCCAAAGTCAGCCTGTGCCTACAGGTGAGACTCTTATTTCTAAGATTGGATCCAACTCTTTGTGAAAGCCCTTCATTCCACATTCTGACACGAGTCAATCGCGATGTCTGAAGTTCTTTGAAAATGAAACTTGCAGGGCGCATTGTGGGCATCCTGCAGAGGAACTGGAGGGACTATGTGGTAACATTCCCGGCAAGAGAGAGCACGCAGTCCCAGAGCAGGAATTCTCAGCGTATTCTGACTGTGCCTTGGGACTATCGCATCCCAAAGATCCGCATCAGCACGCAGCAGGCTGACGCTTTGCAGGTCTGGTTTGCCCTTAAGAGTGATAAACTCAGTAGAACTCACTAGAAAATCATTTGGCTAACGTAGAGAATCATTTTAAGTGCTAATATGATATGAAATCCATCCATCCATTGTGTTTCACTTATGAGGGTCACGGGACGAGCGCACTGTTTTGCTCTGCTCAAGGCAGCGGCTCTCCTTAGAGCCCCTCCCAAATGGCAAAGCTCCTCACCCTATCTCAGCTGTAGAGCCCACCCACCCTGCCTCTGACTACAGAGTTACACTTCCATCTACTGGACAGAGTTGTAATGACAAGCCATTTATTGTAATGTGATTGAGAGCGGGCGTGAGCAGATGTCCATCTTCGTCCACTTATCCGGGTCCGGTTCGTGGGGGCAGCAGTCTCTGTAGGGAAGTCCAGACTTCGCGGTCCCGGCCACCTCTTCCCATTCCACCGGGAGGACACAGAGGGGTTCCCAGGGCAGCCGTGAGACATATTCCCTCCAGCGTGTCGTAGGTCTGCCCCAGCTGGGCATGCCCGGAACACCTCACCAGGCAGGCGTCCAGGACGCATCCTCACCTGGCTCCTGAGGAGTTTTTTTTAAACTATCGAGGTTCGAACATCGCTCCCTCACTCTGTCGCAGTATTTCAAACATTCATTAATTAATAAATGATTGCTGTTTCATGTTTGACTACCTATTATTGGGGAAAAATAAAATGCATATTTAAGCAAATTTTACATTTTTACCCAAATTAAGCATTTTCAAGTGTAAACATGGCTCCATACTACACTAAAATACAAATATAGTATAAGACATTAAGATCATAGTATTCTACATTGGACACAGGTGTGAGTAATTGTTCGTTGAGACGGCCACCGAAGCGCCAGACTTGAACAACCGGCTTTTCTGCAGGTTTAAATGATCTCACAACAGGCACAATCATGACAATTTAATAATAATGATAATAATTACAATCATAATAATAACACAGGTTACTGTTGCGGCCGTAGCCAACAACAAGCTAAATTCAACTCTGAAACCGCAACATCACTTCCTGTCCGCCATCGATTCTGCTCCCCTACAAAGTCAACTGACTTAAGTGGATTATTTTCTCTGATTATATTTACTATATTGGGTAATACGAATGTGAAGGTGACTATTTGGCTGTTATTTCATGTCTAGATGGCTCTAATAATGTTTAAATGATTGTAAACAGGTTTTCCATTGCCATAACTATGAAAATGTTCCATTTATGAAGACTGAGTCCTACTTCGCGGATATGAACTTATCATGGTCGAGTCAGGAACCAGTTAATCGTGATAAATGAGAGATTACTGTACCTCAGAAACTTCAGCCGCGGTGATGGACCTGTCTGCGTTCATGTCGTCAGACTTCCTCGTTGGGAGCTATGTCAGTGGGATCGGGAAGCACTGAATCAAACGTAAAAATAAGTAATTAAAAAGTAGTGCCAAATGTTTTCATAGAGGTGTATGAGAAACCCTGGAAGTGTCACACAGGTCAGTCTTTATTATTCACGCTTTAACGCAAGATTAAACCTAATGAGCTGCACGTCCACCAGGGAAATACAGTATGACATAGACTGGCGAGTTCCTATCAAATATTCTGGCTTTACATTTACAACCATAGTAAGATCTTAATTCAATGTGATATTGTTAAGTGAATGGTTGTTCATCAATATGTATTCTGTGACTGTGGTTGTACCTCACCTCTCGCCCAAAGTCAGCTGGGATAGGCTCCAGCTCGTGACCCCAGTGAGGACAAATGTCCAGTATTTGCCACCAATATCTCACTCTTATTTTGTTGCTTCGTCCAGGACCACAGAGTGGTGGTCCGCATTGACTCATGGGAAAGCACGTCACTGTATCCTAATGGACACAGCGTGAGGGTTCTGGGTCGGGCCGGTGAGCTTGAGACAGAGATTCAGACCATCCTGTTGGAGAACTGCATCCACGTGGCTCCCTTCTCCGATGCGCAGGTCAGGGAACTGCTAACTCCGACTTATACGCAATCAAAGACCGCTCCAAAAATTATCTTAGCAGACACATTTTTTTTCTCTAAACTATGACGGGCCAGCTGAGAGAGATGCCCGTGAACTCTCCTGAGAGGCCGTGGAGAGTGGATCCTGCTCAAGTGGCCGAGAGGCGGGACCTGAAGGAGAGTCACTTGGTGTTCAGCATCGACCCTGCAGGCTGCGAGGATGTCGATGACACGCTGTCTGTGCGCCATCTCGACGAAGGGAAGCTGCTGGAGCTCGGGGTCCACATTGCTGACGTGACGCACTTTGTTTCTGAAGGATCACTCACCGACTTGGAGGCACGCGCAAGGTGAGGGTGACATTCATAGTGTATTTTTTTTTTTTGGATGACTTTAGGACACGGGTGTCCAAAGTGCGCCACAGGGGCCATTTATTCCATTTATCATTGGCCCCAGGCATTATAAGATACAGTTGTCCCTCGCCACATCGCGGTTTTGCAAAAATATAATAATTCATAAATCATACTGTTTCGCAACTGAAAACGGCCTATCAGTAAAAATATTAATGAGCAAAGTTTACGTTTTTAGCACCCCGCCTCTCACCCAAAGACAGGTGTGATAGGCTCCAGCATATCCGCAACCATAGTGAGGACAAGCGGTATAGAAAATTTAGTTTTTTGTTTGGTTTTTTTCCACATATTTTTTGCCCAAATAAAGCATTTTCAAGCATAAAAATGGCTAAATGAACTAAAATACAAATATAAGACAATAAGACGCATTCAATATGTGCTATTCTATACTGGTCACTCGGTGTCAGTAGGTAAAACACAGAAGAGCCACACTTGATCACCAGAACAACAGGCTTTTATTGCTGGTTTGAATTATCTCACATAATAATAATAATCCTAACAATTACATGGGCTACTGTTGCGACCTTAATCCAGCTAAAACTCAGCTCTGAACCCTCAACACACCACACCTTAATTGCACATTTATTGCAACACAAACAAGCATGAGTTTTGTTTCTTAAATAGTTTATTTTCTCTGATTATATATACTTTATTGGGTAATAGGAGTGTAAAAGTGACTATAGAGGTGTTATTTCATGCCTATAGAGAGGGCTCTAATAATGTTAGAACTCATACAGTATTCAGAAGGTCATAAACAGGCTCTCTGTACTCTAACTACGAAAATATTCCATTCATAAATAAGGTATCCTACTTTGTGGAAATTCACTTATCACGGCCGGGTCTGGAACCAATAAACCACGATAAACGAGGGATTAGTGTATAGCATTAGATGTTACACTTTTTAGTCAGCTACAGCACGATTTTTCTGTATGCACCCTTCAGTGGAAAAAGTTTGGACATCCCTGCTTTAGGGAAAACAAACAGCTTTAGTGCCAAAACACGCTTCATTTCTTCATCACGTTCCTCTGTGTGCAAGCATGTCCATGCAGAGGAGCTGGAATACATCGTCCCAATTCCTGTTTAAGATTGTTTTAAGTGATCCCCATAACTCAAAACTAACCAAAAATTGATTTGTTACTTACCTACATCAAAAGCGAAACACATTGAGTGCAGTATTGTGAATAATACGATGCAAAAAGTCTAAATTGACTTCACTTGTTGACTTGTTTCAGGGCTACAACCTACTACCTTGCAGACCGCAGGTATGACATGTTGCCCGCAGTTCTCAGCGCAGATCTCTGCTCTCTGTTGGGAGGAGTCGACAGGTCAGTAAGACACTATTCTTTCTCTTGAATAGGGCTGCAACTAACAATTATTTTTTTTTCGTCGATTAATCTGAAGCTTGTTTCGATTAATTGAGTAATCAGTTAGGCTCTAGACCCATGGTCGGCAACCCCGCAGCTCCGGAGCCTCATGCGGCTTTTCAACCTCCTTGATGCGGCTCTCTTTGCCGAGCGCGGGGATTTTTTTTAACACCGGAGTAGACGAATGCGCATTTTCGAAAAGAATGTGAAATATCTGACCTGAGCATCTATTCTCCAAATTAAAAAATAAGCAGGGAATTATTCAGAAAATGAAAGAGTGCCTCTCTCTGCAAAGACAGTCAAGGAGAGGACCAATAGAATGATAACTGATGACATTTCAGGTATAAACAGTGTTGAGCAAACAACACTGATGTGCAGATACTGTATGTGAAGTCTGATGCACTTTTTTATGTTAAAGTTGGCTACATTTTGTTTTAATTTTACACAAATACGGAAACCGCTCGAAAAGGCTCAGAGTTCAGTGTTTATGTAATTTCAGAGTTGGCCTCCACGTGCACGCTGCACTTCTGTTTGTTGAATTTTGTTGTCCTAACAGGTAGCATTTAAAAAAGATTACAACTTTTACATATTTATAAGCTTTGTAATGTTTTGCGGCTCCAGACTTTTTTTTTTTTTTTTTTTTAACTGGAAGAGGAGGCAAAACGGCCCTTTTGATGGTGAAGATTGACAACCGCTGCCCTAGACGGACCAAACCAATAAAAGCACAAGCAGTTAGTGGTTTGGTCCGCAACATATCAGAAAAGGGGCAAAAATGTGCATCACTGTTTTCCAGAGTCAAAGCTGATGTGTGTGAATGTGTTGTTGTGCCTAAAACACAAAGGTAATATGTCTACTTTCATGGATGGCTTAGGAAATGTAAAAATAATCACATTTGAGAACCCGAAATCAGAGGATATTTAGATTTTTAAATGAAAAAACGATTATTCAAATAGCAAAATAGTTGTAGATTAATTGGATCAGTGCACGTCCACCCTTGACTGTGTAGGCCGTCGTTGAGTTGACGTATTGTATTTATGACGCACTCCCGTCATGTTTGAATACTGTACAAAAAAAAAAGAACTAGTTATGTATGCGCAGAGGAGGAAGACGAAAACTGAGGAAGTACAACGGCCCTTTTGTTTGTTTTTTTTTCTTCACTTTTTTCCATTCTCCCAAGTGCAAAGAAAAGAAAAGTCAAAAGTGGAAGTGAAATTAGATGTAAAATGCTCAGTGGAGTGGAAACACGCCAATCAACAGACGCTCAACAGACACTCAAACGCCACGACCATCGTGAAGGATAATGATGGTATCTTTGAACATGTGAAAGGATCTACTCCTATGAAAGAGACAGTGAGAACTAAGCAGCGCAGCTCATTATTGAGACTTCCTTCTCCCAATAAGCCTGTTTCTCCGTTCCTTGCTTTTATGACTGTTTGTGTAATTCTTCTATTCAATCTTTTACTCTATTTTAACCTCCCTTATACGCATTTCAAGTGAACACCTGTGTGTGTAAATGCAGGTATGCAATGAGCGTGCTGTGGGAGCTTGACGCACACACCCTTGCTGTCAACAAAGTGTGGTACGGTCGCACAATCATCCGTTCCTCCTACCAGCTCCATTACGAGCTGGCTCAGGCCCTCCTCAATGGCGAGCAGGCCGAGGTACCAGAGTTGGCCCATCTGAGCTCCCACGACAAGGATGCAAAATTAGCTCAGCTCACCCAGGCTCTGGAGATGCTGACCCACGTGGCTCGACACTTGCGGGCACAGCGGGATCAAGGCGGTGCTCTGGAACTGGAAGGGGTGGAGGTATGAGGAGTTAGTTTTAGTGTGACACTCTGATAGCAGATGATGCAACATTTGATACCAAAATCACACCTCCAAAAAAATCCTCCCGCTGTGGGGACGCTGTGATTGGTTGGCCTCCGCGAATGCCTTCTCCTCCGATTTTGGATCAACATTTGCAATAAAAAGGACTGCTGTTGCGCATCAGTGAGTTCCAGCTGCAACAACACTCCCCTTCTCTCTTTAATTAGCGTTGTTCACTCGCTATGGAGGAAGCTACCAAGCTTAAGAGTCGCTGGAAGTTGTTGTTGCTCACAGAGTTCACGTCCCGTCACACACTAGAGCTAGAAAAGCAGGGGTGTTCAAAGTACATCCCATGACTCGTTATTTTATTGGCCTGTAGAAAACATTGTAGAAATAAAATTGAACAAATAAAAGAGCAAAAATGGGAAAAAATATAGCAAACGGTGGTTCCAGACCCGAACGTTCAGGTGCTACTAGGGGAGCAGAATGGGGGGCAGACAGGAAGTGATGTCGAGGGGTCAGAGTTGAGTGTTAGCTTGGTGTGGGATGCAGCTGCAACGCTAGTCCGTCTTGGGGATTCATTCAAACCTACAATAAGAGCCTGTTGTTCTGGTGATGAAGTCTGGTGCTTGTGTGTCTCCCCCAACATTACAGTAACATTACTGACACCTAGTGGACAGTGTAGAATACTACATGTCATCACAACGTCTTTGACTGGGCCTTCTGAATGCCTTATATTTGTATTTTAGTTCATTTAGCCATTTTTATGCTTGAAAATGCTTCATTTAGGCAAAAATGACATACATTTTGCTTAAATATGCATATTTTTGAGTAATAGGCCGTATTCAGCCAAAAAACAGCATGACTTATTAACATATTTTCGTAAAGCCATGATAGAGTGAAGCCGCGCAAATTGAAGCACAAAGTGGCGAGGAATTACTGTATTTTTATTATTTTTAATCTATGGCATGTTCACTAAAGCTCCACTTTTAGTGATTTCGATACATCATTTCTGGGCAAACATTTTCATCTGATGCAATCCAAGATAAGCGCATGCTGTATGTTCCTGTCCTTGTCATGTTTGACTTAAATGGCATCTATGCTTCCGTCCCAGGTGAGGGCCCAGCTGGACCATGACAAGAACATCACGGCTCTGGTTCCACGTCAGCCCCTCGAAATTCACGAGACGGTGGCCGAGTGCATGATTTATGCCAACCACTGGGTCGCGCGCAAGATCCAGGAAAGCTTTCCTCATCAGGCTCTGCTGAGACATCACCCTCCACCACGACAGGAGTTCTTCAGCCAGCTGGTTGACAGTGCCAAGTCCAAGGGCTTCAGCATCAACACTAGGTCAGCTTAATTTCCACAGTGTGTTTTGGGAGTCTGCTTACCGTGACGATATGTCTTGATATCAGGGCATACTATAATATAATGAGCTCATTGAAGGTGCAACATGTGTAATTATTTCCAGCATTGATGTTATTACCAAAATGAATTATGCTGCAGCTTCTCCAATATTTGCCACATTGTTTCTCGATAGGTCCAATAAAGCTTTAGCTGACTCTCTGGACCAGGCTGTGGACCCACAAGATCCCCTGCTGAACAGGCTGCTGAGAATGATGGCCACCCAAGCCATGTCTCAGGCTCTGTATTTCTCTACTGGTGCTACGTCCCAAGACCAGTATTACCACTATGGTATGCACTGGGATAGTACTACTACTTATTACTAAAAGAGTTCACGCTTAAGCTGACCTAAAGGGGTAATTTCTATGAAAAATGGGCCCGTTTGTGTGAGACTGTGCACATAACACACACACACACAGTGGTGTGAAAAAGTGTTTGCCACCTTCTTGATTTCTTTTTTTTTTTGTCACACTTAATGTTTCAGATCGTCAAACTAATGTACTGAACTGAACACTGACCGCAAAATGCAGTTTTTCAATGAAAGTTTTATTATTAGAGAAGAGAGAAACAAAATCCACTTTTTCACACAAGGCCATGTAGGTTTGGATTTTTTTTTCTCCCTTAATAATACAGTTTTAGTGCAAACAGTGATTTTGCTCTCTGTTATGTCGACAACTGCTTATGTCTGCCGGTTTGAGGTCTGTGGACTTACACGGGTTCCACTGTGCAGTAATGTTTTACTTACTGTATTACTATATTCATCTTTTATGTGATTTTTTTTTTTTTTTCCCAGGTTTGGCTCTGGACCGATACACGCATTTCACCTCACCCATTCGTCGCTATGCTGACATGGTGGTCCACCGCCTTCTTACTGCAGCCATTGGCATGGAGAAGGGGCGGAGCTCCGCTCAAGCTTTAGCCACAAACAAGGAACTGGAGGAGCTGGCGCATCATATTAACCAAAAGAACAGGGTCAGCGGCATTTTTTTTTTTTTGGCGTGCAGCAAATTCTAAAAATATTTTAACAAGAAAACTAAAACTCCAACAAAATAAAAAAAAAAATAAACTTTTACGAAAAACAATCTAATATTATGAGGAAAAATAAGGTAATTTTAGTAGCTTTAAAGTTGAAATATGAATGAAAAAAGATGTTATTTTTTAAAAGTCGTAATATTATGAGAAACTAAAGTTTGAAAATTAGGTTGCGGAAAAATTTATGACGTTATGAGAATAAAGTCAAGATACTATGAGAATAAAGTCATAATTCACAAAAAAAGTTGAAATACTAAATAATTTTTTAAAAAAAGCAGAAATATTAACAGGAAAATAGTGGTATTCTAATGAGAATTTATGAGAATAAATTTGTAATATGAGGAAATTTTAGTAGCATAGAGTTGAAATATTAAAGAAAACATGTTATTTTAAGTTGTAATATGATGACAAACAATGGTTTTGGAAAAAGTTGTAATGTTACGAGAATAAAGCCAAAATATGGGGATAAAGTCAGAATTTCAAGGAAAAAATTTACAAACAAGGTTGAAATAGTTGGAAACAGCAGAAATGGACAAAAACAGGTGTAACATAGTCAAAATTTTCAGAAAAAAATGTTGTATTCTAACAAGAAAAAAGTCGCAATTTTACAAGAATAAACTCACAACATTATACGGGACAATAACGTAATTTTAGTAGCATAGAGTTGAAATATTAAAGACAAAATATGATATTTTAAGTTGTAATCTTATGAGGAACAAACAAACAAAAAAAATAAGGTTATCATTTTTGGAAAATTAGGTTGGGGAAAAAGTTACAATACGGGTGATTCAAAAAGAATGCGCTAACATCAGCATGCAATATTTCAAAAATGAAAAACAATAAAAAACTCCAGCTCGGACACATGTGTCGTACATACTTTCAAGTTTTTATTTCTTGTTTTACAAGTGCTCAATGTGGCCACCACCGGCAGCGCGGACAACATCAAGCCGACATGACAATTCTTCCCAAACGCGCCTCAGGATGTCGCGGTCCACCGTGTTGATTGCAGCTGTTATTCGATCTTTCATGTCATCGATATTTGCTGGATATGGTGGAACATGTGTGGGACTTTTTCTCATGGGGTTATGTTAAAGACAAAGTTTATGTTCCACCACTTCCATCAGATATCGATGACATGAAAGATGGACTAACAGCTGCAATCAACACGGTGGACCGCGACATCCTGTTTGGGAAGAATACTCATATCGTCTTGATGTTGTCCGTGCTGCCGGTGGTGGCCATATTGAGCACTTGTAAAACATGAAATAAAAACTTGAAGGTATTTACAGTTTCTACTGTTTTTTGTTTTTGAAATATTGCGTGCTGATTTTGGCGCATTCTTTTTGAATCACCCGTATTATAACTTTTTCCCCAACCTAATTTTCCAAAAATGATAACCTTATTTTGTTTTGTTTGTTCCTCATAAGATTACAACTTTTGAATCACACCCTGTATTATGGGAATAAAGTCATAATATTGACAAAAAATTTTTTTTTACTGACATTATTTAAGAAGAAAGTTAAAATGTTTGGAAATTATTTTTTTTAAAAACAGCAAAAATGGGAAAAAGGAGCACCTATATCACCTATAAGCTGAAATGCATTTTTTTCTTGAAATGTATATAATTTGTTAGCATATCTAAATGTATTGCTTTACAAAATATCAAAGTGGTCCTTGCATCTTTTTATTTGTCACTATGTGGCCCTCGGTGGTAAAGGTTTGGACACCCATGGTGTAGCACAACTTCAGACAATAAAAAGTCTGACGCGACAGTAGAGACTGACCTGCATCTGTGCGATTCTTCTCCAGGCGGCCCAGCAGGCCCAGAAGTTGTCCACCGACTTGTTCCAGTGTTTGTATTTCAAGGAAAAAGACCCTCACACAGACCAGTGCTGCATGGCCGATGCTGTCGTTTATGCCATCCGAGACAACGGCGTGTTGGCGTTTGTCCCACAGTGAGTCACTATGCTTACGTTTGGTACTGGTAATGCTGGGCCGGGCTGCTTTTCTACCACAATACTTGATAACAATACAGTAATACAATAATAATACCGTAGAATGTTCCAAGACCACCCACAAATGGCGAAAATACACAAGCAATTGAGAAGCATAAAAATGTCTATTTTTAACACATGGCTTGCTCCTCCCTCACCAAACCCTCCCACTAGCCCAGGGGTGTCCAAAGTGTGGCCCGGGGAGCATGCGTGGCTCGAGGCTGTTTTTTTATAGGCCCATGGCACATTCTAAAAATGAACAAGGAAAAAAAAAATTACAAGAAAGTTTAAATCATTGGAAACTATTTTCTAAACAGCAAAAATGTCAAAATCTAGAGTAATTTTACAAGAATAAAGTCAAAATATGAGAAAAAAGATCTGTTGAGAAGAAAAAGTCAAATTCCACGAGAATAATAATATGTAGTAAAAATCATGCCATTTTAATAGAATAACGTTGAAATATTAAAGAAAAAAATACTTTTTTTTGGTCGTAATATTATGAGAGACTAGCAAAGCAAAGAATGAAGTTGTAATTTTTGGAAAATTAGGTTGGGGAAAAAAGTCCTAATATTACCAGAAGAAAATTTACAACATAAAAGTTCAAATATTTTGAAAATTATTGTAAAAAAACAGCAGAATTTTTGCAAGAATAAAGTCAACATCCATCCATGTTAAGAGAAAAAGGTTGTACAAGTTTACAAAGTTTACAAGAATAAACTTGTATTATTATGAAGAAAAATCACATCATTTTATAGCATAGAAAAACAGATGGGGTTTTTCCAGTCATAATCTTATAAGAAAGAATAAAGTTGTAATTTTTGAAAAATTTGGTTGGGGGAAAAGTTACACTATTATGAGAATAAAGTCAGAATTCCGAGAAGAAAATTTACTCGCGGAAAGTTTAAATACTGTAGTTGGGGAAAACAGCAGTAGAAATGGACAAAAACAATTATAATTTTACTAGAATAAAGTCAAAATATTTAGAGGAAAAAACGTTTTAATTGAACGAGAAGAAAACGCAATATTATGAGAATAAACTCATAATATTATGGGGAAAAATAATGTCGTTTTAGTAACATTTCACCTATGCCACAGAGCTGAAATGCAGTTCTTTTCTTGAAATATACAGCATATACCGGTAACTTCTTAGCATAACTACATGTGTTGCTTTACAAAATATCAAAGTGGCCCTTGCATCCTTTCATTTTTCACTATGTGGCTCTCAGTGGAAAAAGTTTGGACACCCCCTGTTTTAACGTATGAAAAGCGTGCTTCTCGACCTGTTCAGAACCTACTAACTGTCCATGTGTAGGTATGGCGTGAAAGGGCCGGTGTACTTGAAGAACCGAGAAGGCCAAGTGGTCTCGGCTGGACAAGATGGCAGGTGTGAGTGGCAGACCGGTTCCGTGCACCGCTATTCGGACCACATCACAACCTCGTCCACAACGGGAACCACCACCCTCACACTCTTCAACCATATCACTGTGAGTCACTTCATATTTGACCCAGCAGCAGCAGCAGCAGCCTTACAAAATGCGACCACCATATGACAGCGTTAAGTATATCTGACCGTATGCAGAATTATTACGCTTGCCTCAGGTTCGCATTTCCGTGCAGTCGTCCCGCTGTCACGCCGACAGTCTCAACCTGGAGCTCGTCAACAACAAGCCGCACCAGAGCGCGGAGCTCCAGCAGCCTCCGTCGCAGGGCCGCAACCAGCTGGTGCAGGAGGTGGTGCGCTTGGCCGAGGAGGCGTCCCAGCAGGCTCAGGAGAAGGCGGCACAGCGGCCCAAGCTGTCCAAACAGGAACGAGAGTTCTGCCAAAGCAAAAGCCCCAATTTATACTTATTCCTGGAGGAGATTAGAGAGCTGGCGCTGATGGACCTGGACTATGCAAACTCAGCCTAAAGAGCCATGGACGTCAACTTTTTTATCTTTTTTTTTTTTTTTTTTTTTTACAGCATGACAGCTTTGTTTTGTATTAGGGCCACATAAAAAAAAAAAAAATCTGAGATTTTGAGAATAAAGTTGTAAATTTACGAGAATAAAGTTGTAATATTACATGTCAGAGCAAAAATACAGTACAGCATTGCTTTCCGGAAGGAAATCGTTTTATTTATAATGTGGCAGCAAAACAGAGCAGCGGAGCATAAACAGATTAGCATGACTAGCCCTTCTCACTTCCGCCCCCTCCACATACCCAAGGCCAAAGGTCACATAAGTCCCCCCTTTTCATAGCTGTCTTATTTCTCAGTTTTTCTCATAAATGTATGACTTTATTCTCGAAATCTCTGACTATTTTAATACTCAGTTGTAACAGGCATTGCCTGAGACAGCTATGAAAAGGGAGGACTTACGTGACCTTTGGCCTTGGGTAATATTACGCCTTTTTTTCTTGTAAATTTATGACTTCATTCTCGAAATCTCAGATTTTTTTTTTCCAATGTGGCCCTAATACTCTGTCGTAGTTTTGATATTGACTCATGTACAGTAGATATTAAATGAAAATAAATGTGGTATGTTGATTGTGAAGATGTTTTCTTGAAGGTGATGATGCAATCGTTATTTCTCTGAATGCTTTTTTTTTTAAATTATTTTGGTGTGGATGTCAGCCATCGCCATTACAAGATGCAACAAATATTGGAGGCCTCTCAAGTTATTGGTTTGACTGTGACTTGACAGACCTTTAATACCAATTTTTACTGAAAATTAAAAGCAATAACCATAGAATGTCGTTATACAGTGAAACCTCAGTTAGCATCCGCCCCGGGTAGCGTGTTTAACGGGTTATGTCAAATGTACGACAAAATTTTACCTTTAGTTGCGTCCACTTTCCGGTTAGCGTACAATATAGTGCGTGTCTTGCAATGCTATTAATATGCCGTATGAGTCCAACTGTGTTCTTAGTGTATTTTTATCACGAACGGCCTTGTTAGCATCCTTAGCTTGCTAACAAAATGGCAACCAGAAGTCACTTATGTTGTCCATCTATGACATCATCAGCTGCTGACTCTCAAAAACACCATGCATAGAAAAATTCTAAATGCATATAAATGATAAATGAAAGGGATAGACGACCATTTTAGGTTACTTTTACCTTCACTGAAGACATGACAGTTCCCAAGAGGCACGATGTGGCAATGAGACACAATCGCATCTTCAATAAAGATAAAGGTAACCTTAAATGTTCATTTATTTATATGCATTTGGAATTGTTTTTCTGTGTGTAAAACTATTCATTCTAAAACTATAAAAACGCATTTTTGCGTTAACATTTTTGGCTTTCTGGTAGAGATTAATTGGATTTGTTGCTTACGGGGAACATTTGGTTAGCGTCCGTTTCGGTTAGAGTTGGACTTTATGGAACAATGACGCTTACCAAGGTTCCGGTGTATTTTGGTTTTATAGTCAGCTTGAAACAAGAGTAATCAATTCAAATCGCACTTTCATGAAGCATCCCGACATTTATTGAAAACAAGTATAAAATAGTAACTACTGTGTACTACCAGTCCAATTCAGTAGCATGACAAAGTTTTTTTTAATGTTTGACTGGTACAGTACTCCGACGTGTACCCCGCCTCTCGCCCAAAGTCAGCTGGGATTTGCTCCAGCATACCCCCGAGACCTTAGTGAGGATTAAGCGGCATAGAAAATGGATGGATGTATAGTACTATACTCGTATATAAAATACCAAAGTATTGAAAAGAGTTCAAATGTCACACGGAAACGCCCCGCAGCACCTGCACCCCCTCCATCAACTGTTGACAGAAGCAAAACGGTTTGAGAAGTAAGCAAATTACTCAACATTCATCCTCATTCTCACAACCGTTGCTGGATGCTGGGGTGGGTTCTGGCACTACTTTTTCACACAAGGTGGATGACTCTAAGCTCTTGACTGACAGCCCGGGTGAGGAGCTCCTGCTGCTGGTGGTGGCCGGCTTCTCGTCCTCATCTTGACCTTTGGACTCGTTGACAAAAGGTTCTGATGTATCCTCTGAGGAGTCGCCTGCTTGCAATGACGAGCCGACTGTCTGGGAGTCTGAGAAGCACAATAAAAGTGGAATACTAACTATATAGTTATAAACTTGCTGTATATTGTTGCTTAAAGGGGCTTTTAAAATGATATTGGATCCCAGTGGAGCACTGTAGTACCTTTCATACAATACTACATAAATCTCAAAGTTGCGCACCGGGTAAATCGGCATTCTTCTCCTCTTGGCTGACATGCTCGGATTCCGCAGCCGCCTCCTCTACTCTGTTGCAATTGGTCAGGGATGGAGGGTCGTCTGCAGCACAAGTTTGATTGTATTTTTGTCTTGAAATTACACAGGGTGAAGAACTAGGATCCACTGACACCTGAATTTGAATATCTGGCAATACCGATGCAATTCTGATACCAACTGTGTTGGCTTTAATATGCAACCACACCAAAAGGATAACAGTCACTGTAGCACAAAGCTATGGGGCCAATTTGGGCTGTTTTTCTATTGGCCTGTGGTACTTCATTCAATTAAAAAAACAAACAAACAAAAAAAAACATGAATAAAGTTGAAATAGCTGGAATTTTTTTTTAAACAGCAAAAAATAAGAAAATCAACAACTTTTACTAAAGTCAAAATATTATGAGACAAAAGTCATAATTTCACAAGAATAAAGTAATATTGTGAAGAAAAATAGTCACTTTGGTAGCATAAAGTTGAAATATAAAATATATATATATATATATAAATAAAAACACATATATAAAAACACAACATTCTTTTAAGTCATAATATTATGAGAAACAAACAAAACAATAATAAGAATAAAATTTGGATGGGGAAAAAATTTGAATACTCTGAGAATAAAATCTAAATATGATGCAAATAAAGTTGCAAGAAGAAAATTTGCAAGAGGAAAGTTGAAATACTGTAGTTGGGGGGAAAGACAACAGCTGTAATTTTACCAGAATAAAATCTAAATAATAAGAAAAAAAATCATAATCGAATGAGAAAAAAAGTTGCAATTTTACGAGAATAAACTTGTTAAATAATAAATATAATGCAATCAGAAATATAATGCAATCATTTTAATGGCATTTCACGTACAGCATATCAGAAGCGCTCAGCCTTGATGCGTTCACGGCTTCACGGACAGTCGGACAACACAGAACTCTCAACATCGCACATAACTTCCGGTTGTTGATTTTACATCAGGCTGTAAAAAATTGCTCTCTACAGTATGGTATCCTAGCGACACAAAGCTTTTGTGTTGTGTAGATGTCCGACTGTTTTGATGCCGTGAACGCATCAGTTGGAGCGCTTGATAGGAGGTGTGTGTGTGTGTGTGTGTGTGTGTGTGTAGCGCGAGTGAGGAGGATGGCTGCGTTTGCTGATGCTGTTTTGCCTGTATTTGCAGATATTCTTCTAGCTTTGTGTGCTGACACCATTAAAGGACAGGATCGGCCCCATCCCTAGTAAAAACAAACCGGCGGAATAACGCTGACATAAGATGATACAAAACAGCCTTTTATTGGTGCCCATGTATACCTTACAGAAAGACACATGCCTCACTTCGAACTAGCAGGTAAACATATTGCCACCTATAGCCCAACCCCTGAATCACAGCTCAATACACCAAACATGCTGCACACACCCCCACCCCCGCTTATAATTGTGTTCTGAGCAGAAAGTGTACCTGTTAGGTGCTGCTGGCGAGCTAGCCTCCTCTCCAGGGCTCGCTGTCTGTTCAGCTCCATGAGTTGGCGCTCCTCATCAGTCAAAGAGGGGGCCACCGGGCCAGCAGGCGCCGGGGTGGAGTGGATTGGCCCTTGCGGGTCGCTGGGGAAGCTCTGACTGGTAAATTGGTCTGCTTCTCCAAAGATGTCAGATTCAGGAGGAGCCTCCTCTTCACCTGCACACAAAAAATCCTAAATACAGTAATCCCTCGCCACTTTGCGCTTCAAATTTCGCAATTTCACTCCATCATGGTTTTTCAAAAATATATAAATTAATATGGCCTGTTATTAGTAAAAAAAAATATATATATATATATGCGCTGTACAGTATATAAACAAACTGTATGTATGTTTTGCATAAAAAAAGCATTTTCAAGCATAAAAATGGCTAAAGTAAACTACAAATATAAGGCGTCTTGAAGACACATTCCAAGATGTAATATGTAGTATTCTACTGTGGTCACTAGGTGTCAGTAATGTTACTGGAATGTCCGATGAGAAACACAACCACCAGACTTGATCACCGGAACAACAGGCTTTTATTGCAGGTCGGAATAATCTCACAACGGGCAAACTAATCCCAGCCGTAACCCATACCAAGATAAAACTCAACTTGAACCCTCAACATCACTTCCTGTCCACCCACTCCCACTCAGCTCCCCTGACACCGAAACATATTTAAAGCAACACACACGAGTACAAGTTTTATTTCTGTCTTATTTTCTCTTATTATGTCTACAGTACTATATTAGGTAATAGGAGTGTAAAGGTGACTATTAGTGTTATTTCATGTCTAGAGGGGTCAAATAGTGTTAAAAACACATATTTAGTAGGTCATAACCAGGCCCTAACTAGGAAAACATTCTATTTATAAATAAGAAATCCTACTTCACGGAGTGTAATATCAAAGTGGCCCGCACATTCTTTCCATTTTTGTATGTGTAAAAAGTTTGGACACCCCTGCCTTAATGTCAGTGTTCACGCAGGCACTTTTTTGATAGCCTGACTTGACCAAATAAAGGAACAGAGCATACTTACCGATAAAGTCTTCATGTGTCAGTGGCATGTCGAGGCGTATACGTTTGAGACAAGTCTGCCAAAGGAAAAACACATCAACATATAAAGTATGTCAAACCTCAGTTCTCCAATTCCCCAGTTTTCAGATGATTTGGTTTACGTCAACATTTTTTGCCAAAATTTTGCCTAGTTTCTGTACAATATTGCGTAAGTAACTAGGCCGTTTGCCCTGTACTGTATCGTTCTGCGAAATCGACCGCCCAAACTCAACACCCCAGCCTTTGCATTTTTTATTGGGTGCGACTGTTAAATAACCTGCCAAAGAAGGACCAAAGAAAGTGTCAGCAATTTGATGAAGATCGTGAGAAACACTATTGAATTCCACCCATTCCTCATTTATAATTATTATTAAATTATTAAATTATAAATTATTATATTATTCATTGTTTTATTTACAACCTTACTCACTCAACATAAACCAACAGGAGTTCATGAAATCAAATGCCTACCTCACTCACGGTGCAACCAAAAATAACAACAAAAGTAACCCATGTGGAACACACAATGTAACTGCACCACATGAACTATGCAGGTATCCACATAACATGCAGTCGTCCCTCATTTATCGCAGTTAATTGGTTCCAGACCCAACTATAATAAGTGAATTTCCGCCAAGTAGGATTCAATATTAATAAATGGAATATTTTCATAGTTATGACATAGAAACCTCCAACCTCCTGATCCTTCCCTGTAGGCCCAAGCTCCAGACCTGGGAAGACAGAGCCTTCTCCATTGCTGCCCCAAACCTCTGGAATTTATTGCCCCTACCACTCCGTGCCTGCTCCAAACTTCCCACCTTCAAAAAACAACTTAAAAACCACCTATTTAAAACGGCATTTAATGCTCAACTTTTTATCCTTTGCTTTGTTTCTAGTTCTGTTTGTTGAATTTTAGTGTGCCTTTCTGTTCTGTTTGTTATTTAGCTTTATACTCTTTTTATCTTGCGTTGTAAAGCATCTTCGAGTACCTTAAAAAGCACTTTACAAATAAAATGTATTATTATTATTTTATTATTTAGAAAACCTGTTTCCGAGCTTCTAAATATAACATTTTTTAAGATTATAAGAGCTCTCTAGACATGAAATAACACACCTATAGTCACCTTTACATTCGTATTACCCAATATAGCCGATATAATCAGAAAAAATAAGGCATTTAAGACCGTTTACCTTGTAGGCGAGCAGAATCGATGGTGGAAGTGACGTCGGGGGTTCAGACTTGACTTTTAGCTTGCTGTGGGCTATCGCCGCAACAGTAACCAGTGTTATTATTATGATTATTTTTATTATTGCGCCTGTTGTGAGATCATTTAAACCTGCAGAAAAGCCTGTTGTTCAAGTCTGGTGCTTCGGTGGTGGTCTCACCGAACAATTACTGACAACTCACAAGTTGTGGTCTTAATGACTTAAACTGTATTTGCATTTTAGTTCATTTAGCCATTTTTATGTTTGAAAATGCTTAATTTGGCCAAAACAATACATACAAATCGCTAAAATGTGCATATTTTCTGACTAATAATAGGCCGTAGTCAACCACAAAACAGCAATCATTTACTAATTGCTTGAAAACCCACAATTCCGTGAGAGAGCGATGATGGAACTGCGATGTAGCAAGGGACAACTGTACATGCAAAACAACACTATTTTTTGTGCTAATTTATAACCCACAAGGCATGCTCAGTAACTTCCTGTTGGGAAAATGTGCACATGGGCTTCCCAGCATGCCTTGCTGGTTGCAAATTAGCATAAAATAGCAGTGTTTTGCATGTATATTAGTGTGTAAGCATCCATTTCCATACCCGCATAGTCCGTCTATTGTGTGTTCTACGTGCGTTACGAGCAAGGCCAGCATTTGTTGTGACTCTCTCCTGTTGGTTTTTGTTGTGTGTTTTCCCACAAGTAAAAAAAATAACGCTTTGATCAAAAATCTGAAAATTTGCTTGGTCTGGAATGCTGAATGTAAAATATGCAAAGATCCACCACATACAACATATCAAACAACTCCAAGTGCTGCACGATAAAGAGGAAGATTTGAGCGTCAGCCCTTAAGTCCCACCTGCACCTCCTTCTTGGTGCCAAGCTTCTCCACTCTGTCAATGAAATCTTCAAATTGAAGCTTGGGGTACAACCTGTGGGCCCAGTTCTCCATCTTCTGCATCAGTAGCCGCACATCCTCTGCCTGGTTCAACATCATGAAGTTGACATCAGGTTTAAATGTGCTTGTAGACACGCTGTGAGGTCTTACCTCGTGCCCTTTGCCTTTAAAGCGGACATTGTCAAAAAGTGTTCGCAGCGCTGGGAGTCCTTTATCTGACGTCAGCCTGAGAAGATTACGTTCAATGTTATGGTTTCTTCTTAATCAGCAGCAACATCGAACATCTCTACTCATCAGGGAAAAAATGTTGCTCACAAGTGACTCAAAAACACTTTTATTCTGGTGAAGACACTTGATACAGTATAAGGGGGACAACAACCTGTGGGAGTCCAGCTTGGGCTGGGGTCTCTTCACTCCTTTTCGTTTGGCAGCAGGAACCTCTGCAAGCTTGGACACTTCACCAACACTTTCATCTGCAGGAACAGCAGCACATGGCAACATACAGGATATGTGGTGAACATCACTTGGGCAAAGAACACCGTGTTTGCAGGCCCTACGTAGACACGAGCCATACATGTTAAACATTGCAAGTCAAAGCAGCCTGTGTGGAAATTCTCACCATTTCCAAAGGGGTCTCCTGCCTGGCCTGGGGACAGAGGTGGAGGGAGAGGAGAGAACGTTTCATTCTCTAAGTTGGCGTATTTAGCTGTTTTAACCATGGTGTGGAGTCCCTGCAGAGAGTCAGCAACATTTAGAGGTGTTAAACATGTTCATGTTTCCCATCAAAGTCTCAAAAAAATATGTATACATTATGTGTTTGGGCTATTAATAAAAGTCATAATCATAATACTCAAGTACTTTAGTAAAGACTAGAGGTGGGCGGATCGATCCAAATATCGATATTGACAATACCAAGGTAATATCAATGTGTGATAAGATTGATAGTTTTCAGTTCTATATGTTCACAAATATATACTGTATGTTTTTTGTTCAAATATATGTTATATATTTACATATTGTTACATTGTTTACACACTCAGAGGTGAATGAGAGTCGATCGTACTTTTTGCTTTTGTTTGCTTATTTTGCGGTACTGACTTTATTTTTCTGAAACAACTTCATGTAATAAAGGGAGGGAAATATTTGTAATATTAATCTGATATTGTCTTACATTATGGTATTTATATATTGTTCACAAATAACTGCACATCGTGGAAGCCCACCACAAATACATTTGGTGCTGCCTCTTCCACTCGCTCATAAGCACATTATAATGGGACTGTCTGTGAAGGTAGTAGATGGCATTGTACCTCTGCTTCTACACACAACTCATATGCACCTGTCTGCCAGAGAATAAGAAGAAGAACTGCCGTAGCAGGAGGGCTCAGTGTTGCCAACTTATTGGCTTTGTCATGAAGTTGTATTATATTGTATATACTGTACATAGGGCACGTTGGCCAATACAGGAACAGCCTGGAGATCGGGAAGACCTGGGTTTGATTCTCCCCTGGGCATGTCTGTGTGGTGTGATTCCAAAAACATGCAGGTGAGGTTAATTGGCGACTCTAAATTGTCCATAGGTTTGAATGTGAGTGTGAATGGTTGTTTGTCTATGTCTATATGTTCCCTGCGATTGGCTGGCGACCAGTCCAGGGTATACCCCGCCTGTCGCCCGAAGTCAGCTGGGATAGGCTCCAGCATGCCCCCGCGACCCTAATGAGGATGAAGCGGTATAGAAAATGGATGGATGGATACTGTACATATTGTATATATTATATTGTACTCTTTAGCGAGTAGTCTAACACCTCTACATTCTGTTTTTCAAAAAAGCAACTTGTTTCTTGCTCACTTTTTTAAAAATTAGACAATGACATCAAGACCCCCCCCAAAAAACACTGCCACAAGTAGATCACAGTCCTATAGGAAGCAGTGCTGTTGATACAAATATTTTTTTTTTCCTTTCTCTTGTGTATTCTGATTATACTAATAATCCACAAATTAAAAGGCAAAATCACTCCATGATCTTGAATAATGTCAATGTTAAAAGTATCTGTATGCATGATATGATGATCTGTATTTACTTGGCATCGGATTGATACCAAAATGTTTACTCACACCCACCTCTAGTAAAGACAGAGATGCAGAATAAAAATATCACACACTCAAAACATACAATCTTGTTGCTAATATGACAGACATAGCAGTATAAAATAGCAGCTATAGTTAAAAAAAATGTAATATAATAATAGAATGAGGATGTTAACTGGAGTTTAGACAGTAGGAAATGACCTGCTCAAAAAGACTGGTATAGCACAGTGGTTTAAGTCAGTTGTTAAGGACATTTTGCTCTTATCAGTCAACATTTATATTAAAATATGGGCTCTTTCAGAAGAATTTCCAGCAGCACCCTTGGTAAGTGTAAAGACTCCACAGCCTACTGGCGTGCGTCTTTTATTGTGAAGGCCATACAGGATGTATTGCGTCGACCGGAAGCTGTACTTCTCCGGCAAAATCAGGGATGATATTTCTTCATGAAAGTTAAAATAATATATTAAAACGAAAGGGCGCCGGTCCAAATTTTCCGGTGAAAACGGGAGGGCGGAGTTGACACTGACAAGGTATGGCTAAGAGCCATGTACTATCAAGCATTAAGAGTACTGGCTGGGCAGACTCTGCTTCCGCTTCCCCTTCTGGAATGGCGGGAACGAAACCCGGATATGAAAGTGAATACTCGATAATAATAAAAGGTTATTTCTTTACTTGCACACATAAAAGCGAACGTGTAAGAGCTGAACCCACTTTGTTCCAACAACAGTCCAACTGTCAACATGCTAAGCTTGCCAGACATTGGTATTTTGGCTAGTTTCGTTTGCGCAAAACAACCGAACATTTAGAACAGGAGTGACATAACTGTAGCTTACCGCTATACGTTAACTGGAACGAACAACTTATGGTGTAATTACGTTATTAACAGACTACAAGAAAACAACTAGTGAAAATGATCCGTCTTACCAGCTGTCCAGTGAGCAAACACAGCACACATCTACCACCGAAGAAGTCCAGATGTGCGAGTCATGAACGAGTCGTTCAAAATTCGCGAGTTTTTTTTTTTTTTTACTGTATTAAGACTCACGGGTACTAGTATCCATTAGGGCATTCACTTACTCACTCCTTCATATCTACCGTACATTTAAACACGTAAAAAAAAAAAAAAAACAAGAATAGCACTCACGTTTTCACACAGGGCCAAGTAGGGTTTTTTGTAAAAAAGTTTGAAATTGTAAAAAAGTTGCATTCAAGAACTGCATTTTGTGTTCAGTTGTGCTGTCATTGATTAATATTTACATTTGTTGGATGATCTAAAACATTTAAGTGTGACAAACATGCAAAAAATATGAAAACAGGAAGGGGGAAAACACTTTTTCACACCAATGTATTTAAACTTGCAGATGTATATTCTCTGAGCTTTACATATTGCTGCCTGTTTGCGAAGTAGTTTTTTACCCAGTTCAAAACTAACCCTCTGATTCCATACTGTTCTAGTTTGTTAGTTAAGATATTGTGGTTAATTGTATCAAATGCTATTGTTAAATCCATAAGTACTGCGGCTGTGCAATTTCTGTGGTCTATAGCGTTGGTAATTTCCTTGATTATTTCAATTAGTGCCATGGAAGTTGAAATGTTATCCATATTGGCTGCCCATGAGTAATTCATTGCTATTTATAAATTTCTCTAATATATTGTTGAATAGGGCAACACGGTGGTCTAGTGGTTAGCACGTTGGCCAACACAGTAGCAGCCTGGAGATCGGGAAGATCTGGGTTTGATTCTCCCTTGGGCATTTCTGTGTGGAGATTGCATGTTCTCCCCGTGTGCGCGTGGGTTTTCTCCGGGTACTCCGGCTTCCTCCCACATTCCAAAAACATGCAGGTGAGGTTAATCGGTGACTCTAAATTAACCATAGGTATGAGTGTGAATGATTGTTTGTCTATATGTGCCCTGCGATTGGCTGGGTGTGCCCCGCCTGTTGCCTGAAGTCATCTGGGATAGGCTCCAGCATGCCCCCACGACCCTAATGAGGAGAAGCGGTATCGAAAATGGATGGATATTGTTGATTGTTGATAATTATTATTATTTTTAGAACGTGCTGCGTGCCGATACAATTATAGCTGCTAGCCGCAAATGGCCCCCAGGCCGCACTTTGGACACCTGTGGTATAAACAATAAAATAAGCTGTATGAATTCTCTGTTTGTGATATTTTACTAAATGAGCTGAAGTGGTTTGGTTGACTTCATATGTGTGACATACGTAGTTTAGTTTGGCTTGTGACTTTTGATTCACAACACAGACAACATGACACCTCCACAGTGTTTATGTTTTATATTTTCAAAATGATCAACAATGTAGTATCTCTTCAGTTGTCAGCAGTCTGAAAGGTTAGCATCTCCAAACTCACACAGGACCAATGTGTTCACTTCAGTCCATTCAAGCATACTGCAGGGTAGGAAACACTTGGTGTTGACAGGATGCTTGTGAGTCATTGGCAGATTTATTTCTACAAGGGAATTGGTTGGGTGAAAAGAGAACATCTCAGTGTGTAACTCTCAGAAGCGTCTTCGCAGCAGGAACATAAGGAACACCGCACTGAGGATGATGCACAGTGTGCACACGGTGGGAACTACAATCTCTGTGACCATCTCCATGTGGCCTATCAGCGGATCTGAAACACACATGAGACACTGAAAGATCAGTAAGACTTCAAGATTTTTAGTAGCTGCACATGCAAACTACCTATCTAGTGAACCCTAACTAGTTAGCTTACTTTCTACAAACTTTCGAACACACTATTTCACTATTGTTACCTTCCACCAGCGACATTCAGTCTGGGGAGGCATCATCATTCAAAATAAAACAAATAATGATAACAGAAAATTAATATTAATATTTGTCTGTTCAACTGTGTTTATTTTTCTTTTTTTATTAAGTAAAAATGGTTGAATTTGCACAGTTGCACGTTGCATACAATTTGAAATACAGTAATCCCTTATGTTAATTACTGTTATTGCGGTTAATTGGCTCCAGACCTGACCGTGATAAGTGAATATCCACAAAGTAGGATTCCTTATTTATAAATGGAATATTTTGGTTGTTAGAGCATAGAAATCCTGTTCATGACCTTCTAAATACAGTTTTTAACATTATTAGAGCCCTCTAGACATGAAATAACACCCCTATAGTCACCTTTACATTTGTATTACCCAATATAGAAGACATAATAAGTGAAAATAAGCCACTTAAGACGTAAATAAGACTTGTGCTCGTGTGCGTTGCTGCAAATGTGTTCAGGTGCTGGGGAAGCTGAGTGGGGGGATGGACAAGAGATGAAGTTGGGGGTTCCGAGTTGAGTTTTAGCTTGGCGTGGGTTACGGTCGCAAGAGTAGCCTGTGTTAGGGATTATTGTTCCTGTTGTGAGATCCATCCATCCATCCATTTTCTATACCGCTTCTCCTCATTAGGGTCACAGGGGCATGTTGGAGCCTCTGTTGTGAGATCATTCAATTCAATAAAAAGCCCGTTGTTCTGGCCATCAAGTGTGGCGCTTGTGTGTCTCGCCAAACATTACAGTAACATTACTGACACCTAGTGACCAGTGTAGAATGCTATCTGTCATTAATGTCTTTGAATGAGTCTTTGTATTTGACATTAATTGAGCCATTTTTATTCTTGAAAATGCTTAAAAATATATGCGATTTGCTTAATTGTGCATATTTTTACTACTAATAAGCTGCAATCATGATTTATTAATTAATTTAAAATATTTTACAAATATTTTTGATTGGGTGAAGCCGTAAAATTCGAAGCACAAAGTGGAGGGAGATTACTATACTATTAAGAACCTGTAATATTATTATATTGATCTGCACAAACCACTGCATGAGTTGCTGGCACCAGCATGGTTCAAGCATGAATAAAAACACTAACAGACCTGCCAACCTTGGAAGAAATTTCACAAGTATACATAGTCCCCCCTGACTCTCACACACCCCCCAACACCTCACTTAGCCTCACCATTTGAGAAGCACTGCTTTAATTTAAGTGTGACATTATTATTATTGCTAATCGGAGAAATGTCATACACTGAGGTGCTGTAGTACTGGTATTGGCAGGGGAAGACCTACCATTAAGGCAAAGCAGGCACTTGCCTTGGGCTCCCAACCAGTAGGGGGCTCCCAACCAGCTGCCCCCGCCCCAACCAGCACCATAGCCATCAGCAACCACCAACTATATTCATGTATAATTATGTTAGCATACTAACAAACAAATATCAGAAAAAAAGAAAGCCATCTGAAAGCTAATTTCATATTATCTGCTCCTCTCTCCCCCACACTACAATGGACTGACTGTTCCATGATTGGAATTTATTGACATACACTGGTTTTATATCTGAAACTTTGTTCTCTCATTCTGTTGACCCCGTTTTAATTTAGTGCAAGGTTGTATATTGATAGAGGCCTTCGAGGTGGCCTTTCCTGCTTTTTTTTGTAACAAGAACATATGACGAGGGCCCCTGGCTTTAGGCCCCAAAATTGGTAAGTCTGCCACTGGGTGTTGGGTTCATATCACCGTAGCACTTGAAGACTTAAGTATCACTTTAATGCAAGTATCACTTTAATGCAATACTGCAATTATATTATATTATATTATATTATATTATATTATATTATATTATATTATATTATATTATATTATATTATATTATATTATATTATATTATATTATATTATATTATATTATATTATATTATATTATACATAGAAAAAGGATGGAGGAGGAGGATTATATTATGTAAGTTTTGCTTGCTGTTATCTTTGGTCACACCGTGAGTGAGGGAGGCGCTTGGTTGGATGACCTCCTGATGGTTTGTTTTGTGTGAGTACGGGTGTAAGTGTCAAGCTAATTCATTATTCGTTCATTAAATTAATGTATGATATATGATATATACAGTTGCACCATAGACATAGCTCAAGCTTGATTACAATGCAAATCCTGTGAATAGTGGAGATCTACCGTACTGTACATACATAATAGTGTGTGTGTGTGTGTGTGTGTGTGTGTATATATACAGTATATATATATATATATATATATATATATATATATATATATATATATATTTATAAACGGTATATAATGTTAAATTAAGTTCAAGCATCATCTCAAATGGATATTACTATGAAATTACTGTGAAACTCTTGTACTTGTATTAATGTCCTTTCATTTAAAGGCAAAGTCGAAGCAAGCGCTGAGCCGTCTGCTGAAAGAATGATAAAGACTTGAGTTATCAACGCTTGTACCTAAACTTCATCATGAACTGGCCAAGTCTTTTGCATTCCTGAATGTTCCTGACCTCCCTGGGATTTTCTTCTAGCTGGAGGGGCGAAACAAAGAAAAGCCCCATTAGATAATGGAATATCTAACTGGCCCCACCTGCCTGATCAGCCCTTGTTTTGCGCATGCTTGATCGTGCTCACCTGCTGCCAGGAGCTGGTTACTAGAAGAACATGTCTCTCTAGCTGTCCTCTTCCAACTCTCCACCTGTAAAAACCTTTCACAATAAATCTGCATCTTCTCCTGGAGGTGTTACGGGTAGTGAGTGGAAGTGAAGTTTTACCTCTCTTTGATTTGGAAAGCCATTGGAGCTTATGATGCATTTATAGTACTGAACCGAAGCCTTTGGGTAGCGTGGTTTATTTTTGCTCTTGAAGTCCACATAGTAGAGTCCAAATCTCTCCGAGTAGCCTTCATCCCACTCAAAGTTATCGAGGAGCGACCAGGCGGTGTAGCCCTTCACGTTCACACCATCCTTTATAGCTTTAATATCAAAATCATTAAAATTATTAAAATCAAACATTCATGTCGTGTCAAGTAAATCAAGCGAAATACTGCCAATATGTAGCTGGGAGTACTGCAATCAGCAGTACATTGGTTTCACCTTTAAGCAGCTCATTGGTGTAGTCTTTGAAGTACTGCATCCTCCAGTCGTCACAGAGGTCAGTGCACAGAATCTTCTCCGATACTCCGTTTTCCGTCACGTAGATCATTGGGTTTGCATATTGAGCCTATGGCGGAGAGTTACAAATACGTTCATGATAAATACAGTATGTATTCCTCGAACCACTGTCACCTGTACTTAATCTTGTACTGTGCATAGTGTCTGCTCTTTCACTTTGTCATTCTCTTTGAGTAGTCCACCAGAATACAGTGGAACCTCCAAATGCAAAAGCTCCTAAAGTGCCTCTCAGATAGTTTGGTGAGTAAACTTAACTTGGAAATTATTTGAAGTGCAGTGCAGTGGTTTGTACAGATAAATAAATATTATCAACTTCTAAATAGTCAATCAATTTGGGTGGGGTTGAGGGATGGTGGGGGTTATAGGTGTCCCAAATATGGGGCATGACAGAAAATAATTGAAAACCGCTGCTCAAGACTCGTAATTTTCCAGTCTGATGTGCCTCTGAAATGTCACACAAACAGACTGAGAACTGTCACCTTGTATTATCAGGGTGTTGAATCAGGTTGTCATAGAAGACGTTTCGCCTCACATCAGAGCAGGTTTCATCGGTTCATGCTCAAAGATTAGATAGCGCAAGTCAGACTAGAGCTGGATTGCTCAGTTGTCTTAGAAAATTCGCCTGTTATCCGAACAGGCTTCATCATTTCTCTAGTCTACTTTAGTCTGACTAAAGCTAGACTAAAACGGTTTCTATTTCTTGAGTGTGAAGTGATGAAGTCTGCTTGGATGAGGATGAGAGGAGGAAATGTCTTCATCAGTTCATCCTCAAACACTAGATAGGACAGCTCTAGTTAGACTAGAGCTGCAGTCTAGTCTGACTGTACATTCACAACCTCACAAATTCCAATCTAGCTCTAGTCTAGTCTGACTAGAGCTAGACTAGAGTTTATAGGACAAGATAAGATTAGATAGTCTTTGAGCATGCTTGAATGACAGACACAACATCTTCTAATGTCTTTGAAGACAACCTGAACAGTCCAGCTGTAGTCATATTAGACTAGAGCAGCTCTAGTCTGACTAGAGCTAGACTAGAGCTGTCCTATCTAGTCTTTGAGCATGACAGGTGAAGACATTTCACCTCCGAGCAGGCTTCATCAGTTCATGCTGAAAGACTAGATAGAACAGCTCTAGTCTAGTCTAGATCTAGTCAGACGAAAGCTGGACTGTTCATAAATAAATCTGTACATTCTGTGTACCTTGACAAAGTTCAGCAAGCGTCTGAAGCCCCAGGGCACAGAATACAGCCACTCAGAGCCAGGGTCGGGCCACCGTGGGTCAACCAGCTCAGCGAGGTCCCGATCTGCAAAGTAGCTGTCCCCAATGCTTGATGGGTAATTTTTATGAGTGACATAGCGGGTCGTGAAGTGGCCGAGGCCTAGGAAGTCACAGGTACCCTTGATGTAACTCTTCTCCTGCACTGAAAAGACAGGCAACCGGGAAGCTCCGAGGCCCTGCTGGCCACTTTTCCTGCCTAATGGAGAGAAAAGACATGTCAGTATACTAACTGGTCAGCTGTTGTACAGTGGATGGGGAAAGTATTTGATCCCTGCTAATTTTGTACATCATGATTAATGTGGCTACCAAGGTCATCTCTTGTGTGCCGGTAAGAAAAAATTTTGATTTGAAAGCCACCAAATTTGAGGTGTGGTGTCATTCAGGTGTATCCTCTATATGCACAGAGGATCCCTGCACGTTCACGGCCTCACAAATTTGCTGAATTTTGGTCAAAAACCAAAATGTTTTCCTCCGAAAATAGTCATTTTTTCCCACAGAAAACATTTCTCATTCAACACAAGTCAGTAAAAATTTTAAATATGTGATATTACAGGTACAATGTACAGCATACATGTGCCACTGTTAGAAAGTCCACAATTTTTACGTTTATGTCTTTTTTGCTTCACTGATAATGTTTTTTCTTCAAGCCAGTCAATCCGCCCTCAAAACACAAGTTAATATATGATGGTAAATTGTTACATGAATAACAACAGGCAAGCAGTGTGGATTATGTAGATGTGGCTTAGAGAAACTCCCTCTCTCGCCTGCTATCTTCCAGCACTAGCCTGCCGACCAGGCTAAAGGCTACACCGTGACTTCAATGTGATTCAATGTGTTCATTGATCATCTTACATTATCATTCATTAGTGGTAAGGAGCTATACAGTTGATACTTTAAATGTGTTTCATAAGTGTGTGAGGCAGAAGGGAGAAGGGGAGGGTTCTGGAGCTGAATCATATCTAATAATTGACGGTCGCTTATATTCTTGTGTTGGAAAAAAATTGCAGGAAAAAGTCAATGTCAAACTAGCAGGTGGGCTGTGAGCAAGACATACCAATGTAATCCTTCATAATCTGAGGGTAGTCGCCATTGAAGATGGGTGTGGCAAACCATCCCAAATAGAACTGGATGTATCGATCTGCTGCTTCAATGTCTCTCTGGTTGCTGATGTCCACTGGCTCACCCCAGTCAGCTGTCAGGGAGATCCCAACTAGACCTGGACACAAATTGATGTTTGTCTCATGGACAAATATGGAGAAAGAATATCAAGTATATCACATGTGAGAATACCTTTCTGCTTGCTCCTCCACTGCATGTCATATGTGTGCCAAACTTTGGCATGCGCCTGTGACAAAAAAAATCGGAAGAATGATAAGACCTCAGTATCTAACAATAAATATTAGGGGTGTAATGGTGTATGTATCCATAAGTGTATTTTTTTTGGTACAGGCATACCGATTTCCGACACATTAAGTGAGGAACAGGAAGTGTGCCTCACATCAGGCCTCTAAATACAAATACAGTGCAACCCAGGTTTTGGTTAGCGCGAGTCATGGCTTCCGAAAGTGCCAAGGAGAAGCCAGAAACACAAGACCTTCTTCTATTGTTTATCTCCTCTTTGGGAATACTTCCCATTGAAATACAGTATGTAAACGGACAAAAACAAGCAATTTTTCAGTAGATATGAGGGACGAGGCGACAAGCTGGAACTATTATGCTTCACTTAATCCAATAGGAAACTATTAACCAATAGGAAAAATATTATAAACATTATACTTTAATATAATAATATAATCAATAATAACACCAGCAATGCTCATAATAATCCCATAAGATCATATAATGAATAAAATAATATTTCAGACTATAAATAATTTTTCAATTCTATTTGAGAATTCTATTTATTGAAGAATTGACTCCTCGGAGTTTGCATTTTTTATGCTTCAATTTTAATCATAAAAAGAAATCATTTAAGCTAAGCAATGCTATGTTTTGCATTTTGTTCCCTTGCTGTACAAAAAAATGAACCGAACTGCAACCTGAAAACAGACGTGTGTACTGAACTGTGATTATGGCGTATCATTATTATATGTTAATCAATACAGCTGATTAAACACTACACACAAAATGTCAAATGAAAAATCCTTTTCACATACAGTACAGCACTCCTCATTATAATTGCTATGTTCTTACATACTGGTGTACAGTATCGTAATCCTTTGCCACTGAGCGCTTTGAATTTTGCTGGTAATAGGAGTGTAAAGGTGACTATAGGGCTGTTATTTCATGTCTAGAGGGCTCTATAATGTTAAAAAAAAAACATATTTAGAGGGTCGTAAACAAGTTTTGAATGCTCTAACTATGAAAATATTCAATTTTTAAATAAGGAATCCTACTTTGCACAAATTCACTTATCACGGTCAGGTCTAGAGCCAATTAACCGCAACAAACGAGGGACTACTGTAATGAGTTGTGGCTTGTCTCGCAAGAATCAGGGAATTGTCCTGGCTAAACACAATGGATCCCCACAGGTTCGCAATTCAGCATTCGCGACCCCACAAATTTGCAGACATTTGTTCAAAAATGTTTCATTTTTTGTTTTAGATTGTTTTAAATAGGCCTTTTTTCCCCACAGCAAACATATCGAACTCTGTTTTGGGACGCTGCAGTTATATAAAGCGCACTGTTATTCATTAATTTCACTGACATCACGGTAATACGGAACAAAGTGTGTCCTTTTCAGCTCAACACGGGACATGTACTTTCATTGATAAATAAGGAACGATTACGTTTTTAAGGGACAGTTGGCACCTCTAAGCACTACCTTGACGAACAGACTTAAGGCTAGACCGTGACTCCGATTCCATCTGTTCGATCGATTATCAGTCATTAGTGGTGAGCGCTTATACTTTTATAACTGAAAATGTGAGGCATATTTAAGGCTTAAACCTGGATTGTCCTTCTATGCATTTAGCTTGTTAGTTCCTAGTTGAAGAGTGAAGGGGAGGGTTCTGTAACTGAATGTAATCTAATAATTACAATTTTTATTGCAAATGTTGATCTGAAATCGGATGAGAATGGGGAAGGAGCGAGCCATGTGTCAAAAATTATGAGCATGTGAATTATTCTGGTCTCAGAACGTCCACTGTATCTAAATACAAGACACACAAACAGACTATATCTGTGTGATTTCCACAGTAGTTACCTTTATGATGTTGTGTGCAGCTGTATAAGCTCCTGTTCCTTTCATCCTCAAACCCGGTGCATGTTTACCTGTTTCATATCCCTCCACAGCAATGGACTGAAATGACAATAGAATACAACTGATTAGAAGGCCTTGTCACATGATTCTCCTGTGTCTCTTCAGTGTAGGCACCGCTTCATAAACTTCACACACCCAGGGATTGTTGAAAGTAATCCAATACTTTACTCGGTTCCCAAATCTTTCAAAGCACAAGTTGGCAAAGTCATTGAAGTGGTTGACCATGCTGACATTCTGCCAGCCGCCATATTTCTCCTGTAAGACCTGGACGTTCAGTGAGAGAATTAAACAATGTCAGGTTTAATTTGTAACCAAAAAATGGAAATTCTAACATAAACCGTGCAACTTTCACCTGTGGTAAATCCCAGTGATACAAAGTAACAATGGGAGTGATCTTATTGTCCAGCAGCATGTTGATAAGATCATTGTAATATTTCATTCCTTTTTCATTGATGTATTCACCTAAAAGAGATTCACCCAATGAAAGTTCATTCAGTACATCACATACGTACACTCCTGATGACAATTTTAAGACCATTTGAAAAATTGCAAGAATTTAAATTTTGCACCGTTGGATCTTCAGGAGGTTCTAAGTAGAGCAAAAAGAAGAAATGTGAGTGAGACGATTTGTTTTGGAGTAAGCAATTTACTGCAAACAACCATTTAAGTGAAGTAGACTGTTCATCAGCTGATCAAAAGTTTAAGACTGCAGCTCAAAAAAACCAGAACCCCCCCTAAAATAGAAATAAAATGTTCAAAAAAGGACTGAGTAATGAGTAGCCATTCTTGTTCATCACCTCAAAAACTGGTTTGGCTATGCTTGATGCCAATGTTTCCAGGAGGCTAGTGGGATCGTTGCTCCAGGTGGTGAAGATGTCTTCACGGAGGGCATCCACTGTCTGGAACTGGTGTCCATTTTTGTTCACTTCCCTTGCCATCTCAATTGGATTTAGATCAGGGGAACATGCAGGATGGTCCAAAAGTGAGAGGTTGTTCCTCTGGAAGAAGTCCTTAGTCAGGCAAGCATTGTGAATTGCAGCATTGTCTTGTTGAAAGAGCCAGTCATTACCACACAGATGAGGGCCTTCAGTCATGAGGGATGCCCCCTGCAACATCTCCACATAGCCATATGCTGTTTGACGCCCCTGCACAACCTGAAGCTCCATTGTTCTATTGAAGGAAAAAGCAACCCAGATCATGATGGCGCCCCCTCCACTGTGCTGTGTGGAAAACATCTCAGGTGGGATCTCCTTGTCATGACAGTAATGTTGGAAGACATCAGGACCATCAATTTTTTCTCATCAGCGACTAAAACTTTCTTCCGCCTTTCATGTTTGGTGCTCTTGTGCAAATTCCAAAGGAGCATTGAAGGAGACGAGGCCTTTGAAGACATTTTTCTTGTTAAAAGTCTTCTCTCACAGACGATGTCTGATGGTTATTGGACTGCAGTCAACAAGTAACAACCTTCATTTAGGTCGAGGATGGCCCCGTGTTGATCGACAACCAATGGGATCCTCCGGCTCAGGGCCGGTGACATTTTTTGGAGCCTACTACTTGACTTTTTTGTTCCATAACCGTCAGGATCTTTCATGAAGTTTCAAATGACTCAGGCCTTGCTTATGCAGCTCAACAATACGACCGCATTCAAAGAGAGAAAGCTTTTTTGCCTTTGCCCTCAAGAGATCACGACAGTGTGAATACCTGACAGAAAATTACGTTGAACCCACATTTTTGCCAAGATTTTGGCTTTTAAAAGCTGTGGTCTTAAACTTTTGATCAGCTGATGAACAGCCTATTTCACTTTAATGTTTGTTTGCAATAAATTGTTTACTCAAAAAAATGTTTGTCTCGCTCTTCATTTTGCATTTTTACTTAGAACCTCCTTAAGACAGTCCAAATGTAAATTCTTGCAATCTGACAACTGGTCTTGAAATTTTGATTGATTTTTTAGCTAAGAACCACTAGCAGAGACGTCTCCAACTAGCAATCCCTTCTAACCAAATGATTCTGGACATTACCTTTCAGCCCAGTTGGCAAAATTCGCGGCCAGGAGAGGGAGAAACGATAATGATTCAACTTCATCTCCTTCATTAAGTTAATGTCATCCTGAAAAAACAATGCTATCGTCAACTTATTGTACAATAGCAAGTATGCGCCCAAGTCAAGTGGTACTTTTGAGGGTGTACAGTGGCTCCTCGCACACACAGTCGCAATTCAGCATTCACAGCCTTTTTCCGCAGAAAACACATCTCATTCACACTAAGTCGGTAATAATTTATAAATATGTGATAATACAGCTAAAATGTACAGCATACATGTACCGCTTATACAATTTTTACATGTTTCTGTCTTCATGCTTCACTGATAATGGTTTTTCGGCAAGCTGAGTTGAGATTTGTTTGGGGGTCCTTGAATGCACCATAGCTGCTGTGAGACACAAAACTGAAACTTATGTATAACTTCTACACCGTTCCATATGTTCATCGGCCCTCGTACGTTGTCATCCATTATTGAGTACCTATACATTTTATACTACTAAGAGTGTGTGGCATTTTACAGAGAGAAGGCGAGGGTTGTGTAGCTGAATCTAATCTAATAATTACAACAGTCACTTTTATACCAAATGTTGATCGGCAGAGAACGAGGTCAAGCAAGCATGAGGGTTATGAGGGAGAGTTGCAAGCAGTGTGTCAAACATAGACATTTTTATGGGCGTTTCAATTACTCATCTTGCTGAAAAAACAATATTTTACCTCATTTTAACGTATATATAAACGTATTATATTCTTCCATCAGTCTCAGACTCAATTACGCATGATTTTCCAGCATTCACTGGTGGCTCTGGAATGTAACCACTGTGAAAATCGAGGAGCTACTGTGACCAACAGAGTTAACAATGAAGCACTTTGAAAGTCATAACCCTATATCATAAGTTAAACACAGGTGACAGTAATATACGATATAGGCATTTGTACCGTTGAATACAAGGCCCCCATTTGGTCTCTCTCACCTTGAATTTGTAGAAGCCATCACAAGAGGAGTCGCCAGTTTCATTTTGGAATATTTTCCCTTTTTTATGGGTAAATGCATCCCAAATGCTCATGCCTTTACCGTCCACATTCCACGCTCCCTCTGTCTGATAAGCAGAACTGCCAGCCCCCCAGGAGAAGCCTGCAGACAAAGAGGTTACTGATATGGTCTGTATTGTTCTGATACTGGACAAATTTACCGGATCGAATATTTGAAAAAATATATATAACACCTGTGACGCGATCTAAAAGCCCAAACACCAATCAACATTCAATTATTGCGTGACATGCCATGAACTGAGACAATAAAATGCTGCAAAAACTCTAAATTCCTGAAATCTCTGTAAAAAATACTCGTTTGACTAACAACGTATTTATTTTTACCTAACATGTTCTATGATAGACCAATTTGGTAATATTCCGTACTTTGGAGGCTACTCAAATCAGACATTCATTTCTTAAGATAAGTCAAATAACGGAACTAAAAAATATACTTCCTTCAAGCATTTTCTCAAGTCACATTTTACTATTCTGTATCATAATAGAAAAATATAAATAAAATATATAGATATAACATAATTTTCCTTAATTTACCTAATGTAGCTCAAATGTAAGCACACATGATTCAAGAAAAATATTAGAATATAAATCTCGTTAGACAAAAATAAGTATTTTCACTTTTCATCTACCTTACATTTCAGTTTTTATAGTGTACAAAATTGCTTTTTTTGTTTTCATTTGTTATTGATTTTGGCTCCTTTACTTTCACTGAAGAAGTGCCATTTGCGTTCCCAGGAAGTAAAATGCATAATGCACAATAAAATGTATTTAAAAAGTGTCCTGCACATCGATCTGATTGTATATTTAATGAATACAATTTAAAGTTTTAATTTAAACTACATTGAACACTGGTAAAATAGAATATATTGCCTGTCCCCGATTCTAAAAAGTAGACTTTACCATGAAATATAATAATTTAAATCCTTCATAAATGTTATATATTTTACATATTTGTGATAGTCCTTGCCTATGACATTGAAGTACACATTTTGAGGAGTTCAATATGTGTATTATCAGATTAAGTGTTGAACAAAAATGTAACAAATGTAATTTTTTTTTGACAGAGAGATTTGGTGGAATGGCCCTCTGATACTTGTGATTTGATATGACCCAAATTCTCAAACTTACTGCAATCATACCTGTTGGGAAGGTCCCATAGTAGAAAGGCGTTTTGTCATTCTTGGTCCAGTCAAAGTCATCAGTGGCTGACACACACAGCATGAGTGCAAACACATGCACACACCCCAACTTCATCATGTTTGGCCAGGAGCCTAGACCGCAAGCACATTCAAATAGTGATGTTGGGGCTATAAGTGCAAGACTAGCAAAATTTTCTTTGAAAAGTGCATTACAAATAAAATTAGTTATTATACTATTAAAACCTAACCCATAAGAACCCACAGTGACATGCGTATCATCAAGTAAAATGTCCTAAAATGTGTCTTATACAGCTCTGTGCTTGACTTTAATTCACTGAGTTCTCATTACGTGACGTAGAGTCGATAGACATTGACAATTCAGTATTCATGGTCCCGCCAATTCGCAGATTTTTGGTTTATTTTAATTTTTTTCTCGGACAATAGGCTATTTTTCTGCAAAATTGGCAATCATTTATAAATACATGATAACACAGGTAATATTTACACAAAACATGTACTATTATTAAAAAAAAGTCAATGTTTACATTTATGTCTTTGTGCTTCACTGATAATGTTTTTTCATCAAGTGTTGAGACTTCACAATCTATTTGGCGTCCTTGAACGCACCATCGTTGTATGCTGTGACTGACTCCAATTCCATCTGTTCATGGATCATCTTCCTTTTCATTCATTAGTGGTGTGTGAGTTAGTGGTTTATATTTTACGTGCGTTTTGTAAGTGTGTGAGGCATATTTAGGGCTGAATTGTGTCTGAAATTGAATCTAATCTAATAATGAAAACACTTACATGGCAAATGTTGATACAAAATCGGCTCGCCAGAGGGTCTAGTTTTTATGGGTTAAACTTGAACCATCTCCAGTGAGGGCAAAAGAGTTCAACTCACGTGTCAGACGTCCACGGGTGGTGAATCAAAGCATCCTAACTCAAACCATGAACTTGGGGGAATGGTGTTTAATATCCACTGTAAAGATTACTCCTGTCTTGAGTCTGGATTCATTTGCGCCAGCTGTAAGACACGCTCACACAAAACCCGATGAGAGACAGAAAGTATGACAGCTTGTCCAGTACTGTCAGGATAAGAGACATGTCCGGTTTTTGGATCTTGAAAACGCCAAAAGATATTTAGAAAGTAGGTAAAGCTGTACATTTAACTTTGCCGTCTCGCTCCTGTCCCGACACCTGACTCTTTGCTCAGTGAGGGTCCCGAGTTGGTGGCCTGCATTCACGAGCACATATACACGTGCTTACATATACAGTACATGTACAAACGTATACATATGCATGTGCATGCATATACATGTGGAGAAATACACGTGCATTCATATACATTTGCATACATATGCATGTGCATTCATATACATGTGCATACATATACATGCCTGACCTGCTGTTTGTCCTGCTCTGGGCTATGCTGGAAAATGCTCCAAAACACAAGAAAGGTCCCCAAACTTCTGGACAGCTTGGATGTGCACCACTGTCACCAGTGACAAAATACAGTGAAGCATCCAGAGGATTTCCTGCTTTCATCAGCTCACACACAGCAAGTCCAATCTCTCTCTGTCACACATACACACGCACACACACAGACACACACACACACACAATAAATCCCACTCCTTTTGAAATCAGTGAAGTGTAAAAATCTGCTGTGGCTAACAGACCTTTTGGAACAAGTAGAGATTTTGGCACTGTAAGCAAGGTTGATGGACTGTGGACTCAATTAGTCATGTGACATATTTTGATGTATATCATGGTATGTGTTAAACAGATCCAAAATGATAGAACAAAAATAAAGATACATTCAGTTTTTGGTCATATATATATATAAAATAGTATTTTGCACTATTTACTTTATTTTCCTCGAACAGTTTGTATGAATGAAAGGGAATGTAATGAAAGGGAATTTTATTTTTATATTGTCTTATATTGTTGTTTTGCTATACAGTTAGTGGTTAACTGTGATAAGTTAATTTCATCCAAGTAGGATTCCTTTTTTATAAATGGAATATTTTTGTTGTTAGAGCATAGAATACCTGTTTACAACCTTCTAAGTACAGTTTTCAACATTATTAGATAGAGCCCCCTAGACATGAAATAACACCCCAATAGTCAACTTTAGACTTGTATTACCCAATATAGTGGACATAGTAAGACATAAATAAGACTCGTGCTTGAGTGTGTTGCTGTATATGTGTTCCAGTGGTAGGGGAGATGAGTGGGGGGGCGGACAGGAAGTGACATCGGGGTTCAGAGTTGAGTTTTAGCTTGGCCGCAACAGTAGCCCATGTTAGTGATTATTGTGCCTGTTGCGAGATAATTCAAACCTGCAATAAAAGCCTGTTGTTCCAGCAATGAAGTCTAGTGCTTGTGTTTGTCACTGAACAGTAACATTACTGATACCTAGTGACCGGTGTAGAGTACTACATACGGTATCATCACAGCGACTTTGAGTGCATCTTTTGAATGTTTACCAAAGCGTGGAGTTTTCACCGGCGTTTATCTGTTTGTGTTCAAAATAACTTGAAAAGTTCTGAATGGATTTAGATGAAATTTTCAGGAATTGTCGGAAATGGGATATGGAAAACTGATTAAATTTTGGGGGTGATCCGGATCACCATCTGGATCCAGGAATTTTTTTAAAGGATTCTTTGGCATTGCAAGATAGGACCATTTTCGGCATTTGTGCATATAACTCCACAAAAAATGGTCAAGGCACTTTGAAAAAAATACAGGACAAGTTTACAACAGGTTCTACCAAATATCAAACACTGATCCAAAAAAATGTAGGGTTATTATTTTGGTGTGAATCACAATATGGGGGGAACTATGGCGCTTGGCGGAGGTCTACGTTGTCCGACTGCTTCTCTAGTTTATATTTGTATTAATTTAGCCATTTTTATCCTTGAATATGCTTCATTTAGGCAAGAAATAAGTAACATTTGCTTAAATATGGACATTTTTTTGGCTAATAGGCCGTATCCATCCATGATGAGCCTGATTTATTAATATATTTTGAAAAACCGTGAACCGTGAGTGAAGATGAAAATTTGATGCTCAAAGTGGTGAGGGATTATTGTGTTGTCAAATTCTTCACAAATAAATTTGTTTATATGTATGTGTTTTATTCTGATTAGAATCATGGTCAAGAAAAGTCAAAATCATAAAATCATTCAAAGAGCTTGAAAAATCAGTATCAGTATCAGTATCAATATTATCCTGCATTTACTTGGTATCGGATGAATACCAAAATTGTCAGTAATGCCCACCTGCATTACTTACCAATCTGCTCCCCAAGCACAGTAAGTTGAACCAATGTGGTGTGGAACAGTAACAAAAGTCATGATGTTCCCATTGGGCACCTGTACGGAGAGCGAAGCCCCTCTGAGGGTCGTGACCTGTTCAGAGAACACATTGTGTTGGAGCTCAGGCCACACAAAGCGTCAATACAGTCATTATTATGAGGTGTATTGTTGCACAAAATGCTGAATTGTTCCATGCTAAAACAGCCAGCGCTGCACTTTCCTGTGCACACATGAACATGTCGGAATGTGGGATGTTTCTCTCACCTTGTTGCGTTTGTATATTTTCAAGCACACGGCCAATTGTGTTACCTGGCTTGTTTGTGTGTCCACACAGCAGACAACATGAAGCGGAGTCGCACGTTTAGCATATCAATAGCGCGGAGAACTACTGTGAGCTTTCTGGCAGCTGTCAGCTTGACCCGGCATTCTGTATTTAAGGAGCTTTGGTGTGGCCTCGCCGAGCTGACATGAACATCTTCACTAAGGTCCCAGGATTAGTCCAACCAACCAGGTATGTTGACAGCGACCTGCAATAAGTGGTGGGACCTGTGCGCTGCAACATGAGCCATCCCAAATCATCTCAAAATAGCTGAGGAGAAAAATGTGTCTATGTGAATATTGATGGGATTAATTATTTTGGACATAATCGTGTAATTGTATACATCATCTTTGCAATATGTGATTAAAATATGTCTATATCCACAGCAAGCTGGGGTCTGTGCTCCAACGTGCCTTCTACGGGTCCAGTGGGAGGGTGAGTCAAACTAATGGTATCTGAAGTTCTTTTTTTCCCCAAACTAAATTACAGTAATCCCTCGCCACTTTCCGTTTAGAATTTTGCAGCTTCACTCTAGCATGGGGGCGGCACGGTGGTCTAGTGGTTAGCACGTTGGCCAACACAGTAACAGCTTGGAGATCGGGAAGACCTGGGTTCGATTCTCCCCTGGGCATTTCTGTGTGGAGTTTGCATGTTCTCCCCGTGTGCGCGTGGGTTTTCTCCGGGTACTCCGGCTTCCTCCCACATTCCAAAAACATGCATGTTAGGTTAATTGGAGACTCTAAATTGCCCATAGGTATGAATGTGAGTGTGAATGGTTGTTTGTCTATATGTGCCCTGCGATTGGCTGGCGACCAGTCCAGGGTGTACCCCGCCTGTCGCCCGAAGTCAGCTGGGATAGGCTCCAGCATGCCCCCGCGACCCTAATGAGGATGAAGCGGTATAGAAAATGGATGGATGGATGGACTCTAGCATGGTTTTTCAAAAATATATTAATTACGGTAATAAATCATGCCGTTTTGTGGTTTTGAAAGCAACTGTTACATATTTTTTGGCTAAATTAAATCAGTTTTGTGTACAAAAATGACCATCCATCCTTTTTCTATGCCGCTTATCGTCACTTGGGTCGCGAGGGTATGCTGGAGCCTATCCCAGCTGACTTCGGGCGAGAGGCGTGGTACACCCTGGACTGGTCGCCAGTCAGTTGCGGGGCACATATAGACAAAAAACGATTCAGACTCACATTCATACTTACGGACAATTTAGAGTCTCCAATTAAACTAACATGCATGTTTTTGGAATGTGGGAAGAAACCGGAGTACCCGCAGAAAACCCACACACGCACGGAGAGATGCCTAAGCGGAGATTCAAACCCAGGTGTTCCCGATCTCCTGACTGTGTGGCCAACAAGCTAACCATTAAATGACCAAATTAATTAAAATACAAACATAAGGCATTCCAAGAAGCGTTCCAAGACGTTGCGATGATATGTAGTATGGTACAATGGTCACTAGGTGTCAGTTCTGATGTTGTGATCTCACAACAGGCAAAATAATCTCGGCCGTAACCCACACCAAGCTAAAACTCAAATCTCAAGCCCCGATGTCACTTCCTGTCCACCCCCCCACTCAGCTCCCCTAGCACCGGAACTCATTTACAGCAACACACACGAGCATTAGGCTTATTTATGTCCTAAATGGCTTATTGTCTGCTATTATGTCTATGTCATGTTGAGAGGCTCTAATAATGTTAAAAATTGTATTTAGAAGGTCGTAAGCAGGTTTTCAATGCTCTAACTACAAAAATATTGTATTATAAATAAGGAATCCTACTTTGCAGAAATTTGCTTATCAAAGTCAGGTCTGGAACCAATTAACAGCAATATACAAGGGATTACTGTATTGCAAAATACTCTATGTTGCTCATTGCTCTTCTCTAAAGGTAAAGAAAAGCCACAGTGTGAGCCAAGAGTGCATAAATACTCAACAAATCTCATTTGGCCACATACATAATCCAAGTATTGTTGTTTTAGGTGACCCTTTATGAGCAGCGGAACTTTGCGGGCAGGCGTCTGGACCTAAGCTCTGACTGTGCCAGGCTCAGTGACAAGAACTTTCCAGAGAGATGCAACTCTGTGCAGGTGGAGAGTGGAGCGTAAGTGCACAGTGCCATCTACAGATAACAAGAGGTCACTACAACAATGCTAATACAGTATAGTAGACTCTAGATTATCTCGAGAGTTACCGTCCAAATGCCAAAAATCTGCGAGTAACTGATGCACCCTTAAAAATGTTTATTTTTAATCGTGCTTACGTCTGTTGTGGGGGCCACCTCCACCTCACTCTGAAGCGGCTCACAGTAGTACGAGGCTGCCCTGTTCTGAGAAGAAGTCAGAGAAGGCATTTCTCCAAGTCGCGTCTACATAATCCTCACTGCTTGCTTGTTGTAATTCCAGTAACGATTTACCACCATATTACTTTTGTTCACCTCGCTGCAAGTTTTGAGGCCGGATTGTAATACATATGTGTCTGTGGTACATTCAAGCCCCAGAACAAAGTGCGAATCGCTTAATGAACAAATATTATCAGTGAAGCATAAAGACATAAACATGTAAAAATTGTGCGCTTTTCTGTGGGAATTTTACTTGTATTATCACGTATTTATAAATAATCACCGATTTAAGGTGCATGAGAGTTTTTTTCTGTGCAAAAAAATATTTTTTTGAATCGCAACTGTACGGGGATCCACCGTACAAGACCTGCAGAGCAGTGAAAAGGGCATCATTTAATTTGTACATTAAGATTACCTTTATTGGAAATCAATGATAGCATTGTTTCTTCCCCTAATCAAGGGATGTCCGAAGTGCGCCCCAGGGGCCATTTACGGCCCACAGCTGTTTTTTTATTGGCCCTTGGCACATTCTAAAAACCCCACTAAATCAAAAAGTTTAAAAAAAATTGTAAAAAAAAAAAAAGAGCATCAATTTTATAAAAATAAAGACAAAATATTAGGACAGTAAAGTTATAATATTAAGAGAAAAAATGCATGAAGTTAATTAAATAGAATTAAATAGAATAGAATTAAATAGAATAAAGTTGCAATTTTTGGAAAATTAGGTTGGGAAAAAGTGATAATAAAAAACATGATAATAAAGTCAAAATAAGAGTAAAAAGTAATAATATTATGAGAAAAAAATTACAAGAAGAAAGTTGAAATATTTTTAAAAAATAAAAAAAAAATGAAAGAAAGTGTAATATAAAGAAAAAGTTCATTCTAATAATGCGCTTTTTTCATCAATAACACAAAGCTGAGATACAGGCTGTTGTTTTTTTTTTAATATAAAAAATGTCTCTGTATATCTACATGGGTTGGTTTAGAAAATGTGAAAGTGGCCCGTCATTGGTTTTTCAGCATGAGGCTCTTGGTGGAAAAAGTTTACACGCCCCTGCCCTAATCAATCCAAATCAAATATACTAATGATTGAAATTGACTCACCTCGCTGTCCCATTTAGATGGATCGGTTACGAGCATGAGAACTTCCGAGGTCGCCAGTACCTGTGGGACATGTCTGATCGTGGAGAGTACAACTGCTATGACAAGTGGTGTGCACAGGTGGACCACATCTCCTCCGTGCGAGCTGTCAAACAGGTGAGAGAGCACACAGGTGACAACAGAAAACATCACATGATCACTATAACGCAGGTGTGTCTGAAGTAGCATCTTCCGCCGGGCCGCGCTGTAACTAGTTCTCAAGCAAGACTCGTGTTTACGGACCAAAATTACATTTCTAATTAATTTAAAGTCAAGCGTTCAGAACCATTAAATGTCGTAACACAGAACTAGTGTTGTGACTAAATATCATATTCTCAATCGGTTAGGCCCTAGACCAGGGGTGCCCATTACGTCGATCACAGGTCGTTACTTTGTAGATGTCATGTGACATCAGTCAGCTGACATTAAGCTCCCCTCCTTATTCGCTGTTGCTCCCCTGCGGCAAATATTAAGTGGTGAACAGACGGCTCAATCGGCGGCACATGGAAATTCAACTTGCATCTTTATTACTCCGATTACGGGTAAACTAACTCAGCAGTAACATGCCTATACTGTATCTATAACAAATGTTATCCGTTCACTTGTAGTGATGTAGTTGTGTTGAATTGTTTGATGGCTTTGCTTCGCGTCCAGGACTGTAGAGGGCTATAGAAACACATTTCTACACTTCCATTTCTTATACTATTATTTCATGATTAATTGGAAAATGTGCCCATTGCTGAAACCTTTCTTCGGCTAAATCGTCTTTTGCATAATCATTTTCATTTCTTGTATATCTGTAATTGATAGCAAATGCTAACTGGACTAATATATGACCTGTGTGTCTAATGAACGCTGCATATTTATTTTGACTGGCATATTGCCGGTACTCAGGTTATGTACACAACTATTGAGGAATTATGTGAAATTATCTTTATTGCCATATTAAATTGAATTGTGAATTATTGAATGATATCGCCTACCTTGATTACCTGGAAACTTTGAAACTGTGAATGTGAAATACTAATCATTAGTATTTAGTATAGTGGTTTCGAAGTTACCGGTTAGATTTTAAATATGTTATATGTTTTATAGGAAGAGATAGATCATGTCAACTGTAACTTGCATGCTGAAAAAGTGTGTTCACCCCTGATATACATGTACAAAGTACACATATACTCATATTTATAAATATAAATATTTTCTATGTTTATAGTAGAAGGTAGATCTTTGGGACTTGGTCATTTTAAAAGTAGCTCGCAGGCTGAAAAAGCTTGTGCACCCCTGCTGAGACGGACCGAATCAATATGAACCAAACACAAACAGCTAGTGATTTCACTATCACTAACATATCAGAAAAGATGCAAAGGTGTCAATTATTGTTTTCCAAAGACAAAGCTGATGTGTGTGAATATCTTGTTTGGCTAAAACATAAAGATAAAAAGTCTGCTTTCATGGATGACTTAAAATATATATATATATATATATATATATATATATATATATATATATATTCACATTTGGGAGGCTGAAATCCAAGGATATTTACATTTTTTAATAAAAAAAAAACCAATTAATCGAATACCAAAACGATTAATTGGATAATCGATTAATCATTGATTCACTGATTAATTGTTGCAGTTCTACACAGGACTCCGTAACCCCTAGCCTAATCTAATCGCATTGGATTAGTGTGTTCAAAGAATTCAAATGTATGTGTACATTTTTCTATACATGGCACTCAATGGAAAAGGTTTGTGTGTTTCACAGGACAACAACCCTGCCAGAGCTCAGCTTTTTGAGCGAGCCGGCTTCTCCGGTAAGAAGATGGAGATCCAGGATGACATTCCCAACCTGATGAGCCGCTACAGCCTCAACAGATTAGCTTCCATCCGTGTGCTGGGAGGAGCGTAAGCGCATTTCATCATGGTTCTGGACAACGACAGAAACAGGATTTATTCTTTAAGATGTCGTAGTGCTAGACGTAACTCTCATCCAAAATGTCTCACAGAGGTGTTGTCAACCTTAACCCGTAAGAACCCAGACCTATTTCTACTTAAAGTGAAATGTGGGGGGGATATACTACTGACCAAGAGGACCACATACTGTATAACACATTTCTGATGGTCCCCCCCCCAAAAAAAATACTTCACATTGTCAAAATTGTGTGATGTTACATTACTCGTGCTAAATGTATTCACTATTTGAGAAGGCCTCAACTTGACACTTTTGTGCTTAACTTACTTTCAACTGAATGAAAGAACATATATTCCTTCAAAATAATTGAAACGGTAGCATTTGTACTGTTGTGACAAATACGTTACGGCTAAGAGCAATGTTTTCCTATCTTTTTTATTAATTCATTCAAGAAATATATTATGGTTGAATTGCCATATTTTACGCACATCCAGTTAAATTAAAATTTATTTTATTTTAACCCATTTATCAATTCTAATGCTAATGCAGCCAGTGAGCTAGCATACCTGACGCGCTGCCATTTTAGGGAAGTCATGTCCTCGGCACTCGCATTCAAAGTAAGAGAAACCCTCCAGGAAAATGACAGAAATTCTCGTGTCTCCCGCCACCCCCCACGATACTGGGGTGCTGCTGGGGTAAAATCTGACTGCCTACTGTGATGCAATTATATTTAATTGGTAAGCTTCTCCCGTGACCCTAGTGAGGCATAGACAATTATGACTGGCTGGATGGTAAACTCTTATTTTGAAGGGCGGACTTTACCGGCTTACAGGCGGTATTGCGCCGATGTTGCACGAATATTGCCGAGCAGACTAGACTGCACAATGCGGGAAACAATTAAAACGAGGGGCATCGGGAAAGAAAGTACGGTAGTTTCCCGGTGAAAACGGGAGTGTTTACAGGTATGACAGTCAAATGACAACCAGTCCAACATGGTATTCTATGGTTTGTTTCAGACATGCTTTTAACAAATGATATTATGCGGTTACATTTGCACAATCCAGCATGTAACAAAAAGGAGTAGGAAGAAGTGGAATTTATTTAATCAGAAGGTGACACTATATAGCTTGTGCAAGGTTAAGGAAAATTAAAAAAAATGAGTTAATTAAATGTAATCAAATATTTCCTGTCACTTGGGGATTTAAAGAGTTCAAATCAAGCACAAAGCTGTATTGGACACACACACACATAGGATATTTAAAGTGATGACACACGTGGGTTCTTATGGATTCAGTCATGTGAGATAAGATAAAGAAAAAGCATCAAAACAGGGTGTCTATCCTTGTTATGGGATTGATCATGAATTTAGTCTTCTATTGCAGGGTCAAATGGTCTCAATCTGGGACCCACATTTTCCAATGGTCAATAAGTCACGACCCACCCACTATTTTTACAGTTTTGAGACTCACCAGTGGAGAACCACTGTTTTGTTGCTTATTTTATAGACCTATTGGCAGGCAACCTTTAGCAATGATGGGATTTAAGAAAGTTTTATACTGCTACACCCCTCATACATTGCATAGAATGGCAGTCAAGGCACTGGACAATTGCATTTTTTTTGGTTTTGTGTGTTTGGTTAGGGTCTTTAACCTTTGCCGTGTATCCACAGGTGGGTTGTGTATCAGGAGCCAAACTACAGAGGGCCTCATTACGTCCTGGAGAAACGAGACTACAACAACTTCTCAGACTGGGGCAGCCAGAACAACACTGTGGGTTCTATGAGAAGAGTACGCTTCAATTAACTGTACATATTTTTACAAAGACTTTCATAAACATTTTCCCCCCCTTTCTGCCAAAATGACCTTTTTCAAAAGAACTACAAAAACAGGTTTCAGTGAATTCCTGCGCAAAGACTTTTAATAAGAAACCAAACATGGTGGCATAAAACGTGCAAACATAAATGAACAAAACTACAATGTTTGGAATAAAAAGAATCATAAAACATTAAAAAGAATGAAATTAAAATAAAGTGCAAATGGAAGTGGAACAAATTCTCGCAGCCAAGGATTCAAGAATCATGGACAGCAGCTGCCATGTTGCAGATGAGCGTGGACTTCAGCTGAGGAATGAGACTGATCTTCATCAGCTTACTGCTGGAGTACTTGTTCCTGACAGCCTGCAGAGCCCAAAAAAAAAAAAAAAAAAAAAAAGTACAACTTTCACACCGCGCTTCCCCTCGTCTGCCTTAACGTTTGGGCTCTCCGGCTGGCTCACCTGGAACTTTGTTTTCCCCTCGTTCACCATCACCACATTCTTGGCCATGTGCTGCATGATGGTCTTCAAGTGGGCCTCATCGTACGTGGAGTAATGCTGCTGTGTGCTAGACTGACAAGGGAGAGAAAAACACTTTCTAGCAGGGGGGAAAAAAATGATTCAAGTAGATCCCAGCTATTAAGGGTTGTCTTGGATTGCACCCGTAAAAAGCTCTCAAAGCCTAATTTTGAAATTCTAAAACCTTAATGCCTCTAAAATTACACACACACACACACACACACACACACACACACACGTAACTGCTTGCCATGATTAAATTTGGACCGCCACAGAAGGATTTGGTCACCATTTGCTCGCCCTCACGCAATCACATTATAAAAAGAACTGCCTGAGTGGCTTGTGGTTACAACTCCATCCAGTAGATGGCAATGTAACTCGTGAGAAGCACCTCAGCGCTTTATAAACAGCAATTGCTCACTTACAGCGTTTATCGGTTCCAGACTCAACTGTGATAAGTGAATTTCCACAAAGTAGGATTCCTTATTTATAAATGGAATATTTCGTAGTTACAGCATAAAAACCTGTTTGACCTTCTAAACATTGTTTTAAAGAGCCCTCTAGACATGAAACAACACCCCTATAGGTCACCTTTAGACTTCTATTACCCAATATAGTAGATTAAACATACGTTAGCATTGGAAGTTTATTTTGTTCCTTTTAATTCCATTTTCTGGACGGTGACAGTACTTCCTGCAGTGGCTATTGTCTCTATATCACAATACTGCCGCCGAGTGACCATTTGTACTTTAACTCATTTAGCCATCTTTATGCTTAAAAAAGTATAAAATAAGTATAAAAGTGTATTAAAAAAATAGATAAAATAAAAATAATAAAAAGCGTAAAATTAGCTTATGCATAATTTCATAAATAGGCTCTATTCAACCACAAAATGAAACATTTGAAAGAGAAAAAAAAAAAAAAAAAACACACACACAATAAAAGTTCATACCAATACACTTTCACCAACATTCCAAAGCTGAGGTGCAGTTTTTTTCCCTTGAAACAAGCAACTTTGACAAAGTGGCCCTTGCATGCTTACATTTTTCAGTATGTAGCCCTGGTCCGACAACGAAAAACACATGTAACTGAAAAGTTAATTGAAATGTCACTTTGTGGTTGAGCGTTACAGTCTTAAGTTATTTACAAAGTGCCCGAAAGGCATGCTGGGTAATATAGCGATAACTCCAATGATAATGTTGCGAAATTAGATATCTAATTAAAAAAAAATAATAATAATAATAAAAAAAGACATTAAGTTTATGATTAAACTTAAGACCAATTTCGCATCCATACTGGCAAAAGAAAACACAAACTGAAATCCACATGCCGTACTGGTTGTGCTGACCGAGCTGCACATGAACCTTAGCTCCATTTTGTAGTTATAACGTCCTCAAATTTAAACATTTAAGACTGAATTTGTTTTACATAAAATGTTGATACATTTAAGCCCTTTCAAAAACTAAATTTAAAACATTTTAAGTGCATGTTAGACATTAAAGGCTTCAGTCACATTGGTGTTCCATCGTGGTTCACCTTTCACGGAGTCGCCGTTTCAGTCTTTTTCTTTAGTTCTTTATTTTTACTACATCGTATGTACGTTGTTACAGGGCTGTGCCTGGCCGTTTAAAAATAATTACATTGTGGGAAGTTGAGTGTCTCTCTTCCCTCTCTTGTCTGTCTGCACCGCCCATTGTTTTCTGCGTCCTGATAGACAATGGTCAACAGTCAGTCAATCTCCGTCATGCCGCCCTGCCGTATTTCCTGTGTCATTCCTACCTTGCAATTGAATCTTCAGTTCGAAGGAGGATGAGTATATTGGGCAATTCAGATGCATTCTTGTTATAGCCCAAGTCCGCACATTTTCTTACTTGACAATATCACTCTAGTGTAGCTGTCACTTTCACTCTTTTGCATCGAAGCGGTCTGGGGGATATCATGATACAATGATATCAATATATCATGATGGGGATATCATCATACCACTTCATGTCAAAAAAAAAAAAAAAAAAAAAATCAGAACTCTTAACACACAGATGAAGCCAGACCCCTGGAGAGTCACATGAACAAGATGGCCACACTCACCCAAGGCAGTCTGTTCAGCAGCAGTTGGGCAAGGCACAGAGCTGCAGCAGCAATCTCAGAGGGGCGATAGTGCACCATGTCGTAGTCGATAAGAGTCAGCTCCATCAGATACTTGGCCAGCATGTGTCTCGCTGTGTCAGACTGCCGGGGGGGGGATCCACATGCACCCATGTCAGCCAATTATCAGCAACTTTCATCAGCACTGAAAGTCTGAACTGGTCGAGTGAAGGGCATTTAAATGAGGGGGTTGTTGACAGCGTCAAAAAAGGTCTACATTAGGAGTGCTTAAAGTGCAGCCTAAGAAACATCTGCATTTAAAAAAAAAAAAAATTAAAAAGTCAAAAACATTGAGAAATAAAAATTGTAATTTTACAAGAATAATGTAATGAGGAAAAATGTCATTTTTAGTAGCATAAAGTTGAAAGATTTTTTTTTAAAAGTTGTAATATGAGAAACAAAAAGTTGTAATTTTGAAAAAGGACCATAAGTCATATGGTAGTAAAGTCAAAATATGGGAATATTGCAAGAAAATTTACAAAGAAGTTTAAATAGTTGGGAGACAGAAAAACAGCTGCACAATTTTATGGAGGAAAAATAATGTAATTTTAGTAGAATAGTTGAAAAAGTTAGTAGAATAGTTGAAAAAGTGGTGATATGAGGAAAAAATAAATAAATTGTAATTTACAAAATTATGTCATTAAGTTGGGGAAATGTGGGCATATAGTCATTATGAAATTAAAATTTAATAAGTTGAAATATTTGAACATAAATCTCACATTCGACACTTTTGAAGCTCTCCTGAGGAAGTGCAGCGGCAGAGGACGGCCCAGCTGGAAGTTGAGCGTCTTCAGAACCAGCTGCTCCATCTCCAAAATCTGAGCCTTGGTGAAGGCGTTGTCTGTGATGTAGGCGAAGTCTCCCACCTCCGGGGCATACATCTCCTCGTACTTGCAGGCAACCAGCATCGCAGTCACGCCAACCAGCTGCAGCTTTCTGCGAGAAACGGGCTGGGCCTGCAGATGCATCAGGACTCAGGGTTCACATTCTCTTGAAGTCGAATAAAAACAAAATCGAGGCGTTCCTACCTGGAGAAAACGATCGAGGACAGCGACTGAGAGGTACAAGGTCTCCTGCAGCAGCTGGAAGCTGGAATGAACCTGGACCATCCAGTCGATGAGAAGCGCTCGCATGCGATCCGTGATTTCGTAACCCTTCATGTAGTTTGAGTGTATGGGCTGCTGCACCTGTGCGAAGAGCAGCAACACCAAACTCAGCATCATTGTTCCATTTTGTAACAAGGCAGGCATAGGTGGGGTGATGACCTCCAGCTGGTGCAGATATCTGTAGATTTCTTTCACATATTCCGAGCAGAGCTGTGGCAGGTCACCATCATCCTCGTCAACATCATGTACGGGGAGCATTGCGTCCGAGAAAGCTTGGCACAGTTCCTGCTCCTCTTCCTCCTTCATGGACACATCAGCCAACGCCTCAGCAACTGGGGGAAGTGGGTCTGCTGGAGCTTGAACCTGGACTGGCTGAACTTTAGCTTTCTGAGCTCTACAGGCTCTGGTCTGTCCCTTCTGGAAGAGACAAAGTAATCTGCAGTTAGTGAATTGAGGCAAGGACCAGATCTGTTGATTTTTCCACAGGGTTTACACACAGTGGTGGTTCCAGGCTTAAATGACGCCCTGGGCAGACCAATGCTGTGTCCCGCGTTACTGTAACAGTTGCAATTACTGGCATGTTACCTAATTTCCTATATTTAGCTAACATTATAAAGGAATGAGTGAACGACTTGCGGAAAACTTGCGGAAGGGTGGGGTGTTCAAGCTACAATAACCTTTACGATATTGTTTAATCAAAACAGAGCATTACAATCTCTAAATGCAGTATGGCCTTTTAGGATTATTTATCAACCGGAAGTGTCAACATCTGCATTCTAAAAATAAAAAGGAAACACTTCACGAAAATGAGGGCGCAACAGTGTTTTCACTAGCGTGCTTTTATTTTGAAGGCCGGACTCTCCGGCTATGTGCTTTATTACGCCAATGTTGGTCGAGTGTTACCGAGGGGACCCGAACTGTGCTGCTCCGACAAAACAGCGGTTTTCTCCCCTTCATGAAAGTCAAAATACGGGAAAGGGAAGAGAGGAAAATACAGTAGTTTCTGAGGAGAACGAGAGGCCTGACAGTTATTCTATCAGCGTGGTGTGTGTGTGAGTGTGTGTTGGAACTGCACTATAAGTTAATGAAGGCCAGTCACGTGGGTCGAAACAAAGATTAAAAACACACACACTATAGATGTCAAGAAACATTAGTTACCTTAGTGACGACGACTGCTGCCCCAGGACAATTTGTAATCTCTCCTAGGGCAGCCCTCCGTGACCCAAATGTGCTTTTACCCTTGATGGGATTCTCAGCGACTGGAACCATCTGAAAAACAAACAGTTTCACGCATAGCCCATCGTGCACTTAGGACTATTTTAAGTCAAAAGACCAGCAACTCAACTAAAGCAAGAAAAACAGCGACAAGTTTGCATTGTTCGACATAAACTAGCTAGTCTGACGCCATGAAAGTGAAACATGTAAAATATACTCACCGCAGCCGGAGCATGCACAGACGACATGATTCAATTTAAATGAACAAAAGGTAAAAGTGGGGGGTAAAAACTGAAGCAGAAGCAGCTGATAAGACGAAAGACGAACCCTGAGAGCCACAAGTACCTCACGGCGCATGCGCAGCATTCAAATATCGCAGAGTCAATTTTGATTGGACAATGCTTCAATAGGCCGCTACGGATTGGTTAAAAGTAAGGGGTTAAGGGTAGCCATTAAACAAAAGCGTGGACGCTTATTACAAATAACTGAGCTTTCATATTGAAATTTAGATGGAATATGTCAGGATGAGGGACATTTCTGTGCATGTGTGAGTTTATGTGTCGGGTGACTCGAGTGAATCGAGTACCCGATTGAGTAACTCATAACTTATTAGACATAAGAACTAGAGTCAGTACAAGGAATCAAGTTTCCTATCACTGGTAGAGACCAGACCCAGGCCTGGCTCCTTTACCAGCATGTCACGTGACCTGCGCATTGATGACGCGATGTGTTCACGGGGCACCTGACAATTGACCCTCAGTTTGAAAAAAAAAATACATAATAAATATTTTAGACATTTACCTGCAATATACTTTGTATTTATCTATTCTAGCCATCCAATGTTTATGTTAGTTTCAAGCAATTTAGGCTAAAATGGCTAACTTCCTCGAGTGGAAAAGCATTTCATTTTCATGCCTATCACTGTATGTAGATGAACAAAGATACATTATTCGTAGCAAATAAATTATTTTCAGACCAGTTAAGTGAACTTGGATCATTTCTCGCAACGCAATAATGTGCCACAGGCCAGTGGTTGGGGATCGATGCATTAGATGGATTAAAATGTGGGCTTTGGATCATCCAAGATGAGAAGAAAACATCGCCAAAAGATGCGTGAAACTCGTGTATTGAGCTGTATAGTAGTATTCTTGTTGTATATTGTTGTACACACACTAATAGAGTACACGATTTTGCCTCTCCATCTCAATTAACTGCACAGTATGGTCGACAAGGTGCAATGTTAGCTTTTACCACAAGAGTGCGAACAAGTCCCAGGCGGGAACAAATCAAGGATTCAAAATGACAAATATTTCAAATACTTCTTTTCATTAAGCACACATAAAAAATACATCCGGTTTGAAGTAATCCATATGAAACCGAACTGCATCAGAGTTCACCTGCAAGTGGACCGAGATATGAAATGGGAATTTTGAGAGAATCTTTAATGACAAACTGAACAGCTCAAAGGATTTTCACCTGTGTATTACCATATTTGACTCTTCAGGCTTCAGAAAGCACCTGAGCAAATGCCATGTGCTGTATATGGGTAAATGTTATTACAGTACTGTCATTTTGTATGTTTATTTTCATTTAATAGGTTAGATAGCAATTAATATGAATGTGTAAAAATAACAGCAGTGAAATTAAAAATATCTGTCATGAGTGAGTGTGCTACTCTGCTGCCACCTAATGGGTATTTCTGTTACAGCACACTCAGCCATCTGAGGTGGAGCACGCACACCTGTAGCAAATTAGGCTGGACTATTTAGACCGTGCAGCAAGCTGAACCTCCCTTAGTTGCCAGAGCGTCTTCTCCTGCACACCTGATTCCCTTGCCTACCGGTTTGTTCTGTACGCTTTCCCTAGCTCTGGTCGTACCTCGTTCCTACTGTGAGTAGTGGTTGCATTTCTTGTTTTCTTTTTCCTGCCGTTTGCAGTGGCTGTTGTGCATTTAGGTTTTTGTTACCGAGTTGTTAGTATTGTTCCTATCTCCTTTTGATGATAGTGATTTTTTGTTCCACCCTTTTTTCCCTGCTATTCGTGTTTGCAGTGGGGGGGGTTTTTGTTAGTACTTAGTTTTTCCTTTTTCCCGTGACTTGAGCCGGTGATTTTGTGTTGTGTACCTTTTTCATGGACATTGATATCTTGTTTGTTTGTACTTTTAATAAATCATTTTTTGTTACACGGAACTCTTGTTGTGCTGTCTGCCTTGGAATCCATTACAAACACTCGCCACCTCGTGACAATATCAACTCTTTAAGAGTTATTGACTTTTTTTTTTTTTTTTACTGTAATAGTTATTACTATGTATACGTTTTCATACGGCTAAGTTGAACTATTTACAAGAAACGTGAACATTTTAAAAGATGAAGTGGCTCATCTTTCCAATGAGTCTGCAGTTCCCGGTGGTGCGGGTCCGTGTGCTGCTGCTTTCCCCGGCACCAGTTTTGGTGACGGACCACAGCCATTCCTCTCCAGCTCTAGGAACTGAGGCGTAGCGGAACGTGGTCGTGTTGCTGTCCATCATGGTGACCCTCTGCGGGAGAGGAAAGTGTGTTCAGTTGAACTCACACTGAGTGAAAAGACTATTCCTAATGATACATCAAGTTAAGGTCATGACCTTGGATGCTGGCAGGATTTCCTGGTCTCCCTTTCGTCACCAATTGAGCTGTGAGGAGGAGAAAGAGTAAAGCGAGTATTTTCTGTCCAGCCGGGGGCAGTATGGCGAGGGGTCGATTGGAACAAGCATGAGGAAGACCAGACATCAAAAGGTCACTACCAGCAGTGTTGCCAATTTTGCGATTTTTGTCGCTAGATCTGGCGACATTCCAACCCCCCTTGACATTTTCTCAAAAGCGCCAAGGCGTCGTTGGTGGTGACAGCACGTAGTATTCTGCATTTTGTGTTCTCACCGAGCATCGGCAGGTGCTGTTGACAGGCCCGCCCCGCCCAAAGGCAGTCAAAAGCCATGATGTAGAACTCTAGGCATTGAAAGTGCAAATGACTTGCTATTACACATATTTGCCAGTAGAGTGTGCTACTCACGCACCACACTGAGTCATGTTAATGTGAGCCATAGAATAAACAGCACAACCTGTTATTCGCTGTTCAGTTGCGCTAATTAAAAAAAAAAAAAAAAATTCTCAGCCAACGTGTGATGGGAGAACTTTGAGAGGCGCTGGCCGGGAAAAAATAAGTTATTTTATCTTGATGAAATGGACAGTTTTTTAAATTAAAAACCCAGGAGCTTATTTGTAGTTCTAAACGTAATTAAGGTGCTTTTACTCACTTTTTTTGGTCTCTCCTACGAGGTTATGCTTTTTTCCTACAGCATTTTACAACATATGCAAATATGTCAATGAGGCAATGACGCCATCTAGCGACTTCTAGGACAGCCTGGAGCCACTTTTCTTACTGAAAAGTTGGCAACAGTGATTACCAGAACTTATGAGCAGAGCGGGCGAGAGAACTCACAGGGCGTCGTCTGCGACTTTGACGCACGCAGGATCAATTCCTATTGGATCTGAAGGAGCTGACCGCCCGCACCTGCCATCACCTCACTCTCACACACACAAAGGGCTTAGTTGCTGATTAGCGCCATCTAAAGGTGTGCATGCGAACGTAGAAAAGGCGCAGGCAGAGTTGGAGGAGGTCACTGCACAGGAACGCCTGCATCATGGTCATGTGCCTGAAGGCCTGCGAGAGCCTGGTGGTGCTGGTCTTCCCATTTTGATCAAGAATGTATATAAATATTACAAAAAATACTTTATATTTGTGAGAGAAGAGAGAGAAGAGAATTGAAAAAAACCATCAATCTCATCCCTCTTGTATTAATACGATACTGGTATGGATAACCTCCTCCCTGAGCTACCACCTTATCGTGGTGGAGGAGTTTGCGTGTCCCGATGATCCTAGGAGCTAAGTTGTCTGGGGTTTCTATGCCCCTGGTAGGGTCACCCACGACAAACAGGTCCTAGGTGAGGGACCAGACAAATAGTAGCTCAATAGACCTCTATGATGATAAAAAACATTGGACCACGTTTTCCCTTGCCCGGACGCGGGTCACCGGGGCCCCCCCCTGGAGCCAGGCCTGAAGGAGGGGCACGATGGCGAGCGTCTGGTGGCCGGGCCTACGCCCATGGGGCCCGGCCGGGCACAGCCTGACGAGACAACGTGGGTCCCCCCTCCAATGAGCTCACCACTCATGGCAGGGGCCAAAGGGGTCGGGTGCAGAGTGAGCTGGGTGACAGCCGAAGGCGGGGACCTTGGCGGTCCAATCCTCAGCTACAGAAACTAGCTCTAGGGACATGGAATGTCACCTCTCTGGTAGGGAAAGAGCCTGAGCTGGTGCATGAGGTTGAGAAGTTCCGGCTAGATATAGTCGGACTCACCTCAACGCACAGCAAGGGCTCTGGAACTAGTCCTCTTGAGAGGGGTTGGACCTTGTTCCACTCTGGCGTTGCCAGCAGTGAGAGGCGACGGGCAGGGGTGGCAATTCTTGTTGCGCCCCGGCTTGTGGCCGGCATGTTGGAGTTTAACCCGGTGAACGAGAGGGTAGTTTCCCTCCGCCTTCGAGTGGGGGGACGGGTCCTGACTGTTGTTTGTGCTTATGCGCCAAACAGCAGTTCAGAATACCCACCTTTTTTGGAGTCTCTAGAGGAAGTACTGGAGAGTGCTCCCTCAGGCAATTCCCTTGTGCTGCTGGGGGACTTCAATGCTCACGTTGGCAGCGACAGTGAGACCTGGAGAGGCGTGATCGGGAGGAACGGCCCCCCTGATCTGAACCCGAGCGGTGCTTTGTTATTGGACTTCTGTGCTCGTCACAGATTGTCGATAACAAACACAATGTTCAAGCATAAGGGTGTCCACATGTGCACTTGGCACCAGGACACCCTAGGCCGCACTTCCATGATTGACTTTGTGGTCGTATCATCGGACTTGCGGCCATATGTTTTGGACACTCGGGTGAAGAGAGGGGCGGAGCTGTCAACTGATCACCACCCGGTGGTAAGTTGGCTCCGATGGTGGGGATGCCGGTCAGACCTGGCAGGCCCAAATGTATTGTGAGGGTCTGCTGGGAACGACTGGCAGAGTCCCCTGTCAGAAGGAGTTTCAACTCCCACCTCCGGGAGAGCTTCGACCATGTTCCGAGGGAGGTGGCGGACATTGAGTCTGAATGGGCCATGTTCCGTGCCTCTATTGTCGAGGCAGCTGATCGGAGCTGTGGCCGTAAGGTGGTTGGTGCCTGTCGTGGCGGTAATCCCAGAACCCGTTGGTGGACACCAGTGGTGAGGGATGCCCGGAAGATGAAGAAGGAGTCCTATCGGGCCTTTTTGGCTCATGGGACTCCGGAAGCAGCTGACAGGTATCGGCAGGCCAAGCGGTCTGCGACTCTGGCAGTCGCTGAGGCAAAAACTCGGACATGGGAGGAGTTTGGAGAAGCCATGGAGAATGACTTCCGGACGGCTTCGAAGAGATTCTGGACCGGCGTCTGCGGAGGGGGAAGCAGTGCACAGTCAACACCGTGTATGGTGGGGATGGTGTGCTGCTGACCTCAACTCGGGATGTTGTGGATCGGTGGAAAGAATACTTCAAAGACCTCCTCAATCCCACCGACACGTCTTCCTATGAGGAAGCAGAGCCTGGGGACTCCACGGTGGGCTCTCCTATCTCTGGGGCTGAGGTTGCTGAGGTTGTCAAAAAGCTCCTCGGCGGCAGGGCCCCGGGGGTGGATGAGATCCGCCCGGAGTTCCTTAAGGCCATGGATGCTGCAGGCATGTCTTGGTTGACACGACTCTGCAGCATCGCATGGACATCGGGGGCAGTGCCTCTGGATTGGCAGACCGGGGTGGTGGTTCCCCTTTTTAAGAAGGGGGACCGGAGGGTGTGTTCCAACTATCATGGAATCACACTGGTAAGGTCTATTCAGGGGTTCTGCAGAGGAGGTTCCGCCGGATAGTTGAATCTCGGATTCAGGAGGAGCAGTGTGGTTTTCGTCCTCGTCGTGGAACTGTGGACCAGCTCTACACTCTCAGCAGGGTCCTTGAGGGTGCATGGGAGTTTGCCCAACCAGTCTACATGTGTTTTGTGGACTTGGAGAAGGCATTCGACCGTGTTCCTCGAGGAATTTTGTGGGGAGTACTCCGGGAGTATGGGGTATCGGACCAGCTAATTCAAGCTGTTCGTTCCCTGTATGACCGGTGTCAGTTTGGTTCGCATTGCCGGCAGTAAGTCGGACCCGTTTCCAGTGAAGGTTGGACTCCGCCAGGGCTGCCCTTTGTCACCAATTCTGTTCATTATTTTTATGGACAGAATTTCTAGGTGCAGCCAGGGCGTTGAGGGGTTCCGGTTTGGTGGCTGCAGGATTGAATCTCTGCTTTTTGCAGATGATGTGGTCCTGCTGGCTTCATCAAGCCGTGAACTTCAACTTTCACTGGATCGGTTCGCAGCCGAGTGCGAAGCGGCCGGGATGAGAATCAGCACCTCCAAGTCCGAGTCCATGGTTCTCGCCCGGAAAAGGGTGGAATGCCATCTCCAGGTCGGGGATGAGATCCTGTCCCAAGTGGAGGAATTTAGGTACCTTGGGGTCTTATTCACGTGTGAGGGAAGGATGGAACGCAAGATCGATAAGCGAATTGGTGCGGCGTCTGCAGTGATGCAGACTCTACATCGGTCTGTTGTGGTGAAGAGAGAGCTAAGCCAAAAGGCAAAGCTCTCAATTTACTGGTCGATCTACGTTCCTACCCTCACCTATGGTCATGAGCTTTGGGTAATGACCGAAAGGACAAGATCGTGGGTACAAGCGGCCGAAATGAGTTTTCTCCGTAGGGTGGCTGGGCTCTCCCTTAGAGATAGGGTGAGAAGCACTGTCATCCGGGAGAGACTCGGAGTAGAACCGCTGCTCCTCCGCATTGAGAGGAGCCAGATGAGGTGGCTTGGGCATCTGGTCAGGATGCCTCCCGGACGCCTCCCTGGGGAGGTGTTCAGGGCAAGTCCGACCGGTAAAAGGCCTCGGGGAAGACCCAGGACACGTTGGAGAGACTATGTTTCCCAACTGGCCTGGGAACGCCTCGGGATCCGCCGGGAGGAGCTGGACGAAGTGGCCGGGGAGAGGAAAATCTGGGCCTCCCTGCTTAGGCTGTTACCCCCGTGACCCGATCTCGGATAAGCGGTAGAAGATGGATGGATGGATGGATGGTATGGATAACATCGACATTTGGATCAATCTGCCCACCTTTTGCTAAGGTCCCCTGGGAGGGGGGAGGCATTTTTGCTTAGCCCCTGACACTGGCATCAACCTCTACGTCTCTGATGTTCAGTAAACAAGGTGGTAAATGTTTTGAACATTTGTTTGTTGTTTCAAGTTTTGTGTGCTAATAATTATAATATGTGACCATGACGGTGTGTTAATATCGTCTCGTTCAATGAGCACTTTGCAAATGTTTGAAGTTTATGTAAAAGTTTATGTAAAAGTTATAAAAAAGTTAATGAAGTGGCTAATTAAGTTCCATCAAAAGTGTGGTGTGTCGTCTATGTTTGTGTGTAGAATAAACAAACTTATTTATTTTTTTTTACCTTTTTCATTTGAGATTTGGACACTTTGACCATCCAGACCTCGGGCGGTAAAGGCTTGCCAGGTTGGACTTCAACAGACATTTTTACTTGTATTATGTACTTAGTTACTTTACTTATACGCTACCTTGCCGTTTTTATTACTTCAAAGTGACTTGGCCATCCAGTCGCTTGGCTGGATGGTGATGCCATAATCGCCCTAGCGCAGGTTCCATTGAAAATGGAGTCAAAGCGATGTCGCCTCCCGTATATTTTGTAATACAGTTGTACTTGCCAAGGTCCGTGGGTCGATCACAGCTTTTGTCTTGACTCAATGGTGGTAAGTAATAGGGACCAAAGGCACTATTTTCCGGTACAAAATCTGCTCTAACTTCTTTAATATTTGGGGTAGAGAAGTGAATGAGGTATCAAATTAAAGTTCAAGTCATGCTTTATCGGATAGAGTTAATCACAGACTTGATTTTCCAATTTTGAAACATTTTTGACATTGCCACTTGTAACAGAGAGTGATGTTGACCGGAGTCAAATTCATAGTGTGGTGACACACACATGGCCAATAAAGCATACGGCTCGATCCCGCACAAGCTAGTGGATGTGTCCCTGACCAAGTACCATTTCCCAGAAAAAGATCCGGAGTCTCATCCTTGACTATTACAACAACTTTAGTCTGAGGGTGTCATCTGGGTCTTCATCATCAGCATGGCACCGTCTTGAGAAGGGCATCATCACAGGCTGTACCATCTCCGTAACCCTGTTTGCGTTAGCCATGACAATGCTAGTAAAATCAGCAGAAGTGGAGTGCAGAGGCCCCTTGTCAAGATCTGGGACCCGTCAGCCCCCAATTCTACACGGACGACCTGACAGTAACCACGACATCAGTACCCGGGTGCAGGTGGGCCCTTAAAGGGCTCAAAAAGCTAATTTCTTGAGCTTCAAACCTGCCAAATCCAGGTCTCTTGTTCTTCGGAAAGGCAAGGTGACAGACAAGTTCCGCTTTGCTCTGGGGGACACTGAGATTCCATCCGTGTCTGAGAAGCCGGTGAAAGGTTTGGCGAAGCTCTTCACCAGCATTCTAAAGGACTCTGCAGCTCGCCAGTCAACCTCTGATGACCTCAGCGCATGGCTGTCTGCCGTGGACAAGTCGGGACTCCCTGGAAAATTCAAGGCTTGGATCTACCAGCACGGAATTCTGCCCCGTCTTCTCTGGCCTCTTCTGGTTTACGAAATTCCCATTACCACCGTGGAGAGCTTCGAAAGGACGATCAACCACTTCCTCCGCAGGTGGCTCAAAAATACAGGAGTTCAAGGTCACCAGAGCCAGAGAGGTCCTGCTCTACCCAGACTCCTCTGACACTAAGGTCTCTTCAGCGGGAGTGGAGGTCTGAACAGGAAGGAAGTGGCGTGCCCAGGAAGCAGTCACCCGAGTCGAGGCGAGGCTGCAGCACAACATTCTGGTGGGCACGGTGGCATCTGGGCGGGCTGGGCTCGGTAGCATTCCAACATCTTCCTACGCCAAAGCCAGGGGGAAGGAGAGGCGAGATCTCATTCAGGGGGAGGTGCGGGCAGAAGAAGAGGAAGTTCGCCTCAGCAAGATGGTGGGCATGGGCAAGCAAGGGGGCCTGGACCAAGTGGGAACAGACTGCTGACCGGAAGATCACTTGGGCAGATATGTGGAAATCGGATCCATTCCGTATCAAGTTCTTGGTTCAGTCAGTTTAGGATGTCCTCCCGAGCCCGTCCAATCTCTTTACCTGGGGCCTGGCAGACTCACCTACCTGTCAGCTCTGCAAAAAGAGGGGTTCGATGGAACACATTCTGAGCTGCTGCTCCAAGGCCTTGGCGGATGGACGATACTGCTGCCGCCACGACAAGGTCCTGCAAGGAGTGGCAGATACCATCTGTACCGCCATCACCTCAAGCAAGGCACAAAATCCCACAAAGCACTCCATCGCTTTTGTTCGTGCTGGTGAGAAGCCTCAGCCCCGTCCAAGGGCGCAGGGAGGGCTTCTCTCTACAGCAAGAGACTGGCAGCTCTTGGTCGACCTAGGACAGCAGCTGAAGTTCCCGGACATCATTACCCAGACCACACTCAGGCCAGACGTGGTCCTGATGTCCGGGGCTACCAAGCAGGTGGTGATCTTGGAGTTGACAGTCCCCTGGGAAGACAGGATGGTAGAGGCACAAGAGAGGAAGAGAGCCAAGTATGCATCTCTGGTGGAGGAATGTCAGAGGCAGGGATGGAAGGCCTGCTGCGAGCCTGTGGAAGTAGGCTGCAGGGGCTTTGCAGGGCAATCACTATATCGGGTCCTGGGTCTCTTTGGGATCTGTGGGCAGCAGAAATAAAGAGCCATCAAGAACATCTTGGAAGCTGCTGAGAAAGCTTCTATGTGGCTCTGGATTAAAAGGGGTGAGGAGTGGCAGAGTTTTGCTCCCTAGACACAAGTCGGGGGCTGATCATCCCCGGCTGGGTCGCCTGGAAGAGGGTGTCTGGACCTAAGACCCGAAACACACGATGACGCCAGGCCCGTTCACTGACAATGTGTCTAGGTTGCACCTCAAAGTGTATTATATCACGTAACGGAGAGTAATGTTGACCGGAGTCAAATTCCTAGTGTGGTGACACACACATGGCCAATAAAGCTGGTTCTTGCAAAATGATGTTATAATGGCCAAATTCACTCAAAAGTATTTTTTCCAGCCTTACCAGTCACAGGTAATCCTGTGAGATCTTGTTTGAACTGTAAACCGGTTGGTACAATTCCCTACAGAACATGAATTAGGCAGCTTCCCCGTTTTCTCCTGCCACATCCAATATGGCAGTGACATCGACATATGATTCAGCCCTCACATTACGTCTTCTGAGCAACTCGCGCTTGTGCATCAAGTCCACCTACCGACTCACTGAACCCGTGATCCACGTCAGGTTCACGATTCAAAGAGTAAATCTGTTGCTTTTTCCACAGGGTTAATACATTTATACAAATACAGTTAGAGTAACTGAAGGGGTTTCAGTGCATTGTGTACTAAATTACTACCAACTGCTAAGCTTAGACGTTTTCAAACGACATTTTTATAACCATAGTTGCTTTGTGTAGAATCATCTTGATAACCACCAGCTGCACTCAGCTCAAGGACAACGCCATATAAAATCGTTTGTTCGTGCACGGTATTTTTTCAGGAAGCCAGACACTCAGTACTTTTTCAGTAAGACATCACCACACACTGAAGGAGATAAAAGGAGTCAGAACAAGGATAGTGTTTTTTTTACTGAGACCATTGATGCTTGTTGTCATTGCTCTTTGTAAATAAATTACCCTAAGCTCAGAATAAACCTGTATTTTCTATTTCAACCCATTTGTTGCCTTCTTCAAATCAATGAACACAAACAGCCAACCCTTCAAGTATTACCTGGTTTCCATTTTAATTAAGCTAGCGGCAGCAGAGTAAGTGAACAAGTTAACAGAGACGAATACCTGCAAGTCCAAAGCTCTTGTCAGGCTCACAAGGATGCAGACAGCTAAAGTACACTGTGCTTCATTATAGTGTCCTTTGACCCCTTTTCAATGATGATAATACAAAGAAAATGGTTGATGATCTTTATTTCAGATTTTAACAACACTGGTTGTTACACAAGTCATTTTACTACAATTACTAATCAAAGGTACATTAAATTACACCAAAGCCACTACATGATTTATTTCCAGTGAGGAATGGATGGCAAAACTAGCTGAAAACCATCAGAAAGAAAAAAAAAACGTAGACATATTCTTGTTTTCTGGGCACAAAGAAACAGTCCTGTGCAACAACCAACATGAATATTATGAATGTACACTGCCCCAATTTAGGTATATTCATATCCTGAGCCACCGAGCGTTTGTCCTTTTGCATTTGTGACTTGATTCAGGTACCAATGTATTTAAAAACATGATGTTTTCATTGCGGGCAGCATGTTGGCCACACAGTCAGAGTCATTGGGCATTTCTGTGTGGAGTTTGCATGTTCTCCCCGTGCGTGCGTGGGTGGCTTTTCTCCAGGTACTCCAATTTCCTCCCACATTCCAAAAACATGCATTAATTGGCATTAATTAATTGGTGACACTAAATTGTCCATAGGTATGAATGTGAGTGTGAATGGTTGTTTGTCTATATGTGACTAGGGGTACCCCGCCTGTTGCCCGAAGTCAGCTTGGATTGGCTCCAGCATACCCTCGCGACCCTAATGAGGAGAAGCGGCATAGAAAATGGATGGATGGATGGATGGATGGATGTTTTCATTGCAAGTCAGTGTGGCGGGCAGTCTAAGGCAGAGCTTCTTAACCAACTCGTGAAAATCAGATAAAAATGTCATGATTATAGTGTGTGGCCCTTGCTTCTTATACAAAATGAAGTTAATTCTGCTGTGCCGAATAACACACAGTCATTTATTCAGTCATTCATTCATTCCTGCTACTGGAACCTTAATTTCCCTCAGGGGATCAATACACGTCTAGCTAATCTAGTCTTTGTATAGTCAAACCTTCATGATTTCAGTAGGCAGTTTGCAAAAATATGTTCAAGTAGGTACAGTGGAACCCGTTCAAGTCGACATCCCGACATAAGCGGTTGTCAACATGGTCGAAACTAGCCATTGCTTGCACATTTACTTGAGACATCAAGAGAATGAGCGCTAATAAAGGATTTGCTCGCTGACATGGTTTTCTTCCATTGGTGCCAAATGTGAATGGGTGCATTTTCAGACAGGTGGGATGGAAAGAACGGGCTGAGAAGTCCTTTGGTCCACCGCCGAAGCTCTGAAAGTTGTAGTTCCTTTCATGCTGCCCCTCCAACCATTCTTTATTTTTAGTAATTTTTAACATAACCGCATATCTGAGCGATAATGATGAAGTTAACAATACGCCACACACATCGACTTAGATGGGTCCCACTGTGTACTACAGTTTTAGAGCATTCATAGCAGTAAAGAAAAGGTGGCAAGAAAAGGTGGCAAAAAAAGGGACTAAGAATGTAAAGGGTCAGGTTTAGTTGCCATTTTGGCTCATGAGATACTCATTGTGCAACTTCTCTTGTGTGTCAAAAAGCTTGCGCAACTTCTTTGCTTGTCCTTTGCTGAGCTCCTTTCCTTCAGCGTCATGAGTGGGGAAACCCTGGGGATAGATGGACACATGTTATGTTGGTTGCTGATCATAAGCCGTAGTCAATACAAAAATGTAGAACATTCTTTCAAATGATCAGATTCATTCTAATAGTGAAATGGATATTTTCGAGTTGCATAAAAGTGTTTTTTTCTTTGAAAAGAAAAAACAGGATTTCATGTAAACGCCGACATCAAATATCTGCACATGTCCTGATGATGCCATATAAACAAATCTTATGGAAATATGTTTTGCGTCATTGCTAGCCAGCATTCAGACATGAAACTCTTGAAAAATATTCTCACAATTCAGCATTTGCAACCCTGCAAATTCCTGGATTTTTGGTAAAAAACGCCCAAACACTTTGCGCTTTGAATTTCGCCACGTCACCCTATCGTGGCGTTTCCAAAATATATGAATAACTCATGCAGTTTTGTGATTGAATACGGCCTTTATTATTAATGTATACTTAATCAAATTTTACAATTATTTTGCCTAAACGAAGCATTTTCAAGCATAAAAACGGCTAAATGAAGAAACAAATATAAGGCATTCAGAAGACGCATTAAAAGATGTGATGTATCACTACACTGGTCAGTAGGTGTCAGTAATGTTACTGTAATGTTGGGTGAGACACACAAGCACCAGACTTGATCGCCCGAACAACAGGCTTTTATTGCAGGTTTGAATGATCTCACAACAGGCACAATAATCCCTAACACAGGCTACTCTTGCAGCCGTAACCCATGCCAAGCTAAAACTCAACTCTGAACCCCCAATGTCACTTCTTGTCCGCCCCCCACTCAGCTCCATTAGCACCAGAACACATTTACAGCAACACACGTGAGCATGATTCTTATTTGTTCTTATTATGTCTACTATATTGGGGAATAGGAGTGTAAAGGTGACTGTAAGGGTGTTATTCCATGTCTAGAGGGCTCTAATTATGTTAAAAATCGTATTTACGAGGTTGTAAACAGGTTTTCTAGGCTGTAACTAGAAAAATATTCTATTTATAAATAAGAAATCCTACTTCATGGAAATTCACTTATCACGGCCGGGTCTGGAACCAATTGACTGCAATAACCAAGGGATAAAGTGTATGTCTATATTTTTTTTATCCAAAAATGTTCCCAGCAGAAATCACATCTCATTAAACTTAAGTTAGTAATAATTGCTATAGTACAGTGGTACCTCGCTTTTTGTTATTAATTCTTATGTTTCACAGAACTCTGCATGGCAAAGGCTCGTGACTTAACCCTTTTAAGCACACTGCAAGTCTTTTTCTGGTAATGTAACATCATACGCTCCACTGAACTTTTATCTCATCCTGGTTTTTATTGTTTGTACTTTTAGTCTTTATTGCGTATATTGTACGTACAGGTATGTCTTACAGTGTAAGCTATAAGAGATACCTGAATTTCCCTAAGGGGATTATTAAAGATCTATCTGTAAGGTTTGATGAAAACTGAAATGTACGAAAGCAAGACGCAAATTTCCCAAGACACCCTGTATTGTGCCTGACAAATGCTGATCACCTTCAGTTGTAAATACCGTACAGATATTGTCACCGATTCATGAAAAGATATCAATACACTACAATGTGTTACCGTTTCATCAAATTTGGAGTATTTGTCCGTTTCCGGGAGAAACATTTCACCTGGAGGGATCTTCATTTTTGCAAGCTTTGCCATCTGAAACATAAAAGCAAACAATGAACGAAGCAGGAATGATTGCAGATGAATTAACTTTGCTCGCAAGGTCAACGCTGACCTCCTGTTCTTCTTTCTTCCTGGCTGCCTCCTCTTTTTTCCTTTGCTTCTCTTCCTCTTGCTGCAAAAATAACAATAAACACATTCAATCTTCTGTTGGAAAGAATCCATTTTGCACATCCACGGGCAGGAATTGCGACATTTGCAACAGAGATACAGAGAGACTGGAAAAGAAAGAAAGGCATATTGTATGCTTTTCAGTGAAAATAATTAAAAATAAAAATCACCTGCTATGAATTTTATCATTATTATGTCTTATTTTCTCATATTATGTGTACTACATGTACTGTATTACGTAATATGAGTGCGAAGCTGACCGTAGGGGTGTACTATATTACGTAACATGAGTGCAAAGCTGACCATAGGGGTGTTATTTCCTGTCTAGAGGACTCTAATCATGTTTTTTTATGGTCTAACAACTAAAATATTTATTTTATAAATAAGGAATCCTACTTCGTGGAAATCCACTTATCACGGGCGCATCTGGAACCAATTAACCTCGATAAACAAGGGATTACTGTAATTCCAGACCGTGGCTATAATAAGGACCTTTGTTGCTCTGTGGAGCACAAACAGTTTGATGAGGTCTCACTTGTGCGGCAATATCAATATCAGCAGAAAAAAGGTCCTGATTTGTTCCGATAGGTCATTTTGATGCCAATATTCATAAGTTTAGAGACGGTCAAATGAGGTTCACCTGCAAAGCCAAACAAATACTAGAACCTCTCCTTACCTTCTTCTTCTCATCCCTTTCCTTCATTATGGTCTCCTTGTCCACCAGTTTCACCACTGTTGGCAGTCCTGCAACAGTCAAACCGCAATACTACAGGATCAAATGAAGCTCACAAGCACTTTAATAATACTGCCATTGTGTTTAACTGGTGTATATAAGAGTGAAAGTAAAGTGATGAATGTATGCAAAAATAGAACTAATTTCCAGTGCCATATAATAAATGTGGACATATTGTGGACTTACAGTACAAACCAACAATTGCTCCAAACATATGAAATACTGCCGATAAACACTAATTAGGGAGCTTGACATGATAAGGATGTTACCTTCATGATCCTCCAGTCGGACACCAAGCTCTGGTAATGTATCATTGCGGACAACGTCACAGAGCTGTAGCAACTCCATCACTAGATAAGATGAATAACAGTTATCTGCATGTTGTTATGAATACCACTTTTGACGTTACAAGATAAATCGAATGCTGAATGCTGCAGAATGCTGCACATGAACAAAATTGCTGGTACCCTTTCTGATAAAGAAAGAAAAACCTCAAAAGAAGCCATAATAAATACAAATTGATTGAAATTGTAACTCATGAAAATCAGACATTATAAGGGCTGTGCCATTGGTCCTGCTTGGAGACTGGCGCATGTACAGAAAGCCTGCTTCAATGAGGCACCAATGGAAGGGTTTACATGCAAGCGGGGTCTTGTTTTCAATCAGATAGTCTGCATGTGTTAGTTCAAACTGTGTGTGACGTTTTCATATTTTTTTTTTTTAACATTTTGTAAACGGCAAAAAAAATGTGATACATTGTAAAGCTCATGTTATTATTAATAGGGCTGTCACATGCTTATACATTTTAATCAAATGAATTAGTTTTCAAATGAATTAATCATGAATAATCACCATTTGCAACTTTATGTGAAATGTGCCCTTTTAACTCTAGTTTATGAACAAAAAGATAAATGACAGGACACAATTTATGTATTAACAGCTCCAAATGAACTGAAAATTTAAAATCAAGCTAAAAGATAGTTTTTATTCCTTAATAGTAGCAGGACATTTGAATCAAACTTTAACCGTGTTATTATGAGCCATGACGGATTGACTTAAAAAAAAACATTTAATTGTTGAATTAAAAAAAAGTTGAATTCACAGTTTTGAGTGTATATGTATTTTCTGGGATGTCCAAGCATACTTAAATGCAGCAAATTGTACTTCCGCGATAAGAGTTGTCTTTCTGTCTATTTAGACTACACTTGCACGCATAAAACAGACGTTGCTCTGATGTTCGGAGTGCCCCTGGATGCACCTCGCTGTCTAGTGACAATGAGAAAGTGTCATTCAGAGCAGGGCATGTATTTGTGAGTTGGAGACACATAGTACATGACATTGGAATTGCACTGCTGTTGATGTGTTCAGGTCAGAATAAAGTTAAAGAGCGTCAGACTCTGTGGGGACGCTATTATGCCTTCGTCTGCAGTCATAACAGAGAGGGTCGGCTTGACATGGAGTGTATGCGTTAATTACGCTAAAAATTATCACTAAATTAATGAAATTAATTAGTTACCGCCGTTACCTAGCTATACAGGTATTATACAGCCCTAAATTACTACTTATTAATATCATATATTATACTTTTTACACGATTTTCCACATTCGTGTTGGGTTCTCTTTGGTTTAATTGTATTTCCAAAATGTGCCGCGGGCCAATAACAAACACGCCACGGTCCGCGAATGGCCTCTGTGCTGCACTTTGGACACACACCTGCTTTTCTAGGTCTTCTTTACGGATGAAGTCAACTCTCGTCGACTATTTAGCTTGTTAGCTAATTAGCTAATTAAAGAGAGAAGGTGGAACTAATCGAGTTACAAGTCATTTTTATTGCTAATGTTGATTTGAAATCGGAGGAGAAGGCGTTCGCTGAGAAGGGCTGTACCGCTGAACGAGTCGTATACACACAGGAAATAATGTACTAAAAGTCGACCAATCGCAGCCTCTACGGTCCCCAAGGTTGGTTATTTTTAGATATGCCGTCAGCCTATGCAAGAAGTTTTGCGGGGAGGAGCGAGCTGGTGTACAATGTGTGCCGAGAGACAGCGCGGAAGCAAACAAGCATATGCAAGGGTCAAAATGCATGTTGAGGACGAAAAATGCTATACAGGTTGGCAGGTCTGGTTTCAACTTATTTCAGTGGCCGTTGTAAGTTCTAGCTTTAACAGAAGTGTGTGTCTTACCCTTCTGCTGTTTGGCAATTTGTCGCACTTCCTCTCGGAACTCAGAGAGGACTTTGAGGTATGGCATCACTGTGGTCTCAATCTAGAAAATGGAACACAAACGGTATCATAATATTATAAATCAGTGTCTGCTGAGCTTTGGTGACGGTCATACTTCGTACGTCAATGTCAAGCACTGTATTTGGCTCTTGTGAGACGATTGACATTTTATGGAAAAATAGCTAAACTAAATAAGCTCAAATTGTATCTAAAAGTGATGAAAACTAATGTTTTGATACTTAAAATTGCTAAATTGTGAATGCTTCGCTTAACTACGGTCGGACGTCAATGACATTCGGTATTTTTTCTTTTTTTTGCTGATATCGGACCGATATCCAATATCAGTCAGATCGAGACACCCCTACCTGTGTAGATTGAGAAATGTGGTATTTTAGACAGCAGGGCTGTTTAATTAGGACACTAATTGTGTCTAAGCTTGGAGAGTGTAGCTGTTGTGTCAGCCATTGACTAACTAAATACGTGTATGATGTTCAGTCTATTCTCTTTCATTTGTGAATACAAAAATTATGTTTTGGTGTTACAATACCGCCGTTTGAAACATTTCTACACATCGGGATGTGTCCAGGTATCAAGTCGCGTATTAAAAGCGTCTTCTTCCAGAACATTCTGACATTTATTAAACAAGTATGTTTTTATTGTATCCATATACCTTAAAAATGGACTTGTTTCAGTTTCTGTAGCTTTAGTTTGTGCCTTTGTTGGTGTAAATATTGCCCCCTCCCTCTGGCTCCGTCCCTCCGTGACACTAAAAAATGCTTGCTCTAATGATAGGCCCATCATAACTAACTAAACTAAAAATATGGTAGTTCCAATGCTGATGGTAGCACAAGTGAGTGATATCCAGGCTGATCAGCATTATTTCATGTGACTGAAGCAGGTGATCTGGCATTGCCATGGCAATGATGTCATTCAAGAAAGTAAATATACTTTGATGTTGTCCCAGAGAGGGGACATTTACATTATTATTATTATTGTCTACCCCCGAGCCGTGGGGTCCAATGATTACAGGGCACTGTTATTTTATATATTGGCACAAATAGATGATTTGAACAAGACCTAGGTTTGTGTCAGAATTTTCCAATAACGACAAGACATGCTCACCTACAGAAAAATACAGCAAAAGTGTAAAATGTGGTTGCTTCTTACGTCAACATTCTGTCCTTGTCCTCCCACTGGGAAACCAACAGACTCTGATCCTTCAATAGCGCCAAATATCTACAAGACAACAGCAATTTCAAAGTGAAATGTCTTAAAATAGATGTACATTTCCGTACAATGAAAAGAAAAACTACTAGGCTACTGTCGAGTGAAAAATCTTCTCACCTTGAGCATGTTGGTCAGATACACAGCAATACTTTCCATCAGCATGCGGTTGGGTCTCAGCTTGCTGTTCTTCTTGCTGCCGATGTAGCTGTTGCTCTGACTAACCAGCTGTCTCATCTCCTCCATGGCTGTGCGGGTATCAATGTTGTCACACAGAGCCTCATGGACGGCTGACTTTGAGACATAGAAACTGGGGAAGATGGATGACGGCTTTTAATCCTTTTCAAATTGTGATCCAGATAACCAGCTTCCTATACACGGTAGTCTTTCAAATGTAACATTATTATTATTACTAATTATTTGTAATTATTTGTAATACTGATTGACAGAAGAGGATATCAGCTTTGGCACTGGTGTCCAAAGTCCCACCCAGTGGCCATTTGTGACCCACTGCACCAAATGCACCGCTTGCCACTGCATCTCACCTACCCTTTGTTAAGCTCCACCTCTGCTGCCTCCCACTTCTCAAACTGGCCGGTGGTGTCTGTAGGAGCACGCAAAATGTCCTTCACATTTAAGAAGAATTCCTGTTGGACAAAAGCAGAAAGGCAACATATTACAGGTACTATATTTAGGATGATGACATCCCGCCCCAAAAGACATCACGTACGTTCAGGAACTTCTCATACTGGACTGCCGACTCCATCGTGTTGGGAGAGTAGTCAAGGGTATCTTTCCACGAGTGCATCAAGAAAGCTAGACGGAGCTGGCGGGCTGTGACAAGAACCAGAAAAAGTTGAAAATTAAGCCTGAAAAGATTGTTTTTCTGTAGGCTGAGCACTTTGATGATGTTTTAGTTAAGTAGTGTTTATGTAATCAGCATTTTAAATGCAACATTTTAAAAGTTTTTTTTTTTAATATAAACTTCATAAAATGGCCGCACGGTGGCCAAGTGGTTAGCATGCTGGCCACACAGTCAAGAGATCGAGAAGATCTGAGTTTGAATCGCCGTTTGGACATCTCTGAGTGAAGTTTGCATGTTTTCCTCATCAGTGCATGGGTTTTCGCTGGCTAGTCCGGTTTCCTCCCACATTCCAAAAACATGCACGTTAGGTTAATTGGTGACTCTAAATTGTCCATAGGTATGAATGTGAGTGTGAATGGTTGTTTGTCTGTAGAGAAATTTAGAGTAACTAAGTGACAAAATGTGATGACGTCATATAAATTTAATCATTAAAAATAATCGTCAGAAACTAACTGTCAAAATATGATTGATGACTTGACACATCAGATGACATCATTTTTTTAAACTGTGAGTAGAGAGGTCTTAGAGGGCTGCGGAAGGGGAGGGGGTGTGGGCGAGATTCTTGGGGGGTGATGTGTGTGTGTGTGTGTGTGTGTGACTCTTGGGTGTGTGCGGTATATATTATGAATAAGGTGGGCCTCGTTTTCCCACGGGAGAAGACAATGTGCTTGTAGTTTTAAAAAACATATCTGATGGGGGTGTTTTTTAGGAAACTATAATCAATAGCGGGGGCCTCATGGTTCACATGAGATCGTTTTAATAGTCGCGCCATTTTTGTGGGAGACACCTCTCACTGGCTGTGGAGGGAAGGGGAGGGGGTATGTGGGGGCATTCTGGGTTTAGTGTATGGAGTCTCTCAAGCAGAAAGAATGGTGGGGGTCTCATGTTTCCTGGGGAACAGGATCTGCTTGGGGCGATGAAGAAACATATCTGATGGGGGTGTTTTCTGGTAACTATGATCATTAGGTTGGGGCCCCGTGGTTCACATGAGATCATTTTAATACTCGCGCCATTTTTGTAGTAGATGAGGATTTCCTGGGCGTGATCTATGGGGGTCTCTCAAGCAAAAAGAAAGAATGGTGGGGTGCTGTCTCGGGTGTGTGAAATATATAATATCAATAGGGTGTCTCGTTTTCCCACGGGAGAAGACAATGTGCTTGTAGTTTTAAAAAACATATCTCATGGGGGTGTTTTTTAGGTAACTATAATCAATAGCGGGGGCCTCATGGCTCCCGTGTCAATAGCGGGGGCCCATGGTTCACATGAGATCATTTTAATACCATTTTTATAGTAGATGGGGGTTTCTTTGGACTGATCCGTGGCGGGGTCTTTTTTAGCTAGCTCTAATCAATACTAGGGGCCTCATGGTTTGTATAAAAAAGACAATGTGATTGAGGCTTTAAAAAACATATCTGGCACTTAAACATTCCTCCCCTATTGTATAAAATGGTATAAAAGGCAGGTGTCGACGGTAGGTTTCCAGATCACTCGCAAAAATCAGCGAACAACGTCAAGACAGAGAGTTTGAACACAGAGCCTGGAGACGACTACAAGACATCGGACATTGACATGGGCTGTTGCATGTACGTAAGTTTCATATTGTATATAATTTATCTAGGGTGTTTAGCCTGAAAGGTAAATTTTTTTTTCTACTTACAGGAGAGCTGCATCTTCACCAATTGAAGGTACGTTTTCAAATCATGTAGCTGAAAGAAATTTCTTTTAGAGGTTTATGTTTCTCAGGGTGCGTGTGTGTGCGTGCCTGTGTGTGTGCGTGCCTGTGTGCGTGCGTGCCTGTCTGCCTGTCTGCGTGTGTGTGTGTGTGTGTGTGTGTGTGTGTGTGTGTGTGTGTGTGTGTGAGTGCGCATGTCTCTCTACCTCTGAGAGAGAGAGAGAGAGAGAGAGAGAGAGAGCAAGGATGTTGATTATATAATATATATTGGGGAAAATAAAATAAATTGAGTATGTTTGATTTCCAGTGATCGATCTGACTTCACCGCCACCAGTGGCCCTAGTGTCACCGGTCCAAAACCCAATGCAGGGATTTAATGTGGACTTTATAACGCCTCAAAACCAGGCACAAGGTAAACAATCGTGTGTAGGTTTAGTTTAATACAGGATGATGTCGGGAATTAGCTCTTTATGTTTTGTGTAAATGCTGATGACTAACAAGATCCTCTCTGACACAGGATTTGCAGAGGGCGATCGCTCTACGATAGACGGGGGAGTTTGGGGACAGACTTCGGGATTCGTGGAAAACACTTTAACACCGCCGGTCCAAAACCCACTGCATTTTATTGTGGGGTTTACAAGTCCAAACTCAAGTCACGGTAAGTTAAACAAATGTGTGTCGGTTTTAATGAATTCATATTTATGTCAACAATTATCTCTGTATGTACTGTGTAAATGTTGATGAATAACAGAGTCTGCTCTGTTATAGGGATTGCGCCACTGACCCCCTCAACGCTGGATGTGACAGAGGGAGAAAACGACACAGAATTCGAGGAAAACACAGCAGAGTCCGATGTGGGACAAGAAACGGGACAGGAGGAGACATCTGACGCTGGAGTCTACAACCAGGAAAGATTTCATTATTTTCCAGATAGTGAAAGTGAATATGTTGACATGCAAGCTCTAAATCAGAGGGATATAGTCTCAGACAATGATGGAATTGAAACAGTGGATTTCAACACCTCTGTGCTAATTGTCGAACAAGTGTTCAGAAGATACATGTATGATATAGCATGTTTAAATCGCCGCATGATTGAGAATATATATAATCAACTTAGACAGAACGTTAGACGCAGGCATTCTGTCAATTCATATTCAGCTAACGCTAGACGTGCCACTCGTGAACAAAGAACACTGCCACAAAGAGTCCATCGCAGGTTGCAATTTGAAGACTAATTTTTGATCGGGTGATAAAGACAAATGGCTGAACCAGATCACAACAATTCCCCTGAAATTAGAGAGCATCTCCTCCACTTGATCTCTGAGATAAACCGAGAAAGATCCGAAGGCGGGGCTAATCAGGGTTCTCCCCGAAACAGTCCAATTCTGCCTCAGCATGATTCACCTGAAAGAGGGGGAGAAGTTTTTCTTCCATCCCCTGATGAGCTAATTTCCTTGCTCCAAATGTACAGATACCCCTGCCCCGTTCCGCATAGCAGTGCGGAATCAGATCACAACAATTCCCCTGAAATTAGAGAGCATCTTCTCCAGTTGATCTCAGAGATCAACTGTCAAAGATCTGAAGGCCGGGCTAATCAGCCTTCTCCCCAAAATAGCCCAATTCAGGCTCGGCATGATTCACCTGAAAGAGGGGGAGAAGTTTTTCTTCCATCCCCTGATGAGCTAATTTCCTTACTCCAAATGTACAGATACCCCTCCCCCGTTCCTTCGCCCGTATCGCAAAGCAATGTTGACTCAGGACCTTGGTCTCCATCAGACAGTCAGTGTTGTGATGCACTCAACAGTCAAATAGATGACCCGTGGTCTCCATCAGACAGTCAGTGTTGTGATGCACTCAACAGTCAAATAGATGACCCGTGGTCTCCATCAGACAGTCAGTGTTGTGATGCACTCAACATTCTGGAAAGAGGCCATCAGGTGGGGGGTGGGGGCGAGGGTGAACAGACAGAGAGCGTCATCAATCAGAGTAATGAGGGTCAATCCACATCTATGGGGATAAACAACACAAATAGTGCGGCTGTTAATGTTCCAGCACCTTGCACTAGTGATGACATGCATGTCACAAACCGTGAAAGATTTAATAATGTTGAGATTCGCTCTTTCCTTCGCTTTCCACCACCATCTGCAATTCCCAATTTTCGTGAATTTTATTTGAATGTCACAAATGGTTTTCGCGATAGGATTTCAAGCATGATTCACAGAGCTGATGTCCAGCCAAATGACGTTATCCAAGTTAATCTGCGTGCTGATCGTTTGCAAGACGATGTCTCAATGAGCGTGCGTTATGGAGAGGGGACAGTGTCACAATTACAGGAACTTTTAGACAGATTAGTCCAGAGTAATATGTCTGTTTTCACCGATGGATCGCTTGAGCTAATTGTCAATTTTGTGAAGGCTCCGCGGGGAGGGGGTAAGAGACGAATTGAATCATGTCTTGCGAGCGAAATTGTGAAGAAAAAAGCACGACATTTATTTGTACTCCCCAATCCCGATCAAACATGTTTTGCTGTAAATCTGGCATTACTGACAAATCCGAAGTTGACGATGATGGAAGCCATAAAGGCAGGCTGGGACATCCATACCAGAGCAGGTCTGACTGCTGATACAATGGTCACATTCGATGATGTTGTCAAATTTGAGGAGCTGTTAGCGTGTAAAATTGTTATCTTTTACCAAACGTCTGACAGAGAAAAAAACAACAACCTGGTTACATTTCAAACAGGAACACCCGAACGAGACACAATACGCTATCTGCTTTTACACAATAATCATTTTTACGGGATAAATAATATTAAGGGATTTCTAGGTGTGAAGTTTTTCTGTAAACATTGTCACACAGGGTATCAGTGTCAATATAAGCATTTCTGTGAAAAAAGCTGCAACATCTGTTGCACAGATTGTAAACAGGGTCCAATTCAAAAAACCTACTGTGCTGATTGCAATCGATTCTGTACAAATAGACAATGCTACGAACGACATCGCGAGAAAAAATGGCATCCGAAAATCAAAAAGATGGCCAGCATGTGTCAGACCAATAAAACATGTCCTAGATGTAAATCATTGTACTACACATCTATCAGAGATCCTAAAGAGCATACTTGTGCTATCAAGATGTGCACAATTTGTAAACAACCTAAAACAACATTGTCGTCTCGTAACAATGAGTTAGAGCAGACATCAGCTAATAACTCTATGATTGAAAGCGGCGAAGATAAACATGTCTGTTACATGCGTACAAAACCAATCAAATCTGAAAAAGAAATACATGAAAAAAAGATTGTATTTTTTGATTTTGAGACTTCTCAAACCACTGGAACCCATCTTCCGGTGCTTGTGGTGGCTCAGTCACTTAATGGTGAGCGCCGTGTCTGGAAGGGGCATTCATGCGCTTTAAAATTTCTTCTCCATTTCCGACAGAAAAAACATAAACAGACAACTTTCATTTCCCATTTTGGCAAAGGTTTTGATCATCATATCATCTTGAATGCTTATGTAACTCAAGGTTTGTCACCGTCTGTGATAGCACAAGGGAGTAAAATAATCCTGATCCTGGATAATGACTTTCAACTTAAATTTATTGACTCGTTCTCATTTATTCCTATCCCACTCAGAGACTTTTCCAAGGCGTTGGGATGTAAGACACAGCTTAAAAAAGGCTACTTCCCACACAGATTTACCGATCTTTCAAAAAATGGCTATAGAGGAAGCTATCCACCGGCCGAGATGTACTCACCTGACGAAATGAGTCCAAAACAAAGAGAGGATTTCCTTAACTGGTATCAGACTGTCAAAGATCAAGAGTTTGACTATGATGCAGAGTTAGTATCTTACTGTGAAAACGATGTTGAAATCTTAGCCGAGGGTGCAAGCAATTTCCGTAATGAATTCATAAAAACAACAGACTGTGATCCTTTTGACAGTGTGACCATTGCTTCAGCAGCTTTGAATGTCTTTCAAACAAAATTTTTAAAACCCAATACAATCGCGATTCCCTGTCCTAACAATTACAAAACAAACAGCAAGGCTTTCTCACATGCGTCTATACAGTGGCTTGAGTATGAGGCCTTCTCACGGGGGATTTCAATAAGACATGCTTTGAACGGAGGTGAAGTTAAATTTGGGCGTTATTCAGTTGATGGATATGGAGAGTTAAATGGAGGGAAAGTTGTCTTTGAATTTCTAGGCTGTTATTTTCATGGCTGTCCAAAGTGTTATATGGGAAGTGATGTTTCTCCATTGTCAAAGACTTGTTTTAGTGAGGTGTACTCTGAGACTTTGAAAAGGCTGGATCGATTACAAAACGATTACAAGGTGCAAACTGTGGTGATCAAGTGGGAACACGAATGGAGTGTACAGAAAAAAACAGACCCGAATGTTAAATCTTTCTTAGAGAGGTTTCAAGAACCAATTCCGTTAGATCCCAGAGCAGCCTTATATGGAGGCCGTACGGCTGCTATCCGTCTCCGCCATGTTGTCAGCCCAGGTGAGCGTGTAAATTACGTTGATTTCACATCGTTGTATCCGTTTGTAAATGCACATTTTCACTACCCATTAGGGCATCCGAAAATAATTCGAAAGGATTTTGACAGCATTGAAAATTACTTTGGATTAATACATGCTAAAGTTTACCCTCCACGTCAACTGTTTTTCCCTGTACTGCCTATTAGAAACGACAAAGGGAAATTAATTTTCACACTGTGTCGATTATGTGCACTCGTGAACAATCAAACTACTGACTGTACACACAATGATGAAGAACGGGCCCTCCAAGGGGTGTGGGTAACGATAGAAGTAATCGAGGCAGTGCGAAAGGGGTATTTTCTGGCTGAAATTTACGAAATATGGAACTTCGAAGAGAAATCAGATGTGCTGTTTAAAGACTATATCTACACTTTCCTTAAACAGAAGCAAGAGGCGTCGGGCTACCCTAGCGGAGTTGAAACTCTTCAGACTAAACAGGGTTACATCCGTGACTATAAAGAGAAGCAAGGTATCGATCTCGATCCGGAGAAAATTGTCTACAACCCCGCAAAAAGACAGATTGCCAAACTACTGCTAAATTCTCTCTGGGGAAAACTAGCACAAAGATCAAACCAGCTCTCAACCAGTCTGGTGAGCACACCGCAACGCTTTTTTGAATTTCTCTTTTCTAGCAAGTACGACATTTCACAGTTTCACTTCATAAATGACGATATTGCACTTGTTCAATGGCGCCATAATTCTAGGTGTGTCTTACCCCCAGGCGACGCAAATATTTTTCTAGCGGCGTTCACAACTTCTTATGCACGACTTGAACTTTACAAGCAATTAGATTTGCTCCAAGATCGTGTTCTGTACTGTGACACTGATTCTATCGTTTACACAAGCAGCCCCTCTGATCAATATAACCCTCCACTCGGTAATTATCTCGGAGATTTGACATCAGAATTAGATCATGGAGACTACATATGCAATTGGAGCGCTGCGGGTCCCAAATCGTATGCCTATCTCACACAACAGGGTAAGGTGACTTTACGTGCTAAAGGGATTACACAAAATTATGAAAACTGTAAAAAAATTAACTTTGACAGCCTCACAGATCTGGTAGAAGGATATCTCAGAGAGCCGGACAATCGGCGTGAAATCTCTACACATTACAATAAAATTACTCGCAATATGAAAGCCTTTGAACTCACTAATAAACAACGCATAATCAACTTCGCAGTTGTCTATGATAAAAGACGACTCCTTGCAGATGGAAAAACATTACCATTTGGTTATTAGTTCCAGGATGAAACGGCAGCAATTTCTGAAAAGGACTGTGTAGATTTATGACGGTTTGACCTGATGACTTTTCTACCCAGACCTTTTTAGAATTATATCATTGTTTTGTAATTCTATTCTGTTTTTTATATTTTTTATCATGTATTCTGTGTTTTTCTTGAAGATGTATTCTGTATTTTTAGTCATGATGTAATCTGTAGTAAATCATATATGCACATATGCTATATCAATAAACCCTTCTTCATTTGTTTGTGTTTACATCTTGATGTCTGTGAATAAAATCAGTGTTCTGGTTATTTAGGTTGCCAGTTTACAGAAACAGCAGATGCGTAACATGGAAGAAGTATATTTTGATCCTCGTTTCAAACTTCCATTCACAGCTCTCCTTGTAGGGGCAAGTGGAAGTGGGAAGTCGTTCTTTGTGAAACATGTACTCCAAAATATGAAGGATACTTTTTCCAGAGTTCCCGATCGAATCATCTGGAGCTATTCATCCTACCAACCCATGTATGATGAATTGGCTAGAGATGTAAAGATTAAATTTATTGAAGGAATCCCTGACTCTTTGACGGATGAAAATATTTTTCCATCAAATCAGCACAGTCTTTTAGTTGTCGATGATTGCATGGACGTTGGGGCGAATCATGATGAATTAATGAAGGCATTTACAATGTATAGACATCATCGAAAATTATCTGTAATCTTTCTAGTTCAAAACTTGTTTCATCAAGGAAAACATAGCAGAACTATTAGTTTAAACACTAATTATATGGTCCTTTTCAAATCGCCTCGTGATAAACTGCAGATTAGAATTCTGGCTCAGCAAATGTTCCCCGGACGAAGAGAATATTTTCTTCAGAGTTTTAATGACGCGACTAAAGACCCCTACTCATATTTAATCGTGGACTTAAGACCCGACTGTCCAGAACATTTCCGACTGAGAAGCGGCATACTTCCACACGAGTGGCCTGTAGTGTATCAGTATAAAAAGTGATTTAAACCATGTCAAAGCGGATTAAAAGAAACCTCCCCATTTTAAAAGCCCTGCTCAGTCTAAAACCAAAAGAGAGACAGGGCCTTCTAAGCCATGCATCGAAAGATCTCGTCCTGGCAGTCTGTGAGATAGCTTTGAATGTTTTGAAGGGGAACATCCCACTATCCTCCGAGCAGTACAGTAGGTTAAAAAAGCAGAAAAAAATCATCAAACTCTTTGCTAACCGTAAAACTGCCATAAAACATAAGCGTAAGGTGTTGACACAGTCCGGTGGTTTCCTTGGGGCGTTATTAGGAGCAGCAATCCCACTCCTAACCAGTTTGTTTACCGGTGGGAGATAGACACAGACCATCGTCATGGCGTCATTTAGTAAAATGTACATGATTTCCCCCCATCAACTAGAGACTTTAACCCAGAAGAAGACGCATGCAGAAAACATCAGCGAGAAAGCTCAGCATGTTTTGGAAGAGAAAATGGAACGTCTGTTAAAACAACCTGGACCGGCATACAGCAAGTCACTACATTATAACGATCTACTTGAAAAATATCTGGCCTTACTCAGAAAGGAGGAGAGTCGCAGTCGTGAAATACTTTTGAAACTACCTACTACACCCACAGAGAAAGGAGGTGAAGATGTAGGTGACTATGTCAAGGTTGAAGAGGAAGAACGTCCTGACAACATTGAAAAAGAGATTTTAGACAACATAGGATCACGCAATCGGAAAAATGCGGCATATATTCTACAGAAGCTTCGTAATTCAGACCTTCTAAGATGGAACCGTTCAGGCGAGATAATTGTGCAGGACAACCTCATTAAAGGGTCTCATATTTTTGATTTAATGAAAACTCTGACAAACCGTCGATTCCACGGACGGACCGTACCTCGCGGATGGGATACATTTTTAAAAACAATTTCTGAATTAAATATTCCAATCACAACTGTTATGAACACTCACGCACGCGAGCAATTACGACTTAAACCCTCCAATACCACGAGTGAACCTCGCCCTCAGATACGACGGAGTAAGAGAAAACGCGGGGGGAAAAAATCTGGGGCGGCATCACCGTTAGACAGAGATTATGACAGCCCGAATCTCGTTCATCAACTGTATACACCTACAGCGTCTGAATGGCGATTGTCTACACCGATCCCCTCCAACTGGTTAGATTTCACTCGATACAAATGAATTCATGCAGACTGTATGTTTTTTTTTACCAATAAAAATTTATTGGGAATTATACATCGGAGTAAGAGCATTTATTCAGAACAGATATAACACTCATTAAATAGTTTTAAAGAGCATGCTTTCTGATTACAGGTTTTAGCGGTCTTCACATGTGAAATACATTTAACATTTTTCTTGACAAACTTGGTGACAAGAGCATCATTCTTTTTTAAATTATCAGAATACAGCCTCATTACTTCTTGAAAAGAGAGTCCTTTAAAGCGTTGACAGAGGAAAAAAATAACATGGGCGCCACAAGTCGAAGAGTTGTCATCTTGTACTTGGAGTTTGTTGTAGCGTATTTCATGAGAATTTCTAGTGAGGAAAGTTATAAAACTTTCAGGATAAAATATAAAATCCGGTTCGTGGCCATAGCTGTCGAAGAAGCATGATTTGTCTTGTTCAGCTTCAATAATCATCCCCACCCAGTGTTCACCCTCACGGGTTTGGTCATGGGTGTTAACGACGAGATAGCACGGTCGTTTATCAATCTTAGTTGGCAGTAAATCACTAGGCCAAACCCCTCCAAACGTCTCGCCCAAGATCGGTCTCAGGATAGAATCTATTTGATGGTTGTTCATTTCTCCAGTTTTAGTAGTCGATCAGAACCTGACGCTTCGAGTTTATCTCTATGACACTGTCGTAACAAGCGTACACAATCAATGTCATAGTTCTCGGTAACGCCATTCTGAATCTTAAATCCAAACGGCATGTTCCATGTAGCGCAGGAGAGAGAGCTTCAGCGTCCATTTCATCGTCTCTTGACAGATTGAACAGAAACAGTGAGTAACCATTTTCAAAGTTTTCGCGGTCAATACTCAGGGGAGCGTCTCTGAGGTGTCTGTTTGTTCCCAGATAGAGATTGTAAAATTCGCGAACACTCTGATGTGTATTAAAGTTGGGTTGGTAAGGTTTCGCCGGGATAAAGCGTGAATTTACACTGAGAGAGAGGTATTCAAGATTTGCATGTTGGAACTTAAATGGGTTCAGCTCCCTTGCTCCGACAAATGCTCTGTGGTCGACAATTCCGACGACTATATATTTTGGAAGTCTACCCAGATACAAGTTGTCCTGTGAACATACACGTGACTGTGCTGGAATGCTAAAATTTTTAACAACAACACGACTTATCGGGTAAATTGCGTTGGATTTCATTAAAGCGGCTGAATGTCCTAGCATGACATCCGGCGAGACTTGCACCTTTTTCACAAAAATGCTAGCACTCAGAATGTTTAAATTGAACTCGTCAGCTGCAGCGGACATCAGTGTAAAAGCACTTTTAGCCTTTACAAGTTTCAATCGCACATCCACATTGTTTAGCAGGAGTCTTTCGGAAAAAAAAATGTCACTGTGCAGGGGACCAATTAACTCGAATGGTCGCGAACCACGAGTGAAGCTTGTACGCTTGATAAGGCCTTTGTTGGGGCCCCCAGGTGTCGTGTCAATTGAATCTAAATCATCGCCATCGTCTTTGTACCACAGACCTGCTGAAAACTGACTCTCCAATGTTTGTCGTGAAAAGTTGAGGAGGGTTTCAATAATAGATCTGTAAGGATGAGTTGCGGATGAAGAGCTAATGAGAACATCGTTCAGACTGACATCTACCTGTGAAAATATAGTATTTAGAGGGTACTGTATTATTCCACAGTTATCAGCATTTCCGAGATTAGTCCCATCGGCGTTTGTAATCTTGAGGCGTAAATAGAGTAGTGTTGAGTTTAGATCTAGATAGAAACTCCCGTTTCCAGGTATCAGGAAATCTAACACTTCTTGATCAGCAATAGAGTTCAAAGGATGGATCTCTACATAATTGGTCTGATCTATAGATAGCTGTGTCATCGGAGGAGCAAAGAGGTCGAGCTCTGATTTGGTGCACTCTGACGAGAGGTGATGTGTAAGAGACATGGTTAAAATATATCCCCTCCGCCTCGTTGACTTTTAACTTTCCGGTGTATTTTCGATGAGGTTTTACGTTTCTTTTTTGGTATAGCGTGTGATAATGCTGCTAGAGCTCTTTTTCCTCTTCCACGTGCTATTCGTAGTAGTCCCGATCCGTCCTGAGTTTCGTCACGTCGACGATTGGCAATATGGCTGGTTACAGCTCCAACAACATCAGATGCTATCCCTCTCACAGCAGATTTCAAATGCGGCCTGGCAATATTAGCTCCACGTTTAAGAAGAGGCAAGACGAATCTGAATGCCCTACTCAGCATAGAACCAAATCCCCTGCCGTAAAGAACCGGGGCACCAACAAATCCGTTGAGTGATCCGCCTCCAGCCTGATTCACATAATAATCCACAAATCTTTGCGAATTCATTCTGCGTTATTCTGTTGAATTCAGATCAAGATCTTTGATACCGGTCTAAAGTGTAGTTTGCAGATGGTCTTCCCGTATGTGAATCGAATCGGGGTATTTAAATCTGTTTTTAATTCAATCTGGATGTCCTGTATGCGCTGTTTATTGACAGGAACGTAGTGTAAGCGGTTGTAGGAGAAAGTGATCAGATCACCGTAAGATCCTTCCTTTTTAACAATTCTTAGAAGGGGAACAACATAGTCTCCGATATGTTGTGCTTCCACAATATTGGTATAGACGAAAAAATTATATTGACCGCCGTTAATATCGCAGGGATATTTACTCACGGGATTTCCTTCTGTTTTAATCCATTGACCGGGTTCAAAACCCAGCATGTAGGACAGCGGCGCTTCGAACTTGATAGAATATTTAGCACTCCCTAATATATAAATTCTTCTGTTTATAGAATTGTAATGAAAAATTAGATCAATGTTTACTGACTTAAATAAAGCATTTATCTCCCTCAGTATTAGATCAATGCTGTCATAATGTCCCCTAGGAATTTTCATATACATTGGAGGATTCGCTGGCTTCGAATGATCCAATAATTCATAACCATTCTCACCCCCACGTATATTATTCCATGTATGACAATACATAATTTCAGCTAAAGCGACCTCGTAAGCTCCATCCAGCTCTATAGGTTGTGACAATGTTGTCATATAGTTCGAGCTGGTATTGCTCGGGAAAATGTCATTACAGGCATTCGACGGTAGTGTCACGTAGAAAGACTCTCGTCCTGTCATTGTGCTGTTTCCTGGTCTTTCTTGTTTCTCTTCTTCCTGAGCTCAACGACCTCGTTAGCAGCTAGCCAAGAGTCGAACTGACGAGGCCACCCTTGCCACCGGACTAAAACCATCTTCTGACCATTTTTAATTTTCCGGTCTAAAATTTCTTCTATGCGGAAAAGAGTGTCAGAACCAATTATCACTTTCTGCAGTTCTGGTTCATAGAATGTCCCATTCAGAATTTCACCTCTTATATCCCTTAACTTATAAACAGGGGGGACTCTGGGGATACGTTCGTTCACTATAAAATATTCATCGCTGAATGACTGTTCATACATTTTATCAAATACTCCACGGTATTTTGAAATCCGTACAATGTCTCCTTCTTTGAATTTAAATACGGATGGTTTTGCGCTCAGAGATAGTGTCCCATATAAATTTTCAAACACTTGCGAGGTCTTGCTAGGGGTTACCTCCGCAGGTTTCATTTTTATTCCACTATGATAACTGTTGTTATAGCTATCGAGTAAATCTTGAATTACGTCTATATACCTACGAGTGTTTTTTGCAGTGAAGTACCGCCACATTTTTCCCTTCAACGTACGGTGAAATCTTTCCACCACTGATGCTTTCAGTTCACTTCCTGTTGCAAAGTGTTGAATGTTGTACTTCTTCATTAGTTTTTCAAAGAGTCGATTAAAAAATTCTTTCCCTGAATCCGTTTGAATTTTAGCCGGAATACCACTCTGGTCTAAAATTGAAGCAAAAGCCTTTGCAACTTCAAAGGCTGTCTTGTTTTTCAGTGGTCGTGCATAAGCTTTCTTGGAAAATACATCTATTACTGTAAGCAGGAATTTAAACCGATCATTGTCTTTAGACAGAGCACTCATATCACAAAGATCGGCTTGAAATTGATACAAAGGACGAGGAACAAAAACACGATTTCTAGCATAAGTTTTTCGTGCCGTTTTGTGTAAGGTATATGCATCCTGAGCTGACAACCAGTCTCGCACTTCATCCCCGCTAACTTTTTTTCCCGTCTGCTCTTCGACAGCCTTTTGAAGTCTTTCAACCCCACCATAAGATCCAGCTCTTGCAGGATCATAATATATACTCTTCAGCATGCGTTCTGTCTTCTTTGAAGCCATGTCTACTAGTGAACAGAAAAGATCATACGACAATGTTTTGACTTCGACTTTATTGATGACCACACATGATTAGTGATTACACAGTTAGTGATTACAATACATGTTTTATATTAAATTATTTTTTTTTTTCAAAATTGAAGCGTGTAAAGCATGTAATACATTTAGCAACTGATCAACATCAACTTTATCTCCATTCTTCAGTTTACACACCGCTACATCGACTACATAGGTATACAAGACGTGCATGAGACTAGAGTTGAGACTACACACAGAAATATTCCCGATAATGCCCCGTAATGTTGCTTCAAAACCATCGCTGTTTAAGTCTGACCCGAGATACACCAGATTCTCCCAGTGGTCTAAAGGACCCTTATCCCTTACAATGGCCATCACTCTTTCAAAACGCTCCAAGTCTTTTGTATCGACATCCCCGCTTGCCAGATATAACGATGCATCATTGATCCGATTAGCAATTGCATGTTTTAAAAGAAAACTGTCAACTGGTTTAGGGGGTGGTTTAAAATAATAATTTCCCATTTTGATGAATCAAGGATTCCAGAAACCGAGGAAACGCTGCAGCAGATCTTCCCTATCCGTGTCGTCTTCTATGTAGGCGCGCCTGATCTCTGCAACTTTCTCCAGAATGTTTTCTTCAGGCTTCAGATCGTAAAGAAAAGCCTCCGCTGCTCCTTCCACTCTAGCATCCAGTATGTCTAACCCAAGTAATTCCAGTGTATACTTGAGAGCTGGAAGAAATTCCCATGTCATCAGATTCTCTGTTAACAGTTTAAAGTTAGTGTTGAAATATCCAGGTTCTGGAGGATAGAGACAGGGATGCTGACGTTGAGAAGGGTGATCGACTTCACAGCCGTAACAGTCTTTTTTTATCTGCTCCTGCACCACCACTTGCACGGCACTAGCCACGCACGCCTTTACAGTGTCTAGAAATCCGCCACTCGCCGCTATCGGAGACTGAGGCGCGGGCGAGTCTGGAGGCGTCAGGACCGCTTTGTGTGCTCCTACGGAGTAGACTGGAGCAGGCGCTGCCTCTTCCCCGCTGTCATTATCCCCCCAGTATGGACAGTAGGATGGAGGTCCGCATGGTAGCTCGCCATGGCTCTGTCCATTGTCGAGGGATTGGGAAAAACAACCGACTGTATACATCGGTGAGCCTTCTGGCACCTCTCGCTCAGTCACCTTGGGTGGAGAACCGGAGCTGGCTATGGATCCTCCAGTGATCCGACCAGGGGTGAGCGCTATGTCCCCCTTCACCATGCACGCGTAGGGATCGGTCTGGTACTCTTGCGCTTCACACGTCGTGACAAGGGTCGAATCATTCTCATGATAGCGGTGGAAAAGTGGCCTATACATCTCAGCGTGTCCTGAAGATGTCTGAGAAATGTTTGACAGCCAGTTGAGAAGCTCTTCATCCCGGATTTCATAGCTGCTGCAGCTGGTGCTGCTGCTGCCGACGTTGTTTCCAGCAAGAGAGGTCAGAGCGTTGTCCGAGGAAAAATCAGCCATGATGAAGTAAAGTACTTTCTCTATTCCCACTTCTTCTGTATTTATATTTTAAAACGAGTGGGTGTGTCTGGTAGGCCGGTCTGAGAGGCGTGTCTTGTAGATGGAGGGCCTAGTGGGAGGCGGGTCTGGTAGGAGGGTTCTGGTGGGAGGGGTCAGAGAAGCAGGACTGGGAGGTCTGTGTAGAAGGCGGAGACCCGCATGCGTGATTACGCGGAATCAGTCTCCAATTCAGAAACATAGCCTCTCCCGGCCAATCCATCAGCCTCCAGTTCTCTGTCAAAAACGGGGTTCAGATTTATCCGCCTTTTAACACTAGCCAGCCTCTGTCTTCCAACACCGCCTTCAGCTCGAGTGGTTAACCTCTTCTCCAGCAGGTCATGCCTCCGCTTCACACTATCTTGAGTGAAAAACAAACTCATTTCTTTCAAGAGATCACCCAGCTTTGGGAAGTCTTCCACCTTGAACGCCAGGTGAATTGGGAAATGCCGCTCTTTCTCCATAACAGTTCTTGGTCTGACACTATTAGCATCAGAGGAGCCATATCTCACCAGCAGCCAGATGTGTGATCTCGAACAATCGACGAAAAAAGATCCCTCCCCTTCACGCTGTAGCGAATCCGTTCTCACCGCTACACTTGGCGGCATTCTCGTAAGTCCTACTTCCCCTTCATCATGCACATGCTGCATGTAATCGATGAAATCTTGAATGGAGCTCTTCAGTTTTTCAAATTCAGTAGAATAAATTCTCAGCTGCGTAACCTCTGGTTCCATATATTCATAACTGTATAGATCCACAAAGGGAACTACTCCCATACCTCTAAACTCACTAACCACCAGACGTCCCCCGTCAAGATGCAGACTCTTTTTCCTGAACACCGCCATTTTTTTTTTTTTTTTTCTCCAGCAGTCACTCATAGTCTGACTGAAACACTCCTCGTTATATAAGACATCTCATATATTTCCACACCCCCTCACCACCTTAACCACGCCCATCAACCCTCCTCTAGAATAATAGCCACATTCTAATGTAAATAACAAAGTCACGCCTCTTCCTTTTCCCCACACCCCCTCACCACGCCCCTCCCAAATGATGTCATCTGATGTGTCAAGTCATCAATCATATTTTGACAGTTAGTTTCTGACGATTATTTTTAATGATTAAATTTATATGACGTCATCACATTTTGTCACTTAGTTACTCTAAATTTCTCTGTCTGTATGTGCCCTGCGATTGGCTGGCAACCAGTCCAGGGTGTACCCCGAAGTCAGCTGGGATAGGCTCTAGCATACCCAAACGACCCGAGTGAGGACCAGTGTCATACTAAATGGATGGATGGAAACTTCATAAAATACCAAGAATGTGCAGTGTACTAAAAGGTTGTCCTCGGAGATCTAAAACATTTTCTATGTATACACAAAATGCCTCTCACTCTCAAATATTGCTGGGTTGCAACCACGTGACCTAGAGGCAGTTCACATCAATTCTGGCATGACACTTTTGGGGCAAACATTCAGTACGTCTGCACAATATTTTGCAGACTAAAGCCAATAATGTAGCATGTTGTTATTATTTCCTCAAATTGCGTGAGTGTGCATGGTGTGTTGCATGAAGACATAAAATAGATGATTGAACAGCAGGGAAAGACTATCTTCTGCATCAGACATAATTTAAATAATGCTTCTAACATGCCTCTTGCCGTTCTTACACCAAATCAGTCAGCATGAATACTTTCGTGTATGTGTCCTTCATCGTTTCGCTGCACTGTTTGGCAGAGTGTCAGCTCCATTGTCAAGCCCCTGAGCTTCCAGGGTGATGGTGTGTGTTTGCTGTTTCAGCTGTTTCAGTTTTTCTTATTGCTGTTTGAAATTCTAAAAATATAAATTATCAAGTAAAAAAAAAAAAAAAAAAAAAATCTGCAATGATTTTATAAGATTAAAGTCAAAATATTCCGTACTATTATCAGAAACAAACTAAACAATGACTAAAGTCATACATTTTTGGAAAATTAGGTTGTATAAAAAATTATAATGTTACGAGAATAAAGTCAAAATATTGTTCGAATAAAGTCATATTTATGAGAAAAATTTACAGAAAGAAAAAACAGAAATGGAAAAACAGCTTTAATTTTACGAGAATAAAGTCAAAATATTAAGAGAGAAAACTGTATTCTTACGAGAACGAACTTGTAATATTATCATAAAAAATAATGTCATTTTAGTAGCAAAGAGTTGAAATATTAAAGAAAAAAATAAGTTATTTAAAAAAAAAAATCATATTATAAGAATAAGAAACAAAAAAAAATTAAATTGTAACTTTTCAAATTAGGTTTTTAAAATTTTTATAATGTTATGGAAATAAAGTCAAAATATGGAAACAAAGTCATAATATTGCATAAATAAAATGTATGGAGATTATTTAGGAAGACAGTTGAAATATTTGGAAAATGGAAAAAAAACAAAGAGCAAACTTCAAACCAATAATTTGCATTTTCACTGATATCACAAAACTGAGATGCGTTTTTTTAAAATCTGAACTATACAGTATCACTTCTTCACATATCTACATATGTTGCTTTAAAACAATATCAAAGCGGTTCTTGCATGCTTTCATTTTTCAGTATGTGGCCCTCGCTGGAAAAAGTTTGGACACCCCTGCTCTCGGGGATGATTCATAAATTATGATTCATATTTATTCGTGGTCAGCAATCAGCTGACACAATAATAAACTCCTCTTTTTAAGTCAGTTCAATTCGTATCATAAACATGTCCTGACAAAATAAAACCATCCATAGCTTCCTACTCTCTGTTTGATGGAACACTGAGGCTTAATTGCAAGAATCAGTGATTTAATGCACATTGTACAGTTACCTCACAGATGGACTTAAAATGAATCTGTAACTGTTAATACTCCAAAATTATTCCAAGTAAATCTTTTAAAATCACTAGCTATGATACATTTTTCTTGCTGGAGTGGCTCTCGAGTAAATACATTAGCTTGCTGGCGTTTAGATTTACTTCAGTTATTTTCAACAAGAAGAAAAAAAAAAGAAGAATTTTCTCAGCTAAAAGTGTGTGGTACTAATAGGAGAAATACATGTCATTGTGTAGTTGTCACACCATGTAAAATGTAGGTGCCAAAAGAAGAGCCAGAAGGCTTACCTGTATTTTTGGCCAAGGCCTCCTTAATGGTGATGAAGTTCTTCAGAGATTTCGACATCTTGCATCCTGCAATTGTCAGGTGACCGGTGTGCAGGAAGTAGCGGACCCAGTGATCATTCTCGAAGAAAGCCTGTGAGGTGGGGGAAAAAAAAATGAGTGTACTCATCAGCAATGAACTGCTGCACACATGTGCTACTCAAGTTTTAATATTACAGATAAAAACAGTTTGCACTTTTGTACCTCCGACTGAGCCAACTCGTTGTCATGATGGGGGAATCTGAGATCAAACCCCCCACCATGAATGTCCATGGACTCTCCCAAAATGGAGCCAGCCATGGCAGAGCATTCAATATGCCAGCCAGGCCTTCCCTGTTGCAAAGAAACCAACTATCAGCATGTAGAATCTTTCAATTACAGTCATCCCTTGTTCATCAAGGTTAATGGGATCCAGACCACACTTTGATAAGTCAATTTCCGTGAAGTAGGGTTGAATATTTTCATAGTTAGAGCATAGAAAGTCTGTTTAGGACTTTGTAAATACGGGTTTTAACATTCGAGCCCTCTAATGAAATAACACTCCTATAGTTAGCGTTACACTTGTGTCACCCAATGTAGTAGACATAAAAGACATAAAATAAGTAATTTAAAACATAAATAAGACACAATATAGATATTAGCATTGGGAAAGTCGTATTACTGTATAATTCCTTTACTTCCTGCAGTGGCTATTGTCTCATCAATGTATGTTAACTGACACCTCGTGACCAATGTAGTCATACTACTGCACATAAACAATATGTATTTGAAAGCCTCTTCTGAATGCCTTATGTATTTTAGCAAATTTTTAAGAATTGCTTAATTATGCATTTTTTAAAATACTGTAATAGGCCATCGCCAACCATGAAACAGCATAATTGATTAAGATATTAAGAAAAACCGTGATAGAGTGAAGCCGCAAAATTCGAAAAGCCAAAAGGCTAGGGACGACTGTATGACTTTTAGAGGAAACAACCACCATCGACCTTGCACATTTGAAAGGATTCAAGCATGTCAATATTGCACCTAATTTAAGTTTGAACTCTCACCTTTCCCCATGGAGAGTCCCACGAAGGCTCTCCAGGCTTTGATGCCTTCCACAAGGCAAAGTCATTAGGTGATTTTTTTTCACTCAACCTGTCAGCAGAAATGCTCAAATCACCTAAAGAACAGAAAAAATATACCAGTAAATAATACAAGAAAATATCTATCCAGTAATCCCTCGTTTATCACCGTTAATTGGTTGCAGACCCGACCGTGATAATTGAATTTCTGCTAAGTAGAATTCCAGATTTGTAAATGAGATATTTTCGTAGTTAGAGCATAGAAAACCTGTTTACCTTCTAAATACGGTTTTTAACATTATTAGAGCCCTCTAGACATGAAAGAACACCCCTATAGTCACCTTTACAGTCGTACTACCCAACATAGTAGACATAAGGGAAAATAAGCCATTGAAGACATAAATAAGACGTTTGTTCGTGTGCGTTGCTATGAATGTGTTCCGTGCTACGGGAGCCAAGTGGGGGGGTCGAATGGAAGTGACGTCGGGGTACAGAGTTTAATTTTAGCATGGCATGGGTTACAGCCGCAACAGTAGCTCGTGTTTATTATTGATTATTGTTCCTGTTGTGAAATAATTCAAAGCTGCAATAAAAGCCTGCTGTTCCGGCGATCAAGTCAGGTGCTTGTATGTCTCACCAAACATTACAGTAACATTACCGACACCTATTGACCAGTGTAGAATACGACATATCATCACGTCGTCTTTGAACGAGTCTTCTGAATGCCTTATATTTGTATTGTAATTCATTTAGCCATTGTTATGCTTGAAAATGCCTAACTGTACCAAAACAAATGAAGAATTAGCTGAAATATGCATATTTTTGGGCTCATAATAGGTCGTACTGAACCACAAAACAGCATGATTTATTAATGAATATATTTTTGAAAAACCATGACAGCGGGAAGCCACAAAATTCAAAGTGTGAAGTGGCAAAGGAATTACTATACATTATAATGCGTAATTTATTTTTTTCAGTACACAATAAAAAACAAAAAATTGTTTTGGACTAAAAAGAAAAAATTTAACAAAATCATAAAATTTTTTCTCTCTGCTCAAATTTTTGTACAAATACATATACAGTAAAACCACATAAATTCTAACATTGTAGACGACAGATTCCCAAACATGTAATCATGCACCTTCTCCTTCTTGCAAGGCCTTCTGATCTCCAACTGCCTCTGGCACCAGTTTGGCATACGAGTGCTGTGGACTTGTATCAAACTTGGCTGTGTTAAAGTAAACAGAGCCATTTGATTCATATCTGAAACAAACCCATTAGAAGTTACAGTGAGATTAGAGGTTCAGTATTTGTGGTACAAGTCGAACAATCGTATTCCCTTCTTTACCCGTAGCCGTTTGAGACAATCTTCTTCACAAAGTCCACAATCTCTGGCACATATTCACTAACACGAGTAAGGACATCAGGAGGAAGAACCTGGAGAACAGAAAGATCATTTTAGGAGAGTATATAAATAAGAACTAATAACTAATTTTGTTACTGTAGTTGCAAGATATGAAACACACCAACTACAAGAAATGTTTGACATCTCTGCTTGCCTACAAGGCTTTCTCCACCAGTCACATTTTGCTTGGTGATCAAATACTAGTTTCCCTCTATCAAATACAAATTCATTCATAACCTTTATTTAATGTGTTTTTATATTTTTTTTCTTTGATTGTTTTGACATTCCGTCGCTGTCTGTTACAATATATCATTGGTGTGCAGATAGCACCAGCAAGGCCTTCTCTGCTGGCCTAAACACTATCAGAAGCACTGGCCTATATTTACAACTTAAATTTTAGTATTTGTAAATCATATTTATTTTTTCAGTCTATTATCTTCATTTTGTAGCCTGTCTTTTGGCTGCACTGCTTCCAGTATGTGTATGGTAGATTTTTTCTTTTTTTGTCCAATTAGATTTCAGCTTCTATGTGTTTGTGTAATCTGCACAAGGCCTTCAGAATCAGTAGTGCTGGCCCATATCACTTAAACACTATTAGCAATGGGGCTGTTTCTTTAATCAATCAGATTGCTGATTCACCTCAGCTGGTCTACAATAATAGCAACATTTTCAGTCTTCTGATTAGTTGATCAGAGCAAAACTGTTGGACAAGCCAAGTGATGCCCACAACGGCTGAAGGGGGAGGAAAAATTGATATCTCTGGTGAGTAGATGTTTTATTTAAGAGTTTTATGTTTTCATCATGTTATGAGATAAATATTCATTCTGAACTGCTCCAGATGATGTTGTAGTGTAGAGGTTTGGAGTTGTCTGAACCCTTTATCCTCGAGCCGTTCCATTTACACTTGTTACGTTTGGCTAAGTGTCAAATTAAAAGCACTGTAGCGATCGCTGGTGGCAGTTAGGTGATGCTCAGAGTTACTAACAGAAATGTAAGTCAGGCGTATCGGTGATGATGTATTTAAGTCGTCTACGTCCCCACTGAATGCCCAGGTACGAAATTCACCGCCCACTACTGCAATAAATGTACCACTAAAGTTCTGGACTCTTTGTAAGGTGGTAAGGGGATCAAATACTTATTCCCCCTCACTGTATATATCAGAAGTGTCTAAAGTTTGGCCCAGTGGCAATTTGCAACAAAAATAGAAAAATCTGCAGTCATTTTACAAGAATAGAGTCAGAATATTAAGAAAAATAGTTGTAATCTAATGAGGAAAATAATTTTACGAGAAGAACGTAGTATTATGAGGAAAAATAACTTCATCTTAGTAGCATAAAGTTGAAATAGTCAAGAAACGTCGTAATATTACGAGAAACAAACCAAAAAAATTTAGTTGTCATTTTTGGAAAATTAGGTTGCAGTTAAAGTTACAAAGTAACAGTATAGGACAGTATAGGAACAATATAGGAATAAAGTCATAATGACGAGAAGAAAACTTACAAGAAGAAAGATGAGATAGGAAAAAAAAACGCAGCAGAAAAAAAACCCATCTGTAATTTTACAAGAACAAGTCAAAATTTACAAGAAAAATAATGTCATTTTAGTGACAGAGTTGAAATATTAAAGAATACATTTTTTTTTAAGTTGTAATTTTATGAGAAACAAAATAAAGTTGTATTTTTAGAAAATTAGGTTAGGAAAAAGTTTAAATATTATGGGAATAAAGTCCAAATATGAGAAGGAAAATTACAAAAGCTATTTGAGAAGAAATAGAAATGTTTGGATAATTAAATACAATTTTTAAAAAATGACAAAAATGGGAAAAAATGAGCAAAGACCAAAGTTCATAGTAGGCTTTTTCACCTATATCACAAAGTTGAGATGCAGTTTTTTCTTGAAATATGTCTCACTTCTTAGCATATCTACATGTGTTACTTTATAAAATGTCAAAGTGAACCTTGTACCCTTTCATTTTTCACTTTGTGGCCCTCACTGGAAAACGTTTGGACACCCCTGGGATCTATAATCCTCCACTTGACCTAGCAGACTGTGTTGTTTTTCTTTCATTCTAATGTTATTCATATTCAATACAAATACAATTTGAATGATTATCATTTAATAGGAGTATTGATTCAACAGCAGAATTCATCTGTACATTGAGAATTTGGAAATAAACAAAACAAACAAGACAAAAAACACCAGCTACTGTAATTTTTGTCGACATTTCACATTTTCACCTGCCCCTGCTACTTACATTCAAGGCCTCCATGTCTTTGTGGTACTCTCCCTCCCAATATTTAGGCAGAATTGAGAAGATGGAATTGTCTGTCACTTCACTTCCGAACTGACTGTCCAGCCAGTCAGACAGCAAGTCCTTGGAATGATCCAGCAGTGCCTAAAGCAAAAAATCAGTTGCTTGGAACTATTTTTTCCATGCCTTTTCATGTAGAACACATCAAAATACTAACGTCTAAAAGTCTAACGATGTCCAAATCTAAAAATAGCCGACCGGTAAATATATTGTCTGATATTTAAAATTAAGCTGTCTATACATTTGTGGTTATAAATATAGTTAATAACTCACTTGGGCCAGAGGTCCCACCACTTCATCTGCTGCTTTGCTCTCCATCGCTGCCTGCAGAGGCTGCAAAGCGGCAGTGATGGCGACATCAAGCCTTTCTAGCATTTGCTTCTTATCTGGGTCGGTAGTGGAGTTCAGACGGGCCCGAAATGGCTGTAAGGATTGCAAGTAAGCAGGGGAAGCCATTTGAATCATACAGATGACGCAAAGCCACTGTCAAACCTCCTCAGTTGTGCAATGACTTGGATTTTTAATTTCAAAAACACTGGAAGGTCTCACCACTTGGGCAGTAAGCACATCCTGCAGTATTTCAGAAGCTTTGGGTTGCTTCTCTTTGTACTGGTCCAGAAGATAATTCTGACGTGCCCTTTTAATAATCTGATACAAACAAAAAATGCATTCATTAGGGAGTAAGTATACTGTACAACAGACACAATTCCGCCTGAGGAAAAAATCCTATTTCTCCAGCTTTTCGTGTTCCTTCTTCCGGATGTTGCGACATTTATCACCACCGCTGTAGCAACAAATCAGCACGGATCAAGCAGAGTCAGCCGGATTAAAAAAAAGTTTCACAATTCACGCCACATTCGGGAGAGGATTTGAAATTTGTAAGAATTCCATTCGAATACTTAGATTACATTTCAAACCTGTCTCAAACCTATGCATATATATAATACACACACACACAAACACACACACTTAACTATTATTACATTTGAATCACAAACCAAACTCTAGCTTCTTACTTTGTCATCTATGTCTGTGATGTTCATGCAGTAGAAGACGTCATACATGAAGTAGTCCCTGAGAATCCTCCGCAGAATATCAAAGGAGATGTATGATCTGGAGAAAAGGTCAACAATTAGAGGCATATTGCACTATGAAGGTATGCGACAGCTGGAATGCTTTTTTACAGTCATCTCTATACCTGGCGTGTCCCATGTGGGAGGCATCATACACCGTCGGCCCACAGCTGTACCAGGTAACCTTGTTCCCATTCTGAGGAACAAATGGCTCCTGAAATATTTCAGAAGATGGGACATTAAAATATCATTGTCTGTGTTGATATCGTCACTGGAATGGTATGTAGCAGTTGCACACAGTGACGGTCCCCGCCCAAGCTACTTTGGTGGCAAATGAAGATGATGGAGAGTGAAACTCAGTTTCTCATCTTCACTTAAGTGACCAAGAATGAAAATGAATCCACTGCTAGGAAGAAAAACACACTAATACATCTAGGTCAAGTATTACTGTCTTTATCTTACCTAAATTGACAACCATATCCAAAGATTATATCCAATTCAATGCATTTGCATGACAATTAGCTATGAAATTAAATAGTTACTTAAACATGTACGATATTTAAAAGTTTGATGATGGCAAAAATGTTATTCCTGCAACTAATCACATTTCCATACCTTTGCTCTGGTGAGGCTGTTGTAGAGTCTAAGCTGGGGAACATCCGTCCCAGCTGGTGGAGACCACTGGGGCTGTACCCTCTTTCCTTTCCCTGAAAACAAATTGTCAAAGCATTAAACGGGGCAAATGCAAATGAGCTATGTCGAACCTCGTACAGACAAGGATAGGGAAAGATGTAGAATTGTTGCTATGATATGGATATCATTATGGATAGAAGTAGAACACTGAAAGTTCCTGTGAAGTCCCAGCACTTTGCCGGCCTTAATAACAAAGTGCACTGCTTGGTAAGGATGCAAAATGATCCGAGTACTTCCAGGAACAGAATCAGTGACTTTAAAGTATTCCATTTTGTTGGTTAATAATTTTAATTTCATGGCCCAAATGACCAAGTAACCAATGTATGCACGTTTGGAGGAGATATAACACACTTCATCACATCCTACAGTCTGTCCTGCAGGTGATGATGGCTTCCTTGCAAGTATCCTGTAGCGTTTCCACAAAACTGCAATCTGTCGGTGTCGCATCATTGGCCATGATGCAAAATTCCTCCAGCCAGAAGAGAGATGTTCAAAAATTCAGTTTCTGTGAATGTGTGGACGGGTAATACTGAGCTTTTTGGGTTTTTTGTCATGAAAAATGTGTGACATTAGCTGATGTTTTTAAACCTTGTTGAACAACAGATCATGAAGTTGGTTTCATTTCAAGCCTGCAGGGAAGCCCATGCGCACACTTCCTCTACAATAAGTTACCCAGCATGTCTTGCGGTTATACATGATTATAAAATGGTATTGTTTTTCATGTATTGTTAGTGTGTCTGCATTTCAATACTCACATAGTCCACGTGGTACTGTTACATTGTGTATTCCACATGCGTTACCTGTGCTATTTTTGTTTGCACTATTAGTATGGGAGGCACGTGGTTTGATTACATCCTGTTGGTTTGTGTTGTTTGTGAGTGACAAACTTGATATTTTATGGGCATCTCAATTGCTCATTTTTTGCCATTTGCGGGTGGTCCCGGACCATAACATCCGTGAAAAGCGGGGATCTACTGTACACTTTCCTGTCTACAACAGAGTTTTCTGGAGGGTTACTCATGCACAAGCACGTGTGCGTTCTCGGGCAATGCAGTGTAGGGTGAGTGCGACGACGCTGCAAAAAAGTCTTAAAAAATAAATAATGGGAGAACAACTTTAAGTCTATTTTGGATGTTGCAATCAAAAGACATTATGTAAGCGAAAACACCTACTACATGTAGAAACCTCACATGGACTTCTACAATGAATCAAAAACCATTTCAATGACAGCAAACAGAAAAAAGTATTTGATAAAAGACGCATATGCCCACAGTCGTTATTTCTGTAAATTAAAATGATCAAAATATTTCATTTTAATTTAAAATTTTAATACAAAATATAGATTATAAGAACTGAAAATCATAAAAAGTGTAGGTCCGATTCTAGACAGAATACATTTAATTGTAATTGTAATTAAAGCATGCTGATAGTTTATATATAAAGCTTATGGTAAAACGCAAAAAATACACCTGTAAACGCAAGACAGCAAAATAGAAAATAGAATAGGTTGGTAATTAAATCATAGATATTTAGATACTGAATTACTAATCCCTCGCCACCTCACGCTTCGAATTTCGCAACTTCACTCTATCACGGTTTTTCAAAAATATATTAATTAATAAATCATGCTTTGGGGTTTGAATACAGGCTATAGTGAAAAAAAAAAAAAGCATATTAAAGCAAATTTAGTTTTTTTGGCCTTGGTAAGCATTTTCAAAGATAAAAATGGAAAATAAGTGTAAATGTGACTACAGGGATCTAATAATGTTAACTATATTTAGAAAACAGTTAAACAGTGTTTTGTAATGCTCTAATTAATGAAAACATTCCATTTATAAATAAGGAATCCTACTTCGTGGAAATGCATTTCTCACAGTCAGGTCTGGAGCCAATTAACCACGATAAACGAGGGATTACTTTACTTTAATGTTGTTAAGTTGTTGTTGCTTCTTCCCTCTAAAACAACAAAGGAAAAGGTCGTCTCCATAAGCGACAACGGACACATCTGCTCACCAGGTAGATTTGCTTCCTAGTGATACGCCAAGTATTATAAAAAGTATTTTGTTTTTCTAACTCCTGGAACATCCATGATGAGTGATTCAATATCCAAGGCAAATAAAAGCTTCACACCATATCCAGACAGAACACATCAGGCCATGCTTAGATGAAAACACAAACAACCTATGAGAGCATTACAGCATGCACACAGCACAAGATGCGAAAGAAAATACCACAGAAAAATAAATACAAACTACAACATGTGATGCAACCTTATAGAAGTAGGTCTCATTTACTGATATTATTTCTTCTGTCTTATCTGTCAAAATATTTTTGAAGTTTAGGTGAGAAAGTCTACATCGGTATGGCTTAAGGTGCAAGCATGCATGTGACTAACAATGAAAGTGAAAGAAGCAATGCCTTTGTTCATGCTGGCGTCTGTAGTGAGGATGACTAGCCACTTTTCCTGCACAGAGGACCTCAGCATCCTGGCTGGTTTCACAGACTAGCCATACTCGGGTCCTCATCTGTCTACTCACTGCTGCTTTGCGGGCTCAGGTCCTGCTGCAGGGCTGTTATATGTCTGTACCAACGCAGAGCGTGGACATGTTGTGGATCTGGGGGTCTGTGGAGGAGCTTAAAGGCTTTCTGGTCAGCCTGTGAAGGGCTGAAACCAGCCAGGTAACTGCGAGTGGTTAGGTAGTCATTCAGTGCCGCTTCAAGTGCGGCTTCCTCGTTTATTTGTAGCAAGAAGCCATACTCAAAGGCTGCAAACACAAGAAAGCAAATAGTTGCAGATAAGATTAGGCTGCAGTAGCCTGAAAAATAAGAAAACAGCACTATATGGTTCCTCTGGACAGCCACATTGACAGAAACCTCATCACATTCAACGAGGCAGTGTACCATTTTTCAACTCTGATGAAAAGAGAAATGAGTGCAATTTTCTTCTCATTGAAGAGCATATTTAAAAATGTCATTCATGCCACAGGATGCAACAATGTAAGGCGCCTTCCAGTCAAATAAGAAGCAGGATAAGGATTTGGAAGTAGTCTATCAGCAGTTTATATGAGCATCACAATATTATCACGTGGCTATGTCCAAACTTTTCCACTGATGGCCACATAGTGAAAAATGAAAGGCTGCAATGGCCACTTGAATATTTTGAAAAGCAACACATGTAAATGTACAAAGAAATTATATATATATTTATTTCAAGAAAAAAAGTGAAAACAATTTTTGCTAGATTTTTTTACATTTTCAAAATATTTCGACTTTCTTCTCAAGAAATCTTTGTAAATTTTCTTTCGTAATATAAGTGCTTAATTCCCATAATATTTTGACTTTATTGCCATAATATAATAACTTTTTCCCACCAACCTAATTTTCCAAAAATTCCAACTTTATTTTGTTTCATTTGTTTCTCATAATACTGCCTTTATAAACAAAAAAATTATTTAAACTCTCACCTACTGAAATGACACGATTTTTCCTAATAATATTACGAATTTGGTAATAAAACAAACAACCGTGGGTAGCGCACTTTGGACAACCCTGTCAACCCCCATGTCTGCAGACAAACTGAGGCCAAAACATACATGTCATGCAACAATGAAACATAATAAAAAACAATACATGTGAAATGAAACAGACACAAACAAGTGAAAGCAAGCAGAGAAATAGCATGGGTTCTTCTTGTAAAGGAAGCATCACTCACAGTTTGGGTCAACTTTTTTCAACCATGCACACTAAAAATGAAACCCATCCGTTTACTGTTTCCATCACTGACCAAGAATGAAAATGAAACCAAGTCATAATGAAACAGAAGCAAAGCCCCCCACCCATCCTTCATGGAGAAAATCTGATTACATTTTAGTCAAGTTGTGGTGTGTCGTATCCTGCTTAATTACATTGTTGTTGATGAGCAAGGCAAACAGCTGTATTCCCATATTTTAAACAGTATTTGCTGCAGAAAACATGCCAATTAATCAATCCTTAAGAAATTCAAACCAACTTTAGCAGCGATCTTTAAATGTTATACACTGATAACAACCTTGTTTGGAAGCTTTTTGTGTTATTTGTATGTTAATTGCCGATTGGTTAAAGCACATTCGTCATCATAGCCGATGTTGTTTTAGCTTGTCAAAAAAGCAGATTGAGAGTAAAGTTTCCATTTCCTTCAACTATAATAAATCACGATAAGAAATTATAATAATAACACACATCTGTGATTAATTTAGTTTTATTTTTTAAACAGCAGGTACCAAATCGTCGGTTTTTTAAATGGGGTTGGTGTGTCAGTGACAGGTAGCTATCATGCCACACGTTTCAATAAAACCTAGCTATGTAACGTTACCTTCATTGCAGTGACAGCTTAAGTCATAGTTTCAGAAACGGGTAAAGTGAAACAAAGTATTAAAAGTACCTTGTTCTCCTGAGTTCGACATTGCCACGGCTCCGGGTTGTTGGACGCTGATGCAACAATAACGTGTCCGGAAGGCGAGACCGGGCTCTAAATACTCATGCTAGGAACTAATGTGCGTAGGAACAAAAGAGAAAGGGGACTCAAATTGAGATGGGACAATCTCCCCGGAAGTTTGTCTCTTTTGCTGTAGTTTATAATTTTTTCTATGGGCTTCCGCAGCCACCAACGTGTATTTTGCAACGTCTGTTTTTGTATATAATAAATAAATGCTAAAATGTCTAACGTCAAAGAGTATATCGAGAAAGCGACTCGTGTTTATGAACGGTACACAGAGTATGTAAGAAGAAACCCAGCTGCCACAGCACAGCTGGAGAGCACAGTGCGGACCATTTCCTACCTGATCGCAGGTGAGTATGTAAGTGACAGTGGGCTTTCACCAATATTAGCAATAGCCAATCATGATTTTACTCTTTATTTTGCAGGACGATTTGCAGATTCCCACGAACTATCAGAACTGGGTGAGAAAATGTCAAGTCTATTGAGGGCTGTACTTCTTTGCTTGAGTTTCAGCAGGGTAGAGTGATCTCGAAATTGAGTAACTCAGCGCGTGCGTTAATTAGGTACAACTAAATTAAACTTTCTTTGGTAGACAAAACTATAAACGCAACACTAGTTTTTGCTCCCATCATTCATGACATAAACTCAAACATCTAAAACTTTTTCTACGCTATTTGTTTGTTCCCAATATGTTGATCTGCTTTGCCGTAGGGTAACTGTTTATTATTTCGACTACAAACTAATTTAGACTGATTGAACAGCACCTCTGCTAATGCAGTCAAGCAGTACGCTGTATTTTGCTGACATTGCTTCAATACACCAGTAATAAACAATAATTCAACACTAATTTGCAGTCAAACTCGTTCAACCCTCCTTGTAAATTGTGTTCATTTGCAAAGCTGAGTAGTAGTTTGCATAAAACCAACAAAACAAAAACAATAGAAATAGGTGGACAAAGCTGATGTTACAAACTTTTGAATGTATTAAACCTTATAATATGAATGCATTGGTACAGCGTGTGTGTGTAAGGAAAGGGAGTTGGATGTTTAGCAATAATAAGCTATTGAATAAAAATAAAAGTGACTGAAAACAGAAAGTACTAAATCACATGATGCAATGTTGCATAGAAATAAAGGTCAACTACATTTGAAGTTCAAGTCAACTGATATTTTCCCTTTTAAGGAAACCCAATAGCTTCCTGTCTCCAACTATTATGACTAAACATGAAAATGAAACCAAAGTCAGTGAGACAGATGATAAACTCTTGCACCATAAGCAAGTTCTAAGTTCTAATATGAAGTTATTGGTATGGAATATACTGTAGTGTGTAAGAAAAGGGAGTTGGATAATATGTTAGTGATAATACGTTACTGAAAGAATGTTTACATTTTCAACTAAATCTTTCAACTTAATGTAAAAGTATCATCCAGAGTGACCAAGAATGAAAATGAAACCATGTCAAAAGGAAACAGAAAGGAATGAGCAACATGATGCAATGTTGCATCGAAATAAAGGTAAATTACTACTATTCTAGCTGCTTATTTTGTATTTATACAATTTACATCATGTTAAGACATTTTCCAAGCAATTTAGGGTATTATTTAGAGACAGCTGTCTTTATACTTTACAGACAAATAACGATTGATCTAGAATGATTTATGCCACACTGCAATGCAATGCCACACTCCAAAAATAGACACAAACACACGTATATGTATATTTTAAGAACTGTGAGAAGAATAACTTTTGACGAGTCATGGGGTTATGTGATGACAATTCTGTAGTACAGCCATCCATCCATTTTCTTTCGTATATCCAGATCAAACTCAATTGCAACTAGTTTTTGTTGAGATGCTTGTCTGCACCCTGACTACTCATTGCTGTTCCCTCGAGCAGGGCACACAGTACAGTTTCATTAATCCCTCGTTTATTGCGGTTAATTGGTTTCAGACCCAACTGGTAAATGTGTTCCGGTGCTCAGGGAGCTGGCTGGTGGGGTGGACAGGAAGTGACGTCGGGGGTTCAGAGTTGAGTATTAGCTTGGTGTGAGTTGCGGCCACAACAGTAGCCCGTGTTAGGGATTACTGTGCCTGTTGTGAGATCATTCAAACCTGCAATAAAAGCCTGTTGCTCCGACAATCACATTTGGTGCTTGTGTGTCTCACCGAATGTAACAGTAACATTACTGACACCTAGTGACCAGTGTAGAATACTACATATAATCACAACACCTTTGAAAGTGTCTTCTGAATGCTTTATATCTGTACAGTATTTTACTTCATTTAGACATTTTTATGCTTGAAAATGCTTAATTTAGGCAAATGCGTAAAACATTTGCTTAAATATGCAAATTTTCTGGCAGGCTGTGTTCAACCACGAAACAGCATGATTTATCAATGAATATATTTTTGGAACACTGTGATAGAGTGATGCCGCGAAATTCAAAGTGTGAATTGGCGAGGGATTACACTTTTATTAAGGGTGTAATGGTGCATGTAGTTGTAATTGGACTTTATTTTGGTGGTGTAAACAATAAAAGTGAGGGACAGTAAGTGTGTCTTGTGTTACGCGTCTACTCTGTAAACAAATACAGTGCAGTCCAAGTTTTGGCTAGTAGAGTGGTTCCCAAACTTTGCACAGTCGCATACCCCTTCAGACATCTGACTGGAAGTCCTGTATCCCATACACACTTAAAAAAACATAAACCACACAATCAACATCTTTGATATATTATTAAATATATCATGACATTTTATTTAAAAAAAATTATTTGTCTCATGTTTCATCTGCACAATTTAAAACAGAGGGTTTTAGAGTTGTCTTCTGTTTGGTGAATTTTTTTATATTATGAATGATGATTATTATTAATTATATTAAATGGTAATAAGCTGTGAACTGTCACCTTCATGCTCTTTTGCTGTGCTTTGTGTGCAACAACATGGTACGTAATAAGGCACATAACATACAGGGGTAACACTTTACAATAAGGTACACAAAAATACAGTAGTTACTGAGGAACTAATGAAGATGTAATGAGGAACTAATGACTGAGGCACATACGTTTAGACTAGTTACTGACAAACTAATGAAGAACTAATGAGGAACTAATGAGTAGACTAGTAGTAGGAACTAAGGCACATACATTTAGAGTAGTTACTGAGGAACTAATGACTAACTAATGAGTAGGGGTTAGGGTTAGAGCTAGGTAGGTTTGTTCCTTATTAACTACTGTTACCCATACAGGAATCAATAACGAAATTAATTCAATAAGAGACTTATTACTGAGCCAAATGGTCATATGAGCACATGTATGTAGCATGAGATTATGCACCAAGCAAAAATGCACAGCAGCACAGAGCTAACATTATTAAAGCTCACCTGTGTATTTACATACAGCATTAACATTTGTGAACAAGGACGAGGTGAAAGGAAGAATAGAAAATACACGTCATACATACACATACTGTAAATCTCAATCTGCGTCACACAAAGTGTCCGCAACACTCGAAGAAGACACATTATTGGTGAAAGCATACATTTACTTACACGTGCAAAATTGGGGTCTTTCTAAAATAGGAGAAGCCAGAGCTTGAGACCGTCTTTTGTCATTCAACTTTCCTGTTTGGAAACATTTGGTCTTCCTGGATAAAGACAAGTGATAAGATGAAAGCAGTGTGCCGCCATTGTTCACTAGAGATGATCATTTCCACTGTGCAATTTGTCAGGATTAAACGCTCTAAATTTCTTTGGGTCTCGCTCTGTGTGTTTTTCAGTGTATTCTGCGTCCAACCTCCTGGTGCTTTTCAATGACAGCATTCTGCGCAAAGGGCTGAGGTGTGCCCTGACTGTGGTGAGCACCGAAAAGATGACTTTGGATTGCTTGACGGTTAAAGATCATGAACTTGCCTGAAAGGGAATAATGAGTGAGGAAGGAGTGTCTTTTATAATTTTAATACCGCTGCAAAAATCCTGAAAACAGATCCATTTTTACTCGTTATTATCCCTGCTTCAGTGCTAGTACTACCTTGAATATTTGAACTTTAGTTTGTGTTGTGGGCAGAATGTATTCTTAAGTGTTTGCTTGGCTGTGTTGTCCAGTCCATCTCGCAGCAGAGAATCCTCACCTGGCTGTCAGTGTTGGAATATGTGGAGGTGTTCCTGGAGATGGGGACCCAGAAGGTGTGCGGTGAAGTTGGACGTTGGCTGGTCATCGGACTCATTCAAATTTTTAAGTATGTGAATTTTATCAGTACAGCCGGCCCTTGTTTATTGCGATTAATTGGTTCCAGACCGTGATAAGTGAATTTCCACGAAGTAGAATTCCTTTTTTATAAATGGAATGTTGTCTTAGTTTGAGCATAGAAAACTTGTTTACGATCTTCTAAAGAGGACATGAAATAACACCCCTATAGTCACCTTTACACTCATATTACCCAATATAGTAAACATAGTAAGATCAAATAAGACACATAAAACATAAACAAGACATAATATAGACTCACACACAGGCCCGCTGATAAGCAACTTTGGGTTGCTTATCAACCCTGTTGCTTTGGGTTTGTTTTCAGGGAGCTACAGAGAGACTTGGCAACACTGACCCACATACCCCAACCTACTCTTTGTGTCATTTCATACTCTTCCTACACAGTTATATAGTAATAATACTTATGTACATGTACATTATAATTGCACACGCACATACATTTCTTACACACAACCACTAACCTGTGAAAATACTGTAACTCGTTCGATGATGATGATGCTATGCTAGATGCACCCAGGCCTTTGTCTTTGAGCGGGTGAGTACAATATGTCTTCTGAATGCATTACAGATGGTCCCTTGCTACATCGCAGTTCGACTATCGCTCCTTCTCTCTATCACGTTTAAAAAAAAATTAATCAGTTAATAAATGATTGCTGTTTCGTGGTTGGCTATGGCCCATTTTTAGTCAAAAAATATTGAAATACAGGCTATATGTCGTATTCTGGCCACTAGGCATCAGTAGTGACACAAAAACATTGATGAGACATTACAAAAGTTCTCCTCCTATTCCGTGTGGAAGTGGTAAGTTCTGGGCTTCTTACTTTGTCTTTTTTCCCCCACTCCATTTGAAAGCCCTTCTTAAGTTTAGAATAAATAGATTGGAGGTTAACTAGTTAGCTCGGTAGTATGCGATGCAGTCGTGGCTGTCTCTTGTGTCCCTGCAGTGATCCTGTAGCCTGCGCATAAGCAATGTAAAGAATATTAGGAGTGTAAAGGTGACTATAGGGGTGTTATTTCATGTCTACATGGCTCAGATAATGGTAAAAAAAACGCATTTAGAAAGTCATACATAGGTTTTATATGCTCTAACTCTGAAAATATTTTATTTATTAATATTGAATCCTACTTTGCGGAAATTCACTTACCACGGTCGGGTCTGTATTTTCGTTCATCTTGACATTTTTATGCTTGAAAATGTTTATTTTAGGGAAAAAAAACATAAAATTTGCCTAAATATGGGAAAGGTTTGGACACCCTAAATGAAGGTTAGCGTAAAAATGTCTAAATGAACTAAAACACAAATATAAGGTATTCAGAAGATGCATTCAGACACGTTGTGATATGTAGTATTCTACACTGGTCACTAGGTGTCAGTAATGTTACATTATGTTACATTGCTGAAACAATAGCAACTGCAGGAACAATAACAAGGACCATTCCCAATGCTGACATGTAAGTCTACATTATGTCTTATTTTCTCTTATAATGTCTACCATATTGGGTCATAAAGATTACTATAGGGGTGTTATTTCATGTCTAGTGGGCTCTAGTAATGTTAAAACACATATTTAGAAGGTCGTAAACAGGTTTTCTATGGTCTAACTATGAAACTATTTCATTTATAAATAAGGAATCCTACATCGCCGAACCAATTAATTGTGATAAACAAGAGATGACTATTTTTTGAAAAACTGTTATAGAGTGACGCTGCGGACATCGAAGAGCGATGTGGCGAGGGAAGACAGTGTGTAAATTTTCAGCCATGTCAGCTGTGCCTTGCTTACACTTAGGTCCAGAAATATCCCGACAATGACAGTTTAATGATTTTGCTTTTATGCACCACTACAATAAATGTGAAACCAACAAAGACGTGATTCGTTTACTACAAGCTCACTAGTTGTCAACAGAAAACAATGAATTCCGTGTTTTTCCTGCCATCAGCGCCAAACACTTTGGGGGACTGATGGTAAATTGATTAATTCATCATTTCAATTTTGGAGTTGTCTGCTACATTTTTACTGACCACTTTTGGAATACATGTTATTACGGGCCTCAGGTGGTACACAAGACAACATAGTCTGGGAACGGGGTATGAGTAAACGGCAACCATTTGTGAAAGGTTGAAAGTCTGTTTTAGTTGTTATTCATTGTGGTGATGTATAAATGGAAGCCATTCTCTGGTGCAGCTAGGTGTAATTTTTTCATTCACATTGTCATTTTCTGCATTAATGCCATTATTAGGAGCTAACTGTAATGAAGTTAATTCGTCAAACTGATATTATTGACTTTTCACACCACTTTTATAGTCCCCTTTTAACAAAATATTAGTTCAAGATTCAAGAGTTTTATTGTCATATGCACAGTAAAACAGGCAGTTATACTATGCAATGAAATTCTTTTTCTGTTCATTCTCCCAAGAAAAGAAAGAAAACATAAGAAATATTAATACCAATAAATTAAGCAACAACAACAGAAGAGACATTAATACAGATAAATAATACAAATAAATGAATAAATAAATAAGTAAATAAATAAAAGTGCTATGAGTGTGTGCGTGTGTTGCGTGCCGTGTGTGTTGAGTGCTTTGTTGAAAAAAAAGCCTGATGGCCTGTGGGTAAAAGCTGTTCGCCAGTCTTGTGGTCCTGGACTTCAAACTCCTGTAGCGTCTGCCTGACGGTAGAAGTGTGAATAATGAGTATTGTGGATGTGTGCTGTCCTTGATGAGGTTGTATGTTCTGCGTAGGACTCTAGATTTATAAATGTCTTGCAGTGAGGAGAGGGCTGCCCCAACATTGTTCTGTGAGGTCTTGATCACCCGCTGGAGTGCCTTCCTATCACGTGTTGTACAGTTACGGTACCAAACAGTGATGGAGGCGGTAAGGACACTTTCGATGGTGCATCTGTAGAAGCAAGTAAGGATTTTGGTGGACATGCCAAATTCCCTAAGTCTTCTCAGGAAGTACAGTCTCCTTTGGGACTTCTTCAGAATTTGTTGGGTGTTGTGAGACCAGGTGAGGTCCTCGCTGATGTGTGTGCCAAGGAACTTGAAGGTTTTCACCCTCTCCACCTCAGTCTCATCAATAAACAGGGGTCGATGCAGCTCCTTTTCCCTTGTTCTTGGGTTGATGATCATCTCTTTAGTCTTATCTGTATTGAGAAGGAGATTGTTATCACGACACCAAGCTATGAGGTCCGCCACCTCTCTTCTGTATGATGTTTCAACACCACCAGTGATCAGTCCGATGACTGTAGTGTCATCCGCAAATTTAATGATGCTGGTGTTGTTCTGGGTGGCCACGCAATCGTAGGTGAAGAGCGTGTAGAGGAGCGGAATCAGCACACACCCCTGTGGGGTCCCAGTGCTCACAATTCTTGAGCTGGATATGCAATTGTGGACTCTGACTGACTGGGGCCTGCCTGTTAGAAAGTTAAACACCCAGTTACAGAGGGAGGGTGACAGGCCAAGTGTGAGGAGCTTATTTGTGAGTTTGTGGGGGCTGACTGTGTTAAAAGCAGAGCTCTAGTCTATAAATAGCATTCTGACATATGTGTCCTGGCCCTGTAGGTGAGAAAGGGCTGTATGGATGGCAGTGTTGACTGCATCATCCGTGGACTGGTTCTGGCGATATGCAAACTGTAGAGGGTCCACAGTTGCCGCCGGGAAGCTCTTTTTGATGTGGGTCATGACTATTCTTTCAAAGCACTTCATAACAATAGGAGTAAGTGCTATAGGGCGATAGTCATTCAAGCAGGTCACGTTGCTCTTCTTGGGTACGGGCACTATGGTGGTGGACTTAAAGCAGGTCGGTACAGATGCTTGTGCAAGTGACAGGTTAAATATGTCAGCAAGCACATCAGCTAGCTCTGATGAGCAAACCCGAAGTGCACGTCCTGAGATGTTGTCTGGGCCTGCTGCTTTTCGTGGTTTGGTTTTGTTCAGAACCCTGTGCACATCAGCTGATGTCACCATGAGAGGTGAGTCCTGTGTGCTCCCCAAGTCCAGCCACCCTCTCTGCTTATCAGGAGTTTGGGTGTCAAAGCGGGCATAGAACTCGTTCAGCTCATCTGGAAGTGTGGTTTGGCTGGACGTGGCTACGCTACTCTGCTGTTGATAGTCTGTGATGTGCTGGAGACCCGCCCACATGCGCCGAGGGTCTGAGGTGGAATAGTAGCCCTCAAGCTTCTGTCTGTACTGTCTTTTGGCCTCTTGTATGGACCTCCTCAGGTCATATCTGGCCTTTTTGTAGTCATCAGCGGTGCCCATGACAAATGCAGTCGAACGAGCACGTAGCTTAGCCCTTACATCACAGTTCATCCATTGTTTTTGGTTAGGGTATTTTCTATGTTTATAGTAGGAGTAGTTGGGTTGATACTCAGAGTTAAGCGGGAAAAAGACTAGCTTTTTACCATTTACACCCTCTGAAAGCAAAGTCTTAGAGACTTCTCATGATCCTATAAACGCAACAACACAAAGTGACGAATACCATGTGATACCATGTCAATAACATGACACCACAGACCTGCTGCTATGACTCTTGTTTTGTTGATTGCATTACAGATCCAACTATCACGCCAAAGTAAAGTATACTGCAGTGAGGTCACAAGTTCACTTTCTCCTCTGACTACATTTTTCTCTCCCAAAGGGCAATAATGCGCCTTGTGCTTCTTTTGTGGTATAAATCCGGCATCCAGACTTCACCTCCCATCATCCCCCTTGACAGAGGTGCAGAGATTGGTGGTCAAGGTCAGTCCTGCACAATACACTCTGCTTGATCTTTGTCTTATGTACGTTTGAGATGGGCTCAGAGGTTGGTGGTATTTCCTACCTCAGAAAAAAAACCTGATATACATGTACAATGTACATAAATACTATTAATAAACATAGTATTATATACATATTTTCTCTGTTTATAGTAGGAGGTAGATCTTTGGGATGTGGTCATTTTAAAAGTGTGAGCACTCCTGTTTTAGAGGTTGTTTTAAGTTAATGCACATATTGCTCATTAAGAGGATAACACCAAAATTCACTTTTGTTAAAAATGTTGTTTTCAAATACTTCTTCGCCCAGTTTTATTTACCAATATACCAATTGTTTAAAGCGAAAAACATTTGTGGTCTTCCCTTTTTATTTGTATATGAAGTACATGCATCCTTCTCCAGGAAAGCTTGGATACTTTGTTGTAAAAGTCTGATCACCTTCTGTTGAGTTTGGGTATATAATCCTCCATCTTGGCAGTCAAATGCCTTCATTCATTCAGCAGAGCATAAAAATATATTGAATGTATGTGACTAATGGTTGACTCTAGCTGACGCTGTTTGTGTATTTCAATAAAGTTTAAAAAAAAAAGCTGGCGCAGGCTTTTTCTCTCTATGGAGAGACGTCAGTGACAAGCACCTTCCAGCTCACCCTTCATGGTGATGTGGAGTAATGCGGCGCCTCAGCGTGACATTTCTATGCATTTTATCGTCCAGTTTGAAAGAAAAATGACTGTAGAAAGTCATGGTGTATGATAAATGTTTCTGTAAACATTATATTGGTGACATGGTGACAATCAGTAATCACAGTGCAATGCAGTGCACTCAGACTGTAGGCTCAGCTTGTGCACTTACGGCGAGAGCAGATACTCGCTGCAGCCTCATTTCATGTATCTGACCTGTATTTGATTGGTAAATGTGCAAATTCAACAATTTTTACAGAAGGAAATGTTGAATACATGTATAAAAGTTTAATATTCATGTTTATTTCATGTTTATTGTTTGTACATTTATTTTGCCTCACCTGGCTCCCGTGAGCGCACGTCACTGCAACCACACTATATAAAAACCCCCAACACATATCCATATTAATGTGGCTCTTTTACTCATCTTTTAGGGATCAGGTGAGGCTTGAGTTACATTAGTAAAGTATTGTAACTAGGGGTGTGACGGTACACCATAATCACACATACAGTACCTCAGTTTTGAATGATGGGGGGGCCTCAATACAACTTTTTCACTTCCTATCTGATACCAATATTGCAGCCTTGAATATCGACCGATACCGATATCAGCACAAATCATACATGCTTTTATTACTTATTTTGTAGTGTGGAATGTTGGAAAAAGGTTGATCATGTGATATTAATCGAACAGAGAACAATTATCAGCAACAGCAGATATGAGGAAAATGCTGCATTTACTTCTTTATGCATGTGGGGTGTAGTTTTAACCACGATCTAGTGGTAGGAAGGCATAATGTAGAGAGGATCGAGGTGCTCAATTGAGCGTTTACACCCAACTTTACTCACCACCGATGGGCTGGTCATTGTTTCTGTTATAGTTAATGACTTCTTGTCGTCCTGTGGGAGTTTCTCGTGTAACGCTGCTTCAAATGAGACGAGATTGGTTGTATTAAGTGTTGCACTCTGCTCCAACGTCTTTTTTGGACTTTAATGAAAAATCCACTCGGCCGACTTCGCGTTAGCACATGCTGTTGTTGTGATCACATGCCCTGCTGGGGCGGAGTCTGGAATCAACTGCTCGTATCGGAATGTCAGTATTGGAGATTTTAGATGCAGGCCCATATGATCCAATACTTGTTACACCCGATATCCGATATCAATATCAGATCGGGACACCTCTAGCTTTAAGGTCACGGTTCATTTTTGCTACAGTTGAGATGCATTGCAACGCTGAATGCACACTTACTTCCTGTCCCTCACATTAAACATGTTCCGCATGGGAAATCTGCATACAGAAAAATTTAAAATAAAATAAAAATTTCCATACCAAAAATCAAATGTCAAATACTGTACATTTTTCTGATACATGTACTCTTACACTCCTAATTTTAACTACTTTATGTGGGTTGATTTTTCTGTCTTGGGTTTTTTTGTACTCAGACTTCCCAAGGAGAGGGCCAATATATTATTTTGAGTTGTGGTGTACTGTACATGTGCCCATTGCATTAAAATGTGTAATCAAAGTAATCATGCACATTGATCTGGATTTTTACAGCCCTAATAGATACACTTTGTGAGTGAAATGAAGAAATGAAGATTGACATTTTTGAAGAAGTGTAATTTATTCTGTAATTGCATCTTGGTTACGTGTTCTCAAGAAGTTTTGAAGTTGTCAAAGGTAGTTTCCTATGTTCATTTCCTCTTCTGCACAGATGACGGTGATGTGAAACAGCAAGATGACACCTGCTTTGTGGGCCAGAGGTCAGGACGTGTGATCAGATCTCTGGGAAGTGGTAAGCATTGTTCACACTTCTACCATTGTTTGATACAGTGGAACCTGCTGAAGTCCCTCGCATTTATGTCGACAACTCATCTATGTGGACCAACTCACCAAGTCCCGGTCCATTGTGCTCTTATTACTAAAACGTGCCTTCTTAAGTCGATGTCAACATACATGGTCAACTGCTTCTCTATGTTGACATGTGTCGATGTGTTATATTGTCACCTTCCTCATTATCACTAAGCAGAATGAAACAACTACTGTCTAGCTACACAGCATTAAAACGTACACACAGCGACTTCCTGTTCAGTGCAATGTAAGCTTGAAAATAAAAATGGCAGTATTAACCTGGATTCTACCAGGACAGCTAACAAAATTGATTCATTTAAACATTTTTTAGGGTGTTGAACCTTGATTAGCGCCAATGTTACAATCTGTTCCAGAAAGTCAGACTCCTACCAAATCATTTTTTCCCATAAGAAATCATTTAAATCCAATTCATCTGTTAACACAAAACATGTTTTTGTAGTTTTCCATGCAGAAAACAATTGAAATGCATATAAATGATGAATGAAAGGGATAAATGAGCTTTTAAGGTTACTTTTACCTTCACTGAAGACATGCTTGTTGGCAAAGACATGATGCAGCAGTGAGACTAACACTTCAGTAATGTTTCTCATCTCAAGTGTCTGCTTTTGTTTTGATCACGGCAGCAAAATAAGCCAAAATAAAGCCAAAGAAAGCAGCAAGTGCCAGCATTTTGATAAAAAAAGATGACAAACTGTGTTGAATTCAAGAAATACAGTAACTCATAGCAAAACACCGTCCGTGTTGATCTCGCTGCCAAACTATGTCTTTGTCGACACGTCATCATGTCTTCAATGAAGGGAAGGTAAAAGTAACCTTTCCGCGTTTATGTGCATTTGCAATTGTCTAATGCATGTAAAACTATAATTGTAAAGCTATAAAAGCGTCTTTTGTGTTAACAGTTATGAGACTTGTTAGTTAGCAAAGTACTACTGAGTCAACCGCTGATCACATCATAGACGACGGAGCTGAATTCCGCTTCCTGTTTCCATGTATTAGCAAGCTGCTAAGAAGGACGTTTTGTGATTAAAAATACATTAAGAACACAGTTGTGCTCACACAGGGCATTATAACATGACAAGTTGTACCCAATTTTGTACGCTAACCGAAAAATGTACAGAACCTGGGGCAAAATTATCTATGTTAAGAGAAAAACACACTAACCGGGGCGTACAGACACCCAGGGATCGGGAGCCAGATGTGGCTCTTTTGATGACTGCATCTGGCTCTCAGACATTTCTTAACACGATAAAATACATTTTTTGAAATTATTTCCACTGACATTTTAAAGCAAAATATTACAGAAATCACAGGATTAAAAATAATGTTAAAAATACAAAACTTTCTTATGCATTTTAATCCATTCATCCATTTTCTACCGCATGCGGGTGGCCAGAGCCAATGCCAGCTCTCCTTACGATATTTTACGGGTCAGACACCAAAACTTGATTATTACTGGATAATGTGGTAGCCTACCCTGCTCATTGAGATGTCAAGAAGTAAACTTCCCTCCTTTGATCAAATAGTCAGCTAGCTAATTCTACAGAGCCAACACTTTCGACGAGGAAGTCGGTGCAAAGAAAGAAATAAACGGCGTACAGTGCAATACCATTTAGCACAGGAAGTGTTATTAATGGTAAGAAGTATTGTATTTATTATTGGTTAGCTTAAGTATAATAATGGTATTAAAAATAATACATTCAGAGACTTACTCCAAAATTGCTGGTCTTGCTTAAAAATTCACATTTAGTTGTATTCAGTGTTAAAAAATATGATACGGCCCTCACAGAAATACATTTTAAAATATGTGGCTTTCATGGCTCTCTTAGCCAAAAAGGTTCCCAACCCCTGCACTATACCATTTTTAATTCTGGGCTGCGGTAATGCTTCTAACGTGTCAAACTCTGAGGAAAAAAAGAAAAGAGAGTACCTCATTTTGTTTTGTCTTTGGACTTTGTAGTGATTTATTTGAATAGTAAAACGTCCTTTTAACTGGTTTCCACTTTCCTGCGATGTGGCAGCTCCCTCCATGCATGCCCGACAGTGGGGAGCAGCTAGTCAGAAGAAAAAGCCGACAAAACGGAGCTTGAAGGAGGAGAAGCTCCACAGCAAGCCAACACCCTTGCTGCTCCAGGAGACCATCGCAGAGACTGTGTATATCAGTCGACCCCTTGTACATTGTATCCTTCTCACTTACTGTTTTATTTGGGATAGAAACGTATTTTCTATTTGCCTATAAAACATTAGGAAACTGCACATACCAAAGTGTTTAACTGCATGCATGTTTATGGTTGATGCCATACCTAGAAAAGGAAAAAAACAAAACAAAATGTGTCATTTCTGTGCATGTTTTCTTTTGGTTAAAGTCCACAAAAACTGGCAAAGCACCATACTCTTTTCTATTCGATTCAGGGAATGATCAGTTTATGCGTTAATCATTTTTACAAACATCAATGGTACGCACTGCATCCCTGCTGAAAAAATATGTTTAAAAACATATTTTTTCTCAGAAAATAGGCCGTTTTTTTCCACATAAAACACATCTCATTCACCCTAAGTTGGTAATCATTTGTAAATATGTGATCATACATGTGAAATGTACAGTATACATGTACTACTGTTAAAAAAAAGCCTACAATTTTTACGTGTTTATTTCACCATTTGTATACTTCACTTTTTCATGAGATTTCCCACTTTGTTGAATATTTGCGTAGTTAGAGCGTAGAAAACCTATGTATGACCTTCTAATTAAATCAAATTTAAACATTATTAGAGCCCTCTAGACATGAAATAACACCCATGTAGTCACCTTTACACTTGTATTACATAATATAATAGACATAATAAGAGAAGAAAATAAGACATAAATAAGACTCCTGCTTGTGTGTGTTGGTGTAAATGTGTTCTGGTGCTAGGGGAACTGAGTGGGAGGTGTGCAGGAAGTGACGTCGGGGGTTCAGAGTTGAGTTTTAGCTTGCCCTGGGTTAAGGTTGGCCCGTGTTAGGGATTATTTTGTGTGCTGGCACAGAAAGAGGTTAATGAACATTTAAGGAACAATACATTTTTATCCACAAATTGAAATTGTTCGAATGAAAAGTTTCTGTAAGAGTGAAAGTCAAGGGAGCACAGTTGATGCATCTCTTCAGATAAACAAAAAGTGCATTTCAAAAATCTAAATATACAAATGTAACTTTTCTTGTGATTAACTAAGTATGTACGTTTTCTAATAGGAGGAGCATTTCTTCTGCAGACCACCCCCATGCCAGGACCAGTAGTTTCACTTGAATCGCCTCCCAGTCCGCTCGACTGTCACACCTAGGAGAATGAAATGTGGGCAGAATTCACCCATAACACAACGTGACCTGAAGCGGATAAGACGCACTTTGTCTGTCTTTAGCGCACTGTCCCTCTCCTGCTCGCAGCACCCAGCCATTTCGTGAGTCACAGACGTGATGTTACATTCCCACTCGATCCCTCTTTCCGCTCAAGCACGACAAAGTCACCCTTAAAATGTGGCACGCACGTCGTGGTGCGCTAGCAAGCAAATGGAACACGCAAGACCGCGAGATGCATTCATCACATCGGGTTATTTTTCACTAGTCACTCAAAACGGCCACCAGTTGACTGCTACATTGGATTGGGTTTAGCATCTTTAATGCACAAAGTGTATTACAGTGGCCCATGACATTGTTCAATTTTTCGAAAAAGTTTAGGTGAGACACGCCAGTGTCCATGGTTTTAATCCCATTCGCAACAAACACAACATTTATTGTCAGCGTGTTGTATGAGGCCGAATGAGACTTAAAAGGTAAGCCCGTGCTCAGTTTGGTGTTGAGGCCTGCAATAACCATGTTGACCTCTTGATGGCAACAGACTACAACGTGACTTGTGTTGAATTACTAGAATAGGTTGTTTGTGTTGCAAGCAGCGTGAGTTTAGTTCCCACTCAGTGACTGTGTGTATGTGAATGTGAGTGGTCGTTTTTTCGGTGTGCGGTGTGATCGACTGGCGACCAGTCCAGGGGAGTTTCCCTAAAACTCAGTTTGTGGTTATTAAATCAGGGCTAATGATATTCTTTACTGTTACGAATATTTAAGCCATTGCCACATAAGATGTCAAAAAACATAACGATTTTAAAACTATCATTGCACTTTAGATTTTTTTTGGTGAAAAGGATGATTCTCTATTATTTGATTTTTGTCCTTAAAAGCAATCCTTTCTGTGACTGCAGTACTGTGCCTCGGACTGTGTGGGAAACAGTCCTGGAAACCATGGCTCGCCTCCGCAGCTCTTGAACTTTCCAGGTATGCAAATGTTTGCAATATGCGTTTGTAGAAGATCATCTGACACATACAAAGGAACATTTTTTTATATTGTATGTCATTCTGTATTTTTGGTGTATGATCTTTGACCCACACAAATGGAAAACCTCATTAATTAGTCATCTTTCAAGGAGACAAGCCCTGCCATACGGTCTTTAAGGACTTGATATTGTGAAATCTTGAGAGCGGCGCCTCTTGTCATTGTGTTCAGTGATAACTGCAAGCCATCCTGTTCATGTCATAGCTACAAAGTCACAACTTGGCCAAGTAATTTGGCTCAATTATCTCACCTCATTGTCATTTCTTGACAGACAGGAAATTTCGAACCTGTTTCATGACATTGAGCAGGCAGGTATTAAGATTGCTGTTTAATTAATGATTGCATACTCATTTGCAATTTGGATAAAAAGAGCTGAGCAACAATGTTAACTGGAATACCACAGCTGATTCTAAAAGCAACAATATGATTTGTGTTGTGTTACTGTAACACTGCTGCTTCATTGTCTTCAGTGATTACCAGGTCATAGCTTTTTTAAAATTTCTTCCTTTGTTGGTAATTAGGGATGCAGCTAACAGTGATTTTCTCAGTAGATGAATCTGCAGTTTGTTGTTTGAATTAATTGAGTAATCGCGTAGGCCCTAAACTGACCAGATCAATATGAACCAAACACAACAGTTAGTGGTTTTTGGTCTGCAACAAAGAAATGAGGCAAAAATGTTTAGTCAAAGCTGATGTGTGTGAATATATTTTTCTGCCTAAAACACAAAGATAATAGGTCTGCTTTCATGGACGACTCTAATTATGTCTACTTCATTGGGTAATAGGAGTTAAAAACCAATGTAGGGGTGTTACTTCATGTCTAGAGGGCTCTAATAATGTTAAAAAACGCATTTAGAAGGCTGTAAACAGGTTTTCTATGTTGTAACGATGAAAATATTCCAATTTATAAATAAGGAATCCTACTTCACGGAAATTGACTTGGGTCTGGAAGCAATTAACCTCGCAATTCGATGTGATTACGATTCAGAGGCCTGCGATGCGGTGATAAAGGGATTATCGATGCATGTTTTTTTGTGATCAATAGTTGGTCATTTTTATCATTCAGATTTTTTTCTATATAGAATTTGTTTTTACTCATTGTGTACTACTAAAACAAATAAGTAATTAACACATTACACGTCTCTCTGTAATGACGACAGATTGCGGCACACATAAACAGAAAGACAAAGACAAACAATAAGTGGATATTCTCACCACTCACTTTGTAACTCTTAATGCGGAAGTACAAGTTGCTGCATTTAAGTATGCTCGGAAATCCCAACGTGAATTCAATTTAAATAAAGTGATGTCTTTGAATGCAACCCCTCATTGCTCATAATAACACAGTTAAAGTGTGATTCAAATGTTCTGCTACTATTAAAGAAACTAGTGTTGGGGAAATAGATTCTCAGACGTGTGCTATTTTTTTAACTTGATTAAAATTTTCATTTAATTTGGAGCTGTTAATGCATACACATATACAGTATATAATCCTATCCTGCCTTTTATCTTTCTTCCATTAAAATACAGTAAAAATGGGCATATTTTAGACATTGTTGCAAATGGTGATTAATCATGATTAATTAATTAGAAAAACTGGGATTAATGTGATTACAAATTTTCATCATTTGACAGCACTAGCATTTTGTAGTTTTTGTTTTCTTTGCAGTGTCATTTTCTGTATCAGCTGAGTTTGAAGTTTTCCGTAATTTTCATATCTTAGTAATAATATATCACATGCATGAAAGCATATACGCAGCACAAACAAGAGATGAGCTGCTATATTTGCGTGTGTTTGCAAAGGTATTAGCCCGGGGCAACATTTTAATGAGCGTGAGTCATATCGTTCTGAGAAATATGTTGCTTACGCACTTAAAGGCATCGACGTCACGTCAGGATGTCATTCTTCTCGCAATCAGACTTGAAAGACGGCAAACGTCGAATTGAAACCGCGTCTCTTTTCTTTCCTGTGTAGCTTTGCAGTGCTCTATGAGAGGAGGTTTGACAATCGATGGGAGAGGGAAGAGATGAGGAGGAGAACCTTTCTTTTGCTCTACTACCTTGTTCGTTCTCCATTTTATGACAGATATTCAGAGTAAGTATGTTTCAAGTCCATCAAGCACACACGGGATCACTGGAACCCCCAGAAAGAACATCTGTTGCTCACATTTTCAGGGAAAGTTGATATTTTGTTGTGAACGGGTATCGTCTGGCTTGAAGTGACGCAAGAAAGTGGAAGGGTGGAATATTTGTGAAAAATATTGCCAGTTTTGCATGTTGAAAAAGAATTTAAAGCAGGGGTGTGCAAACCTTTTCCAGCGAGGGCCATATAGTGAAAAATGAAAGGATGCAAGGGCCACTTTGATATTTTGTAATGCAACATGTACAAGTAGATATACTAAGAAGTTATTTACACTCCAAGAAAAAAAAATGCGTCTCAGCTTTGTGATATCGGTGAAAAAGCCTATTAGTAGTATCGACTTGGCTCATTTCTGCTGTTGTTTTTTAAATTATGACTTTATGACCATAATATTATGACTTATTGCCATAATATTATAACTTTTTCCCCAACCTGATTTTTCAAAAATGACAAATTAAGTTTTGTTTTGTTTGTTTCTCATAATATTCTGACATTTTTGTCTGCAATATTTCAATATTTCAAAATGACATATTTTCCCTCATATTAAAAGTTTACTCTCGTACAATTGCGACTATATTTCTCATTAGAATACGACTTTTTTTCTTGGAATATTTTACTTCAGTCTCATAAAATTGCAGCTGCTTTTCTGTGATGTTATTTTTCCTAGATGTTATTCTTATAAAATTACGACCTTTTTTTTAATTACATCGCAACATATTTTTTTCGTAATATTTTGACATATTCTTCTTTGACATATATTTTTCCTTTTTTCCCTGGATATTCTGCTGGCCAATTTAAAAAAAAAAAAAAAAAAAAAAAAAACAGCTGCGGGCCGCACTTTGGACACCCCTGCTTTAAAGCCTTGATCTTATCTATTGCATTTGAATCAATGACAGCTGATCCCCGCATTCAGCATTCACGGCCCCTCAAATTTGCATATTTTTGGTCAAAATTGTCTTGAAACACATCTCATTCACCCTAAGGGAGTAATCATTTATAAATATGTGACAATACAGGTAAAATGCACAGCATACATGTACCACTGTGGCAAAGCCCATGTGTCCCTGTGCTTCACTGATACTCTTATGTTTTTTCCTCAATGGTTGCGATTTCGCACTTTGTTTGGTGGTCCTTGAATGCACCATGGTTGTGCGCTGTGACACAGAAGTGTGTTTGGCTACAGAAGCACAGTCAATCCACCCTCAAAACTTGCAGCGAGGTGAAAACAAGTGAATACATGATGGTAAGTCATTACTGGAAGCAGTATGGATTATGCAGACTCAGCTTCTCGGGCCTGCAAGTCGAGCGCAAGCCTGATGACCAGGCTAAAGGCTACATCGCGACTCCGGTTCTCCAAACAGATTTTATTTGATCAATGACTTAAAACACCATAAAACACCATGCAATTGTTTTTTGTTTATAGACCAGGCATGTTCAAACCTTTTCCAGCGAGGGCCAAAAGCTAAAAAATTAAAGGATGCAAGGGTCATCCTGCTATTTTGTAAAGCAAAAAATAAAGTGACAACGTGTATTATTATGAAATTTGGTCTTTTTTCCCAAAATATTTCTTACTTTCTTCTTAAATAATATTTCTACATTTTCTTCCCATAATATTCAAACTTTTCCCCAACCTAATTTTCCCAAAATTACATCTTTATTTAGTTTTGTTTGTTTCTGATCTTTTTTTTTTAATTTTTTTTTTCAAAAATTTTTATTTTGTCTTTGATATTTCAACTCTCTGCTACTAAAATAACATTTTTCTAATATAAAATTGTGCCATTTTTTCTCATTAGAATACAACATTTTTTTCTTAATATTTTGACTTTATTCTCGTAAAATTGCAGCTGCTTTTACCATTTCTGCTATTTCAACTTACTTCTCGAAATTATGATTTTATTCCCATAATATTTTCATGACATTGTAACTTTTTCCACAACCTAAAAAATGATAATTTACTCGTTTACTCCTTTACTCATTGTTTTGCATATTTCAACTGTATGATAGTAAAATTGTTATTTTTCCTCACAATATTACGTTATTGTCATAAAATTCCATCCTTTTCTTGTTAGATTACAACTTTTTTCTCTTAATAATTTGAGTTTATCCATACAGCTGAATTTGTCATTTTTGCCTTTTTTTTTTGTTTTTTTTTGTTAAATTTTATCTTTACAACGTGCCGTGGGCCAATAAAAAAACAGCTGCGGTATGTGTAATGTAATATTATGAGAAACAAACAAAACAGAATAATTTTTGAAAATAATATTACGAGAATAAAGTCCAAATATTATGGGAATCAAGTCATTATATTTTAAGAAGAAAGGGGGAAAATAGGAAAAAACAGCCGAAATGGAAAAGACAGCTGTAATTTTACAAGAATAAAAAAAAAAATCAAATGAGAAAAAAAGTCACAATTTTACAAGAGCAAACTCATAATATGTGGAAAAATAATGTCATTTTAGTCGCATAAAGTTGAAATGTAAAAGAAAAAAAACATTCTTAAGACGTAATATGAGAAACAAACAATAACAAACAAAGAATAAATAATTTTTGGAAAATAAGTTTGGGGAAAAAAGTTCTATTATGAGAATAAAGTCAAAATGTTATGGAAACAAATAAGTCATTATTATGAGAAGGAAATGTAGCTGATATATAAAAAGCATACAATACTGAGTCAAACACTTCCTAAGGCTCAACAAGAGACAGGACTGCCACATTCATCATCTTTATTATTACGGGTTTAAATTATTTTGTACACACCACCTGGAGGTAAGGACTTGAACAAATTTGGATTTGACCACAAATGGCCCCCGGGCCATCGAAGAGATGTGCTGCATTAATGACTTTTGCGAGTTCTTGTCAATCATTCACATGAATTCTAATGTTATTTTAACCTACACTTAGATGATGTTTTAGACCCTCTTTTAAAGGAAGTTTCATTGAGTGCCCTGACAACTCAGTGACGTGGATGAATGACGATATTGACAGGCATCCTGAACTGCTCTCTTCAGACGCGGGTCTTCCCTGCTGACTTCAAAACAGCGGTGGTGAGGTCTTTGCTGAAGAAGAGCGGTTTGGACACCTATGATATTAATAATTATAGACCTGTATCTAATTTACCATTTTTAAGTCGACTTTTAACTAATTGGAATATAATATAGAAGTTTCAGTCTGGATTTAGGGTGAACCACTGTACAGAGACGGCCCTTTCAAAGATTGCGAGGAGCATTGTGGATCGTCAAAAACTGTAAAGGCTTGGTGCTAGTGGATCTAACCAATGAAATGACATGTGGCGTCCCTCAAGGATCAATTTGAGGTCCTGTTGTTTTTAATGTTTACATGCTTCCCTTTGGCAGTGTCATCCATCAGGAGACATGGAATTCATTTTCACAGCTACTGTGTGCTGATGATACACAAGTGTTCATTTCCATGTCCCCTGATGACACAAGACCAATTGATGCTCTTTTGAACTCTATTTTAGACATTAAATCCTGGATGGAAGACATTTTACAGCTAAACCAGGACAAAAGTGAAGTTTTAGTCATTGGTCCAGAGGCTCTGAGGGGAAAACAATATCTAAATTATAGGCATTGTCCTTTACACAACAAATTCACCGAAAATAAAAAAAAAGGGCATTATTTTTTTGTTGTTGTTGTTTTTATTTTTGCTTTCTGGTCTTCCTAAAAATAATTTCATGTTTGCAATTACTCCAAAATTCAGCAGCACGTGTCCTGACGAAGACCAGAAGGGGGGCCCACGTTACACCAGTTTTAAAATCACTGCATTGGCTTCTCATTGGTGTCCCGGGATCAATTTTAAGGTTGTTTTTTATGGTTTATAAGAGTCTTGATGATCTTGAGCCTTCTTAACTTTCAGATTTGCTTTCACCATATGAACCCTCGCGGACCCTGAGATCCTCCAGCACCAGTCTCCTCGTCATCGTCAATATTTTTAACTCTGTAAGGCACTTTGTGTTGCATTTTACATGCACGAAAAGCGGCGTATAGGTTGCGTTTGATTTGATTTGATCTGTTCATTGATCGTTTGCGTTATCATTCGTTATTGGTGAGTACCTTACATTGTAAAATAGACATTTTTATGGCCGTATGAATTACTCATGGTTTTGACTGGATCCCTCATGAAAAGCGGGTATCGACTGTAAATTGTCTTGCTGCGTGATTGTTGTTTGTCTGATAACCCAAAAAGGCACAACTGTTACACTATAAAAGAGTTTGACTTCATTTGCAGGGAAAAGATTGTTTTCCTGCTTCGACTTCTGGCCAGTCACGTGCCAGGGATTGGCCTTGTCGCACGTAAGTACGCTTCACAGTCGGGTAAAATGAAGAAGTGGGTGCCTTTGATTGGTTTCCTCTCTTGAGGGTCTTTCTGGGATCTTGGCAGGTCCAGGCTCATGCTAAAGCAGGGATGTCAAAAGTGTGGCTCGGGGGCCATTTGCGGCCCACGGTTGTGTTTTTTATTGGCCCACGGCACATTCTAAAAAAAAGAATTTAACAAGATAAAATAAAAAAAGGAAAAATGAGCAGTAATTTTACCCCCCCAAAAAAGTCAAAATATGAACAGAAAAAAGTTGGAATCTAACAAGAAAAAAGGCAAATTTCACAAGAATAAAAAAATAATGTCATTTTTGTAGCATGAACCTGGTATGTTTTTATGTTTTTTAAGGTCGTAACATGATGTGGAACCAAACAAAACAAAATGAAGTTTTAATTTTTGGAAAATTAGGTTGGGGAAAAATGATGGGAATAAAGTCAAAATATTTTGGGAAGACGATTTGCAAGGAAAGTTTAAATATAAATTGAAATTTAAAAAAAACTGCATAAATGAAAAAAATTGGTGAAATTGTATGAGAATAAAGTCAAAATATTTAGAGAAAAAAAGTTGTTTTTTGACAAGAAAAAAAGTCACAATATTGCGAGAATAAACCCGTAATATTATGAGGAAAAATAATGTGATTTTAGTTGAATAGAGTTTAAATATTATAGAAAAATGTAATATGTAATATTATGAGAAACAAACAAAACAGAATCATTTTTGAAAATAATATTACGAGAATAAAGTCCAAATATTATGGGAATCAAGTCATTATATTTTAAGAAGAAAGGGGGAAAATAGGAAAAAACAGCCGAAATGGAAAAAACAGCTATAATTTTACAAGAATAAAGTCCAAATATTAAGAGAAAAAAAAAATCAAATGAGAAAAAAAAAGTCACAATTTTACAAGAGCAAACTCATAATATGTGGAAAAATAATGTCATTTTAGTCGCATAAAGTTGAAATGTAAAAGGAAAAAAAAACATTCTTAAGACGTAATATGAGAAACAAACAATAACAAACAAAGAATAAATAATTTTTGGAAAATAAGTTTGGGGAAAAAAGTTCTATTATGAGAATAAAGTCAAAATGTTATGGAAACAAATAAGTCATTATTATGAGAAGGAAATGTAGCTGATATATAAAAAGCATTCAATACTGAGTCAAACACTTCCTAAGGCTCAACAAGAGACAGGTCTGCCACATTCATCATCTTTAATATTACGGGTTTAAATTATTTTGTACACACCACCTGGAGGTAAGGACTTGAACAAATTTGGATTTGACCAACTGTACCTGTTGATTTGTCCTGATAAAGTGTCGTGACGACTGACGTCATAATGATACATTTTATTTCCTACGGACACAAATGGCCTGGCAGGGGTGTCCAAACTCTTTCCAGCGAGGAACTCAGTGAAAAATGAAAGGACGCAAGGGCCGCTTTCATATTTTGTATTGTATGCTAAGAAGTTATACTGCATATACTGTATAGTTCAAGAAAAAAATGTATCTGGGCTTTGTGATAAAAGTGAAAAAACATATTTTTTCACAAACATAACTCTGGTCTTTGCTTTTTTGCCCCGTTTTTTTCCCCAACTATTTTAACAATCTCCTTGTGCATTTTTTTCACTTAGTATTATGACTGTATTTCCATAATATTTTGACTTTATTCATAACTTTTCGCCCAACCTTTTCAAAAATTTTCAAGCTATTTCAACTTTCTACTTGCAAATTCTCTTCTCATAATTATGGCGTTATATTTTGACTTTATTCTCGTAACATTCTAACTTTTTCCACAACGTAGTTTTTGAAAAAGTACTTTATTCAAGTTTTTGTTTCTCATAATATTCCGACTTTTTAAAATGACACATTTTTTCATTAATATTTCAACTCTATGCTAGTCAACTGACATTGTTTTTCCTCATAATAGTATCAGTTTGTTCTTGTAAAATTGAGACTTTTTTTCTCGTTAGAATATGACTTTATTCTTTATTTATTCTATTCTCAAAATTACAGGTGTTTTTCTCATTTCTGCTGATGTTTTTTTAAAATAAATTTTCCAACTATTTCAACTTTCTTTTTAAATATATATGTTATATATATTTTTTATATATATATTTGGGACTAAACTGACATTATTTTTCCTCATAATATTATGTAAAATTGCGATTCTCGTTAGGATACACCTTTTTTTCTCATAATATTTTTTCTTAATTCTCATAAAATTACTGCTGTTTTTTGGGTTTTTTTCCCAACTTTTTCCACTTTTGTCTTGTAAATTTTCTTCTAGTAATTATAACTTTATTGCCATAATATTATGACTTTTTTCTTGTAACATTATAACTTTTTCCGCAACCTAATTTTCCAAAAATGACAACTTTATTTGTTATTTTGTTTTGTGTCTCATCATATTAGATTATTGTTGTCAAATGATGACCATTTCTCGTTTGATTCTCACTTTTCTCTTAATATTTTGAGTTTATTCTTGTAAAATTACCGCACATTTTTCCATTCCTGTAGTTTTAAGTTTTCTTCTTCAATATGTTTAGAATGTGCCGCGGGCCAATAAAAAAACAGCTGCCCCTGGGCCGCACTATGTGCCCCCCTGCTATACAGTATACATCTTAATTGATAGTACATAGGTGAGGTTCCAGGTGTTGCGGTTTCTAACAAAGTGCTTGTTTCCCCAGGGCCTCTCCTGGATTACCTGCCCAGCTGGCAGAAGATATACTTCTACAACTGGGGATGAAACGTAGACGCCTGAACACGTCGCCACAAATTCTTGACGAGTTCTTCTTAAATAAATATTCTGCCATCCGCTTGTCTTTTTACCTTTGACTTTGCTTTTCAGCCCAGCCTCACGTCTAAGTTGACATTCTTGTAAAGCCCTCGCCATGTGACAAAGTACGCACAGAGACTGTGTCAGTGGCAAGAAACTGCAAGACATCTCAACAATTCATCTTACATAATTCACAATCTTATTTCATGGAGGAGGGACAGGTTTGTCAGTAGTGTACAAACCTGTGAGACTGCAAGAGTAGGTTTTAGGGCTGAGTGTGCGTTGGAAACCACAAACGTGCTCATTACTGACGTCATACTTTGAAGACAAGAAGAGGTCGCATCCTTTCAGTCTGATGTTTATAAGCAAAATAGACATTTTTTGTCGCTACAAGGAACGCGACCCTTTTGAAAAGTGGTCACCAGTGACCTTCTACAGCCTGTGTAATGTCTTTAATGTAAGTGTGACATCATTATCCTTGCTAATCTGATAATGAAACACACAGAAATGTCATACGGGAGGCGCTTGCAGTACTCGCTTCATCTTGAGGGGTGGAGGCGCGCGTGAGCTGGAAGGTGCTTGTCACTGCTGTTCTTCCATAGAGAGGAAAAGACCTTTTTTTGACAGCTGGAGAGCAGCAAGCCAAATGCATGAAAGATATTGTTATGCTCTGCTGAATGCATGAATGAATTTGTCAAAACGGAGGATTATACAGTATATTAGCGATGTACGATACCGCTGATTTTGTTTGCAGTCCAATGCTGAGTAAAATTCAGGCTGGTATCTGATACTTTGTGCAAATGCACCTAATGTGTCTGGTCAATTTGAAAAAGTTGTTTATTTCATATAATAGCATAAAGAGTACAAGACATTAAGTCATTAAATAAATGAATGTAAATAATTTTAATAATAAAAAATATAGTATAAATATATATATATATTAATTAATTAATTATATATTATAATCATGTTTATAAAACAAAATAATTTACATGAATTATTTAAGTGTATTGAAGTAGTGGGGTGTTTAAGATATAACCAAGCTAATATACAACAACAGAAAACACAGGACAAAATCCTATAAAATATGTGAAAATTGTATTTTAAACAAAAAATGAAAATATGTGAAATTATATAATAAATGATTAATTATTAATTATAGCTTCATTGACGATCAGTCATCGTTTTCGACTAACAATACCTCGTAAGTATCCAAAGTATCAACATTTTCCTTTGGGAATCAATTTTAAAGAGAGAAGAGCTGGTATCGGTATCCGCATATATCTATTATCGATCTAAATCACAAGGTGATTAGACTTTTACAACAAAATAAACATTTCCTGGAGGAGGATAGGGTGCATGTACTTCATATACGGTACATATGAAAGGTAAGTCCACAAATGTTTTTCAGTTCAGAAATGGTGCAAAAAAGAATATGAATACACATTTTAACCAAAGTGAATTATTTGCTTCTTTTTTTCTTTTTTGTCCTGTCCAGCCATCAGGGCTGTGTATCCCCATAAAAAGAATAAATAGATTAAAAATAAATAAAAGCGCGCACACACACCGTGGTCGACTGACCGATACCCGGAAGCCTCGTTGCAAGACATCCCCCGCTGGGGACCCAGGGAGCAGCGGAGTAGGGGATCACAACCTAGATCTCAAGCCGCGGAGAACGCGGACCATTAGGGAGCAAGAAAACCACAGCCCCCGCCCCCCATCCCAAGGGCAGGACGTTGCCAGCAAGGCAGACAGAGGAGCAGGCGAGGAGGAAAGCCAGCAAATGAGCAAACGGGCGAGCAGCAGGGCAACCCACCACACAGCGCCAGCCGACACCCGCGGGGCAGCAAATCCCCAGAGAGGGAGTCCGCACCTCGCAGGGAGGCCGAGCACCACAGTCTACAAGGCGATTCCACCAGAACCGACGGCGCACCACCCCCGAGAACCTGCAGACAGACCCGCGGAAGGCAAAGACGCAGACAGCGGCCCAGCAAAGCACAAAGACCAGCGGCGACAAGTGCCCGGCAGAGCACCAACCCCTCGGCAGACCCGGCCCCAGGGCGCACGCTGCCCACCCCCCCAGCAGCCACCACGACGGCATGCAGGCCACCAGTAGCACGGGAACCGCCCCCCGGAGACTGCCCAATCCCCCCAAGCTGATTTCTATCTTCTTGCAGGCTTATTTATGTGAACTCATTTCTTATATGGAAAAAATAACATTGATCAGATGGTTTACGTAAAGCAGTAGTTTTTTGTCATGCCCCCACTGAAAACAGAAATGTTTTTATACTACTGAGAAACTGGTATCCATTTATCTGTACTATGCACACTCAACTTGAAACTGAAACCAGCGAGATGCAACAAAATGAGAGCAGTGAAGGCTACAAGCGTATTCAAGAGTCAAATGGCAAATTCATACATGTTGGCAGATGTGCACTGCAGGTCAAGAAAGACAAGACATGAAGATATCAGACCTTTAATCATACATTATGTCCTGACAGAAATATACAATTCCAAGATGACAAATTGTGGAGAGAGTTGGCTGCCGGTGGTTGATGTCAAAATGACCAAACACTTGATGAGCAGCAGCGACACCAACACTGAATGCAAACTTTTCAGTTTCCTTCAAACGGAGGCTAAAAATATACGGCTGCACTTCTTTTTTAATAACACAACAACAAAAAAAATACCAACATGAAGTATTTCATAACAGTATTCATGTTTAAGGAAGAAAATATAGAATGATCTCTGACATCTTTTTGAAAATCTAAGACCAAAAAGAAGGTTCAAGTGTTGTTTTAGAAACACGACAATGTCACATGTTTTGCTTTATGAAAATAAAAACTCATAGATGTTGAGAGAGCGAAATACTGACTCACTCCTGAAAAACGGTCTCTAAAAAGGTGGGTTTGGGGGGGTGAGAAGGAAGATTTTCTTTCGTCATGCAAAACCTTCGGCTTCCCTCGTCTCGGCTTTACATCCCCGCCGAAAAGCAAGGGAGCTGCTCATTTGGAGGCTTCGCCTCTTGCCACGGGTGCCAGGCCCTGAATGCTTAGTAGGAGCCATAGCGATCCTGAGAACACACACACACACACACACACACACACACACACTGGGAGTCACTGTTGGTGTAGTACACCCCTGATGGGGATGTCATACAATTTCATGTTGAAAATCTAAACTATCCCTTTAAGGTTAATGCCGACCCCAGGCTCTCCCTCCTCCACAATGTTACACAACCTCACCTGGATGCTATTCATGACACCGTTGGCGAGGACCGCCATCTTGCCTGCGACAGTCTTCACCCCTTGTTTGAACTGTGTGATGTCTGGACCGGCAGGGAGCACGCTGTCAAAGCCTGATCCCCGCCCTCGAGACAAGCAGGAATGCAATAAAAGATCATCTGCTGCTTTGGCTGACACATTCAACACAAAGAAAACATCAGTGATACCTTTATGGTCACTGCCATCTCCAAACAGGTCAGCTGAACTGATGGACGTGCTTCCAGACATGCTCTCCAGTCTGGTCTTTGCCTCATACTGAAGAAGAAGAAAGAAAGTAAACACCTCACATCTCCACAGGTCTCCCATTCAAAATATTATACTAATTATGGGGTGCCTTTGAGTTTATATTATATATATATATATGAATGCTGTTTCGTGGTTGAATATGGACTATTATTAGTTTATTATTATTAGTAGTAGTTTTTTTTTTTAAAGGCATATTTAAGCAAATTATTATTATGTATTCGCAGCTTAAATTAAGCATATTCAAGCATAAAGATGGCTAAATGAACAAAAATACAAATATAAAGCATTAAAAAAATGTGATATAAAATGTAATACAGTTTGTATGACTTGTTGTGTGCGCCTTTTAGAAGTGGGAGATAGGAAGTGACGTGCGAGACGTCAGCTGGCTAGAGTTGACTGTTTGCTGAGTGCTAGCAACAGGTTAGCGGTGTAGAGTGGCCAACAGCAGCTCCTGTGTGAATGTTCACTGCATGTGTTCTAAGCTTGTTAATAAAGCCATTGAAGTGCATCACGAGTCTCTCCTTAACAGTACTGTAAAGAGCTGCAGTCGAGTAGTATTCTACACTGGTCTCTCGGTGTCAGTAACATTACACTGATGAGACAATAACCACCAGGAAGTACGCTGTGTATGCTAACGTGAGTCTATCTTGTGTCTTATTTCTCTCTAATATGGTTTATTTTCTATTATTACGTCTCCTATATTGGGTAATTCTAGTGTATTTAGATTAGTGCACTTATCTGAAGTGTATCGACAGCAACCATGTTTCATTTTATTTCATCTTCCTTTCAGTGTCACTAAATAAATAAAGGTACTATCTACCATGTTTATGGTAGGCGCTCTTAAAAAAACAAAAAACATTTGAATATTAGTCACCTAAAGACATAATCAGATTCACCTATGAAAATCCTCATTCGAAGACAGCCCCAGTGTTCAGAAATATTAACATTTGAGCCTTTTTTCCTTACAATCTTCCCATTTCTTTTGCTGAATTTTATATGTACAATGTGCCGTGGGCCAATAAAAAAACAAGTCACAGGTCACAAATGTCCCCTGGGCTGCACTTTGGAGACCCCTGCTTTATAGGTCTTTGTCAGTGGTGAGCGTGTGAAGTCAAGTCTGTGTTTCTATTGATTCGTCATCGATTCTTAACTTTTTACTTGAGCAAAGTTGTTGCATTGAACTGAAAAAAAAAGGTGGAAGCCTCACCTCAGCGTTGCTCTCACGGCCAAAGAACATGTCAGAAGAGATAGCTTTTGCGTTGGCAAACTTCTGCCTGGCTTCACTTGACTCGGACACCGGAGCAGACACCTCAGCTTTTCTTCTGCTGGGAAGTCTTGATGAGACACCAACTTTGGTTAGAACTTGAGTTACTGTTTCAGATGAAAGACCAAAAAAACTGAACATTTTGGTGAATACCTCTCCCCTAAAGGTTGGATACTGGAGATGGTGACCTCCTCTTTAGGTTCCTCTTTCTCCAGAGCCCAGGATGCGGTGAAGGAGGCTGTTCCTCCCTCTGTATCCCAGCGGGATCCAAAAGTGTCCCCCACTGTGAAGGGGTTGTCCTTATATCTGTAAAGCAAAATGCAGATTAGAAAGCGTGGATGCTGTCAAATAAGAAGTCCTCTGAGGATGGAGGATGTACTTTGGGGGTCCAGAGGTGAAACCCGGTTCATCAAACATGTCCAATTTAGATCGGGACGACGTCTTGGCTCCCACTGGGGTTTCCTGCTCAATCACCTGCATCTCGGACATCACCGAATGTGACACAGCACTGAAACATAACAGACACACTTTTGTCAACACTGGAATGGACCAAAGTCTGGGGACACACCTCTTTGTCAATGAATTCATCAATCAGTTGTTATGCTAGACCACTTTTAAATCTTACTTTCTCAGAACAACCGATCATATGACCCTATGACTTCCACGTTAACCGGATCGGCCAATGAAAACGGAATCTACTGTTAAAATCTCGTGGAAATTGACATAATGTGAATGAAATGATGTCACCGTGAGGAGTAGGAACGTTTGTATGGGGGAGTATTTCCCTGGTGGAATGTCGTGACAAACACTAACCCGCCCCCTTCCGTTTTTCTACACTGTCTTGGTCATCGTACAAAATATTGCACGTAACAAAATAGACCATTTGCTCTATGTGTTGCTGACTCACTGTTATAAATCTGTGTGCCAGCTATTTGAGTTGAAGAATTTGAGAAATAACTCATCACAAAATGCAAAGATGGAATCCCCTTCCTCTCTGCTCCACCAAGAATCTTCAGTAAAGGTGAATGTGATGTTAAATGTTCATGAATCCATTTCATTTATTATTATTTTTCATTCTTTTCTGCATGTAAACCTAAAAAATGTATTTTCGGTTAATATTTTTGGGTGTCTGGAACAAATAAAAGTGGATTTACACATTCTCCAATGGGAAAAATTGCCTCGGTTTTTGTAGGTTTTGGTTTATGTCTGACCTTATGGAATAATGTAATAACAAAAAGTGAGGTATCTGTGTATTGTGTATCGTAATATTGTTATCACTGGTAACATAATTATATTTTATGATGGAGTTGCACAAGATGTCTAAGGCCTAACATTTATATAAGTATTTTGATGTCACCTCCTGTTCCCGAAGCCCATGCCCAATCTCTCAGCCTGCTCCCTCTTCTTGCCCTCCAGGTTCTTCAGCTTCTTCTCCTCAAGCTTTCTGTCTATCTCCAGCTCTTTGTACGCCAAACGCATGGAGGCCACACTGCCAAGACCGACACAGCTGATGTCACGTGGGAAGCGTAGCAGGTTCCAGAATGCAGCAGTCATAACAACAAGGATGTCAGAAGAAATAAATTGATACTAACATAGACTCTTCTGCTTGTTTCTTTGCCTCAGCAGCCTGTTCCTCGCGGAGCTTCTCTGCAACTTGGGCTTGTTTCTCCACCTCCGTAAAATTATTACTGCTCACCTTCTGGGCGCCGAGGCCTTTCTTTGCACCCAGCTGCATCATGGGGAAATAGCATCAACAGTGTGTATCCAGTTGTTTCACAGCAATGATAGCAGTTCTGATAATGGATGTACTGTATGCAAGTTGGTGAAATGTATAAATAAATCTCTTACCCCTTTTTTGGCAGCCATTGGCTTCTTCTTCCCAATAATGGACGGCTTAACATCTGTAACATGATTTAAAGCCTGTTAATAAACTACAGCATACAGTGGATCCCCGCATATTCACAATTCAGCATGTGCGACTCTGCAAATAACCCTAACCAGCCTGATAATTGGGAGAAAACCCTTCTCATTTGCCCTGCATTTGTAAAGCTTGACTTGCACACAAAATGGAGGTAAACCTGAACTTTGAAGCTTGAGAGGTGATCTTCATGTGCAGTAAATAAGCTTCATATTGACACCCTTGCGCACCCAACGCTCACTCCCGTTGCAACAAAAACAAGTAACAACTGTACCACAAGGACTATGCGGGAATTGAAAAATGCTTACACGCTAAAATACATGCAAAACAATACAATTTTATACTAATTCATAACCTGCAAGGCATTCTAGGAAGCCCAGGCACACACTACCCCAACAAGAAGTTACCCAGTCTGTCTTGCCTAGGTGTCCCGATACTACTTTTCACTTCTGGTACGATACATTGAATATCTGTAGATACTGATAGCGACATGGCCAATACCGATATCGACCAATATCAGCACTAATCATACATACTTTTATTACTTATCGTGCAGTATAGAATGTTAGAAAATGATTGAACAAGTGATATTACTCAGAAAACAATAGTCAGCAAAAGTAGGTATGAGAAATACTCACCCATTTACTTGTTTATGTATTTGGAGTATAGTTTTATCCACAATGTACTGTAGTGGCAGCTAGGCATAATATAGCGAGGTTCGAGATGCTCAAATAAGAGTTCAAACCCGACATTACTCACCACAGTGAGGGGTTGGCTCTCTTCTGTTATAGCTAATTCATTTGTGCTGTCTTGTGGGAGTTTCCCATGTGATTCTTCTTCAATTGCACCACAAGGTTTGGTCGTATTAAACTTCCACGGTTCTGTGCCATCGCCGGAAATTGGTGCATAACAAGTTTTGCACTCAGCTGCAAAGTCTTTTTCAGTCTTTACCAAGTCTGCCACACGGCCGACATCACTATTACCCCTTGCTACTTTGTTAGCACGCTAGCGCACGCTGTTGTGATCATGTGTGCTCTAGCCCGCTGCTGCTAGAAACATGTGCTCGGGTGGAGTCTGGAATCGACTACTTGTATTGGAGAGCCAATATCGGAGGTGTTTGATGTAGGCTGATATAATCCAATATTTTTATTTTTTTGCTGATATTGGCCCGATATACGATATCAATATCGGATCAGGACACTCCTACTTGCAAGTTTTAAATGAGTACAAGAGGTCCTCAGCTCATGTGCGACCAACATAGGAGTTAATTTAGGTGTAAGAGCCGATTTACACCAAAACTTGACTGACATCACAGTCTAGGAACATAATCCAAGGACCACCTGTATAAAATAGAATGGTTTTGCAAGTCTATTAGTGTGTAAGCGTTTATTTCGAATTTGGAGGGGATCTACTGTATTTCTATTTTTTTAGACTATTTTACAAGTAGCACAAGCCACAGCATTACAAACTGATTTTTTGACCACCAAAACCACCAGTGACTCATTTGCATTCACATGTTCCATGTAAGTAAAGATGAGCAAGTTTTAGTGCGCACATCACTCACAGCCCTGCTTGCCCTTTCAGGAATGTGTGTCATGAGAAAATGAGTAAAGAGAATTGACAGACTGTAGCTGACACTGATGCGCCGACGAGCTCTTCATCTTTAACATGCCAAGCTGACACCAATGAGCACCGGCGTATGTCTTTAGTTCTCATTCATCCTAGTGTAGTTGTACATGAAACGCTAGCAGCAAAATAGTCAACATACCAGGATGTGAGCATGTTGACAATGACTGACGCAGACCCACAGTCCTGATTAATACACGTGGCTGACAACGCTGACGTTCACTTTGTCAAAGAGGAGGCGTCATAAGCAGCCGGTGGCTTTTTTTGTGTTTAATAAGGAGAGAATTGGATTAGGATGCATTTTATGAGAGTGCCTACAATAATCACGTCTTGACTAAGCATGGGTCTCCTACCGGTTTCAACAGATATTTCAAAATAACGCATTTTTGAGCTGCAATTATAATACTGTGCAACCATGATATTTTTGCCCAAGGTTATATCATATCGTCCAAACCTCATACAGGCCCATGCCTGGTCTTGACTTTTGTTTTTGTGAATACAATAGCATTGTGTCCACTGGGAGGAACATGACAAACCCACAATCAGATTGCAAAACACAAGAAGCTAGTTCTACAGTGCTGCTCTCCATTGTTCAGTGGATCTGTGCTGTAGTACTCTTGGTGTGTGTGGATGTGTGCGTGTGGAAAAGCGCCCAGCCTGACTAAACTGTGATGAAAGCAGCACTGCTATGTTATTACAATGACTGACGGAGTGTAAATTAAAGTTGTTTGCGTAGCTTTACAAGCACGGAGAGAGGGTGTGTGTCGGCAACAAAAAATGCGCACACGTCAAAGACGAGGGAGCTCAGAGATGACAAGCACTGACTTTATGACTGGGATGTGCGTGTGCAAGATCAGAGGTAATGGGCTCACCCATGGAGGCTTTGGGTGACGTGCTTAGACCACAGATGCTCGGTCCATCTTCTGGCTCTGTGGAAAGTAAGGGTCAACACATCAAATCAAAACACTGAAAGCCACAGCAAATGTAGAGCTTTTCTAGCTGCACATTGCTGAATGTTGAAGCTTGTTGTCATTTCTACAAATAGTAATTTTGAACATATAAAAATGTGAACAGCAGTATGTAATATAAATTAAGTGTGTTGTCTGCTGGGTGGAATGGTGCACATAATGTCTAAAAGGATGTATAAAGTACTACTGTATAAAGATTGTGACAGAGAGGTGTGTTCAACTAACGGTTGTCATCTTGGCTTTTGGCCACGGTGTTCCTCAGCTGTGCGCCGACAGTGCTTCCATTCTGCTCTGGCTCTGAGGCTGGTGTCATGCTCCAGTCATTACAAGACTGAAAACATAAATTGCACAAATTACCCTGTAAAGTCTGAACTATTAAAATAATTAACAGCCTTTTTGAGTGGAAATGGGCCTCAGCAAGTGTAATTAGCCATAAAACAATCACAACAAAAACAGAGGGTTCATTACATTATAGTTATGTATTGGTGATTCATGTCAAATATAACTTACATTATTACCTCCACGAGGGAGGTGATTTTTCTATCAACATAGTTTTTGATCTATCAGTGTTTCACATGCCATTACAATAGATCAGTACTTCTCAACTGGTTTGGCAGCAAGACCAACCATCAATGACAAGCGGTGACCCAAATTGTGTACATTTTTCAACTCAAACTTCTCAAATATCTTATATTTAAAAAGGACTGTTTGAAACAAGGCCGCACGGTGGCCTAGTGGTTAGCATGTTGGCCACACAGTCAGGAGATCAGGAAGATCTGGGCTTGAATCTCATTGGGCATCTGTCGATCGAGTTTGCATGTTCTCCCCGTGTGTGCGTGGGTTTTCTCCGGGTACTCCGGTTTCCTCCCACATTCCAAAAACATGCACGTTAGGTTAACTGGTGACTCTAAATTGTCCATAGGTATGAATGTGTATGTGAATGGTTGTTTGTCTATATGTGCCCTGCAATTGATGGTGACCAGTCCAGGGTGTACCCCGCCTCTCGCTGGAAGTCAGCTGGGATAGGCTGGTTCCGTGAACCACCAGTTGAGAATCTCTGCATTAGGAAAATGTCAAGTTGATTTTATGTCACTTTCTATATCACACCAGGGCATTTTCTTGCTTGTAAGAACTGAGATCACAATTTTTGACCTGCACACACAAAGCAATATATGTGCTTATTAATGTGATGGCTAGTCCTGCTGGTTGCTGAACGATAAGACGCGCAGAAGAGGGTTCCTGGGAAGAAAGGGCGAGTGAGGAGGAAGCGACAGTGCAGCATGAGTCGTTAAGTACAATGGGAGCGTTTCTTTTTGATGTAGCTTGTTATAAAATTGAAAGAATCGCCATCTACAAATTAGATTGCATGAAGAAAGGATGCTTTTATTCGTAATTTAATCATGCTACATTCATCTTCCTTATACCTGTGTGTGTTCTGCAAAAAAGTCAGTCTCTTTCTTCTCTGGAGCTGCTGGAGTGCTTCCGCCTGAAGAGTCAATCCATAGCTAGAAAGGAAAGATGACAGACTGACATGATGGCCACTCCGTTATAACATTAGCAGCATATTGACAGCCAGGTATCACTGATTGATGTCATCAGTCCACACTCAGTGGACTCTGAACATAACATCTGAACATGGCCTGATAATGTTGCTTACACACTGATAATCACTTGAGCAGACCTATCAATGTATCTCTTCAACCTCTGACACAGAAAAAACCCAAGTCAGATTTTTAATGACGACAGCAAGCATATAAAAGAGGCCAGATGTAGACACATCTCCCAAATTGTTAATGTTGGACAGATACTCACATCTGTTCCATACTTGGACAAAGCAGCGTTCGCAAGCTGACGGATCTTCTCCCTGTACATTTGTGCTGCACGACTGTTATATTTGGCATTGGTGTCATTTGTGGAGCAGCCATGTTGGCTGAAGAATGCAGTCTTTAAACAGGAAGAGAAGGGGAGTTATTTCAAGCATGTAAAGCACAGAAAAAATAGGAATGTTCCAGACACATTTTTTCCAATTAATTAAAAGTGTACATTTTTAAAATTCCACTTCATTTAGGCCTGACTTTTATTTTACTTGTCAGTCCAGTGTTGACTTACCGCATTGGCATTGCCCCCAACCTGCATACATCGAAGCTGAAACCAGTTCCAGTTGGAATCAAGCTCAGTCGATCTAAAGACAAAAAAAATAGAGAGGTCAAGAATGTCCTCAGTGGTCACCCTTTTCTAGTGGCCACAAACTGCTGCTGAAGCACCCACCACAGCCAAGACGGTGACCTACCTGATGAAGCTGAGGTGGACTCCAAGGGAGCGGTGGATACCAGAGCAGTCAATGCACAAAAAGACGCCATAGGGAATACTTGCCCAACTAGGGTTTTTGGCTGCGCAGTCAAAACATACCTGTAGACCAACAGCATGTGCATGAGCAAGCGAAATAATGCTGAACACTACAACCAAGACTGCAATGTTAGTTACACTGATGTAGCAACAACCTTATTGCAACAGTATTGTAGCTTCTTCACACCTTTTGAGGAATACTTATTTCAGTCAAATTACACTAATCCACATTTTTCCCACATCCGATGCAATCCCAGATACAGAATTTCCATCTATACCGATAGCGACGCTATTCTGATATCAGAGCTGTGTTTGCTTCAATATTATTATTACAGATTCTACAGAGGCTATAAGAATGACGAGGAGGTGGTTGGTCAACAATCACTTCATTGAAAAACACAGGTTACGATTGGGCGCAACCAAGAGAATATCAGCAAAGGTAGGTAGAAGAGTATCAACGAATGTCCAGTAGCTGTCTCCACACATACAGTGCAGCACTCACATAAGCAGCTGACAGTAGGACAACACAGAACTCTCAACATCACACATAACTTTGCCGGTCGCTACATTATAATTATTGCTGATTATAGTACATATGAGGCTGTAATCAACTCCAGCCAAGTATGATATTGTAAATGTCCGACTGGCCATGAACACGTCAAGTGGAGAGCTTCTGTGTGTGTGGCCCCATCCCATTTCACAACTCATGAACTTTAAATGGAACAAATGCTTTAGCTTAATACAATCACATGCATGAAATTTTAAGACTGCACTTCAAGCCATCAAACATACAGTATTTGCTTTAGGGTTTACCATTTGGATAAACAAACATGTTTGCTAAAAAAAGCATGACTCGTCAGTCCATGCTGTAATTTCAACATCCACTGCACTCATCAGATGTTTACACTAAGTAAATTACAGTCGCAGTCGAAAGTTTACATACTCTTATCATGGGTAACACCATACACATTTTGGGCCCGTAATCATTTGTTCGAAGCGTTCTTGTCGTTTCAACAGGCCAGAAGGACAGACAGTGCTTATGCTGCACCTTCCCTTATATATTTTTAATTCCTGCATGCTCTTTGCTGTCATTTTAATGCTGGCGCGTGTCTTTGGTCCTTTCACATTTGAGTTCAAGTGAACTGCAAAGCACCAGACTTCACTTGGTCTTGGTCCGCACCAGGGTTTGGTAGATTGCATGTAGAGTTGTCCAAACAAACCAAAAAAGCAGAGCAACCTCCCTCGAGCTTGTTTTAACCGAACCAAACATGCCAATTGTAAGCGCAGCCTTAGAAAACAACTGAGGATAATCTATGATTAGAAATGCATGGTATTTTTTTTTCAAGCCAATACCGGTAACTTCCTGCTTCTAGACGATGGTAATGAAATCATAGATCGCTTTAGCCCTTGGGTCGTCACTTTTCAAACGCCCCCTTAGCCCCTTATCAGAGAATGTTTGCAGATTTGGCACAAAAAAAGCCTTCATCTGAAACAGTGAAGAAATCCCACTCGATTAACAGCATGTTTGTTTACAAGTGAGTTTTCAAGTCACAGGCAGGAGAAGGGGAGCACTTGATTTGCTCTCTCTAACCCACGTACAGCACAGTACGGGTGATCTCACCTCATTGGGTCGTTTTTTTAGTTAGCGGTTATCTGAGCTATTTTTTTTTATGTTATTGGATTTATCTGTGTGACGTCAATTCCTCATATCGACCTCTATATTTATCATGCACCACTACTTAAATGTTCATTTATCCCTTTCATTCATCATTTATATGTACTCACATGCATTTGAAATTGTTTTCTGAATGTACCGTAAAACTACAAAAACGTGTTAAGTGTTAAACTTTTTAGCTTTCCGGAATGGATTAATTGGATTGACATGATTTCTTATGGGAAAATTGATTCAGTTAGCATCCTTTTCAGTCAGAGTTGGACCTTCTACAACAAATTCATGATGCTAACCCAAGTTCCACTGTGTTGTCTCTTGTTGGCTTTCTACTCTTCTTCTCTTTGTACTGCCGTGTTAATGGTTTAAAAGCAGAATGAAGCGGGTTCTAGAGGGCACCAACATTCAAACGGACTGCTAGCATTATATCCCGCCTTGTCCAGCTTTGACTACGTAAGCTACGCCAACGTAACACACCCATCAGTTGTTTGTCGTCAGCCAATGATCGCACTATGGCAAAGTTTTAACTACTAATAGAGGTGTCTCCAGACGATAAACAAGACTTTAACTTTACTTCTAAGAAAAGTACAATGAAAAAATACACTGCTCAAAAAAACTTAGAAAAACACTTCGAAAACACATCAGATCTAAACTGGGGGAAAATGATCTTGAATATCTTTCCTGATAATAAGTGGGTGATGTATTAGTAACAAAATGATGCCACATAATTTGATAGAAATGAAAATGATCACCCTATAGAGGGGGGAAATCAAAGCCACCCAAAAAAATGAAAGTGAAAAAATTATGCAGCACACTGGTCCATTTGGCTAAAATGTCATTGTAGCAACTCAAAATGATTCTCAGTAGTTTGTGTGGCCCCCACGTGCTTGTATGCATGCCTGACAACGTCGGGGCATGCTCCTAATGAGACTATGGATGGTGTCCTGGGGGATCTCCTCCCAGATCTGGACCAGGGCATCACTGCGGTACCTGGACGCATGGAGGAGATTCCAGAAGACATATAGTTACTCCAGGAGAGCTGGACAGGGCCGTAGAAGGTCCTTCAACCCTCAGCAGGATCGGTATCGGGTCCTTTGTGCAAGGAGGAACAGGATGAGCACTGCCAGAGCCCTACAAAATGACCTCCAGCAGGCCACTGGTGTGAATGTTTCTGACCAAACAATCAGAAACAGGCTCCATGAGGGTGGCCTGAGGGCCCGACATCCTGTAGTGGGCCCTGTGCTCACTGCCCAGCACCGTAGAGCTCGATTGGCATTTGCCATAGACCACCAGAATTGGCAACTACACCACCGGTGCCCTGTGCTCTTCCCTGATGAGAGCAAGTTCAACCTGGGAGATCCCCCAGGACACCATCCATAGTCTCATTAGGAGCATGCCCCAACGTTGTCAGGCATGCGTACAAGCACGTGGGGGCCACACAAACTACTGAGAATCATTTTGAGTTGCTACAATAACATTTTGGCAAAATGGACCAGTCTGCTGCATAATTTTTTCACTTTCATTTTTGGGGGGTCTTTGATTTCCCCCCTCTACAGGGTGATCATTTTCATTTCTATCAAATTATGTGGCATCATTTTGTTACTAATACATCACCCACTTATTATCAGGAAAGATATTCAAGATCATTTCCCCCCCAGTTTAGATCTAATGTGTTTTTGAAGTGTTCTTCTAATTTTTTTGAGCAGTATATAAAGAAATATATGACAATATATTGCAATCTACTAATGTAATTTCTACTACTGGCCCCCTGTCTCCAACCACTGAGACAAAGACTGTATGACTGACAAAAGGGCTCATTCCGTTCATGCTGTTGTTCTATAGAACAAATGCACCAAGATGCTGAAACCAGTGAACCGTCTTCCTGCATGTTTGAAGGCAGTAGGCAAGGAAAACAGACACGCATGCACATGGCAATGTATTGAGGCCGGAAAAATTATAGAGTTCATTTATTTTTCGGAACGAGAAATCTTGTCACGTTTTGATCTTGTGAATGTCTAGCCTATCTTAAGAATATGAATGTAAATTGTTGGTTTACGCGCTACAGACATGTGAATACCAACAGCTGTGAGTGACAGCAATGAACGCCGGTTACCTTACTCAGGCCAAACAAACATTTTTTACGCAGTTTAATTTGGAATTGTGAAAAATAGATATTTTTTTTATGTACAATCTGTTCTTTTACACCACTATTAGCAACATATGCTAGCTGGTGGTGGTATTCTTATATGTTTTATTGTTTCAAAAAAGCTATTCTTTCTGCATTTGCAGCTTCATGAGCATTTTCGATTTCCAACAATATTTTAGGTTTAGTTTTGGTATAAAATTTGCTTCTTGTTGTCAGTCAAACTCAAGCGTGTTCGGACTCGTCTCCACTCGACCAAGGACAGCTTCAGAAGCCATCTTTCTCTGCGTTTTTGGTCGTTTCTGTAAGTTATTTCCCCCGTTAGTAATAACTTTCTTTTTAATTCCTATTTGAACGTTGAACGATTTTGACTTCACTTGACGTCAAGATACAAATAAGCGTTTGAGCCTGTGACAACACTAACCGGTGAGGTGACGTCACCCACCAACACAATATGTTCAATTAAGACATAAAACTTCTAAGAAATGCCATGTTATTATTGTGTTAGACACATGTTGGTCAATCAGATCACATTTAATGACATTTATTCTGAAACATACACTTCCAAAAGGACAAACATACTTTTTCTTGTGCATGTTATAGCGGTGATGATAAGTCAAACCTGGTGAAACCCTCTCACAATATTAGTGACAAATGGCTGGCAAAAGCGTCAAGATGGACGACTTCAAAGTGGAAACGCAGCTGTGATGCTTTGAAGTGAGATCGTAAAAGCTGTAACGTCATTCTCGATAGAGCACATATGTGATTAGCTTCCCCGGCCAACACAAATCGTAGACGTGGCCTTTAGGTTTGCTGCTTTACCGGCAGCTAGCAGCTGTTAGCCACAGCTAGCTATTTGACCGTAGACTTGGGCCTCGCTACCAGAAGAAGCCAACCAAATACTACCGACAAATTCCACATCAAAAGTATAACACACGTACAACAAGTGTGTCGTATACATTTACCTTGTTTGTAGGAATAGACCTCAGTCTTTTGAAAATAGTAAGAATTTCAGTCTTGTTTGGTTCGGCGGCCATCTTGCCACTGTGACAGGTTTCATACGATGACGTAACTACGGGAAGTAATGTGGCCCAAACTAGACGAGGCCCTTACATGGATAGATACTTTTTTTCATCTGAAAGAGAAATTCGCATCACACCGGGAGAAACGAGTGCAACTTGAACATTTGGACCTGCTTTTTTCCCGTTTGCTGCCAACTTATCAAGCTGCCTGAATCACTCAAACGGTGAAGTTGAAGATTATGATTAAGTTTTAGCGACAAAATAACATACTTTATTGGTTGCTTTTTACTTCACGAAATATGAACGTTAACCCAAATAGTATTTATGTAACATATTTCATATAATACAATGGGTACAGCATATAATTAACTACCGTATTTTGCCCCCCTGTTGTAATGTTTTCCAGAATATTACCTTTCATTAAATAAATAAATACCAGTTTCCAGTTTTGTCAGAGCAACTTCCGGTGCCCTCTGCAACACTTGGACAAAAAACATCAGTTTAACACATCCTGTAGCCAAAAAAGTCAGGCCTTCACAATAAAAGAAGCACACTTGTAAAATATAGTAAAATAACACAATTGCACCGCAGTGGGCAGTCGGGCTTTTCATACCTGTAAAGATTTGCATTTGAAAATAGGGGACATTTTCTGGAGAAAAAATAAGGGAAATTCTTGCCTCCCACTAGAATTTCCACCAGTACCTGATTCTGGCATAAGACCAGAATTTCCCATATTTCCTATTTTTTTACATTAATTTCAAGAACATTTCCCAAATTTCCCTCTTTTTCCCTTATTTCCCAGAAGATTTCCCTTATTTTCAAATGCAAATGTTGACAGGTACGTATGTGCTCCAGTCACACTTGTATTGTAAATAGAAGGTATTATATTGGTAAATGTAATCATCTCTGGAAAAATTAAATGCATTTCTCAATGAGCTGTCACATAAGGAACAAAAATATTAATATCCAATCACACAGCGCATAAAATCATGTCCTATGGCCTACTCCAGTCAGTGGTACTGCTCAATCAAAGTAATTTAGACCATGGCAATTGTTCTATAATGACACGTTTGAATTTTTTTCAGGGTGCTTGTCACAGACGCATCAAATGGCTTTTCAGTGAAACTATGACACCACCCCACTTTCCAGTTAGTTGACCTTGTTCCCTTGCAGAAGCAAGTGCTATACAGCAGAGCCTTTAATAGGATTAGAAAGCAAGATTAGTGGCGTCTGCGAGTATTCAAAAGGCTGTCAAGAAAACAGGGTAAAAAGAAATTGGAACTGTTGTTAGGTAGATGCCAGTCTACTTCCTGATTACTGCAAAGGTGCCTTTGAGCAAGGCACCAAACCCCTGGGCTCCAGCAGAAACCACGGATATCTTTTTTGCCACTGCTGTATTAACAACAAAACCTTCATCTGTGTCATGGTATTTGCTTGGTAGATAATGCGGTGTTGAAATAATAAGTTGGATATATTTTAAGAAAAAAACTGCATCTCAGCTTTGTGATATAGGCGAAAAAGCATATTATTAGTATAAACTTTGCCCTTTTTTAAAAATTTTCCAAATACTTTACTTTCTTCTCAAATACTTTTTTGTAAATTTTATTTTTGTAATATTATGACTTTATTCCATAATAATTGACTGTATTCCTATAATTTTAACTTAATTTTCCAAAAATGACAACTTTATTTTGTTTGTTTCTCGTATTCTTATTTTATGACTCAAAAAAAAATAACATTTTAATATTTCAACTCTAAGGTACTAAAATTACATTATTTTTCCATCTACAGTAATCCCTCATTTATCGCGGTTAATCGGTTCCAGACTCGACCGCAAAGTAGGATTCAATATTAATAAACTGACTATTTTCGTAGTTAGAGCATAGAAAACCTGTATATGACTTTGTAAATGACGGTTTTAACATTATTAGAACCCTGTAGACACGAAATAACACCCCAATAGCCACTTTTACACTCCTCTTATTCTTTGATTACATCACATTGCACTCGTTACGGTTTCACTGCAGGGACATAACAGACGGCTAACTAGCTAGCATCTCCAATTTGCTTATTCTAAAAAGAAAGTGTTTGAAATGGAGTGGGGAAGAAGGACAAAGAAGCCAAAAACTTACCACTGCCACACGAAATGAGGAGAATCTCAGCTCTGCTGGCTCAGTAGCCAGGTTTATGTTTTCTTGTTAAATTCTATTTTTAGATTGTGCTGAGGGCCCCAATAAAAAAGTTGAAGGCTGCAAATGGCCCCTGGGCCACTCTTTGGACACCCCTGAGGCAACGGAGAAGCTTTCCATAATACTTTCATAACACATACAGTGTATACAATACGTATTTGATTCCCTGCTGAGTATGTACAGTATCTTCTCTCTGTCTGTCTCTCTTTGTTGCAATAAACCTACCATAAAATTCCGGACTGTTCATATCTTTGTAAGGGGGTCAACTTACAAAGTCAGCAGGGGATCAAGTACTTACTTTCCCCACTGTACATTGATTTAATAGTAAGTCAAACTCTCTGTCCTATTCTTGTTGTTGTAAATGTCATACCTACAAATCCATATTCTCTTATACATTACAGAAGTAAGATTCAGGCAAATGTAGCAGACAGCGTTTTCTGCTCATGTTTTATTGTCAGCACCATGTCAATTAAAACCAGTGAGTCTTCCGCACAGAATCTGAGAAGTAATCTGTCAGATTTTTTGGCCTAAAAAAGATATGCCATATGAAGATATGCAAGATGTCAGCAAGACAGCAAATGGAACTAAATTGGGTATGTTTTGGGAACGAGAGCAAGACAGCATCACAAGAGCAGTCCTTCCCTGGACACCTGAAGGTAGAAGAAAGAGGACGATCCAAGAAAAACCCTGGGGTCGCACAGGAGAGGACAAAATGAAATCTAGGACCATGACATGGCAAAGTGTCCAGAAAACACCCAGGAATTGACTGGCGTGGAGAACCGACTTGCCAGGAGGTAAAATGGGCAGTAAGTAAGTTAAGTATAAAACATAGGTATAGGTACTCACCACTAATTAATAATAATATAAGATGATCCATGAAAGGATGGAAGCGGAATCATGGTGTAGAACTTAAATACAGGTGGTCCAGTTCAGGTGGTCCAGGTCGCGTTCCGTACAAGTTCCATTCCCACACTGTATTGTAAGTCGAGAACAAATCAAACAAAAAGAAGACCACTATACTGCCTAGTTATTACTGTCCCTTTCGTAGGTAGATGCTCTTTATCATGCTGAAGGATACAAGCTTTATCCTTAATGCTGCCGTCATAGATCTCTCACAGCTACAGTATGATGTTCATTATCACTTCCATGGTGATGGCTTTTCATTTCCATAGTGTATTTCCACCAGAAGAGCCTGCCTTACACATGGAAGACATAAAGAAATGCAAAAAGTTCATTAATAAGCAATATTATTCACTCCGTGTAGCTTCAAATTAGTAAGACGAGTACAGACTGCATCCTCACACCGTGCAGAATGTATTCATCCGCTGCATGTGCTGTAACTGGTTCAAGTCCAGTGTTTACCGACCAAAATTACTTTTTTGATTCATTTATGGGAGCGCATACATAACCACAAACCGGCGAAACTCAGAAAGCCGTAACCCAATGACCACCGGTATAAGTTTTACTTTTGTGTCTCAGAGCAACAATGGTGTGTTCAAGGACCGCCGGACAAAGTGCGAATATCGCTACACTTGGTGAAAAATATTATCAGTAAAGTACAGAGACATCAACATGTAAAAATTGTGGGAGGGTTTAACAGTGTGTTTTACATATTATAACTATATATTTATAAATTATTACACACTTTGAGATGTTTTCTGCTGGAAAAAAATGCATATTTTTGGAGGAAAATTTTTGTTCTAATTAAATAAATAAATATATATACAAATGTATATGAATATATGTGGTTTGAAAAAGTGTTTGCCCCCTTCCTGATTTCTTTTTTTTTTTTGCATGTTTGTCACACTTAAATGTTTCATGCCATCAAATAAATTTAAATATTGGTCAATGACAACACAGCTGAGCACAAAATGCAGTTTTTAAAGTTTTTGTTATTAAGGGAGAAAAAATCCAAACTTACATGGCCTTGTGTGAAAAAGTGATAACTTAACTTAGATTAATTTAGATCTATCATCTGGAAAAGGTTATAATGCCATTTCTAAAGCTTGGGACTCCAGCAATCCACAGTGTGAGCCATAATCCACAAATGGCAAAAACATGAAACAGTGGTGAACCTTCCCAGGATTGGCCGGCCAACTAAAATTACCCCAAGAGCACAGCAACGACTCAAGGGGTCAATAAAGATCCCCCAACGTCCAAAGAACTGCAGGCCTCACTTGCCTCAGTCAAGGTCAGTGTCCATGACTCCACCATAAACAAAACACTGGGCAAAAACGGCCTGCATGACAGAGTTCCAAGACCAAAACCACTGCTAAACAAAAAGAACATTAAGGCTTGTCTCAATTTTTCCAGAAAACATCTTGATGATCCCCAAGACCTTTGGGAAAATACTCTGTGGTCTGACGAGACAAAAGTTTAACTTTTTGGAAGGTGTGTGTCCCATTACATCTGGCGTAAAAGTAACGCCGCATTTCAGAAAAAGAACATCATACCAACAGTAAAAGATGGTGGTGGTAGTGTGATGGTCTGGGGCTGTTTTGCTGCTTCAGGACCTGGAAGACTTGCTGTGATAAATGGAACCATGAATTCTGCTGTCTACCAAAAAATCATGAAGGAGAATGTCCGGCCATCTGTTTGAGACCTCAAGCTGAAACCAACTTGGGTTCTGCAGCAGGACAATGATCCAAAACACACCAGCAAGTCCACCTTTGAATGGCTGATGAAAAAGAAAAAGAAGACTTTGGAGTGGCCTAGTCAAAGTCCTGACCTGAATCCTATTGAGATGCTGTGGCATTACCTTAAAAAGGCGGTTCATGCTGGAAAACCCTCCATTGTGGCTGAATTACAACAATTCTGCAAAGATGAGTGGGCCAACATTCTTCCACAGCGCTGTAAGAGACTCATTGCAAGTTATCGCAAACACTCGATTGCAGTTGTTGCTGCTAAAGGTGCCCCAACCAGTTATTAGGTTTAGGGGGCAATCACTTTTTCACACAGGGCCATGGGTGACTCAAAATTATCCATTGGTTGTTGGTTGTTTGTCTATATGTGCACTGCGATTGGCTGGCGATCATCTGTCGCCAGAAGTCAGCTGGGATAGGCTCCAGCATACCCCCGCGACCCTGATGAGGAGAAGCGGATGGATGGATGGATCTGAAACATTTAAGTTTGACAAACATGCAAAAAAAATCAGGAAGGGGGCAAACTCTTTCTCACACTACCGTATATGTACAGGGTCAGGCAAAATGATGTGACACATTTGTAGGTTAAATAAAAGGCAAATAAAGTAAAGAAACAAGAAAGTGTTTTTATTTTTGAAAAGTACATATAATGCCATTCTGTTTCATTATGTTTTAAAAATTAAATCAGTCAAATGGGATCCATTATTGTCCACACACTCAATGCAGATCCAGTAGCTCTGAAGTTGGTGACCCATAACAAGATGGTGTTTCAAGCTGGTACGGGATCATGTCTACCAAGATTGAAGTGCAAACGGAACGCTCGTTGTGTTGCAGTTACAGATTCGTTTGTTTTTTTGATAAATGTTTCCACAACGAAAGCACGATGCTCACCAGTCCAATTCATGGCAGCAACTGAAAACAAAATGAAAAACAATGGCATTATAAAGAAACAAAGCAAAATGGCATTATATGAAAAAAATTGCATTATGTGTACTTTTCAAAAATAAAAACACTTTCTTGTTTCTTTACTTTATTTGCCTTTTATTTAACCTACAAATGTGACAGATCATTTTGCCTGACCCTGTACATATCTATACATATACACAGACATGTACTGTATGTATATACTGTACTGCATATACATATACACATATACTCTATAAAATAAAACAATTTAAAGTCAAATATACAGTAATCTGTCACGACTTGACGCTTTGAAGTTTGCAGCTTCACACTATCATGTTTTTAAAAAAATATATTGATAAATCATGCCGTTGGTTGAATATGGCCTATTATTAGTAAAAGAAAAAGCATATTATTGCAAATCATATATGTTTTGCCTAAATTATAAATTATGTAGAATACAAACTTAAGGCATTAAGAAAATGCATTCAAAGCCGTTGTGAAGATATGTAGTATTCTACACTAGTCACTAAATGTCAGTAATGTTACTGTAATGTTGGGTGAGACACACAAGCACCAGACTTGATTGCTAAAACAACAGGCATTTATTGCAGTTTGAAATGGCACAATAATCCCTAACATGGGCTACTGTTGCGGGCGTACCCCACGTCAAGCTAAAACTCCGAACCCCCAACATCACTTCCTGTCTGCACCAATGGAACACATTTACAGCAACAAATACGAGTCTATTTATGTCTTATTTTCTCTGATTATGTCTACTATATTGGGTAATAGGAGTGTAAATGTGACTATAGGGGTGTTATTTGATGTCGAGAGGGCTCTAATAATGTTGAAAACCTTATTTAGAAGGTTGTAAACTAACTGTAACTAAGCTCTGACTACAAAAATATTCCATTTACAAATAAGGAATCCTTCTTTCGGGTCGGGTCTGAGTCACACGGTGGCCGAGTGGTTAGCATGGTGGCCACACACACTGTCAGGAGATTGGGAAGACCCGAGTTCGAATGTCCACTTGGGCATCTCTGTGTGGAGTTTGCATGTTCTCCTTGTGCATGCGTGGGTTTTCTCTGGGCTCTCCGGTTTGTTCCCACATTATAACACATTCAATCTAAATGGTCGATAGGTATGAATGTGAGTGTGAGTGATTGTTTGTCTGTATGTGCCCTGCGATTGGCTGGCGACCAGTCCAGGGTGGGAGAGGCTGCAGCCTACCCCCGTGACCCTAATGAGGATAAGCGGCATAGAAAATGGATGGATGGAGGTCGGATATGGAGCTAAATCATCGCAATAAATCATCGCAATGACTGTATAACTAAAATAAAATGTAAATGTTGTGAATGCTGAATTGTGAACGTGCAGGGAGCTACTGTATTTTCAAAGCCAACGATGTGCATGTTGAATGTACACAAAGTGTCTGAACAGGTTGGAATACATTTTTCACAATCAAATATTAATTTGAGTTTGACCTTCATTGTGAAGCAAAGAACTCGAGAATGAAAATGTAAAATGACTTCGTCTCACAAAATAAATACCTTACTTCACTGTGACTCAAAGTTCATCGACTAAAATGATTTCGAGATCTGAAAGATGAGAACGGTTTGGAGAGAAAACCAGTAAAGCCCCCCCCAAAAAAAGTGGCATTTCAGTGGATATCAGGTTAGACCTGTCAGGTGGACTCCCGAAGGAAACGCCTTCCAGGGCTCTGATTGAAACTGACTCAACAAGCTTTTCCTTTGAACAGATTCTCTTCGGCATCATGGCAGCAGGTGCCATCCTCCTTCTGCTCTTTGCAGTTCTGGGATTTGGCTCAGCTGAAGACTTTTATGGGGATAGCATTAGTTTTGTTCATCTGCACAAGGACCCGGGTGGATATTTGAAGGTACAGTGCTACAATTTATACAAACATTGTCTTTCCTCTTTACTGATTCCACGTGATCTGTGTCGGTTTTCTCTTTCATTCACAAAAAGGTGCATTTATAGTAAATCTGGAACTACTTGAGCTAACTAAAAGGGAACTTTGCCAGCACAGTGGTCAGCAATTTTAACTAGGAACTGGGTTTGAATCTTGGTTCCGTTTGTATGCTAAATGTGAATAGAGATCTGTGTCTCAGTCAGCCCTGTGACTGACAGGTGATCAGTCCATGGCGTACACTGGGGTATCGTTTAGCTTCCCCATGACCCTGCCCAGCATCAGCGGCACACAAAATGCATGGATCCCATTTAATAGTTCAGCAACCCCCAATAAAACTCTCATCAGTAAAATTCCTACATCCTTTCAGTCACTTCTCAACACAGTGGATCCCTGCAGAGTCACCATTCAGCATCCAAACATGCATGCAAACATTTAATCCAAAAATTATTTTCTCATTTTTAGAATTTTTTTTCTCTGAAAAGAGGCCATTTTTCTGTAGCAGGGGTGTCAAAAGTGCAGCCCGAGGGCCATTTGCAGCCCATGGCTGTTTTTTTATTTGGCCCACGGTACATTAAAAAATATAATTTAACGGAATTTTTTTTTTTTAAATCATTAGTAATTTTACAAGAATAAAGTCAAAATATTATTTAAAAAATTGTAATCCAACAAGAACAAAAGTTGTAATTTTACAAGAATACAATAATGTTATGAAGAAAAATAATGTCATTTTAGGAGCAGGAGCATAAAGCTGAAAGATGTTTTTGTTTTAAGTCGTAATATTATGAGAAACAAACAAAACAAATAATGTTGTAAATTTTGGAAAATTAGGTTGGGAAAAAAGTTATAGTATTACAGGAATAAAATCTAAATATTATGGGAATAAAAAAGTTATAATTTTACAATAATACATTAATATTATGAAGAAAAATAATGTCATTTTAGTAGCATAAAGTTGAAATAATTTTTAAAGTCGTAATATTATGAGAAAGGAACAAAACAAATAATGAATTTGTAATTTTTTGAAAATTAGGTTGTGGAAAAATGTGATAATATTACAGAAATAAATGTAAATGTTATTGGAATAAAGTCATAAAATTATGAAAAGAATGTTTACAAGGAGAAAGCTGAACTATTTTGAAAATTATTTAAAAAAAAAAAAAAGCAACAGCAGAAATTTTATAAGGATAAAGTCGAAATACTGAGAGAAGAATGAAAAGTTGCAATGTGAGAGAATTTTTTTTTTTTTTCAGTCATAATATTTTTAGAAACAAACATGAAGTTGTATTTTTTGGAAAAGTAGGTTGATGGAAACTTATAATAATACAGGAATAAAATCAAAATATTATTGGAATAAAGTCATAATATTATGAGAAGAATATTCACAGGAAGAAAGTTGAAATATTTGGAAAATTATAAAAAAAAAAAGCAACAGCAGAAATTGAAAAAACATCAGAAATTTTTATGAGGATTAAAGTGAAAATATTAAGAGAAAAAAGTTGTATTCTAACAAGAAACAAACTCGCAGTGTTATGAGAATAAACTATTATGAGAGAAATAATGTAATTTTAGTAGCATAAAGTTGAAATATATTTTTGAAATATTAAAGTCATCACATCATGAGATCAAGCAAAACAAGGAATAAAGTCATCATTTTTGAAAAATGTGATTGGGCAAAACGTTCTGTTATTACAACAATAAAGTCAAAATATGGGAATAAAGTCATAATTCTGAGAAGAAAATTTATAAGAGGAAAGCTGAAATAGTTGGAAAAAAACCCAGCAGAAATGGAAAGAACAACTATAATTTAACAAGAATATATAGAAAATATTAAGAAGACAAAAAAAGTTGTAATTGAATGAGAAAAAACTTAATAAATTTAGAATATTATGGGGAAAAATAATGTCATTTTAATAGCATTTCACCTCTATCACAAAACTGAAATGCATTTTTCTCTGTAAGTTCTTAGCATATCCACATGTGTTGCTGTACAAAATATCAAAGCGGGCCTCTCATCCTTTCATTTTTCACTATGTGGCCCTCGCTGGAAAACGTTTGGACACCCCCGATGTACAGCACACATGTACCACTGGTTAAAAAGCCCACAACTTCTACATGTTTAAGCTTGTATGCTTTACTGATAAGGTTTTTCCTCAAGCGTTGAGATTTTCTCCTTTGTTCGAACGTCTTTGAACGCACCATAGTTGTGTACTGTGACGATTCCATCTGTTCATGGATCATCTTACATTTTATGCTTTAAATGGTTTAATAAGAGGTAGGGTTCTGGAGCGGAAGCTCATCTAATAATTACAGTAGTCACTTTTAATGCGAATGTTAATCCGAAATGGGAGGAGAACGTCCACGTCAAACAAGGAGGGTTTAGAGGTGGGGAACAAGACATTTTCAAAACTAGACATATTAATGGGCCTATCAATTGCTCTTGTTTTTTTTTTTTTGGACATTTTCTGGTGGTCCCAAAACGTTAATAACGTCAAAATATTCTAAGAATAAAGTCCTAATTACTAGAAGAAAAGGAATATGAAAGAGGAAAAGCTGAAATAGTTGGAAAATTAAAAAAATTGCTCTTGTTTTTTTGCCATTTGCTGATGGTCCCAGAACATTATGTCATTACAAGAACAAAGTCATAATATTATGAAGCCATATTTAAGAATAGATGTGTTAAAGGACGTATCAATTACTCTGTTTTTTTGCTGGTGGTCCTAGAACTTAAGCCCCGACAAAAGCGGATATCTACTGTATTCACCGCGCTGTCGCAGCTTACAGTCAAGCAACGTCATCAACCTCCTAATCCCAAAGCATGCGGTCTCTCTTTTTTTCTTTCTAAAACTCAACACACTTGTCCCAGCCGCCACCTTTAAAAAAGTTCTGAAAACAATCACCCAAGATCATTGCACTCGCTTTTAGCAGTCTGCCCTTTTACCATAGTCTGTCTATTTATAGTCGTGTTGTGTTCTTGACGTGTTTTTTTACATATCTGCCTTTTTGCTGCTAGGTTGTCACTGGAAATGAGAATCTGTTCCCAATTGGCCTGCCAGGTTAAACGAATAAAATAATAAATAAGCATCTCGTACGTCCATATTGAGCGTATAGCTTGCCGTGGAGAACGCACAAACAGCAATTGTTTTTGGTGCTTTCTTCTGCCTTTGAGTGCGAGCTTGTGACGGCGCATTTTGAACCAGACTTGAGTGGAATAGAAAAGTCGTGAATGTTAAGCAATTTGAATCTCAGTAATAAAAAAAAAAATCATGTTTAATCTCATTCCTTGACAAACAACTGCCAGAAATATGATATATTTGTAGTTTTTCACATGGCTTATATTCTGAGACTAGCAATAAATGGCAAAAATCTGTGCAAAATTACCCATAAAAATGTCTATTTTTGACACATGGCTTGCTCCTCCCCCTCCAGACCCTCCAGCTAGATTGACGTTGACGTTCTCCTCCAATTTTGAATCGACATTTGCAATAAAGGTGTAATAATTAGATCAGATTCAGCTCCACAACCCTTCCCTTCTCTCTTCAATGTGCCTCACACCCTTATTAAACACATTTTAAAGCACAAAATGTATAGGTACTCAGCACGAATGAATGATGACGTAAGATGATCCAGCAACAGAAATCGGAGCCATCGGTGTAGAAGTTATATTCGAGTTCCACTTTTGCCTCTCACATCAACAATGGTGCATTCAAGGACTGGCAAACAAAGTGAAATCTCACAAACGTTATCAGTAAACCATGAAAACATAAACATGTAAAAACTGTGAGGGGGTTTTAAAACAGTGGTACATGTACTGTATGTTGTACATTTTACCTTCTATTATCACATATTCACAAATTATTACTGACTAAATTGTTTTTGAACAAAGTATTATATATACAGTAATTTTTTTAAAGCGCGGTTAATTGGTTCTAGACCTGACCTTGATGATTAGATTTCCACTAAGTAGGATGGAATATTTACATTGTTCGAGCATGGAAAACCTGTTAACGAACTCCTAAATACGGTTTTTAACATTATTAGAGCCCTCTAGACATGAAATAACACCCCTATAGTCACACTTACACTCATACTACCCAATATAGTAGACATAGTAAGAGTAAATAAGCCATTTAAGACATAATTGAAACTTGTGTTAGTGTGTGTTGCTATAAATGGAGAGTTGAGTGGCGGGCAGACAGGAAGTGACATCGGGAGTTGAGTGTTAGTTTGGAGTGGATTACTGCAGCAATGGTAGATTGTGTTTTTATTACAGATTTGTGCCTGATGTGAGATCACTCTGTCCTGCAATTAAAGCCTGGCGCTTTTGTCTCTCACCCAAACTTACAGTAACATTACTGACACCTAGTGGCCAGTGTAGAATACTACATATCATATATAAAAGCCTCTTCTGAACACCTTCTATTAGAATTTGACTTCATTTAGTCATTTTTATGCTTGAAAATGCTTCATTTCGGCCAAAAATACGTAAAATTTGCTTCAATATGCATATTTTTTTCACTAATAACAGGCCGCATTCAACCACAAGACAGCGTGTTTTATTAATGAATACAATTTTGAAAAACCGTGATAGTTAAGCTGCAAAATTCGAATCATGAAGTGGTGAGCGATGACTATATTTAGTATAGAATAACAAAATATAACATCAAATTAAATCAATATACAAATAAGATTGAAATAAATAACATAATAAATGAATGTTTTTTTAACCAAAAATCCACAAATTTCCTTGGCTGTGCATGCTGAATCGCGACTGTGCAGGGAACCACTGTGCTCTAATCCACACTGAATTGATGTTTTTTTAATCCATCACTCACTTCTAGCTGGCTGAATAAAACATCACTTTTTTTTCCACTCGTCTGGCATATTTTCTAACGCTTCTTCAAACCCCGTAGGTGGCCTTTCATCACCGACAGAATGGCAGGGATCGTTGTGATTATCCGTCATCGTATACGTGCATGGGATGTACGGGCCTGGTCAACAGCAGCGTCATGCAAACAGACCAGGACACCTCAGGCCAGCACAGGTGGTGTCAATCTGAGGGACATACCATGGCAAACGTCTCCATGAACGCTTCCTACATTTCCCTGAGGTACACGACCAGGACCTAATTCTATGAAAGTACATGTCGTACTGTATTAAAGTTTGTTAAGCCCACCTCGAAGGTGAACTGCGTGAGTTAACATGTGAGTTAACACATACTGTATAATCTCTTAACCTTGAATGGAACATCTCTGTGTGAAGTTTGCATGCTCTGAAAACATGCATGTTAGGTTAATTGGAGACTTTAATTGGCCTATAGGCGTAAATAAATAAATAAACCCCTGGCGTGCCCCAAGTTTTTCTTTGAATGCCCGGTAAAGAACTATATACAGTACATTTGGTGAATATTATGATCAGAGAATGACATTTCTACTCCTGTATATGTCGAACTAGCCTATGTGTATTCATGCTGTGTGTCAGTGACAGATTTGTAGAAATAACAATACTTCTTTTCAGTAACACAGGTTGTTGCTGGGCAACTAACAACGATACAAAAACAAATTGGACAAGCCATGCCCATTTGGACCTCCGTACTCGATCGGACACTGAAGGCCTGAACAATTGTCCAGTAACGACCACGGTGTCCTCCCTGAGGTACAGAACTATTTCTTCAGACCCACGTTAACATATAAAACTCACATAAGCCCAACTAGCATGACATACTGTATATCACAATGTTTTTTTTTTTTTTTAAAAGAGTATTGGCATCTGCTTGTTTGGTGCATTTATGGTGATGCAAATGTTGAAAATGACCTGCACATACTATACATGCAAGACTAGCTGCAGAGAAAGACTTTAAATTGGGTGAGTTTTATTTCTGTGTAATATACAGTCACGGAAAAAATGATTAGATCACCCTTGTTTCTTCGGTTTATTGATCCATTTTAATGCTTGGTGCAACTAAAGGTACATTTTTTGGACAAATATAATGATGATAACCAACATAGCTCATAAGAATTGAATTTAGGAGCTGATATGTAGCAACTTAAATGGTTTTCTTGAGAATAACCAAAATCACTTAAGTTCTTACATGAATACCTATTGCATTGCACTGCCAAAAAATGTAACTCTTTTGTTGCCATTGTTATATTTGTCCAAACAAAGGTACCTTTAGTTGTATCAGGCATTACAATGAACAAGAGACTGAAGAAACAAGGGGTGGTCTAATCATTTTTTTCATGACTATACAGTGGATCCCCGCATATTCGCGTTTCCAAGCGTTATTTTTTAATTTGTGGGGAAAACCCGCCCTTTTGTGCTTTTAATCTCCATAATTAGGTTATTGTTGTGGGAGAGAAAACCCATCTCATTTACCCTAACTTCGTGATACTTTAGAAACACGTTGTTACCCGCAAGGCATTCTGGGAAGCCCATTTGCACACTTTCCCCAAGAGGAAGTTATCCAACATGCCTTGCTCGTAGACAAGATTCCTCATTGAGAAAGAAATATCTAATGGGCACTAGGCCTTGGACGATAATCAATAAATTATTTAATCACACAATAAATAAAAATCAACACGATCATTTTGACTCAATATATTGCCATGTGCATGCGTGTCTGCTTTCCTTGTCTCCCAAGAGGGTTCACTCTGTGCATTGGTTTTAGCACCCTGGCACGGTTGTTCCATAACAGAACGGCATGAACGGAGTGAGCCCTTTTCTTAGTCATACAGTCTCCTTCTCAGTGGGTGGCGGCAGGGCCACTAGCATACGCACAGTGCAGAAGAGTGTCGCCTTGTGAGGAGCAATGCAACGTAACCTAGTAGATGAGCAGAAAGCAATATGTTGTCAGATACTTTTTCATTGTACTTTTCTCAAAAGTAAAGTTTAAATCTTGTCTCATCTCATTCTCGTAGACCTAATCTCATGCATCGTCGAGTGCCTCGTGCCCCCCCTATTTGCTCGTCATAAATGCTAGTGCTGCTTTGCCTGTATATTAGTGTGGAAGCATTTATTTGATACATGCACAGTCCCCCACACGTGTGGTGCAGTTACTGTACACTGTGTGTTCCACATGTGTTACTTATTTTCGGTAGCACCATGAGTGAGGGTTGATGGGGTTGATGACCTCCAGTTGGTTTGTGTTGTGTGAAAAAGGGTGTAAATGTCAAGTTCAAGCAAATGGATGTTATGTGTAGTAGTGCCTATCCGGACACGGCAGCATAGCCCAGACTTGATTAGAGCGGAGGTGTCTGAAGTTTTTCCACCGAGGAGCACATGCTGAAAAATGAAGGGTAAAAGGGCCCTTTTGATATTTTGCAACGCAACACGTGTATATGGTAAGATATAGTTCAAGAAAAAGCTGCATCTCAGCATTGTGATAGAGGTGAAAAGCATTTTACGGTATTAGTATGACATTTGCGCTTTGGTGTTTTTCCCCATTTTTGCGGTTTAATTTTCCAATTATTTCAACTTTCTTCTTAAATAATATTTGAAATTTTTCTTCTTGTAATATTATGACTTGATTCCCATAATATTTGGACTTTATTCCCATTTTATAACATTTTCCCCAACCTAATTTTCCAACCATAACAGCTTCATTTGTTTTGTTTGTTTCTCATAATAAACTTTACAAAATATGTTTTATTTAATATTTCAACTCTATGCTATTAAAATTACATTATTTTCCCTCATAATATTATGAGTTTATCCTCGTAAAATTGCGACTTTTCTTCTTGTAAGAATACGACTTTTTTTTCTCTTAATATTTTTACTTCATTCTTGTCCAATTACAGCTGTTTCTTCCATTTCTGATATTTTTTTTCAAATTTCATAACTATTTCAATTTTCTTCTTGACGATTTTCTTCTTGTGACTATGACTTTATTCCCATAATATTTTCATTTTCTTCTTATAACAACTTCTTGTAACAACTTTTTCTGCAACCTAATTTTCCAAATTTTATTTTTTTTGGTTTGTTTCTCATAATATTATGACTTATTCTTTAATATTTCATCACTATGCTACTTAATATTTGTTACCATATTCTTGTAAAATTTCAGCTGTTTTTAATATTTCTGCTATTTTTTTTCGACTATTTCAACTTTCTTCTTGTAAATTTTCTTCTCATAATATTTCCATAATATTTTCCCATATTTTTCCATTCAACATATGTTTCTGCAACCCAACTACGAACAACCTAATTCTCCAAAAATTACAGCTTTATGCATTCTTTTGTTATTACAACTTTTAAAAAAATTAGGTCTTTTTTCTTTAGTATTTCAACTTTGTGTTACTCAAACAATGTTATTTTTCTTAATAATAACATGTTATTATGAGGAATAATACGTTATTCTCGTAAAACTGACTTTTTCTTATGAGATTACACCTTTTTTCTCTTAACGTTTTGACCTTATTCTTGTAAAATTACTGCAGATTTTTCAATTTTTGCATTTTTTTTTTCTTTTCTTGTTAAATTATACTTGTAGAATGTGCTGCAGGCCAATGAAACAACAGCCGGGGGCCACAATAGCAAATTTTGGATCCCCCTGGATTAGCGTGTCAAAAAATAAGCATTTCTGTGGGCGTCTCAATTACTTGGAACTTAGCCTTCGCAAAAAGGGGGGCTCTATTGAAATACATACCATGGTCATTTTATCAAATGCTTCCGTAATATAGTAACTAGGGCAACAATTAATTATGTGTGCATTTATTTCTATGCAGGGTTCCCCAGAACTGTTTTCCAGAGCTTCATCTTTTGGCTTATGATCCAGATGAAGATCATGTGAAGTGCCACTTTGCTGAAAACGCCGCCGTTCATGCCAACATTACTCTGAATGAGGTCATTACAGAATATTCTTTTATTGCTTAAAAACTGTCAAAATAACCAAATAAATCCTGGATACAGGATTCCATGCCCAGGTATCGAAGAATATCATGAATGCTAATGATCTCTGCTGTTTTTTGTGTTTTCACCCAGACTACCTGCACACTACACAAGACAGGGGAGGTCGGTATTGGTGTCTATGTGTTTGAGGTGATGCTTGAGGACTTCCCCACAAAAAACATTAATTTATCCTATGCAAATGGCACATCTACGTATTGGGAGGCCTATAATGGAAGTGCATCGCATCTCTGCAGCCTCAAACTGCAGTTCCTGTTAGAAAGTAAGTAATTTGTGACGTTATATAGGTGACACAGGTGGACTGATCCGACACAAGCAACACAACCGTATAACCACCAGCTAAAATAGCTTTTCTTAACATGACATAGGTCAGAGTTAAATTACAGCAGCAGGATTACGATCTCATCTGCATCTATGATAAAACTAAAATATAGAATGTGAGGCAGAAAAGCCAGAACAACCAACTGCAAATGCAACTGGGTGATGGGACCGACAGACACTAGTAAAGTCTGGAGAACTCCCAAGAGTTTCGTACGGAACAGATAAACAACCAGGAGGAACGTGGATGCACATGGAAACAAGAAGACACGATGAGTGAGGGCATCTTGCATCGAGAGAAGCCTAAGCCACCATCTCAGTGTTTGGGAACAAATATCTTTGGTGGTAGACAAGGAAGAGCATACCTTGGGCTGTGAAGGAGCCTCAGGGTACAGATGAAGAGGATCTGTTAGGCACATAGCCTGCATTGACTGGGCTTTGTGACAAAAAGACACTTGTAAGAAGCAGTTTGAGAGGCGCATTATGAGAAACCGCAAGGAGGAGACTCAGTCACCAGAAATAAATGGAGAAAAGAGCAGTCTCTTCTTTGTCCAAATTGAAATCAATTCTTTTGCGTCACTCAGTGAAGCGTGACACACGTAAAAACAACATTCTCAGACATGTTGTGTTCATGTACCAATGAAGCATTCAGTTTTTGTCTACAGTCATGGCCAAACGTTTTGAGAATGACACAGTTCATATTCACAAAGTCCGCTGCCTCCGTTTTTATGATGGCAATTTGCATGTAGTCCAGAAGGTTATGAAGAGCGATATGATGAATGGAAATTGATTGCAAAATCCCTCTTTGTCATGAAAATGAATTCATCCCAAAAAACATTTCCACTGCACTTCGGCCCTGCCACAAAAGGACCAGTTGACGTCAGGTTAGCGATTCTCTGGTTAACGTAGGTGAAAGTGCTGACAAGGACAAAGGATGGAGATGACTCTGTCTTGCTGATAGAGTGTGAATAACAGACTGAAAGCTTTAGAAGGAGGGCGGTGCTTGGTATCTTTTTTCTTCTTCTGTTAACCGTGGTTACCTGCAAGGAAACACGTGCAGTCATCATTCCTTTGCAAAGTAGATTTTTAAAAAGTAGATTGAGCTGCGGGATCAGGTCACCACCAATGCAATGCTTGCTCAGGAATTGTAGCAGGCAGGCGTGAGTGCATCTGCTCGCACAGTGAGGCAAAGACTTTTGGAAAATGGCCTAGTATCAAGAAGGGCGCAAAGAAGCCACTTCTCTCCAGGAAAAACAACAGTTACCGACTGGTTTTCTGCAAAAGATACAACAACTGGACTCCTGAAGACTGAGGTAAAACCATTTTCTCTTATGAATCCCCTTTCTGATTGTTTGGGATATCCAGAAGAAAAGGTTTTCCAGAGAAGAAAAGGTGAACGCTACCATCAGTCCTGTGTCATGCTAACAGTAAAGCATCCAGAAATCATTCATATGTGGGGCATCATGAAGCACCTTGCCATGAGTCAAAAGTGATAACCAACTGGCTCGGGGAACAAAACATCAACATTTTGGGTCCATGGCCAGGAAACTCCCCAGACCTTAATCCCTCAATCCTCAAGAGGCGGGTGGACAAACAAAAACCTGCAAATTCTGACAAACTCCATGCATTGATTATGCAAGAATGGGCTGTCATCAGTCAGGATGTGGCACAGAAGTGAATAGACAGCATGCCAAGGTGAATTGAACAAGAAGGGTCAACACTACAAATGATAAAAGCCTTTGACACGTACTCCAGTACATCATAGTAACGTTTGACAAAAATATCTGAAAACACTGAAGCAGCAAACTCTGCAAAACCAATACGTGTGTCATTCTCCAAACTTTTGGCCAGGACTGTACTGTACGTCTCAATCATGTTTTGTGTCCTTCTTTCAGTCCTCCCACCATTGCCAGACTGCGAACTAGGTCACGTGTTGCCCAAGTTCTTGTACCCGACACCCAAACATGGTGCTGTGCTTCATGCCACAGTGGGATACAAATTCATGCTTCACGCCAAAGCGCAGGCTCACCATGCCACGTAGGTGTTTCTTGCCTTTATCCAACATAACATTTGGATCGTTGGCTAGATCAGATCAGACGTAATGGCTTCCTATTTCTTGTTGTCTCGAAGAATTACTGACTTCCAGGTCAGCGGCCCATATAACATGACTAAGGAGTTCAGTGATGGTCAACATGGAAAAGCTGAACTGAAGTTGAGCTGGACACCACAACACAGTGATGCAGAAAGAGTCGCCCCAGTGTGCTTCACTGCAGAGACAAATGAATCGTGAGTGTTGAGTAGCATGCAAAGGTTATTAATCATCAGTATCGAGAAAAACGGGGTTAAATTGTTCCCCAGCAGCTGGGTCATAGAGATGTGACGTTCGCAAACAAGTCCTTTGAGCGGCTCCTTTAAGTAAATGATGAGAACCATCCATCCATCCATTTTCTTCCACTTGTCTCAGCAAGTTTCAGTAAGGACGTCCAAACTTACCAGTCTCACTGAGGCGTTCCCAGGCCAGCTGTGAGACATAATCCCTACACGGTGTCCTAGGTCTGCCTTGGGGCCCTCCTCCCGGGAGGGCATGTGTCCTCCTGGAGGCGTCCAGGAGGCAGCTACTGCTAGCTCACAAGCTACCTGTTGGGAAACCCCTGGAATATATGATATAGGAAAACACCGTTCTTATATGCAATCCGATCTCAGCGTTCACTTAAAGGAGACTTGACTTTTCGCGAACATCACATCTCTTAGGCTGCGCAAGAAAACTTGATGCAACAATGGCCAGCCCAGAGCGGTCGTTTGCAGGACGTCACTACTTCAGCATCACTGATGTAAGAGACAAGAACATGCATGTGAAGTTTACATTTAGTGTTGTGTGTAACTCTAATCCGGGGGTGTCCAAACTTTTTCCGTTGAGAGCCACATGGTGAAAAATGAAGAGCTGCAAGGGCCACTTTGATATTTTGTAGAGCAACACATGTAGCTTTGCTTCTTCCTACTCCTTTTGGACATGTGGAACTGTGAAAGAATGATTCATGAGATGTATTCCATTGTAACCTTCATGTTCAAATAAACTACCGTAATACCAAACCAAACATGTAGATATATAAAGAAGTTACATATATTTAAAGAAAAAACTGCTTTTCAGCTTTGTGATATAGGTGAAATTACATAATTTTCCCCTGTAATCTTCCAAGTTTATTTTCCTAAAATTGCGACCTTTTTTCTTTGATTCCAACTTTTTTATCTTAACATTTTATTATATACTTTATTCTAGTAAAATTACAGCTGTTCTTTCCATTTCTGCTGTTGCTGTTTTTTAAAATTTTCCAACTATTTCAACTTTCATCTTGTAAATTTTCTTCTCGTAATTGTGACTTTATTGCCACAATATTTTGACTTAATTCTCATGATGATATAACTTTTTCCCCAACCTCACTTTCCAAAAATTAGCATTTCATTTGTTTTGTTTGGTTCTCATAATATTACGACTTTTTTGAAAAATAACGTCATTTTTTTTTGTTTTATATTTCAACTTTATGCTATTAAAATGACAATATTTGTCCTCATAATATTACAATTTTATTCTCATATTTCTCATTAGAATACTACTTTTTTCTTTTGAAATTTTGACATTATTCTTGTCAAATTTCTGCTAATATTTTCATTTTTGCTGTTTTTTTTTTTTTTTTTTTTTTTTTTAGTTTTCTTCTTATTTTTGATTTTGAGAATGTGCTGCGAGCCGCAGCTTGGACACCTCTGCGCTAATCTCATCAAACTGCACTACAAAGATAAATCCTGATTCTTTGACATATTCAAAAAGTATTGCAGTGAAATAATTCCAATACGTAATACATGACTATAAGTGATTACTCTGCCCAACACTGGTAATTAATCATCGTCGTATTCATTGCATGCAAAATAACCTAAAAAAATGAAACTGTAACTCCTTTGTTTTTCAGCCAATCAGAGATGAGGTGTGTTGCAGTTGTGGTGAGCGAACCGACGCCCTTCCATGGTTTGTTGATTAAGCTACCTCTCAGAAACGATTAAAAGGTTGAGACTCACTGGGGAGCTAGCGTCTAGTCTTTATAGTGTTTCATAAATTCTATTTTACATATAATCATGGGTCGGAGCAATGGGCTGGTATTCCTTGGTGACTTCAGGTGGATTCTAAGGGAAGTAACGAATAGAAATTTGCAACGAGGCGCTTGTATTTGTACACTTTTGTAGGTGGTTGTCCAACAGAGCGGCTGAGGAAGCACATATTTGCCACTTTTCCTCGAGCCAATGGTAACACAGTTGTCCCTCGCCACTTTGCGGTTTGAATTTCACGGCTACACTCTGTTTTTTGCAAAAATACACAAATTAATAAATCATGCTGTTTCGTGGTTGAACGCGGACTATATGCATATGTAAGCAAATGTTACATATTTTTTGCCTAAATTAAGCATTTTCAAGCATAAACTAAAATACAAATATAAGGCGTTCAAAAGATGCATTCAAAGATGTTGACGTAGTATTCTACACTGGTCACTAGGTGTCAGTAATGTGAAGGTAATTTTTGGTGAGACAAACAAACACCAGACTTGGTTGTGGTTGCTGGAACCACAGGCTTTTATTGCAGGCACAATAATCCCTAACACGGGCTACACCAAGATAAAACTCAACTCTGAACCCCCGATGTCACTTCCTGTCAGTGCCACTGGAACACATTTACAGCAACACACGCAAGTACGAGTCTTATTTGCGTCTTATTTTCTCTTATTGTATCTACTATATTCGGTAATACGAGAGTAAAGGAGTGAAGGGTGTTATGCCATGTCTGGAGGGCTCTAATAATGTTAAAAAACATATTTAGAGGGTCGTAAACAGGTTTTCTATTCTCTAACTACGAAAATATCCCAGGTATAAATAAGGAATCCTACTTTGCGGACATTTACTCATCACTGTTGGGTCTGGAACCAATTAAACGTGGGATTATTGTATAATATTTGACACTGTGTAGGTTAAAATGATCCGATACCGGTTGCTTAAAATTTGGATGGAATGTGTTCCCAGGTAAAACAGCTGTGACATGCATGGCCAACATGATGATGGTTGCCATTGAGAGATCTGCATTGCCCGATGTGGATGTGCACTATCTCTCGCTGATGGATCCATCCTGCTCGGTCACCTATAACGATACTCACATCATGGGTTCCATGCAGTTCAGCAACTGTGGCACAATGGTTGAGGTAATGGCGCTTTTTTCTTTTGCTAATTGATCAAATTTCTTCTGCCGCAATGTGTTGAACCCCTATGAATTCACTTTCACATCACTTTTTCCTGTTTCCTAAAAACAGGATGAAGAACACTACATTTATTTCAAGAATCAGATCCAAACCCTGCGCAATCCAGAACAAATTGTAATACGAAGAAAGACGGTGAAGATCGGCTTCTCGTGCCAGTTCCCCAAAAGCGCCAGCATCTCGTCTAATTATAACGTCCAGAAGTCCGACTATATTTTCAGCGACTCGGAAGTGGACAGCTTCAGTTATTCTTTCGACGTGTACACCAACAGCAACTTTACGGACAAAGTGCAGCCCAGTGCTTATCCAGTGCAGGTTACGTTTCAGCAAACCATTTTTATGGGCATCAAGGCTGAATCGCAACTAGCAAACGTGACTTTCTTTGTGGAGTCATGCAAAGCCACCCCCGATGACAACCCTGGCAACGCTCTCTTCTACGACCTGGTCAAGGATGGGTGAGTATGAGCGGTGTCCCAAACAGACACAAGACTTTTACTTGAGCAGTTGCAGTTGAAAAAGGCTTTTTCTGCCACCATGCTAATGATAACTTGACCAAGATTCATGTTGGTTATGGTCATGCACAAATAGAATGTTTCAGTATTTGTAAAGATCTGACGAAATACCACCGACTCACAAATACTCACTATAATGACCAGCCTTTGTCCAAAGACTAGTAGTTGGTTATCCTTTGTATCCTTTAATGCAGGGGTGTCCAAACTTTTTCCACCTAGGGCCATATACTGAAAAATGAAAGGTCACTTTGATATTTTGTAAACCGACGCATGTATGTGTATATACAGTATATATATATATATATATATATATATGTATAATATGCTAAAATTAATACATTAATTTAAACTGTTTTGTCTTAATATTACAACTTTATTGTTGTAAAATTACAGCAATTTTTTTCCCATTTCTGCTGTTAATTATGACTTCATTCCCAGAATATTTCGACTTTATTCTCGTAATATTAGAATTTTTTTTCCCCAACTAAATTTTCCCAAAATTACAACTTTACTCTGTTTCTAATACTATTATGTTTGTTTTCTTTAATATTCTAAGTCTATGCTACTAAAATGATTTTTCCTCATGATATTACGACTTGGGCCGCACGGTGACCGAGTGGTTAGCATGTTGGCCACAAAGTCAGGAGATCAGGAAGACCTGTGGTTCGAATCTCCAATTGGGCATTTCTGTGTGGAGTTTGCATGTTCTCCCTGTGCGTGCGTGGGTTTACTTCGGGTACTCCGGTTTCCTCTCACATTCCAAAAACATGCATGTTAGGTTAATTGGAGACTCTAAATTGTCCATAGGTATGAATGTGAGTGGGAATGATCATCTATATGTGCCCTGCGATTGGCTGGTGACCAGACCAGCGTGTAGCCCGCCTCTTGCTCAATTCAGTGTCAGCTGGGATAGGCTCCAGCATGCCCCCCCCCGACCCTAATGAGGATAAGCAGCATAGAAAATGATGGATGGAATATTGCAAATTTATTCTCAGAACATTGCGCCTTTTTTCTATTTAAAACACAACTTTTTTCTCTTAAAATGTTCACTTCTCTGATAAAAATTTCTGCTGTTTCTTTTTTAAATAATTGTCCAAGTATTTCAACTTTCTTCTTGGAAATATTCTTCTCATAATATTATGACCTTATTCCCATAATATTTGGATTTTATTCCTGTAATGTTGTACATTTTTGCCCAACCTGATTTTTCAAAAATTACAACTTCATTCTTTGTTTTGTTTGTTTCTCGTAATATTACAACTTTTAAAACCCCTATCGCTCATCAAATTTAATCTCGTAAAATTTTGACTTTTTTTCTCTAAAATTTCTGTTTTTAATTTCTGCTGTTGCTTTTTTATTTTGGGGGAAATTTTCCAAATATTTCATTTTTCTTCTTTCAGTTTTTCTTCTTTTCCGACAATTCCCACAATATTTTGACTTTATTCTTGGAACATAACATTTTCCCCAAGCCAAATTTCCAAAAACCACAATTCTCATTCTTTGTTTTCTTTCTGTTTCAAAATATTACAACTTTTTTTACACAAGCGTTTTTTCTTTAATATTTCAACTTTAAATTACAACTTTTTTTTTCGTTAGAGTAAAGTGGTCGCCAGTCAAGTGGTCGCCAGGCCACACTTTGGACAGCCCTGCTTTAATGGACTTACACCGTCTGACATGTTACATCTATGTTTTTCTCCAGATGTGTGAGAGATAGTTCTCTAAAAGTCCAAGTTGTTGATGCGTTGACGTACCACTTGGAGGTTTCAACCTTCAGTTTTGGTGGAGGCAATGATCAGGTAACTTTGATTTTTTGATTTTTTGATCTTTGATTTAACTGCCTTTGTCAATCAAGGCATTCTGGAGCAAAATGTTTGGCCCAATGTCAGAAAGTTTGGTTTCAGTCGCAGGTCATGGGTCCTCCAGCAGAGAACGGTTAAGAAAAGCTAAGGGTGAAACTGGACTTTTCTGAAGTGGTTTTCTCTGAGTCCTGATTTAGATTGAACATGTGTGGAAAGAGTTGAAACGAGCAGTTTGGAGAAGGTACCCATCAAACCTGTTGCTTGGTTTGGGGTGATCTCCACATTGTTGTTAAACGGAAGATGTTAGGAACCAAAGGGAATATTTCTGGAGCTGCCCTCTGACAAACTAAGTATAAAGAAAAAGTTGTTTTGCTTGGGGAAGTCACCTAGAACCTAAAGTCAACCCTAGTGTGCCCCTGTAGAGAATCTAGGAGAGCCATCCTGCAGAAAATTCTTTGCAGCTCCTAGACAGGTGACTCAGACAGAAACCACTCCTCAGTAGAAGGCGCATAATAACCCACTTCTAGGGCATTCATACCACTAGAACCTAAATTGTCTGTTCTGATGGAACCAGCATTGTGGTTTTTGGTCTAAATACCAAATGCCAATGGCACTCATCATCATCTGGCCAATCTCTGACGACATGGCAGCAATAGTATGATGTAGAGATCCTTTTCAGTGGCTGGATCTTCAGACCAATGAATTCAAAGTTCACTGGAAAGGCTGCAATACACTTTCATTGATTTTTGTTCTTGTAGACACATACAGTCTAAACTACAGGCGCATGACCTTCACTAGGAAAATGATGAATTACAGTGATGGAATTACAGGGGTGACATGGCACAGGTGGTAGAGTTGTTTCTCAACCTGAAGGCTGCTGGTTTGATTCTTGTGAAATTATTCAACTGATTTTGTCAATTTCTCTTGGAGATGAATAAAGTATCCATCTAATCTACTCTGATACCTCTGTTTTTGTTCGTAATAAAATGTCTGATAAAAACCGAATAGTACGAAACCCGAAGCAATTTTTCTCGTAGGAAATAATGCAAATCCAATGAATCTGTTTCAGACACCCAAAAATATGGACAAAAAATTAGGGCTGTCAAAAATAGGGCGGTAAACGGGGGTAACAAATTTCTTTCATTAATTATGTTAACATTTTTAGAACAATTAACACACTCGCACCATGTCAAGCCACCCCTCTCTGTTATGACAGCATATGGAGGCGCAATAGCGTCCCCACACAAAGTCTGACGCTCTATTATAACTTTATTCTGAACACATTGACAGAAGTGTAAAATGTTCTGCTACTATTAACTCATTCAATCCCAGCCATTTTTCAAAAGACAACCCCTTCAGGCCCGGCCATTTTAGACGATTTTGACTGGGGATAAGCCGGATACTCGTTTTAGACATGCAATGTTGTAAGATAACCGAGAGAGTGTACAAAAAACGGGGACAAGTTGTGGTGAAATTTTTGTTGTTGAATGTAATCAATAAATTAATACGACCACGTCATCTTACAGGTGTACATTACCTGCACTGTCCTCATGTGCGACATCAACAATCCCTTCTCCAGATGTGCCATGGGCTGCCTGAACGAGGCCTTCCGCAGACGCAGGCGATCCGTGGGCTTACAGTCCTCCATCCAATCCCTCACTCAGGGTCCGTTTCAGTTTGTCAGCGAGGCTCTTCCAAGCGCATTTGTCAACCACAAGCCTGACGTCATGAAGGAGGCTGATGTTAAGGAGGCGAAGGCCGACAATGCGGTGAAGATCGCTGAGAGAGAGGACAGTACTCTGATGAAAAAGAGTGACATGCTTGTGCCAGGTATCTACTGTACATACCCACATACAGTACAGTGATCACTTTTTTGTCATGGTTAATTGGTTCCATTAAAAAAAATAATCTAAATTATGTGATTAAAAGTCATAATTTCAAGATAAAAAGTTGAAATTATGAGATACAATGAAGAAGGTGTCACAGTTTGTGTCTCATAATTTTGTCTTTTTATCTCATGATTTTGACTTACCTCATAATTTAGACTTTATGAATCTCAGAATTGTGATTCTCTCATGATTATTACTTTTTATCTGATAATTTTGACTTTTTAATCTCATAATTATGACTTACCATTGGGATATTGTATTTTCTTTCAGTGGAGAAAACAAGCTTGGATACATTATCCTCTTGAAATTGCAACTTTTTTTCTCATACATTGCCCTGTGTGAAAAACGAATTGCCACCTAAACCTATAAACTGGTTGGGCCAACCTTAGCAGCAACAACTGCAATCAAGCGTTTGCAATAACTTGCAATGAGTCTCAATAACTCTCAATGAGTGTTGTGAAGGAATTTTGGCCCACTCATCTTTGCAGAATTGTTGTAATTCAGTCACAATGGAGGGTTTCCCAGCATGATTCACCTTTTTAAGGTCATGCCACAGCATCTCAATAGGATTCAGGTCAGGACTTTGACTAGGCCACTCCAAAGTCTTCATTTTGTTTTTCATCAGCCATTCAGAGGTGGACTTGCTGGTGTGTTTTGGATCATTGTCCTGCTGCAGAACCCAAGTTGGTTTCAGCTTGAGGTCACAAACAGATGGCTGGATATTCTCCTTCAGGAATTTTTGATAGACGGCAGAATTCATGGTTCCATTTATCACAGCACGTCTTCCAGGTCCTGAAGCAGCAAAACAGCCCCAGACCATCACACTACCACCACCATATTTTACAGTTGGTATGATTATCTTTTTCTGAAATGCGGCATTACTTTTACGCCAGATGTAATGGGACACACACCTTCCAAAAAGTTCAGCTTTATATTTTTTGTATATTTTTGTATTTTCTCAAAGGTCTTGGGGATCATTAAAATGTTTTCTGGCAAAATTGAGACAAGCCTTAATGTTCTTTTTGTTCAGCAGTGTAATCTTGGAACTCTGCAGGCCGTTTTTGTCCAGAGTCTTTCTTATGGTGGAGTCATGAACACTGAAATTAACTGTGGCAAGTGAGGTCTGCAGTTCTTTAGATTTTGTTGTGGGGTCATTTGTGACCTCTTGGATGAGTCGTCGCTGTGCTAATTTTGGTTGGCCGGCCACTCTTGGGAAGGTTCACCTCTGTTCCTCGGGGGAATCACTTTTTCACACAGGGCCATGTAGGTTTGGAATTTTTTTCTCCCTTAATTATAACAACTTTGATTTAAAAACTGCATTTTGTGTTCAGTTGTGTTGTCACTGACTAATGTTTACATTTGTTTGATGATCTGAAACATCTAAGTGTGACAAACAAAAAAAGAAATCAGGAAGAGGGCAAACACTTTTCACGCCACTGTGAGACAATTAATGCTTTGAAGACAATTATAGAAAACGATATTATAATTATCACTGTCACATTGGTATTGTGTAAATACACCCACGGCCGGATTTTCACACATTGGTATTCTTTTTTGCAGTTTCTTGGGAAACTAGAGGGCACGTGGGAATGAAGGAGATGCTGAGCAGCAACACGAGCACAGGGATCTTTGCTGGCGCGTGCTCATTGTCTGTGGTGGCGTTGGCCGTGGTTGTGGCCCACTACACTCGCAAGAGCAAAGCAAATGACCAGAAGCCTCTTTTGCGTTCCTAGTGGGCTAACTAAATCCAGCCATCAGCTCATAATTTATGTACTTTATAGTCTAACCTTCCCTTTTACAAACTCATTCAATGGGGCTATATTATTGTTGTTATTACGTTTTACACGGCATTATCTTGATGCTTGATGACTGACACAGGCCTGGGTTGTTTTACAAACTTTGCAAGAAGTCAGACAAATGTTATCCACAGTGAACCGAATGAGGGCTAATATGTTTTAGGGAGAACCTGCTCATGCTTGCACTGCACTGCACTGCACTGCAACAATCGCAACTCCAAATTTCCTTTATGTTTTGAGAACGATGCCATTTGTTTATTAAAAAGGTTGTGTTATTAAAAAACAACAGTATTATCTGAAAATCAAATGAAGACAATGCCTTTTAGTGGTGTGTGGCGCACACTTGTTGCAAAAACAAATTGAAATTAGTACTATGATTTTATTATTTGACCCTGGGATTTTAGCCTGACCGTCTTAATCCACTGGCAACGGTCGCACAGACTGTTTGGGTTCAGAGGTTTACGTTTGGACACCCCTGGCATACATCATCTTACTGCTTCCTCCTTCACTGTTAGGTCATGTGTCAACATCATCACTCTAAAGTCCCGATTTCCTGTGTCTGTACTGTTTACTAACACATATATGCAGAAATCATCAAAATAAAGTCATATGCTTAAAAAAAAGATGTTGACACGTGCAATACTTTAGGGTGGAGGCAGAAAAAAAAAGAAGGTAGGAGCCGTGAATGTTATCACGGTAAATGCTTGAAATGTTTGTATAAATGACACATGGCCAATTAAAGCTGCACCTGTGCCGAAACTGGACCAGTTTGACTGCATTCAGATTAAAAATGTCAATCATATCTGCTTTCGTAAGAGCAAAATTCCGTTCAGTCTTGTTTTACCAGTTTGGGAATACCGCAACACACGTCAGCATTGTGTGAAGTCCCAGCAATTAACATCACACACTAAACATGCGGTTTATCACATAACACGTGAACCTAAAAATACCTGGCAATTTCAACGCAAAATAGCTGTGCTCCAAATTAGTCAATATATATAGTATAGTATATCGTTATACTGTATATAAATATACTTATAAATATTCTTATAAAGTTTATAAATGGAAGTATTTTTTTTGCCTAAATTATACATTTTCAAGCATAAAATGGCTAAAGAAACTAAAATACAAGTAGAGTAATTCTTCATTTATCGTGGTTAATTGGTTCCAGACTCGACCGTGATAAGTGAATTTCTCAGAAGTAGAATTTGTGTACTTAGAGCATAGAAAACCGACCTTCTAAATATGTTTTTAACATGATAAGAGCCCTCTAGACATGAAATAACACCCCTCAGAAATTAAGTCTGGTACTTGTGTGTCTCGCCGAACATTACAGTAACATAACTGACGCGTAGTGACCAATGTGGAATACTACATATCATCACAACGTCTTTGAATGCGTCTTACGAATGCCTTATATTTGTATTTTACATCATTTTACCGTTTTATGCTTGAATATGATTCATTTCTGCAAAAAATGAGTTAAAGTGAGTTTGCTTAAATATGCATATTCTTGACTAATAATAAGCCGTATTCAACCACGAAACAGCGATGAGTTATTAACTCATTCAGTCCCAGCCATTTTTCAAAAGACAACCCCTTCAGTACTGGCCATTTTAGACGGTTTTCACTGATTTTTCAAGGCACACAGAATATTGTGTTCTATGGCTATATTAACATGGAACCTACCACAAGAAAAGTTAGACTCTCATATTTCATCACAAAAAAAGAAGGTTGTTTCTACCTTTTCCGTTCTTTAGTAATCAGCAGTAGAACATCGGTAAGTTTCAGGAAAATATCAGTTCCCAACAAGAAAAGGGAGAAAACCAGCTTTTTGTGAAAAGATATATTTCAAGCATAACTTTCAGGTTCACACAAATATTTTTCACTTTTGTGACAGATCAAATATTTAAACACGTATACCACAACATAAACAATACAAAAAAGGGTTGTTTTATATCAAACTAACAATACTGTATATTTACAAATATAACACCATGAACTATTTGCAATTTTCACATTTGGAACTAACCAGTTTGTGTGGTTGTGTGTGCACGCGCGTCCGTGTGTGCATGCGCATGCTTTAAAATGTCCCTACAATGCGTAACCTTGTGCATGCTACCCTCCTCTATGCTCTTCCACTTCCTCCTTGCTGTCCAGTGTGTTTTTACATGCAAAAGGTCCACACTGAGCTCTTATCAAATTCATGTCTGCCACCTTGTGGCTGTTTTTATGGCTTACAACTGCTCTAAAAGTGACATCTTTTAGTGTGAAATCTTTTTTGCCTCTTGTGCAAAAAAATTTAAAAGACATATGAATACATCTTTGGGATCGGGCATTTGGGTTTACAAAAACGTATAAATACGCCCTTGGTATTGAATGAGTTAATTAAGATATTTTTGAAAAACTGTGATAAAGTGAAGCGCCAAGTGGGGAAAGATTACTGTACTGGGCATTCAGAAGACGATGTTGTGATATGTAGTATTGTACACTGGTCACTAGGTATCAGTAATGCTACATTGATGAGATAATAGCCACCACAGGAAGTACTGTACAGAAAATGAAGTTAAAAAAGCACAAGGAACTCTCCTAATGCTATCTATATTACAGTACAGGCCAAAGGTTTGGACACACACAATACAACCCCATGGTCCCAAGCCCATTAATAAGGCAAGAAATTCCACTAAGTAACCCTGATGAGGCACACCTGTGAAGTGAAAACACTTTCAGGTGACTACCTCCTGAAGCTTATTGAGAGAACACCAAGGGTTTGCAGCACTATCAAAAAAAAAATTAGAAGACATAAAATATGTCTTACATATAAGACATGTTTTGAGTTATTTCACACTTTTGTGAAGTACATAAATCCACATGTGTTCATTCATAGTTTTGAGAATCTGCAATGTAAACAGTCATGAAAATAAAGAAAAAAATCATTGAATGAGAAGGTGTGCCCAAACTTTTGGCCTGTACTGTATGTCTTATTTATGTCTTAAATGGCTTATTTTCTTATGTCTAATATTTTGGGTAATACGAGGGTAAAGGTGACTGTAGGGGTGTTATTTCATGTTTGGAGAGCTTTAATAATGTTAAAAAAAAAACATATTTAGAAGGTTGAGGGCTCTATTTAAATACTCTTAAAATACTCTATAAATAAGGCATCCTACTTTGTGGAAATTCACTTATCACGGTGGGGTCTGGAACCAATTCACCGCGATAAACAAGGATTCACTTCCTGCGGTAGTACAGTAGGTCTTAAAACCATTCTTTGAGCCATGGCTGATGTCATACGGGCTGACAATGTGGCCTAACAGGAAGAGGAACGATTGACAAGGACTTGACTGACAAGGGAACCTGTTGACATTGCAGAGAAGCTGTAGCTTGAGGCAATGTACTTCAAGTATGAGACTACAGTCAGGCAAAAACATTTGGTTGACGTATACAATTGATGTGCAAAGTGTCTTAGATCTTACAGGTGCACCTCAATCAATTCGAAAGTGGTGGAAATTATTACTTCAATAACTCAATTCAAAATGTGAAATTCTTAAACTACATCAGGGATGTGATGACTTGACTTGGGCCAATCAAATGTCACTGACCCTGACCGAGGTCCAGTCAACCTAATACATACAACAAAAATGACTGCGAATTCATTTGGTGAATAGTTTTTGGTTTTGGTTTAGTTTATTTGAATATAAAGGTTACAATGGAATACATCTGATGAATCATTCTTTCACAGTTCCACATCAAGTAAATATAAATAAAAATAAAAAAAACAAAACTGAAAAATGAAATAAACGTTTAATAAGACTCTATTCTGTCATGTTCTGCATGACAGGTTTTGTCTGTACCGTAATTTCTGGACTAAAGAGTGCGTATGTAAGCCGCACCCACTACATTTAAAGAGAAAAACAGATTTGTACATATATAGGCCGCACCTTTCAATAAGCAGCAGGTATCCACGTCGTAACATGGGATATTTAGTACACAGAAAGATGTTACACAGAAAGATTTTTTTAACTTTTGATTAAATAAAAGTTTTTTTTCAAACAGAACCGTACAGTGCATGTAACACAGCTACTTTTTTTTTTTTTTCCTTGACGGGGAAGGATGTGTATGGCAGGAGCTCTGTTGATGATACTGGAAATTGTGTCTATTTTGGTGCTTTCCTGTCTACATTTCAAGAACACAGGAACACAGTGCTGCTTGCTGAATCCCCCAACTTTAACTGGAATAGTCGAGAGGTACAGATACAACTATAGAGATACCTGCTAGCAAGTCTAGCTAATTGGAGAACTGCTCAAGTTCAAAGAGGTTGCTTAGCAACAATGTCAAACACAAAGGAAAATGATTCTGGCTCTGAAATTGTAGAGGAAAATGATTCTGGTTCTGAAACATCAGTGGAAGACATAAAAAAATCGCCAGGATACATATGGTTTCATAATCATATCGATAAGTTAACAGAAACCTCAGGTTGTAGAGAGATCACTCTACCACAAATAATGCGTGCAATTGAGAAACTGCATTCAATGGCAGAGAAAAATTCAGCTTTAAATGTAGCAATAAGGAGGGCTATATCGTCTCTGGAAACAGATGTTGAGAGTAATTACACAAACCTCCTTGAAGTCACAATGGATGTCAGGAATGGTATCACAAACATTATGGCAGAAAATAAAGTACAGAGCAAGTCTATCACAAACATTATGGAAGAAAATAGAGCACAGAGCAAGTATGTCAAAAAACTAAGAAAAGAAGTAAAGAAGTTGCAAGATGAAAATGCAGACTTGAGTGCTGCTCTGAAGGAGGTTAAAAACCCTGTGGAAGATATCAAGGCTCTGCAGGACGATATTAAAGAACTATTGAATGACAATGCTACCTTGCGCTCTGCTCTTCAGGAAGCGATAAACCGTAAAGAAAATACAGCATTTTGCAAGGATGTTAGGGTTCTGCAGGATGATATCAGGGCATTATTGGAAGATAATGCTGCCTTGCTCACTGCTCTCAAGGAGGCTACAAACCCTAAGGAAGCCATCGCATGTACTGATCTTAAGGATGCTAAAGACCCCAGGGAATAAAATAGAGCACTATGCAATGATATCAACATTATACAGGATGATATCAAGGCACTATTGAAGGATAATGCTGCTTTTCGCACTACCCTTGAGGAAGAGAAAGAAGCAAAGGAGAATATCAAGGAGCAAATTAAAAACCCCATTGACGAGATGGATCAGATGGCACGAATGAATGATGTGGTCCTCACAGGGCTCCAAATCACACCCAAGTCAAGAGATGTTCCTTCAATAAAGCACCAGATTGCTAACTTCCTACAATCGAAGGAGGTGGAGGTCGATGTCAACAGTATTGACACTTGTGTCCCACTCCATGGCAGGAACAACACCACACCTGTCATCATTAAGTTCACCAACAGGGAATCCAAAACAGCACTGCTGAAACAGGGAAAGAAGCTCAGAGGCACCAACGTCTACATGAATGAGCATCTGACAAAACGTAAGTCCGACATCGCCAAGAAGGCACGAGACCTGAGGAAACAAGGAAAGATTCAAAACACTTGGAGCACTAACGGGAAAATCTACATCAAACTAAAAGGAAGTCCAGGAGTCGCAAGAGTGCTCCTTGTCCAAGACATCAGTGATCTGGATACATATTAAAGATCATATTACTATGATAATAAGCATAATGGAGGAAACACCCTACAAGACAGACCAACGCAATGAGAAAGACTACATTCCATAGCAATAACCTTGACATAATTAATAAAAGGAACTCTTGTATACAAACCCAGCGTCACTAGCAGTGAAATACTAAAGAGGATGTGGATGTCAACAGGAGAGAAATGACAGGATTAACAGTAAGGGAAAAAGGAAAGGAAAAGGAGGAAGGAAAAAAAAAGATTTTTTTTTTTCAACATTTGTGTACCTGTATACTGTATATGTGTACACTATATATGTATATATGTGTGTACTTGTGTACTGTGTACTTGTGTAGGTGCAGATGTATGTTTATATATATGTATGCGTGTGTTTGGATGTATACACATGTAAGTATTAGCAACTGATATGCTATGAAAAGGGGATAGGATTAAATAAGCTCTGCTTCTTCCTACTCCTTTTCGGACATATGCATGTTCGAAATTATTTAAACCAAACCAAACCAAACCAAACCAAAAACTTAAACAGTACGGAACAGTGTCAATAACATGGCTAGTTAAATAAACAGTAGCCTACCAGAAAATTCATTCATTGCCGTCTTCATCCTCCTCCTGGTAACTAAAACCACAAAAGTCATCTTCTTCTGCATCAGAATTGAACAGTCTTTGTCACACACATTGTCAGTCTCTCTCTCTCTTTCATTGTCGCCCTCGGTGTCGCTTTCGTCTCCAGGCAAATTAGCCCATTAGCTTGAGCTGTCTCCTTCATCACGCAGTAGTCCGGCCTTTCGAAACCTGTTGGTGATTTTTTTGGCACACTATAAAGAAAGACACACTATAAACCAGGGGTCACCAACACCAGGTAGCCCCCCACGACCACATGAGTTGCCCACAAGCCTGCTTTTCATTCAGGTTTTCAGTTAATAATGTGAGAACACTAGAAAGAAATGCATTCTGAAACATAAAATGTGAGTTGTGGATACCAGCATTTTGTGAATGTTTTGGTAAAACAAGCATATTTGCTTTGTTTGGGTTGAAATAAGGTATGAAAATCATTTCTACAAAAATGAGTAGCTCTTGGCCATTTTCATTTTCTAAAAGTAGCTCTCGCAAGAAAAAACACTGGCGACCCCTGCTATACTGTAAACATTGCAATCCTACCTACACTCCACTCAGCGCCAATTCGACGCTCCAATGATGAGACGTGAGAGTTCAACATCTGCGCAGTCCAAGCAGCCCAAACAGAAGCTGTAGTATTTCTACACTTGATCAAACTTACTTAAGATTTGTCCAATCAAAACACAATCGCAGCATAAGACTTCAAAATGTGACATGAGCGTTCGCTTCACTCCTCCAATTCATTACTTCCTGAAGCTGCACTTTAAGCATTCTGGGAACTGTAATTCTTTTGGCCATTAATTAGCTGCGTCACTGCATAAGCCACAGGGTTCAAAGCAAGGCTTATTCACTGGAAATTACGGTAGTTAACTTTACAGTTGAACAATGGTTAGTGTGTTTTTCAATTAACGTACAAAATTTACGACAAAATTTTGCCTCACTTTATGTACATTTTCCAGTTAGTGTTAAAAAGAAAAGGCCAAGAATATGTAAATTTTGCTTCAATATGTATTTTTTTTTTTTTACTAATAATAGGCTGTAGTCAAACACAAAACAGCGGGAATTTATGAATGAATTTATTTTGAACCATGATAGAGTGAAGCCGCGAAATTCGCACTGCAAAGTGGCAAGGGATTACTGTGTAGTGTCCAAATGACACTAAAATTTGACATCGCCGTTGTGGGAATGGAGCACGTCTGTGGATGTGTCGTGTGACCTACATATCTTATAATAGCCGGTTTCTTCATCACTTCTTTGTCTCTGCTTCTTTAGACAACAAACCTCAAGAACTCCCTCCTCATTCTATCCAAACAGTGCCAAAACAGAATCTTTACTTGTTTGTACAGGATGGCTTTACAGAGCAAGAATGAAAAACACTTGAACGTGGCATCTATCAAGTTAACTGTGTGTTATCTTCACTTATCGGAATCCTTGATAAAAAACCATCCTTAATAAAAACAAATCTTAAGTTAACTTCCTGAACCTGTACTTGACCATTTTTTAAAGATACTCTGTACTCTAATGAATTTGTTCCAGAAAGCCAAAAATGTTAACACACGACACATTTTTAGCTGTCGAGTTTTACAACGACAGTGTTACATACAGAAACCAATTAAAAATGAACATAAATGAAGAATGAAAGGGATAAATTAATATTTAATGTTACTTTTACCTTGACTGAAGATTTGATTCTTGACATGACTGAAAACAGGAAGCTCGTGGTAGTTGATCTTGCTGCCACATCGTGTCTTTGGGAACAGTCATGTCTTCAATGAAGTTAAAAGTAATCTTAAATGTTAATTTATCCCATTCATTTGCCACTTATATGAATTTAGAATTGTTTTCTGCATGTAAAACTAGAATCATAAAACTACAAAAACGTGTTTTGTGTTAACATTTTTGCGAGTCAACCACAGAATTCATCATAGACTTTCAATTGCCATTTTGTTTGGCTAGCTAATAGGACAAAATACATTGAGAAGACAATTGGATTCACGCTGTGAATTAACAACACAACAAGAAGTGCGCCATATTGTATGCTAACTGGAGAATTACACCCAAACTGAGGCAAAATTATGGCATAAATTTTTGACGTCAACCGAAAAACAAGCTAACCAGTAAATATATTTACTGGTTACTGATCTACCTACAGTAGATCCCAGAAAATTGTACTTAAGATGCCCATAAAAATGTGTATTTTGAACACTCTAACACAGGGGTCTCCAACTTTCATCGCTGTTAGAGCTACTTTGATGAAAATAAAGGTGAGATTGTTATTGCAGGTTTGAATGATGTCACAACGGGCACAGTAATCCCTAACACGGGCTACAGTTGCGGCCGTAACTCCCACCAAGCTAAAACTCGACTCTGAACCGCCAACGTCACTTCCTGTCTGCCTCCTCTCAGCTCCCCAGCACATTTACAGCAACACACACAAGCACAAGCTTGATTTATGTCTTTAATGTCTTATTTTCTCTTATTATGTATTATATATGTATTATACATAAGAGCGTCTCTTAGGGGCTATGGGTGGTGTTTCCTGGTGACTATTTAATAGCTTGTTAGCTTCCTTCCTTTGCGGCAAGGAAAGAACGGTAATTAAAGAGAGAAGCGAGGTGGAATGCATTGGTATGTTACAGCTGTCACTTTCTTTGCGAATGTTGATTTGAAAACAGAGGAGAATAACATAAAAATAAATATCAATATTTGTCCATTGAACGTTATTCTAAATGTATTTTCTGTGTGATTCCAATCATTTTTAACATTTTCTTAAGTCAAAATAGCAGAATTTGCACATTTCCTGATGAAATACAGAGCAGAAAACTAAGATGAGGCTGCTGCGAGCGTCTCTTCTTGGCTGAGTGTGCAAGCCCTGCCTAAAGCCTGAGTGCACTGAGTTGGATCATGGCCCTGCCAGTTTCTGTTTGTCAGCATGTGGCCAATAATATAATGTTGCAGAAGCATTTATTATACAGCATGACTTTTTACAGCCCATGTAACGTCTTTGTGACATCATTATTCTTGCTAATTCCATAATAAAATACACAGAAATATCATATGGGAGATGCTTGTGGTACTCGCCTCTTCCTGAAGGAACGGGCCCGTGTGAGAACGTGCTTGTCACTGCAGTCCTTCCATAGAGAAGAAAATGTAGCAAGTCCAGCGCAGTAAGTGAAAATGCATTAAAGATATTTTTATGCTGTGCTGAATGAATGAATGAATTCGACTGCCAAGATGGAAGATTATACAGTATATCCAAGCTCACCAGCAGGTGATCAGACTTTGACAACAAAGTATCAGAACTTTTCCTGGAGATGGATAGGGCACATGTACTTCATATACAATTAAAAGAACTCCCAAAATAAATTAACTTTTGCACAATATGTCAAATGTACTGAGATGCACCTGAAAACAAGACATGCAGGAGGAGGAGCAACAAGGGAAAAGTGGAGCGCTAAAGCCATTATTAAGGGATGTGGACCAAAACTGACTTTGAACATCTATAAAATAAATGAAATTTTCAATTTTTAAGTTGATTAAGATTCGGACAGTAAATTAAAAAAAAAAACAAAGAAAAAAAATAGTGTGGTTAACGAGCAGTACGACATAGCATGAGTGTGTAATGCCTTGTGCAGGTGACTCACCTTCATAGGCTGTAGTGTTGTCATGTTGTGTTGTCATGTTGTGGCTTTTTACTGCTACCAGGTGGTCAACAGCAATAACAAGCAAGCAGACTATTACTGTTACTATTACTATTATTCTAGTAAACCATAATCATTCACAACTGTCCTAAAACTATTATTGTAAATGGTTGTGGGTTCCATGACACACACTATATAAAAGCCAAGTTATTAGGCACTGCTGGTCAAAATTTGAAGACGAGTTGAAAAATTGCGAGAATTGACATTTTGCACTGTTGGGTATTAAGGGGTTCTAAGTAGAGCTTCAAAATGCATGAAGAAGAAATGGGAGTGAGACAAAATTGAGTAAGCCATTTATGGTAAACCAACATGAAAGTGAAATAGGCTGATCAACAGCTGATCAAAAGTTTAAGACCACAGCCTTTAAAAGCTAAAGTCTTGGCAAAAATGCGGATTCAATGTAATTTTCTGTCAAGTATCTCTTGATTGCAAAGGCAAAAAAGCTTTCTCTCTTTGAATGCGGTCGGATTGTTGAGCTGAATAAGCAAGGCCTCTCGGAGCGCGCCATTGCTGCTGAGGTTGGACGCAGTAAAACAGTCATTTGAGCCTTCTTCAAAGATCCTGAGGGTTACGGAACAAAAAAGTCAAGTGGTAGAGCCAAAAAAAATGTCACCGGCCCACGGCCCAAATGAAGGTTGCTACTGGTGCATAGTACAGTCCAATAACCATCAGACAGCATCTGTGAGAAAAGGGTTTTAAGAAGAAAAACCGTCTTCAAAGGCCTCGTCTCCTTAAACGTCACAAAACTGAAATTTGCATGAGAGCACCAAACATGAAAGGCGGAAGAAAGTTTTATTTTCTGATGAGAAAAAATGTAACCTTGATGGTCCTGATGTCTTCCAACATTACTAGCATGACAAGGTGATCCCACCTGAGATGTTTTCCATACGGCACAGTGGAGGGGGTGTCATGATTATCTGGGGTGATTTTTCCTTCAATGGAACAATGGAACAATGGAACAAAGCTTCAGGTGGTGCAGGGGCGTCAAACGGCTGATGGCTGTGTGGAGATGTTGTGGGGGGGCTTCCCTCATGACTGAAGGCCCTTGTCTGTGTGGTAATTATTGGCTTTTTCAGCAGGACAAAGGAATAACCTCACTCTTTGGTTGTTTTTTTTTTCCTTGTCCTGTCCAGCCTTTAAGGCAGATAGAATTGTAGATCTAAATGCCCTCAATTACTCAACAGATTTACTCTGCCAGGGAAAGCGCGAGATACACTTCCCCTGTTCTACAGAATTTATTTGTTTTGATGTTTTCTTATTATGCAAATTTGGAGCGGCCGGACCCGAGCCGTAGGGGACAGAGAAGAAGAGAAAAGAAAACAGAGGGGGTCCGAGGATAAGAGGGGGACAAAAAAAAAAAGCAGCAACAACAATTGTGACAACAATAACAGAACAACAGAAACAAACAGGACTACATTAGCAAATGTCTGTGTTCACTATAAAGACCCTGACGGAAAAGACAAAATAATATCAACAACCACCATGACAATACTGCATTCAAATAGTCACACATAATAGTATTAATGAAATTATTAACTGTGATAGTGATCAGAATGACAATAACTGTAATGCACATCATTGTAAAAACTATAATTATATTGCCGACATCACCGTCGCTGTAATAAAACCAACAACATAATAACACCCTGGTTAACTCCGTGAGTAATGTGGGGGAGTATGTCCGTATTGTGAGTGTGCATATGTACTGTAAGTGTGTACAGGTATCTCTCTATGTGTGCAAGTCTTCATATATATAAAGGTGCAAGAATGTGTGACTGTGTAATTGTCACTGAGAATGCATGAAAGGAGAGGGGCCCCCCTCCGCCGCCCAGAGAGCCCTGCCCCAAATAGCCTGGCCGAGCCCCCGCCGCCAGAAGGCCACCAGGCCCACAGGGGCAGGCAGCACAAAGATCAGTGCCCCAAGAGCCAGCCCAGAGAGCCCTCCCCCCCAGGAAGACCGGCAAGTGGCCGCAGAGAGGCAACCCCAACCAAAGACAGGGCGCCAGCGGGCCGGAGGACAGCCAACCCCCGAGACCAACAAGAGAACACACCCCACAAAGGCAGACACCGGGGGCGACACACCGGAAGGCCCAGAGACGCCCCCGCAACCAGAAAGAAGCCCGCCCACGCCGGAAGCGGCATACACACGCACGCACGCACATACACCTACATGCACACACACATTCACACGCACGCACACACATACACACAAACAGTGGTCGACTGCCCGACACCGGGAAGCTATAAAGACCCTGACGGAAAAGACAAAATAATATCAACAACCACAATGACAATACTGCATTCAAATAGTCACACATAATAGTAGTAATGAAATTATTAACTGTGATAGTGATCAGAATGACAATAATTGTAATGCACATCATTGTAAAAACTATAATTATATTGCCGACATCACCGTCGCTGTAATAAAACCAACAACATAATAACACCCTGGTTAAATCCGTGAGTAATGTGGGGAAGTACGTCCGTATTGTGAATGTGCATATATAAGTGTGTACAGGTATCTCTGTATGTGTGCAAGTCTTCATATATATAAAGGTGCAAGAATGTGTGAGTGTGTAATTGTCACTGAGAATGCATGAAAGGAGAGGGGCCCCCCTCTGCCGCCCAGAGAGCCCCGCCCCAAATAGCCAGGTCGAGCCCCCACCGCCAGAAAGCCACCAGGCCCACAGGGCAGGCAGCACAAAGATCAGCCCCCCAAAAGCCAGCCCAGAGAGCCCTCCCCCCCGGGACGGGCAAGGGGCCGCAGAGAAGCAATGCCAACCAAAGACAGGGCGCCGGTGGGCCGGAGGACAGCCAACCCCCGAGACCAGCGAGAGATCACACCCCACAAAGGCAGACGGGCACCGGGGGCGACACACCAGAAGGCCCAGAGACGCCCCCGCAACCAGAAAGAAGCCCGCCCACGCCGGAAGCGGCATACACACGCACGCACGCACACACACACACACGCACACACGCACACAAACAGTGGTCGACTGCCGGACACCCGGAAGCCTCGCTGCCAGATGTCCCCCGCCGGGGACCCAGGGGTCCCAGACACACAACCCAGAACCCGAGGCATGGAGAACGCGGACCACCAGGTAGCAGGAATACCCCAGGCCACCCCAACCCAACGGCAGGACACTGCCAGTAAGGCAGACAGAGGAGCCGGCGAGGAGGAAAGCCGGCAAATGAGCAAGCGGGTGGGCAAACGGCCAAGCACCTGAGCCGAGAAGGCGAGACCAGCAGCAGACCAGCCACCGGACCCCACTATCCACCGGGAGCCAGACCACCCACATGCCATCAGAGCCGACGGCGCACCACCAGTGCACCGGAGCCCCACCCCTGACAAGCCCGCGGACAAACCGGGGGAGGCAAAGACAACGGCCCAGCAGAGCACAAAGAGCAGCGGCGACAAATGCCCAAGCGCCCGGCAGAGAACCACCCCCCCAGCAGGCCTGGACCCAGGGCACACGCCCTACCCCCCCACCCCTCACCCAGGCTCACGGTACCCGCGAGCAGGACCAAGCCCCACCCAACCAGAGAGCCCGGCGCCCTAGCAGCCACCACAGCGCAGCAACCACATTTTTTCAGTGAGTGCGACCGACTCTAAATAAGCCGCTATGAGTCCAAAGGAGGTTGTGAGTGACAGCACCATTCCAAAGAGAGTGAATACCACAGATTTCAAGAAAGATGTAATCGCAAACTTCGAAGATGGCGTCCATGTTGCTGCTCTCGGCAGGTTGTGCTGGAAGCCCTCAGCAACAATACGTTAATGTTCGTGAGCTAATGCTGAGAAAGGAGTAACGTTGTCAAAACAGAGGATCAGCAGCTCAGTTAAACAAATTTTCCAAAAATTACAACTTGATTTGTTGTTTTGCTTGTGTCTGATAATATTATGACTTTTAAAGAATATGTTTTTTCTTTATTATTTCAACTTTATGCAACTAAAATGACATTTTTCCTCATATATTCTGACTTTATTCTTGTAAAATTACAACCTTTTTCTCGTAATTCACACCTGGTCTAGCTGGTTCCATTATGCTGCTCCTGAGTTGACCTGCTCCTCTGTTGCCCTGCTTCGGTGTCTACCTTTGTTAGTCTGTGCAGCGTGCACGTGAATTGCACAGTCAAATCACGCGATTATGTTCCAAACAAAATTTCCAACGTAACCTAACTTTAAAAAAATACAAATATTTAAATTACAGAACGCGTGTCCTTTTGAGTCAACTGTCAAAGTCAAGTTTGAAGTCATGAAGACCAGTCATAAGTCATAAGCATATCGAGTCTTTTTACAGTGTTAGCCAAGCAAGTCTCAAATCCTTCAATTTGCTACTTGAGTCAAGTAATGTGACTCGTGTCACCCACCTCTGCTGGTATCGGATAATATGTAAACGATACCCAACACTAATCCTGTTCAGGCTCACAGGTGGGTTGGAGCCGATGCCAGCGGATTTTGAGCGAGATGAGGGTTACACCCTGGACTGGTCACCAGTCAATCTTGCTATCAGGCAGACACGCAAACCACATGCCCCACCTTGCTACCAACATTCTTAACCAATGGATCCTTCACATTGGTACCCCAAACTGTTAGGTTGCACGTTTTTGAAAATTAATGCAAAAGTACAAGTCATTCAGACCATTTTGCTGTGTAATTTGCGGTTTAATTAGAGCGTTTATGATACCACACTGCATCCGTTTGAACTGACAATGCGGGACGAAATGAAATGCTGCAGATGTGAGTTCTCCATCTTCGTGACAGAAAGTGAAATCAGATATTTAAGAGCAGCCAACAGTAAACCGGCTTCTCCCAGAGCCTTTGTGGCTTTATCAAAACATTGACGTCACATACTTGTAATGTTAATCCAGATAAGCCTATTATTTTGGTAAGTGAACATTTACTTCCTTGTGGTAAATCTCAACTTAATACGCCTCAGGTGGTTTTCAGAAGTTTTTGCTGTCAATTTCCAGAAACCATCGCTAGCCAAAAGTGAAAGTTACAGAGGTACAACTGATCCCCACTTTTCTGGGTATTACATTCTGGGACCACCAGAAAATGGCAAAACTCCATCACTAACCCTCCTGCTAGCGTGACGTTGATGTTCTCTTTCAACAAAAATATAGTTAAAATAAAAAATGTATTCATGAAACAACGTTAAAAAATGCAGCAGCCCATCCTCCATAATTATAATTGCCTTTATACAATAAATCACATTAGCCTGGTGTTATTTCTTTCTTTTTTTTCTTTTTTTTTTTTTAGAATTGTAGATTAGAAAAATTGGATACATGTTATAAAAAAACACTGAAAAAAATTTATCGGCCTTTATAATGTTTACAGGGTATATAGTGTACTACTTGGATAACCAGGACATATATGAATTAGCTCAAATTTTACATGGTAAAAAATACATTGTGTATGTATATTTAACTGCTTAGCATATATTGACCTCCACTGGATGGGTTGTAGTGCACAAGAAGAATCAAAGGGGCCCCCACATCCTTCGATTTTTCCCATTAGTACCTATACACTCTGGTATAATTACTAATGTAAGATGATCCATGAAGAGATGGAATCAGAGTCACAGGGTAAAAGTTATATAATAGTTTCACCTTTGCGTCTCACAGCAGCCATGTAAAAATTGCGGTCTTTTTTTAACAGTGGTACTTGTGTGCTGTACATTATGTAAATTATTATCGACTTACGGTGAATGAGATGTTTTTTGCCGAAAAAAATGCCTATTTTCAGAGAAAAAAAATGGAATTTAAACATTTAACATTGAAATTTTCCTTCATATAAATTCCAATATTGCTTTTGTGCAATGTTTTCAGTCCATGTAACAAAGAGTAAGATTTTCTCTTTAATTTTATTTTTATTTTTAATTTTTTTTTTAACACAATTAACAAAATAAAATAATTTCAATATTTTTGTTGTAGAAATGTGTCCTGTATAAAGAGTATAAATTGAGAGTCCAGGGTTATTATGGCACACGTGTATCCAACTTGCAGAATTATTAAATCTACTTCAACAAAAAGAAACGAGAGCTGAGCTATTTTATGTGACTGCCAATCGTAGTTTATTTACAAAGTACATCTCCACTCAGTGTGCTCATTTGTCATCAAATACAGGCGTCATTCAAGATTCAAGAGTTTTATTGTCATATGCATAGTAAAACAGGCAGTTCTGCTATGCAATGAAATTCTTATTCTGTTCATTCTCCCAAGAAAGAAAGAAAGAAAACACAAGAAAATGAATAAGAACAGAAGAAACATTAATACCAATAAATTAAGCAACAACAACAGAAGAGACCTGAATACCAATGAATGAATGAATAAATAAATAAATGAATGAATAAATAAATAAATAAATAAATAAATAGAGTTATGAGTGTGTGCGTGTGTTGCGTGCGACGTGTGTGAGTGCTTTGTTGAGAAGCCTGATGGCCTGTGGGTAAAAGCTGTTCGTCATGTTTGAATAGAACTTATAAAACTACTAAGAGGTGACGCAAATGTCCAACAGTACCTGTTGGAGACACCTGTGATAGCATGACTGGACACTCTACGTTTACGAGATGTTGATACATTTGGTGTTTTAAAGACAAGCCATAAGTATTTTAATGATAACAAGAGAGCAAGACACTTTAAAAAGTAAGTTAGCATGAATGTGATAGCCGCTTCTAGCTTGCCCGTCATCTAGCGAACTCCCGCCAGAGAGGCAGTGCAAATGGGTAAAAGACACCAGAAAGTCGAATGAGATTGAAACGTGAGCGATCATAAATAGGCTTCGCATGTGACAAGCTGTCGTGAATCGACTACACATTTTAGAGACTATTTTTCTATGCACGATAATAAGGAACACAGTGAACATCAACAGGCGGTGGCCGACGCAACACGAGCCGTTTACAGCTCTGTCTTGTAAAATGCACTGCGTACGTAACAAAACAAGGCATGGCACCTCTCTCCGGCTGTAGGGAGTCTGTCTAGGGAGGGGCGGTCGCTGTGTGTGACTGGCCAATCACGTAGTGTGAAGAGTGAATACATAAGTAATGAGGATTTTCCTTCATGACGATTACGGATAATGACGGTATGTACTCGTTTCATGCTCATACTTGGCAAAAAAGCATTATCTGTAACGGATACCCAACAAGCATCCGGCAGTGGCAGGGAGATTCTTCTGTTGGCATCAAAGAAAAGGAAAGTGAAAAGTGAAGTGAAATTGCTCAAAAAGTGGAAAAATGCAGGCCGACATTGGCCGCACGCTTGGTCTGAGCCGTTGGACCGTCACGACCATCATGACAGATAAAGACGGCATCTTTTAACATGTGAAAGGATTTGCTCCTATGAAATGGACAGTGATAACTAAGCAGCATAGTGGTCTCATTATTGAGAAAAAGCCTGTCTCTCCCTCACTTGCAACGTCTCTTCCAGGGTGCAAGACAACCACAGGGACAAAAGTTAGGAATTGTTCTGTTTTTATCACTGTTTATTTTCATTCTTGCATTTAATCTTTTTACATGTCCTTCATGTGTTCTGTGTACAGTGTGACTGACTTAGCTGTTCCAACACGCGCTACAATGGTTATTGCCTCGACAATGTTTACTTAACTAAAGCCAGGCTCTTTCCATTTTTTTTGTCGAAGCATCTTCAGACAACAAACCTCAAGAAGTCCCTCCTCATTCTATCCAGACAATGGGGAAGCAGATTCTTTGTTTGTTTGTACAGCATGGCTTTGCACGCCACAGAGGCGCTTTACTGCGCAACAATGAAAAACACCTGAATGTGGAATATATCAAGTTAACTTCCTGAACTTGCACTTGGCCATTTTCAAAGACACTGTCAAGTACATTCTAAAATAACTACACTAGATCCCCGCTTTCTGCAAAAAAGACCCTTAAAAATGTCTACAGTCGTCTCTCGCTACATCACGGTTCGAACATTGCTCCCTCATTCATCACTTTTTGAAAATTAATTAATTAATAAATGTGACTGTTGTTTTGTGGTTAATTATGGACTATTATTCGTCAAAAAATATAGAAAAATAAGTTATATGTAGTTTTCTGGCCACGAGGCGTCAGTAATGTTACACAACATTAGATTAGATTACCTTCACACTGCATGTAGTCAACCATGACACAACATACTGTAGTTCTCCTGTGGAGGTGGTAAGGTGTTGGCTTATTACTTTGTCCTTCTTCCCTTTTCCGTTTGAAACTTAACTTTCTTAAGTTTAAAATAAGTAAATTGGAGAGGCTGAGTAGTTAGCTCGGTAGCTTGCTATGCTAGCGGCGGCCGTCTCTTGTGACCCTGCAGTGATCCCGTAGCCTGCGCAATCCAGTTGAGCAATGACAGGAGTGTAAAGGTGACCATAGGGGTGCTATTTAATATTTACAGGGCTCTGATAATGGTAAAAATAGTATTAAGAAAGTCCTAAACCGGTTTTCTATGCTCTAACTATGCAAATGTTCCATTTATTAATATTGAGTCCTACTTCCAAATGTACTTGCTGCGGTTGCGTCTGGAACCAATTAACCACGATAAACGTGGGATGACTCAATCAAAGGGGTCTCCAACTTTCATCACCACTTGAGCTACTTTGATAAAAAAAGAAAGGTGAGGTGAGCTATTTGTGTTTTACTTGTATGACTGGCAACATTTAAATTGTACACATTGAAAAGTCTGCACCGGTTTGCATACATTTTCCGGTATGGCGCACGTCTTGTCGTGTTATTAATTCACTGCGTGAGTCCAGCTGTGTTCGTCATGTAGTTTTAGCACAAAACGAACGTCCTTGATAACAGCTTGCTAATACATGGAAACAGGAAGCGGAAGTCAGCCCCGTGGCCCATCTTTGATGTCATCAGCGGTTCTTTGCTAGCTAACACAGTTACGCTACACGAGTCTCAAAAATGTTAACATAAAACACATTTTTATAAAGCTGAGACAAATGATATGGGGTTTATACCGATAAACAGTCTAATTATGAAGACTATAAGCAGAAATGGATGGGGTTTCTCCCCAAAATAAAAGATGATTTCATCAAAAATCTACTGTATGTGGGGTGGTGAATGCTGAATGCTAATGGTAACGGTAATGGTTTAATTTGATTTGAACATGCAAGCAAGTTACAGTGGAATACATTACATAATTAAATTCACAGTTCCACATGTCCAAAAGGAGTAGGAAGAAGCAAAGTTTATTTAATCCTACCCCTCATCCATTCCACATCTTGTACAGTACATTTATTCACTTCCTGCATTCCATTGTGATATTTTTAATACACAAAATAATTACAAGGTAATGTAACAATATGATGATGTAATTATTAATATTTTTCCACAACAAAATATAATAATTAGTATAATAATAAATGAATAATAATAAATAGAGACAAGCATAACAAAACAAGTTCAAGACTCTTCCTTGTATTTTGCAAACATCAACTGCTTGTATTGTTTTTTGAATTCGCTCATCTTGGTTCTTTGTTTGAGTTCCTTTCTCAATCCGTTCCATAATTTGATTCCACATACTGAAATGCTGTGGGTTTTTAGCATTGTTCTCGCATATCAGTGTTTCAGGTTTAGTGTTTCCCTAAGATCATATTTCTCCTCTCTTGTAGGAAAGTATTGTATGACATTTTGTGGTAGCAGGTTATTGTTAGCTTTATGCATTATTTTACTGGTTTGAAAACTGATTAAATCAGCAAATTTTAATATGTGTTTTTAAAAATAAGGGATTTGTATGTTCTCTATACGCGGAATTATGGATTATCCTCACTGATCTTTTTTTGCAGTACATTTAGCGAGTGAAGATTGCTTTTATAGTTATTACCCCATATCTCCACATAATACGTTCGATATGGTAATACCAGTGAGAGTGTGGAGTGATTTTTGATCAGAACAAATTTTGCTTTGTTATAAATAGGTCGGTGGTAATGGGAGTCAGGTTCGTCCAGCAGCTCCGCCTCCCGCCGGGAGTGGGGGATCTGAAGAAAAAGAAAACAAGGAGAAGGCAGGAACCAGAACGAGGACATGAGAATGTAACAGTATACCCTCCTACCAATGGGCGCTGCCTGGCAGCCTACCTGGCTTCTCCGGGAAACAACCGTAAAAGTCTGACAAGAGAGTGGAGTCTAAGATAAGGGCGTGAGCAACCCAGGAGAGGTCCTCGGGACCATACCCCTCCCAGTCCACCAGGTACTGGAAACCCCTGCCCCTTCTTCTCACGTCTAAAATGTCCTTGACCGAAAATGCCTGGGAGGAGGGGGAGGCACCTCGGGAGGGCTCAGGTCACTGGAGGTGACCGGCTTGAGGAGGGAGACGTGGAACGCCGGGTGGATCCTGAGGGAGTCCGGGAGGCGAAGCACAACAGAGGAGGGATTAATGATACGTTCAATGGTGTATGGGCCAGTGTACCTGGGCTGTAACTACTTGGACTCCGTGTGGAAAGGAGAGGTCTCCGGAGGGCAGCCAGACCCTTTGTCCAGGTTTCTAATCCGGAGCCACCATACGACGCTGGTTAGGCCAGGCGTTGGTTCCGCTCCGACATTCGTGCCAACGCTGCCCTGGTGTTGCGCCATGCCGGACGAGCATGGCGTAGGTGGGACGACACAGAGGGAACTGCTGACTTTGACTCCAATGAGGGGAAGGCCGGAGGCTGATACCCATAAGCCCCATGGAACGGGGAGAGGCCGGTGGCAGAACTAACCAGGGTGTTACGGGCGTACTCTATCCAGGGTAGGTGGAGGGGCCAAGAGGCGGGTTGTTGATGGCACACACATCGGATGGCAGCCTACAAGTCCTGGTTGGCCCGCTCCGTCTGGCCATTAGTCTGAGGGTGGTAACCGGACGACAAGCTGGGCCACGCCCCTAGCGCCTTGCAGAAAGCCTTCCACACCGCAGAAGAGGACTGTGGTCCCCGGTCCGAGACCACATCAAGGGCGATGCCGTGGAGTCAGAACACGTGGCGCACCAGCAGGTCTGACGTCTCGAGGGCGGAGGGGAGCCTGGGGAGGGCAACGAAGTGGGCCAGTTTGGAGAAGCGGTCCACCACCGTCAGGATGACCGTGTTGCCGCAGGACGGTGGGAGGCCTGCAACGAAGTCCAGAGACCATGGATGGGAGGGAATGGTGAGCGGGCGAAGGAGTCCAGCCGGAGCCCGATGAGACGGCTTGTTGTGGGCACAGATGGGGCAGGCCGCCACGAATTCCTTAGTGTCCGCGCGAAGGGAAGGCCACCAGAACCTCTGCGAGAGGAAGAACATAGTGCGGGACACTCCTGGGTGGCACACCAACTTTGACTCGTGTGCCCAGCGCAGTACATAGGAGCGAAGTCCCGGGACCACAAACAGGCGCCGGGCAGTTCTCTGGGCGGGGGCAGTCCTTGCTGGCCTCTGCAACCCGCCTCTCAACATCCCATTGCAGGGCCTCGAGGATGCGGGACTGAGGCAAAATGGGATCCTGGTGAGCTACTTCGGACGGCGGCGAGTGCAATCTGGAGAGGGCGTCTGGTTTGCAGTTCTGGGAGCCAGGGCAGAAAGTCAGGGTGAAGTTAAACCTAGTGAGGAAAAGGGCCCAGCGTGCCCGTCTTTTCAGTCTTGGACAAAACGTGAACAAAAGGCGATGGCGAAAAGTTGAACCATGAGAAACAAAAGATAACCTGGCAGAGGCAGGTAGCTGCTGGAGGCAAAATGCAAACAAACGAGATTAAGCTCTGGGTTTGGGTTTGTCTAGTTGGCTCAATAATCCAACGTCTCACAGCTGGCAGTACTCGGCATACTGTAAATAGGTCGGTGGTAATGGGAGTCAGGTGTGTCCAGCAGCTTCGCCTCCCGCCGTGAGTGGGGGTTCTGAGGAAAAAGAAAACAAGGAGAAGGCAGGAACCAGAACAAGGACATGAGAATGTAACATTTAAGTCTTTCATCACTTTACAGATGATATACAACTTCAACAATAATGGTCCCAATATTGACCCCTGGAGTACGCCACACATATTATATTGATATTTAAACTTGCAGATGTGTATTCTTCTAGCTTTACAAATTGCTTCTTGTTTGCTAGGCAACTTTTAACCCAATTCAAAACTAATCTTCTGATTCCGTACCTTTCTAATTTTGTTGTTAGGATGTCGTGATTAATTGTATCAAAGGCTTTTGTGAGATCCATAAATACTGCAGCTGCACACCTTCTGTGGTCTCTAGCAGTAGTAATTTCCTCCGTGATTTCAATCAGTGCCACGGAGGTTGAAATGTTAGCTCTGTATCCGTATTGACTGCCTGCTAGTAATTCATTCTTATTAATACATTTTTCCAACCTGGTATTAAATTGGGGTAACAAGGAAACTGGTCGGTAATTTGTGAATTGATGTCTGACTCCATTTTTAAAAACTGGAACTGCTTTTGCTATTTTCATTTTGTTAGGAAATGTTCCAGTTTGAAATGATAAGTTACTGATATATGTTAACGGTTCTATGATCTCACTGATAACCCTTTTTATTGTTTCCATTTCGATTCCACTACAATCAGTTGATGTTTTTGCTGTACAATTATTGACAATGTCAGTGATGTCCGGTCAGTGAGAAAGATGGAATTGGGATTCCTATCCGTGGTTTCATTCCTTTCCTCCATCGTGACTACTGTATACGGGCATCCATTGTACGGGGTCAGGCAAAATGATGTGACACATTTGTAGGTTAAATAAAAGGCAAATAAAGTAAAGAAACAAGAAAGTGTTTTTATTTTCGAAAAGTACATGTAATGCCATTCTGTTTCATTATGTTTTAAAAATGAAATCAGTCAAATGGGATCCGTTATTGTCCACACACTCAGTGCAGATCCAGTAGCTCTGAAGTTGGTGACCCATGACAAGATGGTGTTTCGAGCTGGTACGGGATCATGTCTACCAAGATTGAAGTGCAAACGGAACGCTCGTTGTGTTGCAGTTACAGATTTGTTTGTTTTGATAAACGTTTCCACAATGAAAGCGCGATGCTCACCAGTCCAATTCATGGCAGCAACTGAAAAAGAAATGAAAAACAATAGCATTATAAAGAAACAAAGCAAAATGGCATTATATGAAAAAAATGGCGTTGTATGTACTTTTCGAAAATAAAAACACTTTTTTGTTTCTTTACCTTATTTGCCTTTTATTTAACCTACAAATGTGTCAGATCATTTTGCCTGACCCTGTATATGTAATGTATTGCAAACGTTCACTTTTGCTTTGAAATGACATTTATCAGTTTGCAAAAGAAAAGTGAACAAATTTGGCACTGAAAATGATCATGATTCTGCGGCAACAACAAAAAGATTGAATCTGGAACCCACAGCTGTTTTTTTCATTGGCCTGCAGCACATTCTAAAAATAGAATTTAACAAGAAAACTAAAAACAACAACAAATGTCATTAGCTGTCAGCAACATTTGTTTGTTCAGTGAAACCCGTTTGACCCATTGTTATGAAGGATACTGGACATACCAGTAAAGTTGGTGAGACTAGGTGCTGGGGGGGGGGTCAGCACTTGTGTATACAGTATATAAAGATGTGGAAAGCGGATGCCAACAACACACCTTCTTGGGTAGGGAGAAGGTGAGCCTGGAGCATCATGCTTTCCACACCGCTGCTGCTGCTGCTGCATCTGGTCCTGTTCTCAGTGGTGTCTGCATCGCACCACTATGGCGGAGTCAACACCTACAGCTATGGAGGGAAAAGCTCCAATGGGACTTTTATAGTGAGTGATTGAATACTATTGTCATTTCATCCTGCACACGTGCTATAATTATAATGACCAACACTTTATGAAAGCATACAAATTCATATGTTTTTGTGCTTGTCAATTATGATGGCTGATTTATTATAAGTCGGAATATACAAAATGAGGACTGGTGTTTTTAAATGTGTTTCAGTAAAATATATATTATGTATTATGCGATAATATTATCATGCACAGCAGGGCTACAGCTAATGATTATTTTCTTAGCTGATTAATTTGAATTGTTTGTATTAATCGGTTAATCAGTTCCATCCAGTCTCAGCCCCGAGACTAAGGGTGTCCAAACTTTTTCCAACGACGGCCACACGTGAAAAATGAAAAGACGCAAGGGCCACTTTGATATTTTGTAAAGCAACACATGTCGATATGCTAAAAAGGTACGTTCATAAATACACAGGACTTGATGGAAAATGTTTGTGCCAGTACAGTACATGAGGCATCACATGAGGCATGGCTGTTGACAGTGGCGTGGGAACTTTATCTCAGCCATGGGAAGGATGTCAATATTGGGTCCAGCCTGGTCGTGATGTACTGCCTTAGTACCTGCACCTGGTCTTTGTACCATCTGCCCAGGCTTTTGACGAGTTGCTCTGACACCGTCGGTATTGGGTCGTCACCAATGCAGAACCTCACATTCTTAAGCTCTCCCTTGACTATTGAGATATTTTCATCCGGGCCCATCTGATGTTCTCCTGCAGCTTTATATATATTTATATATATTTCAAGAAGAAACTGCATCTCAGCTTTGTGATATAGGTGAAACATCATATTATTACTATGAACTTCGCTCTTTGCTCTTTTTTCCCCATTTTTCCCCCAATTTTCCAAATATTTCAAATGTCTTTTTAAATAATCTTCATAAATTTTATTTTCATAATATTATGACTTTATTCCCCATGATATTTTTACTTTATTGGCATAATATTACAACTTTTTTTTTTTAAGTCTCTGTTTTTATATTTCAATTCTATGTTACTAAACTGACATTGTTTTCTATCACAATGTTATGAGAAAAATTGCAAAATTTTAATTGAATTGAGAAAAATTGCAAAATTTTCTGGTTAAAATTAGGGCTGACAAATGATTAAAAATGTTAATCAGATTAATCCCAATTTTTAAATTAATTAATCATGATTAATCACTATTACCAACTATGTCTGAAATATGGCCATTTTTACTGTATTTAATCAACAGAAGGATAAATGACAGGAGAGGATTATATATATTTGTATGTACTAACAGCTCCAAATGAACTGAATATGTCAGCCAAGCTACAAGATACCACAGAAGCCTAAAATTTATTTGTCTGACACTAGTCTCTTTAATAGTAGCAGAACATTTGAATCACCCTTTAAACTGGGTTATTATGAGCAATGAGGGGTTGCGTTCAAAGACATCACATCATTTCAGGTAAATTTACCGTACTTGTTTTTCGTGTATTTTCCAGCATACTTAAATGTAGCAAATTGTACATCCGAATTAAGAGTTACGAAGTGAGTGGTAAGAATACCCACTTCATGTTTTTGTTTTTCTTCCTGTTTATTTACGTGCATTATAAAGCCGTTTTTGTGACACCGGAGTGTCCGTGAATGCATCTCGCGTCCATTTTTTCCCCCTATAATATTCCGAGATTATTCTAGTAAAATGTTTACTTTTTTTCTCAACTTTTTATTTGATATTTTGACTTTTGACTAAAATTTCTGCTTTTTTAAATAATTTTAAAAAATATTTCAACTTTCTTCTTGTAAATTACTTTATTCCCAGTGTTCTGAATTTATTCTCATAATATTATAACTTTTTCCCAAACCTAATTTCCCCCCAAATTACAACTTAATTCTTTGTTTGTTTCGCATAATATTACAACTTAAAAAAAATTCAACTTTATGCTACTAAAATGACGTATTTTTCCTCCTAATATTATTTTTTTCAGCTTTTTAGGTTTCTTGTTAAATTATATTTTTAAAATGTGCCGCGGACTACAAATAGCCCCCCGCCTGCACTTTGGACACCGCTGACCTACACAATGCAAAAAATTACCAGAATCCTTTGGAATGGTGTGATGGATTTTCCTCCAGACAGCTTGATAAGAATTTTGAAAATATTTTTCAATAGTACCTCTAACACAGCTTTCTTTTGTCATTTCATCTGTGACCATCTGACATTTTCTTATCTGAATGCTTGTCCACAGGTCCACATTCGCAACAGGGCGACCTTCGATGGGTGTGGCCCCCATCAGTCCATGTATTGTTACAACGGTTCCTGTGGGTGGGAAGTCTACAGCAACAGAAGTGTACTTGATTCCAGCACCAACACACCCATATATAACAGGAAATGGTGTGAGGCAGAGACAGTGACCACAAGACATCTCACTTCCAACAAACCTTTCTCTCTGCGGTACGATTCTTTTTTTTTTTTGGGGTCATTTTTAAATGATTGCTGCCAGTTTAGTTTTGCGAAAACAGCTCCTCGTCAATATATGAACACATAAACCAAGTGTGTCCAAACTTTTTCCAAAAATGACAGGATGATCTTTGTATAAAAGTATGAAACTTGCTCTTTTTTCACATTTTTGCTGGTTTTTTTTTATTTTTCCAAATATTTCAAATTTCTTCTCAAATAATCTTTGTAAATTTTAATTATAATAATATTATAACTTTTTTCAAAAAACTAATTTTCCAAAAATAACAACTTTATTTTGTTTTGATTTGGTTGTGTCTCATAATGTTGCGACAAAAAAAAAGCGTATGTTTTCTTCCTCACAATATTACGAGTTACAATTACAACTTTATTCGTTGATTGTTTTTCATAATACTCTTTCATTTTCTATGCTGCTTAATCGTCATTCTCATAATATTATTACTTGAAAAAATATAGTTTTTTTTCTTTAATATTTCAGCATAATTCAACTAAAATGACGTTATTTTTGCTCATAATATTATGTTATTCTTGTCAAATTACGACTTTTTCTTCTTAGATTACAACTTTTCTCTTAATATTTTGACTTTATTCTTGTAAAATGACTGCTGATTTTCCATTTTTGCTGTTGTTGTCTTTTTATTTAGTTTTCTTGTTAAATTATATTTTTAGAATGTGCCGTGGGCCAGTAAAAAAAACAACTGTGGACTTACACAATAATAATGTATTATGCTAAGTCTATTTTCCAAAGCAGCTGTATTTCAAGAGTGCTGTTTACAAACCTCTCAGGTCGGCTAGCTGTTGCTGGATTCCTACCCGGAACTACCTTGGCAATTGGAGGCTGCTGACCACTGTGGATTTGGGTACAAGATCTGACACCGGAGTGCCAAACACGTCACCAGTTATTGGCACGCTACCTTTCCTTCGGTAAGGCTCAAAAGGCACAGTAAGCCTCTTCTCAAAATATTGCCTTGTGTAGATTCCAGCAACAGTTCTGGACATCTCTGGGCCTAAGCAGGATGTGGCCTGGCCAGTGTCAGTGTTTGGGGGGGGGGGGGGGGGGGGGGGGGGGGGGTTGGTAGCAGCAGCACCTTAAGTGGTGTATCGGGAGAAACACCTCTGGATCTGTCACAAAAGGTGACAAGAGTTAGGCCTGGTAATGCTTCTGTGGAGTCACTGTGCCATTCCCTCTGACGCGGTTTTGATCCTTTTGTCGCTGGCTGATCGTGTGACTTTCTGAGGAAACGCTAGGAACGGTGTTTTCTGGAGTGTCACATCAGAGAGCGATCGTGACACTCGTCGACTAGTTAGATTTTTATTGAAGAGAGATTGTTTTGAGAGCTGGAACTAATCACCGTGTTACTCTGAGGGGTGTACTGCGAAGCAAGTTTAGTGGGTTAGCGAGGTTTGCCTGTACTTTTAAGGCTAATATTTTCATAGTTAGAGCATAGAAACCCTGTTTACGACCTTCTATACTATACTATAATACAGCTTTTAACATCATTAGAGCCCTCTAGACATGAAATGACACCCTTAGAGTTACCGTTACACTCCTATTACCCTATATAGTAGACATAATAAGAGAAAATAAGACATTTAAGACATAAATAAGACTAGTGCTTGTGTGTGTTGCTGTAAATGTGTTCCAGTTCTAGGGAAGATGAGTGGGGGGTGGACAGGAAGTGCGTTCAGAGTTGAGTTGTAGCTTGGCGAGGGTTACAGCCGTGTTAGGGATTATTGTGCCTGTTGTGAGATCATTCAAACCTGCAATAAAAGCCTGTTGTTCTGGCAATCAACTCTAGGCACAAATAAAGACACTTTTTCAATATGAACCCGAGACTTGCACCAGGGGAGGGGTGGGGGAAGGGAATGGAGGTGTTCCCAGCGCAGGCCAGCAGCCCGCCACAGCAAATGCAGCTCATTCTCCAACACACTCCTCCAGTTTCATTCCCACAGTAAATGCTACAGGACTTAATTTATTCCACACGCCAACCAACTCTACTATACATCACCTAAACAAAAAAATCATTCACCAAATGTAGTCTCCAATGAACCATGATGTTGGGATGTGGGAGTAAACAACCATGGAAGCCTTGGGAGAACATGCAAACTCCACAAATACGTAGAACTTCAAGCTGAGATTCAAACCCAAAACCACCTAGATGTATGGCACATTACTGACTGAATCATTACCAGTAATAAGCATGAAAAAATATATTTATAGTTTATTTTCATTGCTTGTTGTGAACAATATGCTTCTGTCATAAAAAGTGAAATCAATCTATTTTTCCTATAAAGTTGAGTTGTTCATTTGTTTGCTCAAGAGTTCCTCAAAACTGCCCACGGACCTATCAAATGTTGGCCTTTGACCCTGACGGTGACCGAGTCCGATGCAGATATGGACTACATCGCAATACAGAATGCAGCTCCTGTACCCAGCCTGCGGGCTTTCAATTGGATGAGGTTTGTTGAAAATCTGCTAACAAAAAATGTTTTTTGCCTTTTGAATAACCAGAAATATTCTTAAATCGTCCAGGACACTTGCACTTTGTGCTACAACTACACAAATTCTGATCCCAGAGTTTTTGGATTTGAGTTAGTGGTGGAAGACTTTCCCCAACAGCCCATCACACTTGTCTACAGTGATGGATCCCATTCCTACAGGCCTCCGCTCACTTATAGGGGAAAGAGAGCTGCCTGGGCCACTCCTTCTCCAGGTTGGTATACCACAACCAAAGCAGGTACACCATCTCACCACACTTGGTTGTATTGGAACTCTACAACACAACACCCATGGTCACGTTGGTCGATTTCAACAGGACACCCATGGTCATCCTGGCAGAACACAACAAGAAACAGGACTACAACCCCACAATCATGGTCGCATTGGAACGCTACAACAGGACAGCCATGGTCGCGTTGGTCGACTACAACCTCACAACCATGGTCGCATTGGAACGCTACAACAGGACAGCCATCGTCGCGCTTGCTGATCGCAACAAGACACAGGACTACAACCACACACCCATGGTCGCATCGGAACTCTACAACAGAAGGTGGTACTACTGCAAGACATCCGCACACCCGAACTCCACCTCTTGGCAAACTACCTTTGCAATTTTCTTTACTGGGTAAGTCAGGTCTTACTTGTACTACAACCATATCATGCCATAAACTATACAGACCAGGTTATATGATACTACAATATATTTTCAATTGATCTCTAATTGACTTTCAGTGGACCCCCCTGTTCCTTCATGTCAAGAAGGACTCTACCTACCGACCTTAGTATATCCAACGCCTCGAAATGGAGAACGCATCCACGCAGAGATCAACAAAGAAGTGGCAATCAGAGTCAAAGCACTAGCTAGTTATACAACGTAAGTGAGGACCATCATGTTCATCCCAGCAGGTAAAAGCTACAAAATCATTAGAAGATGGAGGGAGACTGCCAATGCTAGAATGGACTGAAACCATGAGAAATGATTTAGTTGAATATGTTTGCATCTAACAACAATCACATATTTGTTTACTGACATAAATGATCATGTTACGATTACCCCCAAGAATATACTGTACTGCATTTACTCAAATATCTTTATAAGGGCAGCATCATAGCTTGTGGTTGGCACGTCTGCCTCACGGTCAGAAGATCCAGGTTGGATGGATGGACCAGGGGTGACCAAAGTGCGGCCGAATGGGCCATTTGCAGCTATTTTTTCACATCCATTCATCCTCTATGCTGCTTATCCTCACTAGGGTCGCAGGGGTATGCTGGAGCCTATGCCAGCTGACTTAGGGTGAAAGGCAGGGTACACCCTGGACTGGTCGCCAGTCAGTTGCAGAGCACATATAGACAAACAACCATTCACACTCACATTCATACCTATGGACAATTTAGAGTCACCAATTAACCTAACATGCATGTTTTTTGGAATGTGGGAGTACCCGGAGAAAACCCACACACGCATGGGGAGAACATGCAATACTCCACACGGTGATGCCCAACGGAGATTCGAACCCAGATTTTCCACATCTCCTGACTGTATGGCCCACATTCTAAAAATATAATTCAACAGGAAAACTAATAAGCAGCAACAGCAGAAATGGAAACAAATAAAATCAAAATATTATGAGAAAAAAGTTGTAATCTGACGAGAAAAAACTCGTAATTATACAAGAATAAAGTAATATTATGAGGAAAAACGTCACTTTAGTCACATAAAGTTTAAATATTACAGAAAAATAAGTATTTTTTTTAAAGCTGTAATAAGAGAAACAAACAAAAACAAAGAACAAAGTTGTAATGTTTAGAAAATTAGGTTGGGGAAAAACTTATAATGTTACGGGAATAAAGCCAAAATATAATGGGAATAAAGTTACAATATTACAAGAAGAAAATGTATTTTTTTTTTTTTAAAGCAACAGCAGAAATGGAAAAAACAGCAGAAGTCAAAATATGAAAAGAAAAAAGTCACAATTCTTCAGGAATAAAGTCGTAAAATTATGATAAAAAATTATTTGGTTTTAGTACCATAGAGTTGAAATATTTTTTAAGTTGTAATATTATGAGAAACAAACAAAACAAAGAATAAAGTTGTAATTTTTTGGAAAATTTGATTGGAGAAAAGTTTTAATATTCAGGGAATAAAGTCAAAATATTATGGGAATAAAGTCATAATTACGAGAAGAAAACTGAAAAGAGGTAAGCTAAAATACTGTAGTTGGGGGAAAAAACAGCAGAAAAAACAGCTGTAATTTCACAAGAATAAAGTGAAAATATTATGAGAAAAAGTCATAATCGAATGAGAAAAAAGTTGCAATTTTACGAGAATAAACTGGTAAAATTATGGGGGAAAATATAATATAATAATCACTTTAGTTGCATTTCACCTATATCACAAAGCAGAATGCAGTTTTTCCTTGTGGCCCTTTTTGATATATTTAGTATATATACACTACCGGTCAAAAGTTTTACAACACTCTTTTTTTCAAAACCTACATTTTTAAGTGTTAAGATGGTCAGTTCCCTTTTTTCTTGCCATTTTTGCAGCAGCAAATTACTGTTTCCAGTACAATTCTGTTCAACTGATGTTCACGAGGGCATAGTACCACAGTGTGTTCCGAACTTTGTTTTTAAACAGGCCTTTTTGTATAATTCTGAAATACGCTTTATTTTTCAGTTTTGGGTAACCTTACTTTTTTTTAACCTCTGGCACTTCACCCCTTGCCTTCGTCCCATTTCAAGCTATTCAATGGACTTGAACGACTTGAATTTCAATAAATAACTGGAAAAACTGGGGTGTTCTAAAACTTTTGACCGGTAGTCTATTTAGAAGCACCTGCAAAATAATCTAAGGGCAACTCCTTAGTTTCCCTCCCATGATTAATAAAGTACTGTATATTGTATCTAACTATTGCATCTAATAGAGGTACATTCAGTAGTGAGCAGGATTAAAGATGATTTGTTTTGTTTTGATGCAGAATACATGACATCATCACGAGTGGGCCAAAGAATATGAAGAAGTACAAAAACACGCATGATGAGTTTGTCCTAAGGTGGACACCCAGGCCTGGTGACATAGGTGGACATCACCCACTCTGCTTTGCTGTTGAATCAATCACATGGTGAGTCTTGAGTTAACACATTTTAGCATGAAAAAAAGATGTGTAAAAGCTAAACTGTTATACTGTATATCCCACAGGTCCGCTCAAACCACACCTCAGCCATATTATTATGACCCCCAATATAACACTCCTCCCCCGTAAGTAACTATTCATTCGAAATGGAAGGTATGCAAAAAATATGACTCGATAGAATATAATAGAATGTCTTAAATATAAGATATGAGATTATGGTGTCATCCATGCACAAGATGTATATGAAAAAAACTTTATTGATGCATTGGTCATAAAAGACTTCAAAAACATACTTCAAACATATATTATTTACTATGTATCATTTAACTGGATTCACCTATTCTTTGCAGAACAAAGGTCTATCAGTCTGAAATGAGGTGTGTTCTGCTTGATGTTCGGAATGAGACAAGTGAGTCGGTAGAATGCAGTTGTTGAATACAAATACTGTCCAGTAATCCCTCGTTTATGTCGGTTGATTGGTTCCAGACATGACAGTTATAAGTGAATTTCCGCAAAGTAGGATTCCTTATTTGTAAATGGAATATTTTCATAGTTAGAACATAGACAACTTGTTTAGGACCTTCTAAATACATTATGAAAGCCCTCTAGACATGAAATAACACCCCTATAGTCACCTTTACACTCGTATTACCCAATATATTAGACATAATAAGAGAAAATGAACCATTTAAGACATACATAAGACTCCTGGTTGAGTGTGTGTTGCTATAAATATGTTCCGTTGCTAGGGGAGGTGAGTGGGGGCAAACAGGAAGTGATGTCAGTGGTTCAGAGTTGAGTCAAGGGGTTACGGCCGCAAGAGTAGCCCGTGCTAGGGATTATTATTATTGTGCCTGTTGTGAGATCATTCAAACCTGCAATAAAAGCCTGTTGTTCTGATGAACAACAAGTCAGGTGCTTGTCTGTCTCACCCAACATTACAGCAACATTAGTGAAATGTAGTGATTAGTGTTGAATACTACATATCATCATAACATCTTTGAATGTGTCTTCTGAGTGCCTTTTATTTGTATTTTACTTCATTTATCCATTTTATGCTTGAAAATGTTTAATTTAGGCAAATAATACTATCACTTACTTAAATAGGCATTTTGTTTTTACTAATAATAGGCCACATTCAAGCACAAAACAGCATGATTTATTATTTCAAATGTTTTTGAAAAAAACATGACCGAGTGAAGCTGCAAAATTTGAAGCGCAAAGTAGCGAGGGAATAATGAGTATGCAAATTTGACATATTTTTGGCCTAAATGAAGCATTTTTAAAGCATAAAATGAAGTAAAATACAAATATAAGGTTCCAGAAGACTCATTTAAAGATACGTAGATATGTAATACTTTTCACTGGTCGCTAGGTGTCAGTAATGTTACTGTAATGTTGGTGAGCCACACAAGCACCAGACTTGATCACCACAACAACAGGCTTTTACTGCAGGTTTGAATAATTTCACAATGGGCACAATAATCCCTTAATAACACGGGCTACTGTTGTAGCCGTAACCCACCCACACCAAGCTAAAAAGCATTTCCTGTCCACCCCCCCACTCAGCTCCACTAGCCACAGAACACATTCACAGCAACACACATGAGCATGAGTTTTATGTTTTAAATGGCGTATTATAGCTACTCTATCGGGTAATACAAGTGTAAAGGTGACTATAGCGGTGTTATTTCATGTCTAGAGGGCTCTAATAATGTGAAAAAATATATTTAGAGGGTTGTAAACAAGATTTCCATGCTCTAACTACAAAACTATTTGATTTATAAATCAGGAATCCTACTTCGCGGAAACTGACTTATCACTTATCGGGTCTGGAACCAATTAACCGCAGTACACGAGGGACTACTTTTAATATTGCATTTAGGATATTATCAACATGGCACACATGATAAGTCAAGAAAATATAAATTGTACATTTAGTCACACTGGAGTGTGATGAATGATAAAACCCATGTTGGCTTGGCAAATGCATATACAATAGACTAATGTAACATTTTGACATACTTAAGCACCGTCTTTCATTTATTATCCAACATCTATGTTTTCAGGACAATGTGCCGGAGCAAAGCGGTTCAAAAAAATAATAATTATATATGTATCACTTTTAGTTAAAGCTACGGTGATCTGTACGGAGTCCAATATGACGGTGGCCGTGAGCAAAACTTCCCTCCATGGAATACATTTGGATCGGCTCCATCTCAGTGATTCAGCCAATATTGACTGCAACCTCCAAACGCACTCCAACAGCACGCACATCGTTGCCATCGTCCCCCTCAACTCTTGTGGCACTCAGCTGGAGGTAAGAGTTACACGTACTTAACACCTCTGGTGCACACAGGACTCAGTCTATAACCTTTCACTCTGCAGGAGGATGATGAAAATCTTATTTTTAAAAATGAGATCAACAGCGTGGACAACTTCCAAGACACCATCACACGGAAAAACAGGCTGGAACTGGATTTCTGCTGCCAGTATGCCAAGCGGGGAAATGTGACGCAGAGTTTCACTGCACACAGAAAGAATGTCACCGTTTGGGAAAAGGGCTTTGGCATTTTCACCTACCAGTTTGAGTTCTTCCCAAATGTTTGGTTCAAAACAATGATTAGTCCCAGTCTTTACCCTCTGGAATATGACCTAAAAAGCAGGATTTACATGAAAATAGAGGCCTCTACTTCACTCAACAACACTGAACTCTTTGTGGAATCGTGCAAAGCTGCTCCGTATGACAACCCCAACTACCGCCCCACCTACACTATCATTGAAAACGGGTAAGAAAGACAAAGGGCATCTTATCGGAAGCGAAATGCTCAGGGCAAAAAACAATATTATTTTCCTATAGCAGAGGTGTCCAAAGTGCGGCCCTGTGGCCATTTTTGGCTAGCGGCTGTTAGGTTAATTGGCGACTCTGAATTGTCCACAAGTATGGTTGTTTGTCTATATGTGCCCTGCGATTGGCTGGCGACCAGTCCAGGGTGTACCCCGCCTCTTGCCCAAAGTCAGCTGGGATAGGCTCCAGCATACCCCCGCGACCCTAATGACCCTAATGGTCATAAAGTCATAATTACCAGAGGAAAATGTACAAGAAGAAAGTTGAAATAGAAAGACAGAAATGGAAAAAAACTGCTGTAATTTTAAAGTTCGACTATTATGAGGAAAAAATCGTGTTCTCACCTGAAAAATGGCGCAATTCTGCAAGAATGAACTTGTAATATTATGAGAAAAACCAATGTCATTTTAGTAGCATAGAGTTGAAATATTAAAGAAAAAAGTTATTTTTTAAACGTCACAATATTGTGACAAACAAACAAAACAAACAAAACTTGCAAAAAATTTGTTTGCAGAAAAAGTTATATTACGGCAATCAAGTACAAATATTATGGAAATAAAGTCACAATATTATGAAAAGAAAATGTATGAAGATTATTGAAAAAGAAAGTTGAAATATATATATACAGTATATATAATTTAAAAAAACAGCAAAAATGAAAAAAAAAAACAGCAAAGACCGACGTTCATACTAATAAGCTTTTCCACCCATATCATACAAAGCTGAGATGCAGTTTTTCCTCGAAATATATATAACTCGTTAGCATACCTATGTACATGTGTTGCTTTACAAAATATGCCCTTGCATCCTTTCATTTTTTACTATGTGGCCCTCACTGGAAAATGTCTAAACACCACCGCCTAAGAGCTTTTATTTGCAATACTGGTTAAAAGCTGTTCAACTGAACTATGTATCTATTTCTAAAACATTTACATTAACTGTAAACATACCTGTCAACATTTGCATTTGAAATTTTGACATTTTCCAGACAATTGGAAAATTTAAGATAAAAGCCAGCGCCCTCAAACACACAAAAATAAATTCCAGCAGGGTTGCTGGTGTGAAGACTCAACTGCCTGCTCTGGTGCTGCTTTATTTTGAAGGCCTGACTTTACCGGCTACAGCAGGGGTGTCCAAACTTTCTCCACCAAAATGAAAGGATGCAAGGGTCACTTTGATATTTTGAACCAGCATATGCTCAGAAACTGCATCTCAGCTTTTTTTTATATACCGTAGGTGAAATGCTGCTAAAATGACCTTCGTGTAAAATTACAGCTTATTTTTCTCTTAATATTTTGACTTTATTCTTGTAAAATTACGGCTGTTTTTTCTATTTCTGCTGTTGCTTTTTTAAATTTTCCAACTATTTCATATAATTATGACTTTATTCCCATAATATTTTTTCTTTATTCCCATAATATTATATAACTTTTACTGTTTCGGACGTTTCCTATTCCTGCTGTTTATTCAATGCCTGCTGTTCCTTTTCTAAAAAATTATTTTACCTTTCTTCTTGTAATTTTTCTTCATATTATGCTTTATTCCCACAATATTTTGACTTTATTCCCGTAACATTATAACTTCCCCCAACCCAACTTTCCCAAAATTACAACTTAATTCTTTGTTTTGTTTGTTTCTCATAATACTACAACTTTTTTTAAAGTCTTTTTCTTTTGTATTTCAACTATATACTACTAAAATGACAATTCTTTTTGTATTATGTTTCTTCATAATATGACTTTATTCTTGTGTAAGTACAACTTTTTTCTCTTAATATTTTGACCTTATTCTTGTAAAATTACTGCTGATTTTTCTATTTTTGCTGTTGTTTTTTTTTGTTTTCTTGTTAAATTATATTTTTAAAACGTGCCCCGGGCCACAAAAGGAGTCCTGGCCGTACTTTGGACAACCTCATCAAGCACTGATGTGATACCAATGTTACACTTGGTATTGATACTATCAATATTTGGATCGTTCCGCCCACGCCCTAGCTACTGTAATGTCAAGTGTCGTAGCATATTAATCAAATTACAAAGCAAAGATCACATCAGTCATCTATGCCCAAATGTAGGAAATAAATCACACTTTAATATATTTTTAGAGAAATGAATGTGATTGGGTTTAGTGTAACGCATTGAGAAAATTCTCTTCTGTGCTCTGATTAGATGTACGGTGGATCCAACACTTCTGATCCATCCTCCTGCTCATAAGCGGGAATTCAGGTTCAGCCTTGAGGCCTTCAAGTTCATTGGACTTCACGATCAGGTGAGCTGGCTCAGTGCTTAGTAGAAAATGTTGAAATTCTTTCATGTATTGTCAACATCACCTCAAATCAACAGCTACTGTAGATGGACGAAACCTGATCCCAAACACACATAAAAAGTGGTTTTGGAATGGATAAGTCAGGTTAAAGTTAAGCTTCTGGAATGACCCTTCCCAAAAGCCCAGACCTCAACCCAATAGAACATTTATGGACTATGCTTCACTTTATATGAACTCCACCAAGAAGTGTTCAGGCAGAATTATGCCAGAAGTTTGTGGATGGCGACAAAAAGCATCTGGTAGAGGTGAAACTTACTAAGGAACATTTAACCAAATATTAGTGGGGGTGTATGTAGTTGATCCCCACTATTGGCAGGCGTATGAGTAATTGTGACGTCCATAAAACATATTGACAATAACACAAACCGACAGAAGGTCATCAAACCAAACACCTCCGTCACTCATGGGGCAACCAAAATAACACATGTGGAACACACAATGTAACTGTACCACATGGCCGATGCGGGTATGGAAATATATACTACACTATTACAGTTAAGTAGTAGAACACAGAAAACATATTTACAACCTTCTACATACAGGTTTTAACATTATTAGAGCCCTTTAGACATGAAATAACACCCCTATAGTCACCTTTACACTCCGATTGCCCAATATAGTAGACATAATATAAGAAAATAAGACATTTAAGACATAAATAAGCCTCATGCTGTTGCTGTAAATGTGTTCACTGGGGGATCCGAGTGGGGGGCGGGCAGGAAGCGAGGTCAGTGGTTCAGCGTTGAGTTTCGCTTGGCAAGAGTAGCCCGTGTTAGGGATTATTGTGCCTGTTGTGAGGTCATTCAAACCTGCAACAAAGTGAAGCCGTAAAATTCGAACCGCAAAGTGGCGAGGGATGACTGTACATGCAAAACAATACTATTTTATACTCATTTATAACCTGCAAGGCATGCTGGGTAACTTCCTGTTCCCATCAAGCCTTGCAGGTTATAGATTAGTATTGATTTTAGTAGTACACTATGTATTCAAAATAATACTATTTTATGCTAATTCAGAATTAGAATTCATAAGGCATGCTTGCAGGTTAAAGGGATAGTTCGGGTTTTTGACATGAAGTTGTATGACAGCCCCATCTGTAGTGTACAGAACTACACCAACAGTGACTTACCCCCCCAGTTGGTCCCGTGAGCCCAGTTCTGGCCGGAGATCCGTGACGAGGAACGTAATTCCGCTTAGTTGCTGGGGCCATTTAAGTAAAGAGTTTGGCTTCTCAAAAGAGCAATACATTTGCATCACAAAAATGCCTCTTCACAAAAAAATCAGGCCTCAGAAAACGCTCTGCGTTCTATTTGTCTCCCGCCATATCTTTGTGCGCTGTTGCCTGTGCATTCGTGTGTATGTGATGACGCTCGCATCTTCTTCCGCTGTGTAACACATACGTAAACAAGATGACCGTGGCGCTCTGCCGGGGAAGAAGAGTGGCATTACCGTGAGCGTCTTCATCACATACACACGAATGCACAGGCGACTGCGCAGGGATACGGCAGGAGACAACTAGAACTCCAAGCGTTTTGATAGGTCTAATTTTATTGAGGAGGCATCTTTGTTATGCAAATGTACTACTCGTTTCAACGCATATTGCTTTGAGAAGCCAAACCCTTTACTTAAATGGCCCCAGCAACTAAGCGGAACTACGTTCCTCGTCAAGGATCTGCGATCAAAACTGGACTCACGGGACCAATTGGGGCGGTGAGTCACTGTTGGTGTAGTACACTGCTGATGGGGATGTCATACAACTTCATGTCAAAAAATCCAAACTATGCCTTTAAGCGTCCTATGAGCGTCTATTTTGATACTCCCAAAATAAACAAAATACACTAAGTCCCCAACTAACGGACACAATTGGTTCCAGACGACCGTTCTTAAGTCGAATTGTTCTTAAGTAGGGGAAAAGGTAATATTACCAATGATATAGGTACTACATGTACGTGTATACATATACAGTATATGTGTATGTATGTAAATATGAGTTTGGATGCAGTAGCAATATTAAACGAGGATAATTAATGAAAAAAACAATAATAAAAATGATATAATAATACGTAATGATAAATGTTATTTACCTTTGAAGAGTGTATATGTTTTGGGCAAAAATCTGCAAATTTGGGGTGTCACAAATCCACTGTATACTGTATATTTGAGTCAACATGTGTCATTTTGACACTGTAAATTACAGGGGGAAAACAAATTTATATTTCTAAAAAACATTGAAGATGTACGTTGTATATAAAAGTAAACTGTTTGAATAAATCCTGAAGGCCCCCGAAATTAATGTCAGCCCAACGTGTGTAGATGAGGACGGACTTGTTTGGGAATAAAGTGTCGCAATCAGTTGTTTTCATCTTATATGACAAGTTTTATAAATGCTTTTCACCACATTGTATTTTTGCATGAAGTGGATGAACAGATGAAAATTTCACAACTCTGATTGCCATTCAATTTACAGACCGTGCTCTATCTGCATATACTGTACTGTATCATGACACTTTGCCCATTTTATTCAGGTGTACATCAGCTGTTCAGTGCTGGTGTGTGAGGCGGGTGTACCCTCTACCAGGTGCTCCAGAGGATGCATCAACTCCACGTGGCCAGGCCAGGAAGAACACCATTACAGAAAGCGAGAAGCTGCCATCCAGAGTGCCAACCACTTTGTTTCCCAAGGCCCATTGCGTCTGAAGAAATCAGCAGAGAGTGATGGAAGCACAGGTACGATATGGAGTATGACTTCGCATTTCCCTCATAGTTTGCCCCAAATGCTAATTGGGTTTTTTTTGCTTCTCTTGAAATGGTTTGCTTTGTTTCTACAGCACTAAATTTGAATCTGAACCTGGTATTCATCGCTGGATGTCTTCTCGCAGTTGTTGGCATGATCAGCACGGTGGTCATCTACAAAGCCAAAATGTCAAGAGTTAAATATCAACCTTTGCCAACATTTGACAGCTAAACACAAAGCATTAGAAGAGAAAGAATTCCAAAATCGCTACATCTCAAATTAGATTTTGATTGTTTGCAATCAGATGTGCTATTTGGGTATGCAAATTATTGGGTGGGGTGCATGAAATGTACGACATATGATTAACCTTGAAACAACAATTAATAACGTGCTAATGCTTGATTGTTGTGTGCAATCACAATATTATTACATTCTGTAATTGAGTGTAAATGCCATGAAAATCCTAAAAATGGTATGCATATTAATATACAGGATTTGTGCACAATGAAAATACACATCAAAAGATTTTGGGGGTAAAAGTAAAATGGTTGCAATATTAAAAGTGAACAATATAAATACCATCAGTGGTGAGAGGCTGTTACCAGGCGAGGGTGAGTCAATGGGAACACATGATTTGGATGCATGACAAGACGTTGTGTCATTGATCAAAGTTTGTTACACTTGTTTGACAACCAATAAAAAAATAAACATTCTTATACTTGTACACTATTGTATCCAGCATGTTTATTTTGTTTAAGTACATATAAATATACTGTACCTGTGAACATCACTCACCAACAACTCAGTGTTCATTACAGAGTACAGAAAGCAATTTGATTTACTATGCACTGTTGAGATTGGGATGTTTTTTCCTGAATGATCCATTTAGTAAAATCTACAGGAGAACAAGGTCATTTTCATAAGCATCACTACAGACTCTAACTATTGTTTTTGGATGATGAAACTCCTCGTAATTTTACGACCAAAAATGTTTCAAGTAAGTGGTTGTCAATTATTTTCTGTCATTTCAGTTTTTATTTTTTATTTTTATTTTCATTATGATAGGTGAGGCTCTGCCTAAAATTAATACAGTAATCCCTCGTTTACCGCGGTTAATGGGTTCCAGACTGCGAAGAAGGATTCCTTTATTTAAAAATAAAATATTTTCGTAGTTAGCGCTTGTTTACGACCTTCTAAATACGGTTTTTAACATTATTAGAGCCCTCTAGAGATGAAGTAACACCCCTATAGCCACCCCTATTCCAGACACCTGTTATACAATATAATACATATAAAAAGAGAAAATAAGTCATTTAAAACAGAAATAAGACTTGTTCCTGTGTGTGTCGCTATAAATGTGTTCCGGTGCTCGGGGAGCTGAGTGGGGGAGGGGTGGACAGGAAGTGACGTCGGGGGTTCAGAGTTGAGTTTTAGCTTGGCTTGGGTTACGGCCGCAACAGTAGCCCATGTTAGGCATTACTGTGCCTGTTGTGAGATAACTCAAACCTGCAATGAAAGCTTTCTGTCTCATGCTTGTGTGTCTCACCGGACATTACAGTAACATTGCTGACACGCTGACACCTGGTGACCACTGTAGAATACAGTGTTCCCTCGTTTATCAAGGGGGGATATGTTCCAAAAATAGCCTGCAATAAGTGAAATCCGCGAAGTAGCCGATTTATTTTTATTTTTACAATTATTATACAGTATATGTTAAGGCTGTAAAACCCCTGACCATAAGCTTTATACACTTTTCTCAGACAGGCATGAACATTTTCTCACATTTCTCTCTTATTTAAACACTGTCAATGTTCAAATTTCATTTGAATTTTAATGATCAACCTACTAGTTTGGACACAAGAAATTAAGTGACTCACGTGTATTTCACTCATCTGACTTTGCCTCGTCCTGGTGCCGTTCGGCTGTAGTGTTTTTGTATCCTTGTTAAAACATATTGCTCCTGTCGTCGGATTTTCCCGTTAGCTCGTTTGCTAATGACCACTGACCACAACAGGAAACGGCATGAAGGAGATTGACTGACAATGGTCTACAGCCAATCAGGACGCAGGTGTCAATGGCCGGGCCAATAAGGATGCAGAACACAATGCTGCGGTTCTCTCTTAGCCAGTCAGGACTGTTGTGGTTCTATATTTAGCCACCTATTGTCTACTGTGGGTTCTGAATATGCTTGTACAGGCACATAAACACACACGTCTTCATCTCTAACATGAATGTACGATACCCTCTACTGGTAGCAGTAATAAATACAATAACAGATACATACAACAGGGCACCCATGGATCGCTCTAATACAACACAAGGACGCAGTTCACAATGTGTGTTCATAAGTTGTTTAAAAAAAAACGTGCAAAATTGCACTTTAAGAAATCTGTGAAAAAGGCGAGTTCACGAAAGGTGAACCGCGATGTAGCGAGGGAACACTGTACTACGTATCCTCACAACGTCTTTGAATATGTTTTCAGAATGTCTTGTATTTGGATTTTTCTTCATTTAGCCATTTTTATGTTGGAAAATGCTTCATTTAGGCAAAAAAATGTAAAAATTTGCAGAAATGTGCATATTTTGGACTAATTATAGGCCGTATTCAACCACAAAACAGCATGATTTATTAATTTATATATTTTTGATAAACCATGATAGAGTGAAGATGACTGTACAATGTCTATGGTAATATTTTCCTAGGGAAGATGGTCCTGAGCAATCAACTTGTATATGTACAATCATTTTCCTCAGAATACGATAATTTAAAGCTTATATAAACCTTATAAAAGGTATAATAATTTTGCGATTTCCCATTTGGCAACACTTTTGCTAGGCGGACGCTGTGCTGCTCTGGATTTCTTTTTTCATGAAAATTTAAATACGGGAAAAATGCGGGAAACTATTACAACGGAAGAACCCTGGTAGAGAAGGGCAAACCTGTGGTTTCAGGTATCAGATTCAAACACTCCATCTCCTAACTGTGAGTTCAACGCACTAAACACTACAGCACAGTGCAGCCAATTTTAGTATAAAACAACAATTTAAAAAAAAACTTTAGTGTAATTATTTCCATTGCCATATTAGTTATGTATTTGTATCGTATTTGTGCACAAAACATAATTTAGGTCATACACGTAAACCCTCCGTTTTCAGTGGAAAACTCCCGTATTTTGCCGTTCTTTCCTAGCAGTACACCTTCTGGGCCGCTAGGAAACACTTGGGTAACATCGGCATAACACATCCTGAAACCGGTATAGTCCAGACTTCAAAATAAAAGACGCATGGCAGTAAAGTAACACGGTTGCGCCACAGGACCAGTTCAGGGTGTACCCCGCTTCTCGCCCGAAGTCAGCTGAGATAGGCTCCAGCATACCCGCGACCCTAATGAGGATAAGCGGCATAGAAGATCTACAAGAAGGGCCAGAGTCGCCTCCACCTGCTGAGGAGACTGAGGTCCTTTGGTGTGTGCAGGACTCTTTTACGGACCGTCTATGACTCTGTGGTGGCCTCAGCCATCTTCTATGCTGTGGGCTGCTGGAGAGGGGGCAGCACGGACAGGGACAGGAGCAGGATCAATAGGCTGATCAGGAGAGCGAGCTCTGTCCTGGACGATCCTCTGGACTCCGTGGAGGAAGTGGGGGAGAGAAGGATGTTGGCTAAGCTGACGTCCATCATGGACAACACCTCTCACCCGCTACATGACACTGTGGGTTCCCTTAGCGGCTCCTTCAGCAGCAGACTGTTACACCCACGGTGTAAGAAGGAGAGGTTCCGCAAGTCCTTCATACCGACCGCTGTCAGGCTCTACAACACCTGCACCACCTGAACCATGTTGTAGTCAATATGTATTATTTACATTGTATTCTTTACTTGCATATCTTGCTTGCTGCTTGTAAAGAATTTCCCCGCTGTGGGATAAATAAAGTACAAATACAATACAAGATGGATGGATGAATGAATGAATGGGTTGCGCCACAGCAGGCCGCCCTCCCCCTGTGGAAAATCTGGTCGAAGACCACAATTTTCCTTTCCTCCCCTCATTTTCCGGACAATTCTCCTTATTTTCGAATGCAAATGTTGACGGGTACGCTGCAAGTGCATTACACTGTTAAAATGCACTCAAGAAAATAGAATACTCAAAGAATACTTACATTGAGATCCCACAAGATGGCGCAATTGATTTATCATCCATTCAACCACTGAATTTAGGTCACACATTAATATAGTTCTTGTAGTGATTTTGAAACAGTGTTAATCCCTCACAAATTGTATTTCAATATGAATTAGCCGTTTGGAATTTATGTACGGAAGAGTAAAATTTCCAAGTTAAAAGTAATGATATAAAACAGTACTCCTACGTGTTATTTGTTGACATACAGTATAGTTGCATTGCGTGATTACGTGTTAAGAAGATTGGCATACTGTCGACATGAAATATCATTTGATGCTGAGCAAGCAATGGCTGCATATGAAATAAAGTGTGCGTCGTGTAAACACGTACTTGTGTCACATTTGTGATGTTGCCATTTTAATCGTGGTATCTTAGTAACTAACTTACAGTGTGCCAGTTTTTTTCCTGTCGTCCTGTTGCCAAACCGTGGAGGACTCTCCTCCGAGGACTAGCATGCTACTGCTAAGAGCTAGCCGCCGGAGCCCACCATTGGTTGTCTGACTGCCCGAGCTGGCAGGCAGTGGCGTCAGGGAAGGACTGGACTAGCGGACCTTACCGTGGAAATACCGAAGCAAAAAGGGATACAAGACAGGAAACTCGACGAATATGATTTCTATTCTACTCATGGATTTCCCAACTCGACCAGAACCGAACTAACGCTCAACGGTGCCTGGGAGTAAAGAGTTGAGCGACGATGTGGTGACGCTTACTCCTCCGAATCGACGGGAAGCTAATGTTAGCTGACGCGCTAACGTTCCTTGATAGCTTCATAGTCTTACTTTGAATTATTTTAAAAACTTATAGTCACTTTAGAAAATGTCGGGTAGTTAGACTTGAGACATTTTGATATTTTATCAACTTTTTTACAAACTTAAGGCAACTCGGTGTCGTTATCTTTGCTAAGTTGGAGCGCTTCAGAACTAGCAAGCGTTAGCATCCTAGCAGGCTAGTAGCTAACGCCGGCTAACTGTTGACTCTAAACGGATTTAAAGCCAAAGAATTTCGCTTTAAATTAGCCAAAGGCTAACACGAGTACAGCTGTGTCTACGTCACCTTACTTGCTATATCTCAATTGGCGACTTCTTGCCACCGGGGATATAGTTACTTTTTCAAAAGTAGTTGTTTGTCTGAAAAGTGAAGAAAACGCTCTGAAGTCTAGATATGCAATCATCGAATCACCAGCATACTTGCCGAATGCTAGCTAGCTATCGTTGATTTAGCCGGTCGAAGTTGGAATCCTGGAAACCCTGCTGAATGGCTTTGCTTTGAGGCCTTGTCTCCAGTGCAACACATATCCAAAGCCTTAATTATTATATATCACACTGTCTGAGTAAAGTTTAGATGTTAAAGTATATGCGAGCATCCTAATTGGAGAACCTGGACTTCGACCAGCCCGTGGAACAGATCATAGATTTGTCAAGGTATTTGGAATTACTTCATTATTTACGTATAATCACAACAATTATTAATACAACATTAGCTTGCTTTTATTATGTGTGGTTTTAAATAGTTGACAGTAAATTAGGTTTGTTTTTCCTGTTTACACGTGTTATATTTGTGTGCATTTTAATTGTAGTCAAAACCTTTTCGTTATGTTTATTTATTTGTAGTATATTAATTTTCAGAAGGTACAGTTAAGTCAGGGGTGTCCAAAGTGCGGCTCCGGGGGCCGTTTACATCTCACGGGACGTTGTAAAAATATAATTTAACAAGAAAATTAACCAAAAAAACAGCAAAATGGAAAAAAACAACAGCAATTTTACAAAAATAAAGTCAAATATTAAGAGAAAGTTGTAATTGAACTAGAAAAAGTAATTTTACAAGAATACCGTAATAGGGGTGTAACGATTGGTTTTAATAATGATTTGATTGGTGGTTGCCGATACGATTCAAGGACGATATTTGGTCATGTAGAACGATATGATTCAGTAACTTTAAATCGATTCAGTAACCTTTTAGCCACAAATTCAGCCAGTGTGACTGTGAAATAAATACCTGGATACTAAACAGTGCAGGTGAAGTTTCCTAGATTCCCATTGTTTTTTGTTAGGGAATCCGGACAAAATTATTAATAATGTTGACATATTTAAGAATAAATTATCAATGAGTACAAAAAATGAGTTAAAAATGCAATATAAAATCAGGATGATCAGAGGGTGGTATAGCTTGCCATGATTATTTACTTTAAATAGTGCAATCCGAACCTGCACTTTGCACCCAAAGGTGAGGGACATAATGCAAATGCCGATTGAACATATTATTATAACTCATGCTTACATTACACTTACTCAATCACCCAGTCACAGTCGGTCACATCTTTCCACGTTTGTTCTGCCAGCGCTGTGTGTGCGTGTATGTCAGGGATACACATTCATGACTGACATGTTTCATGTATGTGCATACAGCATGTGTATGCCAGTATGTCTGAAAATAGTGACAGAGTGGGAGTTGATAATGAATTGTGCGTGGGAATACAGTGTTTTCAACAATATCGGCAAATTATGCTTTCAAAACGATATCATAATGGCCAAATCATGCAGTCTAAGGGCCCGATACTATCAAAGGTAATTGTTAAGTCTTACTTGTGAAATGTTGTTCCTTGGGATTTGGTTTAGGCAGTAAAACGAGTCGTACACTTCCATGCAGTACATGAATGAGGCATCTTCTCCGCTCCGACTCTTGTCACATCCAATATGGCGGCGACGTTGACGTACGGCTCAGTATAAGAAGCAGCAGTGAATCAGCTGCGTTTCACAGGTCCACCACAACTCCCATGACCACCACATACCCGGAAAACGATGACATCACAGACAGGCAGACTCCAATCGAGTAACATTTAAAGTCTTTATCATTTAAAGTGTTAAAAAAAACACACACCCACACATCCGTATGAAGCCTGTTGAGTCCAATGCTTTATTTCTTTGTATCGATTAAATTGATTGATTACCTTTTAAACCATGTTATATCGATATATATGTCGCCCTGAATGGAAACTTGAGGACCTAGATCGATGTAGCTGAATCATAGGAATGTGTATTGATCCATCAATGTAGTGAATGAATCGTTACACCCCGACGTAATTATATGAGGGAAAGTGTCATTTCAGTAGCTTAAAGCTTAAATATTAAAGATGTTATTTTTTTAAGTCATAATATTATGAGACACAAAACTACGAATGAAGTTGTAATTTTTGGAAAATGAGGTTGTGGAAAAAGTTATAATTTTTTGAGAATAAAGTAAAAATATTATGGGTATAGCCATAATTACGGGAAAACAATTTACAAGAGAAAGTTGAAATTGCTGGGAAAAAAACACCAACAGCTGAAAAGACACCTGTAATTTTATGAGAAAAAAGTCATATTCCAACGAGAAAAAAGTCGTAATTTTATGAGAATAAACTTGTCATGAGGCAAAATAATGTGCTTTTAGAAGCGAAGAGTTGACATATTAGAGAGTAAATATGTTATTTTGTTTAAGTTGTTTATGAGAGACCAAACAAAGTTGTCAATTTTGGAAATTAGGTTGGGCAAAAAGTTCTAATAATGTCAAAAAAAAATTGAGAATGAAGTCATATTACGAGAAGAAAATTTACAAAGATTATTTAAGAAGAAAGTTGAAATATTATTGAGAAAAAACAGCAGTAAAAATTAGGAAAAAAGAGCAAAGATCCAGGTTCATACTAATAATGTGCTTTTTCACCAATATAACAAAGCTGAGATGCAGTTTTTTATACTGTGTATATATATATATATAGTGTGTGTGTGTGTGTATATATATATATATATATATATGTACATATATATATATATATATGTATATATGTATATATATATGTATATGTGTGTGTATACATATATATGTGTATACTTCTTAGCATATCTATAATGTGTTGGCTTCCAAAATACAGTATCAAAGTGGCTCTTGCATTCTTTCATTTTTCATTGTAGGCCCTCGGTGGAAAAAGTTTGAACACCCCTGAGTTTAGTGGTCCAATAAAACAACAACTGCGTTCTGACAGAGCCGGTGTTTTTCCTGCAGCCACCAACTTGTTACCCTTTGCAGCTATGCAAAATCCCATTCACATGATTACAGGCTTTTGTCTTACAATCAGTCTGAAGGACCTACACTTGGTTGTGGACATTGGTACAAGACTCTCTCAAATGTCCTTCCTCTGTTGTCATGGGCTACTTTATCGCATATAGTGTACCTCTAAAAATGCAGCATAGTTTTGTGTGGTTGAATGGAGAGGGAAGTTATTTTCTAGGACTGTTGTGGCTGGTCAAGGGTATTTGTGGAGCGTTTAACAATAAGTCGTTTCAGCTGATTTGGCTCTGTTTTGTCAATAGGCTGTTGCAATACTTTTTTTTGTTTTGTTTTGTTGACCTTAGGCTGTGCTGATTAGATCATCTTTTTAACTTCTGCAGTCAAATCTGTCCAGTGATTTTAGAACATAAACAGCTGCCAGCAAAGATTGTCTGGTGAGCCCTTTATATTCAAGTAATTGGTCTCCAATTGTAATGCTGTAAGATGGATGAAGACGACACGCTTCATTATGTTACGGCATCGGCGTAATCCAAGTCGGCTTGCCCCTCCCTCTCCAAACCCTACGGCGGAGCTTGCCGTGCACCTCCAAAAAAATTCTAACCTCACGTCAACGTTGGTCGGCTTTAAGTAAATTTTAATTTTTTCCCTCCCTCGAATGCTTCAAAAAGTCAGCCAAAGCTAAGAAAGAAAACAAAGAATCTATGACAGAAATTGAGTGTCTCAGTGAAGAAATATGCAATATGAGCATTTCTATGAATATGATATAAATATGAGCGGTTTCAGAGGAACATCCATCCATCCATCCATCCATCTTTTCCGCTTATCCGAGGTCGGGTCGCAGTGGCAGCAGCCTAAGCAGGGAAGCCCAGACTTTCCATCTCCCCGGCTACATAGTCCTGCTCCTCACGGCGGATCGCGAGGCATTCCTAGGCCAGTTGAGAGACATAGTCTCTCCAAGGTGTCCTGGGTCTTCCCCTTCTTATCTGTAAGGGAGAGCCCGGTCACCCTACAGAGAAAGCCCATATCGGCTGCTTGTACCCGCGGTCTTGTCCTTTCGGTTACTACCCAAAGCTCATGACCATAGGTGAGTGTAGGAATGTAGATCGACCAGTCTATTGAGAGCTTTGCCTTTGGGCTCAGCTCCCTCTTCACCACAACGGACCGATGCAGAGTCCGCATCACTGCAGATGCCGCACCAATCCACCTGTCGAGCTCGCATTCCATCCTTCCCTCACCTGTGAGCAAGACCCCACGGTAGCTAAACTCCTCCACTCAGAGCAACATGTACAATAAAAGTGACTGATGTTCCACATCCATTAGTTGCAGCTCCTACAACGATCTGCATGTCGCTTCACTCGCCATTGTTCAATACTACTACTACTACTACTACTAGTACACAGGAAACTAAATAGCTAGTTGGCAAGAGTTGTGATTGGTCACTCTCAGGAAAACACTGCCCCTAGAGCAGGGATGTCCAAAGTGTGGCCCGAGAGCCATTTGCAGCCCACGGCTGTTTTGTTTTTAATGGCCCGTAGCACATTCTAAAACTGCAATTTAACATGAAAAAGATGTAATTTCAAAAGTAAAAATCCATCCATCTTCTATGCTGCTTATTCTCATTGGGGTTGCGGGGGTTTGCTGGAGCCTATCCTCGCTAACTTCGGTGAGAGGTGGGGTACACCCTGGACTGGTCGCCAGCCAATCGCCAATTAGAGGCTCCAATTAATTTAACATGCATGTTTTTGGAATGTGGGAGGAAACCGCAGTACCCAGAGAAAACCCAAGCATGCACGGAAAGAACATGCAAACTGATGCCCAAACGGAGATTTGAGCAATCCCCATTTTAAATCGAGTAATTGGAAAAAACGTATTTTTGCTTGGTTAAAGAGCAATTATAAACACACAAGGTAAAATAAAACATTTCACTAAATATTGAACGACCAATTGGTTTAATTTTTTTAGTTAATCTTATTTCTTAAATTCACATTGTGCATAGAAACAAACTCTCATGGGCTACATGATGATGCTGTTGTAGATGAATTTATCTATCGCAGACTGTAATTATTTACTGGAAAAGGAAATGAATAATAATTACTTTACTAATACATTACTAAGACTAAATTACATATTACATTATGTTAATGGGTGTTCATTTATACATCCTAAACTTAGACAGGCTGACTAGAAATTGGACAAATATTCTTTATAAGATAGAGTTTTTGCAGTGTTCAAATTAAAATGAAGACACCTTCTTGTTCCACTACACTGTATTGTCTGCTCGAAATGAGCTGCTACTGATTAGTGAGCAAAATTTTTTTATTTTCCATCTTAATTCACAGCGCTGTGTTTTTGGAGATGAAATAAACCCTGCCTGAAGTCACGTTGCCATCATAATAAACTGCCACACATTCTACAGTAGTCATAATTAAGAGAAAGCCAGCCCTCCACCCGGCTAATGTTGTTAGTAAAATACATTAACCTTAATCTCACAGATTTGCGCTATGTTTACCTTGTCGTGGATCTTCTGCTCCATTTGGGAGGAATTGATGCAACACATAAAATGTGCTGTTGTGGTATGTAAGTGCTGCGTTACAACAGATACACGTCACGGTATTGCACTTTCTGTTTAGCCACATTTTATGTCTGCTTTTTATATATTTTTTCCTTCTATTTCGTTACCCTTCTCTAACCTCTTCAATCTTCCCGCGCTTTCAAACATTCGCTTCCTTCTTCATCCTTGCGTGGGTGATGTAAGCGATTCTTCCAGGCAGAAAAAAAATCCTTGATTCTTGTTTTTGTAATCAAGGTATGATTATGAAGATTATTGAAGAAGAAAGGTGAAATATTTGGAAAATTAAAAAAACACACAACAGCAGAAATGGAAATAGCAGCTGTAATTTTAAAAGAATAAAGTCAAAATATTAAGAGAAAAAAGTCATGTTCTATAGAGAAAATGTCACAATTTTATGAGAATAAACTCATAATATTATGGGAAAAAGTAATATAATTTTAATAGAATTGAGTTGAATTATTAAAGAAAAAAGTTTTTTTTATAGTTGTAATGAGAAACAAAATAAAATAAAGTTGTTATTTTGGGAAAATTAGGTGTGGGAAAAAGTTATATTATGGGAATAAAGTTATAAAATTACAAAGAAAATGTACCAATATTATTTAAGATTCAAGAGATTCAAGATTCAAGAGTTTTATTGTCATGTGCATGGTAAAACAGCAGTAATACCATGCAATGAAAATCTTATTCTGTTCATTCTCCCAAGAAAAGAAAGAAAACACAAGAAAGAATAAGAACATAAGAAACATAAACATATATACCAATAAATTAAGCAGCAACAAAAAGAAGAGACATTCATACAAATAAATATACAAATAAATAAGTAATAAATAAAGTGCTATGAGTGTGTGTTGCATGCGGTGTGTGTAAGTGCTTTGTTGAGAAGCCTGATGGCCTGTTGGTAAAAGCGGTTTGCCAGCCTTGTGGTCCTGGACTTCAAACTCCTGTAGCGTCTGCCTGACGGTAGGAGTGTGAATAATGAGTGTTGTGGATGTGTGCTGTCCTTGATGAGGTTGTGTGTTCTGCGTAGGACTCTAGATTTATAAATGTCTTGCAGTGAGGGGAGGGCTGCCCCAACAATGTTCTGTGAGGTCTTGATCACCCGCTGGAGTGCCTTCCTATCACGTGTTGTACAGTTACCGTACCAAACAGTGATGGAGGCGGTAAGGACACTTTCGATAGTGCATCTGTAGAAGCAACTCAGGATTGTGGTGGACATGCCAAATTTCCTCAGTCTTCTCAGGAAGTACAGTCTCCTTTGGGACTTCTTCAGAATTTGTTGGGTGTTGTGAGACCAGGTGAGGTCCTTGCTGATGTGTGTGCCAAGGAACTTGAAGGTTTTCACCCTCTCCACCTCAGTCTCATCAATAAACAGGGGTCGATGCAGCTCCTTTCCCTTGTTCTTGGGTTGATGATCATCTCTTTAGTCTTATCTGTATTGAGAAGGAGATTGTTATCACGACACCAAGCTATGAGGTCCGCCACCTCTCTTCTGTATGATGTTTCAACACCATCAGTGATCAGTCCGATGACTGTAGTGTCATCCGCAAATTTAATGATGCTGGTGTTGTTCTGGGAGGCCACGCAATCGTAGGTGAAGAGCGTGTAGAGGAGTGGACTCAGCACACACCCCTGTGGGGTCCCATTTTGGAAAATTTAAAAACAGCAAAAATGTGAAAAAAAGAGCAAAGAGTGAAGTTGACACCAATAGGCTTTTTCACCTTTATCACAAAGCTCAGATGCGGTATTTTCTTGAAATATGTATGGCTTCTTAGCATATCTACATGTATTGGTTTACAAAATATCAAAGTGGTCCTTGCATCCTTTCATTTTTCACTATATGGCCCTCGCTGGAAAAGTTTGGACACCCCTGACCTAGCGGTTTGGTAGAGAATTGCACGTCACGTGCTTAGCCCTCGCTGAAGAGCTATAACAAGATAAAGACGGCATAAGAAGGATAGTGACAGCATAGTGACTACGCTGTAGCGTAATTCAGCCTGTAGTCATGTTTTTCTGCTTCTACGTGCATTACTCATTTTCTGTCATATTTTCTCTGTGGCTGCAGACATTGATGTGAGTTAGAGGCTTGAGTGAACATTCTTGTCAATGTGCCGAGTACAGGTTCACTGCTTATGCCAAAACCTAAAATATAATTGTTGCCATTGCAGAAAACTGCTGTGAGAAATTTTTACTGGCAATGTATTGCTGCCTCATCAGGTATAAACTTGCTTTTCTAATGACTCTTTAGTAACCAGCATGTTACCATGGAGGGAAAATGTATTTGCCTTGAATTTTATAAAGCATTTGCTTATGTTGAGCATTTCAGATTTATTATGTTGCAGTTTACATGTTATGCTGTAATAACATTTTTGTTCATCCCATTCATGTTTCTAGATGATGTGTGAAGTGATGCCCACGATCAGTGAGACAGAGGGGCCGAGTAGTGGAGGTGGCACCGGTCGTCAAGCCTCCGGCTCCCCGCTGCAGTCAGACTCTGAAGGTCATTTTGAGTCCCTGATGGTTTCCATGTTGGAGGAGAGGGACCGTCTTCTTGAGACTCTGAGAGAGACTCAAGAAAATCTGGGCTTGGCCCAGGGTAAACTGCATGAAGTCAGCCATGAAAGGGACTCCCTTCAGAGACAACTCAACTCCGCTTTACCGCAAGTAAGTGTGAAAGAGAGAGAGAGAGTCTGTGCGTGTGTGTGTGTGTGTGTGTGTGCATGGACATGTATACTAGTACTGCTAATATACAACCCGAAACGCATGCTGGGAAGCCCACGCGCAAAGGTCCCCAACAGATAGTTACCCAGCATGTGTCTCGGGTTATAAATGCTAGTGTTGTTTTTCATGTATATTTGTGTATTTGCGTTTATTTTGATACTTGCATAGTGTGTCTGGTGCAGTTACCTTATGTGTTTCACATGTGTTACTTGTGTTATTTTTTGGTTGCATGGTGAGTGTGGTAGGCATTTGGTTTGATGACCTACTGTTTGTTTGAGTTGTTTGAGTTATGGTCTATACTGTATATCAAGCTGAAACAAATACATTTTACATACAGTAGCGTATAGACCAGTGGTGTCAACAAACTTTTTCCATTGAGGGCCACATAGTGAAAAATGAAAGGATACAGCATGTAGATATGCTAAGAAGTTTTATATTTATATATATGTGTATGTATGTATGTAAATCAGCTGCAGGGCACCCTGTGGACACCCGTGTTCTAGACAAAGCAACATACAAGTAGCCCAGGCTTGATTAGAGTGTCAAAATAGACATTTTTATGGGCATCTCAATTACTTGTGGTTTTGGCCATTAGAGTGCTGCCGGAACGTAACAACCATGAATAGCGGGGCTCTACTTTACGTGTCTTCTATTGATAGGAAGATAAATTGCTGAATTTTGCACAAGGGGTTGCCTTGATGCACCCATATAGTAGTATCAGGTGCACATTATCGGAGTAGTGTTACAAGTTTGAGTACATGATCATACTGTCAGACCTGACACCCTATACAGAGCCCATTCCATTCTCCATTTGCTGTAATAATTCCACCATGGTCACTTTAATAAACATTAAGATAGTCCAGTGCTCAGTGAAGATGAACACCTGAAAACAAACGTATATACATAATCAAAATCAATAGACCCCAAATAATTCACACAGCAAATCCCACAGTAAAGTCACTCAAATTAAGACATGTCATATAATTAAAGTGTTAGTTCCACCATGCGTTGCACAGCCGATAACTGCCTCAGTGTAGAGACTGAAATGACATGCTGTTTTGTAAATAAAATTAATTAAATAATGTTACACTACATAGTAATTAGGGATGTAACGATACATGTATTTGTAATAGGGTTGTCTTCGACTAAGGATTTTCATAGTCGAATCTGATTCGTTAGATTTTGTCCATAGTCGGCTAAAAGTTGGTTTGTTTTCTTTTACCTAAAGAGCAGACCTAATAGCAATCCCGACAAATGAACAGATCTCGTTTGCAACGTTTTCCAAACACTCAAATAAACAAATACCATGGTAGGTGTGCAACGACAGTGTCTTTTATGTAGTCACACAGAAAGCAAGAAGAACAAAACCGGAACACGGTCGCTGTCAGCACACATCATAAAAATGCACATACTGTAAAATAGGAACAACATGGCTTGAAAAACAACTACTTGTCACAACTGTTAGTAGCCTAATTTCTTACCTTAAAATTCACTGTTAGGATATAAAATTAAGTTGGCCATTCAATGAACCGAACTGTGACTTTAAAACCGAGGTACGTACTAAATCGTGATTATGGCCTACCATTACACCACTAATTGGAATACCTATTTCTAAAATTGCAATATGTTATATTTGACCTTTTTGGAAACAGAATTCAGTTAGTGCTGTTGCTTACAAGTGTTATTTCCTGTCATCCGTTATTGCCATGGTAAGCCTTGTTAGCTTGGATAGCTCTTATGTAGTACTCCTATGTCTATGTATTGTACCACCAAACCGTACTAGAGTTAAATTACCTGGTAGTGGTGTTTTGCCAACAGTAGGTAATCTGTGATGACTGTAAATCCCTTTTTAAATCCCATTTGGTGGTCACTGGGAGGGCCACTCTATTAAATATGTCATTATGTGTTTATACAGTATGTACAAACACATAGCACACCTGTGACTATTCTCATTCATCCAGGTCATTGTATTCTCAGGACACTGAATCAATCGCAACTAGACTGTTGAGGTAGTCTTAGGAAGATGTTTTGCCTCTTATCCGAGCAGGCTTCATCAGTTTATGCTTAATAACTAAGTTCTCCTTTAGAGGATAAACACTTTGAATCTTGCACCAAATTCGAAGACTAGATTTGTCCTGTCTAATCAGATTAATGAACTGATGAAGCCTGCTCGGATGAGAGGTGAAACATCTTGTACTACGACCTGAACAGTCCATTTGCGATTGATTCAATGCCCTGAAAAACACATACTGTAGCATGGTCAGCCAAACCTTGCTGTTTTCATGGCATTTAATAACATTTGTGTCAAACACACACATGCACACGTGCAGCTTAACTGACTGTATTTCAGTCTCCTTTAAAGCAACTTTCAGAACCTTTTGTCATAAAAGCAATGGAAAGACACTAAATTAGTCCACAAAGTAATTAGTCCTACATGGGGGTGCGCAACAGGGTTAAATTTATTTATATAAAATGCACACACATGCACATTGCTTTGTTGTTTTTTTTGTAAGAAAATATTTATGGTCTTATGACATGAGTCGCAGGATTAGCAACCGCAGACTGCATTAAGACCAGCTTTGTATTTATTATTTATATAGAAATAATTCAGTTATTTTTTTACCTTTTGTTTTGAATACATATGTTCCACTTGCATCATTCTGTTCTTTAAAAATGCCTGTGCAAAGTTTTTTTTCCCTCTTCTTTTCAATAAAGATATTTAAAAATAACACATTTTAGAGTTGTAGTTATAATATTGTGAAACTGTGGTATTTTTGGCCAAGGTCATTATACTGTCAGAATCTCATACCGGCCCGTGCCTACTCTATAGTTATGGAGTTAAGGTCGGGGCTTTGGGACGGCTGATCTAGAAGTTTCATTTTAGCCTGCTTCATACATTCCTGTTTTGATGTATGCTTGGTTTCATTGTCATGGCTCAAACCTTAGGGTTTTTGGGTTGTTCCTCAACATCCTAACCAATTTATTTTCATCTGAGTGACAGTATCGCCCTATAGCACTTACTCCTATTGTTATGAAGTGCTTTGAAAGAATAGTCATGACCCACATCAAAAAGAGCTTCCCGGCGGCAACTGTGGACCCTCTACAGTTTGCATATCGCCAGAACCAGTCCACGGATGATGCAGTCAACACTGCCATCCACACAGCCCTTTTGCACCTACAGGGCCAGGACACATATGTCAGAATGCTATTTATAGACTATAGCTCTGCTTTTAACACAGTCAGCCCCCACAAACTCACAAATAAGATCCTCACACTTGGCCTGTCACCCTCCCTCTGTAACTGGGTGTTTAACTTTCTAACAGGCAGGCCCCAGTCAGTCAGAGTCCACAATCACACATCCAGCTCAAGAATTGTGAGCACTGGGAACCCACGGGGGTGTGTGCTGAGCCCGCTCCTCTATACGCTCTTCACCTACGATTGCGTGGCCTCCCAGAACAACACCAGCATCATTAAATTTGCGGATGACACTACAGTCATCGGCCTGATCACTGGTGGTGTTGAAACATACAGAAGAGAGGTGGCAGACCTCATAGCTTGATGTCGTGATAACAATCTCCTTCTCAATACAGATAAGACTAAAGAGATGATCATCGACCCAAGAACAAGGGAAAAGGAGCCGCATTAACCCCTGTTTATTGATGAGACTGAGGGGGAGAGGGTGAAAACCTTCAAGTTCCTTGGCACACACATCAGCGAGGACCTCACCTGGTCTCACAACACCCAACAAATTCTGAAGAAGTCCCAAAGGAGACTGTACTTCCTGAGAAGACTGAGGAAATTTGGCATGTCCACCACAATCCTGAGTTGCTTCTACAGATGCACTATCGAAAGTGTCCTTACCGCCTCCATCACTGTTTGGTACGGTAACTGTACAACACGTGATAGGAAGGCACTCCAGCGGGTGATCAAGACCTCACAGAACATTGTTGGGGCAGCCCTCCCCTCACTGCAAGACATTTATAAATCTAGAGTCCTACGCAGAACACACAACCTCATCAAGGACAGCACACATCCACAACACTCATTATTCACACTCCTACCGTCAGGCAGACGCTACAGGAGTTTGAAGTCCAGGACCACAAGGCTGGCAAACCGCTTTTACCAACAGGCCATCAGGCATCTCAACGAAGCACTCACACACGCTGCACGCAACACACGCACACACTCATAGCACTTTATTTATTTATTTATTTATTTGTATTAATGTCTCTTCTGTTGTTGTTGCTTAATTTATTGGTATATATGTTTATGTTTCTTATGTTCTTATTCTTTCTTGTGTTTTCTTTCTTTTCTTGGGAGAATGAACAGAATAAGCTTTTCATTGCATAGTATAACTGCTGTTTTACCATGCACATGACAATAAAACTCTCTTGAATCTTATATGGGTCTTCTTCTCGACCAGTCATTGTCAACTGGTGGGTTGAGACCCTGAAGTGGGTCGCGAATCTATCTTTGGGCAAAAAATAATAATAATTTTATCACCTGATGTCTGTAAATGCACCTTGCGTTCTTGTCTGTGCTATTTGCTTGCTACGCCACCGCGAGGTACATGCCATGTTTTTGGACGACTTTATCAATGGTAACTTAATGTGCCGTCCGTCTGACACGCAGCTGCATATTTGCTGGAAAATAGCATGCCATAGAGAGGACAGCATCTCACCGCTGCGTTGTGTTGCAAATATGCATCCATCCATCTTCTATGCCGCTTATCCTCAATAGGGTCGTGGGTATGCTGGAGCCTATCCCAGCTGACTTCGGGCGAGAGGTGGGGTACACCCTGAACTGGTCGCCAGCCATTCACGCACACATTCATACCTATGGTCAATTTAGCCGTCAATGAACCTAAACATGCATGTTTTTGGAATGTGGGAAAAAAACGGAGTACCTGGAGAAAACCCACGCACGCGCAGAGATGCACAGAGATGCCCAACAGAGATTCAAACTCAGATCTCCTGACTGTGTGGCCAACTTGCTAACCACTAGGCCACCGTGCGGCCCGTGTTGCAAATAGTCCCTTTAAATATGATATTTTTGAGGAGTTGAAAAAAAATTCTGCAATTTAGGTCGAACATCTTGAATCTTAGATTCTGCAGGGTTTTTTTTTAGAAATGACTCTAAAAGACTTTCCCCATATATGTAAATCAGCAGTTCTCCTTCTTAGATCCTCACTGATTTCTTTGGACTTTCCCGTTATTCTGAGTATTAATCGTTTCAGGGAGTGCTGTCAAACAAATGCGTTCAAAGAGAAACTACCAACTGCAGTCAATCATGATCACTAGCAAGACGTTAATAGGGCCTGGCCTTGTTAGTTAAAAAGTAAAAAAAAAAACATTCTGGAGCCATCAGCACCACTTATTATAAGATTTACGTGATTAGGAGATTTAGGCTACGTTCACATTGCAGGGTATGATGCCCAATCCGGATTTTTTGTCACACGCGGGTGTTTACAGCAGTAAACATTACTCTAATTTGCTGTCTAGTCCTGGTGCATTTGCTGCAATTTCAAGGATTTTGTCCAACTAGAGTCAACATTTTCTCAACCAAATTATTTTGAGTGGGAGATTAAGAAGGAGGGCAAGACTTTGAGTTTGAGACGTCTGCTCCGAGGAGCATGTGGGTGGACGTTGGTGCCAGGAGTGATGTGAGCAGCTTCCACTTGACACAGATTTTTAAAATTGTGGATGACATAAACTTTTGCCTACATCTGTGAGTACCTTTCCCACAACTCTGCACAGCAAAACACGCCTTTCGATGACGTATAGGTCAGATATGCGCAACCCAAACATTCACAAGTAGCATCAGATACATTTTGGATACATATCTACATACCAGTGAGGCCTGGGTCACATTTGAAAAAACTTTACTGTTCACACTGAAATGAAAAAGTCAGATACAGGTCACATATGAGCAAAAAAATGAAAATTGACCTGCAATGTGAACGTGCCCTAAGGTATTGTATGTATGCGCAATTTTATTCAGTGTTTGTCAATCACTTACCAAAATACAATTATATGCAGGTGATACAGTGTTGTATACTCATGCAAAAACTAAACAAGAAGCTGCTGCAATACCTTCCGGAGCCCCATTGGCTCCAAACTTCTTGTTTACATGTTAATACTAAAAAAAATGTTTGTTTTTTCACGACATAAAGCTGATGACCAGCAAGCATCTGTTTTAGTTAATGGGGGAAAGTTTAGATGTGGTGGACCAGTTTAAGTATCTGGGCGTGGTCAACTCAAACCAAACATTTAAGCAACATGTTAAAAAAAATCACAAATAGAATGAAATTTAACTTGTCAAATTTCAATCATGTAAGACCTTTTCTGACTTTTGAATCATCAAAAATGTATATGCATGGAATGATTTTCACTCATATAACCTATTGCTATACAACTTGGTCACATGCAACAGAAAACACAGTAAAACTTCCTTCAAGAAAACATTGAAAGCTTTAGATAGAAAGCCTCTTCAGTTTAATTATTGTAATATATAAATATTGTAATATTCTTAGTAAGCCTCACCCAATGTATGTTGTATTAGCAATCCAAAGAAAATAACTTTAAATAAATCATTAGAAACCCAAAACTAACTAGAAAAGCACTCAGAGCCCAGATCTCCACCAAGTGCCATATCCCCCCCCCCCAATATTGTGATTCACACCAAAATAATAATCCTACATTTTTTGGATCAGTCTTTAATATTTTGCACAGCCCGTTGGAAACTTGTCTTGTATTTTTTTTCCAAGTGCTCTGACCATTTTTTGTGGCGTTATATGCACAAATGCTGAAAATGGTCCTATCTCGCAATGTTAAAGAATCCTTAAAAAAAAAAATTCCTGGATCCAGACGGTGATCCGGATCACCCTCAAAATGTAATCATTTCTTCCATATCCCATTTCCGACAATTCCTGAAAATGTCATCCAAGTGCATTCAGAACTTTTCAAGTTATTTTGAACACAAACAGTCAAACAGACAGATCAACATAACCTCCACGCATGCGCTTGGCAGAGTCAATAAGACGTTCGAGCCCATATTGTGATTCATCTGTGTATTCATATTTTTATAATTTTCTCACATTGAACAGGCCCATTGGTGGTACAGACGAAATTGTGTGTGGCTAGTGGCACAATGGCGTGAATTGAGAATGCAGTGGTATGACAAAGAATGACTCATTTCACACTGACATAATGTGGATGAGTGCAAATGTTTGTCAAGGATAGGCTGTCAAGTTAAAGTTTTGAACATTCTGTTTATTGCATATTTGACCCATTAATACATGTACATCATTCTATCCTTTTTGTTTCTTTGCAATCATTGCATAAAACATTTGGGAATGTAACATTTCTTGCCAAAATATATACAGCTGATGAACAGTCCAGAATTACGGTAGGTTTTTTCTACCAGAGAGAAAGAGACAATATAAAATTATATTTAATATATTCATTTGTTTATATCTAGTATTTGATATTCAAGCAAAACCTGAGTTAGTACTTTTGTTTCTTGTAGTTTGACCACAGAGTTGTGCACATCTGAGGGGAGATTGTGGTCCACGCCTATCTAGAGCAGTGGTCTCCGTTTATTCTTGTGAGAGCAACTTTTACAAAACGGAAATGCCAAGAGCTACTCATTTTTGTAGCACTTATTTTCATAGCTTATTTCAACCCAAACAAACCGAATATGCTTGTTTTACCAGAACATCGACACAATGCTGATATACACAACTCGCATTTTGTATTTCCGAATGCATTTCTTTGAACTGAAAACCTAAATGAAAAGCAGGCTTGCAGGCGCCTCATGTAGTCGTGGGAGGCTACCTGCTGCCTGCGGGTACCACGTTGGTGACCCCTGTTCTAGAGTCTCAAAATTTCAGTCCCTTCCTGATTTTGTGGGCTTCTTTTCTGATGTTTGTGACATAAAATGCCTGATTTCTGATTGTCCCTTGAATAAGATGTACTGTAACAGAAATGTCTGATCGGTATAGTCACTTTTGAGATAGTGTATATGCATATTAAGGTCATTTTTCTCATATTCTTTATTCATAAAGTGTATGTTTAGGGGACTAGTGTATTGAACTACATCTCTTAAACAACACTTACCAACAGCGAGTTCCATCAGCTGCCATTTTTACGCGCCAGTTTTGTTGAGAACATTGGGGAAGCGTTGAGCGTGATCTATAGATGAGACCAAGATCAACTTATTTGGTTTATTTGGTGTTAAGCATATGTGCTAGTAACCAAGACAAGTGTGTCTTGTCTACAGTCAAGCATGATAGTGGGAGTGTCATGGTCATAGTGAAGCAGAGCATGGTGCCCTCCCTTCGCAAACTGAGCCACATGTTAAAAAATAGCCAGTATGATACAGTTGTACACCACTACAACCAAAATAATAAACGTAACAGTTTAACAGGGCCGCACGGTGGCTGAGTGGTTAGCATTTTGGCCACACGGTCAGGAGATCGAAAGATCTGGTTTCGAATCCCTGTTGGTTTGCATGTTCTTCTCGTGCGTGGGTTTTCTCTGGGTACTCCAGTTTCCTCCCACATTCGAAAAACATGCATGTTGGGTTAATTGGCGACTGTAAATTGTCCATAGCTATGAATGTGAGCGTGAATGTTTGTCTATATGTGCCCTGCGATTGGCTGATGACCAGTCCAGGGTGTACCCCGCCTCTCGCCTGAAGGCAGCTGGGATAGGCCCCAGCATACCCGCATAGAAAATGGATGGATGGACGGTTTAACAGCTCTCTCATACTCTCAACCATAACTGAAGATTATCTTTCTAAAAGCTCTTGCATTGGACCTCATTAGATTGTCAGTGTACATGTGAAAAGATACTATGATACATGCGTTTCACACAGTGTCAGAAACAATTAGAGTGCCTAGTGAGATACAATGTGGTTGTCTGCGACCTCGTATTTCTAAGTTACATTTCCTTTATTCTGTCTGTACGTGTGAGAAACAGTTGAGGCTGCTTTGAGCTACAGCCATTGTGTTTTTCTAAATTTTCCTCTCGGGTAGCAGATGCTCTCTGCAGAGTATCTTGTGTCAGCACGTTTTAAGCTTTTAAGACAGCTAAAGTCATTATGAAGGAGTTTGCATTTGATTCTGATCTAACGAAAGCGACATAGTCCCACAGCGTTTTTCATCGTATTGGCTAGAAATGCATTAGATGATTTGAAGGAATAATGAGTAAGATTATGAATAATTCATGAATATCTGATTAGGATGTACACATTTAAACTTTGTATGCAGTACAGTTACAACAATTAATCGACAAATCAATGATTGATAAATTATACAGTGAATTTGCAGCTATTTTGGTATCCGATTTCCAATTTTGTACTATTTGACGCAAACCTGAATTTAATTTGATGCCTGTTTTAGAACAATACGAATACATGGGAAAAGAATTGTTCAGTAATAATATTTTTAGTTCAACACAACACAATTAAGAAAATAACAATTTAAATAATGAGGGAAAGGCTTCTTGAGACGTCATTTGTACTTCTGTGAAGAATGTGTCGGACGTTTTGCTTCTCATTCGAAGAGCTTCGTCAGCGAACTAACAAGTGCTGGTAGCCTAGGCCTTAAATACAGCACGAGTGGGCGGAATTGGTGTGCCAACGCCCTCCTCCTATTTGTTCCTTACACTAAGACTGGGAGGAGTGGTGGTCTAATCCTCTCCTGTGTAAATCCACAGTCCAGGGTATCCAACTTGCAGCATTACTAGCTACTTGGACAAAAAGAAAGGAGAGATGACCTTTTTGTGTTTTATGTGACTGCCAACATTTAAATTGTACTTTGTTTACAAAGCACATCTTCAAACAGTGTGCTCATTTGTCATTAAATACAGACATCATGTCTGAATCGAACACTTATAAAATACTAAGAGGTAAAGCAAATTTTCTTTGGTGAACTACTCAACATCAGCTGGTGAGCTGCTGCTATCTTACGAGCTACCTGTTGGAGAACCCTGTGATCATTTTGTTTCTTAAAGGTGGACACACGACGTGTTTATGTCGAACAACTTAGACACACATCTAGTGTTGAAGACAAGCCACAAGTATTATAATAACAAGACAGTTTTAAAAACTAAGTTAGTATGTACCCCATGAACGTGATAGCTCGTCCGTGGGACAAAAAACGAGCTTGCTAGCTGCCGCCAGAGAGGCCGTGAGAGCCGGGCAAAATGTGTAAACAAAGACGTCAGAAAGTTGAATGAGATTGAAACGTGAGCGATAGAACACGCTGGCATAGATAAGCTTAGCCTGTGCCAAGCTGTCGTCAATGGACTGAACCATGTTACGTGCTATTTTTCATTCTCGCGGTAATAAGGAACAAAATGCGTCCCTCGGGTTGTGTACTTTTATCTGGTCGTACATGCGCAAGTGCCAACACGGCAGGCAGGTGAGTCCAGTGCATGATTATCAAATAAAGTGTAGTGAAACATTTTTATGATATTTTAAAAAAAATAATAAAAAAATTCAAACTAATTAACTATGGGGGGGGGGGGGGGGAGTCAGTCAATATGGAAGCTTACATTTGGTTAATGCAAATATTTAACTTACTACCAAATACAAGAGATTGTTTTAAATCGTTTTCTGATGATGATTTTAAAAAATCATAACCAGATGGCAAAATTATTTTACCTATTGGGGCCAGTGGAATTGTCCTAACTTGTCCCCCTTCAATGGCACCCTTGGGCAGGTGTCCCCAACCACCGGGCCTTGGGAAACATTCAGGTGCAATGATTTAAAAAAAAAAAAAAAAACACACACAAAAATTAAAATTGAAATAATTTTTGTTGTAAAGGGATACACATTTTATAAATATAGGCCATTGTTCTATTAAAAGATAACTTGTTCCACTTAACTTTGCAATGCATCTTCTCCCACCATGCACAGATAAAATACTTTACAGTATTTTTATGGTGTTTCTTTCACCTCATACTTGGTCGCAAAAGCTGATGCTATGTGGTAAGAGCATCAGCTCTTATCAATAAAGGTAGGATTTGATGACCTTATTGAGTGCTAATGTACATATTTGTTGGTGCACCTCTCTGAAAAAAACAAGACCTGCAGGTTTGTACTGTCAGGTAGTGGCTCTGTGTTCATTTAGTGCTTTTAATTTGATGATGTTCCTGTCATAGTTTTGCTCAATACATAACAAGATAAATCAGATTGCTATAATGTACGTATGTTACGTGTGTGTTGAAAATCTTTCCCGGTGACCAGCTAATGTGATGCTAACGCTAGCGAGAGTTAATGTTATTTACATCCATTGTCATTGACACAAGCCTGCAAATAGCTGTCCTCGACTATGGCTGCCCGTAACTAGTAGCTTCTAGCCCAAATTTTAACTAGCTGTTCAAAGCAAAAAATTCACCAAGAGACGGCTTGTATCTTAAAAAAAAAACAGTTTGGACACTAGTATACACGATACCACTGTATAATTGACAATTTAAAAAATACCCGCAGTGCACCAGTAACTTCTCTCTTCTTCTCGGCGACAACTCGACTCACAGTAATACAAATAACTTGGGTCTCGTCTAGAGAGGCATCTGCCAGGCTTGTTAAGCTAATCTTACCATTCAGAATACACTTTTCTTTGCCCATTTCTGCTTAATATTTGTTCCTGCTTCTGGCTTCACATCAGCTGCCACTCCGCTGCGTTTCCTCAAACTATGGTGTGGGCCGAGGGTCAAACAGGACGTGCGCACGTTAATCACGCATCAAAAAAATTTGTGCCATAAAAGGAAACTTCCGTTAACGCGTTAACTTTGACAGCCCTAATAATAATTAATAATAATAATAATAATAAATAATCATAATAATGCAATATTTCCTTTTAATATGTCGTCTTTTACTTACTGTAAAGTTGTGGAATTGGTGTTTGTGGTGTATTTTCTTACAAGCAATTTGTACTGTCTGATGTGCAGCATTTATTGAAGTGCTGGCTTTTCAACTGCATTAAAAAGCAGCATTTCTTATGAATGCAGAAAATTTGGCGCTGTTCCTTTTGTATTTACATTGCCAACTAAACGTTTCAGTGAGTGTTGACTGTCGGGATGAAGGCTCTGCATCTCGATGTGTAGTTGTTTTTCCAGATGGGGAAAACTGGGTCTGCTGGATATTTGATATTTATATTCGAGGTGGGCAAGTTTGCTTTGTTGCCTTTTTATATTGCTTCTACTTTCGAATAAATTCGGCATCATGGTTCGTTCATGTTGATGAGCTCACCTTGCTCATTAATAATATTCCCACACGGGGGCCGTGGTATTTGGCTTTGCAAGCATCTTTTCCCTCCTAACTTTACCTTGCATTGCTCCTTACGAAGCTCCACTCTTTGGCTGTGTTTGTGTGCTAGCTAGCAGCCCCACCTCCCCCCACAGATACAAAGCGGGTGTATGACTGACAAGAGGCCTCACTCTGTTCGCTGTTGTTCTATCATGCATCTAGGTGCAGAACCAATGCACAGAGTGAACTCTCTTTTTGTCTGTTTGGAGGCAAGAGACGAGGGAAACTGACAGGCATGCACATGACAAAATATGGAGGCCAGCAAAATTATCAACTACATTTTCATTTATCTTGTGATACATTTTTTTCTGAACGAGAAATCATCAGTTTTAATCTCATGACACTCCTAATACAGTATATACTAATGGTAATAGTACATAAAAATTGAATTACTTGTTGAAACTGGGTTATGCCCCTTGCCCATGCTTTCTGCATTACAATAGAAATACAGTCATTCCTGTCACTGTGCTGTTGGAGTGATCCCCCATGAAGCTGCATGCTTTACACACTACACTTGTCCCTGAAAAGGTTTCGTGTATTGTTGTGTTTTGTTGTACTGTGCCTTTAATGGCTTGGCACACATATTCATGTAGCCCCCATTAATCTCCTCCCCTGTTCCAAGGCTTACAGGCCAGCTGAGTCTACTTGAAATCAGCATATTACTGGTTCACATACACTGACACCAAATTAAATATATAAAACCTTAGACTGGATTAATAATGAGAGCCGATTGCGTATTGACATATCTGTTGCAAATTTGACACATATGTAAAGATGATTTTTGTTATTATGCTTGCCGTTGTGTGCTCATCCTTGAATTTTTTGGTGTGACTGTTATTCTCCCCTATGTCCACATTTGTAAGATGATCAACTAAAAAGTATAAAAGGATTTCTGTTTCAATTGTGGATATCGAAGTCAAAATGGGCAAAGTAGCCAAAATCGTTTGCCTTGTGACATTTACTGTAGATCCAAATTGTCATCTAATCTTTCAGGGGATTATTTTCCTTTGTTCAGGGTCACAACCTTGCTTATCATGACTATTATTAGATGCAATGCATGTTTTTGCTACAAATTCTGCCTACAAATTAGAATAGCTTTGTTAGAATATCAATGTGGTTGTATAACTTACTCTAGGTCACAAATCTGTTATTTTCTTATCTTTTTGAATATTTTATTTTATTTTTTCCCCATAGTCAGATCATGTAAGACTATTAAACCATGACAGAGGGTCCTTTATCTTCAAGAGTTGTGGTTGATGGTAGACTGTTAACGGGCTGAAAATGGAAGTGAAGCATAGACCGTTCAGAAGGGAGCTGCACTACCCAGCCTCTGCTCTGGAATGTAGGAAGTAAGCTACTCTGTAATTACCCAAAGGCCTGCCTTCTAAGGCATGTTATTGGCTAGTGCAGGGCAGCCCTTGACCATAGCCAATAGCAGTCGCACACTCCCATCGAAGGAGAATTTGGGCCAGACACTGGAGCGGCGCAGTGGCTGGGGTGAAGGCAAAACAAATACTTAAGGTGGTACATTTTAAACAAGAGTTCCAGCAGCTCTGCATCCATCCACCATCTTCGGTAATCTAACAATGAAGCAAGTACACAAACTCTATCACTGCATGTGGTACAAGGCCAAAAATCAGGATGGCACATTCTCTCAAACCAGCCATGCATGTAATCCCGTGGTGTGTGTGCGTGTGTGTGTGTGTGTGTGCGTGTGTGTGTGCGTGCGTGCGTGTGCATGTGTAAGAGAGAGATGGGGAAAAATGTGCCTGGAAGGCTTTGTTCACACTTGTAGTTCAGTACACTGGTCTGGACCATAGTACTGAGAATGTGAAGAAAGATACATAATGCACACATTTGTTCTGATTCGTTAATGTTCACACTCAAATTTTTGTCATTGGATCAAAAGTTGTCCAGTAAAACACATGCGTACTGCCCGACTTGATTAGACATTATTTGTTATGTACCTTGGTTAGCGTCTGTAATTTTTTCCAGAAGGTCCGACTCTAACCGAAAAGGACACTAACCAAATCAATCAGTCTAACTAATCCATTCCACAAAGCAAAAGATGCTAATTACATGCAGAAAACAATTTGAAATGCACATAAATACATATATATCATAAATGGAAGGGATAAATGAACATTTAAGGTCACCGTTACCTTCACTGAAGGCATTGCCAAAGACACGATGTGAGATCAACTAGGACACCACCTTTTTGTGTTTTTTTTTTTTTATTCAGTAGTGTGTCTCACCTCAAGTCCTCTGCTTTTCTTTGATTGTGGCTGCAAAATAAGCCACAATGTAGTCAAAGAAATTTGCAAGTGCCAGCAACAGGAAAGGTTTTGATCTTGCTGCCACATTGTGTCTTTGGCTACAGTCACGCTTTCGGTGAAGGTAAAAGTAACCTTAAACATTTATTTATCTCTTTCATTCATCATTTATATGCATTATGTAAAACTATAAAAATGTGTTTTGTGTTAACATTTTTGAGAGTCACCCGCTGATGACAGTCGAAAAAGTTGACTTTGCCATTTGCAAGCTAAGGATGCTAACAGGACGTTTTTTGATAAAAATAAAAAAACATTAAGAACGCTGTTAGACTCATGCAGTGTATTAGTAACGCTACAAGATGCGTGCCATATTGTACACACAAAAATGTAAGTAAACCGTGGAAAAATTCTGGTGGAAATTTTTTACGTTAACTGAAAAACACGCTAATCGAGGTTCCACTGTATTGTCTGACAACGCTCCCATACTTCAAACAAAAATGCTTTGTGAAATATGTTCATTATTTTATTTTACAGTGTAGAAGTGAATACAACTGAGGCCACAAAAACTTTTCATGCAGAAACACACCCATACACACACCAGTGGAGACAAACCACATCAAAACTTTGTCTGTCTATGGCACTTTCATACTTGAGAGCTCAAAAAGCTAATGAAGCTTGTGCCTTTGTCCATTCATTCAGTGTGTCAGTTTCAGTGAAGTTGTAGGTCACATCCTCACATACAGTTTGGAGGTTGCGGGGGCATGGCAGCAATTATAAGATCTGAGTGGCCAATTATTAGGAGTGCAGGATAATAAATGAGGAATTATGACATCATACAGATAAATCTCATTTTAAAATATAGCTCTAACGATAAAAAAAACGCTCTTGTTGATCGTGTGGCATTTCTTCACTGTTTCAGAGGAAGGCATTTTGCCAAATGCTCTGCAAACATTCCGCAATAAAGGGGAAAAATACTTTGACTTTCAACACATCAAACCTGCGGTGTTTGAAAAGTGCAAAGAAGTTTGCCATAGACGACCCGAGGACTCAAGCCATCTGTGATTTCATCATGGAAATGATTCCACTGGATGAACAGGCCTTTAACATCGGCTTTTGTCAGCGAGTAAACCCCTTAGTAAACTCCTTTTTGTATGTTTTGTAAATAGTGGTGTCATAATATTTGGGAAGGACAAATTTACAGGTACAGTTTGTCAAATCCAACTTTGAGTTGTTCTTACCTCCAGGTGTGCACAAACTACAGTTTAATCTAAATTTAAAAACAATATATAGAGAAGGTTATCGGTCTTGACAAGCAGGAAGTTATTGGTGCGTGTCCAGTGAAAAATCGAAGCAATTTTTTACATAACAAATAATGTAAAACCAATGAATCCGTTCCAGACACCCACAAATATTAACAAAAACACATATTAAAGAGAAGAATTATAATTTAATTCTAATGTGAAATACTTATAAATGTTGAATGAAACTGATAAATCATCATTTAACTTCACGTTTGCCTTGATTGAAGCCTGTTGTTAGCGAAGGCAGTGAGGAGTGGAGAGGAAGGAGGGAAGTACTTTATTCAGTAGTGTTTCTCACCCTCTTTATCAAATGCTGGCACTCACAATTTTCTTTGGTCCCATGAGGGTTTATTTTGCAGACATACTCAATAAAAAAAAAAGCACAGAGGCCAGTCACCAATATGTTAGATACTTTGTTTGGGCACTCAAAAAGTGGGACGTACCGAGGTACAACTCTAGTTCCAAAATAATAAGTTTGAGAACCTGAGTAAATGTCAGAGGGCTTCTTGCTGACTGCACATTTTGTTCACATATCTACCGAGAAATGGAATTGCACCTTCCGGTAGTGTGCGACAGTGAGTTACATTTCAAAAGCTTGTACGTACCTACTTCCTTGATGCGCTTAAAAATTAACTTGGTGTAAAAAGGGTTTTGACATTGTTGTATTTTTTTATTTATTTTTTTCATAGGAGTTTGCAGCACTAACAAAGGAGGTGAACATGTGCCGCGAACAACTTCTGGAAAAGGAGGAGGAGATTGCAGAACTGAAAGCTGAGAGAAACAACACACGTGTAAGTTGAAGCATAGTCATTTTTTAGAATGTGGTTATTTGAACTACAATAGATTTGAGATTAGTTTGTCTAGTTGGCCAATATCTGCTTGGGTAGTGCATGGTTGTCATTGAATGAACTGATAAGTCTTTCATAGTCCTATGTTGCAAATTGCACTAACTACGTCGCAGGCCTCCAGACGACGACGACTAAATGGTTGCATTTTGAGACCAAATTTTGAGACATTGCGATTACATTTTTCATCTACTTGCACGTGTTTTTTTTGTGACATAATTTGTCCCTTATTACTGTGAGTAATGAAAAATAGTCTGTAAAATGTGGAGTCAATTAATGACAGCTTGTCACAGGCTAAGCCTATTGATGCCAGTGTGTGTGAACACTCACCTTTTAATCTCATTGACGTTTTACTTTTGTGGCCTACTAGTTGAAGTATTTAACAATAATACAGTGAAATATTTAAGTTGGGGGCCATTGTGCTCCTTGTAAAAATAAAAAAAAAATTCTGGAGGCCTGCAGCGTCATCAAGGCTTTATATAAACAATGTTGCAATAATCTTGGTGGCGAGCATTAATGTTGTAACAACAATGACTACATTATGATGTCTCACATGATTGCTGGTTTGTCTAGCTCCTCTTGGAGCACCTGGAGTGCCTGGTTTCTCGTCACGAGCGAAGTCTGAGGATGACTGTAGTGAAACGACAAGCTCAGTCTCCAGCAGGAGTCTCAAGTGAAGTGGAAGTCCTTAAAGCCCTTAAGTCACTTTTTGAACACCACAAAGCCCTTGATGAGAAGGTATGACTTGGATCTGCTACTCAGTGTTTAATGTACACATGCATTTGGGCTGATTGTGGAAAAAGACGAGGTTCATAACTGTCAATGGGTGTTACTTATTTCCATGTTTTCCAGGTAAGGGAGAGACTGCGTGTTGCTTTGGAAAGATGCAGCGCTTTGGAGGAGCAGCTCACCATGTCACACAAAGAAGTGAGAGAGCTTTTGTTTTCTGTCCCCACAAACATGGATATTTTCAAAAACGCATGTTTCCGCCACACCGGTGTTTTACAAAAAAAAAAAAAAAAAAAATCTCATGGATCACATGACATCATGGATGTTTTTAAAATTGCCTGTATGTGTTATAAGGCGCACAAAATAAAACAAAACACCTGTAAGTCAGTAGCTTCATGTTCTAATGTTAAATAAGGTTTATAGCCATGAGATAATATTGCACATTTCTTATGACACAAACCAAAGCGCTCTATTTTACTCGTCCACACACAAACACTTGAGTCTGAGTTTTTGAAAATCTCCACTCTGGCTGGGGTTGTCAGGGCAAAAATTGTTTACAGTCATTGCTTGCCACATCGTAGTTAAATGGTTCCAGACTCGCCCACCATAAGTAAATTTCTGCGAAGTAGGATTCGATATTAATCAACTGAATATTTTCGTAGTTGTTTATGACTTTCTAAATACAGGTTTTAACATTATTAGAGCCCTGTACGTAGACATGAAATAACACCCCAATAGTCACTTTTACACTCCTATTATTCATTGTTTACAACACATGGTGCGGGCTACGGAATCTCTGCAGAGACATAACAGACTACTGAGCTACAGCTACTGAGCAAAGTACTTATCCTCGCCAATATACTTATTCTAAACTTAAGAAGGTTTTTCAAACGGAGTGGGGAAGGACAAAGATGCCAAAAACTTACCACTTCCACACTGAATGAGAGGAGAACCTTTTTTTCCCCACTCAGTCTCAGGCATGGCATGTCCGTCTCGGGCATGGCATGACGGCCAGTCTCCATGCAGTGTGAAAGGTAATGTAATCTAACATCATGTTTCATAACATTACTGATGCCTAGTGACCAGAATACTACATATAACTTGTTTTTCAATATTTTTTTTACTAATAATAGGCCATAGTCAACCACGAAACAGCGACCATTTATTAATTATTTTTTGAAAAACCATGATATAGTGAGGGAGCACTATTCGAACAGTGATATAGTGACGGACGACTGTAATTAAGAAATTACCACTGTTTCGTGGTTGACAATGGACTATTAGTAAAAAAAAATAAATAAATAAAGAAAAGTTATATGTAGTATGCTAGTCACTAGGCGTCAGAGTGAAAAAAAGTTCTCCTCCCATTACATGCGGAAGTGGAAAGTTTTTGGCTTCTTGCTTTGACTTTCTTCCTCACTTCGTTTGAAACGTTTTCTTAAGTTTAGAATAAATAAAGTGGAAGCTACCTAGTTAGCCGGGTAGCATGCTATGTTTAAAGTGGCGTCCGTCTCGTGTCCCTGCAGTGATCTCGTAGCCTGTGCATTTGAGTTGAGCAATGTGTTGTAAATAAAAATAATAGGAGTGTAAAGGTAAATACGGGTATAGGGGTGTTATTTCATGTCCACACGGCTCTAATAATGGTAAAATACCATTTACTAATATTGAATCTTACTTCTCAGAAATTCACTTATCTTGGTCGGTTCTAGAACCAATTAACCGCGATAAACGAGGGACGACCAACCAAGAGGCCAAAACGTATAGAAAAATACAGTGGTACATCGGTTAACGTCCGCCCCGGTCAGCACATTTTTCGCTTAACAATCAAACTTTTTGCAAAACTTTTGCCTTGGCTTGCGTTTGCCCGCTTGTTTAGCGTCCAAAATAACGTTTGGTTTGTATACGCCGCCATCTTGCTCACTATCAGTCCAAATCTCGCGTTACTTGCATGTGACCGCGCAATGCGTTGTGGACCGCGTTTGTATCAGAGTTGTAAAGAGATACACAACGTAACAAACACATGGACAGCATAAAAGAGAAAGGAGCTGGACCGTACCCAGACGAGGCTGCAAGACCTCAGAATTTAACAGCTTAAAGAGAAGACTGTCGTCCTTTCAGAAGTATGAAAACGTGACAGCGGTCCAGGGTGTACCCCGCCTCTCGCCCGAAGTCAGCTGGGATAGGCTCCAGCATACCCACGACCCTAGTGAGGATAAACGGCATAGAAAATGATTGGATGGATGGATGGACACAGCATAGACTGTCAACCCGATGGAGCCTCAAAGGTGACACTTGGTGTTTCCAACAACAAAACAGAAGCATTCCAACTTACTGTAGCATGTTTGCAGGATCCACAGTCAAACATAGCACACATCACACATCATAAGGCATCCACGCCGGCACATAATATTATGTGTTTATTTTGTATTATTTTGTTAATTTCTGGTTTTGTGGGTATGTGTTGGGTAAAGTGATGTTAAATGTTCAGTTGTCCATTCCATTCATTTGTCATTTGTAATTATTTTTGCATCATTTTCTGCATGTAAACTATAACTGTTGGCTATAAAATGTGTTTTGTGCTGACATATGCAGGTTTCTGGAACAGATTAATTGGATTTATATTATTTTCTATGGGGAAAATTTGCTTTGGTTGAAGTCTGTTTTGGTTTGAGTCTGACCTTCTGGAGCGGATTAATGATATTAACCAAGGCACCACTGTATGTGTTGTATGTATGTATCCATATTCGTGTGGAAATGGCCAAAATATTACAGCCCTATCCTTGATACACATGGAAGGTATTTTTGTGTTCACACTTATCCTATGTCTTGTCTTAGGTCTTATGAACTTCAGTGTGCGCTGTATTCAGTGTTCCCACATTCCTTACGTCACGATGTACAACATATGCCCTACTGCATTATGAAATATCACTTTACGTATGTGCTAGTGTTTGTTCTATTTTGAATCTGAGAAAATGTTTCAGTTACTGCTGTTGCTCTTCTATATATGTGTGTACATCCTTTTAAAGGACAGACAAGTCTTGAATCCCCCCCGTCTTGAATGGGATTAAGATTGACAAAACCCCCTAGAGGATGTTGAGCTGTCCTAGATTTTCTCTATGCTTCATGATGAAGCACTTAATGCTGGAGTCATCTTTTGTTCCTGAGACAGACTCATGCATGCTCGCTAACGCACTCTAGGCACTGGGTGCACACTTTAGAGCTTGTTGCTGAAAAGAAAAACATGACAAATGATACGTGTCAAATGACAGGAATAGATTTAGGTTTTTCTGTGTAAATGATTAACTCTTTATCTCTGTAGCTGGCTTACCTCAGGGAGCAGAGCTTCCAGAAGAGGGGACTGGCAGATGGAACCAGTGAGGTCAATCACAACTCTGAAAATACACCAAGCACTAATGGGAAGGTGAGGTTACTCATCAGCATATGTTGAATAGCATGTGGTTGAAAGCCGAGCGTGAGACAGAGCCACACTTGCTCATGTCTGACCATCTGTTTGCTTAATTCAATTAAGTTGTTTCCTGTTTAATTATTGCAGCACATGTGAGGAAAACACTTGTACACTATACAGGTGTTTCGATACAGATAGACATACTTTATTATGCACTATTCACACAACATGCACTACATTTTACAGCGAAAGCAACATTCGCAATAAAGGTAATGTTCATAGTAATGCATCATTTTACAAACCTAAGCCGGAGTGACTTTACAGTTGACACTGCTCTCAATAATTTGTACATTACTGTCTAGATATTATTTATTCATTTACAATTGTCACTTCATTTCATTTCATATTACGGCAGTAATAGCTATCAATCACAACTTTTTCCAGTATATAATGAATATCTAATGACGCAAGTATGGTTTTCTGCAGGCAACTCCTGCTGCTGTTAATATCTGCATATAAAGTGTTTAGTCATGCACATTTTCCATTCTCCTCTGCATATATTATTATTTATGTACCGTCTCCAGGCATAACTTTATACTAAAAATATATTGTAATTAGGGCTGTCAAAAATAGCGCGTTGAACGGCGGTAACTAATATATTTCAATTATTATGTTAAATTTTTTAGAGTGATTAACATATACGCATCATGGCAAGCCACGGCTCTTTATTATGACGACAGACGGTGGCGCAGTGTAGCTCCCCACAGTCACACAATGCCTGACGCTCTTTTATAACTTTATTCTTACCTGAACACATCAACATCAGTGCGATTCCAACATCATACAGTATATGTACCTCCTACTCCAAACAAACACGTCTCTAGTCCAGGGGTCACCAACGTTTTTCTTTGTGAGAGCTACTTTTACAAAATGAAAATGGCCAAGAGCTACTCATTTTTGTAACATTTATTTTCAGAGCTTATTTTAAACTCAAACAAAGCGAATATGCTTGTTTTACCAGAACATTAACAAAATGCTGGTGTCCACGACTCACATTTTGTATTTCAGAATGCATTTCTTTCTACTGTTCTTTCATTATTAACTGAAAACCTGAATGAAAAGCAGGCTTGCGGGCACCTCATGTGGTTGTGGGGGGCTACCTGGTGCCCGCGGGCACCACATTGGTGACCCCTGCTCTAGTCCATTCATTGCAACAACACTCATTGTCACGAGACAGACCACGAGATGCGTTCACGGACACTCGGAACATCATAACGTCGTCTTGATCATGCGTGTATGGGTGGTCTGAATAAACAGAAATGCAATGAAAATCAATAAGTGGGTATTCTCATCACTCACTGTGTAACTAACTAACTTGCTGCATTTAAGTGAGCTGGAAAATCCCAGAACATTCACTCAAAATGTGAATTCAACTTAAATGACATGGTGTCTTTGAACGCCACTCCTCATTGCTCATAATAACACAGTTAGTGTTAGTGTGTAATTGTTGGGTGAATAGATTTTCAGACATGTGTGCCATCTCTTAACTTAATTTAAATTTTTAATACATACATACAACTATATATATATATATATATATATATATATATATATATATATATATATATATATATAAATGTATGTGTATGTATATGTATATATGTATGTATATATATATATATATGTATATGTATATATATGCATATATACGTGTGTGTGTGTGTATATATGTGTATATATATATGTATGTGTATGTATGTATGTATATATATATGTATATATATATATATATGTATATGTGTATATATATGCATATATACGTGTGTGTGTGTGTATATATGTGTATATATATGTATGTGTATGTATGTATGTATATATGTGTATGTGTATATATATATATATATATATATATATATATATGTATATGTGTATATATACATAATTCAAGTAATTTATTTTTCTTTCAAAAAAATACAGTAAAAATGGGCGTATTTCAGACATGATAATGGTAATGGTTTGATCTATTTTGAAAATGCATGCAAGTTACATTGGAATACAGCACATAGTACAATTTACTGTTCTGCATGTCCAAAAAGGAGTAGGAAGAAGCAAAGCTTATTTAATCTCCCCCCCCATTCCAATTGCAATACATTTGTTCACTTCCTGTATTCCAAATGTACTCTGAGCTAGTTTAAAATACACAGAAAAATGATAGGTAATATAATGATGGTAATAGTGAGACATGGTGATTAATTAATTTTCAAACCCTGATTAATCTGATTAAAATTTTTTATCATTTGACAGGCCTAATTGTAATAAAAATACTTATATAAACTGCCATACATATGATTTTCTAAGTTTCCGCCCTTACAAAGATATGAACTTTTATGGTAGGTTTATCGTAACTGAGAGAGACAGAATGTAAAAAGAATGCAGAAAAAACAGTAAGGTTCTACGTTATTGTGTGTGTCTGTGTAGATTCTCAGTTCTCTGGGTCATGGTTATCCGCAGAAGGTTGAATCAAGGCAACTGTACTCTTCTTGTTGGTTAAAGACGTTTCACCTTAAATCCAAAAGGCTTCTTCAGTTCTAAATTTTAGGTGAGGAGTTCCCCTCTTTTATATGTCTCTGGTAGGTGTGTCACCTGGGGACGGTCACTACGGGTTGTTCCAGTCCGTGAACAACCCTCTTGCATAATGATGGGTCATTCACCTGGCTGGTGGCAAAACATCTCGTTAGTGGCCATTGTTCCCCTAGATCATGACAATCTTCGGGGGAGAGATGACAGGACATGATTGTAAGAAGATAGGTGATGGCATAAACCTCCCCCTCTGTTCAGAGAAGGCCTTTCAAGTTTGACGCAGATGGTTTCTTTGACACCGCTTTCAAACCAGGCCCCACAGGTAAAATCTAGAACTGAAGAATCCTTTTGGATTAAAGGTGAAACGTCTTCAACCAACAAGTTGTGTCGAGTCAACCTTCTGAGGATTCTACATGTGTATTTTGATTGAGGGAAGTATGTAATCCCCAACCAAACAAGCACAGACCGGTTATGTGTACATGAAGCACACAAATTAGTCCACTCCCTTTAGGAAAGTACTCAGCATCTGAATGAGAAAGCCTGGGAGAATGTGATGTGGTCAAATGACACCAAAATGGAGCTACATGGCATCAACTCGAGTCGATGCATTTGTTGGCAGAGAATGCTGAATATGCTCCCAACAACACCATCCCTGCTGTCAAACATAGAAGTCTCTGAACAAAATCCCTCCTGTGATGTGTTGCACACCTGATGACCAACTACAAGACTGTCTTGCCTTGCCAACAAGGGTTTCTTCATTAAGTACGACCACATTTTGCATTGGAATCAGTACTTATTTCTCGGGCTGTCTTCGATGAAGGATTTTCATCGTCAAATCTGATTCGTTAGATTTGCCCATGGTCGATTGTTTTTTGCTTAGTTTTTGTTTTTTCATTTTTTGAAAGAGCAGAGCTAATTGCGATCACAACAAAGAAACAGATCTCATTTGTGACTTTTTCCACCCAAAAGAGACAGGCTAAAACAGTCAGATAAACAAACACGGTGGGTGTGCAACAACAGCACCTTTATTCATTTAATGACACAGAAAGCAAGATGAATAAACCCCTGGATCACGGTCGCTGTCAGCACTCATCAGAAAAGTGGAACAACATGGATTGAAAGCCAATTTTCCAAAACTCTCTTAGCAGGCTAATTTAATGCTTTAAAATTCACTGTAACAGCCTTGCCCGTTTTAAATGATATTCAGTGGTGATCCAGTGATGGTGGTGGTTGTCGTGTGATACGTAAGAACCTGCTGACGCAAGCTACACTTCATTTTCTGGAGTCATCTTTAACCTTTTCAAAAATACTTCCACAATTGGGATGATTTTTTAGTAGCCATTGTGAGCCAATCAGTCTGTCGATGTAGACCAGGGGTCACCAACGTTTTTCCTTGTGAGAGCTACTTTTAGAAAATGAAAATGGCCAAGAGCTACCTATTTTTGTAACATTTATTTTCAGAGCTTATTTTAAACCCAAACAAAGCGAATATGCTTGTTTTACCAGAACATTAACAAAATGCTGGTGTCCACAACTCACATTTTGTATTTCAGAATGCATTTCTTTGTACTGTTCTTTCATTATTAACTGAAAACCTGAATGTAAAGCAGGCTTGCAGGCACCTCATGTGGTCGTGGGGGGCTACCTGGTGCCCGCGGGCACCACGTTGGTGACCCCTGATGTAGATGGTCAAAGCTAGTGCTCACCTCGGCTCCTTTGTATTGTGCCACAGAAGCGAGTGATTTTATTAATGCGTGGTAAGAATAGGTTTTGTCATTTTCAATTCTTTATTAGCATTTGTATTAAAATAGGTTATGTATAAAAAAACAAAGCAAAAACACAGACACGTATGCTCAGCAGCAGCGTGACCACCCCCCATGTGGTCAAAATGCTACAGTCTAGATCACATGACATTTTTATATGATTTGACGGCGAGATTGATGTCAAATCGATTGTCAAATTAGACTCCTCCTAATCCAACTGTCGAATAGTCAACACCCCTACTTATTTCCCTCAATCAAATACAAATTAATTTATGATTATTATTTGATATGTTTTTTTTCCATTCATCTCTGTTACAATACAGCTACCATAAACATTCTGGACTGTTCATATCTTTGTAAGGTCGTCATTTACAAAATCAGCAGAGGATCAAATACTTATTTTCCCCACTATAGTAGAGAGCAGATGTAAAATGTATAGAGTATAGTAATAACCATTAAAATGGTTTTAATCAGTGTATTAGATAGAATCCAATGTTCTCTCTCTCTCTTGTTGAAGTACATGTGTAGTATATAATGTATTATTTATTTACCTATAGCGATCATCAGATGGCTCGCTTAGTCAGGAGGAAGAGTTGGGTCCTGGGTTCGGCAAGGTTGGAGAACTCCAGGAGGTGGTGGACCGTCAGACTGCTGATCTGGGCCAGATGAAAGAACGCATGGCTTCAATGGCATCCCGAATCAATGAGCTGGAGGAAGATCTGGACACTGCCAGAAAAGACCTCATCAAGTCTGAAGACATGAATACACGACTACAACGAGACCTCAGAGAAGTAAGCACAATCTTGACAGCTGTTTTTAATTTCTACTTTAATTCCCAAATGGGGGGTTTCTTAAGATGACCATATTTAAATAGTTTTGTTACACATCCCTACATCCAATCCATACACACACACAGAGAATTTACAAGTATGCGGGCAAGGGAACAATGTCAGAGTGAGTATGTATGGGTAGGTATGTATACTGTAGGTATAACTTTTTGTAATTGCTATGTAGGACAGCACAATGACTGACACAGTACAGGTAGTCCTCGTTACAGACACTTCTGTTCCTAGACTGTGATGTAAGTTTTAGTGGGAGTCGGAACTTACACCTAAATGATACCTAAATGAAGTCCTACGTTACTCACACTGTACAATGAACACATAAAAAGATGAAATACAAGAATGAAATGAAAGTAATAAAAAGACAACAGCTCTTTACTTTTATCCCTGTGGTTGTCTTGGAGGCCTTTCTGCCTTCTTAAAATACTGTCCAAGGATACCCTGGAAGCATAACCCCTTCTTCTTTTGTCTCACGTCTTCTTGTAACAGCACACGAAGTCCATGACACCACTAGCATTCACAAATCTTAATTAGAGCTGCAACAATGAATTGATGAATCGATGATTAATCGATTGTCCAATGAATCAGCAACTATTTTGGTATTAGTTTTTTGATGTAAAAATGTAAATATCCTCTGATTTAAGCCTCTCAAATATGAATATTTGTTCTTTTCATTTGTCATCCATGACAGCAGACCGATTATCTTTTGTGTTTTCGGCAAAACAAGATATGGAGATTTTTGATGGACATTTGCGCATCTTTTGTGATATGTTGCTGACCAAACAACTACTGTAACTATTTGTGTTTGGTTCATATTGATTTGGTCTGTCTACGGCAGGGCCCTTCAATATGCGGCCCATGGGCTGGATTTGTGGTCCATGAACTGTTATTCCTTCACTTTGTGTTTTGTTTGGGTCAGAGTCATGCTCAATTTGTATTTGTACTTTATTTATCCCACAGCGGGGAAATTTGCAATATGCTAGGAGACTATAGCTGTGGTGGAGACTTTCAAATAGTATTATGAGTAGGGTTGGGCATTGAGTCTCGAGCATTGATTGGAAGCAGGACAAACATTCCAATTCTCCCGGCATCATTCAAATGTTTTTATTTTGATTCCTAGTTTTGATGCGCACTTCGCCAACCGGAAGAAATAGCCTCTAAAACCAATGAAGAAGAAGCGGCTAAAAAGTTTGGCTTAACTTCATAAAAAAAAGAATGGTCCGCTCAGTGCAACATTTGCAACACAACAACATCGTGCAAAAGAGGATGCACGACCAATATGATTAATGTTCACACATTTATTGTGTAGAAATAACAGAGTACCTCGTCTTTGATGCACTGCTCATGCCAATGTGACCCAGGGTTTCAGGATGCTAGCTGACATGGAAGTTGCATGTAAATAAAGGACGGGAGCTACGGCTAGGCCAGTTTATTCATTTGCAGTGCGTCTCTGTTAGCAACACTCAAGAAACCTTCTCAACTCACACAACACACTTCCGGCCTTCAAAATAAGAGCACTTTGGGCTATATCCTGCTTACTTGGGTTAACAAAATAAGTGTGTAATTAAAAATATAGCTTACACCGACACTGAGGCAGCAAACAAAGTATACTACTTTTCAAAAGTAAACATCTTTTGTGAACGTGTACTCTGTGAAAAGAAACTTCATTGAATTCAAGTTGAATGGTTTGATATTTATATACTGGTTGAAAATAGCACTGTTTGAAATTCATAGTAAAGTTGATAAACGTTCATATCATTAAACAATTATTAGAAGTTCACACATTTCAATAAAAAAGCTAACTCTGGTTAGCACCCTTTAAATTTAAACCATGCAAACTTTTATGACCCTGCCTTTCAAAAGCTTTGGAATTGAGAATTCTTAGGAACCAGAATCGAAAGCAGGAATCTGAATCGTTCAAATTGAAACAATGGCTAACCCTATTTATGAGACAAAGCATCAGATTTTTTCAAAGACATTTTCTCACTATTCAGTGGTAAGAACAACAAAACTAAATACAGTAGACGACCCTACCACGTAAATAATCCGTTCCGAGAACCTTTATGTTATAGGGATTTTATGTTATACGAAGCATAAAATAATGTAGCCTAATCCGTTCCAAGATCTTCCCAAACTCACCCCTTTGGCCCTTCAAAATATTCAAAGTCCACCAAATATGGTGGGAAAATATAAGAAAACGTTAGCATAAACATAGTAGAGTAACATTCCAATATAAATAAAGTAAAAAATAAGATTACTGTAAATGAATAAAACTGAAAAACAAAAACAATCCTACCGTTCACGAGATGTCTTGATCAGGAGCGCAAGTGGAGGCAGGAAGGAGGAGGAGGACTAGCCTGAGTCGAAACACGACTCAAAGAGTCTCAGAGTCAGCTGGTCTCACTGACAAACGCACACGCGCTACACGATAATGCTGTGTGCAAAATTTTAATTTGTAACATAACTTAATTGTTTAAGTTAGTTTCAGGGGGACTACGAAGAGGAAGGAGTTTGAAGGGACAAGCCTGTCTCGCACACAAACTCACGTACGTGCTGTATAGCGTAGGCGGTGCCCCGAAAATCAGCCAATGAGAGCATGATGCGTCAGAAGGCGTCAGCAAGTGTTAGTCTGAACTTGCACCGACTTGAGGCATTAATAAAGTTGATTGAAGAAAAAAAAAGACTTGCACTGACTTGATGCTTTATGTTATATGGAATTTCTTCTGTAATACGAAGCAAAAACTTCGTGGAAAAGTGGAATTTATGTAAAAGGAGGTTTATGTTATGCGAGGTACTACTGTAGACTGAAATCATAATATCAAGCTGCAAGATATTGTATTCTTGTTACATTTGACACAACAACAAAAAGATGACTTAGAGTAGATTGTGAATAAGCCCAAGAAGCCATTCTCACATTCAGAAATAATGAAAGAATGCTGTCTCCTGGCTTTACAAACTGGACGATTGAGCGTTGCCCCTGCTCGCTTGGTCTTTTTATTTATCAAGGTGCACAGACAAGCTGCATATCAGTGTCACTCAACTCTCACCTCCGTCACTTCCAGACGTCTGTGTGAAACATAAACAACAACAATTCCTGTTGTTACAGAAGTGATGAGCACAATGTTTGAAGGCAAACAAAAAAGGAAAATTAAGCAAATTTTCCACCATGAATTCTGAGCCGCCTTGAGATCCCCCCGACCTCCACCACCTCACCCCCAGCCGAGGACAATGCACACACTGCTTTCTTGTCCTGTAACTAGTTCTTGAGCAAATCTTGTCTTTACAGACATAAAAATAACTTTTTAATTAATTTATGGGACCACGTTCGTTACCACGGAACGTCGTAAACAGAGGACCACCTGTCCAAAGAAATTAAACACTAGCAGTGCAACATTTCCAGTTTCACCATGACATGTTTTTCAAGGTCAACTGTACATGGCAAAAGGGAAAAAGTAATTGGGGGTTGGTATTAAACACAAAGGAACCAATGGATATTTTTGTGCTTGTGTTGTAGTCTATGGCTCAGAAGGAGGATATGGAAGAGAGGATCACCACTCTGGAGAAGCGCTACCTGGCAGCTCAACGGGAGGCTACCTCGGTTCACGACCTGAACGACAAGCTGGAGAATGAAGTAGCTAACAAGGAGTCCCTCTTTAGACAAGTAAGTTAGCCAAGGAATGTATGCTGCAATGTTGTAGTCAGCACGGTACATCATAAAATTGTGCTATCTTGACATGTTCTGACAATGATGACAGTGTTTTGTAACTGCTCTCCATTGTGCTGTGCGCAACTGCTTGTACCAAATGTGAATGCTGCACTTTTCCTGCTAATGAAATACAGTAATCCCTCGTTCATTGTGGTTAATTGGTTCCAGACCTGACTGTGACAAGTGAATTTGCTCAAAGTAGGATTTCTTATTTGTAGTGGAATATTTTTGTAGTTATAGCATAGAAAATCAGTTTACGACCTTCTGAATACGGTTTTTAACATTATTAGAGCCCTCTAGACATGAAATAACACTCATAGACACCTAGTGGTCAGTATAGATTACTACATATCACAGCGGCTTTAAATGAGTTATGATTAGGTCATTTAGTCATTTTTATGCTTGAAAATGCTTAATTTAGGCGAGAAATATGTAAATTTGCTTAAACATGCACTTTTTTTTTACTAGTTCTATAATATAAAATAAAAAAAACGTGATACAGCGAAGCCATGAAATTCGAACAGACCACGATTTGGCGAGGGACGACTACTATTGTTATCCCTCATTAATGAGGACACCGCCTGCATGTAACACCTCTTACCGTTGTTTATATATAAGAAATAATACACATATAAATTACTTCGTTCCTTCTGGGGTTATCTTGACAGATGGATCTTATTTTTGTGCTTGGTGGCTTTAATATGAAGCATGTAGCCCAGATGTAGCTCTGAAGTGTCTAACTTTACTGCACATGACCGTTTCCATTTTCATCCTCCGCAGACTGAAGACAGAAACCGGCAGCTCCAAGAGAAACTGGAGCTTGCTGAGCAGAAGCTGCAGCAGACTATCCGCAAAGCAGAAACGCTGCCTGAGGTGGAGGCTGAGCTAGCCCAGAGGGTAGCTGCCCTTACAAAGGTATTGGTATTGGGTCACAGTGATATTATGCAAACTGTCTTTTGTTATTGTACATCCATATAAATATTTGGTGATTTCTCCATGTGTAAAACAGAAAAAGTAAAGTTAAACACCACAATTTGTGACTGTAAATATTGGTGCTGTTGTTTTAGATCTCTAATACCAATTTTTTCCCCCAATTCATAGTTATAAGTCATGTCCTGTAAATGATTTTGCTGCTGGAAGCAGACGGGTAGCTTGCACTGTTAGTAGAATGACTTCTGACATAATTTGTTCTGAAGATGCGTAACTCTTCAGATTAGAATCAAAGAGTGTAGAACATGACCAAGAAAACAGCAAGAGAGAGCCCAGAAAGTAGTTGTCTTTCCTTCATTTACATGTTTATAGTACAATATATATGGTCTACTTAGGTCAGGGTGTCCAAACTTTTTCCACTTTTTGCCTTTCCTTCATGTACATATTTAGCAAGTACAATATAAATACCAGACAGCCACGGTGCGTAAATGGTCCCTGAGCCGCACTCTGGACACCACTGACTTAAGTCGCCTGTAAGTATGCCAAGTGGTAACACAAATGAATGTCATCACCCTGTGTTTAATTTGCAACCATTGCATCATGTTTTGCTTATACTTCAAAATACATACAGTATATACATATTTTATGTAATGTACAGGTGGTCCTCGGGTTATGAAGAAGTTCTGTTCTGAGCCTGTGATGTAAGTTGAGTTTTTGTGTAAGTCAGAGCGAAATGATACCAAAATGAACTCCTAATTCACTCACATGAAGGACATATAAAATACAGTAATAAAAAGATCTAATACAAGAATGAAATTAAAGTAATAGCCAAGTAATACCAAGTAATCCCTGGTATTGTCTTACAGGCCTTTCTACCGTCTTAAAATATTGTCCCAGGCTCGTCTGAAAGGATAATCTTCTCTTCTCTTCCCAGATCTTTTATAGGATCCATGACCCCTTCTAGCATTCATTAGCATTCAGTAATTGTTATCCTAAATGATTGTCGCGATCAAAAGAGAGACCAATACTGGTGGGTGTTTCTCCTCTTTTTGAGCTTTTTATGATGTTCATTTTCACTTCCATGGTGATGGCTTTCCTTTCTTTGGCGCACCGCCACTTTAGAACGTTATTCTGGCCTGAACACATCAACTCCAACTCGTGAACATGTCTCTCAGTTTGTGTTGGGAACAATACTTCTTCATTCTCGAGGGCCATTCACGGACACTCCGAAGTCCGTACATCACAGCATTGTTTTTATTATGCGTGTACGTGGGGCCTAAATATACAGAAAGACAAAGCAAAACTATAAGTGAATATTTGTAATTTGAAAGCCCATTTTGCTGTATTTAATGTGCTCGGAAAGCCCAGAAAATACACTCAATATGTGAATTCAAGTCAAATTATGTGGTGTCTTTGAACACAACCCTCCCATTTCCCATAATAACATGGTTAAAAGTGTCATTCAGATGTTCTGCTAGAAGAGACTAGTGCAAATAGATTTTCAGACACGTGTGGTATCTTTAAGCTCAGAGGTGTCCGAAGTACAGCCCGGGGAGATGTTATAAAAAATGCGATTAAACACGAAAACGAAAAAAACAACAGTAAAAATGGATAAAAGAGCAGAAATTTTACAAGAATGAAGACGAAATATTAAGAGAGTAAAATCACGATATTCAGTGAAAAAAATTTGCATAAATTAGAAAAATTAAAGGAAAAAAGTCAAAATGTAAGAAAACCACAGAAAAGTAGCAATTTTTGGAAAATTCAGTTGGGTAAAAACTTACGTTATGATAAGTCTTGTAAGAATAAAGTCATAATATTACAAAAGTTGAAATATTTGTCAGTTACTGTGGAAAAAATAGCAAAAAATGTTGATGAGGAAAAAGTAATACTAAGAACATATGTTGTTTTTTTTTTCATTAAATATAAAAAATGTCTCTTTATATCTACATTGGTTGGTTTAAAAAATGTAAAAGTTGCCCACACATCCTTTCATTTTTCAGTGTGTGGTCCTCGTTGGAAAAAGTTTGAACAGCCCTGTTTTAGCTCCATTTAACTTTTCAGTTTATTTGGAGGTGTTAATACATACAAATAAAACAAATTGAAGCGAAGTTCTGCGCACACAGCAATCTCCACGGCGGGATGTAACCCACATTTAATTGTAGCAAAATGTGTCATGATTGTGTAGAAATTGCTAAATGTTTGCTGTATGCACATTGCTAGTAGCTGTTCAAGCTAATGTGTGTCAATGTTCTGTAGTTGTTACCTGTAGGCAAAATAATACAGTATGGATTCAGTGGTTATAATTTTAGCGATAATCTAAATTGTTGTTGGGTTGCTCATGAATGCGGAGGAAAACTGGCAACTGTGTCTACTGTGTCTATCATGACTATTAAGACAAAGTACAGTACGGTACATATGAATGGAGAAAGCCGGTCGTACTATGTGATGTAAAAAAGTACCCGTCACACTGTATTGTTTCTGTGTAAATTGCTAGACTTCCAGGTCAAGATGCTCGTCATAAATTGAAGTGAGGGCAACAGTTGTGTCTGGCAGGTAATTGTTGTGCATCATTAATTCAACAGAGACAATCGAAGTTGATCGCAAAATGTGGCTTATATAAGTCTTTCTCATGCATTTTTGCAGCCGAGACATGTTGCCAGGTCTCATGAGTGAAACAAGCGACTAGCTCTCTGAAAACAAGCCAAAAACAACAGGAAACTTGGGGAGTTGCAAGCATCTTTACAAAAAAACAAGCCCAAAATCACTTATAATAAGCGAATCTGGCAACATAAGCGCCATCTAGCATTTTAAGTGGCACACAGCGTGCGTCCAATAAAAAAGTGGAGATAGTACATACAAACCGGACATCACATGAAAAATGGAGAAACCTCATTATTTCAGTAATCTTGCTAATTTAGTGCATGGAAATTTATTGAGTGTATTCGTCTGCCGTGCGCTTGAGGCACACACTACTTTCTTGTGACCCATATTCTTCCGTCAGTACACGGTGTAACTAGTTATCGAGCGAGTCTAATGTTTAGGGACCAAAATTAAGTTTTTAATTCATTCATGGGAGGAGGGCGTTACGAACATAACAGTGACTGTCATAAACCGAGGACCACCTTTTTACTCTTCCTGTCTCATCTCACTTTGTCATGCTGTCTTCATTCTGCCTTTTATCACTTCCTTCTCATACCCTTAGTGTGTTCCGTGTGGCTCTAAAGGCACTAAGACTCAAAAGGTAGACCAACTTTTCCCCAAAATAGCAAGTGTTTCAAGTCCTCCTGGATCCAGGAATCTTATTTTTTTTTCTGTTACTGAATTTAACCAGGCCATTATATCGTCATAATAAATACCCCCAAAATGTCCTTACTTGAATTTAGGTCGGTCTTGTTGTTGTTTTTGCATGAAAAGTGCTTGGTTAGGTGCGGTACCAGATGAAATGGTATGCTTATTTAGCGGAAGTTGATGTAGCCTCGTCTGTAGTTGTGGGTGTTTATGTGCTTGTGTGCCGTGTGGCTGGTATCACTGCTTTTTTCCCCACAAACACAAACAGGAAGTACCAGCTGCTTGGCTCAAAAGACTTGTGGAGACCCTCCCCACTGAAATACTGGAAAACTAGAATCAGCTGTCACAGAACTGTATTTGCAAATGTTAAGTTATCATTTAAAAAACACAGTTGGTATATACTAAATAGCCAAGACGATTTATTATGCATACATGCACATGTACACTCAAACTCTGATGAAATGATAAATATACTTTTTGTTGTTGTTTAGTTGTAGTTTTGCTTGACCTTCCCCTGAATTGGTGCATCATCGCTGCTTGTAACTGCTGATTGATTTATGTAGGCATGTTGTTGAAGTACTGTAGCTAGCGCCACCCTTTTTAAGGAGTTAAAGCGTTGTCCCTACAACATTCTCAAGAACAGATACTGAAGGTCTCTGCAAGACGGATCAAAACTGCTTTTAAGGAGTAACTAAAGGTTTTTCTTGTCCCTCATGCTCAGGCAGAGGAACGTCATGGCAATGTGGAGGAAAGACTGAGGCAGTTAGAGGCCCAGTTGGAGGAGAAAAACCAGGAAGTTCTCAGGGTGAGAAAATGCCCCCATTAAATTGGGCCTGTCCCTAACACTCACTCAGCATTTGTATATTTTAATTAAGTGCTTCTATTTCCCTTTCAGGCAAGGCAGAGAGAGAAGATGAATGAGGAGCACAACAAGCGTCTCTCTGAGACAGTGGACAAGCTTCTGTCTGAGTCCAACGAAAGACTCCAGCTTCACCTGAAAGAGAGGATGTCTGCCCTGGAGGATAAGGTAGTCCTTGCAATAGGAGCTCTTAGATGGAAATTCTGTTAAACGTTCAACTTTGAGGGATTATTGTTGTAATTATGGTTGCTTCTTCATAGTACAGTGATGCCTCTGTTTTTGTTATTAATCCGTTCCAAAGGGTCTGTCTAAAACTGATCGTACGAAAACTGAAACCATTTTTGCCATGGGAAAAAATTGTAAATCCAATTACAGTAATCCCTCATTTATCGCAGTTAACTCGTTCCAGATCCGACCATGATAGGTGAATTTCCGCAAAGTGGGATCACTTCTTCAGAAATGTATTATTTTCATAGTTTTTCATAGCATAGAAAACATGTTCATGACGTTCTAAATACGGTTTTTAACATTATTAGAGCCCTCTAGACATGAACTAACACCCCATAGGCACCTTTACAGTCCTACCAATATAGTAGACATAATTGAAATAAGACATGTAAGACATAAATAAGACTCGTACTTGTGTGTGGTTATAGAACAATTATAGTTTTACATGCAGTAAACAATTTGAAGTGCATATAAATGATGAATGGATTGGATAAATGAGCATTTAACATCACTTTTACCTTCATTGAAGACTCTTGTTGGTGAACAAGGTGTTGAGTGGGGGGTATCAGTGGAGGGTGTCCAGGAGGCATCCTGCACCTCGAAATTCTATCCATAAAGGTAATGAACAGAATCTGTGACAAAGGGCAGCCCTGGCGGAGTCCAACCATTCTAGTCCGATACAAAGTTAACTTAAGAGTGGACGGTTAAAGCTGTACACTTGCTCACTTGAACTTTATTGTAAACTTTAGCAGCAGGTACAATCATTACAAACACTGGCCCGCTCACTGTCTGTAACTTGTCTCCCTTGAACCGTTCCCTCTGCAACCTGTGTTAACTAGGAATCTTTACATGACAATCCTATTTTAACAGATGCTACCTTCACTAACTTCTTTCTTGTATTCAGTAGTGTTTCTCACCTTCTTCATCAGTTTGGGCATGCGCAACATTTTGGCCCCATTTTGCAGCCATACTAACACAATAAAACACAGACTGAAAGCCTGTTCATCGAACACTCAAATACGTGGTGCGCTTCAATGCCACAGGGTGCACAGTACATGAAGAAGGAGACAGATACGGAGTTGTGTATCATTGTGAATGCGTTCTATGGACAAATTAAACATCCACACACACATAATAAATAGAAATAAATAAAGACGATTCAAGGATTCCCTGGTCCTAATACAGGGCTTCTCAATTAGTGAGGCAGGGGGCCCAGTGAACTGTCAGGAGGGGTGTGAGAGGCAGGGGGACTTTCAGTATTAGTGCTGATCTGCCAACATGTCTGAATTTGTCGTACTCAGCATGTAATTTGACTGTTGAATATGCTTGTATGTAGGGCTGCAACTAACGATTATTTTCATAATCGATTCATCGGCCTATTATTTTTTGCAATGAATCGATTAATCGGATTTTTAAAAAACACATTTTTAATTTTCGCCTCTTAGCAGCACTCCCTTTAAGAATGCATGAATGGACTGGTTCCCTCCCTAAAATCATAGCAAAGATGGTGAGGAAGAGGAATTTCTCCGACACCGAAATTGAAGTAGAGAAGTATAAAAAATCAACTGCCAAACATCAGAAACACTCTACTGCAAATCAACAAGTCACTGGCACAGACTGCTACATGTGCATCACCAATAAATACATAAGAAATAACAAATAAATAAACTTTAGCGACAGGCTTTGTGTTTGGCTTCAGCTCGTCTGCTCTGGGGGGAGGGGCGGCGCCTTGTTTGATGGTCAAGTTGTGAAGAACGTAGCAACATGATGTGGCCTGCGCTGGACAGGCACAGCCATAGGTATTTGTAGTTTCACTGTTCTACTACTAGGTTTTGTGTGTACGCATCGTAAAAGTTGTGCATAAATGTATGCATGCAAGTGGATAAATCCCATATTTTGCGTGGGAATGTTCTTATGCATGCTCTACATACACATCTCCGCAGGGGTTTGCTTTGCAAGATATCAGAAAGAAGCAAACATGTCGATTACTCTTTTCCAAAGTCAAAGCTGATGTGACTATCTTGTTTTGCCTGAAACACAAAGATCATAGGTCAGCTTTCATGGATGACGAAGGAAATTAAAAGAGTCACATTTGAGAGGCTGAAATCAGTATGTTTACAGTACATTTTTAAAATGAAATGATTAATCGATTACCAAAATAGTTGTCGATTAATTGGATAATCGATTAATAATCGATTCGATTAATCGTTGCAGCTCTACAAGTGTGCTTCACTGCACTCTGTTTTGCTGCATTTCGCTGGTTTCAGTTTTGAGTTAAGTCGGTACAGTGCAGATGAATAAATAGATATCAGTTTCTCAATTGTATTTCAAATCAAGGGGGCGCAAAAATATTTCTCTCCCCCAGTGAGGGCATGACAGCAAATAATTGAGAACCACTGTCATAATCTAATCTATTCTAATCTGTTTATAATATCCCAAATCTAAAAGAACCGCTATCCATTATTCAAAGAGGTTTTACAAAGTTGCCAACTCATGGAATCATTGTTCTGCCACTTGATACTGCAGACCAGTTTGTTCGGCGCGCAATGTTTGGATGTACAATACCCATATTTTTGGCAATAATCTTTGTTGAAAATTGGGGCGTACCGAAAACAGAAGTGCTAGTATACTCTGTCAACCAAAATTGGTCTTTCTTGGATTCTCATGGGGGCTCCAGATGATGGAGATTTGGAATAGTTTGCTCTTGTGCGTCCTTCACACAGCGTTTTCTTCACGCTTGATAGTGATATGTCGTTTTTTGTTACACATCCGTCACTCTTTGTGATGCTGTCTTTATTCTGTCGTCAGAACGGCCTCATCAGGGAACTGGAGCACACCAAGAAGCTGATTGAGGAGTCCCACCATGAAAAGGTGCAGCCCATATATTTGGAAGCAACTGTGGCATTACATAAAGGCTGTTTATTTTTATTTTTTTATAATCCCATGAATTGCAGGAGCAACTCTTGATCCAGATTGAAACGATGAGGGCAGAGAACGAGCAAGGAAGGAGCAGGAGCAACTCTTTATTACACGGGTAGGTTGCTTTGCGATTAAGATCTCCATTTCTGACCTTTTCAAAGTGGTTCAATTGTGTACACTCAGTTCAATTAGAAGGAGACGAAAGCAAGAACAGGAAGTATCAAAGAAAATGTACATACCATAAGCACAATATTAAAAGGGAGATGTGGACTCGAGTCGCAATTTTGATGACTTTGGACTCGCCTTGACAATATCATCAAAGACTCACAACTAACTTGAACTTTGACATCAATGAGTCGGGACTGAACTGAGTGTGTTGAGTGTGTCCCATTCAAAGTATTCAACTAACGAGTCATTTCAAGCAAAGCAAAAAAAATTCCCACAGAATCTGCGTCATTTAATGCATCTGTTGATGTCCAGTGAGGTATAAACAACAAACAAAACAACGAGGGTGTGGATTACATTTCTGTGAGCGGCAGATTGCTGGAGAGTGGCAGTTATTAACACCTAGATGTGTCAACATGCTACTGAGGATAATTTAATTTGCATTCACACATTACGAAGTCATGGCATTTTATTTGGCAAACACTGAACAGTGCTTATGACTTGTAAGGACTCAAATTTCAAGCCTATGTCTTTGGACTTGACTAAACCTGTCTTTTCTTGACTTGAGATTGACTTGGACTTGCACATCTTTACTTGAGATTAAAGACTTGAGACTTACTTTGGTTTGCAAAACGCTGACTTTCTCCCACCTCTGTATGAAAGTAATAGATACATAAGGTCAAATCAATTATCTAAAATGGTTCACTGGCTCCCCCTTTCAGGTGATACTTCTTGTTGCAATGTTTTCTTGAGTTTAATCCTGTAATATTGAGTTGTGTATGAACAATTACACTTGTACAATATATATATATATATATATATTGTATTGGTGTCTAGAACTTATTATTGTTTACTGTTGCATACTGTTTGATTTTGTTCGGCATGCTTTGCTAGGCGATCGCAGCTGGGAAGCACCCCAGACTTCAGGTATCCAGTGTCTGCTTCCTCTTTGATGGACAGCAACTCGGACCACTACGGTAGCGCTCTTGTACTGAGGCGACCCCAAAAAGGACGGGTGGCAGCACTTCGGGACGAGCCATCCAAGGTGATCCGTCATATTTGCTATTAACTATTCACTGCAAAAACAATAAGCACACAAAAAAATTCACACTACTGAGAAATGACAAGGATGCAAGGGCCACTTTGAAATTTTTTTAAAGCAACACGTTATTGTATAAATGATACACTACAGGTGATTAGTATGAACTTCAGTCTTTGCTCTTTTTTCCCCGTTTTTGCTGTTGTTTTTTTACATTTTCCAAATATTTCAGCTTTCTCTTTGAATAATCTTTGTAAAAAAAAATTGTGGATATTATGACTTTATTCACATATACCTTTTTCCCCAACCTAATTTTCCAAAAAATACGTTTTTTTGTTTGTTTGTTTATGATAATATTAGAACTTTAAAAATAACATTTTTAATTTTATATTCCAACTGTATGCTACTAAAATGACATCATTTTTTCTCATAATATTACGAGTTTATTCTGGTAAATTTCCAACTTTTTTCTTTAAAATCCAACTTTTTTTTCTTAATATTTTTACTTCATACTGAAATTACAGCTATGTTTTTCTATTTCTGCTGGGTTTAAAAAAAATATAGATTTTATATATATATATATATATATATATATATATATATAAAATGTTATTTTATTTTATTCTCATAACATTACTGTCTTAATTTTCCAAAAATACAACTTTTTTTTGTTTCTCCTATTACTACTTTTAAAAATAAAATTTTTTCTTTAATATTACAACATACTACTAAAATTACGTTATTTTTCCTCATAATATTACGCGTTATTCTCGTGAAATACTTGGATTACAACATTTTTCTTTTAATATTTAGACTTTTTCATTGCAGATTTTTCAATTTTTGCTGATTTTATTTATTTTTAAGTTTTCTTATAATTAAAAATAACTATTTTTAACTGCTGGCCAATGAAAAAACAGCAGCAGCCTGCAAATGACCACCAGACGCACTTTGGACACCACTGATTTAATTTATTTAAGTTGTATTTTTATTCTTCAATTATGTGTGATTCAGTCAGTTGAGTTATTTAGAAAATCTTCTTTGTGTCTTTCTGTTTGCATCCATCTTGGACATCAGCGTCATGTAAGTCACCATGATGATTGGACAAAGTCACTTCTGTTTGTCAGTAATTTATTAATGAGTAATTATTACGACTGTCTATCAAATCAACACTTTTAATTTGCTGTATTATTACGATTATTGTTGTTATTATTCATCAGACCATTTTCTGTCTGTTCAACTAAGAGTTTGTTTGAATATCTGTACACATGGTCCAGAAATGTTAATTCTGTGTTATTAAGGTTAGTTTGTTTGAATATCTGTACACATGGTCCAGAAGTGTTAATTCTGTGTTATTAAGGTTAACTTTGACATCCCTGCTAAATACTACAATATACAGGTAACTTTTGAATCTTTCCTACTCATCTTGCTGTAAATGATGGTGTTATTTTCAGGTGCAGACTCTTAATGAGCAGGAGTGGGAGCGTGTGCAGCAGGCCAACGTGCTTGCTAATGTGGCCCAGGCCTTTGAGAGTGACATGGATGCCTCGGACCTAGAAGAGGATCGAGAGACTATCTTCAGCTCGGTTGACCTTCTGTCCCCTGGTGGTCAGGCCGATGCACAGACTCTGGCCTTAATGCTTCAGGAGCAGCTTGATGCTATCAACAATGAAATTAGGTAGAAGGCAGAAACAACAATCAGACTTGTTGCCTGTTGTCATCTACAAACATAATTTTGTTATTTACTGCATGCCTTTTAGAATGATTCAAGAGGAGAAGGAAAACACAGCCATCCGTGCTGAGGAAATCGAGTGCAGGGTGGGCAGCAACGATAGCCTTGGAGGACGTTTCCGCTCCATGAGCTCCATACCACCTTCACTCTGTGCAGGCTCTTCAATTGGCAGCTCTCCTCCAGGATCTGGCCACTCAACCCCAAGACGTGTTCCTCGCAGCCCCAACAGGGAATTAGACCGCATGGGTGTCATGACCCTGGTAAGACTTCAATCTACTGAGATGGTTTCCAGCATGCAACTCTGCAATAAGCATATATTAATCAAGGCCTTTGTGATTTAACCAGGATGATGTTTATACTGAATATACATCCAAAATTATTCACTCATTATTTAATCATTATTCAAAAAAAATAATTACAAAAAACATTTTCTGAATTTAGATTACTTCATGCGTGGCACCTGGCATATAGCTAGGACTGCGTTCTAACAATGTTTTGTTACTAATTAAAACAATCATGGTAAAATGTACAATAAATTCCGGACTATTGAGCGCACCTGAATATAAACAACGTTTTTTTTTTTTCTTGCAATTGGGGAATATAGACAGATTTTTTTAAAATAGCATTGTTGTGGTTCGGATGTTTTTAGCCTAACTAATTATTTGCAAAACTTAAGTGTTTAAATATACAGTACCCTTTATGCTTATGTGTGCACAACTCTGCATATTGTAAACTTATCAATGGTCTAGTGTTCCCCCAAGGTTGACAGGTTTGTGGGGGCAGACACATGCACACATGCAGTGTATCCAACTGTGTTGCAATCTCTCCTTCGCAGTAACTTCCATAATAGAAAGCACTAGAAAGACCCCCAATTAGTTCACAAGGTCAAAATAAAGACGTTGTTTAATGAATGCGATTGAAAGTGGATGATAAATTGTAAACGTGACCATGTACAGACAGAACCTGACATACTGTCATGTAAAGAATATAAATAGGACAACGCCATTTAATTAGTTTAATAAAAAAATACAGACCTGTTCGATATAAAAGGTAGTGTAGCATCCCACAGAGACACATGCTATGTTTTAATTGGTGCACTTCAATTTTGAGTGCATAAGTTCGTTGACACATGGAAGTAAGACAAAAGGCAATCTGCCGTCAGTACTAGGACGTTGCACTCAAAACGCCTCAAATGGTGCTTGTGTACCGATGGACCCCTACCACCCTCAATCATCGCCATCTTGGCTATGTGACAGAAGGGTAGCAGAATTTGGGACAGAATAACAAAATTTGTACCCTCAGAAAATAGATAAGCCGTGTACGTCATATTCATACTTAAGTGTCAATACGCCAATCTCTGTGTAATGGTAGGGGAAACACTGTTTGTCTGTATGTGTGTTAAATATTTTTTCAGCCTTTTTCCTGAATGATATTCATTGAAGCAGTCTTCTCAGTAACGTGTGTGCCTGTGTACATAATGCAACTGTATAACCATGTCTACATTTGATTGCCCCCAACTTTTGTAGCATTATTGCAATGATCCCTACATCATCCAGAGCTCCCTCTCCCAGCAGACAGTAACTTACCTGCCTTTTGGAGCAACTGGCTTCACTCCCTCCTCTCAAGTCTATAGCTATGTACCTTATTTTCAGGTACCTGAGTATTTCCTGACATTTCCCTACCATTCTGTGACAGGTGCAGTCTGGCTATAGGTTTGTTTGTTTGTTTGTTTGGTCTCATGCCTCACTTTTTATTACTTTCCAACTTTGTGGAGGCCATGATGTTTGATGGCATTGGTTTTCCGGTTTGGTAATGGCAGTCAGTTCTTCACAAAAATGTATTAACTGTAATTGCAAGGATTGTACAGATCTAATATGACTTTAGGAACACTAATTACCATTTGCTTCCCCTTTTGTTTTTGAAGAATGAACACAAATGTATTGTTTTTAATTGTTGATGGCATCTTCTTTCTTTCACATTTACTTCTTTCTTTCCAAATTACTTTACTTCCAGAAGTCCTGTAATTTCTGGACGATATTGTAAAGCACACTGGTATTTAAGCCGCACTCACTAAATTTAAAGAGGGGAAAAAATATAATATATATATATATATATATATATATATATATATATATATATATATATATATATAGCGATTTATTTAACTAAAAGTTTAAAAAAATCTTTCTGTGTACTAAATATCCCATGTTACGACGTGGACTCCTGCGACTTATAGATCGCAGCATATATATATATATATATATATTTTATATTATATATATATATATTTTTTGTTTGTTTTTTTAACTTTTTATTAAATAAATCGCTATTAATGAAATTACTCACTGGTATCGTTAATACCAGCCAAAATTTTAGTTGGTATTTAATTGGAAAAGAAATGAGTGGTATCACACATCACTAATGATGAGGGTAACACACGAGATGTTGCGAGACCAGAATACGAGCACAAATTAGCTGCATCGCTGTATAAGCCACAGGGTTCAAAGAGTGAGAGTAAAGTAGCAGTTTATACACCGGAAATTACGATACTTGTGTTGCACACATCATTCAAACAATGATGATACCGTGATGTCATGGATGCAATGGAAACAACTCATTTACAAACTGAAGGAGCATGAGGTTAAACTGTGTGTTCAAGTGTTACAGGAAAGCTAATCCAGAAATCTTTGACATTGTCTACTAAGCTGTGATGGTTACCAGTCATTTTTTACCCCCATTGGTGGTAGTGACAAGTTAGCTTTTGAACCAAACAGGAATCTAAATAAAAGATCCGGAAGTACTGTATGTACCTGGTTGCTTTTTAAATACCTTAAGTAAAAAAAAAATCCCAGGGAGGAAATACCAGACCTGCCAACATGTATGCATTTTTTGTAGATGGCATGCAGTTTGACCTTTGAATACGCTTGTAGTATGTGTCGTTGCTTTCCAGGTAGGCATTTTGTTGCACGTCTTGTAACATCTCTGCATGTAGCATGACGTGCCCCTTCAAAAAAAAATCCTCAAGCTGCAGCGACGATTATTTCCTGACCTGTGTGTGTACCGGTATACGAATTCTTGTTCTTCTCTGTTTTTCAGCTTTACTGACTGTTGTCACTAGTGATGTCAGATAATATCAGCCCACCGATATTATGGCCCCGATACTAGCATAAAAATGTGATATCGGTAGATATTCGCATTGGGTTTTTTCCCGATAATGAAAACCGATGTAAAACAAAATGCTGTATAGATGGACATTTTAACGTTCACATGGCCGGGATGACACCACAGTTTGTTCACAAGCCCAACTCCTTTGCTCTTTCCACAGGCTCGTGTGTCCCTGTCCGCTTTGACTGTCCTGAAGTCGACTAGCTCCATGTTAGCATCTGGGACGCTAACTGTTAGCCATTGAGTGAAGCACAAATAAGCTGCTTTCCCTGACGGTCTTGCCGTTCTCGCCAGCTCGTCAATCTTGCTCGGTAGTGAATTCACGTTTCCCATGTTAATAGAACGTACCGAAGGCTTGAATCTCCACTTCCTTGCGAGCCGCTTGACTTTCATCTCATCAGTGGGTAAGCAGGGAATCACACCAATGCGGGACGTCGCTCTCATGGCACATAAAAGTGTTCTTGAATAAACAAACACAGCTCACGGCGATGTTAATTCCACAACAGGTGTGTGTGATGTTACACATAACTGGTATCGGTTGATGATTGTCTGTATCGGAAATTGGGAGTTGGACAATATCGGCAAAATCCAATAGCGTACATCCCTAGTTGTGACGCAAGAATTAGTTCCAGCTGCAATAACACTCAGATTCTCTCTTTAATTACTAGGGGTGTATCGGTTCACATTGATGTATTGAACTGTTTCGGTTCTGTATGATCAATTTGGTCCACTTGCGTACCGTTTTAGTTATATTTTATGCTGTTTTTCTCATTAATTTTATTACTGGAGTGATCCAAGCGCTTCACGCAGAACTAAAGTCCTGTGGGCGAGTTTCTGCATGGACGACTCTTGAGTGTCGGACACTACTGACTGAGGGGGAGCAACGCTAGTAGCTTGCAGGCGTGACAAATCATGGAAGTCAAATATAACAAAGACAACGAAAATAGCTCATTTTTTGGCAGTACAATGCTATAGCTATTCATGTAAGAACTTAAGTGATTTGGATTATTATCAAGAAAACCATGGAAGTTGCTTGAAATCAGCTCTTGAATTCAACTCTTATGAGCTATGTTTGTTATCATTATATTTGTCCAAACAAATGTACCTGCAACAGAGAGCTACTTAACTGTAACTGTCCATACATTTCGCCACAATGTGTAAACAATTGTTTAAATACAACTCTTTATTTTATTATTTTTCTATCTAAAAAACCCCCTCAAATTTAGTCAAATTTCTTTGAAATATCACCCGAATGGGTCGCTTTTATTTTATTTTTTTTAAGTTGTGTTTGTGTGTTTTTTTTTAATAAAAGCATTATAAGTCATTTTTTCCGGCCTTTTTTGTGCCGAAAATTTACCAACTGAACCGAGCACTTCAAGAAACTGAACTGAACCGAAATTTAATTTTAGTGTACCGTTACACCACTATTAATTACCATTGTTCGCTTGCAATGCGACGCTAACAAGCTAAATAGTCGACGACAGTTGTGGTTGCTCGCGGAGTTGACGTCACATCACACGCTCTGCCCTGATGAAGAGCTAGAAAAGCAGGGGTGTCAAAAGTGCGGCCCTGGGGCCATTTTCTGCATGTGATTTGTTTTTTGGTGGCCCGCGGCACATTGTCAAAATAAAATAAACCCAAAAAATCCCCAGCAAAAATGGGGAAAAACAGAGGCTGAAATGTTGATATTAATAACTAGGGGTGTTCCAAGAGCTCACGCGATTAAAACGTGACAAGATTTATCGTTCAGAAAAAAAAGGCTTGTGGCACTAGGTCCGGGATTATAATAAATAAATAATTACACACTAAATGAAAATGAACTTGATAGTTTTGCCGGCCTCAATATATTGCCATGTGTATGTGTGTCCTCTCCCGCCTCCAAACAGTCAGGTCGAGGTTTCACTCTGTGCATTTGTTCCAATAGAACAACGGCATAAGTGAGCCCTTTTGTCAGTCTTACAGTCTCTTTGTCTTCGTGGGTGTAGGCAGGGCCAGGAGCATACACAGAGTGCAGAAGAGTGTACCATCGTAGAAATTAAATTAGTAGATTGCAATATATTGTCATTTATTTTTTATATTTTTTCGTTGTACTTTTCTTAAAGTAATGTTAAAATGTTGTCTCATCTCATTCTTGTGCACCCAATCTCGTGTATCGTCTCATCTTGTGAACTGTCTCGTGACACCCCTGTTGATAACTGATAATAACACAAAGCTTTCTCTGTAAATATGCATTTTTTTAGCTTTTTTTTTTTTGCACAGAATTGTCATCATAAATTTGATCTACTGTGGTTTATTAGCCAATGAAGTTGCCATGAATTCCTTCATCTAAACCCAAAGACCTTTCAGCATTTTTGAGTGTCTTGAAAAGCTCTTTTTAAATACAATTCCTGACTTTATTATTAAAAGAGAGGCAACTTTTTGGTTGATCGGATTCACTTTTGTGCTCACTCCTCAATTTCCTCTTCCTGCTCTGTCTTTGTAGCTCAGTAATCTCTTCCATGCCCTGACCTCCCAATGTCAGTTGAGAGAAGGAAATGAATGATTTGGTATTTTGCTCCTGGGGGGAAAAACAAACTTCCATAGAAATGTGGCAGGCTGATGGTTTATTTGTTCGGCTAATGCCAGGCCTCTGAGGAATGCAGAAAGGGGGAGGATCCACCCTCCCCCCCTTCGAGGCGCACAGTGGAAAATATAACTAAAACTACTCATAAATCTTAGGTTGGTCTTTGCTGCAATATCACAAAAGGCTTATTTTTAGTTATTTTGAATTTGGTTGTGCCAAAAAAAGCTTTTTGTTTAGCTTTGTGTTTCTAAGAACCAGTTGGACCACTACAAACCACTTCAGTTTTGTTGATCAGTTTGTTTGCTTGGCTGCACCTGTCCCACATTGGGATGACTTTCTCCAATTTTCAGCTTGGTTGTTTGCTGTGTCCTGTTCTTCACTTACTCTTGCTCTGTGGGTGAACTCTCCAAGAATGATGAATCTGTACTATTAACAATGTCAGCAAGATGTGCTTCTCGATTGTGCGTGCGTTTGGTTGTCAACGATTTACACGCGTGGATCCTCTGTTTCTGCTCTTGTTTGTTTGTGCATTGCTTGGTTCCATTGCTGCACTGTCATGCTTCTCGCTAACTGCATTTCTTCTCTCTTTTTTTGTTTTGTTTTTTGTTGTTTTTTTTTGTTACCATGCTTCAGCCTAGTGACCTGCGCAAGCACCGCAGGAAGGTAAACTAGAGACCTGCTTCCCTGAGCACTCCCTGATATCAATACCTTCACACCCCCCCCTCATGCCCTCACCCTAACCATTCAATATTCAGCTTTAGTTCCTCTTATTTTTCTACAGTGATGTGTCCAATTATCCTGTTGGTCAAACCAATATGTCATAAATAAAATAATCATATCAAGTACATTTTTCTATTATCTAATATCACCCCTTTTGACATGGCATGTTTCATCATTTACTCAGTATACAAGGACCCTTATTTTACAATGCATTTTTTGGAAAATACAATGTTGTAATTTTTTTAATAGAACATTATAAGGGTTAGGGAGATTGATGTAGAGGTGGTCCTCGGGTTACGAACGAGTTCCGTTCCGTAGCCTGTGCTGTAAGTCGAGTTTCAGTGTAAATTGGAGCTTCTACCGTAATTTCCGGACTATAGAGCACACTGGTACACCAAAAGATGTTCCAGAGAGATTATTTTTTAACTTTTTATCAAATAAATGCTTTTTTCCAAACAGTGTGTACAACATAACTTGTTAAACAGTAGCCTACCAGAAAAATCGCTTTTCTTGGCCGCCTGGTAACTAAAATCACTAAAGTCGTCCTCTTCAAATGTCAGAACCGAACTTTTTTTCGTTGTCATTCCCAGCGCCAGCGTCACCCCCATACCGAGGCAAATCAGCCCTCAAGCCCATGCTGTGATATGCAAATGATATGCAGTTGTTTAAAATAAATTACCCTGTTGTCTTATATTCTTTATTTTATGACCTATGCTATGGTTTGATATACACTACTTTTTAAAAATTATCCAAGTTTTTTGCACAAAGTATCTGTATCAGATTGGCATCGCCGATACCAGCCTGAATTTTACTCAGTATCAAATTGGAAAAGAAATCAGTGGTATTGCACATCACTAATGATGAGGGAACAAGCACGAGTGACTGCAAAATGACTGTATCACTATGAGCCCCAGGGTACAAAACGTGAGAAAAAAGCGACCTAAAGGATACCTATGTTAACTCCTAAGTCACTGTACACAGAACACATGTAAAATCCAGTCATGAAAAGAGAACGTTTTACTTTTATCTCTGCCTTCTTAAAATATTGTCCCAGCCTACTCTGGAAAGATAACCTTTTCTCCTCCTAGATCTCCTTGTAACAGCGCACAGAATCCATGACCCCACTAACATTCATTAGCATTCAATAATCTTTATCCTTAATGATGGTCGCGATCAAAAGAGCGGCCAAAATTGGCTGTCTCTCCTCTCGCTGTGCTTTTTTATGATGTTCAGTTTCACTTCCATGGCGATGGCTTTCCTTTTCTTTGGCGCACTGCTTTGGTAACATAATTAAGTGAAGTAAAACATTAATAAGTGACTTTTTTTTCCTCAGTGTGGCTGAGCAAGCACACATTGTATTAGTTAATTTATGGTAGAGCTTTTGTCACCACGAAAGTCATAAACCGAGGACCACCTAGAGATAATTATTGTTAATGACCTTACATTCTCTTTAACAGCCTTTATTTAAATGTGTTTATTTCCATTATGAGTCTTGGATCTCATTTGTTTTTTCTGTTGTATATAGTCTGCTCAGGATGACAAAGCCACCATACAGTGTGAGACCTCACCCCCCACCACTCCACGGTCCATGCGCCTCAACAAGGAAGCAGGGCATGCTGCCAGCCATGAGGACATAAGAGACATCAGAGGGTAGGCCTTCCTGAAGATTATTTCATACCAGCATTTTAATTTCTGGAGCTATAAATGATTTGGAATTATACTTCTGAATGTTTGGCGTTTTTTATTTTATTCTCATGGCTGCCTTATTCCTTCGTTCACAGATTGATTGGCTTGCAAGATGGCCAGGGTAGTAACCCCAGCAGCAGTAACAGCAGCCAGGACTCTCTCAACAAAGCAGCCAAGAAGAAGAGCATTAAGTCTTCCATTGGACGTCTGTTTGGGAAGAAGGAGAAGGGCCGGCCTAGCATTCCTGGAAAAGACTCTCCTAGTCAAGGTGAGCTGGTCCAAATGTGGGAATAGTTCCAAAATTGATTCTTTGGTTATCTTTTTTTTTTTTACATTCCTCTGCAAACTGCATTCTTGCACAAATGTGCAGGCCTTTATGTAGAGAGTTTTATGCTGAAATCTGGAATCCTCTGAACTGATTTTTTATTACCATTGCTCAATCTTTAGTTGCAGATTCAGGATGCATTTAGATGAGAACATTCCCACCGGTTTAGTAGTCCCTGTCAGGACGTATAAAATCAAACAACAAAACATAAAATAAAATTAACCCCAAAATGCTGTACAAAACACACAAATGAATACTGAATCAGCATCAGTGGGAGCTGTGACTGACGAGTGTAGTGAGTTTTGAAGTGTTTTTCATGATGCTGAAGATGAAGAAACCAGACATTTTAAATGTACCAAATGTGTTTTATTGTAAAGACAATAAGTTGTACAGCTAGCTACAGTATGAATAGTATGTGAATATAGATTATTTATTATATATGATATTATATGTACTATATGATACTTACTTTGTGTATATTATACACACACACACACACACACACACACGCAACACACAAACGCAAGTAAGCATTGAACATGTCATTTTTGTTCTCAGCTGGCACTCCTGAGGCAGAGAGCTCACCTAAAGATGGCTTAGGCATGGGTACCCTGGGAGGCCCTGCGGAAAAGAACCGAAAACTGCAGAAGAAGTAGGTGTACCCCAAAAATGTCCTGTCTGTTGCTCTTCTGATAGGCTATATCATATTAATCATGAAGTACAGTGTTGGTTTTAAAATTGCCATCACTTTTATGGGCTTTCACTCATGCTTCATTACATGATGGCGCTAATACACACTGCCTGCCCGTCTCACGCTCACTCCCATCATCAGCTCCTTGATTTACACACCCAATCTCACCCACCACCATTTTAAGTCTTTTTTTCAAGTTATCAATTCACTTTTTACTTGTTTTGCCAATCTTCCTCTTTTTTATCATCCTCTTCTCATTCCCTATGTAGTCCAAAGACAGGGTAAGTCGTTGGTTCATAATTGCTTTTGCTTTTTCTTCCCACTCGGGGTTGTCATTGACCTCACCAACTTTGAGGAACTCAAATACCTGTCCTTCTGAATGTCTTTTTTTCCATATTGCTCTTAACTAATGTGAATGTGTCTGCTAATTTTAACTGCTCTGCAGCATGAAGTTCTGCACAAACGTACAATTGTTATGAAAAAGTCTACTAAATATGTTTTATTCAGAAACAGTTTCCTAAGTGACCAAGCCACCTTTAAAACATTCACTGCGCCATCTGGTGGCTAAGTACATCCTTAACATCGATTGCAAGGGGTTTCTTCGCCCAGCCTTCTCAAAAACCTTCTGGGATTCTCCTTTACTGGCATTGTTCCTTTGTAATACACTGTGCATGGATTGAATGAACATATTTCTGAAGTGACTGGAAAGGTTTCCCTGTCCTAAATACTTTCCTCAATGCATGTTTTGTGCCCCTCTGTTTACGACAAATGCTTTTTTGTTTAAAATCTAAAAACTTAGTACTGAGAACACAGTCCGTAACTGTCATTTAACTGTCAGAGAGTTGTGCTATGTCCACATGAATACAGATATTTAAAATTATTTTTTTGTGAGAGATTTTTCATACAGTAATTACTCGCCACTTTGAATTTCACGGCTGTTTTTTAAAAATATATATTATGCTGTTTCGTGGTTGAATGCAGCTTATTATTAATTTTTTTAAAAGACTACTTTAGTAAATTTTACATTTCTTGTGATTGAAAGAAGCATAAAAATAGCTAAATGAAGTAAAATACAAATATAAGGCTTTCAGAAGACTCATTCAACAATGTGTGATATGTAGTATTCTACACTACTCACTAGGTGTCTGTAATGGTACTGTAATGTTCGGTGCGACACACCAAATGTGATAGCTGGAAAAACAGGCTTTTATTGCAGGTTTGGATGATCTCACAACAGGCACAATAATCCCTAACACGGGCTACTTTTGTTTCCGTAACCTACGGCAAGCTAAAACTCAAATCTCAACCCTGATGTCCCTTCCTTCTGCCCTTCACTCAGCTCCCCTAGCACCGCAGCACATTTACAGCAACACACTGTAAATGTGTTGCTGTAATAAGACTATTTTGTCTTATAAAAGACAAAATAAGACTATTTTTGTCTTATTTTTATTTATTGTATCTACTATGTTGCGTAATGGGAGTGTAAAGGTGACTATACGATTTAGGGCTGCAACTAACGGTTATTTTAATAACTGATTAATTGGTCGATTATTTTTTCGATTAATCGGTGAATCAGATTTTAAAAAACATTTTTAATTTCCGCCTCTTTATTCAGAAATAGAAGATTTTAACTGACAGAGGAAATAAGTGCACAAACATCAGGTTGCTGCTTGAATATTCTGTTAAAATAATGTTAAATCAAAATTTTAAATGTTTGTCAAATAGTTTCGGTAATACAATGAATGTACACAAAAATATAATCACAATCATTTTCTTAGTCGATTCAGTTAATGGAGTAATCTGTTAAGCCAAATTAATATAAAGCAAACACTTTCAGTTAGTGGTTGGGTCCGCAACAAAGCAGAAAAGAGGCAAAAATGCCCATCACTGGTTTACAAAGTCAAAGCTGATATGTTTGAGTCTTGTTTTGGCTAAAACACAAAGCTAATAGGTCTGCTTTTAATGGATGACTAAGGACATTTTAAAAAAATAATCACATTTGAGAGGCTGAAATCAGAGGATATTTACATATTTAAATTTTAAAAAAATTGAATCGATTACCAAAATAGTTGTCAATTAATTGGGTAATCGATTAACCATCAATTAATTGTTGCAGCTCTAATAGGGTTGTTATTTCATGTCTAGAGCTCTCCTAATAATGCTAAAAAAATTATTTAGAAGGTCATACACTCTACAAACAGATATCTTATTTTTATGTGAATATTATTGGACAGCCCTACTGTTTGTCCCTAAAAACTGAGCTTTTAGAAAACTCCGGTCATAGTCGCAATTTTCTAGAACTGTGCGTCAGGCGGGTAAAACTGAGCTTGTGTCATAAGAAATGCGGCACATTATCTCATGTGTTTAAACCTTATTTAACGACAAAATGAAGTTATTGACTTCTGAATGTTTGTGCAGTGGTAGATGTGTGATGTTTAAAAAAAAAAAAAAACAGTGCGCTGATTTTAAAGCTAATGTACTCGTCATTGTTGATCTAATATATCACAATATTGATGAACAGATGCGTCACCAAGTCAACTGTGGTTGTTTTTTTTTTTCAGGCTTTTGATTGGCCAACATGCATATGACAGCAAGTGAGTTTGTTTTAAACTCCACTCCTTTTTTCTCTTTTTTTTTTTTTTTTTTTTTTAAATACACTGGAGTGGTGTAAATGTTCAAGTTTTTGAAAATATCCGTGTTAGTGTGGACATGGCCTTAACAAAAGACGCATCTTTTTAAACCTGCATCAAGACTTTGACAGGACGTTTTGACACACTTCTATTATTCATATTATTATTCATTCTATTATTCATAGAGCTGTTGAATTTATTCTCGTTTTCCCCTGAGTTGCTTGAATTTCTCTGCTCGTCTGTTTTTCTCCTGTTTTTTTAGGAGTGTATATTGAGTGTGTATGTGGGGATGGAGTGGTGTGTTTCTGTTGGGGTTGGGTAACAAAGTTCCTAACACGCATTGTTTGACATAACTATCTGTGTGTCAGGCATGAACTGTTAGATGAGGCGCGCAGGCAGGGCCTGCCCTTTGCCCAATGGGATGGACCAACTGTTGTCGTTTGGCTTGAGGTACAGCATTGAAACCATTCAAACAATCAACTTTTGTATATGACTTTGTTGTTGTGAATTTGGTGGCCTTTCTCTCGTGTCCCTTGGCTAGCTGTGGGTGGGCATGCCAGCTTGGTATGTCGCTGCCTGCCGTGCTAATGTGAAGAGTGGAGCCATTATGTCAGCTCTCTCTGACACTGAAATCCAGAGGGAGATTGGCATCAGCAACCCGTTACATCGTTTGAAGCTTCGTCTTGCCATCCAGGAAATTATGTCCCTCACCAGTCCCTCTGCCCCTCCCACATCTAGAACGGTATGTGTCATAATGCGTATGACATCACACAATGAAGTCTAAATCAGGGGTGTCCATAGTGGGAGTCTGAGGGCCATTTGCAGCCCACGGCTGTTTTTTTATTGGCCCGTGGCACATTCTAAAAAATTTCAACAAAACTAAAAACAAATCAACAGTAATTTTACAAGAATAAAGTCAAAATATTAAGAGAAAAAAAGTTGTAATCTAACGAGAAAAGAAGTTCAAGATTCAAGAGTTTTATTGTCATTTGCATAGTAAAACAGGCAGTTATACTATGCAATGAAATTTTTATTCTGTTCATTCTCCCAAGAAAAGAAAGAAAACACAAAAAGAATAAGAACATAAGAAACATATGTACCAATAAATTAAGCAACAACAACAACAACAGAAGAGACATTAATACAGATAAATAATACAAATAAATAAATAAAGTGCTATGAGTGTGTGCTTGTGTTGCGTGCGGTGTGTGTGAGTGCTTCGTTGAGAAGCCTGATGGCCTGTGGGTAAAAGCTGTTCTCCAGCCTTGTGGTCCTGGACTTCAAACTCCTGTAGCGTCTGCCTGATGGTAGGAGTGTGAATAATGAGTGTTGTGGATGTGTGCTGTCCTTGATGAGGTTGTGTGTTCTGCGTAGGACTTTCACAATTTCACAAGAATAAAGTAATACTATGAAGACAACTAGTGTCATTTTAGTAGCATAAAGTTGAAATATAAATATTAAATTGGGTTGGGAAAATGTTATAATATTCCGAGAGTAAAGTCAAAATACTATGGGAATAAAGTCATATAAAGTCACTTCGCAAAGCTGAAAGGCATTTTTTATTCAAATATATATAACTTCTTTGCATGTCTATATGGGTTTACAATATCAAACTGGCCATTGCATCCTTTCATTTTTCCGTATACGACCCTCATTGGAAAAAGTTTGGACACCCCTGGTCTACATAATGTCTTTTTACCACTGTCTACAATGTCTGTCATCTTACTGAGCATGGTACTCTCACAGATTAACATTTAAAACATTTTTTTGTTGTAACAACCAATGCTTCCTTCTCTTTTCTGTCTTGCATCCCTTCTCTGCACACTTCACTCACTTGTGATTGGGGGGCGGGTGTCAAATGATCAGACCACAGGAAACGTTTGGGTCACACATGAAGAAATGGAAAGTTTGGCAGCAACGCCTCCCACGGTTAGTCTTTCCTGATTGGCTGCACACTGGTGTGTTTCTCACATCTATAGCCACCGTTTGGCTCCTTCCAAGTCCGCCCAAAGACTGCCACATAGCAATGCATTTATCGGGCTTCAATGTGATAAACTCCTCTACACTAACAAAAAAACCTCACATTGTTGCTGGTGTTTTTGAGTAACTTGGAACGAGACCTTATTCAGCAGTGTTTCTCTGGAATATATTTGTGGTGGGAGTTGAGACGATGGTGTGTGTGTGTGTTTGTGCGCGTGCGTGCGTGCGTGCGCGTGCGTCCGTGTGTGCGTGCGTGTGTGTGTGTGTGCGCGCGTGCGTGCGTGTGTGTGTGTGTGTGTGTGTGCGTGCGTGAGTGTGTGTGTGTTTGTGTGCGTCCGTGTGTGTGTGTGTGCGTGCGTGTGTGTGTTTGTATGCGTGTGTGTGTGTGTATGTGTGTGTGTGGTGTCTGCAACCGCAATGAAGTGTCATTATTAATTTATACATTTTAACATTTGACATCCAGCTGTTCTAACCCAGCACTCCAATCTCACTAACCCAGCCTTTTTTTTCGTCACCATGCTCACTAACCATGCTAACACCAGGAGGATGACGAAAGTAGCTGGGCCCAGGTTTGAATACATATTCCTCCTGTTTGTTTGCTTAGCCCCTATAGTCTGCTCTGCTCTTCATGCTCTAAAGTCAGTTCTCAAATCAAAATATCGATACTTTCGATACTTCATTTATTTGAGGTAATGTTTGTATGAAACATTTGTCTGTTGAAAGAATGACCGATCATAAACACAGCCATGTGTGAATTGTGAATCAAGTTTTCATTATTATAGTAGTTCATAATAATTGATCCTGTATTTTAATGGTTGTATCATTTAATGTTTAATTTTCACATTTTTTATGATTCCATTGTGTTTTTTCTGTTGTATATTAGCTTGGCTATATTGTAAATCACCCCGCTACCTTAATATACTTCATGGTTTAAAATAAATAAGTAAATTATTAATGTATTGAAAATATGTTGATTTGAATAATTTATTTAATAATAAATTCATTAATTGATGTCTTGTATTTTCTATGCTATGGTATGAAATATACTACTTTAGAAAATTTATATAAATTTGCCAGACACTTGAGGTGAGTTTGCACAAAGTATTGGTATCAGATCGGCATCACCAATACTAGCCAGAATTTTACTTAGTATTCACTCGGAAACTAAATCAGTGGTATCACACATCCCTCCTTTACGCATTCCTTCAATTTTTCTGTTTGTGGCCCACGCTGGAAAAAGCAAGCCCTGAATTACTTAAAAACAAGACAAACAAGTCTCCGCCTACAGAAATAACAGAGTGACTGGGCTTCGATATTTTATTTTAAATTATATATGAGTCATATGTTGAAATAAGTACTGTAGTCCTAATGTATGCTCAAGAGACACAGTCCAATATGGTTATTGGTGATTGGCACAGATACAAAATACAGGTGGTCCTCTGGTTACTAGACTGTGATGTAAGTGGAGTTTTAGTGTAAGATGATACTGAAAATGAACTCCTCAGTCACTCCCACTGGACACAGAACACATGAAGAACATATAAAATACAGTCATAAAAAGTTGAAATGAAAGAGTAATAAAAAGAGAAGGACTCCTTACTTTTATCCATGTGGTTGTCCTACCTTCTTAAAGGCAACCTCCTCTTCTCCTCCCATATCTCCTTGTAAGAGCGCACAGAATCCGTAACCCCTCTTGCATTCAGTAATCTTTTTTCCTTAATGATGGTCACGATCTAAAGAGCAGAACAATATTGGTGGGTGTGTCTCCATTCTCTGAGGTTTTTATGGTGTTTGTTTTCACTTCCATGGTGGTTGCTTTCCTTTTCTTTGGCGCACTGCCGCTTGGGAAACAAAGTGCAAAAAGTTAACTAAAGCAATGTTACCATTCCTTGGTGTGGCACTGTATTCTTGCCGCATGTGCTGTAACTAGTTCTCGAGCGAGTCTTGTGTTTACTAACCAAAATTTAGTTTTTAATTTATGAGAGCGAGTTCTGAACCATGGAACATTGTGACACAAACCGTCGTAAACCGAGGACCACATGTATTTATTTTGCTATATTATGCTTACTTTCTGTCGTATTTACTATATTAAAAATGTCATAAACCACACATGATCAAGATCTCTGAGACGGAGTACTTTTCTATTTGCATCAAAAAGCTAGCTTTCCAGCCTGATGCTAATGTGTACTTTGAAAAGCATAGAAGGATAATTGTGCAAACCTGAAAGCAAAATATGTATAAAAAGTAAATTTTCAATTTAACAATAGCATCATGAAACAGATATTTTACCAAATCTTATTACTAATATTCACCAGTTATTTCATATAATGCTAGAGGTCTCACTATTTACAGTCATGGGAAAAAATGATTAGACCGGCCTTGTTTCTTGGGTTTCTTGTTTATTTTAATTCCTTGTACAACTAAAGATACATTTGTTTGGACAAATATAATGATGACAACACAAATAGCTCATAAGCGTAACAATTTTGGCAGTACAATGCCATAGCTATTGATGCAAGAACTTACCATAAGTGATTTTTGTTAGCGCTTTTTTTTGTTATCATTATATTTGGCTAAACAAATGTACCTTTAGTTGTAGCAGGCTTTAAAATGTACAAGAACCTCAAACAAGGATGGTTCCATCATTTTTTCGATGACCGTAAAGTATGTGATGACAATATCCTGTAAACTAGTAATTATTAGTTTATTTAATTGAATGCATGTTAATTGTATTTTCCCACTACATTTTTAAACCTACAGTATATCCTAAACACTTATTTGTTTTTTGTTTGTTTCTTTTAAGACATTGGCATATGGAGACATGAATCATGAATGGATTGGTAATGAATGGCTACCCAGTTTGGGTTTACCACAGTATCGCTCATATTTCATGGAGTCCCTGGTGGACGCCCGCATGCTCGATCACCTGACAAAGAAAGACCTCCGGGGACAGCTGAAAATGGTAGACAGCTTCCACAGGTAATACTACCCTCACCTGAAAGCAATAATGTATCATTTTCCTGGATTGTACAGTCGTTCTTCGTTTATCGACGTTAATTAGCGTGATAAGTGAATTTCAGCAAAGTAGGGTTCCTTATTTATAAATGGAATATAATAAAAGCAAATAAGAGTTGTTTTTTGTAAAGTTGCTCACAGATTACACTGACACACATACCCCTAGCCTACGCTTAGTTTTATTTGATACACTTATTCCTCGCTTGTATTGTAATACTTACAGGCATGGCCAAAAACAATGGCATCTTATGGAATCTTTGGCATGCCAATATTTTTGGCTGTACGTACGTACGTACTTGTAAATTATAGTAACAAATACAGTTTTTACACACAACCACTAACCTGTGAAAATACTGCAGCTTGATGATGATGCTACGTTAGATACACGGCCTCTTTAAATGCATGACTTCACTGTCTTCTGAATGCTGTATATTTGTATTCTACTTCATTATACTTAAAAATACATAATTTAGCCCAAAAACATGTACAGTTTCCTGAAATATGCATATTTGTGACTAATAACAGACCGTAGTCACCTGCAAAACAGTAAGGGACCATGATATCATTTTTAAAATGAATATATTTGGAAAAGTGTGAAAGAGTAAAGCCACAAAAGTGGAAGCGCGATGTGGCGAGGGACGACTGTAGAATGTGTTATAAAACTGCCTTTAAATCATCATTTTTTTAGATGATTGGCCTTGAAATAACTGATGGCGAACTGTCTGTCTGCTTAATAGGAACAGTTTTCAGTGTGGAGTGATGTGTTTAAGGAGACTCAACTATGACCGGAAGGAGCTGGAGAGAAGAAGGGAGGAGTCTCAGCTGGAGTTTAATGGTAACAAAAGTATTTGTAGTTTGACTATTTGTACCCTGAATGATGTAATATCATGTAATATGAAATGTAATAGTAAATGCCCTGTGCTTGTTTTCTAGATGTGCTGGTGTGGAGTAATGAGCGTGTGATCAATTGGGTCCAGGCTATTGGCTTGAAAGAATACAGCGCCAACCTGTATGAAAGTGGCGTCCATGGCGCACTGCTTTCCCTGGATGAAACCTTTGATCACAACTCCCTGGCACTACTGCTGCAGATTCCTACACAGAACACTCAGGTACACGCAACACACTCGTCAGCCATGCCCTCCAAACCAACAATGAATAGCACAATACATTACAAAAACACTTTACCACAATTTGTGTGACACATTTGATGGAAACTGAAAATAAAGTCCTTTTTCAGGAACTGCTTCACAGTGTAGTTTTGTGGAAATTGTTTACGCAGTTTTTTGTGTAATCCTGCTATCTAATCAACAATACAACTGGGCATACATACAACTTTAGTTATTTGCTGTTGTCAAGCGCATGCAATACCTATGGGGGCAAAACACACAGCAACGTGCACACACTCCAAGCACAGAAATGAAAATCACACAAGCACCATAAATCACATGCAAATTAAGAATACCGGTACTGCAATCACATTAATGCAGAATCAAAAGCAGAAGAAATATGCTAGAAATGCCAAAACGCATGCATGACAGAAATGCAACTTCACGGAACGAAACGGAAGTTAGCCAGGCCACCAGGGGCGTCAGACCTGAGGGATGTCTCAATTCGCACACTACTGAATTTACACGTAGTATTTTGAGTGCGTGCGTGCGTTCACAGTGCGGCAAAATGCAGCACTCACCAGGATGTTGCGCTCAACACACTAAAAATGGTGAGTGCATAGTTGTGGACACTTAACCCCCTCAATAGTCACCATCTTGGCTACTTAGCAAAAGGGTTGAAATAATGGCAGCTGAGGAGCAACCCATATTGGTGGAAAGTAGTGAACAGTAGAAGATAAATTTTGCGAAATATTACAGTTGTCCCATGCCACTTTGCGCTTCGAATTTTGTGGCATCACTCATCATGGTTTTTCAAAAATATATTAACTTAAAAATCATGCTGTTTTGTGGTTGAATATGGCTTATTAGTCCAAAAATAATATATTTAAGCATATTTTACATATAATTTGCCTAAATTAAGCATTTTCAAGCATAAAAATGGATAAATGGAGTGAAATACAAATATAAGGCATTCAGAAGACGCATTCAAAGACATTGTGATGAGATGTAGTATTCTACATTGGTCACTAGGTGTCAAATGTTACTGTAAAATGGGTGAGACCAACGATCACCAGACTTGATGACCAGAACAACAGGCTTTTATTCCAGGTTTGAATGATCTCACAACAGGCACAATAATCCCAAACACTGGCTAGTGTTACGGCCTCAATTCTGAACCCCAAACATCACTTCCTGTCCAACACCGGAACAGATTTATAGCAACACACACGAGTATGAGGCTTATTTATATCTTAAATGTCTTCTTTTCTCTTATAGTGTCCCCTATATTGGGTAATAGGAGTGTAACGGGGGGGCTATGGGGTGTTATTTCATGTCTAGAGGTCTCTGATAACTGTTAAAAAAACATACTTAGAGGTTGTAAAGAGGTTTTCTGTATTCTATTTATGTAAATATATTTGGTTTCTAAAGAAGGAATCCTACTTTGCGGAAATTCACTGACCACGGTCCGGTCTGGATCCAGTTAACCACGATAAACAAGGAATTACTGTAACTTTTTTTTTTAACTACATGCACATGCACATGCACCATGGCCTGTTCTGCAAATTAGATGATTTCATGTCCCCCACCCACACTCACCACCACAAATAGCTTGCAGTCCTGTGGGAAACCCTGGCTGTCCCCTTCAATTTGTCTGCTTCTTTTTTGTGTCTCTTCAGGCCAGAGCAGCTCTTGAGCGGGAATACAACAGTCTGCTGGCCATTGGCACAGACAGGAGGATGGAAGAGGTGATGAACGCAGCACGTCACATACTGCAGATAGTGCAAGGCATGACAACTTTTTTTTCTCTCCACTGTCTTTTGGACCAGGATGATGACAAAAACTTCCGGCGTGCTCCCTCATGGAGAAAAAAATTCAGGCCCAAGGACATGAGGGGCGTGTCCTTGGGTACATCAGATACCCTGCCTGCCAACTTCAGGGTGACCAGCAGCAACGCTTCATCTCCCTCCACTCAGCCAAAGAGGAGCCCCATGGATGGTAAGTCACACTTGTGCGTGCATGTTTGTGCACGTTTTTGCTGCCACCTGAAATAAGAACGTCTTCATTTTCGTGCTTTTGAATTCTTCTTGAATGGCATTGCGCTTGATGATTCTGTGACTAACGGCATGTCCTTGCATGTGATTTTCGCCAACATGCAAATACAGGAAGTCAGTCTATTCAGAGACTGGACACTGCTACAGTCAGGACCTACTCTTGCTAACATAAACCTCACACAACGGTAAGTTGTACAACTGAAGGCTATTGTATGGTTGTTACTAGAGATGCTCCATATTGGCTTTTCACCGATATACCGATTTCGTCCAGCATTTCGTTACCGATACCGATATAGGCAGCTGCTCTTCCCTCAAACTACTCAAACTAATTTCATGTAATGAAAACATGATGTGCTACTGTGATTCCACTGGATGCATTTCACAGATAGATATATACAATACATACAATACATACTTTATTAATCTCCAAGAGAAATTCACGTTTTGAGCAGCATGAACTATGCCAAGATGGGACATCCCTAGTTTTTACTCCCCTTTAGAAGCACAACAGAGCACAGCTTTCTTGAACTGTTCAGCTCTAATAACGCATGTTTCACGTATCTTCTCTCTTCCTCTTTCTCTCTTTCTCTCTCTCCCCCTCTCTTCTTTCCTTTCTCCCCATCCATGTACATCTCCCTTCTTCTCGTCTCAGTTTATCCTCATTATTTCTATAGGTAACCGCTGGTCAGAGGATGAAGGGGAGTTCCCCATTTTCAAGACCAGGATGATGAACTAAACTCAATTTTAAGGACACTAAAAGTTTTTTTTTTTTGTTATCACAGAGAGAAAGATCTTACTCACAATCTCGGTATCCCCAGAGGAAACTGTTGATTTTTCCATTTTTCTTATATGTAGTGTATGTATACTGGTGGGACTTTGAATTGATTTTACTACATAATCTTTTTGCCTCTAGCCCTTTAATCAACCCACTTTTTAAAATTAAAATCTCCCTACCCCACCGTACCCATCTGATGTATGTAACTGAATGTTTCAGGAGTTTGTATATTTCTACCAACAGACATTTTCTAATCTTTTTTTTTTTTTATAATCTCGACTGACCAGATGTATGTTTTTTCTTTGTTGATTTGAAATATAATCAATGCTTAAGTGACTTGTGATATAATTTAATTCTATACATCGTTACTGGATTTTGAACGTGTATTTTTCTAGCTTCCTGGTGATTTGGATGTAAATACAGCGCTTAATTTAGGTAGGTGGATGTGTGAATATCAGATCAATTGCTGGAGACTAAAAACTGCTCAACACTGTGAGTGCGCCATCACCATTCAAAGAACTTCTGGCAAGCCAGGTGATGTGGACAACAGATACAGTATGTTTTCCATATATATATAATGTATATATATATGTGTGTGTGTGTGTGTGTGTGTATATATATATATATATATATATATATATATATATATATATATATATATAATGTATATGTGTGTATGTGTGATACCAAATGGAAAGTTTAGAATTGAAGAACTAAAGCCATATATCCGTAGCTGGTTTCAAATGCAAACTTCCAGGTCGTCCCCTGTTGACCTTGCATGTAAGAACTCACACCCCCAACCCTTAGTCTGTCCCTCGAACCACAAACCAAGCCACAGGAGAAAGAGGTCAAGTGCACACAACAGTTTGCTTTGATGGACCAACCTCACTTAAGCCTCAGCTGCAACTAGACAGTCCACCCAAAAACCTATTTTTAAAAAACCCTTCTTTTCTAAATACTTTATAACAAGCCTTATTGTTTCTTAACTCTTCTGTTCTTATTTATGACATGTTCATGTTGTGTGTCTCTTCTGTATTTTTCCCCTGTTATCGCTCTCACAACACAGGTTCCGCAATAAGCTCCTTTGCAAATTGGAACGGAACTGAAGCGTTTTCTTTCACCCGTACTTTCGTGGAGTCTGAAGTAGAAATGATGTCATTATGTATGTCATTATGCACAGTTGCTTTTATTATTATTCCTGCTCTTTGTCTGATCTTGTAACAATGATGTACAGTCTGAGTACTTATAAACTATTTTTATCACAGTATTATTTATTGCTTGTTTCAATAAAATACTGAAGCTTCAATTTTTTTGCAGATGAAGGCTAAAGCTATTCAGAAAGTGTATGCTTTGGTCTTGTCTTGGACTTGTTTTCCCCCATCGTGATTCTGTTATGGCGGCTCTCAAACTGCCAGGTCAGGGGTGTCCAAACTTTTTCCACCAAAGAATGCATACAGAAGAATTGGGGGTGAATGGGGGCTTCTTTGGATAGATTTTGTGCGATAAAGACACTAAAAGCAATCCAATGTAGATTAGTATATGCTAAGCTATCAGAAAAATACATTTCTATATAAAGTGAGCCCATGAAAATGTCTTTTTGATACACACCTCTATCTTCCCACTCCAAACCCTCCTGCTAGCTTGATGTCACTGTCGTAATTATTAGGTTGTAGAGTAAAACTTCGTTTATCTCAGTTAATTGGTTCCAGACCGACCGTGATCAGCGAATTTCCATGATATAGGATTCCTTTTTTTTTTTAATTAGCAGATTCCAGGCCTGCTGGTGCCATCACATAGATGAAAAGATGCTCTTAAATTGAATACAATATAAACATAAACACAACACTAAAAGCCGATTTGTACTTCATTCGCTAATATCGTTCAAAAAATTCATTAACTGCTGACTTGAAACAGTTAATGTCAGGAGTCTCTGGAAACATGGTTGGTGGGAGGGTGTTCCACAACCTGGCTGTTCTTAGGATATAGGAAGAAAGATAACACTGGGTGTTGGACTTGGGAATATTGACGACGTGGGGTGACGACTTGCAGATGATTGAGTAATGCGTGCATTTGTTGATTCATTAGGAAGGATTCAAGCTATTTCCATGGATGGTTTTGTGAAGTGCCAAAAAGTGCAAAGGGATGCAACTTTCCTCCTGTGCTCAAGTGGGAGAATCCCTGCTCTGAGTGGTTCCTCATTTTAAGGCTTTCCTCTGCTGCCTGTCTAATAACGTGCATGCTGTGGTGCCTGATCCACTCTCGCATACTCATAAGTGGTCATATGTATGCCTTGGAGATGGTGCTTCGTGCTCGGAGAGGGAGAAGGTTTTTAGTACGTCCAAGGATGTATAATCTATTACCAGTTTTCTTAACTTCTTTGATACAAGAAATCCATGTTAGTGTGTTTTTAATGATGACCCCAAGGAGAGTAATGCTTTTCAGAAGCTCATTTCTCAATGGCATCCAAGTCTTGCTGCAGATTTTCTACAGATACGTCTCTGAACTGTGAGTTTTTAATGGTAACATGAAGAGTTGAATCATGTGTAAACAGGTTTTGAAGCTATGTCATCATTAGGAAGAGTAACGGACCAAATCCTCTCCCTTGGGGCACACCGACATTACTTATAAATTGAATATTTTTGTAGTTAAGAGCATAGAAAACCTATTCTAAATACGGGTTTTAACATTATTAGAGCCCTCAAGCCTTGAACTCACACCCATATAATCACCTTTACACTGCTGTTACCCAGTACAGTATAGTAGACATAAGACTTGCACTCGTTTGTGTTGCTATAAATGTGTTTCGGTGCTAGCAGACATGAGCGGGGGGTCAGAGCTGAGTTTTTGCTTGCCGTGGGTTAGGGGTTATAGTACCTATTAGATCATTCACACCAGCGATCAAGTCTGGTGCTTGTGTCTCTCACTGACAGCTAGTGACCAGTATAGAATACTACATACTGCATGTCTTTTCATCTTCTGAATGCCTTATATTTGTATTTTAGTACTTAGTTTAGTTTACTTTAGTACTTGAAAATGGCTAATTTAGGCAAAAAAAACCAACATAAAATGTGCCCACATTTTTTAAATGGGCCATATGTAACGGATGCCAGCCTGTGAGGCTGTGCAAGTGTACGTTGGTAAACCTCACTCCCTCTGCCTTGAGAACTGCGCTGAGCACACAGTCGACAGTCCAGGCTTTTGTCCGTGTGGTCAGTGATCTCGTCTCCCAATGCGCAGGTGGTTTGTTCGAGCCCCGGTGCGGGCAGTGCGAAACAGGGTGGGTCACACATATTCAACCACAAAACCGCATGTTTTATTTATTGTTTTTGAAAAATGAATTAATGAACCTGCGAAATGGTGAGGGATTACTGTATTCAACTCCAGAACCTTCCCCTCCTCTCTTCAATTGCCATCGATCACTCCCACACAATCCAGGTTTAAACCCAGATGCCTAACACTTATTAAACACATTTAAAGTATAAAATGTATAGCTGCTGAACCCTAATGAATGATAACGTACGATGAACAGATAGAATCGGAGTCACTATTGTGCGTTCAAGCACCGCTGAACAAAGTGGAAAAATGTCAGCTCTTGAAAGATCTGTCAGTGAAGCATAAAGACATAGCCATCTAAAAAAATGGCTTTCTAACAGTGGTACGTGGATGCTGCATATTTAACTGTGTTATCACAAATTGAAAAATTATTACTGACTAGGGTAAATGCAGTGTTTTTTCTGTGGGAAAACTGCCTATTTTTGTCCAAAAAAAATAAAAAATATATATTTTACCAAAAATTTGCTAATTTGGATCGGAGCTGTGAATGCTTAATCTGTGCGGTGATACGCTGTATCTTATGAATTACAGTTTCATAACGTTATAGCCTTCTTAAAGAGTCACACAGAGTCTGACGCTGTTCTAAAGTTTTAAGGCCAACCTTAACGCCAATAGGAGTGCTAAATTCCAACAGAGCATGCAGTTCCACTCACACACCTGTCTCCTCCTCGCTCTCGAGTCCCACAAACACTTCTTCCACCACCAACAACGTTCACAGTGAGGTGCGTTCAGGAACACCAACATGTTGTTACAATATGCTGAGGGTCAATCAGAAAAACGAGCGCTGTCTATTCGCTGATCGGCATTCGCGTTTGTCAGCTTTAAATTGTAAATAATGAGTTTATTTCTTGATAAATAGAAAGTGGCTTGATGGCGATTCTGTGGGGGGAAAAGTGATGCAGCTACAAACCCAGCAGAGGTCGCTGTCACAAGTCAATTAACGCCAACATTTCCAGTCGAGGTGGACGATCCTATTGATCCGATACCACAGGACCAGTATCGCCGATACTTTTTACTTTGATATTTTGCAAGATCATTTAATTATTCTGTGATGGTTGCCATGAATTTGTTCATTATAATTAAAGTAAAACACAGGGAAAATATTTTTGACAAATAAAATATAAATACAATAATAACAATATCAACAAAATCATATATTTATTCTTTTTTATTACATACTGTTTGAGCAAAATAAAGTGAACAAAAGCAAAAACTACTATTGTCTCACATTCAAATCCTTTGGCTTTTTGCCCCAAAGTGTCCAAATAAAGTGACCAAAAACTTATTCCGAGACTTGAATACAACATGTACATATACCATATATTTGAAAGATTCAAATCACAAATGAATACATTCAAATTAATTCCTATTTAATAATAATAATTTGTTCTCAATTTCAAATTTTCCAGATTTTATTTATTCCCTTTCCTTAACACTGATAAAATGGGTCATTATTTTAACTTCTATTTGCTTCTTGATGTGTTTTTAACATCCTCTTTTCATACAGGAAGTTAAAAAATGTAAATGACGAATGTGTCAACAAGTATTAAGTGATGGTGAGAATGAATGATCGGTAATAGACATGGGGAAAGGGTAAGGTTAAATATAAGCTGTGCTTCTTCCTATTCCTTTTCAGACATGCTGAACTGTGCAACTGTAACCATGTGATGTTCCTTAATGTAGCTTGTTACACATGTCTGAAACAAGTGAACATACCATACCATACCAACATAGAAGAGAAGTGGAAAATACAGTATTGATCTCCCCGCACTGGTATCGATCCGATGACGATACTACCCTGGTTTTGCATGTGAAGATGCTTTGAAAAGACGTGATGTTGTGTTAACGGCATGTTTTGAAGGAACAGTGGAATCTACTGTACTCACATATGAGGTCACCTGTCCTGCAGCTAAACCAGCAGTGTGTGGGGAGGGAAATTTGGAATGGTCAAACAAATGGCCCCATGTATGGCGTGATGGGGGGCCCCTGGGCTTTTGTTAAGTTTGAAATTTTTCTTTTTCTTTTATTTAAATATGTCAGGTATAAAAATCTACAGCATAACTCAGGAGAAGGAAAGAAAGGTGAAAGTAGGCAGCCCGATGCTTACTATGTTTTGGAAGCTTATTGGGTGCTTAGAATTTGGTGCTACGCTCCTGGCTGAAGCGCAGTAGGATTTTGCATCTCCACAAGTGAAAGGAAAAGTATTGCAATGGCACAAAGTGCAGATCTTAATCTGATTAAAACACTCTGAAGGGAGCTGCTCATGCTTTCAGCCGCAGCGAACAGAAACTAGAGTACTATATGCTCACTTCCCTCAATTCTGGTTCCCCATTTACAAATTGATCCCATAAATTTACCATATCCACTTCTTAGTCGGCCCTCTTTGACTTGTCTGTTTAACTCCTGTTGTTGCAAAAAAAACAAAAACAAATGTTTCTCTCTTCACCCCAGACGTACATTTTCACAACTTGCAAACTTTAGATTGCACATTTCTAATGGCCCTGTTTTCACGTCATGTCCCGGTCATCCTGTCTTTTTTTTTTTTTTTTTACAGTGACGAAAATGTCCTGGTTTCCATTGATTTTCATTGGGCCATGAAATTGAGCAGCATTAGGGAACGCTGCTGTGAGTCTCGTAAAATTGTGCGTCTCGTTCACAACGGCAGTTCAAATTCACAATTTGTTTTTTTTTTTTTTTTTTTTTTACAAATATCTGTGGTTTTCGTTTTATTGTTTAAATCTATGTTGTTATTATAATATATTATAAATATATGTTGTTTTTTCTTGTTTAAATATATTGTATATAATGTTAGGGAATAAGTTCACAGGAGGACTTTGGGGACAAAAAAACGAAAGATTTGAATGTGAGCCAATAGTAGTTTTTGCTGTATTTGACAACAACACAATTAATATACTGTAATATAATATTTAAAAAATATATTTTTTGTAAAACCCTAAAAATATTTATTTTGTTGACTTTATTTTGCTCAAGCATTTGTATGTAATAAAAGGGAATATATATTGTTGGCATTGTCGTATATTGTTGTAATTATATATACAGGATAGATTTTTTTTTACATACACTCCTGATCAAAATTTTAAGGTCAGTTGTTTTAAACACAGCTTCCGGTCCACTTGGCAATACTCGGGGCATGATCGGCGTAACACATCCTGTAGCAGGTAAATTCAGGCCTTCTAAATAAAGGACGCACGACAGGAAAATAAGGTGATGTGGGGGTGGGAGGGATCAGGGGGTGCTGGTAGAATTTTTTTCTGAAAAATCTGAATTTCATCAATTTCATTTAATTTAAATGTTGACAGGTTGGTATGACACCTGAGCTTTGACTGCTTTTATTTTGACACTTCCGCTACGCTAGGTAGCATTATCATTGATTTGCGTATCAGCTAATATAAGATAAATGTTGGAACATTGGAATTCCGCGTTAGAAACTGATATCAATCCTTGTATTCGTGTGTCTATTTTCGGACTGACGGCTGAAAAGACCAAACGGTAATGTTAAATTAAATATATACAATAATATATATAAAAAATTTAAGTGATACATCTTTTAATATACAGTGTTTTTGTAACGGAGTATGGAATATACACTTTCTCTGACAACATTTGGATGTATTTAACATGCAGTAATTAGAAGGTATCTTAATTTCTACGTATTTGACAAGCCACGCCCATTTTATGACGCCATTGGGTCTGCTGGATACTGGGAGAACAGGAAGAAGATCCCAATAGCCTTCATCTCCACATCAGACTTGGGTGTGAACACATTTTCTATTCACCAGGACAGATTTCACTGACTGGACTCTGGACGGAGCTCTGTTTGTCGTGGACGGTGAGCGTCGAACTCTTCGTTTGATTGAAAAAAAAGGTTCAATTAGGCGGACTTTGCCTCGACTCAGTCATTCCATTCCAGGAGGCATGTTAGCTTAGCGAGCTAGCGGAGTGGAAAACTGGAACAGGAAATACCGCAGACAGACAAACAGGCGCACACAATTCCGTAGCTGTCAGCTCATTAAAAACCCGCACTAACGCTGCGAGTCCACATGTGTGGACATAATTGCAAGCTATTCCAGTGTTTGCTGGTATTAATTGCCGATTACACAACATATTTATTAACTGGGAAAATGATTGTTCTTTGGAACAGCCCAACCTCTCGCTTCCAAAATGTATTGACTTTCCCCAAGTCATTCTTAATTGGGTCAGAAAGATGACAAATGTTGAGTGTTTGTGTGTGATTTGCAGATGGGTGTGGTTGTGGTGTAGAGGTAGCTTTGTGATGAAGTAACACAAACTTGTTTCCTGGATTTTCGTCCTGTTTAGGTGAGAAGAAGTTCATGTCTCAGAGCTTGCGTCGACACTCTTCGATTTTGTGCAGATCCGACATTTATTTTCACTTCATTTGACAGTGTAATAGAACACAAGTTCAAGCACATTGTACTATATTATATACAGTGGTGTGAAAAAGCGTTTGCCCCCTTCCTGATTTTTATTTTTTTTGCATGTTTGTCACACTTAAAGGTTTCAGATCGTCAAACAAATTTAAATTGGTCAGTGACAACACAGCTGAACACCAAATGCAGTTTTTAAATGAGTCTTTTTATTATTAAGGAAGCAAAAAATTCCAAACCTATGTGGCCCTGTGTGAAAAAGTGATTGTCCCCTGAACCTAATAACTGGTTGGGCCACCTTTAGCAGCAACAACTGCAGTCAAGCGTTTTCGAAGACTTGCGTCTCTTACAGTGCTGTGGAGGAATTTTGGCCCACTCATCTTTGCAGAATTGTTGTAATTCAGCCACATTGGAGGGTTTTCCAGCATGAACCACCTTTTAAGGTCATGCCACAGCATCTCAATAGGATTCAGGTCAGGACTTTGACTAGGCCACTCCAAAGTCTTCATTTTGTTTTTCCTTCAGCCATTTAGAGGGGGACTTGCTGGTGTGTTTTAGATCATTTTCCTTTTGCAGAACCCAAGTTGGTTTCAGCTTGAGGTCTCAAACAGATGGCTGGACATTCTCCTTCAGGATCTTTTGGTAGACGGCAGAATTCATGGTTGCATTTATCACAGAAAGTCTTCCGTTTTTCCAATAAAGGAAAAACGGCCCAGACCATCACACTACCACCACCATATTTTACTGTTAGTATGCCGTTCTTTTTCTGAAATGTGGTGTTACTTTAATGCCAGATCTAATGGGACACACAACTTCCAGAAAGTTCAACTTTTATCTCATCAGACCACAGGGTATTTTCCCAAAGGTCTTCGGGATCATCAAGATGTTTTATGGCAAAATTGAGACGAGCCTTAATGTTCTTTTTCTTCAGCAGTGGCTTTCGGCTTGGAACCTTGCCATGCAGGCTGATTTTGCCCAGTGTCTTTCTTATGGTGGAGTCATGAACACTGTGAAGGAGCAGCGGCTCTACTCTTAGCCCTCCCAAATGACCATTTAACTTACGTTTATGCCAGGATTAGATTTTTAGCCAAACCTCATTATGTAATACTATGTTATTTTTTGTTTGTCTCATATTTTCAGGTTTCAGTACACTCACTCAAATCACATTAAATCATACAGTAAGATATATAGAATTTAATGGATTTCTGTGTACTGATTGTCAATAAAATGAAAAAAAGTCTACACATTTCTTACATGTTCTGATGAACACAATTAATATACTTTTTCACGCAATGTTCTGCACAGCTGATGCAAAATCTGAACCTACCCAGAAGTGTGCTTTTCTTCTGCTTCTGTCTTTCTTACTGTACATAATGAAGGCTTGTCCTTCTTCCAGTGTGTTTGGCAAAGGCTCAGTAAAGATGTGGAAGGCAGCAGCAGGACAGTCCATCAAGGTGGATGTAGATGATGGAGGGGACGACTGGGAGACTGACCCCGACTTTGAGGTACATGGAACGTCATCTTTGCTCACGTCTGTTTTTCTCGCCGAAAGCAGTGATTGTCCTTGTCACAGTTTGCCTGGCTCCCAATGATCTTTTTTTCCCCTCCCTTGGATTTCTAGAATGATGTATCCGAGAAGGAGCAACGCTGGGGTGCTAAGACAGTGGCTGGTTCAGGACACCAGGAGCACATAAAGTAAGACATTTCCTGGGCTTTTTTAGAATGCAAGGGCCAGTCCTAAATGTGTCTCTGACTTTGCTTTCTTGGAATAGTATCCACCACCTGCGCAATACGGTGTCAACAGAGCATACAAGCTTGAAGCAGAAGGAATTGGACAACATGCCCAAGGCCTCACATGGATATGGAGGGAAATTTGGTGTGCAGCAGGACCGCATGGACAAGGTACAGGAAACATCGCATTCATGGAACCCCGTCTTTGTCAAACAACTCAACTCTTTATCAAGTTCTCTTGGACTTTAGCCAGCTTGCACCTGAAAAGGCCGAGAAGATGATAGAGGAAGCTTTATCAACTCACCAGTGGAGGAGGAATAGCATGAAAATATTAGTCAGACTAACGACAGTTCAACGCTAAATGCTAAATCTAGCTGTATCTTAGAAGCAGCAGTAGAGTGGTCTCTCCGGTCTTCTCTCCTAGCAGTGAGCAGTGTCTTTTGTTGTCTACAGAATTTTGTAATGACTCTCTGCACAACCACCTAGCTTAACTCTTTCACTGCCAAAGACTTCTTTTCAAAAAGTAAAGTTGACTGCCGAAGACGTCTATTGACGTCTTTTGCTTTTTTTGGTGGGAGATACATACCAGCATGACCAATGATACTGTTTGGCTTTTGTAACAAACCATGTGAGTCAGGTCACTGATCTAATAAAAGCCTATCCAATAAAAGATAAAATTGGAAAAAATGGGCGTGCAAAATACTTTTAGGGTAGGACGAATCATTTGATAATATGGATGTAGATCAATTTTTGGTTTGATTTAGAATATGCACATTACCGCACCTACCATATTTGTGTGTGGCCCACAGTTCCGAAAGTTATACCGCAGCCGGATCGGCCCGATCTCGTGGCGGAAGCCGATATTATCCGATCTTCAAAATACAGTGGATCGGCTGCCGATCCCGATCCTGAAGATTGGATCGGGACATCCCCAATTTCCTCTTTCTGCTTTTTAATATTATGAAGAACTAAAGCTTACCATCCAGCTCAAGATAATAATTTTTTTAGTCTTAGTTTTTTGCTTTTGAGGTCTCATTAAGTCAGTTATTTCACTGACATGAGGTAAATGAGCTGTGTGTGTGTGTGTGTGTGTGTGTGTGTGTGTGTGTGAGAGTTTCACGCTCAGTGATCTTGTCCAGCAAGCAGTGGCGTCCTTTCCTTTGTCTCGAATGTGTCCAACCACTGCATCATCAATGTGATGAGTGAGCAATGTTTATATCACTCTGTGTGTGTGTGTGTGTGTGTGTGTGTGTGTGTGTGTGTGTGTGTGTGTGTGTGTGTGTGTGTGTGTGTGTGTGTGTGTGTGTGTGTGTGTGTGTGTGTGGAGCGTTCCAACGAGTCAGATGTCACCACTTTTAACTGCTGGCATTGCTCTTTTTTTTATTTTCCCCCTCCCTTCTTTTTTTCACATTTTTACCATCACTGCAGTCAAACATGGTCATACATTTTCCTGGATGACTCTGTCTTTTGAGCTTTGAGCTCTGACCTATCTGTGTGTTTTGACAGTCTGCTGTAGGCCATGACTACCAGAGCATGTTATCTAAGCACTGCTCCCAGACCGATAACTCCAAAGGCTTCGGAGGGAAGTTTGGTGTTCAAGCTGACCGTGTTGACCAGGTATTTCTTGTTTCTTCGTGAATTCCAACATGAGTTATGTGGAAGAATCACAGTCACAGTAAAATAATACAAAACATTTAATACAAAACATTTAATAAACTTGTTGAAATATTCTAGATCTTTATTGACTCCATAGTGTAGATAGTAGATCTCCACTATTGGTGGGGGATGCCTTTTCATACCACCCGCCTCAGACCGCCCGCCAATGACTAAAAACAGCACATACAATTTCACAAGGTAAAAAGTCACAAATATTTTGACCCTCTTAACACAAACTAACAAAAAGGCATCAAACCAATCGGCTCTCTCACTCACGTGCAACAAAAATAACATGTGGAACACACAATGCAACTTCCCCACCGAGACAAAGCAGTTGTCGAAATAAATGCTTACACTAAGCCCTCGCCACTTCATGCTTAGAATTTCGCGGCTTCACTCTATCACGGTTTTAAAAGAATATATTAATTCATAAATGATGTCTGTTTCGTGGTTGAAAACAGCCTATTAATCATAAAATATACACATTGAAATACATTTTACATATTTTATGCCTAAATTAAGCATTTTCAAGCATAAACCTGGCTAAATTAATTAAAATACAATATAAGGCATTCAGAAGACACATTTAAAGACATTGTGATGATATGTAGAATTCTACACTGGTCACTAGACGTCAGTAGTGTTACTGTAATATTTGGTGAGACACACAGGCTTTTATATGTTGTTTTATTTCCAGAAGGCTCTAATAATGTTAAAAACTGTGGTAAACAGGTTTTCTATGCTCTAAATTTGAAAATACCTAATTTATAAATAAAGAATCCTTTGCAGAAATTCATTTATCACGGTCAGGTCTGAAAGCAATTCATCGCGACAAACGAAGGATTACATATGCAAAATACTTAATTATGAACATGACCTAATTACTAAAGTTATGTACCACACTTGTTTTTTTCTAAATAAAAATATCTAGGAAAAAAAACTGATCAAGCATTGTCATTACTTGGTATAAAAGTTGAAGTGTTTTGTCTAATTACGGTCTTCACTTTTCTGCTCTCATCGTAGTCTGCGGTTGGCTTTGAGTATGCTGGGAAAACAGAGAAGCATGCTTCACAGAAAGGTGATGTTGAAACTTGCTTGCTGTTTGAGTCTGAGCCACAGATTACAGTTTGAAATTTGCAGTCTTATCTGGGTGTGTTCCTGTCTGCCTGCCTTATTTGGTTATCATATTTGCTTGAACTTTTCTGCGTTCCCCCACTGTATTTAGACGGTACCAGCCGTTTACAGCGAACTGTTTTTACAATTCTGCAATTAGCAGATGCCAGCCTTACCATCGTTTTCTGCTTGTTCTCTATGCTACTGTCAGTTGTCGTTTTGCATATTTTTAGGACATGAAGCGTTAAAGCACAGTGTACGTGTTATTTGGCATTTATACTGTATATTGTCTGTTTTGTTTTGACATGCAGACAGAAGTTGGATTCGATATAGACTCCATACTGTATAACAAAACAAGAACAATTTATATTATTATTATAATTTATATACACTCAACATAACTTTACACAATTCCTTTTATTTTTGCTGTAGACTGAAAATGTTTGGGTTTGACCTCAAAGTATGAATATGAGACAACAGATCAATATTTCAGCCGTTATTTCCAGGTATTTACATCTGGATCTGATACACAACTTAGAAGGTAGCATTAATTGTTATGGAATACCTGATTTTTAGGTTACTGGAGCAGACAAACAGTGCATAAAAACATTTTGATACACGGCTCAACCCCTAAGCTAAACTAAATGCATAGAAGCACCATCCAAGTTGCTGCGCTAAATATGCCTCACACACTTACTGAACACATTTTAAGCTTTAAAATGTATTGGTACTCACCACTAATGGATGGTAATTATCAATGAATTGGAGACATCGTCTAGCCTTTAGCCTGGTTGTCAGGCTAGCGCGACAGCCATGCTTCCTTTGTTGTGGGGCCACCTCAATCCCCCTCTCAAGCGGCGAGTGACGGTATGCGGCTCTGCAGGTGCCACCATCTTGCACCATCGTTACAGGTACATATACAATGTACTGTATGTACAATGCAGTCAATTTTAAACTTTATTATTAATTAATTATTACAAACTTAGGGTGAATGATACATGTTTTCTCTGAAAAAGTACACAGAAAAAAGACACACGCTACACAGTTTTAGCAATGTTGGCATTTCGGGTGGCTGATAAGGTTTGATGTGCTGAAGGTCAATGTTTTTTTTTCCTCTCCTTGTGGAATACAGAGCATTCCTCTGACGAAGTGAAGACGTCCCACACGATCGACTCCATGGTTTGTTTACAGTGAGCTCAGGGGAAGTTTACAACAGGCTGTATGGTATTGACAAACAGCAAACAGCATAGCATGGGCAATCTGGCCTCATTGGAGCATAAAAAAAAAAAAAATTGAACTATTTTTTAATGTTATCTGATTTATTGGTTTGATGTCGTCATTCCTCATATCGATCGGCCCGATAATTATCTCAGGTGATCTAATAGTTATTTATTCATGTCAAACACAAATGTTTTCAGTCTACAGCAAAAATAGTGGAACTTTTTGTATACTTTTGGAGGTAAATGTATCTTAACACAACCAGAACTGCAAACAGTCGCTATTGAAAAGTGGTCATCTATTGAAAGGGTTCTACATTTTGTAAATAAATATAAATTACAGTGGGTGTTTGAATACATTTGAGTGAAAATGTAGCCTATACTGTAGAGTCATGGGAAAAAATGGCCACCCTTCTTTCCCCTGTTTCTTATTCATTTTAATGATTTAATGACTTACCCCCCACTTGGTCCCGTGAGTCCAACTCTGGTCTGATTTCTGTGACGAGGAACGTAGTTCCACTTAGTTGCTGGGGCCACTTAAATAACGAGTTTGGCTTCTCAAAACAATATTCGTTCAAAAAAGTAATACATTTGCATCACAAAAATGCATCCCTGAAAAAATCAGACCTCACAAATCGCTCGCCGTTGTATTTGTCTCCTACCATACACTGTACACTGCTGCCTGTCCATTCGTGTGTATGTGATAAAGACGCTCGCATCTTCAAATAAAATCAAATCAAATTTTATTTGTATAGCACCTTACAACACCCCAACGGTGCCCAAGGTGCTTCATAAGAATAAAAACAGGTTACAACAAATAAGAACAAGGTAAGATCGACTAAGATATAATGAGAACAACTAAAACAGAAAAAATATACACGCATGCGTCGTCTTCCGCGACGGAGCGCCGCGGTCATCTTAACATGTGAGCGTCTTCATCACATACACAAGAATGGACAGGCGACAGTGCATAGGGATAAGGCGGGAGACAAATATAACTCTGAGGGATTTGTGAGGTCTGATTTTTTTACTCTTTTGAACACATATTGTTTTGAGAAGCCAAACTCTTTACTAAAATGGACGCAGCCACTGAGCAGAACTACGTTCCTCGTCACGGAAACCCGAGCAGAACTGGACTCGCGGGATGGGGGGGGTGGTATTAGTCAATGTTGATGTACTACACTGCTGATGGGGATGTCATACAACTTCATGTCAAAAAATCCGAACTATCCCTTTAAATGATTTTGGTTACTATCAAGAAAACCATGCAAATGGCAAGTTATCAGCTCTTAAATTAAACTCTTAGGAGTTGAATTTTCTTCTATGCTACTTCACCCTTTGGGCTGACTCTTGCTCCCATGTTTTGCTCTGTAGACTACAACACTGGCTTTGGGGGGAAATATGGTGTTCAGGCTGACCGCGTAGACCAAAGTGCGGTGGGCTTCGATTACCAAGGCAAAACCGAGAAACACGAGTCCCAGAAAGGTTTGTCGATTGATTATTGGTATTTCCTGCTTTGTATTCACTTTAACCACTGAAGACATGGAGAAATAACATTCCATACACACACAAACAAGACTCAAGAGAGCTCCATACATGATATGTTTTTTTCCTGTTGGTTTTTCTTTGATTACCTATTCAAATTGAGACTTTCTTAAGCATTTGATGCTAGCAAAAAGCCAGAGCATATTGATTCTTTGCAGCATTTGCATCAACATTACTATGGATTTGGAAATAAAATCATCCAAAAGATGAGAGAGAACAAAATTTTGAGCATGCACAATTTTATCGCATGCGCACATAGTGTATAACCAGGTGTGACTTACCTTAGGAAGAAAACACAGTACGTGAACTTCTCATATACAGTGCATTCAAACCCATCTACTCTGTCAAAATGTGTTTTCTGATTTGAAATCGTCTTCCTGTCTTACCTTTTCATTGTTCTTCCTAATATTACCCTCTTTGTTGTGGTCATCATCAGATTATGCCAAAGGTTTTGGGGGGAAGTTTGGCGTGGAGACAGACAAAGTCGACAAGAGTGCTGTGGGCTTCGAGTACCAGGGCAAAACCGAGAGGCATGAGTCTCAGAAAGGTCGGTATCATTGCTCAGATCTTAAAAAGATGACATTTGATACTTAAGGAACATTGCATTCATGCATTCAATACATTCATAGTCCTATGACAGAACAGCATGGTTTAGTTTATGAGCCTGTAAACTAAACCATACCTGCATACAGTAGCTGTTCATCTGTCATAGGACAGCCAGTAGAGCTGTCCTGTCTGGTCTTTTAGCATGAACTGAGCGATGCAATGCCCTATGCCTCTTGGTAATTGTAAAACACTGTGACACAAAATGCATAGACCCAGACTTGGAGGCAACAATCAGTGTATAATCACATACAAGTGTGTGATAAAAATGTGCATTTGAACAAGCAACAGGGCACACTGGAACGCTGATCACTACTGGCTGATTAGATGTGATCTAGAATTTATATTTACAGTTTTGTGCACTGGTAACCCCATTGCTAATGTGTCGTTTTGTGCGTCTCCGAATGAAATGCAATGTGGTCTGTCCAGACCTGCCTGGACTTTTAAAAAAGGCAGCGCAGCACAGTGCAGCAGCTCTACCTGTCGCTGCTTGTCTGACATACTTTTAAGTGCCTGCCTGCTTGGCCAGCTGTAGTTTGCAGATAACAACGTTGTTCAAATAATAAATGCAAAACATTTCTGTGGGCAGCCATATATTGTGTATTTTAAAACTTGTATTTCGGCCTGGGAAAAATATCCCATTTAGTGCTTTACGGGTGTTTCAGTGGACAAAAAACACAAGTAAAGCTGTTAAGCATCAGAGATACATTGAGGGTATAGTAGAATTCTTGAAGATATATTCAAACAGAGGATCATATACTTATTTTCTTATTTATTTTGCCGTGCTGATTTTACATTTGGAGAAATCTATTTCTGCAGGCTTATTCCCAAAGCCTCCACTTGATTATACTTACTTGTCTTTTGTAAGTTAGCCCTTGAAGCAGCTAGCTTGTCCTGTTTGACACAATGGCACATGTGCCGATGAGGGAAAGAGAAGGCATGCACTCCAAAGGCGATTTAATGAGTCAGTCATGTGTTTGGTGTGTTTCTGCAGACTATGTCAAAGGCTTTGGAGGCAAATTCGGCGTGCAGACGGACAGGCAGGATAAATCTGCCCTGGGATGGGACCACCAGGAGAAACTGCAGCTACATGAATCCCAGAAAGGTACTACATTTGTCTGAGTTGAGTTACAGTATATCGACTGTTACATTTAAACAAGTTATATAACAAGATTTCCTTATGTCGGCAACTCATCTTTGTTGAGAAACTCATCAAGTCCTGGTCAGCCGTGGTGTCCGCTTAAGTCAACATCGACACACTGTACATGGTCAACCCCTCCTTTTTTGAGATCCAATGGGCTCATTCCTATGAAAAATTGATCAGTTTATATTATCGGACCATATCGGCATTGGTTTCTCTGCCGATAAGGTTAACCGCACATGAGTAACAAGCTCAGTATGTCTGCTGTGTGGATTTCCAACTTTGGCTATCAGATTGTAAATATTCAATTTGCAATGACTGTAAAGTGTAAGCATTTTGCTCTTTGCATGTAATGCGGCCTAAATAGCAGGGGTGCCCTGATACAACTTTTTCACTTCCGATACTATACAGTATGAACTTTTTATGAATTACTTTACTATGAATTTCTCACAGGGCTATTTTCAACCAGTGTATAAATATCAAACCATTGAATTTGAACATAAATGTTTTGAAGTTTCTTTAAACAGGAGTGCACGTTTACAAATTATTTTTATTTTTGAAAAGCTCATGGAAAACAATTACACATATCCCATTGTTAATGTGTTGGAGAGTATCTTATGATGCAGAATAGACAAAGGTTAGAGTTCCTACTAACCTGCGTGCAGAATATCCAACAAGTACGTCTGGTCAACTTCCTGGCTAAAGCTAGCTTAAACGTCAAGTCGTTTATCTGTGGAAAAAGTACACAGACTTACGTTAGCTGGATATTTGAGTTGGCCACCGTATTCACAGTATTAAGTATAATTTGTTTGTTGCTTCAATGTTTGCATAAGGTTGATGCAATTAATTGTTTTACTTACCTGACTGGTTGGAAGAAGTCTGGTGTAGTGCGTCAAAAACAGTACACTTTGTGCACCGTGAATCCGGAGGTGTTTAATCATGTTATTGGTGCACCCTCCTTTGCATGATATGATGGCATTGCAAATACCGACCATTTTTGTTACAGAATTTCAATTAAACTTTCAAGTGCCGTCGCACACTGTCCATGGTTGAAGTGGATGAACATGACTTCTTCTTTGTTGGTGTTATGCGGCCATTTTTTCTGGTCGGCGGTCTGGTCGATCACCAAAAGTAGGCATCGGAATTTTAAAAAATGAATGATTCCGGGAGAATCAAATTTTTAATCCCGGTTTCCATCGATGCTTGATGCCCAATCTTAGATACGATATTGCAGCCTTGAAATAGTCCGATACCGATATTGATCCGAAATCAGCATGAATCTTATACACTTTTATGACTTATTTTGTATTGTGGAATGAAAAATGACCCATTTTCTCCTTTTATGGGGTATGGTTTTATCAACTTTTTAGTGGCAGCTAGACATAATGTAGCAAGGTTTGAGGTGCTCAATGAAGCAATGAAGCGTTTAAACTCAACATTACTCACCACTGACAGGGGCTGGCTTTTTTCTGTTGTAGCTAATTGGGGTTGGGCAGCGTTTGAATTTTAACAATTCCGATTCCAATTGCTCGTTTTAATCCCGGTTGCTAACTTCACGATTCGGATGCTTTTAAGAGGCAGAGTCATAAAAGTTTGCATGGTTTAAATGCCCTTATTTAAACCATGCAGCCGAACTTTTTGGATGAAATATCTTAACTTCTCCATGAATTGTTTGATATGAACTGTTTATCAACATTACTAGGATTTTATTACAGGGCTATTTTCAACAGGGATATAAACGGTTCAACTTGTATATAAATGTTTCTTTTTACAGGAGTACACTTTCTCAAAAGATGTTTACTTTTTAAAAGTAATATACTTTGCTGCCTGATTGTTGGTGTATGCTACTTTTTATATGACACCCTTATTTTGTTAACACAATGAAACAGGATATCGCCCAAAGCGCTCTTATTTTGATGGCTGAGTGTTTTGTGTGAGTTGAGAAGGTCCCTTGACTGTTGCTAATAGAGATGTACTGTGCAAATAAATAAAGTAGCCGTAGCTCCTGTCCCTTATTTACACCGAACTTCCACATCAGTCCGTGTAGCGCAGCAAAGACGAGCTACTCTGTTATTTCTACACCATGAATGTGTGAATATTAATCATGTTGCTTGTGCCTCCTACTTTGCATGATATCTTTGTGTTGCAAATGTTGCACTGAGCCAACTGCTCTTTTTTATGAAGTCAAGCCAAACTTTGTAGCTGCATCTTCTTCACTGGTGCTCGCCGGCTTCGTCTTTATTCGTGTTCACTACTCTTTCTTCCAGTCGGCAAAGTGGGCATTGAAACTAGGAAACGATCCCGAGAGAATCGTAATGTTAAACCCGGCTCCCATCGATGCTTGAGAGTCGATGCCCAACCCTGTAGTTAATGACTCCTGTGGGAGTTTCCCTGTGATGGTGCTTCAAATGCATGATGAGTTGTAGTAAACTTGCCTGGCTCTTGTGCATAACAAGTTTTGCACTCAGCTGCAGCTTCTTTTTCGGACTTTAACAAAAAATACTGCCACACGGACGACATCACTCCTACTAACATGCTACTTTCATAGCATGTTAGCACATGCTGTTGTGATCATGTAGGTTCTATTTGGCTGCTGCTGGATAAACGTGCTGGGATGGAGTCTGGAATCGACTGCTCGTATTGGAGTGCCAATATTGGAGATTTTAAATTCAGGCTGTAATTCGATAATTGCTTATTTGCTGATATCGGCCCGATAGCCGATATCAACTTCAGATCGGGACATCCCCACTAAATAGTAGTGCTGATTACTAATGAGAAACAGGTACCGCTGCACACACTTTCCAGCGACCCCAAAGCAGCTGCACATTGCGCTAAACGGGAAACAGAAACCCAAAATAAGAGCACAAAACAGGATATTGCGTCAAAACTAAGGAAAACCAAAACTAAAGTCCTGCTTGTCTTAGGGGGATAGTAAGGTGTCGTCCTTCAATAATTACATCTAATATCACACCTCATGCAGTCACACGCAGCATTTTGGCACTTTTTTGATAAGTTGTATTGCATATTGAAGTATTTGCACAAACACTGTTTATTTGTGAAATGCATCCATTAGTGTCATAATAAAAAAAAAAAAGCATAATGTGTTCACTACACAGCATTACCGGTAGTTTGAGGGAAGACCTGCTGCCTGTATCGGTATCAGTATGAAGTGTGCGCAGCCGTTCAAACCTCACACCAACATGTCCTATATGCAACAGTTATGTATTATGCCGACATTTTATGTTATATGATCACATATTTTTTAGGGCTGTCAAATGATTAATAATTTCAATAAAATTAACACGTTTGTAAATTAATTAATCATGATTAATCACCATTTACAACCATGTGTGAAATATGCCCATATTTACTGTATTTTATGAACAGAAAGCTCAATGACATTAACTGTATTAAATGTATTAGCTGTATTTACAGCTCCAAATGAACTGAAAATTCATGTTAAGCTTAAATATACTGCACTTGTCTGAAAATCGCTAACGCTCGTCTTTTTAATAGTAGCAGAACATTTGAATTAATGAGGAAGTGTCGTTCTGATGACGAACAGACTAAAGACATGTTTGAGAATTGGAGATACATATACAGTGGTGTGAAAAAGAGTTTGCCCCCTTCCTGATTTCTTATTTTTTTGCATGTTTGTCACACTTTTCAAATCAAACAAATTTAAATATTAGTCAATGACAACACAACTGAACACAAAATGGCGCAATGAGCTAGGCAGTAAGGTTCCGACCTGGGACCAAAAAAAACTGCCCCGCCCACTGGGTCGTTGCTCAGCCTCCCCCCTTCCCCCCACACCCCACCCTTGGGTAAGGGCAGGAAGGAGGGGGGTGGGTTTAAAACTTCTTTAGGGTTGTCAGGTGGGTACCCTCCTTCATTGGTGTTTCAATGATAGGCCTGCTGAAAGGCCCATGATACCTCCAGAGAGCTCATCGGCAACACCTGGCGTCCCAGGTGTGTGCCCCCCTCTATTTTGAGCCCAGCAAGTGTCCTTGCGCTTGATCCATAGCCACTGGCTGCTACTTTCGGCCGCTTCAGAGTCTGATCTTATTGTCTGTCGCAGAGCCTGTCCATGAATGCCAAGGTCTCTCATAAGCTCTGATGGTAGAGGAACCACAAAACCTCTGCATCCTACTTCAGCTGGATAGACCTTGGCCTTCCATCCTTGTTGTTGTGCATCTGCTGCCAGACCTGTGTTGTACAGTTTCTTTCGTTTGTAGAACCCAAATTGATTTCAGCTTGAGGTCACGAACAAATGGCCGGACATTCTCCTTCAGGATTTTTTGGTAGACATCAGAATTCATGGTTTCATTTATCACAGCAAGTCTTTCACGTCATGAACCAGCAAAACAGCCCCAGACCATCACACTACCACCACCATATTTTACTACTGCTGATATGTTCTTTTTCTGAAATGCGGCGCTACTTTTGTGTGATGATTTTTGCATTGTTTGTAAGATGACACCATGAGTCAGACTGTTATATTAAGTAATGACAACTTGCAATTTCCAATGGGTTGACAAGCACGTTGTGAGTTCACTTACAGCTTGTGATTGGCTCCTGCCAAAGAAAGAGCTGCCGTTTCCTTACTGACTCACGAGCGGCGCAATATTTAAAGATTACTTTTCATTCGTTCTGAAGTAAAGGAGATGTCAAGTGAGTCGAACATAGCCATAAATTAGCCGCACCACTGTATAAGCCACCGGGTTCAAAGTTTAAGAAAAAAGTAGCAGCTTATATACCGGAAGTTACAGTAATTTAGACTTATGAGCGGCAAACCCTGTGTGGTTGAGTGAGGACCTATTGTACCTCCTCTGCCGTCATAACAGAGAGGTGTGGCTTGACATGATGTGCATGCGTTAAATATGCTAAAAATGTTAACGTAATTAATGACAATTTTTTTAACATTTGTTAAAATTTGTGACAGCTCTACTATGTATTCATTACTACTGGCTTAGTGTGAATGAGAGCGTTTTTTGTGACTCTGTGGGGATTCACTGTACCACATTTGCACTCTTTCTACCTACTGATCTCATCTCTGTGGGGGAAAATGGATTTTAGCTGAATTATTATTACTTGGAAGAACATGCAGGGTATGAAACAAGATGAAATTGATATTTTTCGTGGGAAACCTGTTGGAGGAAGACATGTTTATTTACAGACACTAATTGCTGCCAGTAACACATCATCTTATATTGGTGCTCCATTTGTAACTACTGAGTGTGAGTCTCTATCAGTCCTGTGAGAAGTGCTGTTGTGTATCTGTCTTGTATAGTGTTTGTATATTTGTGTGTGTTATGTTGCAGACTATAAGCGTGGGTTTGGAGGGCAGTATGGGGTAGAGGTGGAGAAGCAGGACCAGTGTGCCCTGGGCTATGAGCACAAGGAGAGCCTGGCCAAGCATGAGTCCCAGAAAGGCATAATCCTTTCCTGAACACATTGAATCCTGCTTCCCGTTTCACAACCCCCTAACTGCTCCTTGCCTTCCTCAGGCAAAATACATCTCCTCAGCTTCATACCCATTCTTAGTTATTGATCTCCCCTGCCTCCTTTTCATTGGAATGACCATGCATTATTATATGAAGTACTTGCTCACTTTTTAGATAAACCTTACCTCTGCTGGGCTGCACTCACTTTTCTGTTACACTCCATCAAGTATCTAGCACAGATGCACACAGCATTGTTTATAGAGGCTTACCAATGCCAGAAATTACACAATGTCAAGAATAATTAATCCACTGTACCATCAAACTAGTTGTCTCTGACAGCAGGTGCTCCCCTTTAAACTGTGGTGGCGATATGGGAGGCAGACTGCCGCCGTTTTTTCGTGCTGCTGCTGCATCGCTGTGGCATTTAAAAAACTCTATATATTTCAATTTACGGTCGGTAATGTCAACATTAGAGTTGTTTTGACAGGCTTGAACAACAAATGCATTAAGTAATTTTAAATGCCTTTCTCTCTGCCTTTTCTTTCACTCCTTATCTGTCAAGTGCCAACAGGGCAGACAGGGGGTTCCGGTGCATGTTTTTCAAAATAAAGTGTAGTGAAACGTTTTGTATGATATTTGATAGATATTTTATTTCAAATTAATTGTGGTCAATATGTAAATAATAATAATAATCTACCTCCCCACTATATACATAGAGAATATATATATATATATATATATATATATATATATATATGTATGTGTGTGTGTGTGTGTGTATATGTATATATTATTATTAGTAGTAGCAGTATTATTACATATACCAAGCGCGGCCCAGGGGCCATTTGTGGGCCATGGCTGGTTTGCTAATGGCCCGCAGCACATTGTACAAATTAAATCAAATAAAAGAAAAAAATGGGAAAATAGAGCAAAAGGAATTATGTAATAAGAAAAGGCAGGAATGTTGATATTAACTAATAACACAAAGCTTTGTCTTTATATATGTATGACATTTTTTAGCCTATAAATACAATTTAAAAAAAACATAAAATATAAATATCATAGTGCCTCCTCCGCAAGTTGGAGTAGGGGGCTGGTGGGAAGAGACACTCAAAACATTCTTCAAAGTTGGCAGGTCTGAGTTGAGTGAATTTGTAGGTTAATTAGTATCCCACCTTATTGTTATGGTGCACACTGGTCTCATGCTGGTCTGATGGTACTTTTGCCTACTGAGAAATCCTAGTCTGAACCCTACTTACTAGTACTGTAGTGCCATCTGTAGGTGGAGATCTGATGTGTTTGGTCTTCTTTTGTCAATCTACTGTAGGGTCTTGGTAACAGAAGGCCATCATCCATTGCTTTAAAATAGCCATGTACATAATACAAGGACACAAGCATTGTTTGCAGATAGACCTGACAGAAAGTCATTGGAATGATGTAACAGTTTAGAAAAAAAAAAGTTTTAGCCAAGCACTGCCATAATGCTTCTTGTTCCTTTTTCTTTTGTTCATGGGGGGATTTTTGCACGATAGTTGCAAATATGCATGATACATGATAGTGTATGGCCACAGTGCAGCAGTTTGTACTGTATAGCCCTCCTACTGTGACAAAGTCTAATTTTCAGTTCAGACAATGAAGCACATTGGCTGCTTGACCCCCTACCAAGCGCCTGGCTTATAAGATTGTCCTTCTGCTCTGCATTATTCTGTTCCTCCTTTCGACAGGTTTGCATGAGCCCATGTTTTTCTTTTGTGAACTCATTCAACCACAGTCTGCTTCATCTGAACTCTGAAGGTCCCCTACAAAGCCCTCTTGATAATTGTCTAATTTAGTAGAATACTGTATGTTGGCTCAATTCATTCTTTCAAGTGCCAAATGTAATGACACGTATTTATTTGGAGAAAGAAGTTTGGATACTGACTGTGGTTGATCTAATAGGGTTCAAGTAAAATGCTCCCGTCTCATCTCTTCTCTTCTTCCCTACTCCCGCTAGATTACTCCAAGGGCTTTGGAGGGAAGTTTGGTGTCCAGAATGATCGGATGGATAAGGTACTTTTATGTTTGCATCTTTGTTGCAGCCATGTTTGTGTAGATTACGGTCACATGTCTCTTTCTGCTTTACAGAGTGCAGGAACGTTTGAGGATGTTGAGAAGCCCAAACCATCTTACCAGAAAACTAGACCTGTGGAGGCTGGTAAGCATCTGCACTATCTATTCCGTCACATTCTCAAAGCCACAGATTTTCCACTGCACACGACCATCTTGGCTCAGCTGGATGAAATTGCACTGCATTGAATGCATCAGTTGGTAGCAAACAAAAGTTATATTTCGATTATGACAAATGGCTGTTGGTCCCAGGAGGTAGACGTTTTTTATTTATAATTTACGGGCTCCATGATACCTACAGCAACAAAATGGGGCCTGTGGAGTGTGACCACTGCAGCATCAGAACTAAAGCACAGCAACAGGGCAAGCTTATGTTGGAATTACGCCCCGATAACATATGTGCTCAGAAAATGAGCAACCACATTGCAAATTTAGTTTTGTGATTTTTGCCTTAAATTTTTTTTATTTTTTTGTTTATTTTAAACAAAGAAAACTTTTTTTTTTCAAGTAACTCATTTGTGAGCAATTTAACAATATATCAATAAAACAATATAAGACAATTTCAACCAAGTACAATATTCCTTTTAGTACAAGCAATTGAACAAAATATTTGTCCCTCGCCATTTCGCAGTTAAAATGTTGCTGCTTTGCTCATCACGTTTTCTCAACAATATATGAATAAATTATGCCGTTTGGTGCTTGAAGGTGGACTATTATTCGGCAAAAAATATGCGTATTGAAGCAAATTTTACGCATTTCTTGCATAAATTAAGCATTTTGAAGCATAAAAATGGCAAAATGAAATCAAATACAAATAAGGCATTCAGAAGAAGCATTCAAAGACGTTGTGATGATATGTAGTATTGTACACTGGTCACTAGGTGTCAGTAATGTTACTGTAATGATCGGTGAGACACACAAGCACCAGACTTGATTACTGGAACAACAGGCTTTTATGGCAAGTTTGAATGATCTCACAACAGGCACAATAATCCATAATAAAAATTAGGGGTGTCGGCCTGCATGTAAAATCTCCGATATTGGCACTCTGATACAAGCAGTCCATTGCAGACTCCTCACCAGCACTTCTGCCCATCATCAGCAATTCTATTCACCATGCAGAGCCCACATGATCACAACAGTGTGTGCTAGCGTGTTTAACAAGGAGTCTGACTGTGGTTTTTATTAAAGGCCGAAAAAGACATTGCAGCTTAGTGCAAGACTTGTCATGGACAGGTTTCCCCTGAAGGCACAGAACTGGAGAGGTTTAATATGACCAACATCATGGTGCATTTGAAGAAGAATTTTTGCAACACTGAAATACATGCAACACAACATAACATTTGCAAAGTGAGAGACTTCTACTGGACGGCAAAAATCTGGCTGTAGGAGAAAACAGAGACTATTGTTTGCTGCTTGAGTGATATCAATTGATCAAGCCTTTTCTAACATTCTAAACAAGTAATAAAAGTATGTATGATCAGTGCTGATATTGGATTGATATCGGTATGGGCCGATATTCAAGGCTGCAATATTAGAATCAGATCAGAAGGGCAAAAGTTGTATCGGGACACCCCCTAATAAAAATACAGACTAATCTTGTTGTAGTAACCCACCCCAAGCTAAAACTCAACTCTGATGTCACTTCCTGTCCGCCCACCACTCAGATACCCTAGGGAACACATTTATAGCACCACCACATAAAAATAACAAAACTACAACAACAAACTACAACAAAAATACATCAAATAAGGAATCCTACTTCATGAAAATTCACTTATCACGGTCGGTCTGGAACAATTAACCACCATAAATGAGGTATTACTGTAATGCAAAAAAACCCCACTACTATTGGCTCTCATGCAAATCCTTTGATGTCGTCACGCTTGTATCAATCCAATACTGATACTACCCTTGCTATCGATACTATCAATATTTGAATCGATCTGCCCCCCTAAAGTTCTAGAAGTGTGCCAATGGAGTCGGTACCATATCAGTGGAAAAGTGTCGGTAGCGTGTAAAGCGGAGTAGGTACCATGCAGTGGAAAAGAGTCGGTAGCGTTTAAAACTGAGTAGGTACCATGCAGTGGAAAAGAGTCGATAGAGTGTAAAGCTGAGCCGATGCCATGCAGTGGAAAGTGATAAACTATCTCACTTCCCCATTTCTTCTTTGGTCAGCTGGCAGCAGCACAGGAAGTATTAAGGCCCAGTTTGAGAATATTGCCAGGCAGAAGGAGGAAGAAGACCGAAAGAGAGCTGAAGAGGAGCGAGCACGTCGACAGGCCAAGGAGAAGCAGGAACAAGAGGAGGCACGTCGTAAATTAGAAGAGCGGGCCAAAGCTCCCTCCCCGGTACCAAATGCCAGCCCCAGTCCCACTCCGAGCCCAACTCCACCAGTCCAGACTTCTGGTTCTCTAACATACCAGGTAGGCTTCAAACCTTTGTTCATACAGTTTTTCTCTCATTCATTGATCCCTTCCACACCTTTTGGCAACATTAACTCCTTCCAATACAGGTGGCCCTGAGCAAGGTGCGAACACATGAATGACATAAAATACAGTAACAAAAACACTAGGTACAAGAATTAAATAAAACCAATAAAAAAAGAACAATTCCTTACCTTTATACCTGTGGATTACTGGCAGGAGGAAGTTCACAGTCTTGTGATTTCTGAGGCCGTGTGCGTTTGTGTAAAGATGGCTGCATGCAGAGAGGACAGTTAGTTTGCTGATGTTGTTTTGGCATGGTGCAGCCTTTTTTGTTTTTGCAATTAAGAGTTTGTTGATCAAACAGCTCCTTGTCATTTGTTCAACGTCCGGATTGACGTTACAATACTATCTTTATCTTTAATAATGATGACGACAGTCGAGTGTCCAATATTGGTGGGTATTTCTCCTCTCTGTGAGCTTTTTATGACGCTCATTTTCCCTTCCATGGTGATGGCTTTACTTCTACTTGGCACATTCTCACCAGAAGAGCCTGCTTTACATTTGCGAGACATAATAAAGTGCAAAACATGATCCTTCCTCAGTGTAGCTGCGTGTGAGTGTATTCTTCCACTGCATGCGCTGTAACTAGTTCTCAAGCGAGTCTCGTGTTTATGGAACAAAATTTATGTTTTTAATTTATGGGCCCGCTTTCATACGCCCGTTTAGGGAAGACCACCAGTACACATCTCAGCACTGCCGTTGTCTGTCAGTCACTGTAAAATACTCAATGCCACCAAAAACAATTCCTTAAATGCATTCATTCATTCATTCAGAACACAGATGATTCTGCCTATGACGCTGCTGAGGAGAACGGAGCGCAGCTTTATGAAGCTGAACCACAGAGTGACTACACGCAGCAGGAAGAGCTTTACCAGACCCCTGCTGAAGGTACACACACACTTTTCTAGCAGTCATTCACTTTTCTTTGAATAATCAATAGTTTCATCAGAGTGTCAGCTGTTTTGGGTGCTAAAATACCCCAACTAGTAACCATTGAACTTAAACAAATGCTAACTGTGTTGCAGAGGGGCAGTACGAGTATGTGGAGGACCTCGGGATGACAGCTGTTGCCCTGTATGACTACCAAGCAGGTGAGGCTGCTTCAGTAAAATACTGTAGTCTTAGTGCTCAGTGTATTGATTCATCAATAATCAATGAGCTGATCTACTGTTGGTATCAACAAGGTAAACATATAGTAAGCTTTGTCTTGAAGCAATGTTGGAATGGTATATATGGTATCATATGTATATATAGTGGTGTGAAAACGTGTCTGTCACCTTCCTCATTTCTTATTTTTTTGCATGTTTGTCACACTTAAATGTTTCAGATCATCAAACTAATTAAAATATTAGTCAGCAACAACACAACTGAACAAAAAATGCAGTTTTTAAATTAAACTTTTTATTATTAAGGGAAATAAATCCAAACCTACATGTCCCTGTGTGAAAAAGTGATTGCCCCCCCAGAAAGAAAGTAACTGAGATCTACAGTATCAGTGTGGAAAAGGTTATAAAGCCATTTCTTAAGCTTTGGGACTCCAGCGAACCACAGTGAGAGCCATTATCAACAAATGGCGAAAACATGGAACAGTGGTGAACCTTCCCAGGAGTGGCCGGCCAACCAAAATGACCCCAAGAGCGCAGCGACGACTCATCCAAGAGATCACAAAAGACCCCACCACAACATCCAAAGAACTGCAGGCCTCACTTGCCTCAGTTAAGGTCAGTGTTCATGACTCCACCATAAGAAAGACACTCGGCATGGCAGAGTTCCAAGACGAAAACCACTGCTGAACAAAAAGAACATTAAGGCTCGTCTCAATTTTGCATAAAACATCTTGATGATCCCCAAGACCTTTGGGAAAATACTCTGTGGTCTGACAAGACAATGGTTGAACTTTTTGGAAGGTGTGTGTCCCATTAGATCTGGCGTAAAAGTAACGCTGCATTTCATAAAACCCCCCCCGGCATACTATCAGTAAAATATGGTGGTGGTAGTGTGATGGTCTGGGGCTGTTTTGCTGCTTCAGGACCTGGAAGACTTGCTGTGATAAATGGAACCATGAATTCTGCCATCTACCACAAAATCCTGAAGGAGAATGTCCATCTGTTTGAGACCTCAAGCTGAAACCAACTTGGGTTCTGCAGCAGGACAGTGATCCAAAACACACCAGCAAGTCCACCTCTGATTGGCTGAAGAAAACAAAATGAAGACTTTGGAGTGGCCTAGTCAAAGTCCTTACCTGAATCCTATTGAGATGCTGTGGTATGACCTTCAAAAGGCGGTTCATGCTGGAAAACCCTCCATTGTGGCTGAATTGCAACAATTCTGCAAAGATGAGTGGGCCAACATTCTTCCACCGCGCTGTAAGAGACTCATTGCAAGTTATCGCAACCTCTTGATTGCAGGTGCTAAGGGTGTCCCAACCAGTTATTAGGTTTGGGGGACAGTCACTTTTTCCCACAGGGACATGTAGGTTTGGATTTTTTTTCTCCCTTAATAATAAAAAGTTTCATTTAAAAACTGCATTTTGTGTTCAGTTGTGTTGTCATTGAGTCATATTTACATTTGTTTGATGATCTGAAACATTTAAGTGTGACAAACATGCAAAAAAAGCAAGAAAGAAATCAGGAAGGGGGCAAACACCTTCCACCCCGCTGTATTTCAGTAGGTGGTAGCATATTTCAGCTATAATATTGATTTGTGTACATTGATACCCTCATGGTTTTGTGTTGAAGCACATGCATCGCTAATCTTCCTTTTTCTGTGTAGCCGGCGAAGACGAGATCTCCTTTGACCCCGATGAGGTCATCACCAACATCGAGATGATTGACGAGGGCTGGTGGCGAGGCATGTGCAGAGGGGTTTATGGTCTTTTCCCTGCTAATTACGTGGAAGTGCGCAGCCAATGATATCCCCCCCTCCCACCCTGGCAAACAAGTAGACGCTTTCCAATCCTCTCACCGTTTCATGCTTTGCTCTTTCTCTCCTTTCCATATCTTAGTGCTTCAACACTGTGCGAGACATCTCAGGTCTTCTAGTAGCTTTCTTTTGCTCCTTTTCCATCCTCCACCCCCCCAACTTGATTCCTCTGTCCTGCAGGACGACATAGAATATGTCAGAGTTTCCACCTTGCAGCCACGAGCTGCATTGTAAGACTTATTGGCTCATCTGCAGAATGAAGCATGAAAAGTGCTGATCAGGTGCTGCTACGGTTTGAGGGGAACGTTTAGTCTTACCAAAGACCACTTTGTGACAATACAGTGGATGCCCGCCCACACGTGCGCAATTCAGCTTTCATGACCCTGCAAACTTGCAGATGACCTTGTTGTTTATGGAAAAACCTGACATGTTGTGCTTGTAATCGCCATAATTAGGCCGTTTATTGGTAGAAAACTCATTTGCACTGAAAGTAGTCAAACTTGCTTAAGGAGGTGTTTTTTCTATGCAGTGAATAATAATAATAATCATAATAATAATAATAATATTCAGCCCTACCTCACTCACAGTGTCGTCAAATATAAGTAACAACACATGGAACACACAATGCAACTGTACCACAACATGCTTACACACTAATATACTTGCAAAAAATAGTATTTTATAACCCGCAGGGCATGCTAGGAATCCCACGCATGCGCGAGTGGGGGCTTATGATTTAGTATACAGCAGGGGTGTCCAAACTTTTTCCAGTGACGGCCTCATAGTGAAAAATGAAAGGAGGCAAGGCCCACTTGATATATTGGAAAGCAGCACATGTAGATATGCTAACAAGTTCTATAAAATATTTCAGCTCTCTTCTAATCTGTGTACATTTTCTTCATGTAATATCATGACTTTATTCCCATAATATTATCATTGTTTTTCCCAACCTAATTTCCCCAAAATTACAACTTTTTGTTTTTCTTTCTGACTTTTTAATTCTGATTTTCTTTCTTTAATATTTCACCTCCATGCTAATAAAATGACTATTATTTTTCCTCATAATATTCCAAGTGTAGTCTGGTCAAATGTATATTTTTCTTATTAGAATACGACTTTTTGTCTCTTAATATTTGACTTCATTCTCATAAAATGACAGCTGTTTTTTCCATTTCAACTTACTTGTCCATTTTCTTCTCATAATTCTGACTTTATTCCCATAATATTTTGACTTTATCCGCATAATTTAACTTTTTCCACAACCTAATTTTCCAAAAATGACAAATTTGTTGTTTTTTGTTTTTCTCACTATTACAACTTTTAAAAAAAATAAATTTAGTCATAAAGTTAAGACTTTTTCTCGTTAGATTACAGCGTTTTTGCCTTAATATTTAGACTTTATTCTTGTAAAGTTACAGCTGATTTGCCCATGTTTGCTGCCGCTTTTGTTTTAGTTTTTTTGTTAAATTATATTTTTAGTATGTGCCGCAAGCCCCCCCCTCCAACCCACGGGCTGCGTTTTGGACACCCCTGGTGTGAAGTCATTGTTGCGTGTTGTGCATGTGTAAGTGTGTACTTTGTGTGGTGCAGTTGCATCGTATGCTCCACATGTCCTGGTCATTTTCGGTGGCACGGTGAGTGAGGCAGATCTCCTGATAGCGTTTTTTTTTTTTTTTTTTTGGTGACATTTTTATAGCCGTCTCAATGACCCTAGTTCTTTGCCATTGGTGTGTGTGTGGTCTGAAAATGCAACGCTCGCCAAAAGCGGGGATCTGCTGTAATGTCTCAAATGAGCGTTGATAGAAGATATAACAAGGATGCTGGCTGCAACTCATCCAGTCCATCCACAAGAGACCGAGAAGCTGCTAACCCTCCTCCCTTCTTGGGCTGTCCATCGTAGTTTGCTGTGTTGCACAGGATAGAACCTGCGAAGTGGAAGCTCTTGATAGCAACCTTACGTTTGAGGTTTGAGGTTCATGCAGTAAGCGCATCTCCTTTGAATCCACCATCACATCACTTGTACAAGTTAGCTTTGTATTGTTCACAGCATCAAGGGGCCACTTGGGCAAATCATTAAGGCGACACTGCAGCTGATGCTATCGGGTTGTTATTGATCATTATCGATGCTACGCTTGGAATCATGTACAGAGAAATCACCATTTATGACGCTTTGACAGGAGATTTGAAAACATTTTTATTCCCTGTTGTTTATTTTATTTGATTTTTTTTTGGCTGTGGACATGTCTTTTTGCGGATTTTTGTTTTGAATGCTCGCTTTTGATGTGTTTCTTATCATTGACATGAGGTTCAATTGCGACCGTTCAGGAGATGATCGTCTCTCATCATCACGACCAAATGAGGCGTCCACTTCATGTCACATGAAGATGCACCTGCACTGCAGACGTGTACTAAATGTTTCTTGCAGACTGCAGGTTGCTTGTGTAGCGTACGTGTGTGTGTGTGTGTGTGTGTGTGTGTGTGCGTACATGCGCGTGTGTGAGGACTTTGAGTCTTGTCATCTTTGGGGTTTTATAATAATAAAGTGACCTTTTCAAATGCATTATTTTTTATCTGTATTTCTGTCTGCTTGAGTCACGTCACCCCTGTTGGTTTTCAATAAATAACATGAATGGTACGCTTGTCTATTTCTTATCACCCTTCTTTCCACAATAAAAGTTGCACCAGTCAAAAAATGACAAGGTAAAGTCGTACTGGACTATAAATCACATGTGTTTATTTCACAAAATAATCTGGAAAGGCAGGTTATTCCAAGGGATAGTTCAGATGTTTCGACATGACGTTGTACGTATGACATCCCCATCCACATTATAATCCAATAACAGAGACTTACCCCCCACTTGGTCTCCTAAGTCCAGTTCTGGTCAGATTTCCGTGATGAGGAACGTAGTTCCACTTAGTTGCTGGGGACAATTAAGTAAAGACTTTGGCTTCTCAAAACAATACGCGTTCAAAAGATCAAAACATTTGCATCACAAAAAAATCAGACCTCACAGAACGTTTGGCGTGATGTATTCGTCTCCCACCGTATTCCTGCGCACTGTCGCCTGCCACAGCAGAAGATGCGAGTGTCTTCGTCACATTCACATGAACGCACAGACAACTTCATGTCAAACAATCTGAATGAGCCCTTTAACTACACAATAGCACTCAGAACAGGCTGAATAGGTGTCCGCTATGTTAATGTAACACACTAACACAGGGGGTACAAAGTGTGGCCCGGGGGCCATTTGTGGCACTTTTATTGGCACATTCTAAAAATATAATTCAACAAGAAAACTAAACAAAACACGAAAAAAAAGTAATGTCACGAGGATAAAGTATGGTAATGTGACTAAAAATGTAATTTTACTAGCATAAAGTTGAAATATTAAAGAAAAAAACTACTTAAAAAAAACTTGTAATATGAGAAACAAAACAAGTTGTAATTTTTGGTAAATCATGGTGGGGAAAAAGGTATGAAATTCCAATTCATAATTATGGAAAAATTTACAAGAGAAAAGTTTAAATACTGTAATTGGGAAAAACCCCCGCAGAAATGGATAAAACAACTATAATTTTACGAAAATAAAGACAAACTATTAAGAGAAATAAGTGGCAATTTTATGAGAATAAAATATAATTTTAGTAGCATTTCATCTATCACAAGCTGAGCTGCAGTAATTTCTTGAAATATATGTCACTTCTTAGCATATCTACAAGTACTGTACAGATGTTGCTTTAGTAAATATCAAAGTGGCCCTTGCATCCTTTCATATTTCATGATGTGGCCCCTGCCGGAAGTAGTTTGGACACCCCTGCACTAACTCTTCATCTCAGCCGAATAGGCTAAATGAACATAGCAAGACAGCGTGTCCAAGAAGCAAGTTCACCGAGCTCCTGATGTCATTCATATGACCGAAGCCATTCAATTCTTGCCTAGGGCGCCCCCTCGCGGCTGTCGACGGTAATGTTCACTCCTTGGTTCATATCAGTAAGATTTAACATTTAAAAACATGTTGTTATATTTAGACATATTTGACATATAAATCGCAAATGAGTTAAGTCGCTGGAACAGCCAAACTATGAAAAAAAGATGCTATGATTAAAAAACAACTATGATTATGTAGAATAAGTAAAAGTATGGAATTTGGAATGCCAACATGCAGTGCAGGTTTGTACGTGGTCTGTCACAACAGCTGAAACCTGGTTCGAGGAGCGGGGCTACACAAACGCATAAAAATACAAAAAGTAAAAACACGATCAACACTACTCCTGAGTGGACTTTTGGAAACATTGAATGAGAAGAGAGCAAAAAAGAATATAACAAAATGGACAACAACCTTTCCTGATGCGTGTTTGGTGCTTGGTTTGGCTTGATTTTAATACCCTCGAACCGAAGCCTCCCGGCCCGAACCGGAACTGCTATTACGTTTGTGTTTTTGCACCGTCGGCAATATAATGTACTGTATTACAACTAGGTAAGGCTTAGATGGAAACATTGATGTGTGTATATTCTATTCTTGGGTTGGTTCTGGTAGTAATGTACGATTAAAAACCTCCTTGTGCAAACAACAGTACTTTTAGCTCTTCATCTTCAATGTAGGAGCGAAAAATCGACGAGCAACATTACGGCGACACATCACTGCCCTCTAGTGGAAAATGTATGTAATGACGTCTAATGGCCTCAAATGGAAGCTGCATCCCGGCCGCAGTCATAATTGGAGTCGATAGCCTTGATACCAAGGCTAAAGTATTTGTATGGATACGTATGGAATGCCTCCGTGATGATATCGATGTTTTTTCAGTTCTCTTCATGATGTTTCTGTTTTGTTGTTCTTTTGGTACGTTGTTGATATCGTTAATATTTATATAATGTTTACAAACTCAGGGAATATTTTCTCGGACACAGGAGGGCTTGGGGGGGGGGGGGGGGCTAAAAGGAGGTTTTGCTTTTGTTTACTTATTTTGCACCGTTGACTTTGTTTTACTCAAGCGATTACATGCAATAAAAGGGAATAATTGTACCATTTTGTTGATATTGTTACATTGTTGTCGATTCCATCAGGAACTGATGAATACGGTGCTGCAGTGGCAGCTTCGATTAGCGGCCGTTCAATGTCATTACATACATTTTCCACTAGAGGGCAGTGATGAGTCACATAAATGTCGCTCAAGTCACTTTTGTTGAACATGTACGGTATTGTTAAATTGTCCACAAATAAACGTATAATATTGTTATGTTAATATGTTATGTTCAATGTATTTCAATTAAATAAATATATATATGTATATATATTGCTGTTGTTTTTCAATTTGACAAATATTTCAAGTAATATTTTGTAATTTTTTTTATAGCACCTTGACTTCATTTCCATAATATTTTGACTTTATTCTCCTAGTATCACAACTTTTTCCCCGACCTAATTTTCCAAAAATTGCAACTTTATTCTTTGATTTGTTACTAATATTGCAAAAATTATTGCAGAAACTATTGTGAAAAGTCCCCCCGCCCCCATAGTACGACCATTTTTTTAAATTACATTTTTTGTACATTTAATGTTACAATGTTTAAAATTAACATTATGACTATTCTAATATTTCTACTTTATTCTAGTAAAATAACTGCTCTTTATAATTTTTTCTCGTTTTTTCATTGAATTGTATTTTTAAAATGTGCAAAGGGCCGATAAAAATAATCAGGCATGGACACCCCTGGCCTACAGGGTGCATTACGGCCATGACGCCGAGCGGACTGAAGGATGCGCTTTTTTCCCATGACAGTAAAAATACAGGAAACGGTTGACACAGGAGGGTGCCAGGAAGGAAGGCCAAAATACGGGAGTTTCCCGGTGAAAGCGGGAGGGCCGACAGGTATGCTCTGAGATGAACGCTCCCTCTCCCACAAATGTTCTTCCCAGATGAACGGACACACAGATGCTCAGAAGCGTGGAAGCTGCTGAAAAACTCCATCTTAATCGTAGTCCGTCTTTGCTTCCTGTTAGCATCACGCAGGCGCTTCCAACACCGCAAAGCGCGGTGATTCCACGAGCCAAGCACTGACAAGGACGCCAAGACTAGTGCAAGATGATATTTATTTCTTACAGTGACTTTTGGTTGCCATACAAGAATTGTTGAGGATTTGAGGGCCAAGGAGGGAATGAAGAGTGCAAGACAGGAACTTTCTCTCTCTTCTTCATTTCAAGAATTAGTTGTGGTGACTCTCAAAGCACAAAATTACAGCAACATAGAAAAACATGAACACAAGTCTTTGCACAAAACATCTTAGTCTCTATGAAGACTTCAAGAATCAAATTCTAGTCATGAAAGCAAAAGAAGTCGGACAATGAGAAAAGTGGATTAGAAAAGGGTTTCGTGGACTTTTAGTGAGCCATGCTTGTCCGAAACACGGTGACCCTTCTCACTACATCTACTCAGCTCTGTTTTTTTACACTACAAAAACGACTACGTGGTGACCTGCAGACCTACAAAGCCACAAGTCATAGGCTGTGTCTCAAATCCACGACTTCCCTCGGTACCCCTCAATAAGTATACAGTGGATTCCCGCATACTCACCCATTTAAGGTCCAAAAATAAGTTTATTTATTTATTTTTCCTCCAAAAATAGGCCAGAAAACACATCTTGTTCACCCAAACTCGGTAATAATTTACTCATATGTGATAATAAAGGTAAAATGTACAGCATACGTGCTAAAAATACCACAATTGTGTCTTGATGCTTCACTGATAATGTTTTTTCCTCAAGTGTTGAGATTTCACACGTTGTTTGGTGGTCCTTGAACGCACCGCATTGTTTGCTGTTGACTGGCTACACCATGACTCCCATTCCATCAATTCATGGATCATCTTACGTTATCATTCGTTAGTGGTGAGGATACCTATACCGATACCAGGGGTGTCCAAAGTGGGGCTATTTGTGGCCCACGGCTGTTTTTTTATTGGCCCGCAGCACATTTCATAAATGTAGTTTAACAAGAAAATGAAAAACAACAGCAGAAAAAATGGAAAAATCTGCAGTCATTTTACAAGAATAAAATCAAAATGTTAACAGAAAAAAGTTGTAATTGAACAATTAAAAAAAAAAAACGAGAACAACGTAATGAGAAAATATGAAATATTTAAGAAAAAAAACTTTTGTAAAGTTGTAATATTATGAGAAACAAAAAAAAAAAAACGTCTGGAAAGTTAGGTTGGGGAAAAAGTTGTAATATTATGGGAATAAAGACAAAATATGCTGGCGACGGAGTCATAATATTACAAGGAGAAACTTTACAAGCAGAAAGTTCAAATAGTCGGATAAAAAAAAAAACAAGGGCAGAAATGGAAAAAAAACAGCTGCAATTTTAACAGAATTAAGTCAAAATATTAAGACAAAAAAGTTGTGTTGTAAGGAGAAAAATGTCGCAATTTCACAAGAATAACATCATAATATTATGAGACAAAAATATATACAAATATTTTAGTTACACAAAGTTTAAATATTAAAAAAAAATGTTTATTTTTAAAAAGTATTATTTTTAAAAAGTATTATAATAAGATAATATTATGAGAAACAAACAAAACTAAATAAAGTTGTAATTAAAAAATCATTCAATTCAAACTTGAATGAGTTAGTTATGACGATTAAGTCATAATATTACCAGTAGAAATTGTATTAAGTTTATTGAAGAGGAATGTTGAAATATTTGAAAAAAAAAGTGAAAAACCTACAGCAAAGCTAAGATAAAGGAGCAAAAGAGTGAAGCCGATACTACTAATATGCGTTTTCAGCGATATCACAAAGCTGAGATGCAGCTTTTTTCTTGAACTACATTTAGTGTTAGCATGTCTGCTTGTGTTGCTTTACAAAACATCAACGTGTCCCTTGCATACTTTCATTTTTCACTCACTGGAAAAAGTTTGGACACCCCGACCTACACATTTGACACTTTAAATGTGTTTCCTACGTGTGTGAAGCAAAACCACAAAGGTTTTGAATGACAGACAATATCCGTTTTTTATACTTGGCTTTATTTGGTTCGCGTGCACTGCAGTTACTTGCAGTTACTGCCCAAAATGTCTATTTCGGACGTCCCCCACCCCAACAGTTGTGATAAAAGAGACTGTTGTAATGATCAGATTTGATTCAGCTCCAGAAACCCTCCCCTTATCTCTTCAATTGCCATTGTTTAAGCCCTAAATATGCCTCACACACGTATGAAACACATTTCAAGTATAAAATGCATCGCTACTCACCACTAATGAACGCTTCCATACCCGAACAAACTTTGGTGCATTCGAGGACCGCTGAACAAAGTGCAAAATGTCAACACTTGAGGAATAAACATCAGCAGTGCCGTAAATGTTAAATCGAGAATGTGTGGGGACCCACTGTAACAACACTGCACAATTGAATGTAATAAAAAGGAATGATTTTTATATTTTGTAATATTTGTTGTTTGTAATAAGGTTGTTGATAAATATATATATATATATATATATATATACTTGTCCTGTGTTTTATTCTGATTATAATCATCACAATCAACAACCTTAAGGAAAAAAAATCACAAAATTATTCGATGATCTTAAAAAAAGTAAAAAGTACCACTACCACCTGTATCAAATCGATACTAACGTTTGCTGTATCACTCAACTCTACCTTCCGCCGCTACGTGGCCAAGATGACGACTATTGAGCAGTGATGGGAAACTTGATTCCTTTCACCGACTCGTTTTGAAGTCACTACCGGCAGTGAATCGGGTACTCGAGTCGCTCAAGCGCAAACGCGCATGTGAGGGTGAGTTAGTGCGCGAGTGATTTGTTCTTTTTGTCGAGCCCTGTTGCTTTTCCACGAGGCTAACACATGTATACAGATGCAGTTACGACTAGGAGTCGGCCAATTAATGACATGTTAACCGCTTTTCTTTTTTATTTTAGCTAGCGCTCGCGCGATCAGTAATGAACGAGTTAAACGGACCGGAACGACTCCTTCATTTCCTGTGGTTCGAGTCCGTCGTTGTGCACTCACCATTTTGGGTGTTTTGCCGGAAGTGGGCACGAAACACGGAAGTGTGCGATGTGAGACACAGCCGTAGCGTCCGTGAGCTTCGGTTTCTTTGACTTTCCTACTAAGATGGCCAGCAGACATGATAGAAATGTACAGATTGAACTTCTTTTATACACAAGTTGCACTCTCTCGAGTCAGGGATTGATAGGATGATGACAGTTAGGCAAGTATCGGTCAGAAGAAACCTGGTTTTTGTGGCCAATCTACAAGTGTAGTAGTGTGCTGCAGTGCTGTAGTGTTTAGGCAACAGTTCATTGAAACACAGACAAGTCATCATATTGTGATATGTCACTTTCAAATGGGAAAATAAAACACAACAAAGGAGGTTCATTCAGAATAAATATTGCTTCTTACATAACCCATAAATCTAATAATAATAATATCCACGCTTGTATCTATATATATTTCTGTATTTGGCAAACCCACACATCGGCGCCGGACATATATATATATATATGTAGATATATATATATATGTATATTTTTTTAGATAATCTCTATAAAATGTCATAGAACTCTATACAAATCTTGAAAAATACTGTGCTTTTCTTCCCCTCGCTGACACGTCGCTGTGTGTGGTTTTCAAAATAAGATACAAGTTTCTAGCAGCATTGTCCCGTGCCAGTCTCTCTGCGGCCAATGTTCACAGAACACAGAGCGTTGCTATGTTTCACTCTAAGGCTGCACCGTCACGGCCCAGCGGGAGATGAAACCAAGTAACTTTGCTGAATACTACTACAGTGTTTCCATTTTGGGTTACCCATATTAAAGCACACACAGGGAGTGCACTCTGCTTCAGGAGCAAACAGGAAGTGGGCCCGGGAGCTATGAAGGCGCCCTCGGTGGGAGGACGGGGCGCTGCTTTGGCCGTCGGGTCAGCAAGGAACCATCCTACGATTGTTTTCGCTCCAAACCTCCGGCTAACACCATACAAGTGTACTCTTGTCGAAACACTTATGTACACTTTTCAACAACTAGTCTGGACTGGATCCGCCACGGCAAGCAAACGCAGTTCCAGCTTCAGAAACAAGTCCGCCAGTTACAAGTCACAAATACTTCTAAGGTCAAAGTGCAGGAGAGAGCCTGTGGACATAAAACCCTGGGTACTTTATTTTGAAATATCCTGTCTGCCTCACAGATAATGATTTCCATTGTTTATCCCCAAAGACAAACCACGTGCATCTACTTTGCTTTGTGTGACTGAATCGTATTCGATGGCAGCATCCTTTTGGAATTGTGTGGATTTTCATGAGTTTCTTTTATTATTTTCATCCCTAAAATTGACATACAAGTATTAAAAACCTTCCAGCGACAAATCTTACTTGATTTATTGAGAAGTGAACAAAATAAAAAAAGGGTTTTAATTCTTCTTTGGGACGAATAAAAATACAAATGATAAGATGGGCTGCTGTGCTTTGTTTGCAGGCCCATAATAATCTCTGACGGAGACCCCTCCCATGCAGGCTAAAACTACGCCAAGCTCCTGGTTTTACACTGTGTAGACTCTAAAAAGGGTTGCAGGGGTGTCCAAACTTTTTCCAGCGAGGGCCACATAGTGAAAAATGAAAGGATGCAAGGGCCACTTTGATGTTTTGTAAAGCAACACATGTAGACATGCTAACAAGTGATACAGTGTATATGTTATATCCAGTTTATGTTATACATACTGGATATTTCAAGCAAAAGTGCATCTCAGCTTTGTGACAAACCGTAGGTAGAAAATGCAACTTCAGTCTTTGTTCTTATATTTCAACTTTCTTCTAAAATAATCTTCATATATTTTCTTTTGGAATATTACGACTTTGCTCCTATCATATTTCAACTTTATTTGCATCATTATAACTTTTTGAAACCTAATTTTCCATAAATTACAACTTATTTTTGTTTGTTTGTCATTAAATTCAGACTTCTTTTATATTTGTTAGATTACAACTTTTTTCTCTTTTCATTTTTCTTTTGTAACTTTATTCTCCAACTGTGTCAACTTTCTTCTTGTACATTTTCTTCTCGTAATTATGACTTTATTCCCGTAATATTTGGACGTTATTTTTGTAACATTATAACTTTTTTCATAACCTAATTTTCCATAAATGACAACTTTATTTAGTTTTGTTTGTTTTTCATATTACCACTTCAAAATTGTTTTTTCTTTTAATATCTTAACTCTACGCTACTAAAATGACTTGATAAAACAAAATGATCAAATTATTTTTCCTGATATTACAAGTTTATTCTTTTAAAATTGCAACATTTTGACTTTATTCTTTTACAATTACAGTTGTGTTTCCATTTCTGCTGTTTTTTTTTTTAATTTTCCAACTATTTAAACACTTTCCTTGTCAATAATAATATTCGTTAGATTACGACTTTTTTGTCTTTTAACTTTTCTGTTTTAACTTTATTCTCCAACTATTTCTACTTTGTTCTTGTAAATTTTCTTCTCGTAATTATGACTTTATTCTCATAATATTGTAACTTTATTCTCGTTTGTTCTAATTCTAACTTCATTCAATATTACGACGAAAAAATGCTACTAAAATGATGCTATTTTTCCTGATAATATTACATTATTGTCGTGAAATTAAGACTTTTACCTCTTAATATTTTAACTTTATTCTTGTAAAATTACTGCAGACTTTTACATTTGTTTTAATTTTATTCTCATAATTATGATTTTATTCTCATAATATTTTAACTTTATTCTCGTAACATAACTTTTTCCACAACCTAATTTTCCGAAAATTCTAACTTCATTCAACGTTACGACTACTTACTGCTACTAAAATGATGTTATTTTTCCTGATGATATTACGTTATTCTTTTTCCTCTTAATATTTTAACTTTATTCTTGTAAAGTTACTTTTTAAATTTTTGCTGTTGTTTTATTTTCATTTTTCATGTTAAATTTTAGAATGTGCTGCATGCTAATAAAAAAACAGCCGTGAGCTGCATATGGCCCCCGGGCCACACTTTGGACACCCCCATCTAGTGAGAACAGCTGTTAGCTTTTTAGCTAAGCGAGCCTTTAAAACCACATATTTTAAAATGTATTTCCGTGAGAGCCACATAAGATTTTTTTTAACATTGAAAACAACCAAATGTGTGTATTTTTAAGCAAGGCAAAGAATATAATAAGTCTCTGAATGTATTCTTTTTAATAACGTTGTTATACTGAAGCTAACTAACAACATAAATTGCTTCTTACCATTAATGCGACTTCTGGTGCCGCATGGCTCTGCAGAATTAGCTCGGTGACTATTTGATTAAATGGGGGAGGGGGGTAGTTTACTTCTTGACCTTTCAATGACCTGGTTAGGCTAGCACCTAAACACGAGACTAGCTCGAGAATTAGTTACAGAGCACGCTGGCGGCAGAAGAAAATGAAGTCCATTGTGGTTGTCTCTATCAGCAAAATCACACTCCAGACTTTTCAGGACTTTTCTGGACTTTTCAGGTTGCCTTAGAAGTTCTCACATTCAAGCGGACTTAATCGGGTCATGCTAAAAGACTACATAGGACAGCCTAAGACTTCCAAAGTATTTCACCTCTGCCAGCCAACCACAGTCGCTTGGCAGAGGTGGTGTCGTAGACCTCCCCCTCTCCCCGATATACAATGTTGTCATTTCATCCCTTCACTCTATCACGGTTATTCAACAATATATTAATAAACCATGCAGTTTCGTGGTTGAATACGGCCTATTATTTGTCAAAGCGGAAATTGTACGTATTTTTACCTAAATTAAGCATTTTCAAGCATAAAAAAGGCTAAATTAAGTAAAATAAAAAAAATAAGGCATTCAGAAGACAGATTCAAATACGTTGTGGTGATATGTAATATTCTAAACTGGTCACTAGGTGTCAGTAATGTTACCGTTATGTTGGGTGAGACACACAAGCACCAGACTTGATTGCCTGAACAACAGGCTTTTATTGCGGGTTTGAATGATCTCACAACAGGCAACTTCCCTAACACGGGCTACTGTTGCGGTTGTAACCCATGCCGAACTAAAACTCAACTCTGACCCCTGACGTCACTTCCTGTCCACGTCACCGGCACACAATTACACACACGAATACGAATCTTATGTATGTCTTATTTTCTTTTATTATGTCTACTATATTGGGTAATAGGAGTGTAAAAGTGACTACGGGGTGTTATTTCATGTCTACACAGCTAACAATGTTAAAAACTGTAAACAGTTTTTTGTAAACAGGTTTTCTATGCTCTAACTGCGAATGTATTCCATTTATAAACAAGGGACCCTACTTCGCGGAAATTCACTTATCACACTCAGGTGTGGAACCAGTTAACCGCCATAAACATGGCATAATGTACTAACGCGGGTGATTCCACCCAAACGACTGTCGTTGGGAGGCAGACGCCTCCCTCCACTGCATCTTAACGACTGTCGTTTTGCACCACAGAAGAGTAAAACCATTCTTGGTTGGGGTGTGCCTCTGCCTTCCAGGATAAATACCTTGGATCCTACACGCACCATCCCCTCAGACTAGAGCCGTCCTATCTAGTCTTTGAGCATGAACTGATGAAGCCTGCTCGGATGAGAGGCCCAACATCCAAAACAGTCCAGTTGTCGTTGATTCAACGGCCTGAGAATCCAATGACCTGACGAATGAGAACACTCACAGGCATGACTGTATGGGGTGGAGTCATGTTCTATTTAGACGCGGTACAACTCTTTTGCTTTCTCTTTCGCAAGCATGTCCTCTTCCGGCCCTCAGCAGATCAGTCACAATTAGGGTTGGGCGATATGGACCTTAGCATGTATCACGATATTTTTGGGATGTATCATGATATGACGATATAATTAAATTCAGCGGAGTCTTGCATAAAAAGCTACAAACCTTAACCCGTATAATTAAATCCACTTGTCTGACATTGTGAAGCACATTTATTGGTAACAAACTGCGCAATACACCAAGTGCATTTAGTGTCTACCAAACATTTTTGGGTAAGTGTAGACGCGCTTGCTGACTCTGTCTCACGCTTCTTGACACACTCTGCGTACTCAAGTCTGTGTTTGCGCTTGGGATGGTTGAACAAATCTGTCACGTTCCCACATTTTGCCATCACCGTTGCTTTGCAAACTTTCCATATTATGGTCTCTTGCTCCACTTCTGCTCTAATGAAACCAAACCACTTCCAGATTACAGAGGGACCTCCCTGTTTAGCAAGGATTCTTCGTCTTCGTCTATAGTCTCCGCTTCTGCTCCACTTTCAGCCATGCTCATTTTCTCTATTTTGCTGTATCTGCTCTGCCTTTCCCCGCCACCGCTGGCCCATGCTTAGGGCCCTAGAAATCCGTTTTATATTTTTCCAAATTACGTTTTTTCAGTTTTAGTTTTTTAGGATTCCATTTTTTACATTTTACACTTACTTTTACCAGCATAGGATGTGTGCTTTATGGGTTAGTGAATAAAATGTCTGTTAATTAAATGCAAAAATCCTTATATTTATTGATGCAATACATCAATGGACAATTTTTCCCAGTAATTCAGAAATGGATGTAGCCTGGCTAACTTTCCTAACGGGATGTCAGCCTCTGCACACATTGCTGCAAAACCTTCAACAAGCTGTAACGCCCGTGCTTGTGATTAAGGAAGATGCAATTCTAACTGCATATGGAAGATATTTGTTTATGACATGCTTATTTTGTTTACACAGTAAGACAACATTGGGCAAATGGCGCTCTTATTTTGAAGGCCGGAAATGTGTTCTGTGTGTGTTGAGAATGTCTGTAAGACGAGCTGGGTGCAAGAATAAACGTGCTTCAGCCTGAGTCGCACACACACAACCGCAGTAGCACGCTAAACTAAGCTAACCCCGCTAGCTTCCATTCACGCTCCGTAAGAGGAGGTTCCGCCAACTTTTACTGGTGTTTATCGCCATTTCAACATGTTTAGTTCGGGAGGAGGCGGCTTAGTGTTTGTAATGATGCCACCATGATTGAGCAGTCCGCCGAATTAATCCCAATGGCCGTAGGACCCTGTCACTGCGCAATACGTACCAGGAACGCAATCGGCCCCGCGCATGCGACAACGCCACGTTCACCTTTACCTCATTTTTACCACAGCGCTTCTGCGATGTCACGTGCTGTGGTAGTTATTATTTTTTAAATGTGTGAACATAAATAATAACCATACTTCATATACTGTATGTAATATATTAGAAGGTTATTTTAGAAGTGACTCTTGTTAAAATACTTGGTTAGCATGGGGAAGTTTCTATCGTCTTATGACATCCACCAAGACACCAAGGCGAAAAAAAAAGTAAAATTATTCATGAAACAAAGAAAAGAGGGCTTATAAATTGTCCACTTCCACCATGGATATGATATAAGAAAAAAAAGATTGATGATTATTTCTCAAATTTCTATGAATCTTAATAACGTTTGTGGGTGTGGTGGGGAGACGTTTATTACCTGCTGCCGTAAAATAGGTCGACGGGTGGCGTGGATTACACATGCCATACACATGTGACTGCCGAAAAATAGGCCGACCGGATGTAGACATGTGCGTTCTGCACATGCGTAGAACCCAGTTGAACCGATTGCGTTCCGGTGACAGGCCCTACGTGCTGCGGCACACGTGAGGCGCCAATACAGTGCGCCGCCCGTGCCGTCTCAGGAGAAACACGTCCTCAGCTCGGCTTTCTTCCGTTTATCATTTATACCGATATAAGTCATTTTCTTATCATTGGAAGAATTCATAACAGTATACCGGGAATTAAAAATTATCGCCCAACCCTACTCAAAATGTTAGTTAAAGTCGTATTTTTCAAATAATGAGCTCAACTTTGAGTCGGGGGGGTGGTCAGTACAGTTGGGACATGCACTGTTTGACCTGCTGATGTCCGAGTGGAGGGAGATTTGTGTTACAAAAGAAAAAGGTGATGCTCTAGTTTCTCTGTAGGGAGGCCTCCCAACACACACCCACACACACACACACACACACACACACACACACACGCACACACACAATTTGAAGGAAACAGCAAGCTATGACAAGGTGCCCTGTGCAGTAGACAATCTGATATGACTTTATCAAGGTGACCTGCTCCAATGTTTGGTTGGCCGTCTTGAAGCTTGTGGACGGTGGCCAATGGCATCCTCTGATTACTACCTCCATGGCCAACTCAGTAACTGTGTGTGTGTGTGTGTATTCATGCTTAGTGTGTGTACGCCTGCGAAAACCGCGGCACCTTACTGGTCCATTCGTGTGCATTGAGTGTGTGTGCTTGTTGCTTTCCGACATGTCAGCGAAACGTTCTCATTGTTAAAAAGCAAAAGTGTTTCTACCACCTTAGATGCACCCAGAAATATAACTCCGGTAGGACTCTAGTGAAGAAATATTATTCTCTGAACAAATTCTAGCAAAGATAGAAAAGGAACAAAGACCAGCTCAGCTGGTTTTCATGCACCCACGCATGGGCCACATGGAAAAGGTCTTTAGTATTCCAAAACTGTAGCTGGATGAGCTCCAGTCTTCATGTGGAACTCATGATTTCCACACAATATTCCAGACAGAGCTTCCTCTCTTCCCCACATCCCCGCAGGAGGGAGGCAGACTGGACGGCAGTGCTGAGATGGAGGAGAAATTTAAAAAAAAAAAAAAAAAAAAGCAAAAGGCAGCATCAAATTGGACAAACTTCCACAACGTGAGCTGATGAAGAGTTGGGTAAAAAGAAGACCTCCCTCTCCTGGGCCCTGTGCTCCGAGTGTGACCTGCCCGCGCCCTCTTCCTCTGGGCTTATCTGTCCTGCAGCAGCTTGAGGGCCCTCTCGATGTTCATGCGGTGCCCCACCCTGGTGACACCCAGGTCTATCAGGTCCTCTTTCTGCAAGGAGGGCAGGTGGGCGCCCTCAATCTCATTGTCCAGGAAAGCATCTCTGTGCTCTCCCAGGTTGAGGCTCTCCAGCCAGTCGGCCACGTCGTACTTGTTCCACAGTTCCATGGGCTTGGAGGCGAAGGGCTTCCCCGACGCCGCCACCGCCTGCATGAGAGTCAGCGGCGACGGCGAACGCGAGCTCCCGCTCCCGCCGCACGAGGAGCTCAGGCTGTATCCGCCGCCGCTGCCCATGGGTGGGGTGGGTAGACCGAAGACGTCCGTGAGGGTGGGCGACACCGAGGGTGGCAGTGACGAGCAGGGGGTGAGGGAGGAGGCGGAGTCTGGAGGGCTGCAGGGATGTGTCTGAGAAGGAAGGCTGCTCGGAGGCGTGGAGGTGAGGGCAGCAGCAGCGGCGTTGCTACGCATTCCTGAGTCTTCGGTTGGGGGCCTGAGGGGGGAGAGAGGTGACGGGTTATTACTATGGGATTTTTGGAAATAAAAAACCTCAAACGTAACAAACTCAACACAGTATACGTTTTAAAAGATCATCTCGCCATCATTCACTTTTCTTAAGTTGTGCTCAGTAATGATTTGTCCTCTGAGAATGGCAATTAGTTACAATTATGAATTATTTATTTATTTGGCTAGACAAGCAGCAGTGGCCTACTTTTTTAAGGATACTGTAATGCTCCCAAAAGACCAGGAGGTGGCAGTATACACAAATTAATCCCTGACGAGTCCTCTCAGTTATTCTGGTAACCATCTATGTACTTGTACATAGTGTACAGTACATACAGTACATGCAATTATTAGACATCATCACCTTATTTTGGTAACGTTAATGGAGGAAACCAGTGTGCCCACACAAAACCCTGCCAATCACAGGTCACATTCAGTATATATAAACACTCACATTCGCACCTACGGACAAATCACTGTCTCCAGTTAGCCTAACATGCACGTTTTTGGGATGCAGGAGGAAGCTGGAGTACACATGCACGGGGAGAACATGCAAACTCCACGCAGCGATGCCCAAACAGAGATTCACACCCTCGATCTCCTGACTGGGAGGCCAAGTAAATGCCCGCTTTTCGCAGGGCATCACAAGCGAATAGCGGAAAAACTCGAGTAATTGATACATCCGTACAATTTTTGACAACCGGCTCGCTCCTCCCCCTCCAAACCCACTTGCTAGCTTAACGTTGACGTCGTCCTTCGATTCCGACTCGACATGTGCAATAAGACTAACTGTTATTAGATCAAATTCAGCTCCAGAACCCTCCCCTTATCTCTTCAATTGCCATTGTTCACTCAGGACAAAATCCAGGTTTAAGCCCTAAATGCCTCACAGACTAAACACATTTAAAGTATAACATGTGTACCTATTCACCACTAATAAATGATAACGTGGGATAGAGGTTATATAAAAGTTTTGCACTTCACAGAAACTATGGTGTTGCTGAACAATGTGTGAAATCTCAGCGCTTGATGAAAAAAAATCAGTGAAGCATAAAGCCAAACATGTAAAAACTGTGTTTTTTTTTAAGAGTGGGACATGTATGGTGTACATTTGACCTGTATTATGACATATTTGTACATTATTACTGACATGGTGTTTTCTGTGGAAAAAAAGGCCTATTTTTGAAAAAAAAAAAAAAATCTGTGAATTTGCGAGGCCGTGAATGCTAAATGGTGACTGTGTGGTGATCCACTGTTGTGTACAACACACGTACAATATTCAATCTTTCTATTTTGCTGGCAGATTTTAGAAAAATGTGAGAATAATTTACATTTGGTCAGAGTTTGTACTGTGAGTACATTGGATTTTATTCAAAGCTTTTTATTTCTGCTTGCCACATACACTGTATTTACTGATGTTACATTAGTCTTTCCTGGTAATAACTGATGGGAACACCATTGTCTAATGTACTGACCCCCTCTGACTACTACACAAGGGAAGTAAAATACATCATATATAGCTGCAAGATGCAGACACCATTCAGGTCTGCATATATAGTACCTACTTGTCACATACAGTTGCTACCACACCTGCATATATAGTATTTATTATTTGTGTACAGTGATGAGACACTGTTATTTCTTATTTCTCATAGTCTGGTGAATATATGAACATAGATATCTGGATTTAGGACTGTTTTTTATACTCATACTTTCTCTTCTGTGCTTGCTGTACTGTTGAGAAACATGAATTCCACAGCCGGACTATTAAAAACGTATTCATTTCAGCATTTTCCACATGTACCATTCAACTTAGTCGCGTTAAAACAGCCTCCAACATTATTGCCTTTTCTTAAACGTAACGTAAAAGTTAGCCATTTAACAGTTGCTGACATCAAACTACCATTTGATGATGTGAAACATTTCTGCCAATGAAGTCCTCGTCTCTAATAAAAAACACTCTATCGACTTGAGGAGCTTTGCCTTTGCTGAACACCGATGATTAATGACAACAAATTACCTATGATTATAGGGGACCTTTGGAACTAATTATTGGGGACTTAATGTCCTGTGTGGACATAATACTCTGTGGCTGCGGCAGCCCGAGCTTCTACAGTCAACTTTCTTACAATACAGTTTTAAAACTTGCAATCATGTGAAATAGGGGCGTCACAAGAGTAGGGTTGGGCATTGAATCTCGAACATCGGTGGGAACCGGGACTAACATTCCGATTCTCCCAAGACCGTTCACATTTACAAATTTTGATTCCTAGATTCGATGTTCGCGTCCACTGCTGCCAACTCCTCAGTAAGAAAAGTAGCAATTGGCTGTCCTAGAAGTAGATGATGTCATCGGCATTTGCAAATTTAAATGCATATGATGTTGTAACAGATACTGCAGGAAAAAAGCAGAACCTCTTAGGAGAGACAAAAAAGTGAGTAAAATCACCTGGATTATGTCTTGAACTACAAATAAACTTGATCACTTCATCAAAATAAAATAATTTAATAATAAAAAGTGCTGTCATTAAGCCTCTTCCGAAGAAGAGCAGTCTTGATGCCACGGTACTGAACAGCTATCGGCCCATATCAAACCTGCCATTCATGGGAAAAGTCTTAGAAAAGGTCGTATACCAACAGCGTACTGACTTTCTCCTCGCTAACAATGTGTTTGATACTTTCCAATCAGGCTTTAGGCCCCACCACAGCACTGAGACAGCTCTGATCGAGGTGGCAAATGATATCCATCTGAACCCAGATGCAGGCAAAGTCTTACTTTTAGTTCTGCAAGACCTGAGTGCTGCCTTTGGCACAGTTGACCATGTGATCTTATTACAGTGGTTAGAAAACTGGGTGGGAATCTCTGGTTCTGCTTTAAACTGGTTCAAGTCTTTCTTCAGGAAGTACTTTATTGGAATTGGTAAATGTGTCTCAGACCAAACGGCTATTGACCTGTGGAGTTCCCTAGGGGTCAATCCTGGGACCCCTATTGTTCAGTCTGTAAATGCTTCCGTTAGGCCAGCTAACATGCAGCTGCAATGTGTCCTACTACTATGCAGATGACACTCAGATCTACGTGTCACTGACGGCCAGTGAACATGGTCTTGCAGATTTACCTTGTCACTGCATCAAACAGATCAGTGTGTGGATGCAAAACAACTTTCTCCAGCTAAACTATGTATGTATGATGTACAGTATTTTTTGCCTAAATTAACATTCACGCATACAAATATCTAAATGACGTAAAATACGAATATAAAGCATTAACAAGACACATTCAAAAATGTGATAGTATGTGATATTCCACACTGGTCACTAAATGTTAGTAATGTCACTGTAATGTTTGGTGAGATGCATGAGCATCAGATTTGATCGCCGGAAGGGTGTTTCATTGTAGGTATGAATGATCTCACAGCAGGCATAATAATCCCTAACAAGGGCTACTGTTGTGGCCGTAACCCACACCAGGCTAAAACTCAACTCTGAACCCCCGACGTCCCTTCTTTCAGCACCGGTACACATTTACAGCAAAAGCACAAGCCTTATTTGTCTTAGATGGCTTATTTTCTGTTTTTATGTCTACAGTATTGTAATACAAGTGTAAAGTTGACTATAAGAGTGTTATTTCATGTCTACAGGGCTCTAATAATGTTAAAAACATAATTAGAAGGTCATAAACAGGTTTTCTATACTCTAACTACAAAAATATTAACTGTATCTAACTATATCTATATCTAACTATAATATATAATAAGGAATCCTACTTTACGGAAATTCACTCATCACGGTCGGGTTTGGAACCAATTAACCACGATAAACAAGAGATTACTCCAGGCCTTTTTATGGGAGCGTCCATTTGTGCTGTTCGCTCGGGTGAAGAGCGGGGATGTACTGTATACGTAGAAATGTCACACACATTTATTTTCGCCAAGATTAATAGGAAATTGCACAAAAGCAGAGCGCCATTTTATGTTTAAACTGGGCTATGATTGTCATTTTTGCTGATGCTCAAACCTTAAGCACACACCTGCCACAACATCGCTATATTTTACCATGATTTCAAAGTGGTTATAGAGTCCCACTCTTTACGGAGCAACACACACATGCCAATGAATTATAGTGCTTTACTTTTGGCACAACACACATGACAATTCCAACGTAAACCAACCGAACCATGCAAAATAAACAGCCCTTCTTTCACCTTGCTCTAAGGATTTGATTCCCTGCTGTGCACTCTCCAACCTCACTAGCTGACCCGTCAGCCCGTCCACGCTAACACCGCCTGACTGTGATGTGACTACAAAGCTTAGGGCAGAAAAAACAGGCTGCATCTGACCTTCACGCTGCCAAAATGACTGTTTTGTCACCAGCAGCGAGATGCTACATGCACCCTAGATATGGCTCTTCCCTTCTGTAACATATGGAACAGCCTGAGGGGCAGTGGAGGGGGGCGTAGGGGGGTCATTCTGCCAAAACAGAATGAGGCCATTAGAGGTGCATGGCCACTTACGAGATGAAGTTTGCCACCGTAACAGCGTCTCTGTGGGGAAGTCTTGTTAGATGGATGTGATGGATACAGAGGACATCTGGGACAACATTAGACACGTGGTGGACATCGTATATAAACACACACACACACACACACACACACACACACAAACATGCATGGTATAGGAGAGGCATAGAAGAACATAACACATTCATGAACTGACAAATCTGCCATCTGTTAGCCTTCTGTAATCAAACCATCCATCCATCCATCTTCTTCCCCTTATCCGAGGTCGGGGTCACAGGGGCAGCAGCCTAAGCAAAACAACTTCCATTTCTTCTTTTGTGAGAACTTTTGCGAGAGCTCGCAAAACTTTTGTGAGATAACGCAAAATCTTTACAAGAGAACGCAAAACTATTTCGGGAGATCTCGCAAAACAGTTTTGCGTTCCCTCGCAAAACTCTTTTGCGGTAACGCAAAACTGTTTAAGAGACTGTGGTAAAGCTGGAAACATATTCACATATTCAAACTTCCGGGATCAATAACTCCCAAGTGAATGGTTCTAACACAGCAAACCATACCTCTTTCCAACCGTGGCAACACAGACAAACAGCTACAACCCAGTTTTTATCAAAACGAGCCGTCTTCTGTGCAGTCTTAGTGACTTATATTGATCTCGATGAGAAGCCGGCAGCGAGACCGGCGCGCAGGGACCGTCTACAAATGTCTTCTTCTGCATTATGGCGGTTGGCATCAAATGTTGCCAACTCCAAGGCCATAGATGACGTTGTTGGCTAGTTTGCATGTTTTTTGCATATGATGTTGTAAGAGATGTAGGAAAAAAACATAAATATGATAGATTAAAAAAGTTAATAAAAACAACTTTGTTATGTTTAGAATATACAGTATACGAAGCAACAGGTTTGTGAAAATGGACTTGTACATAATTTAGGGCAATTTTTATTGGGTCGTTAATAAATTCACTTCTGTAACAGTTTTGCGTTATCTCACAAAAGAGTTTTGCCTTATTCGCAGAAGTTTTGCGTTATCTCGCAAAAATTTTGTGAGCTCTCGCAAAAGTTCGTTCTTTTTTTTTTTTTTAACCATCATATTTTTTTTTCCCCCATGTCCCCACCAGGGTTCTGTAGATCGTTAGGCCACTCCGAATAATACTAAAAACTAATAACACAAATACTTGACTTTAAATATATAGATTTTTAAAGCCTTTAAAAACACAAAAAATAAGTACATCATGGCCAATTATGCAAAATTGACAATTCACAAATGAAGAACAAGATAATAAAAACATTATAAAAGCGTCTTACAGGAAACCATGATTAGTTTGCTGTTGGTAGCAGTTTTTAAGGATTCCATGCTTTATTTGATGTCACTAAGAGATGGTCACTTGGCTACAAGGACATGTGAAATTCTCTTTTCATTGTGTAAATGATCATTTTGATGATGCTTCTCTATGCAGTTTCTAAAGCCAACATGGCACACACATATAGGCAAATAACGACAATGGAATGTCTGGAATTGAATAGAATTGTTAGAAAATAGAGAAAGTCACTATATTTTAAATGGTATTAATTATTATTATTGGAAAATGTTACCTGACATGGTTGTGGTAGGTTGGGTTGATATCAACACCGTAGTTCTTGTGCAGTGTGATAAGTGGCCATTAGTAATGTAATTGCATGAGACGTGATGCCAGTCATGTTATGTGGCTGTACGTGTGGCTTGGTACATGTGTAAGAAGCCACACGTGTAAGAAGAATGTATGTACCATACATTCATATTTGTGGACCGCAGTCCCAGGGAGATTTATTTTGGGTTGCACAAAGATGATGTTGAGCAAAGGAACACGAAATGCAAAGTCAGTATGAAAACTGTGGTAACCACCCAAAGCACATTGTGTAAATGGAGCGTTGTTGGCGCTTTTTAGAGGGTTTTTCAGAAGGCTTTATTGGCGGAATAGGTTCGTCCCATTACGTGCATTGTATTTCATTAACGTAATGTGTGTCAGTTGGTCAATAAATCAACGAAAAGCAGTTAATTTGTATTTCCTGCAATTATTTTCTGATGGCAAAGATATATAGTTTTCGGGGGTTTATCATGCATTTATCATTATCAAGGTAAAGCTGCCCTTTTTATCGTGATATTGATTTGAGGTCATATCGCCCAGCCCTACCTGATACCCACCCTGGTGTCTTATTCATGTCTTACATGTAAACATTTTATATTTCAGGAGTAAAATTGATGTGAAAAGTCAAATTACCAACTCAACTAAAGAGCCTCGTTTAGGTTCTTGACCTTGTTACCATTTCCTGCTGTCACCAATAACAAAAAGAAGGCAGGCAGTAAATGTCTCTCTGAAGGACCAGCACCAGCAGAAATGTACAGCGGAACCTCCAAAGTCAAACACCATGTCTTCCATGACACTGCTTTCAGGTTCTATGTAATTTGACAGCATTTTTCATCTATGTATTCCTGTACTTCACATTGGCTACCTAGTAGGACTTAGAGCAATCCCAATTACATTTACTGTAATTGGTGTTGATGGTGGTGACGACCGCTGGTTCTATCCTAGTATGTAATCGTTCAACTTATTTATACATTTCAACATTCAGTCTGTATTTTCCAATAGCGATGGAAGTCTGCACGCTTTGCAGTACATACAGGTTTATTTCCCAGTCGTCGTTAATGAGTTAGATCGATATTTTTTCACTCTTATTTGTTTGCATCACTGGGGCAAAAAAGGGCGCTATACCACCTTGTTTCACCAAGGTAAGTACCTTTGAGTCTTGCAACAGGAGAAATTTCGGCTGCAGTATTTGAATACGGCGCTCTAATTTACCTATGTAGGTATGTAGAACGTTGCGTCGCATCCTGTTTTTGATCTCTAATCGGGCAGTGGATAAAAAAAAGTCTGATGCCGATAAGTGTCAAAATGCCGAATATCGGTGCAGATAATTGGCCAAATATGGGTCAACCACTACTTTCCAACATTTCAAATTCCTCCATTTTAAGACAGTTCATTCAAGACATGTACGCTTTGTATCAGGACTTTTCGAAAAATGTCCACCATTCATCCATTTTCTATGCTGCTCAATAGGTTATGCTGGAGCCTATCCCAGCCGATTTCGGGCGAGTGGCGGGGTACACCATGGACTGGTCGCCAGTCAATCGCAGGGCACATATATATAAAAATGTCCACGTTGTCCATAATTCAATCTTTTCTGTGACATTTTTCTCATTGAAAATGAATGGCTAATTTCAATGTGGTGGAAATTCATTTTACATCTAACATTACATGTAACATTCTGCTTATTCTTTACACGGTGGCATGGCTCAGAGTGGTTGTCTCCCAACCTGATGGTTGCTGGTTCAATCTCCAGTCGCTTAATAGATTTCAACACATTTCTAGGATATGTCAGTTCAGTTTCAACATTCACACTCAATTAATAGCAAAATTATTTTTAAATCAAGTTTTCCCATAGAAGATCATGTCAAGTTTTTTTTTTTTATTTTACTAGCATGCTTTTATTTTGAAGGCCTGACTAGCAGCTACAAGATGTGTTACACCAGTCGTTGTCAATTATTTTCTGTCATACCCTGCTACTATTGCGAACCTGATAATGTTAAGTCATTTATCTTTACAAACCACTTTATGGCGCCAGCAGGTTAATCATGAATAAAGACACGAAGAGACCTGCCAACCTTGACGACATTTTTTGTGTGGTCCCCCTTGCTTTAGATGGCTTCAGATGGCTCTCACAACAAGACCAAAGTTATTTGTATCTACTGTCGTGATTGGAATTGTCACGGACTACGTCGTTGTCGACTTGCCAGCGAGAAGCAAGAAGGTACTGAAGCACTGCCTTTTTTATTGTCATTTCTACGGTGGTACCCCGGGATACGAGTGTCCCAATAACAAGTGTTTTTTTTTTTAGATGCGAGCAGTCTCTCAGGTGATTTTTTTGCTTGGAGCCGCAAGCTAAAATGTGGGCACGAGCTGCTAGTTAACGACAGGCATAGCTGAGGACAGCTACTGCATGTGGGGGTTTCTGACAATGTGACCATCAATGAAGAGCTAGCAGCGCTAGCATGAGTTCCGCACTAGCTAGTCATCAACACATCAATAAAACATACGTACGTTGTAGCGATGTCATTTATCTTATTTATTATGTATTGTGTAAAACTATGATAGGAACAACATCAAATTAAAAGCATGAAATGAATACAGTTGTTTTTCAGAGAGGTTGTGTACCACAAATATGCACGTTAGCACTCAATAAGATCACCAAATGCATTCCCACATAGTATCAGCATTTGGGAGCAAATATGAAAGAAAAAGGGTAAAAATACAGTATAGTAGTCCATCTTTGTGAATTTCTTTTGGAGATGAATAAAGTATCTATCTGTGCAGCGAGTGACAACGGGAGAAGGTGCGTTCAAGGACCGTCAAACAAAGTGGGGCAAATCGCCGCTTGCATGAAACATTCAAAAACTGGGCATTTCTAACCTTATATTATTTTTGAATAAAATAATGGCCCTTATTTCCAAAATTGATATCCACTTGAATAAACTTTGATGTAGTTATTGTTGTAATTGCGTTGTAATTGCGTATTGAATTTATACATTTAGAAAAAATGTATAAACACATTTTATGCTTTTAATAAGTTTAATAAGTGTGTGAGGCAAAAAAAAAGTGTGTGAGGCATATTTAGACCTTAAACCCGTGTCGTGAGTCAACAATGGCAATTGAAGAGAGAAGGAGAGGGTTCTGGAGCTCAATCCAATCTAATAATTACCACAAGTTATCACATTTTTATTTTTATTGCAAATGTTGATCAGAATCGGAGCACATCAACATAAGCAAGCGAGGGGGTTTGCAGCCGTGTGTCAAAAATAGACACATTTTTATGGGCGTATTAATTAATCACATTTTTTTTGCCATTCGCTGGTGGTCCTAAAACGTAAACCCAGCAAAAAGCAGGGCTCTACAGTAACCCCAAAACATTGTTGAGCAGTTCCTTTGGCACCGTCCTTAACTTTCATCAATGCAAACACAATCTTATGGAGCAGTATCAAATCATACTCTACTGTACTACTGGATGAAAGCACACGTGTTGCGTGCAGAGACGACACAAATGTGTGTGCTGAGGAGAAAGTGATGCAGATATATTGATACCGAGGTGGGAGACCTCGCTTGCACCACGCCTACACATCTTACGACTCCTTGATTCTTTCTAGCACGCCGTGCTTCACACATAAAGGCTCGCACTCATTGGCAAACATGCACACGCTGCATTTATTTATAGAAGCCAGAGCGCACATGCACGCACATTCACATGCCCGCGCGTGCACACACACACACACAACCACACACTGAGTCGGCTGTGCTGGGTTACATAATGGTGGCCTACTAAAGCAATGTGGCACGTGAACTGCATGAAATGATGTTGAACTCTGCTGAGGCTGCTCACACACACACACACACACACACACACACACACACTCACATGTGCACACACACATCCCTCCAACTTAGGCTGACATCACTGCAGGCCTCAAGGCTGCTCTCATCAGCTGGTTGCTACGCAACCGTTTCGTCCACAGGCACAACCAACGCACATTTAATCTGCGAGGCTAGCAGACACAGATAAAAAAAAAAAAGATAGAGAGAAAATAATCAGCATCTGAAGGGGAAAAAAACAGTGTTGACGTTGATTCCAGCTGTGTTGGGAAAGAAAACAATAGCAGGATATTTCAATTGTTCAGAAAAGCAGCAGGGCAGAAGATGAAGTCAGATGGTAAAAAAAGAGAGTGGCTGGCCATGTGTGAATGTAGGCCATCTTCTGTGTCTACGCTGCCATCTGCTTGACTGGCATGTCGGCAGGAGCACGTTTTCACACGCCGGCGTCCTCACTCTTTGTTGCTTGCTCCCTGCTGACATCCTTTTCTTATCTGCTAAGGTGGCTGGCAGCCCCCACCACACCGGATAGGACATCCAAACTAAACCCCGAGCACGGGGGGTGATAATCGGCCCCAAAAGGTGTAAGTGAACGGGTTTCACACGCTGACACAACCAAACAAATGCTTCACAGCTCCAAACAAAAGCAGCAGATTACAAGTCATTGGCAGGTGCTAACAGGATGTTCAATTGTGATTGAAAGCTTACAATGCCTGGAGGGATGCATATCAAAACTCAGTATCAAAATGACACCGGTGCCGATGTAAATAGCAGTAACCAGACCGAAAAAGTAGCTAACGGTGCCTCATTTCAGTTGCTACATTAATAGCTACTATTAATTAACAAATGTACAAATTCATTAATCCAGCAGGTTGCTACACTCTTCATTTTGCTCAATTAATGCACAACTTTTGCATGTACTGTAGGATCAACTTCCAAACTCCTTTGCAACAACAGTCGCAGTCCTATTAATTCTATTAATTAATAGTGACTACGAATTTAGTAGCAATGAAATTAGGCAAAAATGGAGTATAGTCAACTGTGGTGAGGATTCGTTTTTCACCTGCCCAGACTACATCAGCATGTACATCAGGGGTGTTCAAAGTGTGGCCTGCGAGTCATTTGCGGCCAACGGCTGTTTTTTATTGGCCCAGAGGCATGTTCTAAAAATAGAATTTAACAAGAAAACTAAAAAACAACAACAACAAAAAAAACACAACAGCAAAATGGAAAACTTGCAGTAATTCATAAATGGTACGTGGAAAAATTGTAATCTAACAAGAAAATTGCGTCAACCATGACGTCATTTTAGTAGCATAAAGTTTAAGTATGAAAGAAAAAAAAAGTTTTTTAAGTATCGAGGAAAAGGCTTCTTGAGACGTCATCTGTACTTCTGTGTAGAAGGTGTCGGACGTTTCGCTCCTCATCCGAAGAGCTTCGTCAGCAAAAAAGTAGTAACTTTTGTGAGGAACAAACAAAACAACAAATAAAAGTTGTCAATTAGGTTGGGGAAAAAGTTAAAATGTTACAAAGTCAAAATATTATGGGAGCAAAGTCATAGTTATGAGAAGAAAATTTACAAGATGAAAGTTGAAATAGTTGGAAAATTGGAAAAAGAAACACCTGTAATTTAACAATAATACATTAAGACATTAAGAGAAAAAAGGTGCAATTTTCCAAGAATAAACTTGAGAAGAAAAATGATGTGATTTTAGTGCATGAAGTTGAAATATTATTTTTTAAGTCGTAATATTATGAGAAAAAAACAAAAGAAAATATAGCTGTAATTTAAAAAAATATATATGCTTGGGGGAAAAAGTTATAATATTATTGGAATAAAGTTATAACATTACAAAAAACTAATTTACCAAAATGATTTAAGAAGAAAGTTGAAATATTTGGAAACATAAAAAATAAACCACAGCAAAAATAGGGGGAAAAAAAGCAAAGACCAAAGTTCGTGCTAATAATACGCATTTTCACCTATTTCTTTCTATTTCTTATCAACTTAGCATATTTACTTCTTAGCATATCTACCTATCCAAGTGGCACTTGCATCCTTTTATTTTTCAGTTTGTGGCCCTCGGTGGAGAAAGTCTGTAGATGTAGATGTAATGCTCAGGCACAAACACTGGAAGGTTTGTTTTTCAAAAAAGTGACTACTGTCAAATCTAGTGACTTTTTGTTGACTTGGAGACTAACATGAAAGCTTTTATCGCTTTTCTCAATGAGCAGCGGGTCCTGATGTTACCCCACACCCCCATCTAAAAGCACTCACAGGCAGCTCCGTCGTGCTTGTGACAAACACAAACAAACACAAAAAGAAAGTTCATTTGTATTTGTAAACATATTTGTTTTGCCTTTCATGTCTTTTGCGCCCACAAGTCCATAAAAATGACATGCACATGCGCCATGGCCAGTTATGCGAATTATGTGATCACCCCCAACCGCCAGCTCGCTGCCACAAATAGATTGCAGTCGTGCGGGAAACACTGGTCTCCCACTGCAAGGATTGTGCATATGAATGTGCCATGTGTTCACCAAAAGACTATGGTTTTATAGTAGTACAGTAACATTAAAAATAGCACTCAGGTAACAAAGTCATGAACAAATTTGATGAAAAATGTTATTATTTATTATTCATTCTGTTACATCATGAATGGAGTTTGGCATTGTAAGTGTTTACTGGCATATATGATATGGTCGTACAGCAAAACAACATTCCTACCATGAATCATAATGCAACAAAACACTTCTCTGATATCCTAAAAGAGACTTTAACAATAAGCCATCCGCAAACAGAAATCTAGAACTAAAACCAACGATAGACCAAGGAAAGACGACAACAGCAGGAAAGCACACAGGTTAAGGTTGGAAGAATGGCTAGTAAATGTACAACAACCAGCAACATTGGAACTATACTTTTTTGTCTGTCCAGTACTGAGTACCCCAGTGCTCTGACTGCTGAGCTTACTTACTGTATACCTTTGCTCTCTGATGATAGCGTCGTCTTTTAACCTATTGGCCATATGACAATGTGACACAAATGAACACACACAAGTGATGACAGCAGTCAATGGATCCTACCTGTGTGGGCGAGCTGGGGTAACATGAAGGAAGACGAGATGAAGGAACTACAGGAGGCTGGAGAAAATGGAGATGAGCTGAAAATGAAATGAGTACAAGGTGTAAGGTCACCAGACAAAGCACAGATGATGGAAATGAGGATAACATGATACCACGTGGCATGAAACGTGCAGAGGCTGAAACAAGCAGCTGCGGGGCCTTCTTATGGTATTTAACCAAAAACTGATGTACAGGAGATCACCGCTATTCATAAAAATGTCTAATCGAGCCTGGGCTACAGTGCTAGTGGTTTCTTTTTCTTCAGGACATTCCAAATGGTAGTAGTGGCTATGACCAATATTTGTGCAATGGCTCTGATTGATTTCCCATCTTCTCTCAGATTCACAATTGCTCGTTTTTCACCCAGAGACAACTCTCGACTTTTTATGTTGTTTTCACCTCTAAATGCAGTCTACACAGCCAAAACCTATCCTACCGAATCTGAAACTATGCACAGACATTCAGTGTTATTTATTGATTGAATCAGTAATGTGACACACGTCAGCAACAAAACACACCTGTCAGTCACATGTTCCAAAACTATCGGTCGCAAGAAAAATGATTAAAACTTCTGACAGTCCTGATGGTACAACGTTACTAGCGTGACAAGGAGATTCAACCTAAGATCTTCCACATGGCACTGTGGAGGAGGCGCCATGATTATCTGGGCTGATTTTTCCTTCAGTGGAACAATGGAGCTTCAGTTCTGCAGGGGCGTCAAACGGCTACTGGCTGTGGTGAAGATGTTGCAGGGAGCATCCCTCATGACTGAAGGCCCCCGTCTGTGTGGTAATGACTGGGTTCACAATGCCTGCCTCACAAAGGACTTCTTCCAGAGGAATAACCTCACTCTTTTGGACCATCCTGCATGTCCCCCCTACTCCAGTGGTTTTCTATTATTTTCTGTTATGTTAAACGGAAATGTTTTCGGCCGATTTGAAATACTATTGAGGAACTGATAACATGTATTTATTTATCTGTACTGTACAGACTGAATTCAAAATTGAAACCAGCAAAATGCAGCAAAATGGAGAGCAGTGAAGCGTATAAGCATATTCAAGAGTCAAATTGCATGCTGGGTATGACAAATTCATACATGTTGGCAGGTCTGCTCTAATATTGAAAGTCCTCTCTGCCTCTTAGGACCCCCCCCCCGGCTCCTCCTATTTCAGTTTAACTCATTCAATCCCAGCCATTTTTCAAAAGACAACCCCTTCAGTACATTTTAGACGATTTTGACTTTCAAGGCACACAGAATATTGTGCTGTATGGCTATATAAACACGGAACTTACCAAAAGAAGGATTAGACTCCCGTCTTTCATCAGAAAAAAAAAAGTTTTTTTCTACCTTTTTTCCGTTGATTAGTAATCAGCAGTAGAACATACTGTTGGTATGTTTCAGGAAAATATCAGTTCCCGACTGGAAAAGGGAGAACACACATTTCTAGCATAACTTTCACTTTGACACAAATAAGTCTTGCTTTTGTGACAGCTGAAATATCTAAACCATGGGTGTCCAAAGTGCGGCCCGGGGGCCATTTGCGGCCCGCGGCTGTAATTTTACTGGCCCGCAGTACAGTACAGTACAGTAAATTTAATTTAACGAGGAAATTCTAAAAAAAAAAACAGCAGCAGCAAAAATGGGAAAATCAATCAAAAGTATGAGGAAAAAGCATGAAGTTAAAATATTAAAGAAAATGTTTGTTTTTTGTAAAAAAAACAAAGAATAAAGTATTTATTTTTAAGCTATTTTTAAGTATTACATTTTTAAGCTATACTTAAGACCCTCCTTAAGATCCATCAGTGCAAAATGTTAATTCTTGCAATTTTTCAGCTGGTCTTAAAACTTTGAGTGTATGAATGACATGAATAAAAAAATATCCATCATACTGCGGCAACCTGTATTGTTTCTGTGCAAACTGTGAGCCATCCAACTCAAAATGTTTGTCATAAATTGAATAGAGGGCAACAGTTGTGTCTGGCAGGTAACTGTTTTGCACAATCACTTCAATGGAAACATAGATTCAAGATTCAAGATTCAAGAGAGTTTTATTGTCATGTGCATGGTAAAACAGCAGTTATACTATGCAATGAAAATCTTATTCTGTTCATTCTCCCAAGAAAAGAGAGAAAACACAAGAAATACGAACATAAGAAACATAAACACATAAACATATATACCAATAAATTAAGCAACAAAAACAGAAGACACATTAATACAAATAAATAATACAAATAAATAAATAAATAAAGTGCTATGAGTGTGTGCTTGTGTTGCGTGTGGCGTGTGTGAGTGCTTCGTTGAGAAGCCTGATGGCCTGTGGGTAAAAGCTGTTTGCCAGCCTTGTGGTCCTGGACTTCAAACTCCTGTAGCGTCTGCCTGACGGTAGGAGTGTGAATAATGAGTGTTGTGGATGTGTGCTGTCCTTGATGAGGTTGTGTGTTCTTCGTAGGACTCTAGTTTTATAAATGTCTTGCAGTGAGGGGAGGGCTGCCCCAACAATGTTCTGTGAGGTCTTGATCACCCGCTGGAGTGCCTTCCTATCACGTGTTGTACAGTTTTCGCTAGTGCATCTGTAGAAGCAACTCAGGATTGTGGTGGACATGCCAAATTTCCTCAGTCTTCTCAGGAAGTACAGTCTCCTTTGGGACTGGCGGACCTCATAGCTTGGTGTCGTGCTAACAATCTCCTTCTCAATACAGATAAGACTAAAGAAATGATCATCGACCCAAGAACAAGGGAAAAGGAGCCGCATAGCCCCCTGTTTATTGATGAGACTGAGGTGGAGAGGGTGAAAACCTTCAAGTTCCTTGGCACACACATCAGCGAGGACCTCACCTGGTCTCACAACACCCAACAAATTATGAAGAAGTCATAGTCGATAGCTCGTAGAATTCCTCCCATATATATTTGCAGTCGAGACACGGAGACTGTGTTGCCAAGTCTCGCGAGAGAAACAAGTGACTAGCTCTCTGAAAACATGCCCAAACCAACAGAAAACTTGGGAATTGGCAAGCATCTTTACAAAAAACAAGGCAAAAGGTCTGGCAATGCTGGCCGAGCTGCTTCGTTTAAAAGTGACGTAACACGTCAACCGGAAAAGACAAACCTTTACCTAAAAGGAGCATAAGTGGCGGGAGTGCATATAAACAGGGACATCACACTGGGGAGTGAAAAATGGCGAAACATAATTACAGGATTTCAGTAATATGACTGATTTAGTGCATGGAAATGTACTGACTGTTTCAACACTTCTGGACGACACTGTACAGTCGTGGCCAAAAGTTTTGAAAATGACACAAGTATTGTCTTTTTTTATTGTGTTGCTGCTTCAGTGGTTTTAGATCTTTTTGTTCCCCAAGCCCCATTGTTTGTCACCAAACTGTTCTTGGATGGTTGGGAGAAGTGGCTTTCGCAGGTTGTATTGGTACCATTCTTTATTTGTGGCTGTGTTCTAAGACAACATTGTGAGTGAGCCCACTCCCTTGGCCAAGAACCAACCTCACACATGAATGATTTCAGGGTGGATGACTGCTGGAAAAGGATCAAAGGTAACACTCACGTTTTCTACTCTGGACAAACTTTTTTCTGGATGCCTCAAAGAATCAGAAAGGGGATTCCGAAGAGAAAATGGTTTTACCCCAGTCTTCAGGAGTCCAATACCTGTATCTTTTGCAGAATACCAATCTGTCCTGATGTTTTTCCTGGAGAGAAGTGGCTTCTATGTGCTCTTTTCCCCCCCTCTTTTCTCTGTGTGCCCTTTTTGACACCAGCCTTCTTCACAACAATTGAACCTCTTCTCTCCTTGAAATTCTTAATGATCTAACAAATGGTTGGTTTCGGTGTCATCCTGCTCGAAGCAATATCCTTGCCTGTGAAGCCAATGGTGACTGCACGTGTTTCCTCGCAGGTAACCATGGTTAACAGGGGAAAAACAAAGATTTCAAGCACCACCCCCCTTTTTCAAGCATCCTGTCTGTTATTCTAATTTAATCAGGATCCAGCGTTTGTCCTTGTCAACAGTCACCAATGTCAAGCAAAGAAGCAAAGAAACATGATGTCAGCTGGTCCTGTTGTGGCAGGGCAGTGGAAATGTTTTTTGGGGGATTAAGTTCATTTTCATGACAAAGAGGGACTTATTACATGAATTAATTGTAATTAATCTTATTACTCTTCATAACATTCTGGAGTATATGTAAATTGCCATCATAAAAACTGAGGCAGCAGCAATGCGCCCTCTAAGCTGCACACGTGCACAATCTCACACTGCTCTCGAGTTTTCTGCGCACCGCAAATCCATGCATCGCACAAAATACAATCCAACCTGAACTGTAAATGAAATAAGCACAACTTACTCTGTACCATTTTGCAATGCAACTCAGTGAGTGACAGGGGACAACAGGCGGTGACAATATATAAACACAATGATAAACACTGTCCAGCCAATAATAGGATCCTGTTGGCACGTATTTACTTCCACAGCCGATCAATTCATCAACAGCGCATTACGTAGTATATGCCACTGTTTTCCAGGTTAGCGTACGGCTAATGCTTCTTGCTAACCCTGTATTATGATGAAATGGGCAGAGCAACATCCACTCACCAAGCCAAAGTAAAAAAAAAAAAAAGAAGTTATTTTAAGGTGGACTCCATGGCAGTCAGAGAGGCTCCGGCATACCACTGCGATCCTAGTGAGAAAATGGAAGGATGGATGGATGTCTGTCGTATGTCGTACGAGTACGTGCAAACAGAAGAACAAGAGATGAAACAGGGTGAGATTTTTTTCATTTTCCAATGAGAAAGGACTACTGTATAAAACATGCTGCAAAGCCAAAGTACCAAGCCAGTGTTCGGAGTGAAAAGTGTGGACTGAATGTGTGACTGTCCATGTTTTACTGTCGTGCTTTTATTTTGATGGCCGGACGTACAAAATACAGGAAGTGTTACGCCAAATTTGTATTGCTGAAGGGACGGGAAGGTCAGTTGAGAGTTGAAACAAAAGTAAACATATACAACAGCATCAATTTCCAGTAAATTTCCAGAATGAAATAGTGCCACAAAAGGCTGCTTTTAAACAGAAAGTGAAAGTCAAATAAGGAAATTAAAGTACAGTAGTAACTCGGCAAACATAAACCTCCTTTTACATAAATTCCACTGAACATAAAGAATTTATGTAAAGTTTTTGCATCGTATTACAGAAGAAATTCCATATAACATAAAGCGCCAAGTCAGTGCAAGTCTTTTTTTTTTTCAATCAACTTTATTAGTGCCTCAAGTCGGTGCAAGTTCAGACTAACAATTGCTGACGCCTACTGACGCATCACGCTCTCATTGGCTGATTTTCGGGGCACCGCCTACGCTCTCATCTCATTGGCTGAGTTATACAGCACGTACGTGAGTTTGTGTGAGAGACAGGCTTGTCCCTTCAAACTCCTTCCTCTTCGTAGTCCCCCTGAAACTAACTTAAACAATTAAGTTAATTTACAAATTAAAATTTTGCACACAGCCTTCTCGTTTAGTGCGTGTGCGTTTGTCTGTGAGACCAGATGACTCTTTCGTTTCGACTCAGGCTAGTCCTCCTCCTCCTTCCTGCCTCCACTTGCGCTCCTGATCAAGACATCTCGTGAATGGTAGGATTGTTTTTGTTTTTCAGTTTTATTCATTTACAGTAATCTTATTTATAACCTTATTTTATATTGGAATGTTACTCTACTATGTTTATGCTAACGTTGTCTTATACTTTCCCACCATATTTGGTGGACTTTGAATATTTAGAAGTGCCAAAGGGGTGTGTTTTGGAAGATCTTGGAACAGATTAGGCTATTTACATGTATTTTACGCTTCGTATAACATAAAAACCCTATCACATAAAGGTTCTCGGAACGGATTATTTACGTTGTAGGGGCGTCTACTGTATAGCTAATTAACAATATAAAGGGTAAACGAGAAAATGCATTCAAAATAAAATGATAAACTAGGGGTTTTCTGCAAGATTCAGTTGGTTAATTGTATGAGACCATGGCTTGTTTTGTCTGAGGTTGAGAATGAAGAACGCTACATTGTGCAATGTTCTTTGCTGTCTGTTTGAAACCATTCGTATTCAAAATATGGCAGAATGGAAGTTCTCAGTTCTCAGGTTGTGGACAGGTGCGATACGACAGTGTGCACGTCTCATGCCGCTCACAGAGGTCCAAGGAATGCTCAGGTCGTTTTTGTGTATGGTCAAATACTTGAAAAATTAGGCAGAACATTGGGCAGCAGACTTTGTGAAATTTAATATTTGTGTCATTCTCAAAACTTTTGGTCATGACTGTATGTTCATGACGCTAGCGTACATAACATCAGTTTGCTTGAGGAAGTGCTGTCTGTTTGCAATGACAATGAGCTTGACATTCACACCCATACTCACAACATTTTATACTCATTTATAGGGACGCTCCGATCGATCGGCCATTGATCAGTACTGAGCGATTTCCGTGAAAAACGTGATCGGCATGTGTCAGTAACTGCCTTTCCAAGCCTATCCCAAAACACGATCAACTTGGGGCAGCATGTCTGCCACGTCACGTACGGTTGCCAAAGCCAGTACTGAGCTGACAAGGGAAGCACTCTGTCCCGTATTGCTGCGAGAATCAAAACTCGTCTGTAAAACCTCAATGACTTCAATTTGGCAGCTTGCCACAGGCTATGCCAATCGATGTCAGCGTGTTTCATCACTTCCTTATCAAACCTATTGCCGTTTTGACTTTTCTTGCATCTTTGTTTACACGCTTTGCCTAACTGTCACTGGTGGCAGCTAGAAAAAATTATATTCATATTTATAATCTCTCTGGTATATGGGAAAAAAGACAATATTATCAGGAAACATTTATGCATAATTGCATTTTATCTTATACATTGAATAAAATTACAAAAATAAAAAACACCATCTGGGCATGTGCAAAAGTCGGGGAACCCTGAGCGATTCAAAGTGTTAGATTCTTTTTACAAGCTCAGACCTTTACCAGCTCATTAGTCCTGAAGCATGTGTCAACAGTAGTCATTACGGAGCACCAGTTGGTGCCAATTTCAGGGTTTCTTAAACACGGAGAGTCCACAAACCTTGTGCAAACATTCAGCAAACCGTGGATACCTCTAAGAAGCTGTGTAAGACAGGAAAAATGAAAGTTATTGATGCCCACAATGCCGGGGAGAGCTATAGGAATAGCAAAGCCTTTTCAGCTTACAGCTTCCACAGTGCGAGGTATAATTAAGAGATGGCAGGTGAGGGGAACTGTGGAGGTCAAGATGACATCTGGAAGACCTTGGAAACGCTCGAGAACAGCTCGTAGAAAGGTAAATCAAAACCCACACTTGACTTCAAAAGACCTGCAGGAAGATTTAGCCAACTCAGGAGTGGCGGTGCACCCTTCCACTGTGCGGCGATACTTGCACAAACAAGACCTTCATGGAAGAGTCTGCAGAAGAAAACCTTACTTGTGTCCTCATCATAAAATGCAATGTCAAAAATATGGAACAGAGCATGTACAGAAGCCTGACGACTTTTGGAAACAAGTGCTGTGGACTGATGGAGTTAAAATATAACTATTTCGCCTCGAAGGTATGTTTGCAGAAAAAAAAGGAGCAGCATTTCATGAAGAGAACACCTTGCCAAAGGTTAAATATGAGGGTGGATCCATCATGCTTTAGGGTTGTGTTGCAGCCAGTGGGACAGGAAGCATTACTCGAGTGGAGGGAAGAATGGATTCCATTAAATACCAACAAATTCTATATCACAGTATCTGCAAAAAAGCTGAACCTGGTAAGAGGATACAACAGGATAATGATCCCCAACATACCACAAAATCTACCATGGACTACCTCAAGAAACACTTTAGTTTACAAGCTGTCATATCTGCCAGAGGGGGTCTTACCAAGTACTGAAGATACTGATGTTGTAGGGTGCGCCGACCTTTGCACATGCCATAATGATGTTTTTTTTTTTTTTTTTTCAATTTTTTAAATAAAATGTAACTATGCATTAATTTTCCTGATAATATTGTGTTTTTCCCATTCACCAGATAAACTAAAAATATGGATATTATTTTTTTAATATATAAAATATGCTGTTTTTAAAGAGATGCCCTGACTTTTCAACACAACTGTATATCACGTTCATGGGGTACGTACAAATTTTTTCAAGTGTCAATGAACAATTTGGTCACTTGTTGTCATTATACTAATTATGTCATGCAGCCATCACCAAATGGCGGACCTAGGTCTGGATACTGACCCAATGATTGCCCTTTATTGACCCACGACCAATAAAAAAAAATGAATGGAAAATATTAACATATAATCATGCCCAGTGTGAAAAATCTACGACAGTCATAACACATTCATTTACAGGCACAGCAACGTGCAAATGAGTGTTCACAAAGGAGCTTATGGATATTGGTGCAAAACTAAAAAATCCTTCACTGACGGGAGACTTGTAAAGGACTGCTTCTGCTGCAGAGACCTTAAAGTTAAATAAAAACGGAATTGTGTGACAAAATCAAGCAAATCCCAATGCCAGCTACAATAGCAACAAGAAAATCTGAAACTTTAACAGAGAATGTACTGTTGCAGCTTTTATTTTAAAGAGACACTTATTCAATTATTATTTGTTATTATTTGATTGATTGTATGTGGATTGTTGTTTGTTCGTACAGTCAAACCTTTTAATATTTATGTGACATTTGGTCCTGTTTTCTTTTAAACACAATGTAGGTGCCAAGTTATTGTCTTGTATTGAAACAATATGGAGATGTGCTGGGTTTCATTACATTTCATGTTCATATAAGCTAGTCAGTTTGAGACTAAACAGACCTTTATGCCTTTATATAATGTGATCCGTATCGGTATTGACCGATCTCACTCATGGATGATCGGAATCGGCAGCAAAACCCTGATCGGAGCATCCTCACTCATTTATAACCCGCAAAGCATGCAGGGTAACTGTTAGGGAAGTGTGCACATGGGCTTCCCAGCATGCGGGTTAAAAGTTAGTATAAAATAGTATTGCTTTGCATGTATATTATTGCCTAAGCGTACCCTGTATATTGCAATACAGAATTCCGAAACGCTAATATGTGAGTATCCTTGTAATTGTTTTCACAAAAACTGTTCATTTAAACAGAAAAAAAGACGTGCCCAAGGAATCAACCTTTTTTCCGCTGCTCTCTACACCTTTCTGATGAGCAATGGACTGTCCATGCAAAATGCATGACAGCACTGAATTATTTACAGCACTTTTCTCTTTGCCACTCATTCAGTGACGGTAGGTTAAAAAAACATGAGCTCATGTGGTCCAGGTACCGTTTCCATGAAAATCCTTTTTTTGGTATTCCTTAAACATGACTACAACATTGTATTCACATTCTATCACTTGATGGATCAACAAGTCAAATGGCCTTTTTGACACACACTCGAAAAAGTCACAAAATGCAGTACACATATTGCAAACAGGTCTACACATGCAGCTAGGTCTACAGAAGTATTTGGGCAATGACAGCTTGTATTATTTGTGTCTTTGTCACTACCACATGGATTACACCAAACTTTTCAAAGTTGCGTACCCCTTCAGACATCTGATTGGAATCATGTACCCCCCCTCCAGCACACTTAAAAAAACAAACCACACAATGAAACATCTTTGATATATTATTAAATATATATTATGACATTATATTTTGAAAATCATGTGTCTTATTTTTCAACTGCACACATAGGCTACTACTTAAAAACGAAGAGGGTTTTCAGAGGGGTAAGATATCTCAGTTTTGGCAGTTTTGTTTTCTGTTTGGTGAATTTATGTGTATTGAGTATTTAACTCCTTCCTGAGCCACCACCGTATTGTGAGGGTTGGACTCCGCCCGGGCTGCCTTTTGCCCTGAAAAGGGTCAAGTGCCATCTCCGGGTTGGGGATGAGATCCTGCCCCAATTGGAGGAGTTTAAGTACCTGTTTAAGTACTTGTTCATGAGTAAGGGAAGGATGGAATGCGAGATCGACAGGATTGGTGCGGTGACTGCAGTGATGCTGACTCTGCATCGCTCCGTTGTGGTGAAGAGGGAGCTGAGCCTAAAGGCGGAGCTCTCAATTTACCGGTCGATCTACGTTCCTACCCTCACCTATCGCCATAAACTTTGGGTTGACCGAAATGAGGCCGAAATCAGTTTTCTCAGTAGGGTGGGCTCTCCCTTTGAGGTTAAGGTGAGAAGCACTGTCATCTGGGAGAAACTCGGAGTAGAGCCGCCGCTCCTCCGCATTGAGATGAGCCAGATGAGGTGGCTCCCAGACGCCTCCCTGGGGAGGTGTTCAGGTAGGAGGCCACGGGAAAGACCCAGGACACATTGGAGAGACTATGTCTCTCAACTGGCCTGGGAATGCCTCAGCAACCGCCGGGAGGAGCTACACGAAGTAGCCAGGAAGAGGGAAGTCTGGGGTTCCCTGCTTAGGCTGCTGTCCCTGCGACCCGACCTCGGATAAGCGGAAGAAGATGGATGGCTGAATGGCTGGAGTATTTAAGTGGTGACAAGCTGTGGTAAGATGTGGTGAACTGTGATCTTTATGCTCCTTTACTGTGCATTGATCTGCAACAACATGGAAATAATCAGTACAATGCAACTAATATTACACGTGAACGTAATAATTATGAAAACAAAGGCACACAACGTACAGAAATCCATTAGGAAATTTGTATAATATGAGGCTTATTACTGAGCCAAATGGACACAAGAGCACATATAGCATGAGATTATGCCCCAAGCAAAAATGCACAGCAGCCCAGAGCTAACATTATTATACCTACTGTAACCTCTGTGCATTAAGGACGATAATAAGGATGGGGTGAAAGGAAGAACAGAAAATACACGTCTGTCTGTGCAGTGTTGGAGAAAGTCTCAATCTGGGTCACACATGGCATGTTCAAGGACCGCCAAACAAAGTGTGCCGCAATGCCCGAAAAAGACACATTTGTGAAAGCATACATTTACTTGCAAAATTGGGGGCTTTCTAACGTGGTCGTTGCATCCAGTCAACAAACAAATGATCTCATACACTAATTACGGTAGTCACAGCACCACGTAAGAAGACCAACTTTCATTTAGCACACAATATAAATGATCTTGAAAAATCTTCCAGATTAAACACTTTTAATGCACAACGTCATCATTAAACTTACTTATTTGTTCATTTAACGCACACAGAACAATGAACAACTTCATGCTGTCACCTTTCTTCTGCACAGTATTATTGTATTTAACTGTTGCTGTTCACATGAGGCGTTTGGCACTAATGTGGTTTTAAATTTTTATGCACATACTGTACCTCCTACGGCAATCTGCGTACCCCTAGGTGTACGCGTACCCCACTTTGGGAACCAAGCGATTAGACAATTAAAATGTTACTGAAGTTTCACTCAGCTTTAATTGAAAATGTCTCAAACATATGGCATTTTCCATGTACAATACCTCCATGGAGCCCAAGGACATCACCAAATTCAGAGTTTCCTCCCTAGAGATGCTTTGCTAGGCCTTTATGGCAGCCACCTTACCTTAAAGCTTTGTTTGTGGGTTTTTTGTCTTCAGTAAGGCAAAAGCCTGTTCTATCGCAGGGGTCCTTCATCCCAACAACTGACAAACTGATGAAAAATGGAGCCCCTACAATAATATATTGTAGAAAATGTTATAATTAATTTAACCGTGTCTAGTGGCATGTGCAACCATATATTGTTATTGTGCATTTAATGTTAAGCTATTCAAAACTACGCAGGTTCCAATATACTGTATTTAACATGTGCACAGTGAGTCGAGTAGATGTGTCACTGCCAGAGCTCCTGTGTGTCCTTGAATGTGTGTGTCAAGGCCTTTCGTAATTTCACCTGCTTGAACTTGAAAACAACATGGTGCAAAGAACCACAAAAAAAGGCTAAAGAGGAGCAATATCTTTTACAGCGGGAATATACTGTATTTTATTGTTGAAATAACAAATTCACTGTGAAAATTTTTGTGTTTTTGTATTTTCTGCCTCTGAAAGTCATATACTGTAAAACATCTGTAAGAAATCTAGGATTGTGAAATGGAGTAACAAAGACAAGAAAGGTACTAACGGTAAAACAAATAAGATATATGAATAACGGTCATTTCACACCATGCTGGACTGTAAAATAGATTAGTGAATGTCGTTTATGTCCAGTGTTCCCAACTAACCCTAACCCTAACCCATGACAGGCACACCTCACAATATGATACTGCAATGAAAGCTTGGTACTCTCTTTTCTGCCATTATCTATGTAATCAAACAAAATTGTTCACTTAATTAGCTCACAAGCCCACTTCCTCCAAATTTTAGACATAAAACACACATACTGTATATCACAGCACTGCAGCAAAAATATTTTTGGACCAGCAATACCAAAGCAGTTTAAAAAAAGAAAAAAAGTGATGCATCACATACCTTGTTCCAAAAGTCCCTCTGTTTCGTGTGGGGGAATCAAGGCTTTCTCCTGACTTGGGCGGCCTATCGCGATTCATGTGTTGCAGAATGGAGCTCAACTCCGTGATAACTGTGTTCTTGGTGTCTGGTGTAGACGGAGGGCTGTGAAGCTCAGGGTGTTGATCACCCCATAGCTTTGATGTCCTAGGAGCTTCAGACGATGAAGGAGGAGCAGGGGTAGCCTGAGGAGGTGACCCATAAGATTCCGGGGGTTCTTCAATTAGGGCATCATGATAAAGCGATGTTCTGTTGATGACAGATTTGCCTTTGGGTTTGGGTGGCACAGGAGGCCTATCCACCAGGAAGGAATGACCATCTGCAGTGGCATGAAAAGTCTCTAAGGCACTGTCACAGAAGCCTCCCTCTGATGACAGGGTAGAGATGCTAGACACCGTGCTGGTTGTCTCCATGTGCTGAGGGTCTCCACTGCTGCGACTGTCTACCTCTTCAATACCAGAATCACCAACCCCTGATTCTGGGTCCGGTGGGGGTGGTGGATATGAAGGGGGCATACTGTTTGTCACCCGTTTGTGTTGATCAGAAACAGGTGGGGGTGCATGGGCATTGTATGGCGGTAGCCCCCCGTTCCTTCTCTGTTGCTGAATCATCTCTGCAATGGCACTAGCCTGGTCATCTGGAATGTCAATGCTGTTTGCAAACTCTAGAGGAGGTGGAAGAGGGTCTGTGAAGTCAAACTCCTCATCAATGTCAACTGACGCCAGAGGGGGTGGAGGGATACGAAAGGGCAGCTTCACAGGTTCGTCAATGGATTCACCTAAAGGAATGCTCCGTCTTCGTGCCGAGGTGGGCTGGGGATTCACAGACAATGCTTGGACACTGCGAGGATCGGGTTGATTGGGGTCTTTCAACTCAGATGGCCTGTTGCTGTCTTGTCCTTCCAACTCTTGGTTGTTGACCTTGTTGCTTGCTTCTGTGCTGGTGTGAACCATCAACAGCCCAGCTGACTTAGGTGTGTCAGACACATCTGGTGGCGCACTTTTCCTCTCCTCAACTCCCTGATGCTTTCGCTCTTCCCGTGCCACATCTGACTCGTATTTCTGTTCGGTCAACTGCCTCCGCAAGCCACCTCGCCCTGGACGGCCCATGGTTGATGATGAGATTGCAGCAAAACTTGTCTCAATCCCAGACCGCAACTTGGTATCAATAAAGAGCGGCTGGTTGAGGTCTGGTTTGTGGCTTGGCTGTAGGGGTAGGGACTGAGCTTCATGTTTGGGAGTTTGTTGAACCTGAGGAGGATTCTGCTGATTTTGATGATGGTTTTGTTGCTCCTTCATAGCTCGGTCACGAGCTGCGAGGGCCAATGCAAGGGGAGAATTAGGGTCCAAGGGTTTACCAGTGACAGGATGAAGGTAGGTCCCATTGGCCCTGTAGTGGCTCTTTGGGGAAGTGGCTGGGAGACTAACAGGACTGTCCAAGTTGAGACACTGGCCTGTTCTAGTGTTTAGAGGCTCCCGAACAACTGTGGGCTCTGGAGTGTTAAAATCTGTCATGTTACCACTGCCTCCCCCAACAGGAGGTCCCAGGTGCACTGGGGGGGCCATCATCCTTCGAAGTCGTTCATCACTGCTAAACATGCCCTCATCAATGGACTTTGACTGGCGAAGACGAGGGGTTGGTGTAGGGCCGCTTAAGTCATCATCCGCCATATCTATTGACTGGAAGGCAATAGAGTTCTTTTTTGCTTCAAGCCTTTTTTCCCGGTCCCGTACTGCCCCAGCAATAGCTGCCGCAAATGGGTTGCTGAGAGAGAGTGGGTCTTCAGGACGCAGACCTCCACTTCCACCAACGGTAGGCATGAGAGATGGGTGTTCTGGCGTTGTGGGCTCAATCTCCATACTGCTACCCTGGCTGCTCTTGCCACTGCTGCTGGTGGAGGGTTCCTTGACGATGATGGTGGGAATGGGGATGGAAGAGCATGTTCGCTCAACAGGTGTAGTTGGCATGGAAACAGCGCCCGAGGGGCTTGCTGGCATATGGCAGGTTTTTTCTGGACTGTCCTCAACATTTGACTGTTTTACTAGCATGCCCTTCCTTCGGGCTGGTTTCGCTGGCACATACAAATTCTTATTTCCTACCTCGGAGTAAGGGTTTTCGGGCACTGGGGTACGCCCTCGAGTGCGTGTGCTCTCAAAATGCTCTGAACTCTGTCTGAAATAGCCCCGCCTCAATGTACCAACATCTGTGGTTCTACTAATGGTCGTCACAGCGTTTGGTGAGTTTTGGGTGAAGGTGGGTCTTGTGGTACCATAACTCTTCGGTGCTGAAGCAGCAGGTGAGTTGTAGCCAGGTGGCGAGGGGGGTGAAATGGCTGGGGGAGGAGGGATGTCCTCTGAAGTATCAGGCATAGAGAGGCTGCGGGAGAACTTGAGCAGAGGAGGTGTAAGGAATCCCTGTTTCTCCTCCTCTGTTGTACCTTCAAGAAATAGAACAGCGAGAACTAATAGTTTAAGAACCTAGTAAGAAAATTCAAAAAGTAGAAAAAATATAATAACCGATATGATTAAATAAGTGAAGACCTTTAAGAAAACAAACCTTGAATCAATAGATTAAGCAGCAGCAGACATTTAATAGATAAGGAAGGTCAGCGTACATCTATTTTCACATATAAATGGAAACATCATGTGGACATTTCCATGGTCTCATGTTTACAGGAGATGCTCTGTTTGCTCTCCAGTTGGTGCCTTTTTAGACAGCCAGAAAATGCTATAGAAATTTTGCTTTCATAATAAAGGTCGCATAAATCATAAGACCTATGAATAACATCAGGCTGCATGGCTTCCCAGTGGGTGAGCACTGACAATGAAGCTTCAGCTTACACTTAATGACCTCCAATATTATCGCCTGAAAGCACACTTTGCTGACTTGATCATTTTAATTTATCTATAATTAGCTTTAATATTGTTGGAGCACAGAGTAAGTCCTCTGAGCATTGATGTAATATAATGGTGCACTAACTGAACAATCTACAGCACAGGCAACCTTTCAAGAGTGCAGCAACCATCCCTCAGTCAAGCAGACACATTGCTGTTATGTACATCATACCTATGGACTTTTGCTTCCTCAGACTGGCCTTTTCTGGTAAGCCTAGGAAGGCTCCTGGTACTGTGGGTGGCACCACTGCTACTCCCTGCCGGTCATGGTACATGGACTGCAAAGCAGAATATTGCATATCCGGAAATGAGACACTTGTGTAGGCAATGCAAAAGTCAAACATGCGCTTGATGTGAAACATCACTTGGTAATCTAAAACTAGCACTAAAGGAAAGTAGCAAAATATTCCAAAAAACTACAAGTATAACAGTAATAAACAATGAAAATACCTGCTGCCCTCCCCCACCCGCCAACTTGATAAAACAAACAATGATGGGGCACTACGTTATTTTTACACAGTAATCCCTCGTTTATCGGAGTTAATTGGTTCCAGACCCAACCATGATAAGTGAATTTCCGCGAAGTAGGATTCCTTATTTATAAAAGGAATATTTTCGTAGGTAGAGCGTAGAAAACCTATTCACAACCTTCTAAATACAGTTTAACATTTTAGAGTAGTCTTGACATGAAAAAACCCTTACAAAGATTTTCAACAGGTCCCCTGAAGCTCTCACTCAATAAGCACTGGGCCGTTGTAGAATGCATACTGGTAAATATTATATAGTATATATATATTATATATAATATATAATATATAATATAATATAATGTAAAATATATAAAATACTGGTAAGAAAAGCAGTGTTTACACTGGTACATATTTTGCTGTGGCAATACGTGTCATTTTTTCAATTTATTTATGGCACGCCTGAAAAGTGTGAAGACTAGTTTGCGCACTGTTTGTGTTCTGTTTATACATAAATTGGTGTGCATTCGCACAAAATGACCATGCTCCCACACCACTTATTTACACCTTGTCAAGTACTGTTTACGTCTCGTGCACGACAATAGTATGCGCGACGCGCGTTGTTCCTGCATGGGTATGCGTTGTCACCACCACTTCCCGCGTCCGTGAAGCAGTCTTGGCATTATTTGGTCCCGCTATGTCTTGTGTGACGCCACGTGACGGCACGCATCACCCGTAGCTTCATTAATTCCTCTATTTGCAAGATGTTGAACTCCAGAGAAGATGGTCTCATTGCGGGAAAGAAAGGTAAGTTTATATTATCTCGCAGCTGCAGAAAGCGAATGCGGAAAGAGCAGGAAGGGGGCAAACACTAGAAAGAAGGAGGCACAGACAGAGTGGGAGAGGGAATTGCTGACTAGAATACATTGCTTTGGGTATTTTGACCACTTAACAGAAATTCACAACGAAGATCCAAGAGGCTACAGAAATTACTTGAGAAGAAGAGAGTTGGGAGAAAAGTTAACCCATTCATGTGAAAGAGACACACTTTGATACACTGCCCGCATTGTTTAGGCATAGGTTGCGGTGTGTTTGCGGTGCGTTCACGACTTGTTCAAGGAAATGTGTGCCACAACATTTAAAAACACTTTTTGCACATTGGAATGCAGCCCTGCACAGTTTATACATATTTCATACCTGTTTATTACCAATTTACTCATTGGCACGCCATCCGCACGCAACATTGCATACTACTACGAGGACAAAATGTGTGTAACTGTAAACCCAGCTTTAGTTTACTTTACATTCAGCTTACATTCAGATCAGTGGCCGTGACCAAGCAGCGGCTGGATGGGCGTGGCTTTATCGTGGCAATCTTGGTATCAACTGGCGATGACTTCTGGGCATGTGTCATCTCTTCAACTTTGTCTGCGAAACACAAGGAGATTGAGAACTCATGAACAAATGAGACAGACTAGCAAAGCCTGAAACAGGTTCTCATGGGCCAAACGCAAGCTAATCATTCACATGACCCTTTCCTCCACGCTCAGTTGCTGATGAAACTGCAACAGAAAGCACTGAAACACATTACGAGGGGGAGCAAAAAGTCTAGGATGGAAGGTGTTGGGTGTGTAAAGCCTTGGAAGCCGTGCAAGCTTTTTCCAAACAGCCGACTCAGTAGCATCATCCAACTCTTTGGGTCGTTCCCTCAGTCAATCTCAAATGTGTTGTCAAGTGTGCAGTTAGCTTTCATTGTATTCCCTCTCTTTCTGTGAGTCTCCAACATGGGAAAGATGTCAATGGCATACTTGGTTGCACTGAACTTCCCTCTGGTATGCGATGATGCTATCACACAGAGTCCACCTACATTTTGCTCAAAGAAGCTACAGTACATGCTAGTCCTGATCTAGCCTGTATTTGTATCGCCTCCTTGACTGTCGTAATATGGAGAAAGTTTCCATGCATTACGAGGTGTGATTACTTAGAGTCACTCGGAAAACAATCCTCTTCTTTTGCGCATCTACACACAGAGGGGAGGAGTGGAGAGGGGGGAGATAAGGAGGAAAGGAAAGGAGCATCAATGACCGTAACTCCTTCACTACAGTAAGCGCTGTGACACACACGCACACACACACACACACATAGATACAACTTTCCTTTCTCTCCAAGATTTCTCCCAACTGGATTGCAGCTACAACATATCACAAACCTGGAACAATTGTTGCCCTGGAAAACTATCTTTGAAACAGTTCCTTCTCACTCTTCACTCAAACACATACAGTGGAACCTCGGTAAGCGTTAGCCTGTTTTTCGGTTAACATAAAAATTTGACACCAAAGTTTTCCTGCGGTTTGCGTACATTTTCTGGTTCGTGTACAATATGGCGCACGTCTTGTCGTGTTACTAATACACTGTGTGAGTGATTTTTTTTTTTTAACCGTTCCATTAATTGATTTATCTGTTATCGTGACAGGCCAACATTTTATGTCACTTTTACCTTCATTGAAGATGTGTTGCCAAAGACACGATGTGGCACCGAGATCAACACAGGCACCGCCTTTGTGTTTTGCTAGGAGTTATTTCTTAAATTCAATAGTGTTTCTCATAGGGATGCTCCGATTAGGGTTTGATGCTGCCGATCCCTACACCGATCATCCATGAGTGAGATCGGCCGATACAGATCACTTGGATTACTCACTTGGTGCTGTTGGCCATGGCCGCCATTAGACAATTCCAAGGGCTCCTGGCAAATCGGCAATGTTCATTAAACAACAACACACAAATAGTGTTGGAGGACAAGACATATTACTGTCATGACAACAATAGACACTTGAAAAAGTTTGTATGCACCTGATGGACGTAATATAATATCCAGAAAAACGAGCTCCAAAATAACAGCATTGCTTGTTTGTTTTAAAAACAAAACAAAATCTCACTGTGGTAAAAAGCTAGCTAGTTAGCTACGGACAGCTCGGCAAAGCGTGTATAGAAAGATGCAAGAGAAGTCGAACACCAATAGGTTTGACAAGGGAGTGATCAAACACACTGGCATCGATTGGCGTAGCCTGTGTCAAGCTGTCAACAGAAACCACTGGAGGTTTTACACTGCAAAAACAAAATTTCAAGTCCCATTTTAAGCAACCATTCCTTATTTTTTCCCTAAAAAGAAAAAATATCTTGTCTAGCAAGTTTCACTTGAGAAAAATAATCTTATATTAAGAAAGCATAGCTAGCCAATTCTTATGAAGATATGTTTTGCCAGAAATTTGTTCTTTTTTCTAATAACAAGCTAAAAAATTAATTTTGATTATTCTTCAGCCACAGATTAATATAAATTTGCCTTAAATTAGGAGCAAAAAATGCCTACCTAACTTTCTAAATTTAAGAACGGACTCACACACAGAAAATATATCTAAAGATTTGCTGATTTCGGAACAACACTGCCATTTTTATTAGAGAAAAATAATATTATACTAACAAAGTATAGCTAACCAATACTTATGAAGATATTTTTTGCCAGAAATTAATTATTTTTTCTAATAACAGGCTAAAAACGTATTCTTCAGCAACAGATTAAAATATATTTGCCTTAAATTAAGAGCAAAAACTGCCTACCTAACTTTCTACATTTAAGAACGGACTCACACACAGAAACTATATCTAAAGATTTGCTGATTTCCGAACACTACTACAATTTTTATTCGAGAAAATATTCTTATATTTAGAATGTATAGCTAGCCAATTCTTATGAAAATATTTTTTGCCATAAATTAGCAATTTTTTCTAATAACCTTATTTGGATTATTTTTCAACAACAGATTAGGAATGTTTGTCTTAAATCTAGTCATAAAATGTGTGTAAAATTATTAAACTTGATTCGAGAAAATATTACTCTCTTTTTATCTAGTTTATAAATCTAAAAACTAGTGAATTTACATGCAAATCATGCCAAAAAAGAATTATGATAGTGTTTATGACAATAGTTTTTCCTAAATTAATTGAATCTTAGATACAATCACACTCTTTTTGAATAAAAAAGTTCAATCCGTATCATCTGCTTCATGCTTGTTCAAGTAACCAACATAACTAATATGTCGACAATAAAAGATGTTAGTTGCATGGTGGCCGAGTGGTTAGTATGTTAGCCCAACAAATCCCCGTTGGAACACATCTGTGCGGAACTCACACGCTACCCCCTGTGTACTGGCTTCCTTCCATATGCATGATAGGTTAATTGGAAACTCTAGAAATTGTAAGAAAATAGAATAATACAATGTCGATCACGTATTTTTTACGGGAATCGACCGATATTAATTGGTGGTCGATCTATCGGAGCATCCCCTGTTTCTCACCTTCTTTATCAAAATGTCTTTAGCTTCATTTTGGGTTATTTTGCAGCAAAGAAAAGCAGAGACTTGAGGTCAGAGCCACTACTGAATTCAAGAAATAACTCATGGCAAAACAGGAAGGTGGTGTCCGTGTCGATCTCAAAGACGGTAAAAGTAACCTTAAATGTTCTATTTACTCCCTTTCATTCATCATTTATGTGCATTTTGAATTGCTTTCTGCATGTAAAAATATAAAAATGTGTTTTGTGTCAACGATTTTGACTTTCTGGAACAAATTCATTGGATTTACATGATTTCTTATGGGAAAAATAGGTTCGGTCAGAGTACTTTTCGGTTAGAGTCGGACCTTCTGGAATGGATGAATGACGCTAACCACGCTTCCACTGTATTCAAACATGTTCTGTACATACACGCTTCCACTGTATTCAAACATGTTCTGTACATACATAGACAGACAAGCCTGCGGTGACAGAGGGGGAAAGAAGAAAGCACATATGAAGAATAGAAATGACAGCATTTTGGTTTTTTTTAGGTCAGACATAATTAAAACATTGACTTGCAGAGAGAGTGTTTTTGTGTGTTCATGGCGTACACGCAACAAAAATGTAAACGCAACTTTTGTTTCTGCTGCCATCTTTCATGAGCGGAACTCAAAGATGGAAAACATTTTCTCTGTACACAAAAGTCCGATTTCTTTCAAATATTGTTCATAAAGCTGTCTGGAATGTGTGTTTGTGAGCACGTCTCCTTTGCAGAGATAATCCATCCACCTCACAGGTGTGGCATACCAAGATGCTGATGAGACAGCATGATGATTGCACAGGTGTGCTTTGCTGGCCACAATAAAAGGCCACTCCAAAATGTGCAGTTTTATCATGTAGTACAATTCTACAGATGTCCCAAGCGTGCAATAGGAATGCTGACTGCAGAAATATCCGCGGTGTCACACGGGCGAGCAAGCCGTGTGTTTGGACCCCAAAGCAGACAAAAACGGTAAAAAGTAAGAAATGGGTTAATGAAGTGATGTCCAAAGTGTGGCCCGAGGGAAATTTGCAGGCCACAGCTGTTTTTTTATTGGCATGCAGCACATTCTAAAGTTATAATTTAATAAGAAAACTAAAAAAAAAAAAAGCAAAAATTGAAAAATCTGCAGTAATTTCACAAGAATAAAGTCAATACCATTAAAATATTATGAGAAAAAAAGAACATCGATTCTGTTCATTATTTTCATGGACAGAATTTCTAGGCGCAGCCAAAGTGTCGAGGGAGTCCAGTTCGGGGGCCTTAGGATCTCGTCTCTGCTATTTGCAGACGACGTGGTCCTGATGGCCTCATCGGGCTGTGACCTGCAGCGTTTACTGGGGCGGTTTGCATCTGAGTGTGAGGCTTCTGGAATTAGACTCAGCACCTCCAAATCCGAGGCCATGGTTCTCAGTTGGAAAAGGGTGGATTGCTCCCTCCGGGTTGGGAATGAGGTCCTGCCCCAGGTGGAGGGGTTCAAGTATCTCGGGGTCTTGTTCACGAGTGAGGGAAGGTTGGAGCGTGAGGTTGATAGGCGGATCGACGCAGCGTCTGCAGTAATGAGGTCGCTGTACCGGACCGTCGTGGTGAAGAGAGAGCTGAGCCGGAAGGCAAAGCTCTCAATTTACCGTTCGATCTATGTTCCCACCCTCACCTAGTCATGAGCTTTGGGTCATGACGGAAAGAACGAGATCGCGGATACAAGCAGCTGAAATGAGTTTTCTTCGTAGGGTGACTGGACTCACCCTAAGAGATAGGGTGAGGAGCTCGGTCATCCGGGAGGAGCTCAGAGTAGAGCCGCTGCTCCTTCACATCGAGAGGAGCCAGCTAAGGTGGCTCGGGCATCTAGTCCGGATGCCTCCCGATGCCCCCCGGACGCATCGCTGGTGAGGTGTTTCGGGCATGCCCAACCGGGAGAAGGCCCCGGGGAAGACCTAAGACACGCTGGAGGGATTATGTCTCACAGCTGGCCTGGGAACGCCTTGGTGTCCTCCCGGTGGAGCTGGAGGAGGTAGTCGGGGACCGGGAAGTCTGGGCTTCCCTACTAAGACTGCTGCCCCCGCGACCCGGACCCAGATAAGGAAAATGGAATGGAAAAATAACGTCATTTTAGCATCCTCGTAAACTTAAGAAAAAAAGATATACTATACAAACAAAACAATTAATTAAAGTTGTAATTTTTGGAAAATCAGGTTGAGGAAAAAGTTACAATGTTATGAGAATAAAGTAAAAATATTCTGGGAAAAAAGTCATAATTACGAGAAGAAAATGCAGTAAAACGAAAGGTGAAATAGCTGGAAATAAGAAAAGCAGAAATAAAAAAAAACAGCTGTAATTTTGTGAGAATAAAGTAAAAATATTATGGGAATAAAATCATAATTATGAGAAGAAAATTTACAAGAAGAAAGTTGGAGAAAAAGCAACAGCAGAAATGCAAAAAACAGCTGTAATTTTATGAGAATAAGAAGAGAATAAACTCGTAACATTATGAGAAGGAAACAAAACAAAATAAAGTACAAGCAGATAGCATAAAGATAAGCAAAAGTGTCTGCAGCATAAGGTTGCAGAGAGGGAAAAAGTACAACAAAAATTCACATCGCAAACTGGGGCGAAGTCACACAAAAATACAAAGTACAAAATAACAAGCAAGGTAAAAAAAAAAAAAAGTAGAAAATGGCAAGGCAAGGAGCAATGCTTTAGTCGTGCAGTCCGGCGCCTAAGAGTGGCAAACACCAGGGTAATACAGGCCTGATGGAAGACGAGCATCAGGTGAGGAGCAGGTGGCGTCGCTCCAGGAACTCCAAAAAAAGGTACTGCAACAAAGAGTAGAGAGCGGCAGCAAAACCTACAAATCCAGGCTTGTGACACATGGGAGCTGCTGCCCGTGAATTGAACGCTCATTTCTCGACCATAAGTCGTCTCCAAAGGTGTTTCTGAGAATTTAGCAGTACATCCAGTCAGCCTCACGACCACAGACCACACACCAGCCCAGGACCACATCCAGCATCTTCACCTCCCAAAAATGTCTGAGACTTGGTTTGCATAACCAAAGAATTTCTGCACAAATTGTCAGAAACCATCTCAGGGAAGCTCATCTCTTCTCATTTTGCAGTGGCCTTTTATTGTGGCCAGCCTAAGGCACATGTGGGCAATAATCGTGCTGCCTAATCAGCATCTGGATATGCCACACCTGTGAAGTGGATGGATTATCTCTGCAAAGGCGAGATATTCACTAACAGATTTAGACGCAGTATTTCTCAACAATATTTGAGAAAAACCATAACAATAAACCATAACAGTACAAAAGAAGAACTAACTAATACTGTGTGACAGTGGCAAAAATGACAGAAAAGGCTTGAACACAATTTTTTTTACATCACTGCACCATCAAATCATGCAGTGGTTGATGAAAGGAACATCAACATATGTAATCAAGAACCACATTGAACCATGCAAAAACACGATCGATAACATTCTTTGGTTTGACTGAAATCAATGTCAGTGTTTTTTAAAAAATGGTGACAGTGTTATAACAAACATATCACAATACAGCAACAACATAAACATATCATGATACCGTTAACATGCCTGCAGTAACTTACCACCTTTCTTTTTCCTTAGAGTGGCTTAGGGGACGATAAGAAATCAATGAAATACAATCTATGGTGGCTGTATTTGCAATATTTGCAAACCATCTTGATTGATGTCTTCATTTATCATGCACTGCTTAGGAATGTCACGGTTCAAGTTGGAACTTCTGTTTCCCTCAATGAACCGCAGCTCCAATGCGCCATCAGCACTCATGCATGACGCGCCCACGACCAGGCATGACACGATCATTTTACTACTCGCTTATCTGTTTTAATAATATATTTACAGTGGATTCCACACAAATTTGCAGGTTTTTGATCAAAAAATATTCTTTTCTCTTCAAAAATAGGTTGTTTTTTTCCACACAACTCTCATTCACTCATTCAAGTGGGTAATACAGAATATAGCATACATGTACCATCTTTATGCTTCACTCATTGCACTCACTGTTTGGGTGTCCTTGAACATACCATAGTTGCTGTGAGACACGGTTGTCGCTCGCCTCTGACTGCAATTCATCTGTTCTCTCAATCGTCATCATCCATTAGTGGTGAGTACCTATACATTTTATACTTTAAAAAGTGTTTAATAAATGTGTTAAACTTGGATTGTGTTGCGAGTGAACAATGGCAATTGAAGAGAGAAGGGCAGGGTTTGGAGCTTAACCATATCTGATAAATACAACAGTCACTTTTACTGCACATTTTGGTCAAAAATCGGAGAACATTATTGTCAAGCTAGCAGGATGGTTTGGTGGGGTAGACAATTTTATGCGCATATCAAGTACTTTTTTAGCCATTTGGTGGTGGGCGTGGAATGTAACTGAATGAAAAAGCAGGGACCTACTGTACTGCTATACAAGCTGCACACGGACTACTGTTAAGTATATCCAAGTTTCATTTCATAATAAGATGCATCGAGAAGATACTGTAATAAAAATGGTTACTGAAATGTGAGGGATGTATGCTGTAAAATATAATTTTCATTGTCATTATTGAAATTCTGCTATATACTATCTATTTATTCCTCCACTTTTTCTTATTTCGCCTAATTGTTTTGTCCGCTAATTCCTCCCACATTTCTCAACCGATTCAAACCAATCCAACGTCGCAATGTTCAGCGTGTTCAGGACACGACTTTTCAGAAATTTATCTGGCGCCCCTTACTGGTGGAAAATCATTTTCCATTTTCCATCACTGTAACATTCTGCTCATTCCACAGGGTGACATGGCTAGACATTCAGAAAGGTTGTTTCCCAACCCCACGGTTGCTGGTTTGATCCTCGATCCCACTGTAATCATTCAACTTACGATTTCAACATTCAGGCAACATTCCCAATTTTTCCATTATTAATCTGCTAAAAACAAATGGACAAATTACATTGTGCCCCCTAATGGTGAGATATAATTTGACATTTTCCACAACTGTAACATTCCACTTAATTTACAGGTTGACATGGCTGGGGTGGTTGAACTCAACGGTTGATGTTTTGATCTTCAATCCCGGTTCAATAATGGTTCAACATATTCATACATTTTAACAATCATTCTCCATTTTTACATTCCAACATTTCAAATTTTGTCCGCCAACTACTCCCACATTTCTTAAACGCTTCAAACCCTTCCAAAATCAAAACGTTCCGCTCATTCATGAGATGTAGGCCATCCGGACTTTTCAAAAACGTCCCACATTTTCCATAATTCAATATTTTCTGTGACATTTTCCCCATTAACATTACATGCAACATTCTGCATATTCTTTGCACAGCGGCATAGCTCAGGTGTTCAATCTGCTAGTTGCTGGTTCGCTCCTCAGTCAGTCAATAGATTTCAACACATTTCTAAATGTGTCAGAACTTAAACACAATTTCTACTGAAATTGCTTCTAGTTATTATGTTCTTCACTGATTCAAGACTGACAAGACGTTCCAGAGTTCTAATATTATAACAGTCAGAAGCGGTTTCCTCAACTATTCTTAAAAAAGGGCTATGGTATACATGCAATACATGGACCACTGCCACCAAGCAGTACTATAAAGTAAATAAATAATGCAATCATGTCAAACAAGCAACTCTGGAAAGAAAAAAACGCTGACCACATTGATATTTCCGTCAGCATTTTTCTGCACAAGTGCATTTGCTCCCGTGCTGTTCATTTATTCACCCTTCACCCTTCGCCTGCTCTTTGTGCACCTTTGACACAAGGCATGGCACTGCAATTGCTGACGATTGATCCCAATCACAAATCCCAAAATCACAAACTGCTTGGAAGCCAAGGGACGCGTGAGTGATGACGTCATGGTCCACATGGCAACAAGCTTGCTAGCTCAGTATGTCCTAGGTCTGGAATTATTTCCAAGTTTTGCTTTCAGATTGTAAATATGCAATTTGCAATGATTGTAAAGCACCGTGAGGGGGGGAGCAAGGTGTCTTCCCTTAATACTTCTAATCTAATATCCGCAGGTGTCATATTAGTGCATTAATTACCGTAATTTCCGGTGTATAAGCTGTTGCTTTTTTCTCAAACTTTGAACCTTGCGTCTTATACATCGCTGCAACTAATATGTGGTCATGTTCCAATCTCGTGACATCTCGTATACTTCGGAACTCCCACTAAATACTATTAAATATGTATTTTATCAAAGGCTATTACTAACATAGTCCATCATAACGGCAAAAAAAAATTCAGCAAACAAACAAAAAACGCAGAGAAGCCACCTTTCTCAGCGTTTGCTTACGCTGTCGCTCTCGTTGAGTGGAGTCGGGTATGCATGCCCATGCTGCAGTTTACAATGAGCAACAAGCACAATTTATACTAAAATCAAACGTAAAACATTGTTGGATTTGGATTATTCAAGAAACACCATAAATAGTATACATCAAAGCTGCTCACATACACTATACATCAATAAATAGAAACACAGATAGAATAAACCACATAAAAGGAAACTTAAAATGCCACACGCAGCTAGCTAGCGTACCTGCAGCAAAATAAGCATTGGAAAATGTGCTGAATGAGCTGAGTTAATAATGTCACCGTATTAGTCCAGTGTTTCATACTATTCACTTTGTTCTTATGTGGATGTTTATGCCACAGAAATGTGCAGCTTTTCGTTGCCATCGTTTTTCAGCTGGACTCTGATTTGTGAATGAATTAAGACTAACCAAGAAAAGAAGATGCTGCATCTCAAGGGGCTATCCTAAATGAATTGAAAGTGAAACTGAAACCCGTCTCACTTGTTGATAGTAGGAGATCATGCTATTTTATTCATATTGGTCATCATTTTTTTATGACTATTTTGTTAAGACCAAATGTTTAAAATGAATATGGCACTTTTTCTATATTCATATTTATTTTATTATTATATTATTTATTTTTATAACTATTATATTATTGTTGATATCTTTTGATAGATAGATACTTATATCTACAGTATATATTACCTTACTAATTGGTATGGGTAATGAAGTACTATACAATATATTGGATATTGGTAAAAAGCCAATATTGAGCTTTTCCTCTTACCCAGTGTGATTAGATGAGTGTTGTCACACTGACAGGCATTCAAAGTCAACAATTTCTCACTTCTGCATTGCAACAACCTCAGACCTTGCACTAAATGCCTTGAATGTTGAAAATAAAACAACAAACTCATCAGCTTCTGAATTGTTTCAATACGCAGGGTCTCTTCAGGTGCTCACATAAAAAGACCAGTTTTGACCAGTTTCGAAAAACTATGGCGCATTCAAGGACAGCCGAACATAGTGTGAAATCCCAGTTCTTGACGAAAAAACATCATCGGTGAAGCATAAAGACATAAATATGTAAAAATTCTGCTTTTTTTAACAGTGGTAAACGTATGTGCTGTATATTTTACATGTATCACGTATTTCGAGATTATTACAGACTTGTGAATGAGATGTATTTTCTGCAGGAAAAACAGCCAATTTTCAAAAACAAGCAAAGAAAAAAAAAAAATTCTGACCAAAATCCACAAATTTGCGGGGCCGTGAGCGCTGAATTGTTATTTGCAGGGATCCACTGTATACCATAAACCATTTTCAAGCTCTTATTTTCAAATGACATTACTAAATGTTATTGCTTTAAGAAAGTAAAAAGTCCCTGATGAAGTAACCTTACATATAACATATTTTTGAAAATGCTATACGTTTGGCAATACCTCAGTGTTACCTACTTAACAGCTCTCTATCTCACAGACAACGTTCTTCGCAAGCTACTTTCATTATGCCTTTCTTCCTTCATCCCATCTATCTTCCTCGCCTTGCATACATACAGTAGACATTGCTGCATTGTAATGAAAAGCACAGGCTCCTCATCATCACAGATACAAATCAACTAATCACAGAAAATAAAACACACCTTTATGAAACAGACAGGCTCCTTATAGCCACAGTGTTTTTTTCATGCATAAAGATGACAGAGGACTGGGAATGAGGCAAAACCAAGTAAAATAGATGCAAATTTGAATAGCACCACCTTGAACAAAAAACATAATTTGTCTGCTGCAAGCTGACAGATATACAAGCCGGGCAGAATGGGTGTTAAAAACTCGTGCAGCATGAAGTGCTTACCTTTATCCACTAGTGAGAGATGAATCAATCAATTGGAATCAAAACAAGGAACACAAAAAGGGAGTGTTGTTAGACGCTAACGTCCTAAGCCCAAAGACCACATGGGGGTTAAGTCAAAACCAGTTTGCTCTTACCTAGTTCCTCTAATTCCGACGTCATTGACTTGGAGCGCATGGACAGGGCAGTCGTGGGGGCTCTCTTTGGCGGCGGTGGAGCTGACGACACAGAGTTACCACATGGTACCAGTTATTGAAACGCAAACATAAGATAAAGGAGGTTCCATCCGACATTTCTAGAGAACATTCTCCAGTTCCAGTTTAGCAAAACCATTTTATTCACAGATTCCAGTGAGTCCCCTCTTTAATGTGGGGAAAAAAGTTTTGGGCCAAAGGCTTCCCTACAAGTTCTTGTAATCCAACAAAATCTAGCAAAAAAGGAGAAGATGATAGCTAGGAAGTAAAAATGGATATAAATAATTCAGAGTTGAAAATACTCAAACAGCCTTACAAATGTTTCATAAGGAAGGAAAGTGCATGTCCTAAAACAGGGGTGTCCAAACCTTTTCCACTGCGGTGCCACAATGAAAGGATGCAAGGTTGATATTTTGTAAAGCAAAACATGTACTGTACATATGCTAAAAAGTTATATATATTTTTAAAAACTGCATCTCAGCTTTGTGATATAGGTGAAAAAGCCTATATGAACTTTAGTCTTTGCTCTTTTTTTCCCCATTTTTGCTGTTGTTTGTATTTAATTTTCCAAATATTTCCCTCTCTTCTTAAAAAAGCATTGTACATTTTTCTTGTTGTAATATTATGACTTTATTCCCATGTATTTTCCCCAACCTAATTTCCCAAAAATTACAACTTTATTTTGTTTTGTTTCTCACATTACGACTCATATTACGTATTTTTCTTTAATATTTCAACTCTATGCTACTCAAATGACATTATTTTTCCTTATAATATTACGAGTTTATTTGTGTAAATTACAAATTGTTTCTTGTTAGAATACATCCTTTTTCGCTTAATATTTTAACTAAATTGTCATAAAATTACAGCTGTTTTTTTCCATTTCTTTTGCTGTTTTTCCCCTCCAACTATTTCAATTTACTTCTTCTAAATTTTCTTCTTGAAATGGTGACTTTATTCCCATAATATTTTGACTTTATTCTCGTAGAATTATACATTTTCTCAACGTAATTTTTCAAAAATTCCAACTTTATTCATTTATTTTTTGTTTTTCTTACGAGTACAACTTTTAAAAAAAGTCTTTTTTTCTGTAATATTTCAGCTTTTGCTACTAAAATGACATTATTCATCATATTATCACGTTATTCTCGTAAAACTTGTTAGATTACAACTTTTTTCTCTTCATATCTTGACTTTATTCATTACTTAATTCATTTTCTGTGCCACTTAATCCTCATTAAGGTCGCAGGGGTATGCTGGAGCCTATCCCAGCTGACATTGGGCGTACACCCTGGACTGGTCACCAGCCAATCGCAGGGCACATATAAGCAAACAACCATTCACACTCACATTCATACCTATGGACAATTTAGCATGCATGTTTTTGGAATGTGGGAGGAAACCGAGAAAACCCGGGGAGAACATGCAAACTCCACACAGAGATGTCCAACGGAGATCTTCTCAGATCTCCTGGCAAACATGCTAACATTTTTGTGAAATTACGGCTTCAACTAATATTTTCACCAAAACTTTACTCCAGTTTTCATACACTGTTTTTTAGGGATGGATTGGACAATTTGGTGGGGGGTAAATTCCACATAAAGATACTATTGTAAAGCCACTCTTTAAACCAGCAAGTGATGGTAGTGATGAAGAAGCTGTGGCTGCAATTATCAAAAAAAACTTGTGGGTCACCCTCTACTTGACATGACTTTACCTTTTTTGCGTGCCGTGTCTTCAGGGTCCAGATTCCGGCTGACTGTCACCACCTTGATCAGGAGGCGGTTCCCTCCCTGGCGGATCATGTTGACCACCTGCCTGTGGCCCACCTTCACCACATTCTCTTGATTGACCTACAGCACACACATTCACAGCAGATACATCTTTAGGGGCGGCGATACAGTATACACAATGCGGGGCTATTCTGACAAGTAAATCCTTTAATAACATGGATTTGTGGAGAGTGAGGCTTGTAATTAAATGACTTCAAGTGAGTGTAAAATGATTAGTCTGTAAATTCAGCATAGTTGTACTTTGGGCCTAACATGGATTGAAGCAACTAAATAAGCATCTTGCATTCACTCAAAAAGCCTGTCGTGGCTCATTGCTCCTTAAATGATGCGTTCAGCATGATGAAGCTATCTGCTGAGGGGACAAAATTCACTTGAAATTGATCAAAAACAGTTTACAGTACAGGCCAAAAGTTTGGAGACACACAACACAACTTTTCTCCTGCCCGTGACGTTAACAGCATGTCGTAACTTCCCCTGAGTTCACTTGTAAACAAACATCCACTTTAAAAGGAAGGGATTTTGTATGTTACTTGTAACAAATGCTCCGCGATGACGGGAAAAAACCCCATCGAGCACATAACAACCTTATCAGCCACGTGAAACACCAGTGCCATGGGGTTTGACAAGTGCAAAAGCCAGAGACCTCCGTGACGTCAAACCGGCTGCTCGGAGAGTGTGCCTGAATACTGTGCACTTTCCTGGGCCACGGCAGGTGGCTCCTCCGGCTCAATACCCTGGTTCTCCAGATAGTAGTGATGTGGTAGTAGTCATTACACTTAACAGGTACAGTTGGTCAAATCCAAATTTGTTCCAGTCCTTCTTACCTCCAGGTGTGCCAAACTACATTTAAATCTAGATAAAAAATGCAGATATCAAAAAAGTTATCGGTTATTGGTTCCATATCAGTCTTGAGAAGCAGAAAGTTATCGGTTTAAAAAATATATACTGTGCATCTCTACTTCAAAGTATTCAAGTAGGTGAAAGAGTGTTGGTGCTTCCTTCATCTTGCTACCAAGTTGAGTAACATGCTATATCCATTCTAAACCCTACACATTATACTCCCACCGGGTCTCCACAGAAAAGCAGTTCCTATCTCAGTTTCATATACAGTGGGAAAAGTAAGTACGGTCATCCCTTGCCACATTGCAGTTAGAATTTCACCCTATCATGGTTTTTCAAAAATATATTAATTCATAAATTATGGTGTTTCGTTGTGAAACAGGCTTTAATTGCAGGTTTGAATTATCTCATAAGAGGCACAATAATAATAACATAACAATCATAATAATCAATCCATCCATCTTCTTTTTATCCGAGGTCAGGTTGCGAGGGCAGCAGCCCACAAGCTCAGACTTCCCTCTCACCAGCTGCTTCGTCCAGCTCATCCCGGCGGATCCCCAGGCCTTCCCAAGCCAGGTGAGAGACAGTCTCTCCAACGTGTCCTGGGTCTTCCCCGAGGCCTCCTACCAATCGGAAGTGCCCTGAACACCTCCTCAGGGAGGTGACCAGATGCCCGAGCCACCTCATCTGGCTCCTCTCAAGCGTTTCTACTCTGAGTTTCTTCCGGATGACAGTGCTTTTCACCTTATTACTAAGAGAGAGCTCAGGCACTCTGTGGCAAGAACTCATTTCGGCCGCTTGTATCCATGATCTTGTCCTTTCGGTCACTACCCAAAGCTCATGACCATAGGTGAGGATGGGAACATAGGTCTACCAGTAAATTGAGAGCTTTGCCTTTTGGTTCAGCTCCCTCTTCCCCACAACAGACTGATGCACACGCTTCACTGCAGACACTGCATAATCCTAATAATAATAATGAGAATAATAATAATCATAATATTAAGCTGTAATACAGCTAAAATTCAACTCTGAACCCAAGACATCACTTTTCCTGCAACACACACCGGCATGAGTTTTATTTATGTCTTATTTATGCTTATTTTCTTTGATTATATCTACAAAAATATTCCATTTATAAATAAGGAATCCTACTTCGCGGAAATTAACTTATCACAGGAACCAATTAACCGCCATAAATGAGGGATTGCTGTATTCGATCCGCAGATGATTTTGTAAATTTACCATATGAACAGTCCATAATTTTTATGGCAGGTTTATTGTAACTGTAGGAGACAGAATGTAAAAACAAATCCAGAAAAAAAACATTAAATAAAAGTTATTACATTTTCCTTTGAGGGAAAAAAGTATTTGATCCCAATACATAATGTGGCGTAGTATTTATACATTTTTTTTACAGTTTGACATTTACTATAAACTATCAGGCTTGGTGGACTGCTCCTCACACATGCTTTATTCTCAAGTCCACTCCGCATTATGGTTCCTCTTTCAGACAACAATATAAGTAGGTGGGGCTAAATGAGGGGATGGGACAGCAGCAACACAATCGAATGGATCAAAGAAACAAGAGGGCGATGGTATGATTGCTGCAAAGGCGAGGAGATTGTTGTGTTCAGGGAAATACGGTGTAATCTCATGTGGGCTTTAATCTCCCATACAGTGCTGGTATTACACGTCACAATGGCAGACATTTTGTTAATTAGATAGAAACACTACAACAGCTGTTTCACAGTGACCTCATCTAACACACACACACACACACACACACACATTAGCATGAATAGGGTTACCATTACGTAATGTACTCTGTTCCTTCACCCGATTATGTAATAATGATGGTTTTAAAAATTTCCATAATATGGTATAAAAATGTCAGTGGGATTGAGACTTTTATACAATATTATGGAATATATATGAATATTCACAATCCCACTGACATACCTTCCATAGAGGAAGCAGACTCTAAGGACACAAACGGGGGCAGTTCCATCGCTGTGGCTGAGGTATCTGGGGTAGTCAAAACACTCCCCAGTGGCAAAGCTCCGGGGGTGAACGAGTTTCTCCCTAAGTACTTAAGCCTCTGGATATTGAGGGACCGTCTTGGCTGACACATTGCCTTTGAATATTATCATTCTCTTCAAAATTGTGTGGAAGTAGGGAACAGTACATCTGGATTGGCAGACCGGTGCGGTGGTAACCCTTTTCAAGAAGGGTGACTATAGGGTGTGTTTCAAATATTGAGGGATCCCACTCCTCAGCCTCCCTGGGAAAGTCTATTCCAGGGTGCCTGAGGGAACGGTACGACCGAGTCGAACCTCGGCTACAGGAGGTGCAATTTGGTTTTTGTCCCGGTCGCGGAATACTGGACCAGCTCTACACCCTTGCAAGGGTACTGGAAGGTGCATGGTTTGCCCAACTTGTCTACATCTGTTTTGTAGACCTGGCATGCGATCGTGTCCCTCGCAGTGTCCTGTGGGGGGTGCTCCGGGAGTACGGGATTGGTGGCACGCTACTACGTGCCATTCGGCCCCTGTGCAACTGGAGCAGGAGCCTGGTTCACATTGCCAGCAGTATTCTGTTCATAATGTTCATGGACAGAATTTCTAGGCGTAGTCAAGGCCTCGACAGGGTCCAGTTTGGGGGCCGTAGGTTCTCTTCCCTGTTATTCGCAGACTATGTGGTCCTGATGGCCTCGTCAGGCTGTGACCTTCAGTGTTTACTGGGGCGGTTTGCAGCTGAGTGTGAAGTTTCTGGAATGAGACTCAGCACCTCCAAATCTAAGGCCATGGTTCTCAGTCAGAAAAAAGTGGACTGCACCTTCCGGGTTGGAAGTGAAGTTTTGCCCCAGGTGGAGGAGTGCAAGTAAGTCAGGGTCTTGTTCACGAGTGAGGGAAGGTGGGAGCGTGACGTCGACAGGCGGATCGAGCAGGGTCTGCAGTAATGCGGTCGCTGTACCGGACTGTCGTGGTGAGCTGAGCTGGAAGGCATAGCTCTTAATTTACTGGTCAATCTATGTTCCCACCCTTACCTATGGTCATGAGCTTGGCTTTGTGACCGAAAGAACGAGATCACCGATACAAGTAGCTGAAATGAGTTTCCTCCGTTGGGTGGCTGGACTCACCCTAAAAAATAGGGTGAGGAACTCGGAGCTCAGAGTAGAGTCTCCTTCACATCGAGAAGAGCCAGTTGAGGTGGCTCGGGCATCTAGCCTGGATGCCTCCCTGTGAGGTGTTCCGGGCATGCCCAGCCAGAAAAAGGCCTCGGGGCAGACCTAGGACACGCTGGAGGGATTATGTCTCACAGCTGGCCTGGGAACGCCTTTGGGTTCTCCCAGTGGAACTGGAAGAGGTTGCAGGGGACCGGGAAGTCTGGACTTCCCTACTGAGACTGCTGACCCCGCGGCCAGGACCCAAATAAGCGGAAGAAAATAGAATGGTATCAAAATGCTGAGCCTTACTAAATGTAGAGCCAAGATGAGTAGAGATCACAATTTTATCCATCCATCCATCCATCCATCCATCCATCCATCCATCATTTTCTAGGCCACTATTTAGGTTTTCTGTCAAAGGGAAGCTGGAGCCTATCCCATCTGAGGAGTGGAGTACACACAGGACTAATCACCTCTCAATCAGACTTGGAGACAGACACTCGTGTTCACCCAGACAATTTAGGGTATGTTTACACTACAGCTGAAACAACTAATTGACAACTATTTTGGTATTCGATTGTTGTTTGTTTCAAAAATGTGAATCCCATTTGATTTTAGTCTCTCAAATGTAAATATTTTTTAGTCAGCCATGAAAGCAGACCTATTATCTTTAAGTGTTTTAGGCAAAACAAGATATTCACACACAAATCAGCTTTTATTTTGGAAAACAGTAATCAACATTCTTGCCTGTTTTCTGGTATGTTGAGGAGCAAACCACTAACTCAGGGGTAGGGAACCTATGGATTGGGAGCCAGATGTGACTCTTGATGACTGCATCTGGCTCTCAGACATTTCTTAACACAGTTAAATTTATTTAGTTACATTTTTTTTGCTGACATTTTAAAGTAAAACATTACAGAAATCACAGTGTTAAAAATAACGTTCAAAATCTAAAACTTGAGCTGAACTTGAACTTGAGTTGAACATTGAATCTAATCAATGACATACAAATATAAAAACGCTCGCTAAAAATTGTCATGTGATGCAGAAAGGACCGCTTGACTGTTCAAAAGTCATCATCATCCATAAGATGATCATGAAGTTCCACAACATTAAGCGTCACCCTGCCCATCTAGCTGAATGGGGCCAGCTGGGAATCCCTCTGATTAGCCAATCCACTTGCTTAATGCTTGTCATAAAAAGCAACACTTCCTATCACAGTCACTGATACCCAATCTCATGAATCAATTAGGATCTGACAATAAAGACATACTAAGAGGTACTACGACACACTGCTAATCCAGGCTGTGATGGCTGAGAGGGTCATCTGGAGTACAAAAACTACAAAGCAAGCAGGAAAGCAGCTGGCAAGCGATAACATAATTCAGGCCACGAGACAACTGAGACGTTCATGACTGCTTTCATAAAATGTGTGCAAACCTTTCAGTGTGCTGTGTTTGACAACAACACATAACACTCAGCAACAAGGTAATGCACTTACTAATTAATACACGTGCATGTCACAGTATGTGTTTCCATGTAATGCTAATATTGTAAGCTAATATTGTAAGCATATCATGACCATATCATGGGAAAGCAATACCACTATTGACCAATTTTTAAAAATATCTGCCCCTAAAACATTATCTAAATTATATATTCTACTTTCAAAAAATGACAACACAATTGGAGTACCAATCTCCAAATGGAGCTCAGATTTATCTACAAGCTGTGACCCTGAATTTTGGAAGCAAATATGTCTTAATGCTTCCCGGTTAATCAATAATCCCAACCTACAGCTGATTCAGTTTAAAATCCTTCATAGAGTACACTACACAGGACATAGAATGTTTAGAATGGGCTTAACTGACTCTAACATCTGTACACACTGCTCAGACCATAGAATAGATGACTACTTACACTCCATGTGGACCTGTGCTCCCATTAAAAATTTTTGGCACGGAGTGTGTGAGTACCTATCTTTGGCACTTGGGTTCTCCATTCCTACCTCTCCTTTACTATGCCTGCTGGGCGATCTCTCCACAATTGATGTAGAAACAAATCAAACACAGCTTCTCATCACTGCATTAAGCATCGCCAAGAAAACCATTCTCATCAATTGGAAATCAAGGAAGAAACTGAACATAGCTCTTTACAAAAATCTTTTGTTAGATCATATAGCTATGGAGAGAATGTCTGCTGAATCTAAAGAACAAATGTCAGAATTTCAGTCTATATGGGCACCAATAATTAATTCCCTGACCTGACTCTCAGGGGGGTGAGGGCATCTGTCTCTGCCCCTGGGGGTCTCGTTCATCTGGCGTGGGGTGTGGTCCTGGTCGCTGGGTGGGCCTGGTACCTCGGGGGCGGGCGGTGGCGGGCTTGGTGTCCCGGGTCTTCTTTGCTGGGCTGCCTGCCTGGGGGGGCTGGTGGGTGGGGGTGGGGAGGGGTCCGGGTTGGGTGATGGGGCGGGGGGCGGGGTCGGGGGGGTCGCCCAGGGGGCGGCGTTGGTTGGCCTCCGGGGTGGTGGGTGGATGGGGTGCTGCATCCTGCTGGTGCCGGGCGCCTACTGCTGCTGGGGGGGCCCGTGTGCGGCTGGTGGCGCTGGCTCTCCCTCGCCTCCTCTGCCTCTGGGGGTGGGGCGGGGACTGCCCTGGGCCCTCCTGCTCGGCTGCCGCGTGGGGCCGTCCGGTGTGGGGTGTGGGGGCCGGCCTCTCCCCCTGGTGGGGGCGCGGGTGCCTGAGCCCGGCTGCCCCCGCGGAGCCATCTCCCCTGGGTGGGAGGGTGGTTTGGGTTGCCCCTTTTTATTTATTTATTTTTATTTTATTTTTTTTAAAAATTATTTTATTTTATTTTATTTCGCTGATTTATGTGTGTGGTGTATGTGTGATAGGTGGGAGCTGCCTGTTATCCTCCGGCGCCTGTGGCTGTCCCCCGGGTGACGGGGGGCGCGGAGGTGGGGGTCGCGGATGTGCGGTTTGGGCTCGGGGTGGGGGGTGCGTGGTGCTGGGGTGGGGGGGATCCCTTGCTTTCTCCCCTCAGGGACGGGGCCGCTGTGGCTCGGTGGGTGGGGCGTGTGGGGGCCGTGGGCGGGTTGCGCGGTGGGGCGGGCGGCGTGGTGTCCATCTGCGTGGTGCTTCCCGGGATCGGCGGGAGGATGCTTGCTCCGGGGTGGGGCGGTCGGGGGGTGGCTTTGGCCGGGGGCTTGGGGGTCGGGCTGGCGGGGGGCTGGCGGGCGGTCCCTGCTGCCTGCTGGTGTCGGGCTGGTCCTTGCTTCCGGGCCGGCGGTTGTCTCCCTCCCTCCGGGGTTTCCCCCTTGGCGTGTTGGTGGATGGGCGGGGGGTGGGGCGGTGGCCGGTCTGTGGCGTGGCGGTGGGCGGGGCGGGCGGGGGCATCTGCTTGGGCGCCGGGCGGGGGCCGCTCCTCTCGCGGGCCCGGTCGTGCGGTGCTTGCTTCTCTGTCCCTCCCTGGCGCCTCTGGCCTGCGTGCTTCGTGGGTGCGGCCGTGCTCCGCTCTATGTGGGGTCCGGTGCTCTTGTGGTCGTCGTGGTGTTGCTCCCTTGCCGGCCGTGGTGGTATGCGGGGGGCGCGTGGGCGCGGCTCCCGCTGTCCTGGTGGCGGTCGGATCTGCCTTGGGGGCGTGTGGCTTGTCCGTGGTGTTTGGCGGTTTGGGGGTGGCGCTGTGAGCGCTACCTCCGGTGGGGCTCCGGTGTTGGGGGGCACTGGGGGTATCGCCTCTGGGGGGTTGGGTGGGCCGGACTGGGCATCCTGGCGGGCCGGGTAGGGCCTGTGGTGTGTCCTGCGGCACGCCCGAGCCTGGGCTGTGGTGGGCGGCCGGTCGGTCATGTGTCCTTGGTCCCCCCCCTGCTCGGTTTGGGCGGCGTTGGGGTGTGGGGCCCCCGTCCTTCCTGTGCCACTGCACCACCTCACATATATATAGGACATTGGGGGGTGGCCTACGGTCGGGCGTGATTGGGGAGGGGAGCTGCCTTGCGGGGCTCCTTTGCTCCTGCTGTGCCACTGACCTGTTGCCCCCCAATTTTAATCGCAGAGTAGACACTTAGGGTTTGGGGGGGCTGGCCAGGTGAGGGGCCCTCCGAGCGGCAGCTGTCCCCCGATTTTAATTGCATCATTAGCTATCATCCACATACACTCCATATACATGCACACAGATACACCATCCTCTTTTATTTTATTTTATTTATTTATTTATTTTTTTTAATTGCATCATAGACACTATCACACCTTATCACATACACGGGTGGGGCGGGCTGGATTGGGGTGCCTCGTGCACCTCGGCGTCTGCCCGCCAGGGTCGGCGGTGTGGCCGGGGGCCTGGCCGTCGCGGTGGCTCGCCCGGGGCGGCCTGGCCTGTGGGGTGCCCTTGTCTGGTTCGCCTGCCCTTCCCTGGGGTGGCCCTCTGGGGCCTGTTGATGCCGGGGCTTGCGCCGGGGGGGGCGGCTTGCGGTGCCCCCCCTGGACTGACACGTGCCGCGGGCGCCTCTGCGCTCTTGGGGCGGGTTCGGCGGTCTCCGGGGGGCGGTGCTGGTGCTTCGGGTGGCCCGTGTGCTGTCGCGGCGGCCGGTGGTTGCTGCGCTGTGGCGGCTGCTGGGGCGCCGGGCCAGCTGGTGGGTTGGGGCTTGGTCATGCTTGCGGGTACTGTGGGCCTGGGTGGCGGGGTGGGGGTGGGGGGGCGGGTGCCCTGGGGCCGGGCTCGCTGGGGGGGGTCGTGCTCTGCCGGGCGCTTGGGCGTCTGTCGCCGTTGCGCTTTGTGCGCTGCCGGGCCGCTGTCTGTGTCCTCGCCTCCCCCGGTCTGTCTGTGGGCTTGTCGGGGGTGGGGCTCCGGTGCGCGGGTGGTGCGCTGTCGGCTCTGGTGGCATGTGGCTGGTCTGGCTTCTGGTGGTATGTGGGGGCCGTCGGCTGGTCGGCTGCTGGTCTCGCCTTCTCGGCGCTGGTGCTTGGCCTCCCTGCGGCTTGGGGTGTGGTGCTCCCGCTCTCTCTTCGGGGTTTGCTGGCCCGCGGGTCTCGGTTGGCGCTGTGTGGTGGTTCGCCTGGCTGCTCGCCCGTTTTCCCGCCTGCCTGCTCGGTTTCCCGCTCTCCTCCTCGCTGACTCCCCTGTCTGCCTCGCTGGCGGCGTCCTACCGCTGGGGGGGTGTGGCCGGGTGTCTTCCTGCTCCCCGGCGGTCTGCGCTCTCCGCCCCTGGGTTCTGAATCGTATGTCTGGGACCCCGGGGTCCCCGGCTCCGCTGCTCCTTGGGTTACCAACGGGGGATAGGGTGGGGCTTCCGGGTGTCGGGCAGTCGACCACTGTGTGTGTGTGTGTGTGTGTGTGTGTGCGCGCTTGAGTAAGTAAGAGTGTGTATGAGCGTGCGCATAGGGGTGTGTTTGTGCGTAGGAGCGTTTATGTGCGTGTGTGTGGGTGCGTAGGAGTGTGTATGTGCGTGCGTGTGTGTATTTTTATTTATTTATTTATTTTAGTTATTTATTTGGGGGGGGGCATACAGGGGTTTGCTCCGTGGGGTCAGGTGCTGGGCGATACATCTCTGCCGCCCGTGCCTCCGCCGGGTGGGTGGAGGGTGTGCCTCCTGCATCCCTTGGCGGGGCGGCCCTGTGTCGGGGGTCGGGCGGGGGTTGGCCCGGGGCGGGCCGGGCTCCGCTCCCTGGGGGTGGGGGTGGCGGTGGGGGAGAATTGGCGCTTCCGGCGCGGGCGGGCTTCTTTCCGGCTGTGGAGGCGTCTCTGGGCCTGCCGGTTTGTGGCCCCCGGTACCCGTCTGCCTTTGTGGGGTGTGATCTCTCGCTGGTCTCGGGGGTTGGCAGTCCTCCGGCCCGCTGGCGCCCTGTCCTTGGCTGGGATTACCTCTCTTCGGCCCCTTACTGGTCTTCCCGGGGGGGGGGGGCTCTCTGGGCTGGCTCTTGGGGCACTGTTCTTTGTGCTGCCTGCCCCTATGGGCCTGGTGGCCTTCTGGCGGCCGGGGCCCGGCCTTGCTATTTGGGGCGGGGCTCTCTGGGAGGTGGAAGGCGGCCCCTTTCCTTTCATGCACTCTCAGTGACAATCACACGCCCACACATTCCTGCACCTTTATATATATATGAAGTCTTCCTTACATACAGAGATACCTGTACATATGCACACTCACAGTACATACGTACTTCCCCACATTACTCACTGAGTTATCCAGGGTGTTATTATGTTGTTGGTTTTATTACAGCGACGGTGATTTCAGCAGTATGACTATATATATATATGTGTGTATGTGCGGTATATATGTGTATATATATATATATATATATATATATATATATGTATATATGTATTTATGTATGTGTATGTATGTATATATGTGTGTATATGTATTTTTTTTTTTTTTACAATGATGTGCATTACAGTAACTTTGATTCTATTCACTATCATGGATAATCATTTCATTACTACAGTTATGTGTGACTGTTTCAATGCGGTATTATCATGGTGATCACTATCATAATTCATCATTTCATGACTGCTATTGTGTGCGACTGTTTCAATGCAGTATTGTCATTGTGATCACTGTCATAGGTCATCATTTCATGACTGCTATTATGTCTGATTGTCATTGACAGCTTTGTCATTGTGGTTGTTGATATTGATTTGTCCTTTATCCTTGTTCGTCTTTATAGTTGTCACGGACATTTATTTGCTGATGTCGTTCGGTATGTTTCTGTTGTTCTGTCACAATTGTTGTTGTTGCTGCTGTTGTCCTTGTCTCTTGTCTCTCTTTTTTTTTGTTTTTGTCCCCTCTCGCCCCCCCCCCCCCCCCCCCCCCCCCCCCCCCCCCCCCCCCCCCCCCCCCCCCGTTTCCTTTTCTCTTCTTCTCTGTCCCCTCCTGCTCCGGTCCGGGCGCTCCAAATTTGCTTTATAACAAGCATCAAGGTCGAATAAATTTTGTATGACAGGGGAAGTGTATATCACACTTCTCTCTGGCAGAGTAAATCTGTTGAGCACTTGACGGCATTTAGGTATACAATTCTATCTGCTTTAAAGGCTGGACAGGACAGGGGGGAAAAAAAAAAAAAAAAAAAAAAAAAAAAAAAAAAAAAAAAGCTAATATTGTAAGGTGTATATGGTGTATGGTGTTTGTTTATAAATTTGAAAAAAATATATATACAGATCTAATAACAGTCATAGACCTCAGGTCTTATTTAACGTTTTGAACAGAATTGTCAATCCTTCTGAAGCTACCACTATTGACCTATCTTCTTCATTACGTAACACATTTTTCATGTTTTTCATTGACCAAACTGTAAGCATTCGCTTAAAATTTGCAGATTTAGTACTCTTTCAAACCGCTACAATAATGCATAAAGTTAATAATAACTTGTTACTTGATCAGGTGAGGAGTCAGCTGAAGAAGATCAAGACAAGGAAGGCCCCGGGACCGGACGGCATCAACCCTAGAATCCTCAAGGACTGTGCTGACCAGCTCTGTGGAGTTCTCAGGCACTTGTTCAATCTCAGCCTGAGCCTGGAGAAAGTCCCGGCCCTGTGGAAGTCCTCCTGTGTAGTCCCAATACCAAAGACACCGCGTCCCAAGGAGCCTAACCACTTCAGGCGTGTTGTCTTGACCTCTCACCTGATGAAGACCATGGAGAGGATTATCCTGCAGCACCTGCGACCCCTGGTGGGCACTCAGCTGGACCCCCTGCAGTTTGCTTACCGGCCTCGGATCGGAGTGGACGACGTAGTGATCTATCTGCTGCACAGATCACTGCTACACCTGGAGGACAGCGGGAGCGCTGTGAGGGTCATGTTTTTTGACTTCTCCAGTGCCTTTAACAGCATCCAGTCGTCACTACTCAGAGTGAAGATGGAGAGTGTGGGAGTCGACCAACACCCATGCATGGGTTATAGACTACCTCACCAACAGACCACAGTATGTGAGGCTCCGTCACTGTGTGTCTGACATGGTACTCTGCAGCACAGGTGCCCCTCAGGGTACGGTGCTCTCCCCTTTCCTCTTTACCCTCTACACCTCGGACTTCACACACAACTCCACACAGTGTCACATCCAGAAGTTCTCCGATGACACAGCCATTGTGGGTTGTGTTTCAGAGGGGAATGATCTGGAATACAAGATGGTCATCAGGGACTTTGTCAGCTGGAGTGAGCTTAACCAGCTGCAACTCAACACCAGCAAGACAAAGGAGATGATCATTAACTTCCAGAGGAAAACATCTCACTTCACACCGGTGAACATCCAGGGAGCGGACATAGAGTTGGTAGACAGCTACAAATTCCTGGGTGTTCACCTTAACAACAAACTGGACTGGTCCGTCAATACCCACGCCCTCTACAAGAAGGGCCAGAGTCGCCTCCACCTGCTGAGGAGACTGAGGTCCTTTGGTGTGTGCAGGACTCTTTTACGGACCTTCTATGACTCTGTGGTGGCCTCAGCCATCTTCTATGCTGTGGGCTGCTGGAGAGGGGGCAGCACGGACAGGGACAGGAGCAGGATCAATAGGCTGATCAGGAGAGCGAGCTCTGTCCTGGACGGTCCTCTGGACTCCGTGGAGGAAGTGGGGGAGAGAAGGATGTTGGCTAAGCTGACATCCATCATGGACAACACCTCTCACCCGCTACATGATACTGTTGTTTCCCTTAGCAGCTCCTTCAGCAGCAGACTGTTACACCCACGGTGTAAGAAGGAGAGGTTCCGCAGGTCCTTCATACCGACCGCTATCAGGCTCTACAACACCTGCACCACCTGAACCATGTTGTAGTCAATATGTATTCTTTACATTGTATTCTTTACTTGCGTATCTTGCTTGCTGCTGTAACAAGTGAATTTCCCCGCTGTGGGATAAATAAAGTACAAATACAAATAAATACAAATACCCCAAAATCTCATACAGTATTTCTCAATCAGAGAGGAGGAATATGATCTTAGAGGAAAATTAAACTTAAAACATTTATATAAAAAACACACAGCATTTCTGTATGTGGAATTAAATTATGGAACGGACATAGCAAGGAACTCAAACAATGCACAGAGATGAGCAAATTCAAAAAACAATACAAGCAGTTGACGTTTGCTAAATACAAGTCTTGATCATCACAATGATTGTTCTGTCATGCCTGTGTTGTTTTTTTTTTTTTTACTGTTATTTAGTATTTATTATTACACTGATTATTATATAAAATATGAGATGAAATGCAGGAAGTGAACAACATGTACTGTACTAGATGTGGAACGATGAGGGGTAGGATTAAATAAGATTTGCTTCTTCCTACTCCTTTTGGACATGTGGAACTGCGAAAGAATGATTCATGAGATGTATTCCATTGTAACCTTCATGTTCAAATAAACTAAACCAAATCAAACCAAACCAACTTCTTTTTACACTACAACAGATCCGAGTGTTACTCCTCTATGCTCAGCTGTTTTTAGTGATTTTGATACTGTACCATTATCTGGATAATCAAAGACTGTCCAAAGTGTAAGATCTTCTGGGTGCCCGCTTGATAGCCTCCCTGCTAGACTTTTAAAAGATGTCTTTGACTCTCTTAGGCCTTTTATCCTGACTTATTAATGGCTCACTTACTTCCGGTTGCATCCCTGACTGACTAAAAAAGCATAACCTTGACCCCTCTGTCCTTTCAAACTACAGGCCATATTTCCAAGCTACCATTTTTATGGAAAAATATTAGAAAAAGTGGTCTATAGTCAGTTCCAAGTTCCAAGTTCTTAATTCAAATGACATCTGTGAAAAGTTTCAATCTGGTTTTAAATTTCGTCACAGTACAGAAACAGCTAGTGGTGTAACCACTAGCTTTGCACAATTCAAAATGCCTGAAAAGGAAGAAGCAGAGCATATTTAATCCTCCCCCTTCTCTGTTTGGCTAATTCAGTCATACCGTCCGTATATTTTACATGTTGACACTTGCAATATTTTGTTAATTTTTGTTCAATTTCTTTGTGAAAATACGAGAAAGTGTTGAACAAAATTTGTCAAGACGCAAATAGGAGTTTTAAAAAAATTACACTATTTATAGCGCTGCAACAATGAATTGGTTAATCAATTGATAAACAACTATTTTGGTATTTGATTAACTGTTTTGTGAAAATGTGAAATGTTTTTAATTTCCTTGGAAACAGACCTATTATCTTTATGTGTTGGGCAAAACAAGATATTCACACACATTGGAAAACAGTGACGGACATATTTGCCTCTTTTATGATATGATGCAGACCAAACCACTAACTGTTTGTGTTCAGTTCATATTGAATTGGTCCGTCTAGAGCAGGGCCTAACCGATTACTGGATTAATCGAAACAACCAGTTGAGATTAATCGACTAAGAAAATAATCGCTGGTTGCAGCCCTAATATAAAGTTTGTGCAGTGTTGAGGAGAAGGAACAAATAAAAATGTGAAAAACCAAAATACAAATAGAGTAAAATTTAATAAAGGTGATCAAACAGTAAAAATATTTTAATAATAAATAGAAATATAAAAGTGAGAATAAGTAGAGGCATTATATAAGACAAGTATATCAAAAACATTGAGGATAGTAAAATAAATATATACATATATTAAAAATTGTAACCGAATAACTGAATTAAACAATTTATAAGTAATTTATGGATAGAAATTGAGCAATAAGGTATTGGTGATAATGAGGAATGCACGATAATTATCAGGCCGACAATTACGGGGCCAATTATGACATCATACTGATAAATCCGATAACATAAAAAAAAAGCTCAGATAACCAAATAAAAATTGCTCCAATGAGGCGAGATTACTCGTACTGTGCTTTAGGTGGGTTAGTGCGAGCAAATCAAGCGCTCCTTTTCTGTGATGAAACGGCCTGTCGTAATTTCCTCTGAGCTCACTTGTAAACAAACATGACGTCGATCATGTGGGACTTCTCACTGTTTCAGAGAAAGACATTTCACCAAATGCTCCAAATGCTCAGCAAAGGTTCCGCAAAAAAAAAAAAACATCGAGCTTCAACGTAGCAAATCGTATTAGCCACCTGAAAAGCCAGTATTGCTACGACGCCTGAGGCTTGTTCCTATGGCTGTGGCATTTGAAAAATGCAAAAAAGTTTGCCACAGACGACCCGAGGGCTAAAGAGATCTGTGATTTCATCATAGAAATGATGGGGCTGGGTGACCAGCCCTTTACCATCATTGAAGATAACAGCTTTTGTCAGCTAGTTATCCCTTTGGAGCCACGGTTTGTACTTCTGAATCGCTGCTATTTTTTAATGTTTTGTTAATAGTTGTGATGTCATGATATTTGGTTAGGACAAATTACAGGTACATTTGTGAAATCCATCTTTGAACAACTTCTTAAACAAGCTCCCCCTGTAAGTATAGCAGTTAAAGTGTGGAATGAAGAAACTGATCAAGTACTTCAGGACTGCTTTGGCTGCACAAACTGGGATGTGTTTAAAACTGCAGCGGGGAGGGAAGATTGTACTGTTGATTTGGATGAATATGCTTCCGCTGTGACTGGCTGCATTAGCACATGCATAGAGACTGTTACCACCACCAAGTATTACAGAAAATACCCTAACCAAAAACAGTGGATGAACTGTGATGTAAGGGCTAAGCTACGTACTCGTTCGACTGCATTTGTCATGGGCACCGCTGATGACTACAAAAAGGCCAGATATGACCTGAGGAGGTCCATACGAGAGGCCAAAAGACAGTACAGACAGAAGCTGGAGGGCTACTATTCCACCTCAGACCCTCGGCGCATGTGGGCGGGGCTCCAGCACATCACAGACTATCGACAGCGGAGTAGCGTAGCCACGTCCAGCCAAACCACACTTCCAGATGAGCTGAATGAGTTCTATGCCCGCTTTGACACCCAAACTCCTGATGAGCAGAGAGGGTGGCTGGACTTGGGGAGCACACAGGACTCACCTCTCATGGTGACATCAGCTGATTTGAGCAGGGTTCTGAACAAAACCAACCCACGAAAAGCAGCAGGCCCAGACAACATCTCAGGACGTGCACTTCGGGTTTGCTCATCAGAGCTAGCTGATGTGCTTGCTGAAATATTTAACCTGTCGCTTGCACAAGCATCTGTACCGACCCACTTTAAGTCCACCACCATAGTGCTCGTACCCAAGAAGAGCAACGTGACCTGCTTGAATGACTATCGCCCTATAGCACTCACTCCTATTGTAATGAAGTGCTTTGAAAGAATAGTCATGACCCACATCAAAAAGAGCATCCCGGCAACTGTGGACCCTCTACAGTTTGCATATCGCCAGAACCGGTCCACGGATGATGCAGTCAACACTGCCATCCACACAGCCCTTTCTCACCTACAGGGCCAGGACACATATGTCAGAATGCTATTTATAGACTATAGCTCTGCTTTTAATACAGTCTGCCCCCACAAACTCACAAATAAGCTCCTCACACTTGGCCTTCTAACAGGCAGGCCCCAGTCAGTCAGAGTCCACCATCGCACATCCAGCTCAAGAATTGTGAGCACTGGGATCCCACAGGGGTGTGTGCTGAGTCCACTCCTCTACACGCTCTTCACCTACGATTGCGTGGCCTCCCAGAACAACACCAGCATCATTAAATTTGCGGATGACACTACAGTCATCGGACTGATCACTGGTGGTGTTGAAACATCATACAGAAGAGAGGTGGCGGACCTCATAGCTTGGTGTCGTGATAACAATCTCCTTCTCAATACAGATAAGACTAAAGAGATGATCATCGACCCAAGAACAAGGGAAAAGGAGCCACATAGACCCCTGTTTATTGATGAGACTGAGGTGGAGAGGGTGAAAACCTTCAAGTTCCTTGGCACACACATCAGCGAGGACCTCACCTGGTCTCACAACACCCAACAAATTCTGAAGAAGTCCCAAAGGAGACTGTACTTCCTGAGAAGACTGAGGAAATTTGGCATGTCCACCACAATCCTGAGTTGCTTCTACAGATGCACTATCGAAAGTGTCCTTACCGCCTCCATCACTGTTTGGTACGGTAACTGTACAACACGTGATAGGAAGGCACTCCAGCGGGTGATCAAGACCTCACAGAACATTGTTGGGGCAGCCCTCCCCTCACTGCAAGACATTTATACATCTAGAGTCCTACGCAGAACACACAACCTCATCAAGGACAGCACACATCCACAACACTCATTATTCACACTCCTACCATCAGGCAGACGCTACAGGAGTTTGAAGTCCAGGACCACAAGGCTGGCAAACAGCTTTTACCCACAGGCCATCAGGCTTCTCAATGAAGCACTCAGACACGCCACACGCAACACACACTCATAGCACTTTATTTATTTATTTATTTATTTGTATTATTTACTTGCATTAATGTCTCTTCTGTTGTTGTTGCTTAATTTCTTGGTATTTATGTATATGTGTTTATGTTTCTTATGTTCTTATTCTTTCTTGTGTTTTTCTTTCTTTTCTTGGGAGAATGAACAGAATAAGATTTTCATTGCATGGTATAACTGCTGTTTTACCATGCACATGACAATAAAACTCTCTTGAATCTTGAATCTTGAATCTTGAATCTATTCACACTCCTACCGTCAGGCAGACGCTACAGGAGTTTGAAGTCCAGGACCACAAGGCTGGCAAACAGCTTTTACCCACAGGCCATCAGGCTTCTCAACGAAGCACTCACACACGCTGCATGCAACACACGCACACACTCACAGCACTTTTATTTATTTACTTATTTATTTATTCATTTATTTGTATTATTTATCTGTATTAATGTTTCTCTGTTGTTGTTGCTTAATTTATTGGTATTTATGTTTCTTATGTTCTTATTCTTTTTCTTGTGTTTTCTTTCTTTTCTTGGGAGAATGAACAGAATAAGAATTTCATTGCATAGTAAAGCTGCCTGTTTTACTAGGCATATGACAATAAAACTCTTGAATCTTTAATCTTGAATCTTTATTTGAGTAGTTCTTACTTTCAGGTGTGCACAAGCTCCAGCTACTTCTAAATTAATAAAATAATAGATATAAAAAATTACAATGTGTTAAAAGGTTTCGTAATATTGTTGAATTTGGAGGTGTAGAGTTGTTGTTGTCGATTGTGGTAGACTGCAAGCTGCATCAAGTCTTTGTGTGTTGTGTCATTCATTTCCTTGTAGTCGAGAATGAGACCACCTTCAATAGTTGTCCATTTCCTTGATGTCTTTGCCAAGTACTTTGGCTCCCCCCGGCCCTCCATTATTGGTGATTGTGTAAACAAACCTGGGGTCACAATATTCCGGATATCATGACAAAATAATAAACTGGCTAAGTGGCTGTGATGTACAGTGAATGCTCATTAAATAGTGTCTTCAGTAATGATACAATAAAACCTAGTGTTCCTGTGTTTTACACTGATGTACCCATCTCACTTCTAACTGCCATCCAGCCACTGACCTCATGTTGACTTAATGGCCATAAATATTATGCTTTCACACAATATAATATGCCAAGGATGGCTCAGGATCAGCACTGACAGTACAGAAATGTTGGTACATTGCTATGAATGTAATGTTAGCAATTTTCTAACCCTGTTTAAAGGGTAGAATTTGCACATTTTCTAAAATGTCACATGAAAAATAAATCTAAGAAAATAGTTATTGTGACAAAACCCTTAATCATCCACTGTAGAAAATGTAATCTTTTAATTTAACCCGACAAAAAAGACATGCACTTGTGTGCTACTGTCTTAAATATACATAAAGAGAGATTAAATGAGGGAACGCATAATTTAATGTCTAATTTTGGTAGTTGAGTCTAAATATGCCATCAGTTTTCTGCTTTTATCATCTCAGGTTACTGACATACTGTATGATAAACCTTTACCTGTTAAGCAAACAACCAAGTAGGCACAAGGATTGATGTCTATTACTGTTACTGCCTTCCCCTTTTATTCATATAACATGTATATACATGGTCAGGGGTATTTATAAAGCACATTTTAAAACAGACAACCCCAAAGTGCTGTACGTGAGTAACAAACAATGAAGTAGAATATTAGAATAAATACAAACATGTGGGGCTAAAATAAAGGCAAACTATAAAATAGCTAAAAAAAAAAAAAAAATACAATCAAAAGTGCATATAGGAATATAAATAAAGAACAAATAAAAACTAAAAATATAAAAGTTCAGTTTACGTTGAAAGCCATTGCAAACAAGTGTGTTTTTACCATTGTTTTGAAACTCTCGACTCAAGTAGCAGTTCCAGAGTTTGTGGCCTGCTACTGCAAATGCAAGGGTTTCAGGTTTTGGGGGGACTCTGGCCAAAGTGTGCAGAACAAGCAGTTCTGATAATTAAAGTGAGATTTATTACAAATAATAAGATCTTAAAAATAACGGGCAGCCAGTGGAGAGAAGCGAGTACAGGAGTGATGTGTTCGTGCCTTTTAAAGCCTGTGATCAGGCAAGCACTGCATTTTGGATCAGTTGTAGTCGGCGAGTGGAGGACTGTTCAAGGCCAAAGTATAGGTAGTAATAGTCAAGGCGAGATGTGATCACAGAATGCACAACTATTTCCATCTGGTAGGTATGGCTTAACCTCCCTTAGGAGACTTAGCTGGCTTTACCACTGAAGAATTATCAATAAAAATACGACAATCTCTGTCTTGTTGTCGTTAAGATTGAGGACATTTATGGACATCCAGTCTTTTACGTCTCGTAGACATTTAAGTCGTTTTTCAGACGGGTTAGTTTCTGAATTGAAAGGCAAATCCAACTGAACCTCATCTGTGAAAAAATGGAATGGTATTTTATATTTTTTTAAATGGATCCCAGAGGCAGCAAATAGAGAGAGCAAAAGACAGGGCCCACGACTGAGCCTTGAGGTACACCGCGTGATAAGGGAGCTTTCTCTCAAGAGAAGGTTTCAAGATTGACAGAGAAGGACCTGCATGATTTAAACCATTTTAGGACAGTGCCTTCGAAGCCTTCACATGACTCGAGATGAGATAAAAATTTGATGGTCAACTGTGTCAAATGCCGTGTTCAGGTCTAAAAGTACCAGCACAGCTGAACTGCCGGAGTCGGCTATTAAAAGAAGATCATAAACATTTTTTTACGTAACTTGTTAAGCATGTCGGAAACAAATAAACCATAACATACCATCGTGAGGTTTCATTTGATGTTGTTGGCGAAGAAAAAAGATGAAAATAGTAATAATGACAACACGCATGGCAAACATTTAACAATTTTACTTACTGAAGGGTGAGTGATTGGTGCATGCATCTGTATGGCGTCACAGATGGAAGCATCAGCATCACGAGCAATCTGCATCTAAAAGTGGGGATTGGGTGGGAGCTCTCTGAATTCTGCTTGTGCGCCTCGTCTCTTGTAAGAAGCGGGAGTACCTCAAACAGCCTCATTAAATACAAAAATATAATCAGTGAAAAAGTGCCTGTGTGTACAGGAGAAACAGGAGAACATGAGGAACAAAGTGAAGGACTGAAAGGGTGATGATTGCAAGGGGTGTTTTGATGACTCAGCTTTAATTAAGCATTTAAGTGCTTTCACTATGAGCGCAATGCGTATGCGCACACAAACTCTGCACACACTGTATGCGGTCACTATTTTCTTCACACACACACACACGCACACGCTACAGTCACTCCAGGGTTTAGGGGGCTTTTTTTGTGATTGTTGGGTTTGGTTTGGTTTGGTTTGGTTTTTAATTTGAACATGCATGAAGGTTATAATGGAATACATCTCATAAATCATCCTTTCACAGTTCCACATGTCCAAAAGGAGTAGGAAGAAGTGAATCTTATTTAATCCTACTCCCCATCTTATACAGTACATATTATTCACTTCCTGCATTCCATGTCATATATTTATATTTAATATATTTGTTTTTATTATTTACAGTATATTTGTTTAATTTTCCCCTAAGATCATATTTCTCCTCTCTGATAGAGAAATACTGTATGACGTTTTTGGGTAACAAATTATTATTAACTTTCAGGCGTTTTTAGTCCTTTTGTCATCCATGGCTGGTTGTTTTTCTTTTGCTTCTTGGAATTTTCTTGCCAGGGACAGTTCTTATCATAGAGCTCCATATAAGTACATAGAACGTTGTCATATGCTTCATCCACATCTTTTGCACTGTAGACACTCTCCCAACTTTGTTCTTCTAGACCTTTCATGAAAGCGCTGACACTGTCCTCTGTGTGCAGTCTTTGAAAAGTCTTTTTAGCTACCATCACCACCTGTCTTTTATTATAATGTTCATTGTAAATTATGAACACTGGAAGATGATCACTGATGTCACTAATTAACAGGTCGTGTGGTATTATTGGTATTATTAGTGGTATTATTATCTTTGTTCTCCACTCTCAGACCTTGAACTTCATCCGTCAAGTTCTGGACCTTCTTCATTAAGGAGCCCATATTTTTTTGCAGGGAGCCTATTTCTTGTTGCATAGAGCTGGTGTGCTCCACAATTTGCTGCAGTTGCTTTCCAAAATCCCCCATCATTTGCGCTATGATAGCCTCTTGCTTTTGCGCTAAGCTTTTTTCTTGCTTTTTCCCGACCTCCTTTAAATTCTGCATAGCTATCCCTGTTATTGCATCCATATGTTTACTCAATTAACTCTTCCAATTGAGTATATCCTCGTCGTCAGGTCTCGGAGGAGGGTTAGGTACACAACTCGCACCTCGGCGGCTAAGGGGTCAGTTCTGAACCGGCACCTTCCATACTTAATCCGGAGTGCTTCGACCTGAACTGCTGGAGCCGCCGCTTGATCCGCTTCTTCTGCCTTTTATCTTTGGTATTATTGCTGTTGCTTAGCAACACCGTCAGTTAGCTGTTAACTTGTGTTATAATGCCTTCGGTGTTTAATATTCGTTATAACAGCGAGGTGGTGGCTCACCAGTCCTTGTTAGCCAGAGATATCTCCACAAGAACTCCAAGATGTTTTAAAAGTCCGGCTTCGTGAGCAGCCGTCAAGCCGTTAAAGGCCAGCTTGATAGCTTGCCTTTGACGGCTATCGGCTCCAACTAGACGTTTGTTTTGGTGAGAAAAGACGGAGCTTTTCCGTGAGTGTCCTTTCCACACAACAGGAAGTGACGAATCTTTGCGGCCTAAAATGCCTGATTTTGTGGAAGACTTTCTCAAAGTTGCATCAAATTTGTAACGTTTTGACGCTTATTTTTTTCAATAACTATGCATGAGATTGGTATTTGTGACTGTGATCTATTGTAAATGTTTTACATGTTCTTTGTGGTCTTTCTCCAAAATAGATGAGAGATGAAACAGGTTCTTTGAGAATAATGAGAGGTACAGCTTCTAAAGAAAATGTTTGACTATTCACGGTAAAATGTTAAATTTGCAAAACCACACATGCGAGGGGAGAGGTGATCGCCTCCTTGAGAGACAATGAAGGGCAGACTCACATGCCGAGACACCCAAGGCTATTTGAATCAAGATTCAAGAGATTCAAGATTCAAGAGAGTTTTATTGTCATGTGCATAGTACAACAGCAGTTATACCATGCAATGAAAATCTTATTCTGTTCATTCTCCCAAGAAAAGAAAGAAAACAAATGAAAGAATAAGAACATAAGAAACATAAACACATAAACATATATACCAATAAATTAAGCAACAACAACAGACGAGACATTAATACAAGTAAATAATACAAATAAATAAATAAATAAAGTGCTATGAGTGTGTGCGTGTGTTGCGTGCGGCGTGTGCGAGTGCTTCGTTGAGGAGCCGTTGAGGAGTCAGTGTGACATTAATGTGTATCTTAGCAGATATACATAGTGCATTAAGAATAAGTAATTATAATAAAAAGTAATTATAGCTAGTATGAGTAAAATGAATGGAAATCATGGACACAAAACATTTTATAAGTGCAATAACAAACCATATTTTTCGAGCACCTTTTTGGGACATCTGATTACGCACATTTCAGAGTTTTTCCCATAAATTGTGATGGAAGCTGCAGTCTTTTTTCAGGTGTTTGTTGTGATAAAATAGTTGGAAAGAGAAAGTTGCAATAAATTGCTGTGATGTTTCCTCTGTGTAATTATAATATGGAAATGTGTTGAGGAATATGTAATTAATGAACAACTACAAAAAAATAACAAGACCATTTTTGTTGGTAAATGAGAAGCAATGAGATCACATGTCTAGATCTCTGTCAATGTAAACAAGGAAGTGAGGATGTGGGTGGGCAATGCAGGGACACATTCGATTGGTTAGATGGTTGACGTGCATGTTTGAGCGCTAATCAGGGACAAATTTCATTGGCGAAAATGACCATGGTTGGCCAAAATATGCGGGGAAGATGCCGGGATTAGACAAAGTTGCCATGTTGCACATAATTCGCGAGGACTGGTTGAATTTGCAAGAATTGGAGCGATCGCCATATCGCAAAATCCTGGAGTGTTGCAAAATCCAAGAGGGTCTGATACTATATGAGCTATCTCCTCTGCCACACGATGAATTATGTGAAAGGAAGATACAGTTGAGCCCCAAATTATTCACACGCATGCTAAATACCAGGCCTATAAAAGCGATGAACGTGGCACATACAGTACAGGACAAAAGTTTGGACACACACAACACAACTGATGGTCCCAACCCCATTAATAAGGCAAGAAATTCCACCAAGTAACCCTGACAGGGGAAACCCGTGAAGTGAAAACCATTTCAGGTAACTACCTCATAAAGCTCATTGAGAGAACAGCAAGGGTTTGCAGCGCTATCAAAAAAAAAAGACATGAAATATGTCTAAAATTTAAGTCATATTTAGCTATTTCACACTTTTTTGTGAAGTACATAATTCCACATGTGTTCATTCATAGTTTTGAGAATCTACAATATAAATAGTCATGAAAATCAAGAAAATGCATTGAATGAGAAGGTGTGTCCAAACGTTTGGCCTGTACAGTATTACTGAGTAAATACAGTCTTAGTTAAGTATTTTGCAACTTTCTTTTGTGTTATTTTCCAACCCCCATTTAACAAATAAAAATTTAGGTTGGTCAGGTTGACGACGGTTGGTGACATCACAGCCAAGATGGCACTGGTTCAAAAATGGGTTAAAAAAAATCACAACTTCATTTCACTCATATTTATAGTTGTTTACTGGCAGATGATAGCAGTGTGACAAAAACGTTTTATTAAGTGAGTACTGTCATTTTGTTATTGTTTTTTTCTCAACTTTTTTTGGTGACCGGAGCACTTTAAGGCTGAGCAATTTACATGTCTATGTTTTAATATTAGAGGAGACATTAATGCGATGTTTTCACAGCTTTAAACAGTTTCTAGGTGTCTTAATAACATGTTTGTGACATGCTTCAGTCAAAACACCCTAAGGATTAAGAATTATAGCTGCTTATAGCTTTAATACATGTTCAGAGCAGGCTGTTGTCCAGTCTCGCAAATGAGCCACTGCTCATCCCCTCTGCTGGGGGGGAGGGCGCGCCAAAAGAGTAGGCTTTGCGTAACCAGGACGACAGCTGAGCACAGCTCCTGGGAAAGCATGGTCACCACTATAGCAAGATAATAAGAACAATTATAATAATTGATTGGATTTTGATAGCACCTTTCTAGACACCCAAAGCACTTTAGTGAGAAGCCATTATTCATTCATTCCACAGTCTCACACACTCGTGGAAACCTACATTGGTAGAAGGAGTGCAAGGCTACGGCATCCTCAAGTTCACGGTTCGGTGTGTACCTCTGTATTCAGGCCACAATTCGGTATATACCTTGGTACAGTAAGAGAACCAAATACAACACATAAAACTACTTAGCTTTTGTGTTAAATGATTATCAAAATAAAGCATGAATTATCTTGTACGATAACGTACAGTATATAAGCTTTGTGCGATAGGCGACAAAGCAAATGAGTGTAATATTTAAGAATATCTCTCATTAATAACAAGTTTGTTTTTTGGATAAGCCACGTGCCAATAAAGAACAAGCTGGGCCCGCACTTTGTACACATCCTGGGTTACAGTGTTTTTTTTTTCCTTTTAAGAAGGTGCAAGCCCAACAGGAAGAGTTTGAAAAGGGCGATGATTGTTCATATTTAGTAAAGTTCCCTACGTCATTGTTTTAACTTTTGTAATTCTTAGTTTTTCTTTCAATTGTGGAACAAAGTTCAACAGTTAAAAAGCATCATGCTTAAGTCATGCATGCAATGTTTTAAAAATGTCAAAATGCACCGGCATTGTTTTGCGACTGAGTTAAATGAAAAAGCCTGTTTGTCCAGTCCTATATTTTGTCATTATGGTTAAAAGTAACGTTAAAATATCGTCCCGTGAACGCAATATCATGTATCGTCTCGTCTCGCGAGCTGAGTGTATTGTGACACCCCTATTAAATATTCATGATCCAAAACAATACAGATGATGATAGTTATACTGCATATGCCAACTCATCCACCCTCCAACCCCACAGCGTACCCCTACCAAATGATGTATTCTTTAAGATGCTGTCCACTCATACGCAAACCACACTTCCAACTCTGCATCTCCAGAGTCTGTGCGGGGCTTTACTCTTAAAAGCTGCATTATCAGTGTGTACACAGTGACGCACAGCATGTTCCTGGTTGCTAAGCAACAGTTGCTGTGTGATACTGCCGGAGGTGGGAGCGGTGCTGAGGTTGTAATCAGTGTTTGAAGGGGTGGATCATACCATTCATCACTGAATGAGGAATTCATTTTTTGTCAAAGGGCTGCTTTGCCAAATGTCACCCCTGCTTGCTTCTCCCCCCGTGAAGCCGACTTTAAAGCTTTTGGTCTCCTGCCATATTTTAACGGTGCACTATGTTGAGTTGGTTTAAAAATAAACAGCAGTTCCCAGAGCACAGTGGGTTCAGGCATGCTGCTCTTTATGTGCTGCACCGATAAATACATTATTTATAGGAAATGATGCTGCCACTCTGTTATTCTAAGACTGAATGTCATGTGATTTTTGGGGTTTGGTGAGTGTTTGTACAGAGTTGTGTGGGGAGGCTTGAGTGTTGAGTTAATAGTGATAATAGTAAGCCATTCTTCAAATGAGGGCTCTGCTTTTTTTGTTTCAATTTGTAGCCTGACACTAGGAGAGCTCATCCCTACATTTTCGTAGTTGGATATATAATTTGTTTCCAGATGTGACTGTGATAAGTGAATTTCCGCAAAGTGGAATTCCTTATTTAGAAGTTTAATATTTTTGTAGTTAGAGCATAAAAACTAGCAGCGGTTGAGAAGTACAAACCGTGGCTCCAAGGGGTTTACTAGCTGACAAAACACATTAAATTCAAAGATGGTAAAGGGCTGGTCATCCAGCACCATCATTTCCATGATGAAATCACAAAACGCTTTAGCCCTCAGGTTGTCTATGGCAAACCTCTTTGCACTTTTCAAAAGCCCCGGGCCCTGGGCATCGTAGCGATGGTAGTGTTTCAGGTGTCTGATAAGGTTTGATGTTTTTTTTCCCCCATTGCGGACATCAATGATCAACAGCATGTTTGTTTACAAGTGAGCTCAGGGGAAGTTACGACAGGTCGTTTGCAGCATGTCACAGAAAAGAAGTGCCGCCTACAGCAGAGTATGGGTAATCTTACCTCATTGGAGCTTTTTTATAACAGTTATCGGAGCTATTTTTTAATATTCTCAAATTTGTCAATATGACATCATAATTCCTGATATCCTCATAATTATGGTGCACCCAAGCATTTGTGCTATAACAGTAAAATGGCAGGAAATGCTGACCCTCTGGTCAGCTATGTTGGCAGAACACACAAGCAGAAATGTGTCAAGGGCAATAATGACCCCATCCATATGAGGACAGGGACAAGCCTTCGAGATTACACTAATAACGAATATGTTTAGGGATGAATGACTGTCAATGCGCAATCCATCGTCACCATTAACTACTCCAATATACATGTGTGCATTGTGTCCATCTGAAGAAGCTTTTCGAATTAAAGGTGAAACATCTTCAAGTAACAAAAAGAAGTCCACTTGCTTTGATTCAACTTATTGGTGCAGTACAGTGGATCCCCACAGATCTGTGATTCAAAATTTAACAGACCCGCAAATTCACAATTTTTGGTTGAAAAATTTTATTAACATTTTTTAATTGTTGCTTTATTTTCTTTTAAAATAGTTTTTCCGCAGAAAACTCATTCACCATAAGTTGGTAAAAATGTATAAATACGTGATAAAACAACCAAAATGTACAGCATACATGCCCCACTGTGAGAAATTATATTTCATTAATAATGTTATTTCGTCAAGCACTGAGATTTTGCACGTACGCACCATAGTTCTGTGCTGAGATGCAAACGTTTGTTTGACTACCGACGGACTAGCTTTCACAGTCAATCTGGCCTAAAAACTTGCAGCGAGGTGAACACATGTTAATATGTGATGGTAAGTTGTTCTTAGAATTACAGCAGGCAAACAGTGTGGATTATGTAGACACGATTTCGGAGAAACACCTTCTCTAGACTGCTAGCCGATAGGGATCATCAGTGCGGTGTCCGGGGGCACCCGGTGGCCCCCCACGATCACATTTGGTGTCCGTGAGCCTGGTTTTCATTCAGGTTTTAGTTAATAATTAGGGTTGTCAAAACCACGGCATTAATGTCGGCAACTAATATATTTAATTAATTCCGTTAATTTTTTCGTGTAATTAATGCACACGCATCACGGCAAGCCACGGCTCTCTATTATGACAACAGACTGTGGCACAGTGTGGCTCCCCACAGAGTCACACAGTGTCTGACGCTCTTTTATAACTTTATCCTTACCTGAACTAATCAACAGCAGGGCAATTCCAACACTATATATGCATCTGCTACTCCAAACAAACACAACTCTCTAGTCCATTAATTGCAACAACACTCATTGTCATGAGACAGACCGCAAGATACGTTCACGGACACTCCGAACATCACAACGTCTTTATTATGCGTGTATGGGTGGTCTAAAGAAACATAAATGCAATGAAAATCCATAAGTGGGTATTCTTATTACCCACTTTGTAATTCTTAATGCGGAAGTACAATTTGCTGCATTTAAGTGTTCACTCAAAAAAAGTGAACTGAACGCCACTCCTCATTGCTCATAATAACACAGTTAACGTCTGATTAAAATAAAATATTAAAATATTCTGCTCTTAAATAAACCATTGTTAGGTAAATAGATTTTCAGACATGTGTGACATCTCTTAACTTGATTTAAATTTGAAGTTAATTTGGTGCGGATAATACATACAAGTATATACAGTCAAACCTGTGTTAGCGGCCACCTGCCTATAGCGGCCACTGAAAAAATTGCCCGCAGAAAATTTACATGTTATAGACCCTGTGTATAGCGGTCACCTGTCTAATGTGGCCAGCGGCCACCCATTTTGTCTCCCTTGGTCAATATCTGACAGCATATAGCGGCCAAAATACTGAGTCAAGCAGAAGCTTCATGCACGATAAAGTTTAGTTTTTTTAATCAATGAAGCCGTCGTGTGTAGACTTTAATTACTGAGTCCTAGCTCAGTCACAATCATTCACAAGATCCACACAAACTGTCAGTTGTTCCACATAAAAAAAAGCCGTCTTCTTTGGAGTTTGTTGCAGACAGTGACACCGTTTATTTCCTGGTGTGAGACAATGTGCACTGGTCAACACTGTAATGCCGCTTGTTGTGGGGAAGGAGAGACTCACCTCGCCAATGCACTTTAATCGCTTTATTAACAGCAGAGAACACTGCAGGACTTTACATCCACGCCAACATCCACACACTTCCCAACTCTATGGACACTCACAGCTAGCACTGAGCCTGGCTCTCCTGCTCTTGACGTCGCTCCGTCACTTCCTGATGAACTAAAGCTGTAATGACACTCTGCCGTATATATAGTAGAACAGCATTGTTCTGTGGGTGGTGTAGAATAACAAGCCTAGTTGTTCTTTACAACTTTTATCCGCAGTCCCACAGTGTCCTCTACTGGTCAACATGTAACAGTATAATTACAGTCAACCCTGTCTTAGCGGCCACCCATATAGAACAGCCCCCTACCTATAGCGGCCAACGAAAAATCCCCCGCAGAAAATTTACGTGTTATAGACCCTGTGTATAGCAGTCACCAGCGGCCACCCATTTTGTATCTCTTGGTCAATATCTGACCGCATATAGCGGCCAAAATGCCGACTCAAGCAGAAGCTTGATGCACGAAAAAGTTTCGTTTTTTAAGCAATGAAGCCGTCGTGTGTAGATTTTAATTACTGAGTCCTAGTTCGACATAAAAAAGCCATCTTCTTACTTTGCAATGCCGCCCTGAAAAGATGAAATGACGACCAAAACGGTAATCTTCCCACTTTGCAATGCCGTGAATAGATTCTAAAATAGCCAAAACACCTGAATAAAACATCTAAAATATCACTTAATCGCCGACTAATTAGAGATTAGAAGCCCATTCAATAAGAAAGGAGTGATGGTATTGTTAGTTTACGACAATCTTCGCACCTCCTCCGCACTCAATTGTTCACGCACACACCCATTCATGACTGTTTCACGCGTATCCTGTACATATATGCTCGGGCTCGTTCACTAAAATTTTTATTTCTTGCTTTTAAAATCGTGTTTAAAAAAAAAATCAAAGATGGAAATTTGTGACGTTCTGCAGGACAGGAGTGAGTGTCCCCTGTCCTGCGCTCTTATTTTGGCGGGCTGTGCCTTCTCCGGTGAGGAAGAGGCAGCCGCTTCATGCCTGGTGGCCGCGCAGCTGCGGTCAATTAACATTTGTGGCGGATAAAAGTGCCGTCGAATGTGCGGCGCCGAGTCCTGAGTCACTGATGTCGAGTTCCAATTCGAGCCACAAGACTTTGACGATATTGTCCAAAGTCATCAAATTTGTGAGTGGTGTCTGTCGCATGACTCGAGTTCACCTCTCTGTTAATTGATAGTGATATTTTGTAAATGTTCTAAACAAGCATATTCACTTTGTTTGGGTTGAAATAAGCTATGAAAATGACTGTTCCAAAAATTTGTACCCTTCTGCCATTTTTGTTTTGTAAAAGTAGCTCTCACAAGAAATTATGTCAACCCCACTGCGTATTTCTGTGTGTCAGAAAGTCATTGCTTTTTTATTGAGTACGGCCGCAAAATAAGCCACCATGATGCCAAAGAAATTTGCAAATGCCAGAACATTGATAAAGAAGGTGAGAAACACTATTAAATATGAAGATCATATTTGTTGCAATAGGATTTGTAATGTAAACGTTCCCTGTTACCCCAGTTTCATTCATTCATCATTTATATGAATTTCTTCTCGTGAATGTGACTTTGTTGCAATAATATGTTGACTTTATTCTCGTAATATTATAACTTTTTCCGCAACATAATTTTCCAAAAATTACGATTTTATTCGTTGTTTGGTTTGTTTTTCTTACTATTACAATTTTTTTTTAAATAACGTCTTTTTTCTTTAATATTTCAACTTTTACTACTAAAACCCCCAAAAAACTCGCCGTGTTCCCCCCGCAGTCTGGACACCCCTGGTCTGTATGATGATTGCCTACTAAGGTCACCACTAATCAACACAACTTAACAAACAACAGCAAAAAATGCAACCTAAATTTACAGTTCTCAAACCACACAATTGGGGAGCATTTGGGGCAAAATATGTCATGTTCCTTGTTTGGAACATGACATATTTTGGAACAGGTGAAACACTAGACTTGTAGAGAATTGTAAATAACTCAAATCAGCCAGGGACACTTTGCAACAAAAGTTAAAAACAACAAATATAAAAACAAGATACAAGAAACCCAAGTTCACTGTACAACTGACTTTGTGTTGTTGTAGTCCCTAACGAGATGCAGGAAAGCAGATCTAACAGAAGGCAGACAGACACACACGCACACACGCACAACTGAGGGTAAGGAAGGCAGATGTATTTACATGTTACACTGGCCACACATGCTTTTTTTGGCCTAAGAAAGTGTTATATAACAGTGAGGGCTTTTCTCAATCTACCTATACACAGTGCACTCACGCACGCATGCACATACACATTGACTTTTTGTGCATGTTATGCGTGAGTAATACATACACAGTGGACCCTTGGTTAGCATCACTAATCCGTTCCAGACAATCCGACTCAAACGGAAACATACTTGAACTGAATCAATTTAGAGTTTATTCATAGTTTTACATGCAGAAAACTATCCAAAACGCATACAAATACATAAAAATGATGAATGAAAGGGCTAAATGAAGATTTAAGGTTACTTTAGCCTTCACTGAGGATGCAATTGTCGACAAAGACACGATGTGGCAGCGATATCAACACGGACACCACGTTCATGTGTTTTGCATTAACATTGTTGAGACTTGTGGTGTCAAAAAAATAAATACATATTATTCTCACTGGCTTGTCTCACGTCAAAAGAGGGTATTAATTAATGAAGTGCAGATTTCTCAAACATAGCAGGCATTGATAGTGACTCTGACAAGAGTCACATTAAGGTAAATGATTTGAGTGTGTGTGTGAGCGGACAAAAGGCAGGCAAATACCCTCCTCTTGTGTGAGGTAATGAAAGATAGAAGCAGCTCTGAATCATGCAAGCACCTGGCTATGTTCTGCTGATGCGGGCTAGACAGACACAGAATGTCAAACTGACAAGGTACATACAAATAAATTACGGCTGTCAAAAATAGCACGTTAACGGCAGTAACTAATTTATTTCATTAATTATGTAAAATGTCTGAGCGTAATTAACGCATGCCTATCATAGCAAGCCACGGCTCTCTGTTATGAAAACAGACGGCGGCACAGTCTAGCTCCCCACAGAGTTACGCAGAGTCTGACGCTTTTATAACTTTTTTTTCTGGCCTGAACACATCAACAGCAGTGCAATTCCAACTACTAGTGAGCGGATACAGAGGGTTTAGCAGTGAGCTTCGTGAGGCAGCATACGCTAACATTTCGAAGGCGCAGAAGCGATGGTTTTTGAGGCGAATGCCACAGCCGACAGCCACAATGTGGGAACATTTTGGTTTTAAACAGAATAAACACGGTGAGCGCATGAACACAGACGCCCGACACGGACAGTCTTCTCAACTGAGAAAAAAAAACTACAGATGTAGGTGCCTCGAACACCTAAAAAACACCTTAAAAAACAGTGTAAAATGGTGCGCTCTCACAAACAGTGTCGCTGGCTACATTGCAAAAACATACGTACAGACAACTTCTGTGTCAAGCTAATGTCTCACGCAGGTACACCGTACACTATACTTGAGTACTCTCTAGTGGTTCAAATGTGTAGTACACCTCATGACAATTACTGAAAAATTGGTCTTAAAAAATGGTTTTCGATAAAATCAACTATCGACGATAATTTGGAGCACAATTATCGACCAGCAAAATTTGTTATTGTGACAAGCATACGTGTGTATGTGGTCTATCCATCCATCCATTTATTTTCTATGCCGCTTATCCTCATTAGTGTCGCGGGGGTATGCCGGGGCCTATCCCAGCTGACTTCGAGCGAGAGGCGGGGTACACCCACCCTGAACTGGTCACCAGCCAATCTCAGGGCACATATACACAAACATGTGTGGTCTAAATACACAGAAATGCAAAGAAAAACAGTACGTGGATATTCTTATCACTCACTTTGTACTCTTAATTCCAAAGTACAATTTGTTGCATTTCTCTTGGAGATTAATAAAGTACCTATAAATCTATCTTAGTTTGCGTGGAAATCCCAGAAAACTCACTCAAAACATGTGAATTCAACTTAAATGATGACTTAAATGCTGTCTATGAACACAACTGATCTGACACACACTATAGGAAAAATCAATTACAGTAATCCCTTGACACTTCATGCTTCCAATTGTGCGCCTTTACTCTATCATGTTTTTTGAAAAATATATCAATTCAAGCAATTTCAAGCATGAAAAAGGGCAAAATCAGGGGTGTTCAAAGTGCGGACCGCGGGCCATTTAGGACCTGTCGCTGTTCTTTATTTGCACATTGTAACAATACAATTAAACAAGAAAACAAAAAAAAGCAACAGTAAAAATTGAAAAAAGAGCAGTAATTTTACAAGAATAAAGACAAAGTATTAAGAGAGTAAAATCCTAATATTAACACCCGAGCACGAGTCTATTTATGTCTTATTTTCTGTCATTATGTCTACTATGTTGGATAAAAGGAGTGTAAAGGTCACTATAGGGGTGTTATTTCATGTCTAGAGGACTCTAATCATGTTAAAAAGGTTGTAAACATGTTTTCTATGTCATGATTCTGATAATATTCCATGTATGAACAGAGAAATTCACGGAAATTCACTTATCACGGTCTGGTCTGGAAGCGATTATGAGCAATAAACAAGGGATTACTATATTCATTGCAATTCTCCTGTTTTGCAGCTAAAATTGCAGCTGTGGTAGTAACAGCATCACTACAATATTATGACAACTACGGGATGGGATAAACAGGCACCATTTTCTTTGTAGAGAGGAAATCAAGAGAAGACTATCAGATGTAGCTGGTAGCATCCATGTAGCTTTTTATATTTCAGCAGCACATTTCATGAACCAAATATAGACACTCGCCACAGCGGCCATTGCTGCTTCCATCCTGGTTTGCTTATCAGGAAACAAAATAGATGGTAATTATCTGGAGCTGATTCAGCCACCGTCTCTGGGAAGTGAATGCTGAGCGTTTTGTCGCACCCAAACCTCTTTGTTTTTGTTTAATGAGCATCTAAGCTGGATTTAATTGCCACTTTGACAGTGACATTAATTTCTGAAATATGATGTTTTCCCTATTTCCAACGCAATTAGTCTTATACAGATGGAATTTGTGAAATAGGACTGTTCAAAATTAAAATATGTTGGGCCTGATTAACCAATACAGCACTTCATCATTTTCTTACATTTGTTCATCGAGAGCTTTTTAAGAAATAAAGCGGGAATGACAAGTGGTTCTTAAAATTTGTGCATGATTGTTCACACGCGTCCAAATCAACAATCATGACAACACACTTAAAGATGTGGGACTTAAGAAGGAATTTGTTCTCAAGTTAGGTTTGTGAATGAGGTCCAATGTTTTTTAATGTGTTGGAGTGCCAATTGATGGTGAAAACCCAAAATACAAAAATCAAATAAATTTTTTCCAAAAGAAATCATGTAAATGCAATGAGTCTGCTCCAGACACCCAAAAATATGAATACAAAATACATTTTACAGAGAATAACTGTAGTTTTACATGCAGAAAATGATGAAAGAAATGAACATCTAAAGCCCCGGTCACACCGCCCAAACTTTGCTGTAGCGTCCCCGGAACGGTGAAAAAAATTCATCACGGCTCGTAACCGCGCACCACCGTTTAACAGAAGTTGGCCCCCGTTAAGGCAACGCCGTATATGCTCAGCCACCGCTGATGGTCCCTCCGACCGCTCCGAAAGTTTTGAGCTGCACAAAATATTGCCAATATTGGTAAGGAGCGGGCAATTTTCCGCTACAGCAAAGTTAATCACCGCTCCAACAACGCCCAGTCAAAGTTTGGCGCCGCTAGACGGAAGTTCGTGGACGCTTGGGTCCGCTACGCCAACTCAGAAATCTTGAACGCTGGACCACTGCTGCTTCGCCAGCTTTGCCCTTTGAAGCAGCGATGAAGCAGCGATCCATTGTGGTGATGAACTTTGGTTTGCCGTTGGTATGGAGGTGTCGGAGGCGGAGCATAATTTGGCTATTAATACGGGGAGAAATGGGCCAAGAGCCCATTTGGAATAGCCGTTGAGTGCAGACCTCAGTTATATCGAATTTGCTCAAAGTTACAGTAAAACTGTACTACCATGGCTATGACAAGCTGATGGTGGAGCTGTGGAATGAGCCTTCATGAGTGTAGTGTTTTCAGACACATTATATTTATACTGCTACATGTTGACCAGTAGAGGGCACTGTGGGACTGTGAATGGGACCAACCGTTGTGTGAGTGTGGAGCTGTATGATGCATGCGAGCAGACCTGGCGATTAAAGTCATAAATAACTAGTAGGCTTGTTTATTCGACACCACCCACAGAACAATGAGGATGCCACCAGCCCGCATGCGCAGAACGCCGCTCTATCAACGCTCGCGTCACCGCTAAACCAACGTTCGCTTCCATTAAACCAACACTAAAGCAACGGCGGCTTCAGCGGTGCACCGCTAGGACAACGCCGGTGTTTTCTATTTTTTTTCCCATTTTGTGCGTGGTTACGAGCGGTGATGATTTTTTTCACCGCTCCAGGGACGCTACAGCAAAGTTCGGGCGGTGTGACCGGGGCTTAATGTAACTTTTACCTTTACGGGTGCCATCGCGTACAAAACCATGCATTCATGGGAGGAGACAAGCGATTGTGACCAGCTACACAGGTGAGCAACGCATTCACATCCAGAGTGTATTGTACGAGTCTCCCACAGTTTGATTGGCTGTCAGATGTGCAGGGAATTTCGGGGTATCAAAGTAGTTCAGAGGAGTGAAAGCCACTGAACTCTATACGTGGAATGGCCCCGATCGCTTGCTGCGCATTGGAGGCTTGAAGACACCGGAACTATAAAAGTCGCCATGTTGTTTCACTCAAAACAAGAAAGGCTAACAACTAAGAGGAGTTTGAGATGCCGTCTTGTGCTGCTATTAATTGCACAAATCGTGATACTCGTGAAAATCGCGAGAAGGGACTTACATTTCACAGGTAGGTAAATGCTTATAAATAATAAAAATAGTAAAAAAAATAGATACTTTAAATCTGTAAGCATCTTTTCATCTAAGTAGTTGTACATTACCCCTTATTCTCTTTTAGATTTCCACACTGCAATGCTCAACTTCTAAAGCAATGGGTAGTAAATATGCGGAGAGACAGGTGGATTCCTGCAGCCAGATGGCAACTCTGTTCAAGTCATTTCACCGAGGAGAACTTCGACAGGACCGGCCAGACTGTTAGATTACGACAAAATGCAGTTCCAACAATATTTGACTCTTCTAAAGGTATGCGTTGCATTTAACTTTGATACTACGTAGATCCTTATCATAACAAATACCTTGTGAACACTGAGTTGTTATGCATTGTAATTTCACACCATAGAGGTACGAAAACCTTAAACTGGAGGGAAATTTTGAGATTTGGGTCAAGTAAATTTACTCTGTTTCAATGGAATTTTTGTTAATTTGTGTTAATTTCTATACCGAACCATAATAAATGTAGTGAATGAAGATACATGTATGTGTATGCGTGTGTGCTTTTTTGGGTGAAGCAAGATGGCCGATGGCTTCATGCGGTCAGCAGGGACGCCCCTTCCACGTAGTTTAGCGTTCAGTGGTAAAAGCGGCTGGTGTTGATCAAGGACTCTTGCTAGTACCGGATCTTGCTAGTTTTGAAGATAAACTTACATAAATATCCGTGTAAATTAATGTAAACTTACCAGATATGTTTACTCTGGCGCCAACAAGGTCCCAAGCTGCTGCTTTTTTCTTATATATCTCTATATTCTTTTTTTTTATGTCAAATAGCTCCGGGAAATCTGACAGAGCAAGTATAGCGTACTGATTAGCATCCTGTCCACTCATTGGTCGCTCAATGAAACTCGCAAGCAAGTGCGCGCCATTTATTGCTTCTGCATACGTAAGCATATGTTTTGACCTAAACACGCCGTGCTGGATGGTGACGTCACCACTGCTGCTCAACTGTGAAACTAGAATCAAGAGGTGTCCAAACGTACTTACTTTGCACGTTGTCCCCATAAATGTCACTTAAAAGGAGTTTCAAACAAAGTGAATTAGTTGACCAAAAGGAGAAAAAGCTACACACAAGTGATTAAACGATGACATTTGTGACTTATTAGGTTATGATATTCATGTTAATGTGTCAAAAATGTACTTAAATAGTGTTATGTGGTTACAGTTTAGTTGTATAGCTGCAAAGCCAGGTGAAATACTAACCAAATTCACTTGTACCATATTGCAAAAGTTATTACATAATGCGTAAACGTTTTTTACAAAAAACATTCAGGAATTTTATTACAAAGTACGACATCACAAAATGCGGTGTTATTACATAATGACGTGAAAATGTATTACATTGTTACATAATGAACCATTATTCCATAAGGTGGTGCTGTAGTACGTTTGGACCCTAGCACCACCATTGCAATACCTAACCATGACAGGAAGCACGTTCAATAGAAATAAGACAGGTCATAAACATGGCGGTATGCATTGTAACTCTGCTTCTTGACACAGCGCATACGCACCTGGTCTGCTGGAGAATAAGAAGGAGGGATCGATGTTGCCAACTATATTTAGCGAGTATTCAGAGCCTTCTACATACTCTTTTTCAAAAAAGCGACGAGCAACAAATCTAGCGACTTCTTCATGTGTTATCGGAGACTTACGGAGGAGACATGAGAACACGTATTTCTCAGCAAACAGCGGGTGGCACTGTGGGGCTCTCCCCATCTAAAAGCACTCAGAAGCGGCTCAGTCTTGTTTGTGGTATTAAAATAACGACAAAAACAAGCGACAGAAGAAAGTTTCTTCGCAGTTCTAAACATATTTGTTTTGCTTTTCATGTTTTTTACTCACTTTTTGTTTTTCCCCACAATGTTACTCCTCTCTCCGATGGCGTCCATTACAATTACATACACACGTGTCATGGTCATTTTTGAAAATTAGACAATGTGACATCATCCAGCGATGTTGAGTGACTTTGAGGAGAGTCAGTAAATCAAGATCGTGATTTATGTGCAGCACTATTCTTTGCATGAAAGCCTTGTCTTTCTAGAGCTGCTGTGTGCAGTCCCACTGATGACCCATTTATCACTGGAAAGCGCAGTCACTAGTTTCAGAAAAAGGGTTTTTTCCCCCCTGACTGGTTCATTGAAAATCCTATTGCCGGTGACAGATGCGGCATTAAAGACGTTTAAACAATTTTCCATAACTCTTGCGACAAGCTTGTAGCTGTCTTCTTCTGTTTATTGGTGCTTGTTAAAGAACTGACTGACGCATTACTGCCACCAAGTGGTTGGAATCTGTATTTTAACTGGGCATCTTGTCAGTAATGTAATTTGTCATTTGTAATCTGTGGTCTATTTATTTGATAAGGTAAGCGGTCTTGCGGCCCTCCACAGCCCACAGGTGCAAAAGGGAAAGATTTTTGTGGCCCACTGGGTGGCGTTTAAGAAGCACTGGCCTTGTGTACTGTAGTTGCACTTCCCCAAATAAACTAAAACATATACGTACACAAGAACACAGCTGAAACAAACATCCTCTGAATGAAAATAAGTACAGTGGTTGTTATCAGTCACAGCAGGGCTATTTTGTTTACCCTAATTAAATACTATGAGCTGTAACGCTTACAAGCTAGAGGCTGTGCAGCTGTGAACATTACATTTTCATACATTAATTTTTCAGCCCTTCATACAAAGAGGCATCTGCAGTTGTGACTTATGACAGAGGTAGGCTGATTAGATCAGTGGTTCCAAACTGGTTTGGCTGCGGGTCCACCATCGCCCCTTAGTGACACGCAGTGACCCATCCATCCATCCATCCATCCATCCATCCATCCATCCATCCATCCATCCATCCATCCTTTTTCTATACCGCTTCTCCTCATTAAGGTCGCAGGGGAATGCTGGAGACTATCCCAGCTAACTTCGGGCGACAGGCGGGGTACACCCTGGACTGGTCACCAGCCAATCGCAGGGATCATAAAAACAAACAACCATTCACGCTCACATTCATACCTATGGACAATTTAGAGTCTCCAATTAACCTAACATGCATGTTTTTGGAATGTGGGAGGAAACCGGAGTACCTGGAGAAAACCCACGCACGCACGAGGCGAACATGCAAACTCCACACAGAAATGCCCAACGGAGATTTGAACCCAGGTCTTCCCGATCTCCGGACTGTGTGGCCAACATGCTAACCGCTAGACAGTGCGGCCCACAAGCAGTGACCCAAATTGCAAAAATGTTTCAATTCAAACTTCTCACATATGTTATATTTAAAGGGACTATTTGCAACACAACATGAGCTGCAGCGGTAACACGCTGTCTCTCTCTATATGGCATGCTCTTCTTCAACAGATATCTGCAGCTGTGTGTTAGACAGACGGCACATTAAGTCCCCACTCTTGACGTCTCCCATTAACATAAACATGGCACGCACCTCGTGGCGGCCTGGCGTGCAAATAGTACAGGCAAGAAAGCGAGGTGACACTTTTGGATTGCGACCCACCAGTTGAGAATCAATGGATTAGATCAGTGGTCCCCAACCCCCGGGCCGCAGCCCGGTACCGGGCCGTGGTTCATTTGGTACTGGGCCGCACAGAAAGAAAAAATAATTTCCATTATTTCATTTTTTTAATGTTTTATTTTGAAAAGTGTCCGGATTCTCTCTGTTACATCCGTCTCACTTGACGCATTTCCGTTGTGCGTGTGCTAACTTTATCTCATGCGGCACAGATAGACTACTACTGCATTTTTACCATTTTTCTTTCACCTCATATTTAGTCTCAAATGCTGATACTATGTGGGAATGCATAAAGGTAAGTTTTGATGACTTATTGAGTGCTAATGTGCACATTTGTCTCAAGTTAATTCATGCTAGCGCACTGCCTTTTACCACACACGTCAAACAGCGATGTAATAATCTCTCTGGAAAAACTTGCCTGGGACTTGAACTGGTGGATTGTGGGTTGGCATTCATTTTGTGCTTTTAATTTGATGTTATTCATGTCTTAGTTTTACACAATACATCATAAATAAGATAAATTAGATCGCTATAATGTACGAACCCCACCCCTGCCCGGCCTGCGGGAGATTTGTGGGAACACAAGCCGGTCCGTGGGTCAAAAAAGGTTGGAGACCACTGGATTAAATGACTAAAGGGGTCAATAGGAATAATATGCCTTAGATTTTGAACAAAGGAGTGGGGCGCAGACACAGAGAGCGAGAAAGGCACACACAGATAAACTTTGTTCTCATTTGATGCGCCATTGAGCAGGAAAACAAAATAAACCTATTTCCATTGCAGAGCTGCTTACATGAGACACGGTTGTGAATGAAGTCATAAGAAAAGCTCAAAAAGAGACACTGCAATGGGATTTTGTTTTGTTTTGCTCCACCTCCAACTATGTTTTGCTAAATCACGCCATAAGTGATTAACAGATACCTACTGCATAAAAGAGGTCTACAACAATTTATTTTTATTTGATTTTTTTGTAGTAAATTTTTCACACTGGGCTACAAGCTATGTTATTCGCGCTCTCAGAGTTCAGTCGACACTTCCCCCCGAATGATCTTTGTTTTGTTTCATAATGGCGTGTCACATTCCTGCTTTTGACCAGCACTACAGTTTCACAGCATGAGACACAGCAATTTTGTACTGGATTTAGTTCATCAATTCACTTTCAAATGTTCAGTTTTCTCGATTAACTTTTCTTACTTTGAAGCAAGCCATGATTCTCTCATTCACTTCTCTGGAAGTAAACAATTTAATTGGCTCAGTTTGAATGACGTCACCGCATTTGCCGTCGCCTGAGCCTAATAACTGACGTCATTATGCCCACAATCTGCCGCGGTGATACGTCCGCTAGCATGATTATATGTTAATATTATTATGTTATAGTTCCATTTCACTTTCATTGGTCATGGGTCTGCAAAGGGCCATTACTGGGTCCGGATGAGGTCCGCTATTTGGTGATGGCTGTTGTGGACTATAATATAATGTTTATAATTCTATGATGGTACCATAACAATTGTTCAACCTATTACAACATCCATCCATCCACTTTCTATGCCGCCTATCCTCACTAGGGTCGCGGGTATGCTGGAACCTATCCCAACTGACTTCAGGCGAGAGACGGGGTACACCCTGGACTGGTCGCCAGTCAATCGCAGGACACATATAGACAAACAACCATTCACACTCACATTCATACCTATGGGCAATTTAGAGTCGCTAATGAACCTAACATGCATGTTTTGTAGGGGAAAAAAAGGGGAGGAAACCAGAGTGCCCGGAGAAAACCCACGCATGCACGGGGAGAACATGCAAACTCCACACAGAGATGCCCAACGGAGATTGGAACCTAGATCTTCACGACGGTGTGGCCAACATGCTAACCACATGACCACCGTGCGGCCCTCTATTACAACATGAATGTTCAAATTCAGTTCATGAAAGAGTAAACTTTAAATTCTGATTATGAAATTAAAGTTTAAATTACTTTCTGTTCATAAAAAAATTTCAGCAATGGACGACTACGAATGTGATGTATCCCCCGGTTCTCCCAATAAGATACAATATTTGCTACACAGCATTACTTGCCAAGTTTGTTTATGACACCACCCCGTCTTACTAGTGCTATAATTACAAGTCTGAATGGAAATGATGTGATTTTCAAACAAGTACATGGTAATGAACTTTGAGAGTAAACTAAGCTAATGAGAGACCAAAACAAATACAGCAAGTCCTGGTTTTTGGAGGGGTTACACCTGGGACTACCAGCGAATGGCTGCAAGTAATTGATAAACCATAAACATGTTTATTTTTAACACATGGTTCGCTCTTTCCCCTCCAAACCCTCCCACTAGCTTTCTGATCAACACTTGCAATAAAAGTGACTGTTGCAATTATTTGTTTAGATTCAGCTCCAGAACGCTCCCCTTTTCTCTTCAATTGCCATTGTTCACTCGCAACACAATCCAGGTTTAAGCCCTAACTATGCCTCACATACTAATTAAACACATTTAAAATAGCTACTACCACTAATGAATGAGTGATGACCCTGCTGTAATTCCAGTAAGGACTTACAATCATACATTAACTTCTGTTTACCTCACTAAAAGTTTTGAGGCCAAATTGACTGTGGAAGCTGAACTTTGCGCCTCAGCACACAACTTTAAGGACCGCCGAACAAAGTGCGAAATCTGAACTTGATGAAAAACATCAGTAAAGCATAAAGACATAAACATAAACAAAAGATGTGGGCTTTTTAACATTATCACGTATTTATAAATGAGTATGCACTTACAGTGAATGAGATGTGTTTTCTGATACATTGTTTACCAATCCACAATTTTGCGAGGCTGTAAATGCTGAATCTCCAATGTGCCAGTGTATCCACTGTAATATGCTTTGTTTTAATACACATTTCTCTGAATCTGAGCGAAAGAACCTGGTGTTGCTGTGTCTACTCTATTTTGACGGTGTTATCTTTTGGGTGCAGTATCATAAGAGAGCATCACAGTGTTTTAACATTTGCACACGGCTAGTATGTTGTCAGATGTTGACTTTGCCATATAGAGAGCTAGCACACGCACACCAGCCTCAATAGCACAAAATAAAGCTGACAAGCATCAAGACTAATTCACTGCACGACTATCTTTTGGTATGCTCGAAAGGGTTTTCTTCAGTTGATGAGCCACTACGCCAAGCAAAAGTGGCAGCAGTTAGCATTTGCACAAGCAAGGTCTAAAATGCCACAAGAAAACTCAGTGTACTTTCTAAGTAGGACAACAAAAACCCTACCTAGAGAAACCTGCATATAAACACAGTAGGATGCAAATAGATTTATATCACTTTGCTGACTACTATGGGAGAAACATCTTACATTAGCAAAGACAATCATGACAAGAAGACGCAAAATGCTTATTAATCAACAATATTTGTGCCTTGTCATTTTATTGACAGACGACACCTCACCTGTTACCCTCATTTCTGTGCCAGTGGAAGTTCTACAAGCAGCTGAGGCTCAAGGACAACCAAGACAAAAAGAGAGCTCCAGTAAAGCAGCAGCTCTTACCTCGATGAGGAAGTCCCCTGTCCTGAGCCCCGCCTGCCATGCCACTCCTCCTTCATCCACCGACTCCAGATACTGCAGTGCCGGGAAGGCCGGGGTCGGAGTAAACTCCTCAATGGGCGTATCCGCTTTACAGAAACAGGAAGACAAAGGGAAATGTTACATGCAAACAACAAACCAGCATGACCGTCATCACCGATGGACTTATTGGCTCATAATGGCTACTAAAAAAAAATCATTCAAGTGTGGAAATATTTTGAAAAGGTGGTTCCTATTCTATGTGCACTTTTCTGATTTGTGCTGAGAGACGGAGAACGGTTTTGTTCATCTTGCTTTCAGTGTCACTAAATAAATTAACGTACTGTTTATGTTTATTTGTTCAGCCTTTTTTTTTTGAGGTGGAAAAAGTAACAAATGAGATCTGTTTATTTGTCGGAATCCTCATTAACTCTGCTCTTGAAATTAAAAAAACAAAACAAACAAAAACATTTGACTATTAGTCGACCATTGACTAAATCAAATGAATCAGATTCAACTGAGAAAATCCTTAATCCCAAATCTTATCCATAGAAAATATCTGTCAATGAGACGTCTCTCTGCTATTTTCATTTCTCGCTTGTTTGGGTGCCTGGTCCTGCTAAACCAGGCACCCAAAACTAAACTGCTGAACCACTGTAGTTTGTTCTCTGTTTTCGTTTCATTTCACAGGACGAAAACCGCGTGCCACAATTCCTCGCCACGTCGCGCTTCAAATTTTTGCGGCTTCACTCCATCACAGTTTTTCAAAAATATTTTAATAAAAAAAATCATGCTGTTTTATACGGCCTATTATTAGTCAAGCAATATCCATATTTAAGCAAGTTTGTTTGTGGGGATCTGCGGGGGAACTGTGGGGAACATTTGTTTTGTTTGTGCCTAAATGAAGCATTTGCAAGCATAAATATGGCAAAATGAAATAAAGTATAAGGCATTCAGAAGATGCATTGAAAGATGTTCTACACTGGTCGCTAGGTGTCAGTAATGTTACTGTAATGTTCGGTGAGACACACAAGCACCAGACGTGATCGTCGGAACAACTGGCTTTTAACTGCAGGTTTGAATCATCTCCCAACAGGCAAAATAATTCCTAATAAGGGCTGCTGTTGCGGCCATAACCCACGGCAACCTAAAACTCAACTCTGAACCATCGACGTCACCTCATGTCCACAATTAAAGTGACACACATATTTGTGTCTTATTTTGTTATAATGTCTACTATATTGGGTAATATGAGTATAAATGTGACTACCGTAAAGCACCGTGTATAAACCGCACCCGTGCATTAACCGCACACACCCCCATTTTCAGGCTCACGGCGGGGAAAAAAACATTTTAGTTCATAAATGCTTGCCAACTCTTTCATCTCAAATCAACATGCGTAAAAGGTACTAAGCAATTTCAAAAAGAAGAATAAAGGAGAAATCTGAACTTCGGCATCTAGATCTTTAATATTATGGCTAAGCACAGATTAATCATAATAATAATAATAAAAAATCAAAATAAAGAAATTTGCAATTTTCAGAGATGTTTTGATATCTGATCTTTCACTGCTTCTCTTTTTCTCTATTATTATTTATTGCATTGCTTCAGTGTGAATTTGAATAAACTCCAACGTTGTATTGTATTTTACATTGGAAGCTTAGGTTAGCTTCAGTGTATATAGAGATCGTTTCACTGTGTGAAAATACAGACAGCCCCCAGATACTGTAAGTTAGTTGCATACACAAGCATTTTCAGCAACTCTACAGCAGAGGGCACTAAAGTCAAAGCAACTGTCTGACCCACAGACGGCTATTCTAAAATGGACTTGTAGTCAATTTCTGCGTCTGGTCACAGACCTGTCATTGTGTATAAACCACACCCCGATTTTTTGCTTCTTACCAGTGAAAAAAAAGTGTTGTTTATACACGGTGCTTTACGGTATACTAATGTTAAAAACTGTCGGGTCTGGAACTAATTAAACGTGATAAACAAGGGATTACTGTATTCTCACAACCATCACCATTAATCCAAATATTTTGCAGTCAACTTAGTAATAACATCTGCGTTGCCACTGAGTCGTTTATGCTTCCCTCAGCATGTAACAAAGAGTAGTGAGGTAAAACAGTGTGTTTCCATCAAGCTCAATGCATCATCTAAGCAATGCACTTACATTTTATTTAAATTAATGCACGGCAAAATCCTCTCATTATATATCATACTGCTAAATGTTTCTGATATTCCTGTCAGCTTAATTTGCTGAATAAGAGTTGATATATTGGATACAGCTCTTTGCATGATGCAGTGCAGTTCTATATCACAGCAAACAATAATAAATATATTGTTATTGTGTATGTGTGTCAAAACTGAGCATAATTATATTTTAATGGGATACTTTTAGATAACAGCTCTTGTACTGGCTTTCATTACATTGTGTGTGTGTACCTAATGTTGTTGTGTAGTTGTTTAGTTTTGTTATACGATTTTTCTTTGGAAGAAAATAGTCTAAACACAGCACTTTTAATTCCATTTCAGTGAACGGAAGCATTGAAGGCGGCTTCAAAGTAAAACAGTCAATGAGTGATTGCGTTTGGACCGCCACGGATAGATTTGTCGTTACCTGTACACCCTCACTCACAGACACATTATAATAGCAGATGGCTTCGTAACTCCGCTTCTTAACACAGCTCACACGCGCTCGCCACAACTAACTTGGCCATGCATTGTATCGCATCAGTGCATCAATATTGTGGCGGTCATTAGTCGCGCAGGAAATGGTCAGACTTCTTGCAAGCAAAAGCCAACAACTAGCTTGACAATGCAATGCAACAATACAGAACAATAAGTCTTACAAACAGTATGAACCAAATAATAAACAGCACCTAACGGGTAAGTTAACACATAACAATGAACTACCATTCTACATGGGTACCGACGGCTAAGCGCTAACAACAAAGACGTAACTTGATCCGTTAATTACAGAGTGCCCGCAAGGCATGCTGGGTACTCCGGCGGCGCCTCCCCTCGACGCTACAATGAGATATTAGATATACAGTAATCCCTCATTTATCGCGGTTAATTGGTTCCAGAACGGACTGTGATGTTACTGAATTTGCTATTAATTTATCAATATTCCCCTCTGACTTCTATCGTTGTTTGGGCTGCTGAGTTGCAGCATCCTTCACATGCTCTCAGGGAGGTTACAAAATATTGTGACACGGTGACATGTGACACTTCCCATAAGCTCATTCTCCGACTAAGACAGACAACCCACAAGCATGTCCGTGCATTACATGACGGGGATGAGTATGTTTCTTTAGGTATCCGTGAAGCTGACACAGAGATATGGACAGAGCAGAAAAAGGATGGGAGACGGGCAGAAAGCAAACAACAGCAGAAAAGCACAGAGCAAAAGAGGATGTAAGCCTATGTGACAGCTCAAGCATCAGAGAATGTGTGTGTGCGTGTGTGTGCATGCGCGTGTGTTCGCTCAACCCCTAGCCGGATAAGCAAGGCTGGGTCAGTTCCTCGGGGTGATAGCAGTGTGTGACAGAATGACGAGAACATTCCACTTGTTTTTCAAGGCAAATCCCTCTTTCCTCTCCCTCCATCCCTGCCGTTCCTCCCCCTTTCTTCCTCTGTCTTAAAAACGGGAGCATGAAACACTACATGAATCTCCTGACTGTAACCACGACATAGGCCAATCGCTCTGCACGGTAGTGAAATGCAATGTGGATTACGACATGGTGCGAATTGTCATAAAAAACGATGCAGCAGTCAAAACTATCTATTTTTAGAGCAAATGTGGCCTGGTGAGGCCACTGGCATCACAGCAATTGATGAGTTGAGGAGAGATGCTCAATGGTGGTGCTTCAAAACGCAACCAACACAAAACTGGCAGTAGAATTTTTTTTTCGTGGCACTATAGTAGGAGTTGTGTAGTCCGAGTATTTGGAAATATAGTGGGGGGACCTTCTTAAAATGCATTTCTCAAAAAAATGGGATAAAAACATAAAGTTGCTCGCCAGAGTGGGAAACTTGAAGAATGGCACCATATATTCCCAAACATATCTTTTTACTATGAGCGAAGGTGGAACTCATGTGGGTGACTTGAGGGGAATGCAGAAAAAAAAGGGGAGAAAAAAATCAGAAAAGTCTGAATTACCTTTTGCCCCTCGCAGAACGAAGCCGAATCCTTCATTCTCTTTTTTCTGGAGCACCACCGTCTTCTCGTCCACCACGCAGTCACTGTGAAGAAGATGCCGAGCAGAGCGGCCGTTAGCACAGCCCATCATTCGCAGCATGGCCACGGACGCCCGGGCCGAGTGGAGGTTCATGCTGGAGGAGAGCGAGTCCAGCCGGGGCAGGGCAACCCCGACCCCACCCCACCCCAGCGGGCTTGGTGTCTATCAAACCGTATGGCAGCGGACCCGGCAGCTCGACGACAGCATCTCCAAAAAAAACAGCAAAAGAAAAGAAACAAAACAGAACGACGAAGACGACGCGTCTCCCTCCCTCCCCTCCTCCTCCTCGCTGCAGCTCCTGCACGGAGAAGCGGGCTTAATGCCGCGGTTACACCCGCTGTTGCTGCCTTTGCGGAGGCTCCGCCCGGCGGTGTCTGTCTGCTGCGCACTCCAGAGGAGGCGGCATCAGACCGGATGAGAGCGGCTCATGGCTCCAGACGACACCGGTGGAAGGCTGAGGCTCGCCGGTTGTGTAGTGCGGCGGGAAGATGGACCTCGAACGTGACGACTCGTTCGGACCTGACCCTCGTTACGACTGTCTGCCTTTAACTCACCGACTAATCGGTTAATTGATTGCAATAAACCGTCTGCCAGCTCAGTTTACAGTTATTTGTGACGTCTTTAGTTGTACAAGTCACTCCAATTCACATGTTCATTGATGTCAGATCAAAGTGCAATGGTATGTTAAAACAGTGATTCTCAAACCAGGGTTCAGAGACCTATTGGTTGGGGACCCGCGATTTTTTTTATGCAATACATTTATTAAAAGTTAGGGCTATCATTGAAAAGCGCATATCTATTGAATAGTAACCACTCGGCCAATAAAACAAATATTGTGAGCCAAAAACTTTCTTGCATTTGGGGTTGGTGAATTTAAAACACTGACATTAAAGTGATCAATAACGTTTGTACTGTTATATTTGTTACTGTCTTCTGTCAGCGTTAAGATGTCTTACTTGACGATTTGAATTTGTTTCAGTTCATCTGAAGTCGTAGTGAAGTGACAGCATGTGAAAACTCCGGCCAGGGTGAAGAATTTCAAAAACCTCCAGCTTCAGCGTTTGGGCAGCTTTTTGGGTAATTTTGTGTAATAAGAAATGTGCGCTATTATCTCATGTATTTAAACCTTATTTAACAACAGAAATGATCACGTACGAGACGCTTTATTGATCAACAGAGGCATTATAATATGCAACCAAGTCAGGGTGGTTCATTTTTAAGACTTGATTGGCCAAACTACATATGCACAAGAAAATATATTTGTGACAATATCCATGTTCAAGTGGACATGGCCTTAGAACTACAGTAGATCCCCATTTTTCATGGCGTTAACATTCTTGGACCAAATGGCAGAAATCCTCAAGTAACTGATATGCCCATAATAAAAAGTCTATTTTGGACACGCGTGCCCCTCACCCTCTAAACCACAGGTGTCAAACACAAGGCCCGGAGGCCAGATGTGGCCCGCCACAACATTTTATGCAGCCCGCGAAACCCTTGGAATAATGCTTGTCAATAATGCACTTCACCTCTGCCCTTCTAAATGTATTTGATCCGTCATTTTGACAGAAAAATTGTACTGCATGCGGTTCTTCTAAACGTCAGTATTATCTAATCATGCAGCAAGATATTCCAAGCATTTTTCAAAAACAAATACTTGATTGTCTACTTGTCACCATGACATTCTCACTTCACTTCTCATTTCGAAGCAAGTTATCCATCAATTTGTTAGTGAAATATAATAATCTAATGCATGGGCAACTGTGTAATAATATTATGAGGTTATATTCATATTTAGATTCATAAAAACTGACAGTTACAAGTGGCCCTCTGAGGGCAGCCGTAACTGCGATGTGGCCCTTAATGAAAATGAGTTTGAGACCCCTGCTCTAAACCCTCCTGCTCGCTTGTTGTCCTCCAATTTCGAACCAACATTTGCTATAAGAGTGACTGTTGTAATTATTAGGTTAGATTCTGCCCCACAAACCTCCCCGTCTCTCTTCAATATGCCTCACACATTTAGTCAGCACATTTAAAATATGAAATGTATAGGCACTCACCACTAATGGATGATAATGTAAAATGATCCATGCGCAGATGGAATCGGAGTCATGATGTAGACCAAAGTGTGAAATCTCAACGCTTAATGAAAAAACATTATCAGTGAAGCATAGATACATAAACACGTACGATGTACATTTGACACGTATTATCACAATTTATAAATCATTACTGACTTTATTTTTTAGCGAAAAAATATACGGTTAGCGTACGTCCCAGTTAACGTGTTTTTCGTTTAATGTCATAAATGTATGCATCAGTTTGTTTACATTTTTGGGTTTGCATACAATACGGCACGCATCTTGTTGTGTTGTTAATACTGAGTGAGTACAACTGTTTTCTTAATCGATTTATATCACAAAATGTCCCTGTTAGCATCTGGCTAATACATGGAAACAAGAAGCGGAAGTCAGCTCCAGCACCATCTATGATATTATAGTTTTACACGCAGAAAACAATTCAAAATGCAAATAAATGATGAATGAAAGCACATGAACATTTAAGGTTACTTTTACCTTCATTGAAGATGTGACTGTTCCCAAAGACATGTTGTGGCAGTGAGATCAACATGAACACCATCTTTGTGTTTTGCCATGAGTTATTTCTTAAATTCAATCGTGTTTCTTACTTTCTTTATCAAAATGCTGGCATGTGCAACTTTCTTTGGCTCCGTTTTGGTTTTCGTAAGCCTTGAGGTGAGAAACACGATTAAATTCAAGAAATAACGCATGGCAAAACAGGAAGATGGTGTACATGTTGATCTCTCTGCCGTGTCTTTGGCAACACTCATGTCGTCAATGAAAGCAAAAGTAGCCTTAAATGCTCATTTATCCCTTTCATTCATCATTTATACGTATTTATATGCATTTTGAAATGTTTTCTTCATGTAAAACTATAATTGTTAAATTATAAAAATGTGTTCATTGCTAACATTTTTGGCATTCTGGAAAGGATGAATTGGATTTCTTACGGGAAAAACAGATTTGAGTGTGTGTTGGAACCTCTGGAAGGGATTAAATGACTAAATGACGCTAACCAAGGTTCCACTGTATACAGTATATATACAGTATATATACAGTGTATATACAGTATATACATACACATATACTATATATATATATATATTAATATATATATGTTCTTATAAAACATTTTGTCCGTCTGGAATGGTACATCCCTTCTGCAATCATGGCCAAGTGTGGTGTGGCGAAACAGAGCTGCCACAGAAGCAGCTGTGAAGGAGTGTGACTTAAAGGCCAAGTGTGCACTATTAAGTATAAGGCTGCATTATTCATTTTGTATTGGGCGCACGGATTACACGGAAAAGACACGTGGGATGCCAGAGAGAAAGACAGAGAAGGTAAAATATAGAACAGAGAGAGCGAGAGGCGCCGCTGCCATCCTAGCAACTGTTCCCTTAGCAACGCAATCTGTCTGGAGAGGAAAGAGGCCCGCACTGTTGACACACTGAAGGTTATCTCACAGCAACCCCCCCAACCCCCCACACCCTCATCCTCCCAAATCTGAGCTTCAAGAGGTCAGTGCACTGCAGAGTGCAAAGAAGCCTGACAGTTTATCCACAGTGTCATTTTGTTCAACAAGTGATGGTGGGGAGGCAATAGAATGGGACTCATGCAGGATGTGGGACATGCCAGCCGACACGCTGCGAGGATGAAGTGTGATCTTACCCTGGGGAACATGCTGCCTCAATCTGGGCTTCACTGTGGGAGGCTGAGACGTATTATAGTAAAGAAGGGATGTTCTGTCGGGAAATAGTCGAAACTAGCCAAGCTTGGCTCTCTGTTGTCGTGGACAAATAGTGCATTCCTCTGTATGGATTCATCAGGGTCATGTGATTGTTTAACAGCCCCTCAGTCACCAGCATCATCAGCACTTTAGCTGAGAGCTGCATCATGGAGAAAAAACATCTGGCTTCCCCGCCTTTCTATTTCCTCTCTCTCAGCATGCACACGTCAAAGACTGGCTTTCTGTCCACTATTGTCCAATGTCAAGGACAATGGAAGAGAAGTATCAGGAATACACACACACACACAAACACACACACACACACACATACTGTCAGATTTCAGCTTCTACAGTATATGTTGTATTGGCATGTCAACGTAATCTGCCCAGGGCCTTCAGAATCACAATTGCTGGCCCATATCACTTGAACACTATTAGCAATGTTTTTTTAACCAATCAGATTTCAGATTCACCTCACAGGACCAGCTAGCTGACCCACAACAACGCCAGCATTTTTCCATCCATTGATGTCTAAAAGCCTATTCCCTCGCACTCAGAGTTACGCAGTGCACGCGAACGCCTCACCACATGAGCAGCAGCTGCGCTTAATTGATACGGTTCCGACACGAAGAATGCGGACAGACATGGTGTTGCTCATCGCTGATACTGCTGCACTCGTCTGCATGCTTGCACTTTCCTAAAAAGAAACGCCGTAAACCAAGGGTGTCCAAAGTGCTGCCTGGGGGCCATTTTCAGCTTGAGGCTTGATTTCATTGGCCCGCTGCATGTTCTAAAAATAAAATGAATTCATTATCAATGAGATATATTATTAGATATTACACTCATTGTCACCTATAAGACAAAGCTAAAATTAGTATCTTTTGACCAACATTGAATTGGTTGGATCGTATGTATGCTGTACTATTTCCTTTATTATTATGCTGTACAATTTAGGCACACATATCACATATTTATACATTATTACATTATTACTTAGGTAAATGAGAACAAAAAACGGCACGAATGTGCGGGTTTTCTCATAAATAAATAAGTTATTACACCAAGTTTCAATTGTTTTGAGTATTGAGCAATCCAGTGAGTGCTGTCAAATAAATTATTCTCTGCCGCCTGTTATGAACGGCCAAGGCCGTGAGACAGGAATCCAAAATGCAGAGTCGAATAAGTGAAACAGAAAAAGTCTTTAATACAAAAAGGGATAACAAAAGGGTATCAAAAACAACACAAGAAACAAAGTACAACAAAAATACATCCGGACCTAGTCGCGGGAAATGGTAACAAAAAACACTGCTTGCAAGGTGAGCTGAGCAGGGAAAAATACAGACAAGTAACGAAAAGAGCTGCTAACAAAAAACTAGCAGAAGTACCAAAAATACAGCTACTGCTGAAGACGTCAAGCAGGCAGGTAGGTACTTACAGGTGAGCCGAGCGAGGGTCAGAAAGCCAAAACACAATGCACAAGAACAAGCTGGAAGGAGCTGAACAGGGTGTAGCAAAGGGACAATCTGGCACTGGATGTGAGTAAGCACACAGCTTAAATAGAACAACTAATCAGGCACAGGTGAAGATGATCAGCAATCAGGGTGCTCAGGAGTGTGCTGCAACAGAGAAGCAGTAGAAGGCAGTACCGCAGCACACAATCCTGACAGTATCCCCCCCTTTTATAAGACGCCCCCTGGCGGCATACCTGGTTTATTGGGGTGAGCGGAGTGGAAGTCGGAAATGAGGGAGGGATCCAGGATACGGGAGCAGGCGACCCAGGAGCGCTCTTCTGGTCCATATCCCTCCCAGTCGACCAAATACTGCACCCCCCTCCCCCTTCTTCTCGAATCTAATAGGGCTCTCACCGTGTACGCGGGCTGGCCGTCGATGATGCGGGGCGGAGGTGGAGCCTCGACCGAAGGGCACAGTGGACTGGTAGCGACAGGCTTGATGCAGGAGACGTGGAAGACTGGGTGGACTTTAAGAGCCGGTGGGAGCTCCAGCTTGACAGCTGACTTGTTGACTATAGCTTTGATCTTGTAAGGTCCCACGAACCTTGGAGCCAGCTTCCGAGAGGTCCCTGCAAGCGGGAGGTCTTTAGAGGACAGCCATACCTCCATCCCAGGCTGGTAATCAGGCGCGGGGACCCGGTGCCTGTCAGCAATCCGACGGTTGTGTTCTGCTGTTCGTGTTAATGCAGCCCGGGTCTCTCGCCAAATGCGTCGGGCGCGTCGAAGGTGTACGTGAACTGCCGGGACGGTAATTTCTGCTTCCTGGGAGGGAAAAAGCGGGGGCTGGTAACCAAACACAGTCTTGAAGGGTGACATACCTGTCGCCGAGCAGGGTAACGAATTGTGGGCATACTCGATCCAAGGGAGGTGGGTTGACCAGGAGGAGGGGTGTCGATGACAAACGCACCTAAGTGCTGCTTCCAAGTCCTGATTGGCCCGCTCCGTCTGGCCGTTGGACTGTGGGTGGTATCCAGAAGAGAGACTAACGGTCGCCCCCAATGCCTTATTAAATGCCCGCCAAACTCTTGACGCAAATTGAGGCCCTCTGTCCGAAACAATGTCTGTAGGTATCCCGTGTAGGCGGAAAACGTGCCTCACCAACAGTTTAGCTGTTTCCAGGGCCGTGGGCAACTTGGGGAGCGACACAAAATGCGCCATCTTAGAAAACCTGTCTACGATATTGAGTATGACGGTCCGGCCATATGACGAGGGTAATCCAGTAATGAAGTCCATTGCGATGTGGGACCATGGCCGACCAGGGACAGGTAACGGCTGAAGCAAACCGGCAGGAGGGCGATGGGAAGCTTTACCTCTGGCGCAGACGGAGCAGGCGGCGACAAACTTCTTAACGTCGGCTGTCATGGTAGGCCACCAGAACCTTTGGGAGACCAGGAATAGGGTTCGTCGAATCCCCGGGTGGCAGGCAATCTTCGACGAGTGACCCCACAGCAGCACCTCGGATCTGAGTCGTTCAGGAACAAACAATTTCCCCTCGGGGCACCCCTCTGGTAGTTCCGTCTCCTCCACCGCCTCAGAGACCCTCCTCTCCACCTCCCACTGGAGAGCGCCGAGTATCCGGGCGACAGGTACGATGGTCTCCGGTGGTGAGTCCGACTCCACCGGGGAAAAGATCCTTGATAATGCATCAGGCTTAATATTCCGTGATCCAGGTCTGTAAGTGATAGAGAAATTAAACCTTGTTAAGAACAGTGACCATCTGGCTTGGCGAGAGTTGAGTCTGTGCGCTGAGCGTATATATGCCAAGTTCTTGTGGTCCGTAATAACTACCAACGGCTGGGCTGCACCCTCCAGCCAATGTCTCCACTCCCGCAGCGCAAGCACAATGGCCAGCAGTTCCCGATTACCCACATCATAATTTCTCTCTGCCGAGGTGAGGCGACGTGAGAAAAAGGCACACGGGTGCAACTTCTGGTCGACTGGTGAGCGCTGGGATAGGACCGCCCCTACTCCCGTATCCGAGGCATCAACCTCAACGATAAACTGCAAGGCAGGATCAGGGTGAGTAAGGACAGGGGCAGACGTAAACAGTGCTTTAAGCTTGGTAAACGCTTCCTCAGCTTCGGGAGACCAAACAAAGGGAACTTTTACTGATGTAAGCCTTGTCAGAGGTTCTGCCTTTATGCTGAAATTACGAATGAACTTCCGGTAGAAGTTCGCGAATCCCAAGAACCTCTGCAAGTGCTTCCTTGATTTGGGAGAAGGCCAATCGACCACCGCCTGGATCTTGGCGGGATCGGCTCTTAACTTGTCCTTCTCCACTATAAACCCTAAAAAGGACACAGATGTAGTATGAAACTCGCACTTCTCCGCTTTGACAAAAAGGCGATTCTCCAACAACCGCTGAAGGATGCGGCGTACGTGCTGGACATGCTCCTGAAGGGAATTAGAAAAAATCAGGATGTCATCTAGATAAACAAAGCAGCAGTGGTTAATCATATCCCTAAGAATATCATTTATTAAACTCTGGAATACAGCGGGTGCATTGGTGAGGCCGAAGGGCATAACGAGATACTCGAAGTGACCGAGCGGTGTATTAAAGGCCGTCTTCCACTCGTCCCCCTCTCTAATACGAACCAAGTGGTAAGCATTCCTAAGGTCGAGTTTGGAAAAAATCTTGGCCGAATGAAGGGACGAAAAGGCGGAGTCCATGAGAGGAAGCGGGTAACGGTTCTTAACGGTAATGTCATTAAGGCCGCGAAAATCAATACAAGGCCGCAGCGACTTATCTTTCTTTTCGACGAAGAAAAAACCGGCCCCCAGTGGAGAGGACGAGGGGCGAATAAGTCCGGCAGCCAGAGAGGACGCAATATATTCCTTGAGAGCAAGTTGCTCAGGTCCAGAGATGCTATAAAGTCTAGCATTGGGTAACGGTGCTCCCGGGAGGAGTTCGATAGCGCAGTCATAAGGACGATGGGGGGGTAAACTCTGAGCTCTATCCTTGCTAAAAACCATGCGGAGATCATGATAGATGTCGGGAACACCGGTAACGTCAATATTCTCAGGGCTGCTAGGCTTACCAGAAACTGTGGGTACCGCGGAACGTAAGCAATTAGCAAAACAGTGGCTACCCCAATTAATTATCTGTCCCCTCGTCCAATCCACCGTCGGGTTATGAATCTGCAGCCAAGTAAGACCCAGAACTACGGGTGCGGATTGAGACGGGGCGATAAAAAAACTAATGGACTCATGGTGGTTACCGGACAATTGAAGGGATAACGGAACGGTTCTATGAGTGACTACCGCCAAGGGACGTCCATCCAGTGAGTGGACCTCCTTATGGTTCCTCAACTCAACCTCCTGAATGCCATGTTTCTTAACAAAATTAGAGTCAATGAAGCAATCATCCGCCCCAGAATCAACTAATGCAGAAACCTGAACATTGACGCCCCCCCCCGTAATGAGTCCCGTCACCTGTAGTCTCTTAAAGACTGCTGGAATTGGAGCCGACGCCGGAGGCATCTCAGCATACTCACAATGGCCCTGAGCAGTCTGACTCTCCCTTGACTTGGATACGGAGGTCGATCCTGCGCCCGTCTCCTTAATGACGTCAGGAGGGAGTCCGGAGCGGCGTGTCGGGCGCGCTGGACATCTGCTGATGGTGTGGTTGGGCTCGCCGCAGTACAGGCAAAGGCGGAGTCGTAGCCTGCGCGACCTCTCCGCAGCAGACAGGCGTCTTCCCCCGAGTTGCATCGGCTCCGCAAAATCCTCGGTGGCCGCCGTAGATGGGACTCCCTCTATTCCGCTGGTTCCAGGTGTTAGTGGTATCAGCCGAATCTCCTGACGGTGGTTCTTGGCTGATCCTGCAGGTAGTCCCTCACTCCGTTCACGATCACGTTCCCGGAGGCGATTATCCAGCCGTATGGCTAGGTCGATAAGCTCGTTGAGCGTGGTAGTGAACTCCCTCACCGCCAGTTCATCCTTAATCCGCTCGTCAAGAGCCTTGCGAAAAATTCCGCGGAGCGCCTCCTCGTCATATCGGCTTTCTGCCGCCAGCACTCTAAAGTCCACAGAAAAAGCCGCTACCGAGCGTTTGCCCTGTCGTAGGTCCAACAATTGGTTACCGGCCTCCCTACTACGGATAGGGTGATCGAAGACCTGCCGTAGCTCCTCCAAAAAAACAGGATAGGAGGTGCGCAACTCCGGCTTAGCTTTGCTCACCGCTATAGCCCACGCTGCTGCTTTATCAGTCAGTAGGCTCATTATAAACGCTATTTTGGCCTGGTCGGAATAGTAAGTGCTGGGTTGTTGGTCAAAAGTCAGGGTACACTGGTGTAAAAATTGTCTGCAATCCATAGATTCCCCCGAAAAGCGTGGGGGGGGTGGGAGGCTAGGCTCGCGACTATTACTGCTGCTGGCTGCAGGTGCAATTCTAACAACCTCTGATGAGGGAGCTGCACCCTCTGACTGTCCTGGGTGAGCGCCAAGTCCCAGATGCTGCTCAATAGCGCTAATGCTAGTGGCGAGGGCGGCCAGGGACTCCATAACTCCCCGGAGGGATTGCTCATGGCTGCCGACGAGCGCACCTTGTTGGGATAGTGCGGCCCTTATATGTGCGAACTCTGCGGATTCCATGTTTGGCCAGATTGTTCTGTTATGAACGGCCAAGGCCGTGAGACAGGAATCCAAAATGCAGAGTCGAATAAGTGAAACAGAAAAAGTCTTTAATACAAAAAGGGATAACAAAAGGGTATCAAAAACAACACAAGAAACAAAGTACAACAAAAATACATCCGGACCTAGTCGCGGGAAATGGTAACAAAAAACACTGCTTGCAAGGTGAGCTGAGCAGGGAAAAATACAGACAAGTAACGAAAAGAGCTGCTAACAAAAAACTAGCAGAAGTACCAAAAATACAGCTACTGCTGAAGACGTCAAGCAGGCAGGTAGGTACTTACAGGTGAGCCGAGCGAGGGTCAGAAAGCCAAAACACAATGCACAAGAACAAGCTGGAAGGAGCTGAACAGGGTGTAGCAAAGGGACAATCTGGCACTGGATGTGAGTAAGCACACAGCTTAAATAGAACAACTAATCAGGCACAGGTGAAGATGATCAGCAATCAGGGTGCTCAGGAGTGTGCTGCAACAGAGAAGCAGTAGAAGGCAGTACCGCAGCACACAATCCTGACACCGCCAAATACAACAGTCACTCACAAGAGCAAGAAGCGCATAGGTCTTGTTCTTGTCAAGTTAAAAGACATTCTGAAACTTTGAGCATCACTTATTAAAATACAGTGGAACCTTGGCTAGTGTCATTAATCTGTTCCAGAAGGTCCGAAACTAAACGAAACCCCAAAACATTTTTATAGTTTTACAATTATAGTTTGACATGCAAAAAGCAATACTAAATGAATATAAACACACATAAATAATGAATGAAAGGGATAAATGAACATGTAAGGTTACTTTTACCATCATTGAAGACGTGATGACGTGCAGCGAGATCAACAGACACCATCTTTGTTTTGCTATGAGTTACTATATGAGTAATTCAGTAGAATTTCTCACCTCAAGTCTCTGCTTTTCTTTTGATTACGGCTGCAAAATAAACCAAAATAAACACGACTCATGGCAAAACACAAAGGTGGTGTCTTGTGTTGATCTTGCTACCACATTGTGTCTTTGTCAACAATCACATCTTCAGTGAAGGTAAAAGTAACCTTAGATGTTCATTTATCTGTTTAATTAATCATTTATAAAATGCGTTGACACATTAAGAATACAGTTGGACTCACGCACTGTATTAATAACACAAGCCATATTGTACGCTAACCGGAGAATGTACAAAAACCGAGGCAAAGTTTTGCCATAAATTTCCAGCATTAACCAGAGGGGACGCTAACAGAGGTTCCACTGTGAATTCCAATTTCTACACCCAATCCTTGTTCTTAAAAACCACTGACGATTTACGTTTTGTCATCATTCCATCCTGGAAAATGAACCGTTCAAAATAAATCATGAAGGAAAATTAATAACACATAAAGCCCATGATGAGTACTTTAGTCAAGGGGACCCAACCTTCAGAATGAAGAGATTAGACTTGATGCACTTTCGGTAATTATAGTAATTTAACTCCTTCAAGTGTTTGAATGAGACACAGTCAGATATGAATACAAGTGAATTTGTTTATCGAGTAGTTAATGATGATAACGTTAGCATAATTAGACTAATTTTGTATGGCTATCATTATCACTTCATCAACTGGTAATATATCAGAATGACTAAATTGCCCCACTGGGTGTTGACGGTCGATTTTCATACGTGAGTGAAGTTCCCATAAAGACACAGACCAGCCAAGATGATACTTCATGCAAGTGTCATCACAGCCACGAGCCACCAATTCAAAATATTATCAATCAGGAGAAATGGAAGAGCTGAAGGTGTGTTCATTAACAGGTCTTCAGAAAATGTATGTACAGTATGCATTTTTTGTTAAAAATGTTGTTAAATAGTGATGTGTTGGTCACGAACGAATCGGCTCTAAGAGCCGGCTCTTTGAAATGAACGGCAGGAGCTGGCTTGCGCCGTTGGGAGCCAATTTGTCTATTGATATGGGTCTTTGTTTTTGTATTTTATAATATAAAATTATGTTATAAAATATAAAATTATAATATAATATAAAATTATATTATAAAAGCCAAAAAGCCCATTTAATTTTTTTTTTTTTTTTAAAGCCCAATATTACTAACTAGTGCTTTTACCTGTGGAACCTCGGCCACTTTTAGCGTATTTTTCGGTAAACATCAACAATTTGCAGCTAAACTTAGCCGTGAGTCCAACTGTGTTCTGTTCTTAATGTATTTTTATCACAAAACATTAGCAGCTTGCTAATACATGGAAACAGGAAGCGTAAGTCAGCTCTGTCGCCCCTTTATGACTTCATCAGCGGTTGACTCTGTAGTTCTTTGCTAACCAACACAGCTACACTACAAGTCTCAAAAATGTTACCACAAAACACGTTTTTATAGTTTTACAATTATAGTTTCACATGCATTAAACAATTATAAATGCATGTAAATGACAAATGAAAGGGATAAACGAACATTTGAGGTTACTTTTACAATCATTGGAAACATGATGACATTTTGCCAAAGACATGCTCTAGCAGCGACATCAACACGGACACCATCGTTGTGTTTTGGCATGAGTTATTTCTTGATTCCAGTGGTTCTTCATCAAAATACTGGAACTTGCAGCTTTCTTTGGCTCCATTTTGGCTTATTTTGCAGCCGTGATCAAAAGAAAAGCAGAGACTTGAGGTGAAGAACACTACTGAAGAAATAGCTAATGACAAAACAACAAGGTGGTGTCCGTGTTGATCCCACTGCCACATCATGTCTTTGGCATCAATCACATCTGCAATGAAAAGTAACCTTCAATGTTCATTTAAGGTTGTTTGTTATCATCATTATATTTGTCCAAACAAATGTACCTTTTGTTGTACCAGGCATTAAAATGGATCAATAAACTGAAGAAAAAATTATTAGATCTCCAACACTTCCAAACATGGACGGGGAAATCTCTGAAATGATTGAAAAAAGAACTGAATCGAGTGGTCATAATTAGCGATGTGCACTAGATTTAGTTTCCGATCAGACACTGACTGAAATTCAGGCTGGTATCGGCGATACCAATCCAATACTGACACTTTGCAAATTCTTCTAGTAGTGCATTTTATATCATAGCATAAAGAAAACAAGATATTTAATTAATCATTGAATAATTTATTCAAGTAATTTGTTTCTTTATTGTGTACCCTGAAGTATATTGAGGTCGCAGGGTGATTTACAATATAGCCAAGCTAACATACAACAAGAGAAAAACAAGGGGCAAAATCATATAAAATAATGTGAAAATGGTATTTCAAACAATAAAAAAATAAAAAAATTTAAAAAACCCATAAAAAATAAAATATTAATTATTAAGAACTACTTTACGAATGAAAACTTTATTCACAATTCACACATGGCTCCGTTTACAATTGGTTAACGTTTCAACATCCAAACGTTTCAGACAAACTATCCCTCTCACGATATCTAAAATATTGATATTTTGATTTGAGAATCTATTTCAGAGCATGAGCAGCTGGTATCGGAAGCATCAATATTTCAGTATCGATCCGCCCATCACTAGCCATGGTATGAAAAGGTTGTAAGGTCTTACCTTGAGGCGTCAAAGCTGTCGTAGGAACCCACAGTGTAGTGTCGGAACAGCTTCCTTCTGTCAGCACGGTCCGCACGGGAATCTGGCATTCAAGACAGTAAAAAATAATAATCAATGTTAATAATAATAATAACGAATTCAATTTTTTTATAGCGCTTTTCAAGGTACCCAAAGCACTTCATAGTGAAGTGAACCAGACATTCATTCACATTCATTCGCCAGTGTGGGCAAGGTGGGTGAAGTGTCTTGCCCAAGGACACAACAACAGTGACTGGGTGGAGGGAGCGAGGATCAAACCGCCAACCGGAGCCACTGCTGCATAAGAATGCTGACCCGTAAGAAGCCATGGTGACACAACGCTTTAAATAACCTCTATAGCCTCCGGACAGCTTTGTTCTTGGCTTTTTTCACTCCCAAAGTGACGTTTATTAAACAATTTGGAATGGTTGTCATGTGACAGTCATGTGACTCTGCCAGGGTATGCCATTAAAGCATCCATTTTCTTCCGCTTATGCGGGTCCCTAGCAGTTTCATTTGGGAAGCTAAGACTTCCCGATCTCCGACCACCTCTTCCAGTTCTGCCGGGGGGACACAGAGGCGTTCCCAGGCCAGCTGCTAGCCTCCAGCATGTCCTAGGTGTACCCTGGGGCCTCTTTGGGGTTGGGCATGCCCGGAACACCTCACCAGGGAAGCTTTCAGGAGGCATTCGGACTATGCCCGAATCATTTCAATTGGTTTCTCTTGATGTGAAAGAGCAACGACTCTACTCTGAGTCCAGCCACTCAGTAGAAGAAACAAATTTTGGCCGCTTGTATAGGTGATGGTAGGAATTGAGAGCTTTGCCTTTCGGCTCAGCTCTCTCTTCGTTGCGACGGTTCGGTACAGCGACCGCATTACTGCAGATGCTGCACCGATCTCACGCTTCAGTCTTTCCTCATTCGTGAACAGGATCCCGTGATACTTGAACTCCTCCACCTGGGGCAAGGCCTCACTCCCAACCCAAAGGGTGCAATCTACCCTTTACCCGCTGAGAATCCTTGCTGATTTGGAGGTGCTGAGTCTCATCCCAGAAGCTTCACATTGCTTCACTGAAAGTCACAGCATGATGGAGCCATCAGGACCACATCATCTGCAAACAGCAGAAATTGTCCATAGGTGTGAATGTGAGTGTGAATGGTTGTTTGTCTTTTTGTGTCCTGTGACTGGCTAGCCACCAGTCCAGGGTGTACCCCGCATCTCACCCATGACCCTAATGAGGACAAGCAGTATAGATGGATGGCTAGAAGTACATGATACTTACTTTTCTTAACAATACGGGACTAAAATATGACAGATTTGCTAAATATCCTGAATATTTACTGTGCTTTTAGCTCTGGACGGGCATCTGCTGCTTCCTGACAATGAACTTTCTCTCCAGTTGTTCAAATCATCTTTGCTGCTTGGCAAGTGGCCAGCTGCAGTTGATTTTGTTTCCTCCTGAGATGAAGCCTGAAACAATGAGCATGAAGATGCCAAAACACTTTTGCGGTGCTGAAAAGCAGCACAGCCTTGGTGCTCACAGTCTCTTCCCAAGAGTTAAATCAACAATTCATGTGCGAGAATATCAGTCAAATAGCATTCAAAAAAAACAAACGGCTTCTCGGTACAAAAACAGTTATATAGTTATGTCGTCAAATAGTTATATTTGACTAATGAAGGTTGAACAATTGCTGTAAAAGCTCTGAAAGCACTCAGAATGCCAGCGTCATTACCCAGATCTGTAAACCTTGACATACTTTTTCAACATTTTTTGTTTTGTTTGTTTATACTTATGCAAAATCTTGACGGATATGCAAAAACTCAGTACTGTGTTAGTTTACAAATAGTGGTGTCTTAAAAAAACAAGTATGCAGTGAATCACCACATATTGGCAAGTCAGCATTCACAATGCCACAATTTTTTGGTAAAAAAAAAAAAATCCATACAATATATATAAATATTAGTTTGATCGTTCCTCCGTCAATGGGAGGAATTTTAAGTTGGTAATAATTTATAAGTATGTGGTAGAACAGTACAGTACAATATACAACGTGATGTCAGTGCAAGATGGTGTTTGTGCAAAATTCCAAAACTGAAGAATTGGAATTTGAATTGAATTGGCTCCACCCGACAGGATGTTGAATTGGAATTTAAATTGGAATGACAGGAAGTGGAATTAAAGTCTTTGAAATTCAGAGAAATTGCTTATAGTAATATAACAGGAAGAATTTGTCACGTTAGCAAAAGTTTTAGCTTAACTACTAAAAATACAAACATTTAAAATAAGCTAATTAAAAAAAAAACATAATTCCCTTCTTTTTTTATAGGAATACCTGTGGTTCGTCATGTATGAAATGCTGTAAGGCTAGGGTGTCCAAACTTTTCCCACAAAGCTGAAACACCCGAAGAGACAGAAAACCACACAAAACAAGCAAAAAGTGAAGATACACAAATACACCATCAAACATATAACAACAACAACAATAATAACGATAATAACAATCACAACAATAACAACAATAATAATAATAACAATAACTCATTAAAGTTTAAAATCATACAATTCTGCTTATATAAGGAAGAAAACTGTACATTTAAGTCTATTTAATAGTTAAAATAAATTGATACAATGGATCCCAGCTTTGTGATACAGATGAAAAAGCCTACTCTTGAACTTTGCTCTTTTTTCCCATTTTTGCTGTTTTTTTAATATTCAAAATATTTCAACTTTCTTCGTAAATAATCTTTTAAAATTTTACAGCTTTATTTCCTCAATATTTTTACTTTATTCCCGTAATATTATTACTTTTTCTCCAAACTCATTTTCCAAAATGCCAACTTTATTTTGCTGTGTTTCTCATATTACGACTTTAAACAAAAACAACGTAATATAAACATAACATATTAATATTTTAGCTCTGTGCTACTAAAATGAAATTATTTTTCCTCATAAAATTAAATACAATTTAAAAAGTTCATTTTCATAAAATTGACTGTTTTTCTCGCTAGAATATGATTTATATTTATATTTTATATTTTTATATTTTATTTTGACTTTATTATTATAAAATTGCAGCTGTGTTTTACATTTCTGCTGTATTTTCTAAAAATCTGCCAACTATTTCAACTTCCATCTTGTAAAATTTCATCTCATAATTATGACTTTATTCCCATAATATTTGGACTTATTGTAATAACATTATAATGTTTTCTGCAACCTAATTTTCCAAAAATTTTAACTTGTGTGTAGTTTTGCTTGTTTCTCACAATATTCTTACTTTTTTCCTTGAATATTTCAACTTTATGCTACTAAAATTACATTATTTTTCCACATAATCTTGTAAAGTTACAAGTTTTTATCATTAGATTCCAACTTTTTTATTCTTGTAAAATTATTGCAGATTTTTGGTATATGTGTGTGTGTTTTTTTTATTTTTATTTTTTTTAGCTTTCTTTTTAAATTAAATTTTTTGAATGTGCCACGGGCCACAGGCCACAAATGGCCCCCAAGCTACACTTTGGACACCCTTGTAAGGCATGACCGTGCAATACACCAAAATTATCAGATTGAATTTTATAGAATTTGAATTCTACTTCCTTCGATTCCAATTTGAATTGCAATTCTACATCCTGTTTGGAACCTTAATTCAAGTTTAATTTAAATTGATGGAACTGGATTGGAAATTGAGAGACATTCTCAATTCAATTCCAAATTTTGCACAAGCCTCGTGTGGGGCACGAGCTAGAATACGAGCAGCACTAGCTTTGACATTCTACTTCTTCCAACCCGACTTAAACTTGCAGCGAGGTAAACACAAATTAATATATGGTCGTAAATTGTTAGTGGAATTACAACAGGCAAGCAGTGTGGATTATGTTAATGCAGCTTGGGGAATTGCCTTCTCTGGCTGCCTGTGGAGCAGCGGAGCCGAGTACCACCGCTAGCCGCTTTAAAAGGAGATGGAGGCAGCTCTGCACTTGTAGCGCTTGCCTGATGTCCAAGCTAAAGGCGAGACCGTGACTCCATTTCCAACTGTTCTATTGATCATTGATCATCACTATCATTCATTAGTGTTGAGTAGGTATACATTTTATAATTTAAAATGCGTTTTATAAATGTGTGAGGCATATTTAGGGCTTAAACCTAGATTGTGTTTCCTTGTATTTAGCTTGTCAACTTTCTCTGTGGCGAGTGCACAATGGCAATTGAAGAGAGAAGCGGAGGGTTCTGGACTTGAATTTAGTCTAATTAATATAACAGTCACTTTTCTTACAAATGTTAAGCCACAATCGGAGGAGAACGTCAACGTCAAGCCAGCAGGAAGGTTTGAAGGGGGCGGAGCGAGCCGGCGTAGTGTATGGTGCAGCCTCGATGCAGCAGCATAATCCAAAGTGTCAAAAATAGATTTTTTTTATGGCTGCCTCAAGTAGTTTATTTGCTACCTCCTGACTTCTATGTTTGTCATATACAGCGGTAACCCCCACCCCCACCCCACAATCCCCCATTTCTTTGCTTCACATAGTCTCTCACACACCAGCTGTCACACTTTCACAGAAACTCCATCTCCCCTGATCCGGCTTAGATCTTGTCATCTTTACGGGAACATTTTTTTTCTCCCCCTGACTTTGTGTCCACAGTGTCTGCTTGGAGGAGGGAGTTTGCAGCTGAAAGATGACGATGAAGCGGCAGCATGATTTAAAAAAAGGAAGGGTGGGGATGGTCTTAGGTTTTTATGTGCAAGGTAGTCTAAGAGAGAGAGAGAGAGTACACTACGTAACATCTCCATTCCCTCCTTCTGATCAGACCATACTCCCTCGCATCACCACGACCAATGACACGTGAATCTGTCTAATCTCCGCCCTCCTCAGCCCTCACAAATCCCAGAGCAAAGCAATCAAAAACCGCTTCTTATAAACAACAAAAGCAACAAATTCATCACCTGGATTTCCTATTCATAAAAACTCAAACTCGGCACCAGCCCCTCAACTACTATACAGTTTAACTTGACCACTCCAGGCTACAGTGCTGAAAATAAATATATAAATATTTGATCCCCTGCCGATTTTGCATAAAAATCCCTGAACTTTTATGGAACCTTTATTCTAACCAAGAGAGACAGAATGAAAAGAAAACAAAAAAGAGAGAGAGAATGTAAAAACAAAATTGCATTTGTTTTTGACCGAGGGAAATAAGTATTTCACCCCCAACCAACCAGCAAACTGACCCACACAGACCGCTTATGTGTCCATGAAGCACACAATGTGAAGCACAAAAAAAACTAAACACCAATCACAGAATCACTTTATTCCATTCAAACCTCTCCACCACCATGGGCAAGACCAAAGAGCTGTCAAACGACCTGAGGGACACGTACAAGATCCTCAGCAAGAAGCTTGGTAAGAAAGTTGGTGCAGTCAATCGCTCTTGTTCTGCAGCTCCATGCAAGGTTTCACCTGGTTGGGTAAGAAGGGTTCTGAGAAAGGTGAAGGATCAACCCTGAAAACAGGGACCTGGTTAATGATCTCAAGGGAGTTGAGAGCACAGTTCGTAAAAACAAACTTTTCATAGCATACTTTGATTTCATGGATTGAGATCCTGCAGTGCCAGGGTGCCACCCTGGACAATATTGATGATGACAAGTATTGTTAAAAGTATACAGTAACCCCTTGTTTATCACGGTTAATTGGTTCCAGACATGATAAGTGAATTTCCACAAAATAGGGTTCCTTATTTATAAATGGAATATTGTTGTAGTTATATCATAAAAACAGTTTACGACCATCTAAATATGTTTTTTTTAAATGATTAAAACCCCCTTGGCATGAAATAACAACCCTATAGTCACCTTTATAGTCATATTACCCAAAATAGTAAACATAATAAGAGTAAATAAGCATTTAAGAAATAAATAAGACTGATGCTTGGGTGTGTTGCTGTAACTGTGTTCCGGAGCTAGGGGAGCTGAATGGGAGGTCAGACAGGAAGTGCCGTCAAGGGTTCGGAGTTGAGTGTTAGCTTGCCATGAGTTACGGCTGCAACAGTAGCCCTTGTTAGGGATTATTGTGGCTGTTGTGAGATCATTCAAACCTGCAATAAAAGCACCTGACACCTAGTGACCAGTGTAGAATACTACATCATCACAGCCTCTTTGAATGCATCTTCTGAATGCCTTGTATTATTAGCATTATAGTTCATTTTGCCACATTACGCTTGAAAATGCTTAATTTAGGCAAAAATTACGTAACATGTGCCGTGAAATTCAAAATTCAAAGTGGCAAGGGATTACTGTAATCTGTGTTCATTTCCTCTAAGCAAAGGTAAACCCATCTACAATTATGACTTGAATCAAATAATTATCAGATTTGTACCTTTTTTTTTTACAACATGAGCTAAAAATCCAGGTACTGTCGCATTTTTCCATCTCTCAACAGTAACGACAGTTGGGGACGTTTGTGAGATCAATTATGGCTTGATATGTGGGTCAGTCTCCGGAAGGGGTAGCAGAAGTGTGACACAGCAAGCAAAACTGACAAACCAATTTGCATACTGAAATAAAGTATCACTTTAATGTATATCACTACACAGTCGTCCCTCGTTTATCACAATTCATTGGTTCCAGACCCAACTGCAATAAGTGAATTTATGCAAAGTAGGATTCCTTATTTATAGTAGAATATTTTTGTTAGAGCATAGAAAATGTGTTCACAACTTTCTAAATATGATTTTTAACATTATTAGAGCCATCTAGACTTGAAATAACATCCCTATAGTCACCTTTACATTTTTATTACCCAATATAGTAGATATAATCAGAGAAAATAAAACATATTAGACATAAATAAGATAACATAGTGTCAAACGTTAGCAGTCCCTTGTTGTTTTTTTCTGGACAGCGTACTTCCTGCGGCAATTGTCTCAGCAATGTATAGTAATGGCGGCTTTAAATGGCTTTACACTGGTATTATCCAATACAGTAGACATAATAAGAGTACTGTAAATTCCGATGTACAAGCCGCATCCACCAAATTTAGAGGAAAAACAAGATTTGTTCTTACATAAGCCACACCGGTGAAATGATGCACATGTCCACGTCATAAAATGACTTATTGTGGCGCGCATGAGCGTGTGAGGACCAGGCAGCTCTTTATTTGACAGGAGCCAATCATGAGCTATGAAAAAAATCACGGCGAGCTTGCCAACCCATTGATAATTGGAGGAGGTCATTACTCAATATAACAGTCTGACTCATGGTTTCATCTTACAAACAACATTAAACTCATCACACAGCAACTTAACACTCTAATGGCACCTAGGAAATATACAAGTACCAATACAAGTTTAAAATAACAAACAGCAGTTATTTTAGCATCTACAATGCATTACTGCCAAAAAAGCAGTTCATTGGAGGACAACCAGCATAGAAAATGGTGGATGGCACGGCAGTGCTGCCTTTGTCCACCAGAGGGAGCCAGATGACCCAGAGCACAGAGCCCAGAGGGAGGCTGACGTCATCGCAGCGCCCCAATGACTGCGTTGCTCAGACGCAAAGATTCTGAGAAAACTTTAAAACTTTTGTTTTTGTCATGTCAAACCATATTGGTACATGTTGTTATATTTGTCAGGTACACCTTTTGAGTGTTGAGTTGCTGTGTGATGAATTTAGTGTTGTTAATAAAGTGTTCTTAGTAAGATGAGACTGTGCATAAGACTGTTATGTTGTAATATTGCTATATATAATGACCTCCTGCCATTAGCAATGGTTTGACAAGCTCGCTGTGAGTGCACTAATAGCTCCCGATGGAGTACAATAAGAAAGAGTTACTGTTTTCTTACTGACTTGCGAGCACAGTATCTAAACAATTAGCAGTAGTTCTAAACAATTACTGACACCTGGTGGCCAATGTAGAATACTACATTCACAATTAGAGAATAAGTAAGAATAAGTACAATATGCTTAAATATGCATTTTTTTTTTTTTACTAGTAATAGGCCATACTCAACCAGAAAACAGCGATCATTCATTAATTAATTTGTGAAAAATAGCGATAGAGTGAGGGCGTGATGTAGGTATTGCCTTAAACTGTTACAAACATGCTCCAAAATGGCGACGAATCTTGCATCTAGCACGGAGTTCACATTGTCGAGGCAGAGGTCAGCTGATTTGCATATAGTCTTCCTCGATTCAATTTTAGCTACACTGTCTGCGGACTACGCTGTTTACGTTTGCGACGCGTACATTTTTGTTGGAATTTCGTCAAAGTGGATTGGGATGCAGCAAAATGTGTTTGGTGCACAATGAGGTATGAAACTGCATATGGGAAATCACAGCAGCTGAAACGTAAGTTCCGCAGTTATGTACTGTTTATTTTAACATCTTTGTGATCCTCTTTTGCATGTCACGAAATGGCGATGTGCAAACAGGCTGAAATTGACATCCGATCGTGGTTTATACACAACATACTCAAGGAAAATGTTCAGCATTGTTTCCCGTTTGTATTCAATGTACCTGCAGTATGGTTTGGCTACAGCTGCGAATCACTGTAGTCTGTGCGGTGAGACAATTACAATATCTGCTTAATCGCTTAATAATCACGCCTGCCTATTACTCTATACACTGTTTTCCCTTATGGAGATCCACAAGGATCTAAACCTGAACTGTAACAAAGCATGTCTTCCCAGGGCCTAATCCCGCTGCATCACAGCTATTGAATGAGAGGGATTAGCACAAAAATGTGTGTGTGTGAGCGAGAGAGACTACCTAATAGTGGGATGATTTCAACTGCGTAGTGTAAAATGCAAAGCCTATTGTACGGCTCTGTGTTACAGGCTAATTTAACTGAGTAAATAAAACGGTATATGTTATTGTACTGTTAAGTATTTCACTAACAAAGCCAACTGTATGCCGACATTGATCTGTTGCACTTACGAATAAGTATGGTGTGGTATTAGGGTTAGTCCACGTGATGATCTTTTTCTGTTGGATAATTAGGATCCCTTTTAAAAGTAGCATCCTCTTATGCGTGTGAAGTAGTACAATTGGAATATGACTATTTCAGGGACAAAGTACATATAAATCTAGTCGTTGAGCCTCCTCCATGCAGTCTCGACAGTTTTCACAAATCTTGTCATGAAACCTCAGCTCAGATCAGTGTTGGTAAAGAAAAATGGGATGATGACCATAGACCATCACCTTAGAGCAGGGGTGTCCAAAGTGTGACCCGGGGGCCATTTGTGGACCGCAGCTGTTTTTTTTTATTGGGCACATTCTATCAGTATAATTTAAAATCAGAAGTTATTTTACAAGAATAAATTATAAATGTAAAGAAAAAAAAGTGTAATCTAAGAGAAAAAGTCAGAATTTTACAAGAATAACATAATATTATAAGGAAAAATAATTTCAGAAAAAAGTTTTATGCAAATAAGTTCATAATATTATAAGGAAAAAAAAGGTCATTTTTAGTATCATAGAGTAGAAAGAAAAAATACCGTAATTTCCGGTGTATAAGCTGCACCCACTACATTTAGAGGAAAAAACTGATTTGTTCTTATATAAGCCGCACCAGTGTATAAGCCGCACATATCCACGTCATGAAGTAGCATATTGTGGATTGTGGCGCGCACGAGTCCGTGAGGACCAGTCAGCTCTTTGTCTGACAATAATTCAGGACTAATACTATTCTTTAATTTATAATTCAGGACTACTACTAACAACCTTAACACATATATAATAATTGTAAAAAAAATGAAGTTGACCACACGGATTTCACTTATTGCGGGCTATTTTGTGAACTTAATAAACAAGGGATAAACAAGGGAACACTGTATAAGGCGCAGGGTTCAAAGTTTGACAAAAAAGTAGCGGCTTATGCACCGGAATTTACGGTATGTTATTATTTTTATTACTTAAAAGTCGTAATATAATGAGAAACAAACAAGACAAAATAAAGTTGTCATTTTTGGCAAATTAGGTTAAGGAAATATAATAAACAACAATAATAATAATAATATAATAAACAAAGTGAAAATATGATGAGAATTAAGTCATAATATTATGATTTTTTTTTTTACGTTACGAAGATTATTGAAGAAGAAAGTTGAAATATTTGACAAAAATAATAATAGTCTTTTTCAGCTCTATCACAAAGATGAGGTGCAGTTTTTTCTTAGCATATCTACATGTGAGGGAAAGGCTTCTTGAGACGTCATCTGTACTTCTGTGAAGAAGGTGTCGGATGCTTCGCTCCTCATCCGAAGAGCTTCGTCAGCAAACTAACAAGTGCTGGTAGCCTAGTGTTAGTTCGCTGACGAAGCTCTTCGGATGAGGAGCGAAACGTCCGACACCTTCTTCACGGAAGTGCAGATGACGTCTCAAGAAGCCTATCCCTCGTTGGACAACTCCTGAACGACTGAGAGCCTACACAGACGCATATCTACATGTGTTGCTTAACAAAATACCAAAGTGGGCGTTGCATCCTTTCATTTTCCACTATGTGGCCTTTGATGGAGAAAGTTTGGACACCCCTGCCTTAGAGGCACATGTAAAGGGTTTCTCAGTCACCCAAAACAATTTCACACATGCACGCATGCCTGGGCCATGGCCTTAACTGAAGGCCATACGCCTGCAAGTCACCATGCTGCATCCTGTCTTTTGACAGGCTGTCTATGCAGGCCAAGCTGGGGGCAGTTTGGGTAGGATACACCATGAGGAGCTCCCTGTGCCAATAGCCTTGGGTTTGACTGTAAAATAAGTCACCAAGAAGAGGACAAACAGCCAGATAAAAAGAGCGACTTGCTCCCCTGCTGTCTCTGTCATTGCTGACATACTAAGATGTGTATTGAAACTGTATCGTAATGGTGCCAGTGCCAACATAAGTGAGTGGTCCGAAAAACTAAGACGCTATCTGTGCCTCGTTTCTAAAAGAATGCAGACTCAGCCACCTGCAAGAAGTGCTTGAAGGTGATATTGTGCAAGTAACATCTCCGTCGCAGCAAGATGCATTCACAAACAGCGAAATTCTGAACATCAACATTACAACAAAAGCAGGCCGTTTCTCGACCTTCATTTTGCTCAATTAATAAAGACTCTTCTATTCATGATGACCGAGCAAACACGCATCCATTTTCAGTTAGTAAATGAATATTTAAGTTTGCTTCTACTTTCAGTGACAACGTGATTGACACCACGGACACCACATCCATGTTTTGCCATGAGTTATTTCTTGGATTGAAGTGTTTCTCACCTCAAGGCTCTGCTTTTCTTTTGATCACGGCTGCAAAATAAGCCAAAACGGTGCCAGCAGTTTCAGAAAGAAGGTTAGAAACACTATTGAATTGAAGATAGAACTCAACACAAAAGTGGTGTCCGTTTTCATCTCGCTGCCACATAGTGTCTTTGGGAAGAGTACGTCAAGAATCATGTCATTTATCCCTTTGTTTCATCCTTTATGTTTATGTTTTGGGAAGCTACGTGACCCCCGTAACGCAGAAGCAGGGCACAAAGTGCAGGTAAGAAGCCTTTAATGGGTTCAGGTAGGAAAAATGAACATAAAGTGTCTGTACAAAGCGGAATAACAAAAACACTGAGAGGTGGAAGTTATCTGGGAGTAGACTTACGTGAAAAACAACGCTGCAAGCACAACACCATGCAAAGCATGTAATGAACCGGCCTGCTACCCACGCTCGGTCTATGGAGCCATCTAATTACGAATGCGTAACAGCCGTGTGCTGTAGTGCAACACTGGCGTCAAGCCAAAACCGAACTCAACACACAATAATCGGAAAGAAACAGCAAAATAAGAGCACAAAACTGGAAATACAGAAAACAAACCAAAACAAGACGAAACCCTGCAATGTGATAATTTATACGCATTCAGTATTGTTTTCTGCATGAAAAACTATAATTGTAAAACTATAAAAACATGTTTTGTGTTAACATTTTTGAGACTGAGCAAGCAGTGAGCAAAGAAGTACAGAGTCAACTGTTGATGACATCATAGACGGGCGGCAGAGCTGACTTCCGCTTCCTGTTTCCAATGTATTAGCAAGCTAATTGGATGCTAACAAGGACGTTTTGTGATACACAGTTAGCCTCAAGCACTGTACGAATAACACGACAAGACGCGTAATGTATGTTAACTGGAAAATGTACACAAACCGAGGCAAAATTTTGATGTACATTTTTGGCGTTAGCTGAAACACGCTAACCGAGGTTCCACTGTATTGTACAATCTTTTTTTTTTTGCACATTCCATGCGTTCTGTATTTGTCGCTTGTTTTTCTGTGACAATTCTAATAATATTTTGTGGATTTCATTTCATATTGGCGAATCTATGACTAAGTTATCATTTTATTATATAAGTATTTAAATTATGATTCTTTTCAATTTGCATGACACAAAATTCAGTAAAAAAGAAAGCACTGTTTTTGGAAGCAGTGTTTTTGGACGAAATTTGTATGTTGGCCATTTTTTAGGTAGCGGTTTGGGCACCGTTAATGCAACATCACCATTTCAACAAAATCAATATCATATAATATGTAAATAATAGTGGTGTCACGAGACACCCGACTCACGAGACGAGACAATGCACAAGATTGGGTCCACGAGAATGAGACGACACAAGATTTTAACATAAATTTTAGTACGATGAAAAAATGATTGTACAAACACGTTTTTATTTCACAAAGTCACATAACAATGCAGGCGCGTTTTGAAATATTTATTGCCCTACAAATTGATGCTAAACAAAATTACTGTCAGCATTTTTTAGACCATGCGTGGGTTTTCTCCGGGTACTTCGGAAGATTGTGTCCAAGCTCTGCCTTCTTGGTTTTGTCGCTGGTCATGGGCTGGGTTGCATTGTGGAGAGGTTTTTGCAGCTTTCAGATACACACTACATTGCACGGCGGTACAGACGGGGCATTCCACTCGGATACTTCATCTTTGCTGACAGCTTGTATTTAATTACCGAATAATTGCATGACACAAGAAACACTTCCTGCCTTTCATTTTTAATGCACACTCCTACTCGTTAAATATAGCAACCATGTCGCTATATTGTCAACACGGATCTCCTCTATGTATGAGGTGTGTTATGAAATTATGATTGCCACAGTACCATTATTAATGTTGATGGTGATTAATGGTAACGTTGATTAAGTGTGCAGACAAGTCCGAACATCTACATGTTTTGATCGGACAAATCTTAAGTAACTTTGTTCAAATGTAGAATAGCCTCTGCTTGGACATTAACACGGCGCTGCAGCTGTTCAACTCCGATGGAAAAATCAGCCACACGTCACCCGCTGACGCTGGGAACACCAGGTAGGTTGGATTGCAAGGTTTAAAGTGTCCATAAGGCACCTAAGGTGCACTGCCACTTCCATGTTATCACGTTTCAATCTTGTGTGACATGCATAGTAAATAATACCCAACCCTACATAGTAGCACAGGAAAAAAGGCAATAAGAATAAGATCGGATGTGGGAAGTTGAGCCAAGAAACATTGCTTTGTGATAATGCCAATCATGAAGAGAAGTCCAGAAGGTGAAAACATTTCTAGACCTATGAGAGTAAAGCAAAGGATGGCTTTTACTCATTCTCCTCTTCTACTGTACTCAAGTACAGTGCAACTTTGAGAAAGAAGTGCATGAACAAGGACAAATGTGATGTTCATGGGGGACGTAGCATGGCGTGATACGTTCATTAGCTTGCCCTCAGAGGAAATCAGAGCACAGCTGAGTTAGCAGGGCAATGCAGCACTTAGCTTTGTGGACCACAGCCTGGGGAGACGCAAAGAGACGGGCAGAGACACATGCAGCTCATGGATTGGAGAAAAGGGAGCCACGTGTCATCGCATGGCCTTCGGAACTTCTAGCATCGCTCCTTGACTTTACCACCCTGCTTCACACAAAACTACCGACACACTATGCCCTATCAGTCAATGTCCCGCCTCCACCAACACTCAGCCTCCAGTCATTCAACTTACAGCTCCTCTCCTCGGTGGCCTTGGCGGGGATCTCCTCCACACAGTCGGCTGGAAACCAGCCCATCTGGCCGTGGGTGCTACCCTCCCAGAAGCCCCCTTCTCCAATGCTCAGAACTGGGACGAGGGAAAAGGAGGGGGGAGGTGAAAAGGACATTAGTTTCCACAACAAAACAATAACACTTCATTATGAATAGGATATTCTCTAGTACAAATTCTTCAAGACCATATTACCCAACTCTAACTGGCCTATAAAATACCTGCTATAGATCAGAATATGATTATGCAGTAGTGCAAATGGGTAGCTACTTGATAATATTGCAACTTAATCTTACAATTGAGCTACAAAAAGCTTGCCTCAACTCACAGGACATCTTTGTAACCACAATTTGTAACCACAATTCAAGGCTGGAGATTGAATATACAACACTTCCCTTTGTCAGGGGTGTCCAAACTTTTTCCAGCGAGGGCCACATACTGAAAAATGAAAGGATGCAAGGGCCACTTGGATTTTTTGTAAAGTAACACATGTACAGGTAGATATGCTAAGAAGCTACAGCATACATAGTGCAAGAAAAAACTACATTTCACCTTTGTAATACAGGTGAAATGCTACTAAAAATTGTTTTTTCCACAATAATACCAGTTTATTCTTGGAAAATTAAAATTGCGGCTTTTGTTCTTCATTCGATTATGACTTGTTTCCTTAATATTTAACTTTATTCCCGTAAAATTACAGCTGTTTTTTTCCATTTTTTTTCATTTTCCAACTATTTCATTTCAGCTTTCCTCTTTCCAAGTTTATTCTCATAAAATTGTAACTTTTTTTCTCATTACAAAACTTTTTTTTTCTCTTAATATTTTGACTTTTCTAAAATTTCCGCGCTTGATTTTTTAAAATAATTTTCCAAATATTTCGACTTTCTTGTATATTTTCTTCTCTTGATATTTAAACATGTTATACGTTTTCCCCGAACCTAAACTTCCAAAAATTACAACATTATTCATTGTTTTTGACAATAAAACTTTTTTCTTGAATATTTCAACTTCATGCTACTAACATGACATTTTTCCTCATACTGTGACTTTATTCTTGTCAACTGATGGCTTCATTTCCTTGCTAGATGACAACTCTTCTAATTGGCCACTCTAAACAACTCTAAATTACTTTGATTGATTTTCCCATTTTTGCTGCTGCTGTTGTTTTTTTTTAATTAAGTTTCCTTGTTAAATTATATTTTTAGACTGTGCTGCGTGCCGATAAAATCACAGCCGAGGGCCCCCGGGCTGCACTTTGGACAACCCTGCCCTATGTATTACAACAACATTACAACAGTCCCTCACTTATCTGTATTTCTTCATTCCCACTGCTAGTATTTGGATATTATGCTCATAATAAATATAGTAATCCATCAATTATTGCGGTTAATTGGTTCCAAACCCGACTGTGATGGGTGTATTTCCGCAAAGTAGGATTCATTATTTATAAATGGAGCATTTTCCTCTACAGAGCATAGAAAACCTATTCACAACCTTCTAAATATGGTTTTTAACATTATTAGACATGAAAGAACACCGAATAGTCACCTTTACACTCGTATTCCCCAATATAGTGGACATAATAACAGAAAGTAACGTTGAGGCTTTAGAGTTGAGTTTTAGCTCGGCGTGGGTTACGGCTGCAACAGTAGCGCATGTTAGGGATTATTGTGCCTGTTGTGAGCTCATTCAAACCTGCAATAAAAGCCTGTTGTTCCGCCGATCAAGTCTGGTGATTGTGTGTCTTACATTACAGTAACATTACTGACACCTAGTGACCAATGTAGAATACTACACATCATCACAACATTATGAATGCGTCTTCTGAATGCCTTAAATTGGTATTTTACTTCATTTAGCCATTTTTATGCTTGAAAATGCTTCATATAGGCAAAGAATACGTAACACTTGCTTAAATATGCATATTTGTGACTAATAATAGACCATATTGAACCACAAAACAGCATGATTCATTAATTAAAGTGGCGAGAGATTACTGTACATAGTTACTCATACATTTCCTTTTGCATACTTGCTGTTTTGGGGAAGCCATCAAGTAAGTTGAGGTCCTTGTTTTCAAATAATATCATGGCCAAGGGCGAGTTGATTTAGAGTTAAGTGATCAAAACGAAAATGTAGTGCAGGTGGTCCTCCGTTTACGAGATTCTGTGTTTACAAACGTGCTCCCATAAATTGATGAAAAACGTAATTTTGGTGTCAACTCGCTCGAGAACTAGTTACAGGGTGCTCCCGTGGAGCATCCCTTTTAACTTTTTGGAATTCATGATGTCTCCCAAGCAGCAGTGCACCAAAGAAAGAGAAAGCAATCACCATGGAAGTGAAAATGAACATCATAAAAAGCTCAGAGAGAAGAGTCACGCCCGCCAATACTAGCCGCTCTTTTGGTCCCTACCGTCATTAAACATAAAGATTAATGAATGCTAATGAAGGCTAGAGGCGTCATGGATTCTGTGCGCTGTTACAAAAAGATCTGGGAGAAGAGGAGGTTATCCTTCCCGACTAGGGACAATATTTGATGAAGGTAAGACAACCATCAAGATAAAAGTAAGGAGTTGTTCTCTTTTTATTACCTTCATGTCATGCTTGTAGTTCATCTTTTTTAATGACTGTGTTTTATATGTACTTCATGTGTTTTTTGTGCGGTGTGAGTGACTTTGGAGTTCATTTAGGTCAAGGCTGTCTAAAGTGTGGCCCTGGGGACATTTCTGGCTTGCAGCTGTTTTTTTTTTTTTTATTGGCCCACGGCTCATGCTAAAAATATAATTTAACAAGAAAAGAAAAGAAAACAAAACAAAAATTTAAAATCTAAAGTAATTTTACAAGAAGTAAATAAAGACTATTGAGAGAAAAAAAAGTGTCTAATTAGAAAAAGTTGTAATTTTACGAGAAAAAATTGCAATATGAGGAAAAATAACATCATTTTAGCAGCACTGTGTTGAAATATTAAAGAAAAAAGATGTTATTTTTTTTAAAAGTCAAAACACGAACACAACACAACAACAAATGAAGTTGGAATTTTTGGGAAATTAGGTTGCAAAAAGAATTAGAATATTATGAGAAAAAAATTGAATTATCATGGTAATAAAGTCATAATTACAAGAAGAAAAAAAAACAACAGCAGAAATGAAATATATTAAGAGAAAAAAAGTTGTATTCTAAGAAGAAAAAAGGCACAATTTGACAAGAACAAACCCATAATATTATTAAAAGTTGTAATACTATGAGAAACAGCAAAATTGAGTTGTCATTATTGGACAACTAGTTTGAGGGAAAGTTATAATATTATGGGAATAAAGTCAAATAAAGAAGAAAGTTAAAATAGTTGGAAAAAATAACAAAACAACAACAGTAAAATAGGAAAAAAAAAGAGCAAAGACCAAAGTTCACACTCATAATACACATTTTCATCTCTATCACAAAGCTGACATGCATTTTATTTTTTACACATATTTAACTTCTTGGCATAGCGTGGCCTTGCATCCTGTCATTTTTCAGTATGTGGCCCCCTTGGAAAAAGTTTCGACACCCCTCACCTAGGTTTATGTTGTGACTTACACCAGAACACGACTTACATGACAGTCTAAGAACGGAACTTGTTCGTAAGCTGTACGGTGGTCGTTCCTTTTGGAAGTGAATGGAAATCCTACAAAATGCTTGTAGAAGAGGATCGAGAGGTGACTGTCAACTCACGCCACAAAACAAACACTAACAGTAATTCAAAGGCGTACCTTTGACTCGATCATTCTTGTAGAGGCTGATCTCTCCTTCAGCCTGGGCCGTGTAAGGACGAGCCACCACAAAGTGTCTCCCCGGGACGGCGCTGTACAGCTTCCTTCTGCTGCCGACTGCCTCTCCATGATTGCCGGGACTAAAGATGATAGAAAACACCACTGTGGCTACGGTGCCTTCAATCACAAATGACTTTGTTGAACGCACACTCACATTCACACTTTATTTAGCGTCTTCAAAAACCGATCACCTGCGGAAATGAGTTACTAACTCAAAGTTAGAAGTAATGTAAGCCAGATGTAGTCACCGACATTTTTTTTTGTGATACTAGCTCTTATAGTGCCTGCCAAACAAATGTAAATCCCCATTGAAGGCCCGGGTACCAAATGCAAGGCACGCTACTACATAATATACACTTCACATGTTTACATCAGTGATGTTGAAGTCGTGTACTTGCACCCCAAAAACCAAACTATTAACTCCACAGACCGCTCTGTCTCACCATTGTTGCATCAAGATCTGTTGTGTGGCTTGGAGATGTGACGTTTAATTCTTTAGCGTACAGTGTGGCGTGTCTTGTCGTGTTACTGATACACAGCGTGAGTCCAACTGTCTTGTATTTTGTTGTTAGCAGCTTGCTAACACATGGAAACCCGAAGTGGAAGTCACCTCCGTTGCCAGTCTGTGATGTCAACAGCGGTCGGAGGCTTTCTTTCTTTGCTAACTACATGCTAAGTCTCAAAAATGCTAACACAAAACACGTTTGAAAAGTTTTACAATTATAGTTTTACATACATAAAACAATTCCAAACACGTAAATAATGAATGAAAGGGACAAATGAACATTTAAGGTTACTTTTACCTTCACTGAAGACCCGAGACGAAGACACGATGTGGCAGCAACATCAACACCGACACCATATTCGCGTTTTGCTATAAGTAACGTTTGTCTGAAACGTTACGGAGCCATGTGTGAATTGTGAATAAAGTTTTCATTCTTATAGTATTTCTTAATAATTAATCATTTATTTGAATTGTTTAATTATTTTACTTTTTTTATTGTTTAAAACACCATTTTCAGAAAAATTTTATATGATTTGGCCTCTTGTCTTTTCTGTTGTTGTATATTAGCTTGGCTCAAGATATTTCAGGGTTTAAAATAAATAAATAAATAAATAACTTAAATTAATAATTGAATTATTAATGTATTTAAAATGGCCGCACGGTGGCCTAGTGGTTAGCATGTTGGCCACACGGTCAGGAGATCGGGAAGACCTGTGTCTATACGTCCCCTGCGATTGGCTGGCGACCAGTTCAGGGTGGACCCCGCCTCTTGCCCGAAGTCAGCTGGGATAGGCCGCAACCCTAGTGAGGATAAGCGGCATAGAAAATGGATGGATGTATTTAAACGAGGGATTTCCGATATTGGCTTTTTTGCCGATAACCAATATGCCGATATTGTCCAACTCTCAATTTCCAATTCCAATATCAATATATCGATACCGATATGTATAACAGAACTGGATTTACAGTATTAACTTATTATGTATTATATAACTATGTACTATTATTATTTATTATGTATTATTGCATGTATTATTTCTTTATTCTTATTCTATTTTCTTATTTTTATCTTTATTTTTTATCTTATCTTGCCTTAGTTGTTTTATTTTGTGATTAAGTTCAGTATGTCATTTTCGCAGAGCTGCTGGAAAACTACTTTTTATCTCCTGTCGTGGAATGAGCGGCGGACGTTCAAGCACATTTTTATGTGCCATGAGAGCGACATCCTGCATCAGTGTGTCTACCCATTGATATCGAGGCAGCAGAGCCCTTCAGGGAGAGCAGCTTGTTTGTGCTTCACTCAATGGCTAACGGCTAACGTCCCAGATGATAATGTGGGGAGCTAGTCGACTTCAGGACAGTCAGAGTGGACATGGACACGGGTGCCTGTGGGAAGCGTAAAGCAGGCGGGCTTGCACTGTATATGTGAACAAACTATGATGCCATCCTGGCCATGTGAACATTAAAATATCCATCTTTGCATCATTTTTTCAAATATCGGTTTTCATTATTGGGAAAAAACCCGACACCGTTATCTACCTATATCACATTTTTATGCCAATATCGGGCCAATAATATCGGGGGACTGATATCATCGGACATCCCTAATTTTAATTAATAATTTATAAAATTAATAACTTCATTATGTTTTGTATTCTGTTATGCTAATGACATGAAATACACTACTTTCAAATATATAATAATACACAGGTGAATTTGCACAAAGTATGAGTATCAGATTGGTATCGCCAATGCCAACCTGAATTTTAGTCAGTATCAGATCGGAAACTAAATCAGTTGTATCGCACATCACAACTTGAATTCAGTAGTGTTTCTCACGTTTTTTTAATCAAAATGCTGGCACTTGCAACTTTCTTTGGCTCCATTTTGAGATATTTTGAGATAATGAAAAGAAAAGCACAGACTCGAGGTGAGAAACACTATGGAATTCAAAAAATAACTGCAGAAATAACAAAACACGGAGGTGTCCGTGTTGATCTCGCTGCCACATCGTGTCTTTGGCAACATTCGCATCTTCAGTGAAGGTAAAAGTAACCTTAAATGATCCTGCATCCCTTTCATTCATCATTTATATGCCTTCTGCATGTAGGGCTAAAATTGTAAAACTATAAAAACGTGTGTTGTGTTAACATCTTTGGCTATCTGGAATGGATTCATTGGATTCACATGATTTCTCATGGGAACAATAGATTTGGTTAGAGTACATTTTGGTTAGAGTATGACCTTCTGGAACGTATTACTGATGCAAACCAAGGTTCCACTGTATTATTTTATGAATGTGCTCATCCTTATGCTAACATCAACCTGCCCAGGGACTGGACATGGAAATTAGCTAGAATGTCACATATTAGCATGTCAAATGTTCATTAATATGTATTGACCCGTACAAATAAGTCAAATGTAAATGTAAATAATCTCATTATCTGTAAAAAACATAACATTAATTCTGCATAATGAACACACAAACACATGCACATCGTACACGTCAGCTTCATTGTGCCTGATATTAGCTACGAACGCAATGGCTTCTGGGTAGGAAATTAAACTCTTGCAACCTCTCAGGACATTCCTGTGACACTGGAGACATTTGTGAAATTAGGACTGCCCTCTGAACCTCTACTTTTTTCCCATTTATACGTGGATTCAGGTTATTTTAGTTACATAAATGCCAAATTGGTCAGGTCCCCTGTGTACTGTAACTATGATGATAATATTTAGGACAGAAATAGTGCTGCTTAGTGGAGTACATGTGATATTGCAGCGCCACTTAGTGGTCAATCGTCACAACAACACAACATATGAAGTTCTACACCTGACACTCGCTCACTGTATCACTTTTAGCCACAAAAATAGAATGATATGAGTTGCAATGTGAGCCAATATATCAAATAACCACATTTTATTTAAAAAAAAACATATTTTTAAAGTCCCTGGCAACAAAAAAGATCATTCACAGTAAATACACTTGCTTATTCACATTCCTAAAGTGTCCAATGAATGAAAAACAATTAAAAATGAAATCTGAAGGCGTAAGAACACTTTATATCATTTATATGATTTTAAAACAATAAAGACAAAGTCTCCTTCTGGGCTTCGGCAGAACGACATCAAGCCTTGAGGAGTCCACAGCCGAGGCAGGTGAACGACATGAGAATGAAGAAGAAATGAAGAGCATGAGCGGTGGAGATAAGAACTGATTTTTTTTCCTAGCAAGTGGGTCACCTTGTCCTGCAAAATGCCTTTCTTGTCAAAAGTGGGCCTTTGGAGAGCTAACCCCATTCAAATGCAAGCGTGAGAGTGCTTGCACTTTTTCTGAACCAATTGCAGGCAGAAAGGCAACTAGAAAATACAGCAAGGTGTAATGCTGCACTGACATTCCAGCACATGCACGCTTTGATTGATGGGGAAAATACCCAACTGTAAATAATAGAATTATCACGACAGGATGTGTTCAATGTCATTTGAAAACTTGAACTTTTACCCTCTACCTGTGAGAATCCAGATACTGGGCTTGAACAGGATAAGCCGTAACGTAATGGACAGATCAGAGTCTTTCATAATCACGACAACATCCATCCACTCATCCATCTTCTTCCGCTTATCCGAGGTCGGGTCGCGGCCTAAGCAGCCTAAGCGGGGAAGCCCAGACTTCCCTCTCCCCGGCTACTCTGTCCAGCTCCTCCCGGCGGATCCAGAGGCGTTCTCGGGCTAGTTGAGAGACACAGACCCTCCAACATGTCCTGGGCCTTCCCCAAGGCTACCAGGGAGGCATCCTGACCAGATGCCCGAGCCACCTCGTTTGGCTCCTCTAAAAAGCTGTTCTACTCCGAGTTTCTCCCGAACAACAGTGACAGTATCTCTAAGGGAGAGCCCAGCCACCCTAGGAAGAAAACTCCTGAATCCGAGACTCAACTATGATCACTATCATTTTAAGATGATTATATGATGATGTGATTACATGATTAGAAATATATTCATAAATAATTAGCATTTAACTAACCCATACGAACCCACTCCCATTTTCCTAAGAGGAAATGATGGGGCAATACCACATAGTGGACTGCATTTATGATGTTTTTTTTCTAAAATACTCCTAATTCATGTCAAATATGTGTGATACCATCGTCACATTTGCCATTCAGCATTCATGATACCGCAAATAATAATTTTAAAAAAATTCTCTCAAAATAGGCGTTTTTTCCCGCATAAAAACAAGTCGGTAGCGATTTATAAAAATGTGATAATTCATCATAAAATGTACAGCATGTACATACCACTCTTAAAATGATACAATGTGACCACAATCACGTTTTTTCGTCAAGCTTTGAGATGTTGCACCTTGTTCGGTGGTCCTTGAATGCACCAGAGGTGTGACTGGCCTCAAAGATTGTAGTGATGTGAACACAAGCTAATATATTAGCATAAGTCCATACTGGAATTACAACAGGCAAGCAGTGTGAATTATGTAGACGCAGCTCGGAGAAACCCATCCTCTAGACCAGTGACCCCCAACCCCCGGGCCCGGAACCGGCCGTGGGTCATTTGGTACCGGGCCGGATAGAAAGAAAAAATAATTTCCGTGATGTTTTATTTTGAAAAATTGCCGGATTCTCTCTGTTACATCCGTCTCACTTGACGCATGTCCATTGGGCGTGTGCTAACTTTATCTCATGCCGCACAGATAGACTACTACTGTATTTTTACCATTTTTCTTTCACCTCATATTTGGTGTCAAATGCTGATACTATGTGGGAATGCATAAAGGTAAGTTTTGATGACTTATTGAGTGCTAATGTGCACATTTGTCTCAAGTTAATTCATGCTAGCACACTGCCTTTTACCACACACGTCAAACAGCGATGTAATAATTTATCTGGAAAAACTCCAGAGATAAGATAAATTTGACCCATCCCCCACCCGCGGTTCGCGGGAGATTGGTGGGAACACAAGCTGGTCCGTGGGTCAAAAAAGGTTGGGGACCACTGCTCTAAACTGCTAGCCTCTGGCGCAGGACTATCTAAAGTGCGGCCCAGGGGCCATTCGCGGCCAGCAGCTTGTTTGTCATTGTAGCACACTGTAGAAATTCAATTAAACAACCCCGCCACCAAAGAAACCCCCCAAAAACAGACACAATGGGTAAAAAAAGAGCAAAAGGTGGAATGTAGTTTGGAAAAGTGAAATGTTACGATACTAATAATTGATAATAATGCACTTTGTCACTGATAACACAAAGTTTTGTCTTTAAATACATTAAATACATTTATTTTTTCATCTTCTAAAAAAATAAAAAATATCAAAATGGCCCGAGCACCTTTGAATTTTTGGTATGCGGTCCCACCTGGAAAAAGTTTGAACACCCCTGCTCTAGCACTAGCCTGACCAGGCTAAAGGTTAATCGTGCCTCCGATTCCATCTTTCCATGGATCATTTTACACATTTTATACTATATTATATTTAAATACTATATTTATACTATATTTACGGCCCGGATTATGTCACGAGTAAACAATTGCAATTGAAGAGAGAAAGGGAGGTTTCAGGAGCTGAATTGAATATAATAATTACTGCAGTCACTTTTATTTCAAATGCGTCAACATAAAGCTAGCCGGAGGGCGAGTCAAAAGTATACGTTTTTATGGTCGTATCCATTACTCGCAGCTTTTCCTCATTCACTGGTGGTGAGAAGCGGGGATCTACTGTATGTTATATTTGGGCATTCATGGAAAATGTATTCCTTATTTAAAAATAACTCAACTTGGAAGTCGTTTTTGCTTAGCACCATGAATGTACTTTGAATTGAACAAAATCAAATACTGTATATTACTTCCAAATAATTGAAACAGTGACATTTATTGATATTGTGCCAAATACGCTCCTCACACTTGGCCTGTCTCCCTCCCTCTGTAACTGGGTGTTTAACTTTCTCACAGGCAGACCCCAGTCAGTCAGAGTCCACAACCGCACATCCAGCTCAAGAATTGTGAGCACTGGGACCCCACAGGGGTGTGTGCTGAGTCCACTCCTCTACACGCTCTTCACCTACGATTGCGTGGCCTCCCAGAACAACACCAGCATCATTAAATTTGCAGATGACACTACAGTCATCGGACTGATCACTGGTGGTGTTGAAACATCATACAGAAGAGAGGTGGCGGACCTCATAGCTTGGTGTCGTGATAACAATCTCCTTCTCAATACAGATAAGACTAAAGAGATGATCATCGACCCAAGAACAAGGGAAAAGGAGCTGCATCGACCCCTGTTTATTGGTGAGACTGAGGTGGAGAGGGTGAAAACCTTCAAGTTCCTTGGCACACACATCAGCGAGGACCTCACCTGGTCTCACAACACCCAACAAATTATGAAGAAGTCCCAAAGGAGACTGTACTTCCTGAGAAGACTGAGGAAATTTGGCATGTCCACCACAATCCTGAGTTGCTTCTACAGATGCACTATCGAAAGTGTCCTTACCGCCTCCATCACTGTTTGGTACGGTAACTGTACAACACGTGATAGGAAGGCACTCCAGCGGGTGATCAAGACCTCACAGAACATTGTTGGGGCAGCCCTCCCCTCACTGCAAGACATTTATACATCTAGAGTCCTACGCAGAACACACAACCTCATCAAGGACAGCACACATCCACAACACTCATTATTCACACTTCTACCGTCAGGCAGACGCTACAGGAGTTTGAAGTCCAGGACCACAAGGCTGGCAAACAGCTTTTACCCACAGGCCATCAGGCTCCTCAACGAAGCACTCGCACACGCCGCACGCAACACACGCACACTCTCATAGCACTTTATTTATTTATTTATTTGTATTATTTACTTGTATTAATGTCTCTTCTGTTGTTGTTGCTTAATTTATTGGTATATATGTTTATGTGTTTATGTTTCTTATGTTCTTATTCTTTCATTTGTTTTCTTTCTTTTCTTGGGAGAATGAACAGAATAAGATTTTCATTGCATGGTATAACTGCTGTTGTACTATGCACATGACAATAAAACTCTCTTGAATCTCTTGAATCTTGAAATACGTGACGTCAGGCTTTCCATAGCAATTTTAATGCTAAAAACACGCTGTGATGCAGTCGAGCCAGCACCTTCACAAACGTTTACCTGACACGCTGCAATTTTGGGGAAGCCATTTCCTGGGATAGTCACACGACTGTCACATGACAACCACTCCTAAATGTTTCATGAACATGACTTAGGTACTTAATGAGTTCAAGTCAAGCACAAAGCTGTATAGGGTCCATTTTCGGACGTTTAAAGCAGGGATGCCCAAAGTTTTTCCACTAAGGGCCACAGACTGAAAACGGAAGGATTCAAGGGCCGCTTTAATGTTTTGTAGATGTACATATTCGATATAAATTTCAAGAAAAAAACTGCTTCTCAGCTTTGTGATTTAGGTGAAAAAAAGGTATTTTCCAAATATTTCAACTTTCTTTTAAAATAATCTTCGTAAATTTTAACATTAAAACCTTTTCCACAATCTAAAAAAAGTTTTATTTTATTTTGTTTTGTTTGTTTCTCATAACATTATGACTTTTTTACAAATAATGCAGTTTTTCTTCTTCAAATCTATGCTAGTAAAATTCAGTTTTTCCTCATCATATTTTAGTTTATTCTCAATATTTATTCTGGGCTTTTTTTTTTCCAACAATTTCAATTTTCTACTTGTGAGTTATGACATTATTCCCATTATATTTTGATTTTATTCTCATGACATTTGTGTCTCTTAACATTATGACTTTTTACAAATAATACAGTTTTTCTTTAATATTTGTAAAATTACGTCAGATGTTTTCCATTTTTGCTGGTGGGCTTATATTTTGATTTTATTCTCATGACATCTGTTTCTCATATCATTACGGCTTTAAAAAAACTTTAATATTTAAATTTTATTCTGCTAAAATGACGTTACTTTTCCCCATAATTTCGTGACATTATTCTCGTAAAATTACGAGAATACATTTTTGCTGGTGGTTTTTTTTTTAATTCTCTTGTTAAATTATATTTTTAGAATGTGTGGCGAGCCAATAAAAAAAAAATGCCGTGTGCTGCAAAAGGGATAGCCCTCATTTATAGTACTGGTGACATGCAACAGCACGGGTTAGTACGGGATAATAATTTCCTCTTTTAAATTTTGCACACCTTGCATTAACATGTATAATACATACAAAAAGAACATTTAAAATATAGTAGGAGTGCATGTACTGTACTTTGGACAAACAGCAAAAATCCATCATCCATTGCTCTTTGGTGTTGTTTGAACACACCAGGAGAAACATTCCCCACTGAGCTGCTTCTGTTTCAGATGAAACTCAATTTGGCGTACAGGGTCAGCAGGTAGTGGCTAGATGAAGAAACCATCAGCCATTCTTTCTGCAATTTCCCAGGTGGCTTTGAGGTGCTAATTAACACAGTGTTGATTAATACCAACTGTGCATAATTTGTTCTATTATTGGCCGACGACTAGAGACAAGGAGTGAAAGAGACCAGAAATGTGGAGAGTAGATGGTGAAGGAAAAAGACACCAGCGACAGCACGTCAGGTTGCACACGAAACACACATGGGGGAGACAGAGACAGAATCTGCAGTCACACCAGCGATGTTAATATGGGTGCAAAATAATGCACACAAAATTCTTCCTGCATTCCCAGGGACATATTCAACATCCACACACATGCATCATCCCAATTGTGTCATGTTTTGGGACCACAACAAATCCAGACCTTCTTTTGATTATTTTAACTTTACATTTTGATCTTGTGAAGTCGCAAAATGAAGTCATTTATGTGGTCAGCGAATTTTGATAAAACTAATAAAACTGGCAGGAAAACCATAAAAACTCACATTCGGAAGCATTCGTGGCTGTGCAATTTCACAGATTTTTGGTCCAAAATATATATTTGCTTTTTTTCCCCACAGATATAGGCTAATTAACTCTAATTAAGTAATCATTTATAAATATGTGCTAATACAGGTAAATATATGTAGCACTTTTTAAAAAGCCCACCATTTTTACATGTTTATGTCTTTCTGCTTCACGAATAACGTTTTTTCATCAAGCTTTGAGATTTCACACTTTGTTCAGCAGTCCTTGAACGCGGCATAGTTGCTGTGAGACGAAAAAGTAAAACTTATATGACTCCCATTGCATCATTTTACATTAGTAGGATTAGGATACAAATTTACTGTTTGTAATTTGTTAATTAGTTTCAGAAGTGAATTAAGTACGATTCCTTATTTAAAAATTGGAATATTTGTGTAGTTTACGACTTTCTAAATATGGTTTGTAACATTATTAGAGCTCTCTAGACATGAAATAACACCCCTATAGTCGGGGGTTCCAAGTTGAGTTTTAGCTTGGTGTGGGTTACGGCTGCACCAGTAGCCCGTGTTTTTAATCAGGATTTTCATTAGGGATCATTGGGCCTGTGGTGAGATCATTCAAACCTAAAAAAAAAACAAAAAACGGTTGTTTCTGACAATCACGTCTGGTGCTTGTAACATGACTGACATCTAGTGGCCAGTGTAGAATACTACACATGCCTTATATTTGTATTTTCCTTTCTGTAATTTTGCCATTTTTATGCTTGAAAATGCTTAATTTTTTTTTAGCAAAAATATGTAACATTTGCTTATATATGCATATTTTCTGACTAATAATAGGCCGTATTCAACCACAAAACAGCATCATTTATTCATATATTTTTGAAAAACCACGATCAGAGTGAAGCTGCAAAATTTGAAGCACAGAGTGGCGAGGGATTACTGTACATGTATGTCCCAATATATATACAGTATATGGCCATGAATTCTAAATAGAGTTCTATCAAGTAATGTACATATTCACATATATGAATATAGACAAATATGCAGATGTGTATCTATATTATATGGATAGTTATGAATGTACAGACTAAATTATATGGATACATATGAATATACAAACAACTGTGAATACATAGATAGATATAGAGTTATAGAGTTCAGATTTACATACGGGTAGAGTATGTGGAGAATATAACTATACAGGAATATACAGAGATGTATGGATAGATTATGAATATACAGACTCGGTGATATAATATGGATAATTACAAGTATACAGACTAAATGTATAGACAGATATGCTACTATGGGTATATGATGAGGAGTGGGGTGTGGGAGTGAGAGTTTAAAAGTGAGACAGCTCTGGTTTTGGTCTTGAAGCACCTGCCTGAGGGCAAAAGAGTAAACAGATCGTCAGTCGGGTGTGTGAAGTCCTTGAGGATGCTCTGGGCTCGACGTTTCCTCTCAACATCCTCAATGGCTGGTAGTGGAGATTTTATGATCTCATGGGTGGTTTTCACCACCCGCTGAAGAGCTTTGCGGTCTGCCACAGTGCAGTTTCCGTATCAGACTGTGACACAGCTGGTCAGGATGCTCTCTGTTGCACAGTGGAAGAAGTTGAGGACAGACGGTGCATCATCAGTGACCTCGAGAAAAAAAGGCCGTCTTGACCAGGCTGGAGGAGTTGGTGGACCAAGAAAGGTTCTCCAATAAATGGATCCGCAGGAACACTCTTTCCACAGCCATCCATGGATGCAGATTAGACTGTGCTGTCTTCTCCTATTCTTCATGAAGTCCACAATGAGCTCCTGATGGTCTTTACTGTTGGCTGCACACGGTGAACTGGGAGTACAGTCGTCACTCACTACATTGTGATTTAAACATCGCTCCCTCACTCTAATTAAAAAAATGAATGAATGAATAAATAATCACTGTTTCATGGTTGACTATGGCCCATTATTATTAAAAAAATATTGAAAGACAAGTCATATGTAGTATTCTGGTCACTAGGCATTGTTACATTGATGAGACATTACATTACATTACCTTAACACTTCATGTAGTCAGCCATGGCATGGCCGACATGATTGCGTGAAAGGAAGTTCCTACATTCCGTGTGGAAGTGGTAAGTTTTTGGTTTCTTACTTTGTCCTTCTTTCCCACTCCATTTGCAACACTTTCTTATGTTTAGAATAAATAAAGTGGAGGTCTAAGACTTTAATAATGGTAAAAATTGTATTTAGAAAGTCATAAACAGGTTTTCTCTGCTCTAATTACCAAAATATAAAATGTATTATTATGGAATCCTACAGTACTTGGTGGAAAGTCACTTATTGTGGTCAGGTCTGCAACCAATTCACTGTGAGGGACGACTCTATGAGAATTTTAAAATACTGAATCTTTTGGCGCTGAATTTTAAAACACATATTTTAGGAAACAGAACTTTTAAACTCCGTATTTTAATAAAGTGAATTTAAAAACATGCATTTTGCTTACAAATTTTTATTCAATGAAACTGTCAAATCAGTTCAAAAAATTCAAACACCAAAAATTGAGTTATATAAATAAAAAAAAAAAGCTTTGGTAATATAAAAAAATAAAAATCATTAAAACCAAGTATTGTATTAGTATTTTACAAATCACAACACAGCTAGAGGTCAACTATTTTTCTTGCTACATGAGAGTTCTTTTATTTCTGCTGGTAAAAATTGCGTTGTGTACTGATTATGTCATATCTACTGCTCCGTGGAACAATGTTTATGCCTGCTATCGTCACATTTTCTTTATCACCACATCTCACCAGGAAGCTGTTGCCATGACACCGCATGACTGACTGACAGTGTGAGTGGCAGCGTTTGTGTCAGTGTGAGGGAGTGAGTGTACACTGCATTGTGTACAAGTGTGGGCTCAAATGTGCATGAGTGCTGCATCCAGCAAACACCATGTCAAGTAGACACATGGGTGTAAACATGGGTGGGTGAATGTTTGGGAGGGCGGGACTATTGGAGGACGGGTGAATGTGAGAAATTAGCGGCTGACTGGGCAAAAGTAGAAGGTTCTCATTATTTTTTCATATTATTATTAGGTCATAACCTATTTGTATCATATATTTTTGTATTTAGAAATTTGTCCCAGCTGTTCATTCATTATATCTCGTATCAAGATTGGAAAATTCTAAATAAAACAATGTCTTTATGCTTCATCGGTCATGCTTTTTCTTCAAGCATTGAAATTTTGCACTTTGTTCGGCGGCCCTTGAATGCACCATCGTTCTGTTGTTTGGCTATGGAACGTAGTTGTTTGGCTACGGAAGCACAAGCTTCGACTGTCAATCCGGCCTCAAAACTTGCAGCAATGAGAACACAAGTTAACAGATGATTGTAAATCGTTACTGGAATTTCAACAGGCAAGCAGTATTGATTATGCAGATGCGGCTTCTCTGACAGCTAGCCTCTAGCACTAGCCAAAGGCGACAACGTGACACCGATTCCATCTGTTCATGCATCATCTTACTCATTAGTGGTGAGTGCCGATACATCATATACAGTATATATATACAGTCTATATATATACAGTATACACATATACACACACATATATATAGTGTATATATACTTTTATATATACATATATATATATATATACATATATATACAGTATATACTGTATATATATATATATATATATATATATATATATATATATATATATATATATTGTGTATATATGAGAGAAGGGAAGTGTTCCTGCAGCTTGAACTAATCGATGCGTTATCACAGCCAGTAGATCAGAAAGCGCAGGAGAAGGCGTTCAGGGAGGTGGGCTTTATGCGCTCTGAATAAGACGTATACAGACAGGAAATAATGTTGTACAGGCTGACCAATCACAGCCTTAACAGTCCACGTCACCGCATCGTGGGGATTTTTGGGACGTGAACGTGAAACTGAAACAGGTGAAAATGCAACAAAATGCATACTGGAGAGCAACGAAGCGTACAAGCGTAGGAAAAATACGTACTAAAATTGGCAGGTCTGCTCAGCTTACTCTGTGTTTATTGATGTTTAATTTCGCAATTGACCAGAAGATGTCCAAAATGTAAGGGTGGGAAACCACTTTTTGTTGCCACCAAAGATTTTAGTGAAGGAGGCCAAACGACATGATAGTCACATACTCTAGGAGAAGTATCCTCTCTGCCCCTCCTTGCATCCACCCTAAACCCTTCCTGCTTATTCTTCTGTCTTCATCAAAAGCCTCCTCCTCATTGCTCTTATTTTCATCCTGTCTTTATTTTACTCTTGTACTTTCACATCTTCTCTATAATGTACAGTTTATCTCCCGCCCCTCTATGACTTTGTACAGAGAGTGGGTAGTGTTGGTGCTCACAGTGCCTCCAAATGAGTCCATCTGCCAAGGAGAAGGAGGAGGAGGAGGAGGAGGAGGAGGAGGAGACAGAGGGCAATGAGCATGTGTCTTAATCGGGATTGACAGTTACATCGCTCCAAGATAAACACCCGTCACACTTTAATCCTTCGCTGATCACATGCTCTCACTCATGCTCTCAATCATGCCACAGATTGTGCAGGGATACAAACAAATATACCGTTCTCGTTATTAATCCGTTCCAAAACGTCAGACAAAAACTGAAATATATGAAAACCGAAGAATTGTTTCCAGTAGGAAATAATGTAAGTTCAATGAATCTGTTCCAGGCACCCAAAAATGTTAACGAAATATAAATTTCATACATTTCATTTTGCTATATCGCGGTTCGAATAACACTCTATACTGCAGTTAAAAAAAAAATACATTGAATAAAAAAAGTAAATAAATGATCACTATTTTGTGATCGCATATGGTTTATTCCATCCAATCCGTTTTCCATGCCGCTTATCCTAATTAGGATCGTGGGGGTATGCTGGAGCCAAGAGAGGCAGGGTACACCCTGGACTGGTCGCCAGCCAATCGCAGGGCACATCTAGACAAACAACCATTCACACTCACATTCATACCTTTGGACAATTTAGAGTCGCCAATTAATTAAGCTAACATGCACGTTTTTGGAATGTGAGAGGAAACTGGAGTACTCGGAGAAATCCCACACACGCACGGGGAGAACATGCAAACTCCACACAGAAATGCCAGAGCGGAGATTCGAACCCAGGTCTTCCCGATCTGACTGTGTGGCCAACATGCTAACCACTTGGCCACCATGTGCGGCCCCCTATGGTTTATTATTAGTCCAAAAAACTGAAAGCCAAGTTTGTAGTATTCTGGTCACTAGGCATCAGTAATGTTATGAGACATGACGTTAGATTACATTACCTTTCACACTGCATGAAGACTGGCTACTGAGCCAGCAGAGCCGAGCTGAAATGCCATGGCTGAGATCAAGTGGAAAAAAACGTTCTCCTGTCATTCCGTGTGGAAGTGGTATGTTTTTGTCTTCTTTGTCGTTCTTCCCCACTTCGTTTGAAACACTTCCTTAAGTTTAGAATAAGTACAGTGAGAGGCTAACTAGTTTGCTCTCGAGCTTGCAATGCTGGCAGCGGCCGTCTGTTATGTCCCTGCAGTGATCCCGTAGCCAGCGCAAGTGATGTAAACAAAAAATAAGAGTGTAAAAGTGATTATTGGGGTGTTATTTCATGTCTACAGGGCTCTAATAACGTTAAAACATGTATTTAGAAAGTCAGAAACAGGTTTTCTAAAACAAAACTATTGTTATTATTAATATTGAATCCTACTTGGCAAAAATTCACTTTTTGTGGTTTTTACTGTGCTAAACGAGGGACGACTGTAGATAATAATTCTATATATAATTATATATGTATATATATATAAAATTATATATATGCACATAATTATATATACACTGTATATATCCACTTATCCTCATTAGTGTTGCGAGTATGCTGGAGCCTATCCCAGCTGACTTCGCGCGAGAGGTGGGGACCCTGGATTGGTCGCACTCACATTCATACCTATGGACAATTTAAAGTCGCAAATTAACCTAACATGCATGTTTTTGGAATGTGGGAGGAAATTGGAGAACCCGGTGAAAACCCACACACGCACAGGGAGAACATGCAAACTCCAGATGCCCAACGGAGATTCAAACCCAGATCTTCCCGATCTCCTGCCTGTGCGGCCAACATGCTAACCACTACATATATATATACACTCCTGATCAAAATCTTAAGACCAGTTGAAAAATTGCTAGAATTTGCATTTTGCACATTTGGATCTTAATGAGGTTTTAAGTAGAGCTACAATATGCAAACGCAAGAAGGGGGAGTGAGACAAAAAACATTTGGAACTTGTAATTTAAACCAAAAAACAGCAACAAACTGAAATAGGCTGTTTATCAGCTGATCCAAAGTTGAATACCACAGGCTATGAAAGCCAAAATCTGCTCAAAATCTTTATTTTCTGTCAGGCATTCACACTGTCATGCCCTCCTGGTGGTTAAAGCTAGGAAGCTTTCTCTTTTTGAACGTGGTCAGATTGTTCAAGAGACGTCGAGCTGCATAAGCAAGGCCTCTCGCAGCGTGCCTGCTGCTGAGGTTGGGCGCAGTAACACAGTCATTCTAATTTTTGTTGAAAGATCCTGAGCATTATGGAACAAAAAAATCAAGTGGTAGACCCAAAAAAATCACACCTGCGCTGAGCCAGAGGATCCGATTGGCTGTCCATTAAGACACAGGGCGGTCTTAGACCCAAATTAAGGCCCTTACTGGCGCCGACTGCAGCACAATAACCATCAGCAGGCATCTGCACTTGGAGCAATGTTCCCACTAGCCTCCTGGAAACACTCGCATCAAGCATGCCCAAACCCATTTTTGAAGTGATTAACAAGAACATCTTTTGTTCTGGTTTGGAGAGTTTTTTGTTATTTTTTGAGAGATGGTCTTAAACTTTTGATCAGCTGATAAACAGCCTATTTCAGTTTAATTGTTGTTTTCAATAAATTACTTTTTCAAAATGCTTTTTGTCTCACTTCCCCTTCTTGTTTTTGCATATTGTAGCTCTACTTAAAACCTCATTCAGATCCAAATGTGCAAAATGCAAATTCTAGCAATTTTTCAACGGGTCTTAATATTTGGATCATGAGTGTGTGTATATATATATATATATCTATCTATCTATCTATTTATCTATCTATATATATATATATATATATATATATATATATATATATATATACTGTAGATATAGATATAGACATATAGACATATACATACATATATATCGGTCAAATGTAACAGGCATCAACACTGCAATATCATCTGGAGCAGTTCCTAATCAATATATTCCTAATCAAAAATCTGTATACACTAGGTTTGTGGGCAAAACGTTCAAGTTTGTTCTGATCACTCCAAATAACTCTGTTCCAGACGTTGTGGTCTCTGTGCTGTGTGGCGTATGGTAAGCAGACTCATTTGTGTCATTGCCGTAGTAAATGGCTTTCTTCTGTCAACTCGACCATGCAGCCCATTTTTCTTCAAGTGCCTCTTTATTTATCTTCTTGCAAAAGCCTCACTCGCTTTCAGAGAATCAGCTGAAGTTATTTATGGGTTTTGCTTTGCATCCCAAACAATTTTCCTTGGCAGTTGTGGCTAAAATTTTTGTTGGCCTGCCTCAAACCCTTCATGTTCCACTTCATCATTCGAGTTTGAACACTGCTTATGGGCATTCTCAATTACTTTTCTCAATATCTTTTTAAATCCTTTTCCTGTTTAATACAATTGAACTTCCTTCTCCCACAGATCCTTTGAAAAGTCTTTTGCTTTCCCCATAACTCCAGCAACATCAGTGCAGCACTGGATGAAACATGTAGGGATCTGTCAGGAGCCCAGGAGCCCACTGACCTTTTATACACACACCCTGATTACAAGCAAAGACTTCACAGGTTGGTTGGAGGATGGTTGCCCTTTGTAGCCATTTCAGCCTGTGTGCCAACTTGCATGAATGTTATCAGGCCAAAACCTCCTGAAGAAGTCAAAAGAGACTGTACTTCCTGAGAAGACTGAGGAAATTTGGCATGTCCACCAAAATCCTGAGTTGCTTCTATAGATGCACTATCGAAAGTGTCGTTAGGGCCCTGTCACACGATGACGATTTAGGCAGCGCATGCCTGAAGTGATCATTTTGATGGCATACGTTGAACTGCCGACAGTTTTTTTTTCAATTTTGGGCGTATAGCGTATTCATAACGAGGTCGACGTAAACATGACGGATTAGCAACTTATATAGAACGTTTCTCTAACTTATAAACAAATTATATCAACGAATGCGTAGCGTGTTGCCGATGTTTACAATTTATGCCCAACGCCCAACGCCTGTCACACCTTGACGATTCAGCCAGCTTACGCCAACGTATGAAAAATTTGGCCAACAATTCATAAATATCCACAAAAAATGTAATATTAAATAAAGGTTATTAATGATTTTTTTATTTGATATAGGTAAACTAGTATTTGATCTCAAAGAAAAATGGGACTGATTTCTCTTCTAGCTGCTCCGCAGGGTTACACACATCTGAGAAGAGATTTTGGTTCATTCCTCTTTACAGATACTCTCCTAGAGTGTTTCAAGGGATTAAGGTCCAGAAACACTAGCATCTTTATGTGCTTCTTTTTGAGTCACTCCTTTGTTGCCTTGGCTGTGTGTTCTGTGTCACTGTCATGCTGGAAGGCCCATCTTCAGTGCCCTGGCTGAGGTGAGGGTAGGCGGTTGTCTCCCAAGATTCTACGGTACATGACCCCGTTCATCGTGCCCTCAGTGTGGTGAAGTCTTAGCAGGGAAACACCCTCAAAGCAGAATGTTTTCACCTATATGTTTGACCGTAGGGATGGCGATGTTGGTCTCATATTCAGCATTTCTTGGTCTCGAACATTCTCCCAGACAGGCCTGTACATGTGTCTTCTTGAGCAGTGGGACCCAGTAGGTTATACAAGATCTCAATCCCTTACCTCCCTTACAGCAATGTTAGCAAGGTTTTCCTTGGTGACTGTGGTCCCAGCTTCCTTGAACTCATTTACAAGCTCCTTCTTTTAATTCTGATCCCAAACCTTTCTGAGAATCATCCTTAATACACAAGGTGGAACTCTTGCATGGCTCTCTACACGAGGGAGATTAACTGTCTTCTTGTATTTCTTCCATTTTCGAATCAACAGTGGTCTCTTCTTCACGAAGCTTGTTATTGATGAAACAGGAATACCGTAATTTCCGGACTATAGAGCGCACCCGTATATAAACCGCACCCACTAAATCTAAAGAGAAAGATTTGTACAGATTTGCACGTCATTCATCGCTGTCCTCGTCCTCCTCCTGGGAACTAAAACCACTAAAGTCATCTTCTTCACTATCGGAACCGAGCAGCTCCATAATTCCCTCGCCACACACCCCGCCAGTATCTCTCCCTCTTTCATTGTCGCTCCCAGCGCCACCCCCGCCCTGAGGCAAACCATTTTCCATACTTTTCCAGACCTTGTAATGTATAAAATCTAATTCCATACTTTTTCGTACTGGTCAATCACAGGGCACACTTAGACAGACAACTAATCACACGTAAAGTCATGCCACGGAAACTTTATAGTCTCTAGTTAGCTTACCATGCGACCGCTGGAGATATCCGAGCCAATATTCAAACCCTAAACCACCTGACCATGAGGCAGTGCGCTGATCACATGCTCCTCTGTGGCGCCATGGTATTATATTAAGTTAAATCATTTTTAGAGTGGAAATGATGATGGACGAAATGATGTATCCTAAAATAATCATTGGCTGAGTTGATGATGCTCACCTGGGTTGACGCTGTGAGGGTACTGCCCGTCGGGCCTCCTCCCCCAGCCGGCTGAGGGAGGGTGACCGGCTCCTTGCCCCCCGTCCCATGGTTCGAACCACCACGTTGCCATTGGGGCTGCCGCTGGGCATCTGCTGAAGCAGCTGGGGTGACAGGCTGCGATGCAATGCTGAGGAGCCAGGCTGCGAGTGACCCTGCTGGGGGGTCCTGTTTGGGTGTTGCTGAAGATGAGGTCCCCAGTTGCCAGGTGAACCGTGCTGCTGGTACTGACTGACTGTTAGGTTGTTGTCACTATTGGAGCGCAGCAAGACCCGTGGAGCTGATAGCGACGTGGGGGTCTGGCTGTTCCCACTGTTGTTGCCAGATGACGGACCTCTGTGTCGTTTGGAGTACGATGGAGCCTCGCGGAAAGGCACTGCAGGGGAAAGACGTGAAATTAACATCTTTTCACGTCCTGTTGCTCACTTTTCTTTACAGAACATTCTTTTTAACCTCCTGAGACGCAGCAATCTGAGGGATAGGTGTTTCACAGCCTTATTTAAAATGCAAATACATGAATAAAACTAGTAGATTAAGTAGTTTTTTAGGTGCTTTGTCATTATACCCATTATAGCATGCTGAAATGGAAGTACTCCTGAAAAAAGGGACCCAAGCACATCCAGGACATTGTAAGACACTTTTTGAGGGGTTCCACAAGACTCAGTGCTGGGCCATGTATCATTTCTCTCTACAATGAATCACTCATTTGTCCTATCAATGCTACAATGACGATATTCGCCTCTATACGTTGCACCACTCAACCCCAACCCCTTGGATGGGGCACGCATTTTTGTACACCACAAAGCTGAGACACAAAGCTTAAATTTCATGAAAAGACATTCCCTCCCACAGACATCTCTGTCCCATTTATGACACCACAGTAATGACTGTCAAGAACTTGAGGGATATTCTTGACAACCAGCTATCTTAAGCTACCCACATTGCTTCAACAGCTCAATCACGAAGAACTTTATGAGCATCCAACAACACTTGCGTTTTCCTTAACACAAAATGTTCCAATCCTGCACTACTCCTACTACTTAACTAGAAACAACACTAAAGGAATCTCCAAAAGGAAATGTGGCTGCAACTTTAAAATGCATGCAAGTAGTAATACAATCACATGTACTGTAGTCGACCTATAGACAGCCAGTGTTGTTTTCGTCAACAGCGGCGATGACGAAATCATTTCGTTGACAGAGCTTTTTCCCATGACAAAAACGAGACGGTGACGAGCCTAAACATGTCCCTTTGATGGCTAAAACATGACGACTTTTCGTTGATGAGGCAAGACCCGACGAAAATGTTAGTGGGTGGTCTATTTGACGTTTAAAACAAAAGACATTTCTGCCTATCGTGGATGTAATCTTTCTGTCAAAAACCCTACGCAGCAATGCGGCCTAGCTTAGAATGCAGCGCACTCCCTGCTCAACACGCCAGTGGCCAGTGACATGGGTTGGTGGGTTGGCCTCACTGTTCCGATACTATTAGAGGTCACTATAGATGTAGAAATACCTGAATAACCATAAAAAAAACCATTAAATTACGGACCAAACTTGTCATGAGTAAACAAAATCAACTAACATTTTTGTGAAGCACAGTGTATCCCCGCATATTCACAATTCAGCATGCGTGACCGCGCAAGTTTGCAGTTCTGATCAAAACTTTTTTTTTTTTTATTTGTGGGAAAACGCGCCGCGCCGTTTTGTGCTTATAACCTACATAATTAGGCAGTTTATTGATAGAAAACCCATCTCATTTGCCCTCTGGACTCTGTGGAGGAAGTGGGGGAGAGAAGGATGTTGGCTAAGCTGACATCCATCATGAACAACACCTCTCACCCGCTACATGACAGGCTCTACAACACCTGCACCACCTGAACCATGTTGTAGACACTATGCTTTCTTTACACTGTTCTCTTTACTTGTCTTGCTGCTGTAACAAGTAAATTTCCCCGCTGTGGGATAAATAAAGTACATACAATACAATACATTAGTACAGCTTCAGTTGCATAGAATGTAGTCAGGCAAACTTGCTTGCGAAGGTGTTCTTCATATACGGTGAATTTGCTTTATATTTATGGCCCTATGAAATCCATCCATCCATTTTCTATACCGCTTCTCCTCTTTAGGGTCGCGGGGGCTTGCTGGAGCCTATGCCAGCTGACTTTGGGCGACAGGCAGGGTACACCCTGGACTGGTCGCCAGCCAATCTCAGGGCACATATAGACAAACAATCATTCACACTCACATTCATACCTATGGACAATTTAGAGTCGCCAATTAACCTAACATGCATGTTTTTGGAATGTGGGAGGAAACTGCAGTACCCGGAGAAAACCCACGCACACACGGGGAGAACATGCAAACTCCACGAACCGAGGTCTTCCCGATCTCCAGACTGTTACTGTGTTGGCCAAACACCAGACCGCCGTACAGCCCCCTAGCGCTCTTATTTTGAAAGCCGAAACTATGTTGCGTATGTTGAGAATGTTCGTTGATGGTTAAGACAAGCTGGGAGCAAGAATAAACAGGCCTCTTGTACTTTAACTCAGAACTTGCACGATGTCAGCGGGTGTCGTGAAACGCTCGTTTGCATAAACAAGTGGTAAAAAACAACTCATACAGCGTGTCTCACACACAGTTTCAAAGATGTTTTGACAACTTTTGCCGGTGTTTCAGGTCGCCTTTTCGACATGTTTGGTTAGGGACTAGTGTTTGTGAGGAGATTCCGCCACAATTGAGCGGTCCGCCGGGAAAATACTTCCCACAAAAACATTCCTTCATCTCACGATGACAGCATTTCATTCACATTATGTCAATTTCCACGAGATTCCGCGTTTAACAGTAATTTCTGTTTTTATTGGACAATTCATAAGGCCCTGTAGACACCCTTAGTCACACATCACAAACCAGCAGGATCTTAAACAACCAAAATCACCAACAACACGAGTAACACGTGCGGTACACACAATGTAACTGTACAACAGTTACATTTTGACACTTACATACTAATATACAGTGCATGCAAAGCAATACTATTTTCAACAAATGTATGGGAATTTCCTTTTGGGGAAGTGGTGCAGTTCCACATGTGTGACTTATGTTATTTTTTATGGTTTGATGGTTTAATGACCTCCTGTTGGTTTGGGTAAGCTAATTCATTGCAAATAAGACAGCACTTCCTCAAGCCAACTGAAGGTATGTACAGTAGCGCCACTGACATAACCCAGGCTCGATCAGTCCAGGCTCAATTACCCGCTATTGGCGGGCAGTATGAGAAGGCAACCCCCACAAATTCCCCCCCGTACCTTCTTGGAAATCATGAAAGCAGACATGCATGCACAAACGCATACATCAATCTAGTCGCCCACATAATTCCCTCCCTGGCTTATTATACATGTCGTGTGGGTTCTTCTTCAATCCATACAAATCTAATATTTCATCTAAAGTCGCCTCCTCAGCGATGCAGACACATACAGGCACGGGTATTGAACAGAGCTGGGTGATTGGCCATGACGGCACGCTCCACTCTGCTCTCTCGCCAACAATCATTATTAGCGTGATTATCCGAATTACAACATTCCACCGGCCTCTGGTGCCTGCGCTATGGTGTCATATGGAAGCAATAATAGAGGCAGGCATTGATTTCCCCACGGACACTTCCATCCATTACACTGCGAGATGACAAGCTATCAGTAGCTCTCCTGCAACGACTGCAGTGCAGGCAGGGGGAAGCTGAACAGAGCCTGAAGCCATTTCGATAAGGAGCTCTTGATAATGAGCTGATTAGTACAACCGTTGCCAGCACACGTCTGTGGTTTGCTGTGGTGCAGTTTCATGCTTTTCACTTTCTTAGCAAAGAGCCTCAGAAGGAGGGATTTACTGAGTCATTATCACTTTCCCAGACTGGAATCTAAGACCTCTATCTCTTTATATGGAATAGAAGTGTTGATGAAGGGAAGAGGCGCTAACGTCTAATGAGCTAGCACTTTTTGGAGCCACCAGGCTATCTGTAAATCCCAGTGCCTGCGGCCTGCAAGCATGCAGAACTGATTTTAGCTCCTCTTGGATAATCTAACTCCGTCCAATGATTAATTTCATTCACCGGTCTTCAAGTAAAATGAGGAATTGAACATTTAAAAGAAAAAACAAAAAGCACGACAGTGGGGAGAATAATTACACCCTTTCAAAGACATGAACAGTCCAAAACAAACTTTTATGGCTGATTTATTTTAACAGAACAGTAAAAAAAAACAGTAAAAGTAATAAAAATAAAAAAGTAATAAAATCCAGAAAAAAAATGAAATAAAGGTTGTAAAATAAATTGTATTTGATTGAGGGAAATAAGTATTCGATCCCCTACCAACCAGCAAGCCCTCTGACCCCACAGGTATATGCCCATGAAGAAACAGTCTCTTCCATTCAAACCTCTCCACCACCATGGGCAAGACCAAAGACCGGGTCAAAGGACCTAACGCAGGGGTGTCCGAAGCGCGGCCAGGTGGCCATTTGCGGCCTGCGTCTGTTTTTTTACTGGCATGCGGCACATGCTAAAAATAAAATAATATTAAGAGAAAATGTTGTAATCTAACGAGAAAAAGTCGCAATTTTATAAGAATAACATTGTTATATAATAAGGAATAACAATGATGAGGAAAAATAACGTCATTTTAGTAGCATAAAGTTCAAACAACAGAAAATAAAGTTGTAATTTTTGGAAAATTAGTGTGGAAAATCTTGTCACAAGGATAAAGCCATACTATCATGTGAATAAAGTCATAATTATGAATTAATATTTACAAGAAGGTGCAATTTTCCGAGAATAAATTCATGACATTATCAGGAAAAATAATATAATTTTAGTAACATAGAGTTGAAATGCATTAATTCATTCATTCATTTTCTATGCCACTTATCTTCACTAGGGTCACAGGGGTATGCTGGAGCCTATCCCAGCTGACTTCAGGTGAGAGGCAAGGTGCATCGCAGGGTCGCGATTGGCTAGAAAATAACCATTCACACTCACATTCATACCTATGGACAATTTAGAGTCTCCGATTAACCTAACATGCATGTTTTTGGAATGTGGGAGGAAACCGGAGTACCGGGAGAAAACCTACACACACACGGGGAGAACATGCAAACGCCACACGGAGATGCCCAAATGGAGATACAAACCCAGAACCCAGAAATTTAAACACAAATATAAATATGTTGGGTTTTTTTAAAAGTTGTAATATTGTGAAACGAAGAGGGCGTAGGATTAAATAAGCTTTGTTTCGTCCTACTCCTTTTCGGACATGTGGAATTGTGAATTGTAGCAAGTATTTCAATGTAAACTGTATGCATGTTCGAAATCAAACCAAAACCATAACCATGGGAGTTGAGAGCACAGTCACCAAGAAAAGTGCGAGTAACGCACTTTGCTGTAATGCACTGAGATCGTGCAGTGCCCGCGGGGTCTGCCTGCTCTAGTAGACACATGTACAGACCTGTCTGAAGTTTGACATCAACACCTGAATGACCTTGGGAGAATATTATGCATTCAGAAGACATCCTGTACTCACCAATTCAAAGGCCTGTGTACCTGTACATACAGTACGTAGCATCATCAACATCATTGAACGAGTTGCAGTATTTTCACAGGTTAGTGGCTGTGGGTAATTACAATGTGTTTCTATATGTACGAGTACATAAGTAATATTACTATATCAACGTGTAGTAAGCGGGTCAAATGAAACACACAGTAGGCTTGGGGGTATGTGTGTAATATGTAGTATTCTACATTGGTCACTAGGTGTCAGTAATGTTGCATCAATGAGACAGTAGCCACCACAGGAAGATACCAGGACTCTCCCAATGCTAACATGCGAGTCGATCTTATGTCTTATTTCTTATATCTTATCTCTTTTTCTTATTATGTCTGCTATAATGGGTAATATAAGTGTAAAGGTAACTATAGGGGTGTTACTTCATGTCCAGAGGGCTCTAATAATGTGCAAAACCACATTTAGAAGGTCGTAAACAGGTTTTCTAGGCTCCTACTAAATATTTGCTTTATTAATAAGGAATCAGACTTTGCGGAAAGTCACTTATCCGGAACCAATTAAATAATAATCGATAAACGAGGGATTCATGTAACTTGTGATTAGAGGCGTAGCCAACGGGACACCATCCGTACTGTCAAACATGAAGGTAAACATTGTGCTTTAGGGGTGTTTCTCTGACCAATATTTCTCCCGAGATATGTGCAAACCCGACAACCACCTACAACCAAATACTAGAATCAACTACTACGATGTCAAATACTTATTTTCCCCACTGTGTATGGTAGTGGAATGCAAACTGGGTGTTTTCAGGGAGAGCAAAATGAACAAGTCCACGACTTCTGTTCATAATATTTATATTGTAAATAGGATTTTGGGGGAGGTGCTCGGTCAGCTTGAAAAACTGGGGTGGAGAGGGGCTCAAGTCCCACAATAGTGTGAAAAGTGTGACAGGTGGCTGAAGAGGTGCACTGAAACAAGGCGACAAGTCACTCAGATGCTGTGGCACTTGTACTGAGCAGCAGTGTCAAGAAATGGATTTCTTGCTCTTAAAGGCTACATTTTATTTGAAAACTATTGTTCCATGTAAGGATTTGGGACATGTGTCACATAGAGTTAATTTTTTTTTGTGCAGTGCCATAGATATTGATGTCAGAGCTTAAATGATTTTGGTTATTATCAAGAAACCATGGAAATGGAGAGATAGTATCTCTTAAATTAAACTCTCATGAGCTATTTTTTGCTGTCATCATCACATTTGTTGACACAAATGCACCTATAGATGTAGCAGGTATTCAAAAAGAAGGTGGTCTAATCATTTTTTCCCCCAAGACTGGATGTTGAGTTCCTTTTTGTGGATATAATCAGAGCAGTTATGCAAATCTCTCAGGTTTCATTATCAAAAAAGGTGAATTGGACATCTCACCATCAAGTATTCCAACCAATGTTGGGCGCACTCCAACAAAGTTACAAATGGCTCAGACAACAAGTAATTCATGATTCATTATAGAACTCCACAACAAAATCACTGTTTTAGACACTTGCACAGATCGTTAAAACCACAACCACTTGTTCAATCACAACTGCCCCATAGGCCAATGAAAAAATGGCCACTTAAGAAACAAGCATGCTTCTGGGCAATAGGCTGGCACGAACTGCAATACAGTGGCTCCCTGCACATTCACTATTCAGCTTTCACGGCCCTGCAAATTCACAGCATTTTGGAAAAAACACATCTAAAACACATCTAATTCACCATAAATCAGGAATATATTTTAATTCATTCAATCTCAGTCTTTAAAAAAAAACAACAAAAACAACTCCTACAGTACCAGCCATTTTAGACGATTTTGGCTGATTTTTCAAGGCACACAGATTGTGTTCTATGGTTATATAAACCTACCAAGAGAAAGATTAGACTTCCATCTTTCATCAGAAAAAAAAAATTGTTTCTACCTTTTTCCGTTCTTTAGTAATCAGCAGTAGAACATAGGTAAGTTTCAGGAAAATATCAGTTCCTGACTAGAAAAGGGAGAAAAAGCTTTTTGTGAAAAGATACATTTCAAGCATAACTTTTACTTTGACACAAATACTTTTTGCTTTTGTGACAGCTCAAATATCTAAACAACCATACCGACATAAACAACACAAAAAAGGGTTTGCTTTTCATCAAAGTGACAATTTACTAATATGACACCATGAACGGTTTACAACTGTCACATTTGGAACTGAACTATGCATGTGCATGTGCATGTGCGTGCATGTGTGTGTGTGTGTGTGCATGCGTTAAAATTTCCCTACAATGAACACCCTTCTGCACGCTACATTCCTCCACGCTCTCTCACTTCCTCCTTCCTGTCATGTGTTTTTTCCGTCCACATGATCTCTGCCGAGTTCTTATTAAATGCACTTCTGCCACCTTCTGGCCATTTTTATGGCTGAAAATTGCTCTGAAGTGAAATCCATTAGTGGGGAATTGCATCATCAACCCCTTTTGCCTCTCGCACAAAAAAAACCTAAAAGACATATACGTTGTTGGGATCAGGCATTCAGGTTTATAAAAACGTATAACTACTGTACGTCTTTGGTACTGAATGAGTTAAATATGTGATAATACAGTTAAAATGTACAGCATACATGTGCCACCTTAAAAAAGCCTACTCTTTTTACACGTTTATGCCTTTATGCTTCACTGACAATGTTTCGTTCCTCAAGTGTTAAGATTTCACACTTTGTTCGGCACTTTGAACGCACCATGCTGTGAAATGCAGGAGTGAAAGTTATATCTAACTTCTACACCGTGACTCCCATTCCATCGGTTCATGCATTATCTTACATTATTATTCATTAGTGGTGAGTGGCTTTACATTTTATACTTTAAAATGCATGAACCGAGGGGTGGATTGGCCATCGGGAATACCAGGAGTTTCCCCAGTGGGCAAATTGGGCAGATGGACGTCCGTTTATTTATTTATTGCTGCAATGTTACGCTACATTAAATGGAAAATGTGACTGGCCAAGCACTAGGACCAAGAGGAAAAAGGCCGCTCAAGTTGAAGTCTGTTTCCCTTTAGACCGCCCACAAGCTTGTGTGATTGGCCATCCTTGCTGTCACTCCTTGAGCGCCTGACTTTGTGTTTTATTAGTTGGCCAGGAGTCCCTGTGACATCTGCCTCGGGAAACTGTTAAAATGTTGGCTGTTTGCTCTGCCTGGGCCACATCAGCTAAACATATTGTAATATCAGAGGTTTTATTTACATTAACATTCGAATCTGTGTGCGTACATACGTGCGTTCGATGGGGAAAACCGAGGTACCAATAAATGGTTCGGAAGGCTTTTTTAACAGTCTATGAACTTTTTTTTTACATAATACATCGCAAACATGATGTGGTCGTACAACTAAATCTAATTATCTAAAGCAATTGTTCGCAACTGGTGGGTTGGAACCCAAAAGTGGGTTGCAAAGCCGTTTTCAGTGGTTTGTGGGTCTTAAAAAATAAAATAAAATAAAAAATAATGTAATGACCCAATGTCTGTGAATGCATCTCACGTTCTTGTCTGCACTATTGCAGACACTACTGCGGCGACTGTCACACTTGAGTGGGAGAGGAAGGACATTGAGTAGAGGCTTTACATGCCGGCTGTCCGACACACAGCTGCAGATACCTGCTGGAGAAGAGCACGCCTTAAAGAGACAGCATCTGCAGCTCACATTGTGCGTTATGTGGGGAGAAAGCCGTGTGTCAAAAATACAATTTTTATGTATCAATTTTTCCTTCTCTGGTGGTCCCGGAATGTAACTCCTGCAAAAAGCTCACCTAAATATTGCTCTCTATATATAAAATATTAAATAGATCTTGGAAATAAACACATTCAACTGTTGAAACCTGGTGGTACGAACACTTGATGTGTTACAAATACTAAAACTCGATTAAACATGTTAGACGAGGGGTGTCCAAAGTGTGGCCCGGGGGCCATTTGCGGCCGTGGCTGTTTTTTTAATTGGTCCGTGGCACACTGTAAAAATATAATTTAACAAAAAAACTATAAAAAAAACGAAGAACAAACATGTTAAACATCAGCAGCAATTTTAAAGTCCAAATATTCAGAGAAAAAAGTTGTAATCTAACGAGAAAAAGAGTAATTATTTCAGGAGAATAAAGTACAATTATGGGGGAAGAAAAATTTATTTTAGTAGCATAAAGTTGAAATATGAAAGAAAAAAGATGTAACATTATGAGAAACAAACAAAACAAAAAATAAAGTAATTTTTGGAAAATTAGGTTGGGGAAAAAGTTCTAATATTACGGGAATGAAGTCAAAATACTATGGCAATAAACTCATAATATTAAGAAAAAAATGTACAAGAAGAAAGTTGAAATATTAGGAAAATTATATATAAAAATAAGCAACAGCAGAAATGGAAAAAATGCAGGAATTTTACAAGAATTAAGTCAAAATATTAAGAAAAAAAAGTTGTATTCTAACAAAGAGTTACAAGTGACTAAAGCCCAATTTTCCAAGAATAAACTTGTTATATTATGAGGAAAAATAATTTTTGTAGTATACAGTTGACATATTGAAGAAAAAATAAGCTTTTTAAAAGACATAATATTATGATAAACAAACAAAACAGAATATATATATATTTTTTATTAGGTTGGGGGAAATGTTATGATGTAAGAGAATAAAGACAAAATATTATGGTAATAAAGTCTGAATTATACAGAAAAAAAGAAAAAAAACAAGAAAAAAGTTGAAACAGCTGGAAAATAAAAGAAAAACATTATTTAAATAACAGCTGTAATTATACAAGAATTAAGTAAAAATATTAAGAGAAAAAGTCGCAATCTAATGTGAAAAGTCACAATTTTACAAGAATAAACTCTTAATATTATCAGTAAAAATAATGTCATTTGGATTAGCATACAGTTGAAATATTAAATTAAAAAACAACGTTTTTTAAAAGACATAATATCATGAGAAGCAAACAAAACAAAAAATAAAGTTGTAATTTGTAAATTAAAGTTGTAAAGTTGTAAATTTGGTTGGGAATAAGTTCTAATATTTTGTTCTAAAAAGTTGAAACATTATGGGAATGAAGTCAGAATTATGAGGAAAAAAGAAAAAAAAAACAAGAAGAAAGTTGAAATACCAGGAAAATAAATTAAAAAAATATGGAAAAAACAGCTGTAATTTTACAAGAACAAAGTCAAAATATTATGAGAAAAATGTCGTAACTGAATGAGGGGAAAAAATTCAATTTTACAACAATAAACTCGTAATATGACAAACTAGCATTTCACCTTTATCAAAAAATGAAATGCAGTTTTTAAAAAAATATATATAACTCATTGGCATACATGTGTTGCTTTACAAATGACCAAAGTGCATCTTTTCATTTTTCACTAATTTGGACACCCAGTTGACCTTCGTGATTAATATGATTATCCCATTGTGCTCATTTGTCTTTTACAAATGTATACGCTATATACAGTACGCGTGTCTGGAATGTTCGTAATAATATAAGAATGAGGTTCAAGGATCAGATTGCGTGTCACCACGGCACACCATCCATATTCTTGGCTCCCATCCTCAGCTCAAGGCAGTCCAACATGTTCATTGAAGAATCAGCAGCAGGTGAATGAAAACGCGCCTTCACACTCTGACAGATGGATGAGTTGTTTTGGGTTCCGTTTGGTCGAAGGGAACACAACATCATAATCATCTCTGTGCGTGAGTTTTTTTTTTTTCTCTCACTGGTGTCAAATTTTCCATCGCAATTTGTATGTGACCTAAAAACTACTCGTTCGCTCTTGTCCGAGAAAAAAAGTCAATTAGCGGATCTTTGGACTAACCTAAATACGCAGCGACCTACCTACATTCTAATAGAGATGGTAAAAGTACCTAACATTTTGGCCCGGCGAGCGTTAACGTGCGCTGATGTACAGAGAAGGACCTTGACAACTTTAAAGATGCAAAAACCCTCCAAGCGTCTTACCTTCCTTTTTTAAGGCATTAATGATCGACTTCATTTTGACTCCGTCGCCGCTCCAACTCGAGGTACTATCCTTTCACCGTCCCGGTTCTTCACTCAGAACGACGGGGGGAGAAGACGCGCAGCGGAGCTTCTGCGCGCAGACATGATCCCGCTCCCACCTTCCTCTACTACCATTTGCTTGGAGCATCTGCACTACCCGCGTTCACACACACGCACACGCACGCTTAGAAGCGTGCACACATTGCCCCGCCCATCGCACGCCGCCCCTCTACCACACAAAACTTGCATTATAGACGTCAGATCCATGTGCAAAAACACATATTGTACTTTACAGTATCTCCTTGTGCAAGGACTTGTGTGGGTAGTGGTGATTATATTGCAAAGTTACAAAAAAACACCTTCAATTTACGGTCATTTTGCATGCATACAAGCCCTGGAGAAAGTAATCAAAGTTAAATTCAAATTACAGTAGATACCCACTTTTCACCAAGGTTTATGGTCTGGGACCACCAACAAATGGCAAAAATCGGCAAGTAATTGATACGCCCATAAAAATGTCTAATTTTGACATACAGCTCGCTCCCCCTTCCTCTCTAAACCCTGCTGCCAGCTTGACGTTGATGTTCCCCTCTGATTTCAGATCAACTTTTACAATAAAAGAATAGATTCAGCTCCAGAACCCTCCCTTTCTCTCTCCAATATGCCTCAAAACACATTTTAAATTATAAAATCTATAAGTACTCACCACTAATGAATCAGAATGTAAGACGATACATGAACAGACGGAATCGTGTCACCACCGAGTCACGGTGTAGAAGTCAGTGGGGTGTGCCGTCAAGAGCCAGCAATGGCTTCTCTGCTGGCCTCAACACTATCAAAAGCACTGACCTACATTTGCAACTTAAACTTAACTTGTTGCATTAAACTGTAATTTATTCCCAACAGTGGAAAATCTTCATTTAGTCTTTTGGTTGCACTGCTTCCAGTAGTGTACAGTGTGTGTGTACGATCATTTTTTTCTTCCAAACAGACTTAAGCTTCTATGTGTTGCCATGTCAATGTACACTGCGCAAGGCCTTCAGAATCAGGAGTGCTGGTCCATGTCACATACACAGGTTTTTTTTAAACCAATCAGATTCCAGATTCACCTCACAAGGCCAGCTAGGCCACAGTGACATCAGCATTTTTCCATCCTCTGATTGGTTGATGTCTAAAGACTATGCCTAACATTCAAAGTTACCAAGACTAGTAGCACAGCCCTAGTCTGACTAGACTAGATCTGTCGTATCTAGTCTGACTGGTGTGTAGTCCTTGAGCATGAACTGAGGAAGCCTGCTCAGATGACAGGCGAAATATCTTCCAAGGCAACCTGAACAGTCCAGTTGCAATCGATCCAATGCCTTGAGAAGACTAACATGGGCCCGTGTTGCGGCCACAACCCACGCCCAGCTGAAACTCAACTCTGAACCCCCAATGTCACTTCCTGTCCGCCTCGCACCAGAACACATTTACAGCAACACACACAAGCATGAGTCTTATTTATGTCTTAAATGGCTTATTTTCTCTTATCTCTACTATATTGGGTAAAAGGGGGCCGCACGGTGACCTAGTGGTTAGCATGTTGGCCACACAGTCAGGAGATCGGGAATATCTGGGTTTGATATTTGATATTTATCTGGGTACTTCGGTTTCCTCCCACATTCCAAAAACATGCATGTTACGTCAATTGGAGACTCTAAACTGTCCATACAGTAGGTATGAATATGAGTGTGAATGGTTGTTTGTCTATATGTGCCCCTCGATTGGCTGGCGACCCATCCAGGGTGTACCGCCCCTCTCGCTCAAAGTCAGCTGGGATAAGCTCCAGTGACCCTAGTGAGGACAAGCAGTATAGAAAATGAATGGGTGGATGGACGGATATTGGGTAATAGGAATGTAAAGGTGAGTATAGGGGTGTTATTTCATGTCTATAGGGCTCTAATAATGTTAAAAACTGCATTTAGAAGGTTGTAAAGAGGTCGTATATGCTCTAAATAGGAAAATATTCAATTTATCACAGTCAGGTCTGGAACGAATTCACCGCAATAAACAAGGGATTACTGTACACCCAAACCTGCTCCAGTGTGAGTGAGGAACCAAGCTGGAAAACGGTTCTGCATTCTTCCGAGTAATGGATCATATCACCTCGTTCAACGTTTCTTAAAGTCTACTACTTATGTTACATACAGTATCTTTTAGTTTTCACTTTCTGCTGTTCACTCTTATTTCCGCAATATTTCACAGCTTTAATTGTGGTGCTCCATTAAAAAAAGTATCATCATTTTCCTCACAGAAAGTTCAGTGTAAGTGGAATCCCAACTATTTTCTGATTGCAGGATTGTGACTGTGCCGCTTAGCCACAGTCCAGCTATGCTTCCATTTCCCCTATTTTGCAACATCTTCTCCAGTCCTATGTGTATAATATAATATAGCTGATTGAAAGAATAACAATTGTTGTGCATGAACACAAAAATTGAAAGGTACAACCATGCATCCATCCATTTTCTATGCCGCTTCTCCTCATTAGGGTCGCAGGGGTATGCTGGAGCCTATCCCAGCTGACGTCGGACGAGAGGCGGGGTACACCCTGGACTGGTTGCCAGCCAATTGCAGGGCACATATAGACAAACAACCATTCACACTCACATTCATACCTATGGACAATTTAGAGTCAGATACAGTGAAATCCTAAAGGTCAACACAATCCACCCCAGCACGCGGACTGACCTGCTTTATTGAGTACAGTATTTCAAAACTACGTTTGCCATATGAAATAAAGGAAATCTGGGGAAGCCTGGTGGTACACGTGATTAGCATGTCTGCATCACAGATACACTGTTCTGGGTTCATCAGCGTAATGCATTTGAATACCTTTCTAGAAAAAGGAAAGAACATACTGGGTCTCCAACAAAATGGTATTCAATCAGATCATTTACATTATTAACATCATTGTATCAAACCTTTTTTGTGTAATGATATTCATCATGGGAAACCCCACCATGGATTTACGTTGGCATGAGGAACTCTATTTGGACAAAGTATAAGGAGAATGAGTCTTGCAAGGCTTGATATGGGTCGAGTATACTAGTTGTAGGAATCAGGAGATGGAGCAAAAGTGTCTGAAGAAACGATGGATTGGTGAGGAGCTTCTGTGTGAAACAAATCCTTGGTGTTGCTAAGCAACTCGGCGGGGGGCGGCTTCATACATCATTAAAGCTACGTACACATACACACCAACATGCACTAACTCTATGATGTAATGCACATTCTTATGCTTGGACTTGCTGTTTGGCTGTAGTTTGATGCCATCTGACTACATCTTGTCCGGGGTAATGACTTCTCGTCAAAGTGGTGTCGCGTTTTGCCGTCCCTCTTGCATCAATAATTCCATATAGCATGAAAAACCCAACCCCACCTAAGATCCGCACACCAGATGGCTACATGTAAAACATATGCTGTCATAAACTATGCAATCATGTATCGATGGGTGCAGATTTCATGTGCGTTACCACTTGTGCCCTGCCTTGTTATCCAATCAAGCCATACAAATAAACCAAATTCATTAATTACAGATCCAAAGTATGCACAAACTGATGGCTGAAAATACAATCGATCCCCGCTATTTGCGAGGGCACCGTCCCTGGCCTGCCAACAAATCTGCAAGTAATTGATACACCCAAAAAAATGTCTAATTTTGACACCCAGCTCAGGTTTGGGTTGTTTTTTTTAACAGGGGTACCTGTATTATCATCTACATATACATTATTGTGTGTGTTTTCTGAAAAAAATGCCTATTTTTGGAATTTGCTGGGCCGTCAGTGCTGAATCGCAAATGTGCAGGGATCCACTGTATATGGAAAAACATAACTAACATTGAAGACGAACAGTGACGTGCAGTCAGGGGAGGAAGGTGAGCCAGAGCCTGTCATAATGAAAAGTAAAAAAAATTAATAATGATAACATCAAATAAATATCTGTTCAATATCTATCTATCTATATATTTGTCATTTGAACTGTATGATAAATGTATTTTCTGTCTGATTGATTGAAACATTTTCTTACGTAAAAATGACTGAATTTGCACATTTCCTGATCAAATACAGGGCAGACACCTCAGATGAGGCTACCGTGAGCGTCTCTTCTCGGCTTAGTTTGTAAGCCCTGCCTACCGTCTGCGTGCACTCGGTGAGTACAGCGTTGGTCAATAGTGCCTGCCAGTTTCTTTGTCAGCATGTGGCCAGTAATATGTTGCACAAACATTTATTATACGCCATGACTTTCTACAGTCTGTGTAATGTCTTTAATGTAAGTGTGATATCATTATTCCTGCCAATGAAATACACAGAAATTCATACGCCAAGGTGCTGCAGTACACGCCATCTCAACGTGTGAGTGGCGTACATAAGCTGTAAGGTGCTTGTCGCTGCCGTCCTTCCATAGAAAGGAAAAGCCAGCTTTTTTTTTTTTTTTTTTTTTTTTTTTACAGCAGCAGCACCGGCTTTAACAAAAGTGAATTAGTCTCTTCTTTTTCATGTTATCCTATGCTCTTAATGAGCAACCTGTATTAAAATTTAAATAAAAAAATGTAAATTGAAATTTAAAACTGAAGAACAACATGTGAATCTTGGATGGTAATCTGCTTCACACAAACCACTTCTAACTTGGGAAAACTTCTGTGACCTTTTGGAGCCTTGTAGACGCTGCACTAACAATATTTTCACGGTAAATCTTAAGTCAAGTCTTCATGCATGGCGATGGCTGATCTTCCAATGTAACAGTCTACGACATCTTCCCTCTACGTAAAGTATCAATCTACTGAAAAAAGACATCAGTCGGCATATGAGTGAAGAAAATGTTTTGTTGTCAACAAGATTTTGATCAGTTTGTTTCTCCTCTGCCACATGCAGCCAAATATAGCATAGGCCAGAGAGAGAAAAGAAGAACATCAGAATTAATGAATAAATTAGGGTGTAGTCATAATTTATTCGTATACACATAATATTTTGCTGCTGCGGAAGATTGACAACTTAACTTGACTATTATTCATTTAAGCACATTTTCTTCGTGTTTGCGATGAGCATTTTTGCTACACAAACAACACAAAACCGTTAATCATCAAAGTCATAAATCAAAGATGCCTTTTTATGACCGTGACAGATAAACTTTCACCACTTCTTCGTCCTCGTCGTGGGCCTGTGGACCAACTCTACATTCCTGGCAGGGTCCTTGAGGGTGCATGGGAGTTTGCCTAACGAGTCTACGTGCGTTTTGTGGACTTGGAGAAGGCATTCAACCGTGTTCTTGAAGGAATCCTGTGGGGAGTACTCCGTATAGAGTATGGGGTACTCCCTGTATGACCTTAGTCCTTAGTCCGCATTGCCGGCGATAAGTCAAACTCGTTTCCAGTGAGATTCTGATCATTACTTTGACAGAATTTCGTTGAATTTGCATTGAGGGGATCTGGTTTGGTGGCTGTAGGATTGGGCCTCTGCTTTTTGCGGATGATGTGGTCCTGCTGGCTTCATCGGACCGTGATCTTCAGCTCTCGCTGGATTGGTTTGGAGTCGACAGTGAAGCAGCTGTAATGAGAATCATCACCCCCAAGCCCGTTTTCCAGGTTCCCCCCCCATAGAAGGGCGGACTGCCATCTCCGGGTCAGGGATGAGATCCTGCCCCAAGTGGAGGAGTTTAAATACCTCAGGGTCTTGTTCACGAGTGAGGGAAGGATGTAACGCAAGATCGATAAGTGGTCTGCAGTGATGTGGACTTGCATCGGTCGGTTGTGGTTCTCAATTTACCAGTCATTCGTTCCTACCCTAAACTATGATCATGAGCTTTGGGCAGTCACTGAAAGGACAAGATCACGGATACAAGCAGCCAAAATGGGTTTCCTGGTTGTCTGGGCTTCTCTGCTTAGACTGCTGCTCCCGTGACCCCACCTCAGATAACTGGAAGAAGATGGGTGGATGGATGGACTATACTACTGGACTATTATGTTACACTCTTAGAAATCTTGTATTTACAGTAAATCTCCATATATTTGTGATTCAGCATTTGAGATCCTAAAAATTTGTGGATTTTTGATCACAAAGTGGTTTTTTTTTCTTTAATTAAAAACCCGCTCATTTGTCCTTTTTCTCTCAAAAAGTCTGAAGTTTTTTTGGCAGGAAACCCATCTGAAGTCTGCAAGAATGTATAAATACAGTGGTACCTCGGTTTAACGTCCACCAGCCAACCAAATTTTTGCTAAAACTTTGCCTTGTTTTACGTCCGGTTTGTTTATGTCACCATCTCGGATCACGCGCACAAGACATAATCTTGCAATACTTGCACATGATCGCGCAATGCATTGTGGGCCGCGGGCACCATTTAAGGACGTTTGTATCAGACTTGTAGACAGATAAACAACATGACAAACACATGGACAGCACAAAAGACACACATGATGGACCGTACCGAGACAAGGGTGCAAGACCTCAAAATTTTACGGCTTAAAGAGAAGACTGTCGTCATTTCAGAGGCATTTGAATGTGACGGCGAGGCTCAATCATCGGCTGCGTGCACACAAACACATGCAAGCATACACAGCATCCCGGTGGCGCATCAAGGGTGACACTCTGCTTCTGCCCGTCTCATTTCACTCATTTCACATTTCTACTTCCAACAACAAAACATAAGCATTCCAACTTGCTATAGCATGTTGGCGGCATCCACAGTCAAACATAGCACACGTCACCAGACATAAGGCATCCGCGACGTCACTGCCGCCAACATTAGTTGTTTTTTTTTGTTTCATTTTCTATATTAAAGGGCAAGGTACATGTTTAATGGTTCTAGAACATTGATGTTTAGTTTGATATATTTTTCACACTTTTGCAAATTGTGATTGCAGCAAAATAATGTTTATTTTGTGTTATTTTGTTAATTGATGGTTTTGTGGGTTACCTGGGGGGTTTAAAATTAGGTAAAGTGATGTTAAATTCTCAGTTGTCCATTCATTCGTTATTTGTAATTATTTTTGCATTATGTTCTGCATCTAATACTATAATTATTGTCTATAAAATGTGTTTTCTGTTAACATTTCTGGGTGTCTGGAATGTATTAATTGGATTTACATTATTTTCTATGTGAAAATTTGCTCTGGTTAGAGTCCGTTTTGGTTCGAGTCTGACCTTCTGGAATAAGGTAATAAAGCATAAATGTCAGTATAATATGTTGGGGTACATTTTGTCTCAACAAAAGTTATTAAAAAAAAGTTAAAAGAAGACGCCTTACTTCCCCTTTGCATAACCGGCGCTTTCATTATAAATTGAAGCTATTTTTCTAAGACGCTTATTTTGTTAGATGCCGTCTGACAAACGTACAGCGTTTTAGTTGTGTGGTATTGAGACGTCGCTAGTAAGCTACCTCCATGATCATGAAAAGTATCTGCGGAGCTTCATGGCTGCCGTTCTTTCGTGGTGTTGAGCTTGCACATCGTCAACGGGACATCTTATGAAGACACTTGTTTACACATATTTACAATCCAAAGGCCAAACTTGGCAATAATTTCACACTGCACACATTGCGCCAATATCATTATTGGCAGAAAAGCCGATACCAATACGAAATGAGGTTGATTCAGAATGAGAGGAAAAGTCAACCTCAAGCTAGCAGGTGAGTTAGAAAGGGGAGGAGCAAGTCTGTGTCGCGTACGGTGGTGCCGAGACGCAGCAGCATAACCCAGGCTTTATTAGAGTGTCAAAACTAGAATTTTTTATGGGCATCTGTAGTTAAATTTTTTACAAAGCTTTCAAGTCACTCTCTGAGTCCGAATAATCACTTAGGAAATGCTTATAGATCAAACTTCCTAAGGAGCTGCTTGCTATTATTAGGAAAATGAGGTTCATTGTAGTCTTACTTGAATGATACGTGTCAAGAGAAAATTTTGCTTCTAGCTTCCTCATAGACAAGACAAGTTCTTTGAGAATAATGACAGGTAAAATTTAATAACACTTGCATGCAAGGAGAGAAATCAATACAACCTGAACAAACGGCTTGAAAGAAAAAAAAAACACAGACTGTGATGTTTCTATAGTATATAGGACAGGGGTCGGGAACCCTTTTGGCTAAGAGAGCCATGAAAGCCACATAATAAGGCCCTGAGAGCCGGAACACTGAATACAACTAAATCTGTACATTTTTAAGCAAGGCCAACAATTTTAGAATCGAATAAGTCTGTGAATTTATTCTTTTTAATAACTTTATACTGAAGCTAACCAATAATAAATAAAATACTTCTTACAATGAATGCGACTTCTGGTGCTTCATGGTTTTGTACGATACTCTTCATTTTTCTTTCGTTTCGCCATAATTTTCGTCAAAAGGGTTTGCTCTGCAGAATTAGCTAGCAGACTATTGGACCGAAGGAAGGAAGTGTATTTCTTGACCTCTCAATGACCCAATATACCGCATTATCCAGTAATAATTAAATTTTGGACAGGTGGCATTGGCTCTGGCCACCTGCATAGTAGTAGAAAATGGATGGATTAAAATGTATATTTTTAAAGAAATTTTAAAACTGATTTCTGAAAGGTTTTATTTTAAAAAGTCAGCAAAAAATGTAAATAAATGTTATCCTTAAAAAAATATGTCTGAGAGCCAGAGGCGGCCGTCAAAAGAGCCACATCTGGCTCCCGAGCCATATAGGTTCCCTACCCCTGATATAGGATGTCCATTTGCAATGGGAGGGGTCTAAGGCTATCTATCACATGCTGAGACACCCAAGGCTATTTGGGACCAATGGAGGACAGAACATACCATCACATGCTGGCATCTAAAGAAGGCTGAAAGCATCATACGATATCATGAGACAGCACACGAGGATTACAATTACATTGACCGTTCAAAATAGTTTATATAACACATTTTTCTAACAATCTGACAATGCAATGTTCTTTCCAATGCCTCACTCCAGTAGAGAACTATCCCAATGATGTTTGTGCATTATTGAATAAAATGATATTTTGAACTGAAGTCCAGAGCAGCAAAAAATACAAATTTCCAGTCTCATCTCGACAACCCTCCATTGTGAATTTAAGTGACAATTTTAAAGGCATGTCATTATCTTCTATTTAAACGAAGCAATTTAAAATGTGGCAGGAATCCTCGGTAGTCTAGATCACTTTTACAGCAAAGTAACCTCTGCTGTACGGCTATGCTCATAGATGTATTGTTGGGTCAAGCCTCTAACCCTAAAAATCAAAATGTCCACTCCCATCTGCTCCGTGTGTCTTTTCACTGGTTCACGTCTTGGAGCAGAGACCCTGCTGTGCGTAAGCCAAATTGATTTTTTTGAAAGGATGTCATTTTCAAGGGCCATCTAACTGACTAAAAAGTCTGAAAATAGAGGAGACAAAATTGCGTGTGTGTATCTGTCACATGCATGTGAGTGTGTTTTTCTGCGCGTTTGCAAGTGTTGTCTATACAGCTCCCTGTTGGATTATCACATAGTGGCAGAGGATGGTCTAATATGCCGTCTGTCAATCATTCTTAGACAGGCTTAAGTCTGTATGCTGAAATACAACAGCAATCTTTTACACACACCCCGACTATACATTGCCCAATTATTCTCACGGCCCCCCGCCCCAATTGTAGTGTAACAGTACATTGTAAAAAGCCTCCATAACTTCTGTTCAAGTGAAAAAGTCATCACCGTATTACACAGCCTGCATTATGTTAGTTGTTTTGTTTCAGGGATTGTTGTTAATGGCTTGATTTCACTGCTTTTCCGGAAGACTTGTGACTTGTATCATTGTGTTCCTCACAATATGTCATGCATATGACGCCTGTCGCGTGCAAGCATTATTGGAATACATTTTTTTGTAATTTGTTGGAAAAACTGTTCTATTGTTTAACACAGCTGATACAAACACATGGGCTCAACTTAAGTAGAATGTGGCATGTACCACTAAACAACATTCCCTGGCATCGTGACTGCAACGTGGTCTCCAAGCTAATGTGACATTATTGGCTCTAAATCATAATTGTCATTTTATTTGTTAGGCGTTATACACGTCATTGGTATTATATCGGAGTGTTTGTTGAAAAGTCTACCTCAGATACATGAAGTGCAAAATTGTTCACCCAGTTCATTTCCTAAGCCAGGGTTATCCAAACTTTTTCCAGCGAAGGTCACATACTGAAAAATGAAAGGATGCAAGGACCACTTTGATATTTTATAAATCAACACACATACTGTATGCTAAGAAGTCATAATGTATGTATATATATATATATACAGTATATACAGTATATATGTATATACACTAAGTTCGCAACCAACAAACACAATTGGTTCCAGACGACCGTTCTTAAGTCGAATTGTTCTTAAGTCGGGGAAAAGGTAATATTACCAATAATATAGGTACTACATGTACGTGTATACATATACAGTATATGTATATGTATGTAAATATGAGTTTGGATGCAGTAGTAATATTAAACGAGGATAATTAATGAAAAAAACAATAATAAAAATGATATAATAATATGTAATGATAAATGTAATTTACCGTTGAAGAGGAGTGGTCGAGCATACGTCGTTGTGGTGGAGGTGGAGGAGTTATTGAAAAAAAGGACAAATCGTCGTCGTCGTTAGACTCTTCTGAAAGAGGTAGTGTTCTGTGGGTGGTGTAGAATTAAGCAGGCCTATTAACTCTTCATAAACTTTAATCACACGCTCTGTCCGGGTTGTATCATACAGCTACAAGTTAGGTTTCCATTTAGCTTTCTATACCCAGCGGCTTCCTGTACCTGTTGGTCCCATTAGCAGTGTCACGGTGCCCTCTACTGGGCAAGCATGTAGCAGTATAAATATGGAGTTACAGTACTAAAAGGTAAAATATATGAACAGGGGCGGATCTAGCTTTTTTGAAAAGGGGGGGTGTGCCGTATGCCGAGGCGCTGGAAATGGAGCGCGAGGTCTGGGTGCCCTCCCCCTGAAAAATTTGTAAAATTAGACCTCATTTCCTGCAATCTGGTGATATCTGAGGCCTATTTTATGTCCTTAATTTCAAGAGTGTTGTTATTTTTATCCTTGGAATATATCGTTTAAGCCAAAACATTCTATTTATAAAATTACCAGTACTAGGAGAAACCCATTTTAGCTCAATTTCCTCAAATATTTTCCAATTTGAAGCAGCTGTAGATTCCGAGGATTTGAGTATAATTTTATGTCACTGGGGATCGCTTTTCTGGTTACTTTTCATTGAGAATAGACAACAGTTTTCCTTGTAGTTATGATGCCAGAACCTTTATTCTGCACCTCCACCTGAATATCCATGTACACACGTTCAATGTCCAATGTAAATGATCAGCCTGACAGTGGGTTCAGGCATAGCATGCGTCTCGGTTGCATTCTGGCATATGCGTCCACCACGCGCCCCTAATAAGAAAAAACTCAATTTCAGCTTTGTGATTTAGGTGAAAAAAATTATTATTAGTGTGAACTTCCGTCTTTGCTCTTGTTTCCCCATTTTTTAATGTTTTTTATTTATTATTATTTATTTTTTTATTTATTATTATTATATAAGTCAATATTTCAAATGACTTCTTAAATAAAATGGACTTTATTCCCACAATATTAGAACTTTTTTCTCCAGCCTTCTCATAACATTATGTTTTCCACAACCTAATTTTCCAAAAATTCAAACTTTGTTGTTTTGCTTGTTTCTCATATTATGACTTTAAAAAAGGATGTCTTCTTTCAACTTTTTTTCTTCGAGCGAGCGTCTCCTGTCCTGCACCCTCATTTTGGCGGGCTGCACTCTTTCTGGGGAGGAAGAGGCAGCCGCGTCACGCTTTGTGCCCGCGCAGCTGCGGACAATTATTAGTAGCTGTTAAAAGGCCAGCGCCGTCGTACGTGCGGCGCTGGTTCATTGTCATTGTTCCTCGTCTTCTCACTGGTGCCGTCACTTAAAAGGTTCCTACTGCCCAAGACGGCCATATGTGTTTTTTTTTTCCACAGAGCTTTTCCACTCTGCCTCTTCCATTTTGTTGATGTTCCTATACAATTGTGAGTATACCTGCACCTGCTCACACTCCATTAAAGAATCTTACTGTATTTGCGCGTCGCTGCCTCTCTGTCTCTGCATACCGGGGGGTCAAGCTTCCGACAGCTCCAGCAGTCATAACATCGATGCTGCTAAAATGACGTTTTTTATATGACGTTATCCTCACAAAATGACAACTTTTTATCATTAGATTACAACTTTTTTCTTTAAAAAAAATGGCTGCACTTTGGACACCCCTGCCTAAGCCAACAGCAGGAGTAAACACCTAAAGAGCTCTATACAAAAGGGCATAAACTAACAAAATTGCATCCATGCAACAGCAATGACAAACTGTGCTGAAGCCAAATCCCAGAAATACAGTTAGGTCCAGAGGAATCTGGTAGAGATTGTGGTCGTTCAAAACTTGCTAAATTTTTAGCACTCATCTCCGTTAACTTGTTCACTTACTCACCCCTGCTGCCGCTACCTAAATTAAAAAGGAAAGCAGCTAACATGTCACTAATTGTACAACTGTTAATTTAACTGCATTTGTATAAATGTAGGCCGCACGGTGGTCTAGTGGTTAGCATGTTGGCCAACACAGTAACAGTCTGGAGATTGGGAAGACCTGGATTCGATTCTCCCTTGGGCATTTCTGTGTGGAGTTTGCATGTTCTCCCTGTGCGTGAGTGGGTTTTCTCCAGTTTCCTCCCACATTCCAAAAACATGCATGTTAGGTTAATTGGCGACTCTAAATTGTCCATAGGTATGAATGTGAGTGTGAATGGTTGTTTGTCTATATGTGCCCTGCGATTGACTGGCGACCAGTCCAGGGTGTACCCTGCCTGTCGCCCGAAGTCAGCTGGGATAGGCGCCAGCATGCCCCCGCGACCCTAATGAGGAGAAGCGACATAAAAAATGGATAGATGGATGTATAAATGTATTAACCCCACGAAAAAAAGCAAAGGATCTGGTCCTTTCTCCTTGTTGCCCGAGCTGCATCACAGATTCCACAAAACGAACGATTCACTCGCTCAGCCGAGATTTTCACAGACTCATGGATACTCCACAAAGACTCGAGTTTCACTGACTGGTGAGTGCTTGACAAAGACTTGAGTTTCACAGATACAGAATTGTACAGAATTGTACATCATTATTACATTATTCATTATTTCAATTCATCATTCATTATTCAATTCATTATTACTAATTCCACGAAATGTGGAAAAGCTTTTACTTTACAAAAACTGTTATTTTACAGGATTGTGACTGAGATCGACAGGAGGATTGGTCTGCATCAGCCGCTGTGGTGAAGAGGGACCTAAGCCGAAAGGCAAGGCTCTCAATTTACCGGTCGATCTGCGTTCCTACCCTCATCTATGGTCATAAGCTTTGGGTAGTAACCGAAAGGAGAAGATCGCAGGTACAAGCGGCCGAAATGAGTTGTCTCCGTAGGGTGGCTGGGCTCTCCTTTAGAGATAGGGTGAGAAGCACTGTCATCCGGCAGAAACTCGAAGTAGAACCGCTGCTCCTTCGCATTGAGAGGAGCCAGATGAGGTGGCTTGGGCATCTGGTCAAGGTGCCTCCCGGATGCTTCTTTGGGGAGGTTTTCAGGGCATGTCCGACCGGTAGGAGGCCTTGGGGAAGACCCAGGACACGTTTAAGAGACTATATCGCTCAAGTGGCGTGGGAACGCCTCGGGATCCGCCGGGAGGAGCTGCATGAAGTAGCTGGGGAGAGGGAAGTCTGGAATTCCCTGCTTATACTGCTGTCCCCACGACCTGACCTCGCATAAACGGAAAAGATGGATGGATAGATGGATGGATGAATGGATGGATGGATGGATGAATGGATGGATGGATGGATGGATGGATGGATGGATGGATGGATGGATGGATGGATGGATGGATGGATGGATGGATGTGCCTGTTTTTGATAACTAGCATACTGTATGTTGCAGACAATTATGAAAAGAATTTTCAGCATAACCTATAAACCATTAACATTTCATAGGTGGCACTCCTTAAAATTGCCTGGAAAACATAAATGGCTTTTGTCCGCTCAGTATCTTCAAGTCACATTGGTTGTGATATTAGCTTCATCGGCATTTCACTCAGCATGTGTATGAATTCTCACAATGATAAACATGCCGCTGATGGGAAAATTCATCCAATTCAACCACTTACGTCAACTACTGTATGCTAAATTAGTCAATTTTCTTTTGCAAAAGCTAGTGTCTAATGAAGTGCCCTCAAATCTAAAAAAAAACCCTCATACAGCTACTCTATTATCATCATAATAAGATGTGGAACGGCACTCAGTGCAGAACTCAATTTATCAGGCAACGTGTCCGTCATTCCATATTACTTTCCTGTCCAGTAACATGTGACAGACAGCTTATTGCTTGTGCACTATGTTGTTTGAAATAATATAGTGTATAGTGTAGTAATAATATATTAGGGCTCTATTTCCCACAATCCTTCACTTCAGTGTCTACCTCCAGAAGAAATTCCTTCTGAGAGCCGGCATTGTTGTTAACCTTTCCTGTGCATTCCAGATAGCCACCTTGTGCTGGCAGTTTTCACTAAGAATGGACGTAATTGAGAGTCACCTATTCTGTCTATAAAGCCCGCTCTAAAAAACCCTCCCCAAACCTCCAACAACGTCTTACAGACATGCAGTAACCAAGAGGCACTTAGAGTACTTTGGTCATTTTAAGCATTACCGGAACTTCTTTCCTGGGCACATTGATTTCACAGAGCGCATTGCATCTAACGCTACTTTTGTCAACAACAACAGCATAGAGAGCGCATTCTGTGTTTGCTACCACTAATCACGACAGACTTCATGAAAGCCGACAACTATTTTGGGACAAATAAGGATCCAGAACCTTATCTTTTAGAGACTGAGTACACGGAGGATTAGCTATAGGTTTTCGAAGCTGAGCGGGTAAGAAGAGAGAGTGAAACGTCCGAGCACATCGGATCGGTGAGACTCAGGACAGTTTCAGTTTGTTCTGTCTCCTGACTCTACAAACTGGATAATTGAGAATTACCCTCGCTCACTGGGTCTTTATTTATCAAGGTGCACAGACATACTTTACATATCGGTAGCAGTCAATTCGGAACTCCGGTGCGTCACTTTTATGACGTCGGTGTGAAACATAAACAACAATAATTATTACTATAGTTACAATGACCGACATGACTTGGTGACTTGGTGGTATAAATGTGGAGCTTGCTAAGTCATGCCGACAGAAATGGAGCGTTTCTGCTGCACTGTGGCACACAGGATTTGTGTATCTGTGGAGGAGGACACTGCTCCAAGAGACTGCATCCCAATGAACAAAGAACTGTTAAACCCTGCAGTGGTAGAAACTTTTTTCCACCTACCTAAAATCAAATGGAAAAGACGCCCCGTTCCAGCTGGACCAGAGGGACAACTGTCCATCGAGTAAGTCACCATGATATTCGATTCTGATACACGAAGCACATAGTGCTTGATATCGCATCTATATACACAGTCCATCTAACCAAATCACTACGCCTAAAAATTAGTTCCTCTGTGTTAGCTCCTATAAAAACAATGTCGCTATAACTTGGGTAATATGCATGTCACGGCATGTAAATGGAGCGTTGTTGGTGGTTTTTGGAGGTTTTTTTTAAATGGGCTTTGGGCTTTAAATGGGAAAAAAAAATACATAGAAATGTGATACGGGAGCTGTTAGGTGCTTGTCACTGCCGTCCTTCCATTGAGAGGAAAAGCCAGTGTTTTTTGTTGACAGCAGCAGTGCAGCACCAGCTGGAGAGAACAAACCAAAGCATTCTCATCAGTACACAGAACGTAACCACCATGTCCAGAGACAACGCAGATATTGGCATGACCCAAACAATAGCAGGAGACCATACTATGTTACATACTCTACTCATACTCATCCATACTCTACATTGTGGCAGAGAAAGCCGACCAGTTAGCAGCAGTCATGTTCAATGATAAGCACAGCATCTCCGACAAAACTCAGTTTGGGATCACTGCCCATGAGAAGCCGACTGCAGCTCTGAATGTTTATATGTGCATGGCTACAGAGAGCACAGCCCCAAGCCAGAAACACTCCAAACACAGAAGCTACAGAACTCACCAAAATGATTCATCCTCCAAAAGGGCAATTGTTGGTGCAGGTCATACCCTGGCGCACAACAAATAAACATCACACTTGACTGACCTCATAGTTTGACTTTCCAGCACAGATGAGCCAATCTTCTTGAATGTTACAACAAATCTCTGGTTCAAATCTATTTCAAAGTAAACAAATCTGAAAGGGAAACAGACGATGTGACTTACTACAGCATTTGCTGATTATACGGTACACTCCTTGACTAAATCTTTAGACCGTTACGGGAGTTCGTGTTACGAAGTTTCGTGGTTGTGAACACACTCCCACAAATAATTAATAATTTACAAAAAGAAGAGGAGAATTGGTTACGAGTGAGTGCGGCGGAAGAACGCATGGGGGAAGAATACGTAGTCACGCTTCATTACACTAAGGAAGGGCAACATCACTTTTGTTCTGTTTCGTTAACTTTTTAACTTGAACCGGTACTATGTCTTCCAAGCGTAAGGTGTACTCTTCTGATGCCGTGTGTGATGCTGTGTCAAAGAAAAGGAAAGTGAAAAGTGAAGTGAAATGAGACATCATAAAATGCTCAGGAAGTGGCGAAATGCCGATCACCAAAGCCAGTGGTGTCCCAAGTGTGGCCCACTTACGGCCCACGGCTCTTTTTGTAGTGGCACATTCTAAAAATACGATTAAACAAGAGAAGTAAAAAAAAGCAACAACAGGAATAAAGATGAAATATCAAGAGTAAAGGTATTAATACTAAGAGGAAAAAATTGCATAAAGTTGAAAAATTAAAGGAATAAAAGTCGCAATATGAGAAACAAAACGAATGAAGTTGAAATTCTTGGAAAATTAGGTTGCGTAAAAGTTATATTTTTACAACAATAAAGTCAAAATATTACCCAAATAAAGTCAATTTATTACGAGAAAAAAATGCACAATTACAATATTTGTTTTTTTTTTAAACTGCAAAAAACTGGAAAAGTTCACACGCTTCGTCACTAGTAACACAAAGTTGAGATGCAGGCTGCTTTTTTCTTTAATACAAAAAACGCCTCCGCACATTGGCCCCTGCATCCTTTGATTTTTCATTATGAGGCCTTCGGTGGAAAAAGTTTAGACTTGGTCTGGTCTAGGCCATTTGACTGCTGTGACCATTATCGGGGATCAAGACGGTATCCTTGAACATGTGAAAGGATCTGCTCCTATGAAATGGACAGTGATAACTAGTAGTGTAGTGGTCTCATGATTGAAACTTCCTCCTGCCAACCACAGGGATACAAGTAAGGAGTTGTTAAATGTCTTTAAAAGAACGTAAGGGTTATGGGAAAAATACAAAGTAAGTGGTAGGCTCCCCCAAAAAATTCACCTGGTGATGTCCGTGAAGATTCCCATGAAGGTCCTTACTGATACTGATGATACTGATGCTGACTGCAGGCCAATGACCATAAAACAACCTCACCAACTGGGACAATCAGTCAAGAGAGATGCCCTCTGCCACATCGCAACATCGCCAGCAACCAATTGATGATGCTACTGCACAACCACATGCCATCTTACTTACTGTTAGGAAGTTAGGCAGGATTTATTTCTTCTTTTACATCCAGTCTGAGAGAACAGTGCATTTCGTGGTAGATATACTGTAACTAATGAATATGTTTTATTTCTTACAAAAAATGGGTGGAAATCCCTCTGCCTATCCTTTCGTTTTCTGCCTGGTCTGCAGGGAACCCCTTGTCACGGCATGGATCCAACCCAATGATTTACTCAGATTTACTCAGTCTGTGCCCCAGTCTCAGGCTAATAGAACACAGACTTATCTGCACTAATCTGATATGCTCTTAAATGCGGATATTGCACATTGCCACCCTCGCTTAGGATCAAATTTGCTGGAAGACTCCAACTCATTTACTCAACAGCAAGTCCGGTTTCTGTCAAAGGAGACACATTATGGAAACCAGATTTTTAAATTTCAGGTATAAACATATTTGGGTCTCTGGACTGCCTGTCCAGCCATCAAGTGTAAAATTAAACAACTAAAGTCAGTCATGTATGCTCCTTTTTCCCTCTGATGTCAAAATAAGACTTTGGCTGTAGTTTTCTGGGTCAAACTGTTATGTCAACGTGCGTCATGCACCAAGCGGCGTCTCCTTGTACCGCTCCCTCTCTGACTTGTGTCTTGCTCATTGCTCCCCCTTTAAGGCCAGCACATCACATCTGACTGATACAGTGACTCATTTGCATTAGGGCAGGCCCCCAAAAGCGATTTCACTCAACAGGGCTGTTTAGCGGGGCTTTTAAGTGTGCTGTAATTCTTGATCCTTGAGGTACTTTGACAGAAGCGAGTCACAAACATTTAATTACGACATTTAATTAAGACACTTAGGGACTGTTTAACTTATTTTTGATAGATCTTGTGTGACATTGTTTACAGTTTCTAAATATTGGTAATGCGTGTAAACCTTCATGTCAAATAATGGAGTCCCGCAAGGTCTGTGCTTGGACCTTCGCTGTTTAGGCTGATGTACATATTTAAGTAGTACTATTAAGAAAACACTTGATAAAGTTTACTTGCCAGGCAGATGACATACAATGAAATGTCATATAATGAAATTGATCCAAATCTGAGGCCATGGTTCCGAGTTGGAAATGGGTGAATTGCACCCTTTGGGTTGGGAGTGAGTTCAAGTATCTCAGGGTCTTGTTCACAAGTGAAGGAAGGTGAGGCAACAGTTTGACAGGCGGACCGAACCGTCGTTGTGAAGAGAGAGCTGAGCCGGAAGGCAAATATCTAAATTTACCGGTCAACCTATGTTCCCACCCTCACCTATGGTCGCAGATACAAGCAGCCAAAATAAGCTTCCTCCATAGGGTGGCCAGACTCACCCTAAGAGACGATGAGGACCTTGGTCATCCAGCAGGAGCTCAAGAGCAGAGCCGCTGCTCCTTCACATCTCGAGGACACACTTGAGGTGGCTCTCGCATCTCGCATAGTTTGGATGCCTCCAGGACACCTCCCTAGTGAGATGTTCCGTGCATGCCCAGCCAGGAGTAGACCCCGAGGTATACCTAGGACACTCTGGAGGGATTATGTCTCACAGCTGGCCTGGGAACGCCTCGGTGTCCTCCCGGTGGAAATGGAAGAGATGGTTGGTGACCGGCAAGTCTGGACGCGGACCCCAGCTAAAATTAAGACTACTAAATGCGACTAGACTACAACAAAATGCTGCTCAAAGTGAAACACCTCAAAAATGATAACCTCTGTAATGATGCACCCGTTCTACCTGGCTTTGTGTTTGCCTCCAGCACCATGGTAAGGAACCTCGGTTTGTCTTTTAACCCACACATACAACAAATATCAAGAACAGCATTATACTATACTGTAAGATGCAACATCACAAAGCAGAAGAAAATTAGTTTGTGCTTTTGTGAGCGCCGTGCGAGATTATTGTCACTCAATCTACTGTCAGGCTGATACAAGATTCTCCAGCGGGTCTGGAATACTGTTGCAGAGTGCTGACTAGAACTGTCCCTAGAAATAAACCTTTACCGCAGGCTACATGCGGCTAGCAAGTGTTTGAATCAGGCCTCTTCCGAAGTATTTAATGTAAACCTTTAACGTATAAGATGGCAACATGACCTACTACTGTAACCAGCCCAACAGGAAATAGTCTTAGACAATCTGAGACAACCCAACGTAAACTACCTATTGCACCATTTGGGCATAAAAATAAAAGTCAAAAACCCATGCCAAAATTACACCCATATCTTCCTGCCGCAAAGCATGCTGAGTCATTATGGTCATCATAGGGACTTATGTCCTAGTAGCTCCAGAAAGTCCTTGATACAAAGCAGAGAGGGTGGAGATGTGCACATCAAGCACATGATGAGACAAGCCAGTATTTGTCCTAAGTTGAATAGTTTGGGACAAAATGACATAGCGATAAACTGGTATAAATTAATAGTATATTTGTTTTCGATCTTGAAATGAAACAGTTCCAGACTATGACGCAGATGGTGTCTTCAGTTTCTATCAGATGGCCAATATGATTAAATGCACGCGCAATTAAAAAGTGAAACATCAAATTGTATCTCAGCTGCACAGTACACAAACTGTGACAACGCAAAGGGTTGATAGAGTTTCTCATCTCAACCTATCACTGTCTCGCTCTGTCTCACACACTCACACACACACACACACACAGACGCAATGTTGTCTGCTGTGATTAAGATTCAGAGGCACTAAAGCTGTATATTATGAGCAAGAGGCTCAACAGACCACAAGCCGAGACACGATAACCACTGTTACTGTTACTACTCAAACCATACAACTTCTAGTTGACCGAAAGGGTTTCGACAGAGGTGACAGAGGTGAAGCATTCATGCGCTCATAGATAAGAGGAAGAAGATCGCGGGTGGACCCACCTCTGCAGCATGCTGAGCCCATGACAGCCATTAGAAGATCCAGAACTAAAAACGTCCCGTCCCAGGATACAATGTGCAACCGTAGTGCCTCCACAAAGACAAATAAAAGACGTCCGAATAAAAGAACACAATGAGTCAACACCTTTGCTATAGCTCTAGCATTTGTGTTGTATGAAGAGAGAGAGTGGGGTTGTATTTGATTTGGGGATGTAGCAGTGGGTTTATTGGGGGGGGTAATCCTGTACAACTGTGTACTCCATTTAGCCCTCCACCAGGTCGGTGCTGTCTGACAATGTCAATAGTGTCCATAAGAAAGACATTTGCAGGATTACATCGCTCGATTAGATTAGATTTTTCTCTCTCCCTTCATTCATTCGTTTCCACTTAAACTCATCTTTTTTCTTTGATATAATCTATTTATTTGTTATTTGTTTTTTATAGATCATCTTTTTCTCATTTTCTCTGAGGCCCAGTAATCCCCCAGCTTGCGTTGCACAACCAGCCGAACTGTGTCTATTTCAACGCACACAAATCTGGGCGTTTGGTAAAGATCAGTGGAGGTACGGCAATGCTTGTACTGTATAAGGTAACATGCACAGGTCTTACGCCACCACTAGCTAATGTCCTTTGCCACAGCAGTCCATTGACATTGCAAAACAGTAAACAGTAGAAAAGATACATACTATACATAATACCCCTGGGAGTAATAGTGTTAAAAATCCCTCGTTTATCACAGTTAATTGGTTCCAGAGCTGGCCGTGATAAGTGAATTTCTGTGAAGTAGGATTCCTTATTAATAAATGGAATATTTCCATAGTTGGAGCCAAAGAAAACCTGTTTATGACCTTCTAAATACAGGTATTAAGAGTCCTCTAGAGATAAAATAACACCCCTATAGTCACCTTTACAATCAACCCGTGTATTAACCGCACCCCCATTTTCAGGCTCACGGCGGAGAAAAAATTTTTTTTAGTTCATAAATGCTTGCCAACTCTTTCATTTCAAATCAACATGCGTAAAAGGTACTAAGCAATTTCAAAAGAAGGAATAGAGGAGAAATCTGAACTTCGGCATCTAGATCTTTAATATTATGGCTAAGCACAGATTAATCATAATAATAATAATAATAATAATTACAAATCAAAATAAAGAAATCTGCAATTTTCAGAGATGTTTTGATATCTTATCTTTCACAGCTTCTCTTTTTCTCTATTATTATTTTATTGCATTGCTTCAGTGTGAATTTGAATAAACTCCAACGTTGTATTGTATTTTACATTGGAAGCTTAGGTTAGCTTCAGTGTATATAGAGATCGTTTCACTGTGTGAAAATACAGACAGCCTCCAGATAAGTTAGTTGCATACACAAGCATTTTCAGCAACTGTACAGCAGAGGGCGCTAAAGTCAAAGCAACTGTCTGACCCACAGACGGCTATTCAAAAATGGGCTTCTCGTCAATTTCTGCGTCTGATCACAGACCTGTTATCGTGTGTAAACCGCACCCCGATTTTTTGCTTCTTACCAGTGGAAAAAAAGTGCGGTTTATACACGCTGCTTTACAGTAATTCATTTTGTTATAGTCATTGGTCCAACACTGATTGTCAATGACAATAATTGAGGTTCCCTTTAATTAACTGACATTTTTTTGTCATCAATTTCTAATATTAGATCATATAAAGGAGATTCTTGCTGTTATGAGGCATTAAAGTGGAATATTTTGCCATTGTTAAGCTGCCCTTTTTGCAACTTGTATGTTGCAACTTTGCAACCTGGCTGTTTGTGTGAAATCGTTCCTTGTCTTCTCACCTCCCTCTCATTCCCGCTCACACACAGATGCAGTGAAATGTTCAGATGCAGTGTATGTTCATCTCTCATGCAGTGCACTATAGAGCCTCGTGGTCTTTGGAAGGCAGAATCAGTATAAAGCCTGAGCTAGATGTTGTTATGTGATTTGGGATTGCATTTGTTTGAACATTCACTCAGTGTGCTCTTAAATGATTTAAAGTACATTGTCTGAAATGCATTCAGCTTGTTAAAATCATATTAGTAGGAAAAAAAGATGAATGGAGGAACAGAAGGTTTGTTTCATTCCTCTCAATCATAGTTTGGATGGGGTTTTTTTTATTTACTCATCAGATCCTCATATCTATCCCATCTAAGAGCCAGGTTAAATTGTTAAGTTGTTTCAGCAAGTGAGTTTAAATGGTTCCAGGTTGTGTTTTGCTTCTGAAATATCCCACACTTTCCACAGGGACATTACTTACTGCATGGAAAGAAATTATATATTAAACTCAAACTGGGCTCACTTAGGCTCCATGAAGTGAAAAAGCTCTGATGTACTTATAAACAATCAATAACTATGTCATGTCTTGTCGTTGTAAAGGTTTGCTGTCCATTTTTGCATTCTGCTGCAAGTAGCATCCAAATACAGTGGATCCCTCCACATTCACAATTCACAAATTTCGCAAACTTGTGGATTGTGGTCTAAAAAAGTGCTTTTTAAATGTTTTTTTTGAAATGTCAGATAACCGCGACCCTGATGAGGAGAAGCGGCATAGAAAATGGATGGGTGGAAATGCCAGATAACGGCCGCACTGTGGCTGAATGGTTAGCATGTTGGCCACACAGTCAGGAGATCGGGATGACCTGGGTTCGAATCTCTGTTTGGGCATCTCTGTGTGGAGTTTGCATGAGTTTGCATGTTCTCACGCATGAAAACCCACGCATGCACGGGTTTTCTCCGGGTACTCCGGTTTCCTCCCACGTTCCCAAAACATGCATGTTAGGTTAATTGGAGACTCTAAATTGTATGAATGGTTGTTTGTGTATATGTGCCCTGCGATTGGCTGGCAACCAGTCCAGGGTGTACCCGCCTCTCAGCTGGGATTAGGCTCCAGCATACCCCTGCGACCCTGATGAGGATAAGCAGCATGGAAACACGATGTGGCAGCAAGATCAAAATAGACACCGCCTTTGTGTTTTGCTTTTGAGTTATTTCTTGAATTCAATCGTGTTTCTCACCATCTGGTTCCATTTTGGGTTATTTTGCAGCCGTGATCAAAAGAAAAGGAGAGACTTGAGGTGAGAAGCACTACTGAATTCAAGAAATAAGTCTGTCTGTGTTGATCCTGCTGCCATATTGTGTCATTTTTAACAATAAGGGATTCAATTAAGCTACTTTGGGGGAGACTGACGGAAAAGATTCGCATTTTTACACCAGTGTGGGCTGCACTTGAGGCAAGGTGGTGTCTTGCCCAAGGACACAACAGCAGTGACTGGGATGGGGGAAGCTGGGTACAAACCAACAACTCTGACCTGCTGTAACTCCTGAGCCACTGCCGTCCCAAGGTTGATGTCTTTAGGCTTCACTGACTTGACTGTTTTTTCATTAAACGTTGAGATTTCGCACTTTGGCGAAAAAAACCTTTAATCACAATAGAATCAGTACAGAAAGAAACAAAAAAACCAAAACACTTGTTTATTCATATAAGCCTTTTTGCAAGGGTTAGGTTTAGCCTAATGTACTGACTATACACCACCTCCTGTGTGAAGTCAGCCGGGGTAGGCTCCAGCTCACCCACAATCCTAATGAGGACGAGAGGTGTCGAACATGACAAATGAATAGTATCGTCTACTTTACTGACACAGAAGTGACAGTGAGTCACACTATTCTTGAAAAAATGTTCCACTTTCCAAGTGTATTAAATCCCTCATCACAACTCACACAACTTCTGACAGCTTAATCCCAAATCCTGAACAGCATGCACAAAACTGAGTCATGTTCACTGATACAATCCCACTTCCAATCAATAGCTGACCCTCCAAATCCACCTCAGTTTAATGCATCATTTTACTAAGGATCACATACACACACAAACACACACACACACATACACAGTATCGCCTGTGGAAACCAACCAATCAATACCCACTGGACAGGAGTGATGCAAATTTCGGCTCTTATGAGGGAGCCAGTTCTTTTGGCTTGGCTCCAGAAAAAGAATCATCTCTTTCATATCCCAGATTTTTTTTTTTGGTTGTTACTTAAACTGATATATTAACAAAATACATGTAAAATGGATTTATAATGTAAAAATATAATTATATAAAATGTTTTCATTTATATGGCTCTATTTATATGCTCAACAACAGATTGCTCCAAAAAACAAATTATAAAATACAAAAACAAACCCACCTCAATTAGACAAAGAGGTCCAATCTGAGTATGTTATTATTTGTACATTTACAACAAAATTACACAAAAAAATGTGCAAAAGGTAACAATTTTTGCTCGTCTGTAGTGAAGATTGGCATTCAGAAACACAAGGTGCCTCAGTTTTTGTTTCCTGTTGCACCTTTTTCCTCACCTTTCCTGCTGTCCGAGTGCTCACCAGCTGTGATGTGTGTGTGTAACCCCCCCCCCCCAGCACAGTGGCACATAAGTCGCCACACATTTTGACCAATCATGTGCGGGTTTCAAAGAAAACCAGATGAGAAAAAAAGCCATCTCGTTCACTTCAAAGAGCTGACTCCCATCGTTCACTTCAAAGAGTCAGCTCTAAGGCTACGTTCACACTGCATGTATGCAGTATGAGGTCCAATTGATATAAATTCATATATTTTGTTCAAATCAAATCTTTTTGTGCAGTCGTTTACATAAAAAAAATATGTAACTTGTATTTGTGTATAATGTGAACGCAGTGCATCCGGGAAGTGACGCGCATGTGTGCAAAACACGTCACACGCCGTGCCGAGTGTTTACGGAAGTAAACATTAGCCCAATTTGCGGTCTGGTCCTCATACATTTCTGGCACTTTCAAGGATTTTGTGCAACCGGAGTCATATTATTTTGCATAGGAGATTAAGAAGAAGGGCAAAACTTTGAGTTTGAAACGTCTGTTCCGAGGGGCGTGTGGGTGGATGCCAGGAGTCAGAGGAATTCTGGGCCCCATAAATTTTTTTTCAAAAATCACATTGCTCTCCACCCGTGCAGCTGTGGTCACGACATCTCTAGGGCTTAACTGACCCTTAAAAGCTGTTTTTATACTATTTGACTCGAACCCAAATTTAGTTACATGCATGTTTTGGAGTAATACATATTTTATTTTTAGAACAAAATAAGAGACAAACAAAACGGAAAATGGCACAGACAAGAATCAAACATGGGTCCTTATACGCATATACCATTATGCCAAAGCACTGTGTGCTAAACGCAGGACCATACCATTTCCTCTAGATTTAGGGGGGGTGGTTGGTCATTATGGTTGTTACCTTTTTGTCAATGTAGATTTAACTTTTACTGCCAAAAACAGGTAAAAACAAAAAACATTTTCGATGATTTTATTACTACATTTGGCAAGAATATACTGTATCGACCCAGATAGCAAAATTTGTACCTATTTTTTGGGGGCCCCTAACTTTTCCCCCCTTTACGGCACCCCTGCCAGGAGTGGTGGGACATGGAGGTGAGCTGCTTCACTGGCATAGATTTTTAAAATCCTATTTGGATGAATAGAAGAACATTTGCCTACATTTGTGAGTACTTTTCCCCAACTCCCGCACGGCAAAACACGCCTTTCCATGATGTGTAGGTCGCATATGTGCGACCGGAACGTTCAGACTGCAGTAAGCCTGGGTCGCATTTGAAATGTGAATTGTATTGTTCACATTAACATGAAAAAGTCAGATACAGGTCACATATGAGCAAAGAAAGCCGAAATTGACCTTCAGTGCGAATGTAGCCCAAGAACTGGTTCGTTCGCGAACGACCCATCGCTACTGGACAGATGCTCATTGTGGCATCCCAGGCATTGGTCTTTTCTCTCAGCCTAATAGGACAGAGACTGTACTGGTGTAAACATAAACTTTCATCCTCTTGGCATCGTTCTCCTAATCCCACAGGGAGATTATAAAAAGATAGCATGGAGGATTTGTAATGTATCCCCACAGAGATTGAAAAATACACACTGATGTCGGAGAAAGAATAGGTGAGGGAGGGATCGACGCATGGACAAGAGAAACGATACTTTGTTTTATTACTCACCGATATCAGTCTCTTTGTGGTTCTTGATCAGTTCAGCAAGTTCAAAGTTTCCAGCTATAATAGCAACCTGCAGAGAGAAACAGTTTTCACTAAAACGCAAAAACAAACAAAATACTTTGTGTGTGTCAGCATATTTATTGAAAAGCTCAGAAAATAAATGAAAGCGCTGATAGTGTTTGGTCTAATCTCTTTCGGGTCGTCACTCACTGAATGTGAACACAATCAAATGAAACAAGTCAGGGATTCCTCTGATTTCTAATCTTCATGGCTTTAACCATCTGTAGCCGGGAGTCTAATAATCTGTGACAGACACACACGTGCACACATCAAGATATGACACAATTGTGAGCAACAAGCATGAACATACAAGTCACATGTTCATGTGTCGGGGGGGGGGGGAGCGGGAGGACAGAAGCTGCTGCTTTGAAGCCTTCTGTTGCTTGATCACAGCAGCTGACTGCTATCGGTGCAATGGTGCCTTTGCTATAGAGACCGCCGTGTGACAAGAGCCACTGACATAAAAAAGCAACATTTGCATTCTCAGTGTTTTGAAAGCAGGTAAATAGTTTGGATTCATCGGTAAAGATAATGGTATAGTTTATTTGGAACATGCAAAACAATAAATAACGTTGTCACCGTTATCGTGGTTAATTGGTTCGAAGTAGAATCTCTTATTTCTAAATGGAATATTTTCTTAGAGCATACGACCTTCTAAATACGTTTTTTTTAAACATTATTACAGCCCTCAAGAGGTGGAATAGCATCACTATAGTCACTTTTACACTGTGATCACCTGATATAGTAGACATAGTAAGAGAAAGTATGGCATTTAAGACATAAATAAGACACATGTTTGTGTGTGTTGCTGTAAAAGTGTTCCGGTGCTACGGGAACTGAGTGTGTGGGGGTTGTGGGGGTGGGGGTTGTGGGTTGCGGGCACAAAACAATAGCCGGTGTTAGGGATTATTTTGTCTGTTCTGAGATCATTCAAGAAAAGCAATAAAAGCCTGTAGTTCCGGCGATCAAGTCCGGTGCTTGTGTGTCTCACCGAACATTACAGTAACATGAGTGACACCTAGTGACCAGTGTTGAATGCTACATATCACATCTGAATTAATTTAGACAAAAAAAAATGTAACATTTGCTTAAATATGCATATTTTGGGCTAATAAGCCGTATCCAGCCACAAAACAGCATGAATTATGAATTCATATATATTTGAAAACTGTGATAAAGTGAAGCTGTAAAATTTGAAGGGCAAAGCGGCCAGGGATTACCGTACAGTTGTTTGAGCATGTGAATAATTTGTTTAGTGCTAAAAACTGACAGATAAAAAGTAATTAGATGATAATAATATTCATAATATAGTATATAAATGACAAAATAAATCAATATCAATCAATATCAATATCAACCAAACAAACAGTTAGCGGTTTGGTCGGAAAAGAGGCAAACATGTCAATCAGTATTTTCCAAAGTCAAAGCTGATGCGTGTGAGCATCTTGTTTTGCCTAAAACACAAACACAACAGGTCTGCTTTTATGGATGACTCAGGAAATTAAAAAAAAAATATTCACATTTGAGAGGCTGAAATCAGAGGATATTTATATTCTTTGCTAAAAAAAAATTTCACCAAATACCAAAATAGTTGCAGACTAATTGGATAGTCGATTAAAATTGTTGCAGCTTTAAAACAAACATATCTGACTTAAAATGGTGAATAAATATGGATATATTAGACACTGTGGGTCTTGTAAACAACAGCTGGTACGGTTTCTTGAAATGGATCCCATTAATACATTGCTGGAGTGCTTTAATCAGTCCATTCCATACTTGAATACAACATAGAGGTATGCTGACGGCTTTTTGTGCTTTTTGTGCATACAAATGTTTTTAGTTTAATTTGTCCCATAGGTTGTATTTCTCCTCTCTTGTTGAGAAATATTGTCGTACACTGTAGGTTAGCAGGTTTCTTGGAAGGTCTTTCTTTTAAAAAAAAAAAGCCTAATTGTGAATACAGTACCTTTAATAAGAGCTACCACATAGATAGACAGATAAATAGTAGATAGATGGGTAGGTATCTTATGTTATGCATGTTTTTTGTGTCCGCTAGGGGGCAGAACAGGGATTTATTACAGCGCTGCCATTGACCCAGATTTCCTGCTGTCATATTCCTGCTGCTTCCAGTGGTTCCGGCAGACTGAATGCTCGTGGTGTGTTACAGGGTTTACAGTACGCTTCATTTTCCCTGATGTGATGCATACAACGCTTTCAAACAGACACACATGCAAAGACACACACACTCGCACACACACACACACACACACCTCAAGGGAGACCCAGCAGCATTATATAAGCATGCCTGCTCTGAATGCTGCAGAACAAATATCAGGAGGAAGGGAGCTATGGAGAGCAGGTGCATTATTAAAGCGGTGCTGGCTTGAATTGCAGTACTCTGCCCCCTTCCTCCACAAATGACCTTTTCTTCAGAAGCATCGCATGTGTTAGAACAAGCACTTGAGAGTGTCTTGTGATTACGCTTTCCACAAGTAGGGAATAACATGGTGCATTAATATACAATATACAGCTCAAGTGGGAAATAAAAAAAGCCTACTTTGAACTTAAATGACAGTGAAATGTACAAGCATGTCAAATTCCTACAGAGCAAATGGAATGCCTCCCGTGGGGTTGACGGGGTCGGGTGAATGTTAGCGGCGTTGCAAACTAAAAATATGGCTCCACATGCCATGACGTGTGACACGTGCTTGATGGGCTATTCATGGGAGAACTCATAGTGGATGGGGTGGAGGAACACGGGACATCGGGAAAAAGTGACAACAGCGGCGGATGAAATTGCCATTTTCACTTGAATCCCGAGTCCGATTGAAAGTGTGATGGGTGTGAAGTAACAGTTCAGAGTGCTGACACTGACACCGCCAGCAGCTCGCTGGAATGACTGGACAGCGCCTGGCAAGACGTTAAGGTCATGTGGAGGAAACAATGTGATGTACAGTACGTGGGGGCGGCTATTAGGGTTGTGTATCATTTATGGCCTATGGCTGTGTTTTTATTGGCCCACAGCGCATTCTAAAAATACAACTTAACAAGAAAACTAAAAAAAAGAAAACAACAGCAAAAATGAAAAAAATCTGCATTTTAGAAGAACAAAGTCAAATTATTAAGAGAAGAAAGTTGTCATTTTACAAGAATAACATCGTAATATTATGAGGTAAAAAGTCATTTTAGTAGCATAAAGTTGAAATATTAAAGAAATATGTTTTTTTTTTTTTTTTTAGCATAACCTAAAATTTCCCCTTGTGGGACTAATAAAGGGCCGCACGGTGGTCTAGTGGTCAGCATGTTGGCCGTCACAGTCTGGAGATCGGGAAGACCTGGGTTCGATTCTCCCCTGGGCATCTCTGTGTGGAGTTTGCATGTTCTCCCCATGCGTGCGTGGGTACTCCGGTTTCCTCCCACATTCCAAAAACATGCATGTTAGGTTAATTGGTGACTCTAAATTGTCCATAGGTATGAATGTGCATGTGAATGGTTGTTTGTCTATATGTGCCCTGTGATTGGCTGGCGACCAGTCCAGGGTGTACCCCACCTGTCGCCTGAAGTCAGCTGGCATAGGCTCCAGCATGCTCCCGCGACTCTAAAGACGAGAAGCGGTATAAAAAATGGATGGATGGGACTAATAAAGGCATACATTATCTTATCTTGTATGAGATGTACTGAGGGACCAGCCCATTCAAAGCCTTAAAAACAAACAATAAAATCTTAAAATCGATTCTAACCTATTCTTGCACAGGCAACCACTGCAGGGAGGCTAAAATTGAGGTAATATGCTCTCACTTTTTGGTTGCTGTTAAAAGCCGGGCCACAGAGTTCTGGACTAACTGTAAGAGAGAGTAATTTGTGGTTTATTCCTGAGTAAAGCGCATTACAGTAAGTCAAAACCGAAGATGATAAAAACAGGATTTTACAACGGCGTTGATTCGTTTGTTAAGTTTAAAATCGCTGCTGGCTGTGGGACTCACATGGTTCTTGATGGGGCCCAAGTCCAAGAGGGGGGTCGCTATTATTCAGGAGAATAACTTTTGTCTTTTTCAAAATTTTGAAAGGGTGTCAGGGGGGCATGATCATTTTTTGTAAGAAGTAAGTAAATCTGGTAGTCATCTGCATAAAAGTGATAGGAGATGCCATGCTTTCTAAATATTGTACTAAGTGGGATCAGGTATAGAGCAAATAGGATGGGCCCCAGGACTGATCTTTGGGGGACTCCACAGTCAAGGGGGGCGGTAGACAAGGTGGAGACCCCAAGTCCCACAGTAAGGCATGTCCCTGACAAGTAAGACCTAAACCACTAAAGAGCAGTCCCCCTGACACCCACACAGTTTTCCAAGCGAGATAAAAGAATAGTATGGTCCACTGTGTCGAAAGCAGCAGTCAGGTCTAAAAGCACTAAAATGGCTGAACCACCAGAATCAGTCATTAAAAACAGATCATTAAAAACCTTGAAAAGTGCAGACTTGGTGCTATGAAAGGTGCTGTAACCTGACTGGAAAGTGTCTAAAATCCCATTTTCATCTAAAAAAGGCAACAATGCTTTTTTCTAAAATCTTTGAGCTCAAGGGTAGTTTAGAAATAGGCCGATAATTTAATAAAATTGAAGGATCAAGACCCGTTTTTTTAAGCAAAGGTTCAACAGAGAAAAGGCTGAGCTTTGTGATATTACAAACTTAGAGGCCAATAGTTACCCACGCCTCCCTAAAAAGCGAGGGGGGACTGGGTCAATGGGAGAGGAAGAAGGCTTACGACCATCAACTACCTTGGTAATAAAGGCCATCGACACAAGTTCAAACAGATAAAAAAGTTTACAGCACTGTGTCACTGTAGACAAATTAAAAGAGGGGGGTGATATATTAGCTCGCATAGACGAAACTTTATCATGAAATAAGTGCAAGAAATGTTCACAAGTCTCAGCACACACTTCCAGTGTCGTGGATGGACTGGGGTTTAAAACAGAATCAACCGTTTGAAAAAGAACACGTGGGCTGTTCATGTTTGATATCAAATCAGAGAGGTATTTTGTTTTCTCAGCCTTCACTACGTCCTGGTAACGCCTCCAACCGGCTTTGAGGGTTTCAAAGAAAACTTGCAGACCGTCTTTCTTCCACCTGCGCTACGCCTTTCGGCATTCACGCCACGCTGCTCGCGTGACATCGTTGAGCCACACTTCCTGTTTGGTTTTAAGGCGCATGGCTTTACGAGGGGCTTGACTGTCCAGGACATCAGCACAGGTAGAAGTAAAGCAGTTCATGAGCTGCTCAGTGTCAAGAGCAGCATCGGGGGTCATATTGACCTGCCATGCAGTGGTGAACAGAGGGGCAAAGGCAGCGGCCGTGCCAGGCTTCATGAAACAGCCAAGGTGAGTGTGTCCGTGCAATTGTGTAGCTCTCGTAACATTTTGCACCAAATTAAAAGCCTCCCCAAACTCTAGAAAGTCTTTCGCCATAGGCGTAAAAGGGCAGCAGACATGAACCTTAAAAACACCCACAATTAAAATTCTGTCATACTTTATTAACATTGCAGCAATAAAGTCAGAAAAGTCACAAATAAAATCATTGTTGTGTTTGGGCGGCCTGTAGATGACCGCACACAACACCGGCTCAGTTTGTCGCAGATCGAAGCAGCTAACCTCAAATGAGGAGAAAGACGCCATCGACAGTGGCTTATGGTGTAAGGACGTTTTTAAAATTGGAGCAACACCTCCTCCACGGCCAGTAGTTCTTGGCGTGTTAATGGAGGTCCAATCGGGAGGCTGGACTCACCAGCATTAATCCAAGTCTCAGTGACGAATGGTAAATCCAAAGAATGCGATTTGAAGAGGAGGATAAAAGTCTCATTTGAAACTGACCTCGCATTCACCAGCGCACACTTTGTTGCAACCTTACGGGCCGCCGGAACTTCCCGGTTCAGCGGCCAGAGGTTGCCGGGCCTCACGCCACCTGACGTCCCAGGATGGGGGCGAGGGCGCAGTGCACAACGCTCATCGTGTTGCCCAACAATGGGCACTAGCCAGGCCTCAACGGAGGTGAGAAAGCGCCGAGAGATGAAGATCTACAGTACTGTATGTCACCACCACCAATGAATGGCAATGTAAGATGGTCGATAGACAGATAACCTGTTATATATAAATTTCACTTTTGCATCTTACAGCAACTATGGTGCGTTCAAGGACGACAAAGCTACACAGACATGCAAAAATTGTGGGGGTTGGCTTTAACATTAGTACAAGTTGCTGTACATTTTACCTGTATTATAACATATTTATGAATTATTACCCACTTTGGGTGAATGAGATGTGTTTTTTGGTTTCAAACACAATCGAGGGAGCTTGTTAAATGTTGTCTGGGCTTCATTTAAGTCATCACGCACGACTGAAACATTGAAACAACGATCACTTAAAAGCAACAGGAAACAGGAGTCACAATGTATCCTTCATTATCATTCCACCACCCACCATTACCACTACTACTGCCAACACCATCATCGCCGCCCTCACATCGATTCTTTTCCTGTTCCCCTTTGGTTGCTATGGAGACATATGGTTGTGTATAACAGAGGTAAATGTAGTGTTGGGGGAGGAAAAGAGGAGTCGCATGATAGTGGGGCACTTGCAGCTGACTGCAACATCAGAATGAATCTCAACCATGGCGGGGGATGCTGACCAATCACTAGACGCATAATCCCGTCAACAGGCCAAAAGGGGAGTAACAAACCATGGTATATATAATTAGTATATTTATGGCAACGAAAATGTGGTGGGCTGCCTCCTATATCGAATCATGACATAGTAAATCAGTGTTGCGAGATTCCAAACTTCTGTCTTTACACCGACCAAATATCAAGACATCGTTATCTTCTAAAAGATGAGTTATTTTTAGAAGGAAGTCATGATAATAGTAAAAAACTGAAAAAGACTCCTTTAGCTGACAAGTTGGTAAAACTGGACTAAAAACAAAAACCTCTCAGGCTGAATTTACACAACTCATCCACGTCCCAGTCCATTCGAAATCAACCGTAATTCATATTTAATGTTTGTCTTATGTATTTATGTTGACACTTTTTTACATAAACCGACAATTAACCAGCATTAACCACAGCGTACGCTGACTCAGGTTCCACTGTACCAGAGCGGAATTGGCCAACTGAAGCAGAGATGTGCGAGTCAAACAAGTCGTTCAAAACTTGATCGTTTTTTTACAGAATCGTGACTCTCCGTGAACTCGAGGGTTAACTAAATTTAAAAAAGGAAACCAGGTTACATTTCATTAGCTTTGCAACTCAACTCTCCTTTCGCCTTGCTGCTGACTTAAGGTTACTCGACGAAGACTCGATTTTCACTGACTCACGGGTACTTGAGAAAGACTCAAGTTTCACTAACTAATGGGTTGGCAACAAAGACTTGAGTTTCAGTGATTCACGGTAACTCGACAAAAACGCCACTGAATCACTGGTACTCGAGGAAGGACTTGAGTTTCACTGACTCACAGATTGTTGATGAAACTGGACTTTCACTGACTCACAGGTACTTGATGAAAACTCAAGTTTCACTGACTCACAAGTACTCGACGAACACTCAAATTTCACTGACTTATGGGTACTTGACAAAACTCGAGTTTCACACACATGGGTATTTAATGAAAACTTGAAATTCACTGACTCACAGGTACTCAATGAAGACTTGAGTTTAACTGACTCACGGGCACTTGGGGAAGACTTGAATTTCACTGACTCAGACACTTGAAGACTTCAGTTTCACTGACTCATGGGTACTTGACGAAGACTAGAGTTTCATTGACTCGTGGGCCCTCAACAAAGACTTGAATTTCACTGACTCATGGGTACTTGATGAAGACTTGAGATTCACGAACTCATGGGTGCTTTAAGAAGACTCAAATTTCACTGACTCACAGGTCTTGACAGAAACTTGAATTTCACAGACTCACAGGTACTCGACAAAGATTCAAGGGCTGGAGTCAAAGACTTGAGTTTCACTGAGTCACGCGTAATTTGCCAAGGATCTAGAAAAACTGTTTCTGCGCATGCCCTTTGTGAGGAGTGACTCGAGTATTTGAATCAATTCAGTGAATGACTCATAAGAACTCGAATGAGTAAAAGGAATGGAGTTTCACTCTAAACTGAACTGTAAATCTGTCCGCACATATTTGGACTTGACACTGACCTTGACGCAAAGGCAACACTTGCCAATGGTATTGCTAATTTACTGCACAGAATTTAAGACAACATGGAGAAAATAGGAGCAAGAGGGCAATCATTTTTGATACTGAATAACGCCAAGGATGACGGAGGGACCAAGAAACTGTACGTGTGTGACAAAAATGGTGAGGAAGGAAATGGAAAAGAATGAAGATAATGAATAAAATTCAGGTTTGGAGAGAAGCAGAAGATTAGTAAAATGGCTTAGAAAATAAGTTAGAGATATGAAAGAGATGGCAATGAATGGAAAGCTAAATGAAATCAGGTCCTGTAGAGAGGATGAAAAGCTTAGAAGACCACAGAGGGTAGATGGAAGAGATGCGTATTGTCCATGAAGACAAAATGGAGAGAATTAGATGAAGCATGACGTTTTACCACACTAAATGCCCTTTACAGAGAAGCAGGCCCGTGGTGATTTCTGTTGAAATGCTATGCTGAATTCTTCGGGGGTTTTTTTGGAGTAAGTAACTCAGCTGTGGTACAAACATACATTCAGACCCTGAACTGACACATGATATTATCAAATGGTAAGTCCAGACACCCACACAGTGGCCTAATTAAGCACACACACAAGGTAACGACGGACGTGTGCCTCAGGCAGCTGTGTCAGATGTAATGCGGCTCCTAACGATGGTGTTAGTTACTAGTATGATGGTGGCAACAGTCAAGTCTGGTTCTCAATTTTTTTGAGACGACTGACCAATTACAGGAGAGAAAATATATATATTGGGGGTGCAACGATACAAAAAATTTACAATTCGGTTCAATTGAACACCAGCAGAACGCCAGTGGTCTTCTATTAAAATTGAGCAAGGTCCGTTTATGCATTTTTTTTCATAATGAATATCAAATGTAATAAAACCCTGCACATCACAATTATTTTGGCACCTAAATTGCATTTAAAAGAAAACTTAAAAGAAAATTTCACATACATTATGAAAAGTTTGGCTGTGCAAACAATGAATGAACGCAAGAGGCTTCTTTTTAAGTTAAATAAAACTGCACTGGTTTCTCTGAAAAAATTATATTATAAAATAACAAGAAGTGTCTCTTTCACAGAAAAGCTGCAACAGTACATCCTCTGTAAGTATTTTGATCAAACTACGTAGCGTCCATTATTTCCACAGTTCACGTATACATCCAGTTTGCTATTAAACATTACAATTATAGAATAACACTGACAATACACCCAAAGTCAAGGAAACACATAAAAAAAAATTAAGCCATCAGAATTTTTTTTCAGTTCATCATAAAATAATAGTGACAATAACAAGTAGGTGTAGAATAAGATATTTCCGTAATGGTGTTCACGCGTGCATGGCGCTGTCAAACAATTGACCTTTTTTAATGTTCTGCAATGAGGACTCTTATTGTATGTGTATGCATCTTACTGCTAACTTATTTTATCTAGAATTTGGATAATAAAGATGAAAAATGCAGTTTTGCATGCTGCTTGAGACGCCGTTTGCCGCCAGCCCCAACAGAAGCCGCTAATTTCTTTCGCCTGCAGGGATTTTGGTATCAGCTGACTGATGTCATGTGACGTTTGTGACTTGGGTTACGGCAGTGCTTATCAAATAGTGTGGCGGGCGGGGCACGGTGAACTGTCGGGGGGGGGCGTGAAAGGCAGGGAGGACTTTCAATAATAGTGCAGACCTGCCAACATGTACACTATGAGTTTGTCATATTCGGCATGCAATTTGACTCTTGAATAGGCTTGTACGCTTCACTGCTGTCCATTTCACTGGTTCCAAAGTCGAGTTCAGTCTGTACAGTACAGATAAATAAATAGATAATAACATAAAGGCAACATTTTACAGCTAACAGTCTTTTAATTAAGGCTGTGACCACATGCAGCTATAAACAATATACTGTTGGGACGTTTTTGTGCCAGCAAAGTACTTTCAGTTTAACGTACCACATCAACGTGAAGCATACATTAGTGAGAGATTCCCGAGCAAGTACTCGCGCCGAGCCATACTCATGGAATGTCCGGGCCTCAGTAAATCTACCTCTGATGACTTGACTGACACAGTTGCCATGTGGGTTGAAAAAACTACAGAAAGTAGAAAGGGTTTCCAAGTTGCATCTCATAATGATACGAGGCGCCATTAATAAGCCAAATAATGGCAAAAATCAAAACGCCACACAATTAATAACAGTGCAGGATTCCTACGGGTTTGACGTCTCAAAATTGCATACTTTTTCCAGGAAATAGATGTGTATCGTTTAAGCTGCAATAATTAAAAAGTGAAACTTTCCAGTAATCCCTCTCCACTTCATGCTTCCAATTTAATGGATTTATTCTATCACATTTTTCAAAAATAAATTAATAAAATCATGTTGTTTTGTGGTTGAATACAACCTATTATTAGTCAAAAAATCTGCATATTTAAGCAAATTTATGTTGGGTTATTTTTTTGCCTAAATGAAGTATTTTCAAGCATAAAAATGACTAAATGAAGTAAAACACAAATATAAGGCATTCCGAAAACACATTCAAAGACGTTGCGATGATACATAGTATTCTACACTGGTCACTAGGTGTCAGTTAAGTTACTGCCACAGACAAGCAGCAGACTTGATCGCTGCAACAACAGGCTTTTATTGCAGGTTTGAATGATCTCACAACAGGCACAATAATCCCTAACACGGGCTAGTGTTGCGGCCGTAACCCACACCAAGCGAAAACTCAACTCTGAACCCCCGACGTCACTTCCTGTCTGGCCCCGGAATACATTTTCATCAACAGACATCAGCATGAGTCTTATTTATGTTTTAAATGGCGTATTTTCTCTTATTATGTATACTGTATTGGGTAATATTAGTGTAAAGGTGACAAACGGGGTGTTATTTCATGTCTAGAGGGCTCTATTAATATAACAAAACGTAATTAGAAGGTTGTAAACAGGTTTTCTTTCTATAATGTAACTACAAAAATATTCCATTTATAAATAAGGAATCCTACATCTCAGAAATGTATCACAGTTGGGTCTGGAACCATTTAAACACGATAAATGAGGGGTTTACTCTTTCCTATCTGCAATTACCACAGTCATTTTTAACATCTCCTAGAATGCACTCGGAAGAGAGGCTTGAACGTGTTGGATTGGGCTTTGGGCTTCATATGTAGGTGGAGTGTGCAACTGTGATAAAGATAGTAAGAGCAAGAGAGCGAGATTTTCATCTTGAAAACAAGTGAGAGTCCACAGCATGTCTAGTGGCTGCTTGTTGTTCCATGTCACTGTCAGTGGAAGAGTTGCTGTTTGTGCCTTTTTTTTTTTTTTTTTTTTTTTTTTTACAGATTTCACCCTGATTGCTTGCTGAAATCTAGTGGAACAATGTTGCTGGCGCACAAAAGTCCTGTCATGTCAAGCTGTTTTCCCTTGCAATGTTTCAAAATAATGACAAGCAAATGATAACCTGCTTCAAGGAAAATGCATTTTTCTATTCCACATGCTATATAGAATGTCACACAGAAGCAGAAAGGATTGATTTCAAGTGACAAAAATCAGTGGTATCGCTATACATGACTTTGAAGTACAAGTTGCAGTAGGATTTTTATAATTTTTTGCTTGTGACATGTACAGTAATCCCTTGTTTATCGTGGTTAGCTGGTCCCAGACCCAACCGTTGATAAGTGACTTTTCGCAAATTAGGAGCCCTTATTGATAAATTGAATATAGTATAGTCACAGATAATAAACTTGTTTACGACTTACTAAATACGGTTTTTAATATTAGGGAACATGAAATAACACCCATATAGTCACCTTTACACTTGTATTCCCCAATATAGTAGACACTACAAGAGAAAATAAGCCATTTTAGACATAAATGAGAATTGTGCTCGTGTGTGTTGCTATAAATGTATTCCAGTGCTAGGGGAGCAGAGTGAATGGCGGACAGGAAGTGACGTCAGGGTTCAGAGTAGAGTTTCAACTTGCCATGCGTTTCGGCCGCAACAAACCTGTAATAAAAGCCAGTCAAGTCTGGTGCTTGTGTGTCTCACCCAACGTTACAGTAACATCACTGACACTTAGTGACCAGTGTAGAACACTGCATATCATCACAACGTCTTTGAATGCCTTACATTTGTATTTTTACCTTTGTATTTGACTTAATTTCGCCATTTTTATGCTTAAAAATGTTTAATTTAAGCAAAAAATATGTACCATTTGCTTAAATATACATCTTTTTAGACTAATAATAGGCCGTATTCAACCACAAAATTTATGAATTCATATATTATTAAAAAAAAACATGATAGAGTGAAGCTGCGAAATTCGGACCACGAAGTGGCAAGGGACGACTCCATACGTACGTATCTTTTTACCTCCACCAAGCTTGGAAGGCATCGTTTCGGTTTGTTATCAGCATTACACAAAAACTGCACAACTGATTTCCAGGAAACTTTATGGAGGGGTTCAATTTAGGTTCAAATCTGGATGAAAATTGATGATTTTCTTGAGTTACGTTACGAGAATACAAAGGTAGAATTTCGTCCATCTACAGCAGGGCTTCCCAAACTTTTCACCATCCCGTTAACCTTCGGAGATGTACCCCCTGCTCCTGCACACTTCAGAAACATAAAGCACAACAAGAACACAATATTCTTATTTTGATTTATTTCATTAATCATTATATGGTTACATACGCACATACACCAGGACATGGACCAGGCCGGTGTAAAATTCACTGATTTGTATGCACAGTGGGACCTCTTTGGCATGTTTTTCGGTTAATGAAAAAATGGACGCCAGAATTTTGCCTCGGTTTGCGTACATTTTCCGGTTAGCGTACAATGTGGCGCGTATCTTGTGTGTGTTATTAATACATTGCGTGAGTCTAACTGTGTTCTTAATGTATTTTTATCACAAAACATCTCGTTAGCAACGTTAGCTTGCTAATACATGGAAATAGGAAGTGTAAGTCAGCTCCGCTGCCCGTCTATGATGTCATCAGTGGTGGACTCTGTAGTCCTTTGCACAGTTACGCCTCAAGTCTCAAAAATGTTTCCACAAAACATGTTTTATAGTTTGAATTGTTTTCTTCATGTGAAAGTATAATTGTAAAACTATAAAAACACGGAACGGCTCTCTGGAACGGATTCAGTGGATTTACATGATTTCTTACGGAAAAAATTGATCTGGTTCGCGTCCGTTTCGGTTAGATTCGGACCTTCTGGAATGAGTTAATGACGCTAACCAAGGTTCCACTGTGTTTTTATTAGCGGTGACAAGCTGTGGTGAACTGTGATCTTTATGCTCTTGGCATACAAGACTAATCAGTGAAACAACACAACTAATGCTACACAAACATGATCATTACAAATAATAATGAAAATAAAGCCACGGAAAGTACAGAAATCCATCAGGAAATTACGCTTATTACTGAGCTAAATAGACATATGAGCTCAAGTAGCATGAGAGTATGCGCCAAACTAAAATGCACAGGAGCTAACGACGGCATAAAACCTCCCCTCTATGCATTTGGGAACAAGAACAAGGAGAAAGAAGAAAACCAATACGTTATGTAAAATGGCCCTGAATTGAACGGGTTCTCCCCATGGCGATACAACTTCACTCTAGTCTTGTAACAGGGTCGTTATTTTAACAAACAACAGCGACGAGTGACCACACATGTTAAGTACCAAAATTTAGTCCAGTAGTCTAATGGAAGAGAAAAAGACAATTACAGCTTTGAAGTTATATAGAATTGAAAGGTTCACACCTCCCAAAACGTACAGTGTTTAACATTTGCATGCCAGAGATGCAACCGCCTCAACAGGGTCATAGAAGGTTGTGACTAATGACCAGGAAAAATAGCATTCTGCCCCCGTCTTGCTCCCACTATGAAGCACGTGCTAATGAAGCCCTTCAATTAGGGGCAACTGAAGAGGACAGTGATGGACTCTAAATAAGGCTCTTTTGTAACTCAGGCGGAGGCTATGAGTCAGTCATGCCAGCTCAGCTCTGATGTACAGACCGGGGTTTTTCCCTGGAATGGGCATGGCGGTGAGTCATCCCCAATCTAGCCACTAAAAATGTACACATGTATAATGCATAGGCTATACTGGTCCATATACAGTACGTATCTCCCCACCTATGTACTACATCTGAACCACTAGGACGAGTATGGTTGCTCTGGTTCCTTATTGTATCGTTTTAAATCAAAGTAGTATTCAGACTAGGGATGGGTGTAACCACAAGTATTTGATTGATAATTAATTGCGTCTTGAAGCAATCGAGGCTTAAATGCCGTACACTACGAGGCAGCAACCAGCAGTGGTCCTGTTGATTAAGTCTCATCTAGTTTGTGGCTTGAAGAAGAACAACCTGATGTCGACTCAGGCCTACATCCACGCAGACCGCCCAAGCAACTTCTCAAAAGGCGTCACAATGCGCAATACAACGCTGGCGTATTTTGCCTTTCTTTCCCAATGCATTCCCATTTTGTTTTGTTCCCATATTTTAACTTTCATTCAAAAATTCATTATCGAGACTATAGACTATTGTGTCTATAGGCCAGAGGGGCGGGCCATTTGGGGCCCGCAGCTGCTTTTTCATTGGCCCTCGGCACATTCTAAAAATAAAATTTAACAAGAAAACTAAAAAAAAAAAAAAAATAACCAGCAGAAAAATTGAAAAATTCAGCAGTAATTTTACAAAAATAAAGTCAAAATATTATAGAGAAAAGAGTTTTAATCTAATGAGGCAAAAGTCAGAATTTTACAAGAATAACCTAGTAATATTTTGAGAAAAAATTGCGTTATTTTAGTAGAAAATATCAAATATTGAAAAAAAAAATTTGTTTAAAGCCGTACTATTAGGAGAAGCAAACAAAACAATTAGGTTGCGGAAAAAGTTATAATTTTACAAGAAAAAAGTCAAAATATTGTGGCAATAAAGTCATTACGAGAAGAAAACTCACAAGAAGAAAGTTGAAATAGTTTTTTTTTTTTAAACAGCAGAAAATAAAGTCATACTCTAACGAGAAAAAAGTCACAACTTTTACGAGAATAAACTTCTAATATTACGAGGAAAAATAATGTAATTTTAGTGGCAAATAACAGTTGAAATATTAAAGAAAAAATATGTTCTTTTTTAAAAGTCGTAATAATATGAGAAAGTAGCAAAACAAAATAAAATTCTCAGTTCTGGAAAGCTGGTTCGGGAAAAAGTTATAATATTATGGGATTTCGAGATTAAAATGTGACACGATTTCTCGTTTGAAGAAAACCTGTATTGCGAGAACGGGGCAGCCAGAAGCTGCGGCTGTGAACTACGGCATCGTTACTATGAATGACAACACAGTCATATGGAAGTGGCAGTGTGCAAGGCATTATTGGAAGCGCACAGTAAGCGCTTTACACACATCTCTTCCAATCCAACCCATCTCGGTGTTCACAGCATCAGCGAGTGACATGTGGCTGTGTTTTTCCATCGAAGTTGAACAGCTGTTGCTGTGTTTATCGTCCAAGCAGAAGCTGTAGTAATTATACATTTCATCAGGGTTACTTAAGATGAGTCATTTCAACCTACGTAGATGTTCGGACTTGTCTGCACCCTTAATCACCGAAGCGATTCTATTGATTATATTTATTATATTTGGCTGGGCGCTAACTTTAAAGGCTCCGGCGATCATTGGTTTCACTTCTTAACACACCTCAGATGTAGAAGAGATCAGTGTGGACAATTTAGCTACATGGTTGCTATATTTAGTGAGAAGGGGTGCGCATTAAAAGTGAAAGTCAGGAAGTGTTTCTCGCTTGAAGTATCCGCCGCGCGCTCGACAGAACCAAGAAAACAGAGAAGACCCGCCTTCCTGGCGAAACCAAGACTGTCTGGCTCGCCGAACACACTTGGGAGTCCAAAGTGTGGCGCAGGGCCTATCTTTGAAAGGTGGCTCATTGCAGAAATAAAATAAACATAAACCCAGCAAAAGTGGAAAAACTGAGCAAAAAGGCATAATGTAACTAAGAACTAATAAAAACAGATGAATTGCCGGTGAGAAAACACATCACAAACGCCAATCCCGCAACTTTACGGAGTGAAAGATGACACATTAAAAGAAATACTGTGTGTGTAAAATTCATTGTGTTGAAAAAATGAATAACGTGGTAAACACCACCCTTCATTGGTCATAATAATACGGTTCAAGTGTGATTCAAATGTTCTACTACTAAGTTAGGTAACTGTTTTTTCAGACAGAAAGTTAATTTGGAGCTGTTAACACATCCAAATATATATAATCCTGCGCTGTCATTTGTCTGTCTTTCAATAAAATACAGCGACAATATTTCAGACATAGTTGCAAATGTCGATTCCAGTCACATGTTTTTCATTGTAGTTTTCTTAAAATTAACGTTAAAATCTTGTCCTGTCTTGTTTTCGTGAACCCAATTTTGTGCATCGTCTCGTCTCTTGAGTTGGGTGTCTCCTGATACCCCTTTTGTGGGAATGAAGTCAAAATTTTATGGCATTAAAGTCATATTACGAAGATAAAATGTAAGAAGATTATTAAAGAAGAAAGTTTGAGTGAAATTCAACCTAATAATGTGCTTTTTCACCAATGCAGTTTTTTCTTGAAATATATATAGCTTAGCATATTTACAGTACATGTGTTGCTTTACAAATTATCAAAGTGGCCCTTGCATCCTTTCAGTTTTCAGTATGTGGCCTTCGGTGGAAAAAGTTTGGACACCCCATCTATAGCCTGTACGCATGTTGAATCATATTTTTTAACAGGAACCCCTTGTAGGTACTTTTTTATACTTACTTTTATGTGGTGTGTAAGTTTAATACAAAGGCATTTAGTTGAGCCTCACGCCCAGTAATCTTTTTTTCGGCTGTTCTGCTGTTCCGTTCATTCCTTTTGTTACGAACCCTTTAATATTATAAAAATATGATTTGTAAAATAGAAATATGTGGGAAAAACGCTCTCATGTTGGTCACACTTTTGGAGAAGCCCTATGAAGTTGTTTTTGCAAAAGCGTTCATGTGGTCTTCAATTCGTGGATGAATGTAAGTCACGCATGCGCACAGCCTTTGTTTCAGAAAATAGGCCATTTTTTGGTGTGTGGTTAGACAAGCAATATTCTCTTTTAAAAACGTCCGTTTTGAGACCCATTCTAAAAACTAAACCACACCCATTTTTGTCATGCCTTTATATATTTTACTGATTTGCGAGTCGTGACCAAGTCGTTCAAAATTCTCAAGTTTTTTACTGAATCAAAGTATATATATATATATATATAAGCGTGTGTGTATATATCTATCTATCTATATATATATATATATATATATATATATATATATATATATATCTATATATAGATATATATCTATAAATAGATATATATAAGGTATTGTTTAAGTACTATCTCCATATTTTTCAATCTTTTCCACAAATATGAACATGCAAAAGGTGATGACACGGGTGTGAGTTTGTGAAACTCTACCTGAAAAGGACTCTGGCTGTTGTAGTTCCTCACTTCTTTATCAGCTCCACGGACGAGCAGCACCCGAGCACAGTTATCCTGGGGAGGAAAGAATACATGTGAAAGCAAAGCAGAGAAGGCTGTAAGACAACAATGAGGCTATCCTACTTTATTCAGGAGAAAAGTCTTCCAGTGACATGAGAAGTCCAAAGCAAAAGACGTCAAACAGGAACGGACCACGGTGACTGGGAATCATCTCATCCCTCGCACAGGGAGAGGAACAACAGAACATCTACCACCTATGTCAGGGATGGAGCCTCGGAGGCTGTTAAGTGTGTATCTATTCCTCCACTCGAAAGGTAGAAAAGAGTGAGAAAACAGGCATTGAGAGAGGGAGAGCGATAGAGAGAGTGAGAGAGTGAGAGAGAGAAGAACAGAAAGCTGGAGACTGCTGAGGGGTTTGAATCTGCTGCACAAATCGCCCACAAAGTGCTCAACCACGCATGGACTGTGCACGCACACATGAACACAATGACTTTTTTTAGATCCATAACAAGCTATTGAGGCTCGGAAAATGGCTCATACTGACTCCTATGCAGATATTGATACACAACTACACAAGAGCATTAAATAATATCACACATTCAACACCACCTAATAATTTGACTAATGCTGGTGCCATTTTGACTGAATATTGTGCCTTTGTGCTTATTATAAGATAGAGAAGCCTTCAAAGTTTCATTTGGGATATATCTCGTAGACGCTCACTGAGGAACCTGTATAAGAATCATCCTGCAAGGCCAACATGCACCACCGCATCATAATCATGTGCAGTAATCTCTTGTTTATTGCGGTTAATTGGTTCCAAACCAGACTTTGATGTGTGATGAAATATGAAATATGTTCGTAGTTAGAGCATAGAAAACCTGTCTACGACCTTCTATATCCAGTTTTTAACATTATTAGAGCCCTCTAGACATGAAATCAGACCCCTATAGTCATCTTTGCACTCTCATTACCAATATAGTTGACATAAGAGAAAATAAGACATTTAAGACATAATAAAAACTTGCTGTTAGTGGATTCTGACCACACACAACAACTAAGCTGATTTGAGAGGGCTTTTTAGTGAATGAGAGTGCCGTGTTTCAGTCTTTCTTGACATTAAAGTGTAAATTGTGTCAAAAGTCAACCTTTTTAGTTGTCACCAAACACCATGCTGCCTGTGAATATTCTCATTCATGCAGGTCCTTGGATCGTCAGCACATTGACTCAATGACAACTGGAAGACGTTTCGCCTCTCATCCAGGCCTCATCCGTTCATGCTCACGACTAGATTCTGGGGCCTTACTTATGTGCGTGGAAATCTGACTAAAAGTCTACGTACGCCAGAAACCCAAAATGTGAAAAAAATATTCAGGCTAAAAAAAAGTGGCGTACGCACACATTCATGCAGTTTGTGCTTCACCAGCTCTCCAAATGTGCGCAATGTACGCAACTCCACACCCACGTCACACCCTATCCACGCCTTCAGTTCGTCATAAATGGTCAATGCGAAGTGGCTCATGAATGTGGCGTCCATATTTAATGACCCTTGATTGCATTTCACTCGGTTCTTGGAGAGCTGGGGGCCCGTAAAACATATTTGGAGGACACAGCATTGGCATAACAAGAGGAAGACGAGCGAGTCCGCTGTCAACAGCGTCAGTGGAACGGGGCGCACCGTGGTGGAAGTACAAAAAAAGTGGTTGGATATCAAGGCTCACATTTCCATTTTTTGTGAGCATGTTTCTACATTTCTCTTAATTGATACCACATTCTACCTTAGCAAAAGCAGTTTCATTTAAAGGTGGACGCAATGACTCAAAACGGGGATGAAGTTATGTTGAAAATTAATTGCTGTAATTCCAGATGGATGGTTTAAAAACATTTAACTTAATGATGACATTAACACTATCAAAATAAAAGGCCATGACATTGTCAACATAAAATGCTGTGCGTAGTAAATAAATATTTCTATTGACGACATACGCAACAAAAACGCTTATTTATTTTGATAAAATGTCCAACAATAGCTAGAAACGGAGGACTGAGGACATATTACCTCTGTGTCTTGTAAATGTAATCCCTACAATTATTTAGCTGACAACCTGATGTTTGTTATAATTAATATTAATCGAACACATATTATGATGATTATAAGATAAAATGATTAAGTATTCAAGCGCTGCATTGTGTTTTTTATTTATCTTTTAGTCCGGATACTATACGCTTGTGGTGTTTATGATAAATGCCAAATGATATCCATCAGTGTCATGTCAAATAACATTTTCCACAAATGTTTTAAGTCAATAATGGCGTGCTGTTTTCATACAATGATGGATAAATCTTTATTGGCTTCCATTGCATGTTTATTTCTAACATACGATTTCACTTCACCACTTAAAATGTGCGTCGCCTTGTTGCCATGTCTCCAAAAGGTGCGTGCGCCAACTACATAAGTGGCGTAGCGGTGTGCACATTCTCACGTCAAATTGTGTTTCTATAGGTACCATACTTGACATGAAAAACGACGTACGCAACTTTTGGGGCCCCTGTTTTGTTTCCTTCGCAAGCTTTATAAGTAAGGCCTCTGGTCTGAGGAAATGGCGTAGGCACACAGCTGAGAAGACAGCGGAGACTTGATTGGGTTAACTCTTCAGGTCAAGACTCAGCTGTCGACCTGCACCTCAAAGAAAAACATCCCTCTTTCAAGGACAAAAATGGTTTGAAAGAGGAGTGAGAGAGGCCATATACGTCAAGGTTGACAAACCATCTCTGAACAGAGTGGGAGGTCTTTGACACCACCTCTCCCCCACATGCAATGCTGTCCTTTCATCGCTTTCAGGTGCCTCCATGAGCATTGCTACAACCAGGTGGAATACTAACATGAGTTATTCCACCCAAACGACTGTCAGTGGCTGACAGAGGTCTCACTCCACTGTACCTTAAGGACTGTTGCTTTGCACCACAAAAGAGTGAAACCATTCTTGGTTGGGGAGGACAAATACCTGGGTCCTCACCATCCCCTCACAGTAGAGCTGTCCTATCTAGTAACTGAGCATGGACTGATAAAGCTTGCTCTGATGAGAGGTGAAACATCTAAGACAGGGGTCAGCAACATCATGCGGCTCTTCAGCCTCCTTGGCTCTTCAGCCTCTTCAGCCTCCCTTCACCGAGCACGATGGTTTTTTAACCGAAGTGGGGGACATGTACATTTTCGAATGTGAAATATCCGACTCACCGCGAGTCCGTGACTGCGTTCTGACTTCTGATTGGATGAGCAAGGGAGGGGGAGGTAGGCTAGTGCATGCAGTGAGTCTCACTGCTCGGGAGAGAAAATAAGGTGAGGGAGTTTTGAGTTGAGCCTGAAGCAAGTTACTGCGCAGGAGCAAGAATATAGCAATATAGTTTTATAACGAGAAGGGCGTCGTAGGTATGAGCTCGGAGCCCGTGACACGCTAATCACTCCAGGAGAGGCAGATAATGTGCCGTGGGAGCTGAGAATGCTCACAACAATATGTTCTTTCACTCTCCAAATACCAGAAAAAAGTCCCCACAACGTCATGAAAATTCCCGACATTTGTTGCTAGACCCCTTTTGAGAGAATAAGTCACAAGCGGGTTTGAAAAGTTGCCAGATTTAGCCAGAAAATGGCCAAATTGCCAACACTGAGATGGGAAGGAGGGGGAAGCCATTCATAGATAAAGAGTACATGAAAGAATCGTTCATAAAAAATATCAGCGCATCTATTCTCCGAATTAAAAAATAAACAGGAAATTATTATTCAGGAAATGAAAGAATGCCTCTCTTTCAAAGACGGCCAAGAACAGGAACAATAGAATGGTTATTGATAGCAATCCAGGGCAGGCGTAAACGCTATTGATTATGTTAAAGTTGGCTACATTTTGTTTTACTTTGACACAAATATGGTAGCCACTCAGAAAGCCTCACAGAGTTCAGTGTTGAACTTATTTCAGATTAGGCCTACACATGTAGGCGCACTTCTGGTTGTTGAATTTTGTGGTTGTAACATGTAACATTTAAAAAAGATTACAATTGTATAAGCCGTTTAATGTTTTTCGGCTCCAGACAATTTTTTTTTTTTTTTTTTTTACTGAGGAGGAGGCGGCAAAATGGCTCTTTTGATGATAAAGGTTGTCGACTCCTGTTCGAAGACAACCTAAACAGTCCACATGCAATCAATTCAACGCCCTAAGAAAACACCATACCAGTTACTCCTGGCTTTAGTGTATAGTCGTTCCTTGCTACACTGTCCCTCACTCTATCGTGCTTTTTCAAAAATTAATTAATTTTTGAAATTAATTAATGTTTCGTGGTTGACTATGGATATATTATTAGTCAAAAAACATTGAAAGCGAAGTTACATGTAGTATTCTGGTCACTACTAGATTACATTACCTTCACACTGCACGGAGTCATCCATGGCATGTCACTATGAAATATAGTGAAAAAAAATTCTCCTCCCATTCCGTGTGGAAGTGGTAAGTTTTTGGCTTCGTTGTCCTTCTTCCCCCCCTTTCTTAAATTTACAATATATAAATTCGAGGTTAACTAGTTAGCTCGGCAACAAGCTATGTTTAAAGCGGTGGCTGCCTCTTGTGTCCCTATTGGGGTGACTATAGGGGTGTTATTTAATGTCTACAGGGCTCTACTAATGGTAAAACATTTTATTTAGAAAGTCATGAACAGGTTTTCTATGCTCTTAACTCTGAAAACATTCTGTTTATTTATATTGAATCCTACCTCGCGGAAATTCACTTATCAAGATTCAAGATTCAAGATTCAAGAGAGTTTTATTGTCATGTGCATAGTAAAACAGCAGTGGTCCCAGTGCTCACAATTCTTGAGCTGGATGTGCGATTGTGGACTCTGACTGACTGGGGTCTGCCTGTTAGAAAGTTAAACACCCAGTTACAGAGGGAGGGAGACAGGCCAAGTGTGAGGAGCTTATCGCGGCCGGGTCTGGAAACAATCAACCGCCATAAACGAGGGATGACTGTAGACAGATTGGTTTTCGTTCCTGGGCTCTTTGTGTATTTGTTGACAAGCTGACCATGGTGAAGTTAGTTAGAGATTCCATATGACAGACATCCACAACTAAAATGCTTCTGGCTTATTTTTTTTTCTGGCATGTAAAAAGGCTATTGTGCAGAGGAGACATATCTCTTGTATTTACATTGCATACTATTAATTAATTCATAAATACTGCACTTTTGTACCCATCATCAATCAAGCTTCAATCTGAAGGAAGTGGAACCAGCAAGGATTTGGTCAGAAGTTAAGGAAACCAAGCCACCGTCATGTGAGGAAATTCGGACACCCATTAAATATTTTGTTTAACAGTGGCATGTAGTCAGCGGAAGCAAGTGAGGCCTAAATAATGCATAATGAATAAACAAATAATGATAATGAATAATGATAACATAAAATAAATGATTTAAAAATATTATAAATGTATTTTCTGTATAATATCAATCGTTTTTAACATTTTCTGAAGTGAAAACCGCTGAATTTGCACATTTCCTGATCAAATACGCAACCATCAGTTTGGTGAGACGACCACACTACCAGAGCCATGCCGCCGCTCTGTAATACTGTAATACTGTAATTTCCGTACTATAAGCCGCGACTTCTTTCACACGCTCTGAACCCTGCGGCTTAAACAATGATGTGGCAAATTTGTGGCAAAAAGAACCACAATTCCCATGATGCTTAGAGTGCCGAAACAGAAAGTAATGCATTTCCGCAATGGAAGCTTTTATCACACGTTTTGAAGTCTTATGCAGCGATCGTGGTGTGTGTAGAATTACTGTAGCTTCAGCTTGAACTGCTTGGGCTGCGGCAGCTGTTGAACAAGCGGTCAGTGCACAGTAACCTCCAGTGGCACACTGAAAGCATCATGGAGCTCTACTGCACCCCTGCACATCCAAAGTGCAAATGAACCACACGTGCAAGGAGCTCTGCCACCGGGGCGGATCTCGCCGTTTTACAGAGCGGGATCTAAAACGTAAATGTTTCTTATGTTCTCCACACATAAGAGGCAACAACCGCAAGTGTATTTGAGTTTATTTGTAGTTCTGACCGTATTTAAGGTGTTTTTTTGTCTCTCCTACGAGGTTATGCTTTTTCCTACAGCATCTGTTACGACATCATATGCAAATATTACACAAATTAGCTGATGACATCAGCCGATAGCTCTTTTTATTACTCAGGAGTTGGCAACAGTGGCCTTTCCATACAGAGGAAAAGCCAGTTGTTTTTTTTGGCAGCAGCAGCACCAGCTGGAAAGCAGCAAGTCAAATGTACTAAAGATATTTTTATGCTCTGCTCACTGAATTTGGCTGTGAAGATGGAGGATTATATGTCCATCCTCAGCAGAAGGTGGTCAGACCTTTACAACAAAGCATCTCAACAAAGATCTCTGTATACAAATAAAAACGTAAGAACACAAATGTTTTTCAGTTAATGAAAATACATAAATAAATGGGCCAAGTATGTATTTGGAAACAACATTTTTAACAAAAGTGAATTTTTCTCTTCTTTTTCTTGTTATTTGTCCTCTTAATGAGCAGCCTGTATTTACATTAAAAAAGTGCCTCACCAGCCTTGAACCTCAGCGCGCGTCATGCTCGGAATCTGTTTTTTCGGTGCCAAAAATTTCAGTTTCAGTGTCGATACATGTTTTTCTACCTTGCCGACATGTTCATTGAACACCAAAACTTAACGGCAACGTTACAGCTTCAAAAAGTTGTAATCTAATTAGAAAAAGTCGTAATTTTACAAGGATAAGGTCATAATATTATGAAGAAAAATAATGTCATTTTAGTAACATAAAGTTCAAATATTTGAAGAAAAAAAGTTGTAATATTACGTGAAACAAACAAAACAACAAATACAATTTTAATTTTTGGAAAATGATGTTGCAAAAAAGTTACAATGTTATGAGAAGTCTTGGGTCGCCATGGAAATAAAAACTAGTCAAAATATGAAAGGAATAAATTTGATGAAAATTTGCAAGAAGAGAAACAACAGCAGAAGTTGGAAAACAGCTGTAATTTTACAAGAATAAAGTCAAAATATTAAGAGGGAAACATCATATCCTAATGAGAAAAAAGTCACAATTTTACAAGAAGAAACACATAATATTAGAAATAATATATAAGAATAAAATATAAGATATTAGAAAAAATAAAATTAGAAAAATAATGTGATGTTAGGAGTAGAGTTGAAATATTAAAGAATTTTTAATAATATAAGAAACAAACAAAACAAAATAAAGTTGTAGTTTATGAACAATTGATGTAATATATATATATGAAATAATGATATAATTATATTGATATAATATAATTATAATTATAACATAATATAATATGTCATACTAACAATATGCTTTTTCACCTATGTCACAACGTTAAGATGCAGTTATTTCTTGAAATATATATACGTACCTTCTTAGCATATTTACATGTCTTGCTTCACAAACTATCCTATCCTGTCCTTTCATTTTTCAGTATGTGGGCCTTGGGGGAAAAAGTTTGGACACCCCTTCTTTAAGCCAATGATGTGAGGTTGCCATGGCAATGGCAATGCCTGTTACAAAGACAGTGTCCAATCAGTGTGTTTAATTTATGGAACCATTGCAGTAAATGATCACTTTAAAGTGATGACACAATAAAATCAGCTGTGTTGATTTGACTCTCTGCATTTTAAGTGCTTTTAATTTCAAGCTCAGCACAGATGACTGTTCCACATGTGCCGTATCGTTTGTCCTCCATTTGTCCCTCCTGCAGCACATTGACACTTTGCTATTTTGAAGGCGACAGCCAAAATTCTCAAACTTCACAGTTGTGCCCATTCCTCACCTGGTTGTATAGTGCACAGATGTGTAACGCAGAGTTTCCTGAGGCATTCTGAGCACTCATGTCTGCTCCATAGAACATAAGATGCTCCAGGTGCTGCACATGTCCATGTCGGCAAGCCTGCACACACAAGATAGCGCGCTGTCAAATCAAACCCTTTGAACACCACCACCAACACAAAGCAGATGTTGCAGTAGGGGGACTTTAACACTAGATGTCAGTGTGCTGCAAAGGAGATAAGGATCAGGCTTGGAACTAAGCAGCTGTATACCCTCAGTTTGAACCCAGCCTGCAGATGATGGGGAAATACATGGGAGCTAACAGGCAGAAGATGAAAGGAGTTTCATTTAGTGTGAAAATCAAAATGTAACATAATGTACCGATCCCCCAAAAACAGACCAGTGTATAACAATGAGTAGCATCTGTTGAGCAGATGGCGAGACATACTGAAGTGTCAAAAGCGAGTGAATAAGCATGTTTACACCAGAATAGAGTATATTCCAGTACAACAACATTGTACTAATCACAGGTAATGATGGTTGCTCAGTGTACCACTTTTGCACAAAAGAGTGTTAGTTGTTGCTGAGTGACAAAGTGACCCTCAACACATTCTCACACCTGAGCTCCTGTGAGTGGACCGAATTCTATAATTTCCTGACTGGTGCCACAATGAGCTTGACATGACAGTGATTTTGCATACAATTTGACATTTTCCATTATATTTAGTATTTAGTAGGGGGGCAGCAGTACGGGTAACCCACGGTTCTGCTCGTACCTCGGTTTTTGGGATACAGTTTCGGTACATTTTTTGTGTGTGAAGAACAGCTCTTTTTCCCTACCAAAATTTTCTCTGTATTATTGCTTATTAGTTTAACATGATTTGATGAACATGATGAACATCTCCCCTCCCTCTTTGCCCTCTGACCCCATAAACTGTGGGCACACACACAAACTGGACAAAATCACTGCACCGTTAACGGTCACATTCACCGTTATACTGCACTGTAGTTTTCTTTTATTTATTATCCATGTCAGTTCTACCTCATAGTCATGCATCTACCCCATATTTTTACACATTTGGCAGTATTTGCACGGTTGTCGTTTCTTGTTAATTGTACATATTGTATATATACCACATTTTAATATTTTCTATATATACACCTTTTTACATTTGAAACACTCTTATTAGAACAGCTTGGAGATCGGGAAGACCTGGGTTCGATTCTCCCCTGGGCATTTCTGTGTGGAGTTTGCATGTTCTCCCCGTGTGTGCGTGGTTTTTCTCCGGGTACTCCGGTTTCCTCCCACATTCCAAAAACATGCAGGTGAGGTTAATTGGCAACTCTAAATTGTCCATAGGTATGAATGTGAGTGTGAATGGTTGTTTGTCTATATGTGCCCTGCGATTGGCTGGCGACCAGTCCAGGTTGTACCCCGCCTGTCGCCCGAAGTCAGCTGGGATAGGCTCCAGCATACCCCCGTGACCCTAATGAGGAAGAAGCGGTATAGAAAATGGATGGATGATTGGACACTCTTATTAGCGATGTCCCGATCCACATTTCTTGGCTTCCGATCCAAAACGTTTTTTTTTTGTATTCTTGCCGATCCGATCCGATGGGCGTGCAAAATATTTTTGGGGTAGGACTAATCATTTGACATGGTTATAGATCAATTTTTGGTGTGATTCAGAATATGACATTATTTTGTAACAAATTCTTTTAGGGCCCTATGAAATCTGTTATTTTTTCCCGTTTTAATTTTTTAGAATTCCGTTTTTTACCGTTTCCACTTGCTTTACCAGCATAGAGTGCGTGCTATTTGGGTTCGTGAATAAAATGCAAAAATCCTGACATTTATTGATGCGATACATCATTGGCCCATCGTGTCCGGTAATTGAAAAATGGATGTACCGGTAGCTTAGCTACCCTTTCTCATGGGATGTCAGCCTCAGAACATATTGCTATAAAATCTTCCACAAACTGTCATGCCCGTGCTTGTGATTAAGGAAGATGAGCTCAAAGATGTAATGCCAATCGCGTTATTAATGTAAGCTATTTTAATGGCACCCTTATTTTGTTTACACGATTAGACAAATGTGACAAAGAGCGCTCTTATTTTGAAGGCCGGAATGTGTTGTGTATGTTGAGAATGGCAGTTGACGGTTGATACGCGCTGGGTGCGAGAATAAACGTGCCTCTCGTCTTTTTTCACTCAGAACCTGCACGTCGTCAGTGGGCATTGTAAAATGGTCCTTACATTAAAGCAGTAAAACACCACACGGTGAAGTACTACTCCAGTCTGAGTACATCAGACTGAATACTTCATGCTTCAGGCTGAATACTTCATGTCCGCGGTACGCAGCGGGCATGTCTGCATGGTGGTGTTGTGTTTTCTTCTTGCGGGTGGCGCAAGTCGAGTGGCAACCAGCTTTGAGGCGCATTATTGCATCTACCATGCTGGAGTGTGGCTCAGAGTTACTAACTTGATACGGCAACGGCGTTACGTTTCAGCGTTCTCGTGGCGGAAGACGATATCATCCAAGCTTCACAAATACAGCGGATCGGCAGCCGATCCCGATCCTGAAGATCGGATCGGGAAATCCCTTCTGTTTATTGTAATTGCACCGTGGAGAGAAGAAAAACTTAATTTTGATGCACTGTATGCCTTTTACGGAGGTGAAGTGCACCACAACTCAACGTCGGGACCCGGTCCAAGTCACCTCTGCGCATCGCTGACACAAGTGGGTCAGCGCACCTGCACGCCAAATGACTCGCCTTTTCGTCTGCTTTAGGGCAGACTGTCCCTCACTTGGCATACAGTACGTACAGTGCAAAATGTATTGCAAACCCGCGGTCCGGTATTTTACCATGTCCCGTTGCATTCCTGCTATTTAGAGGGTCAAGTAACAGCAGTCACATAAGGAAAACTACATCAAGCCCTCAAATTGAAACACATTTTCCAACTCGTGCAAAAGGATGGACATTTGGGGGTTGAAACAACAGGCTGCTTGATGGAATTGAATGGCTTTGAGTAATGTGCCTCAAAGGTGCGCTTCACTCAAAGAAAGCGTTGACTGATTGAAGTTACGAAATGTTAAAATACAAAACTTTATTAAAAAGCATGTTAGTGTTTCATTTACAGCAACACTCCAAGTTGTGCAGGGTGACGAAATGTCCTGTTTTCACATCCTGTGCTGGTTTATTTTTAGAAAGTTTTTCATTGGGCCACTAAGTTGCCCGGCATTAGGGCACTCTGCTGCATCATCCCTGAGAGGCTGTTGATGCTGTATTTGCTAATACAGTAATCCCTCGTTTATCATGGTTAATTGTTTCCAGACCAAACAATGATAAGTGAATTTCCACGAAGTAGGATTCCTTATTTATAAATGGAACATTTTCTTGGTTAGATCATAGAAAACCTGTTTACGGCCTTCTAAATAAGGTTTTTAACATTATTAGAGCCCTCTAGACATGAAATAACAGCCCTAGTCACCTTTACACTCAAATTACCCAATATCGTTAATATAACAAGAGAAAATAAGGCATAAATAAGACTCATACTTGTGTGTGCTGCTGTAAATGTTTTCTTGTGCTAGAGGAGCTGAGTGAGGGGGCGGACAGGAAGTGACGTCGGGGGTTCAGAGTTGAGTTTTTGCTTGGCGTAGGTTACGGCCACAACAGTAGCCTGTGTTAGTGATTATTGTGATGCTGTGAGCTCATTCAAACCTGCAATAAAAGCCTGTTGTTCCGGCAATCAAGTCTACATATCATCACAACTTTAAATGCATCTTTGAATGCCTTACACTTGTATTTTACTTCATTCAGCTATTTTTATGCTTGAACATGCTTATTTTAGGGATTTTTTTTTTAAATATGCATATTTTGGACTGATAATAGGCCATATTCAACCACAACACAGCATGATTTATTAATTCATGTATTTTTTAAAAACCGTGATCGAGTGAAGCTGCAAAATTCAAAGCCCAAAGTTGCGAGGGATTACTGTATAGCTAATATTATTTCATATTTCTTAAATTTATATATCCAGTGAGACTTCAAAAGAGAGCTACTATTTTCTTACAGGCCAATTTATTTTAACACAGAAGAGATTATTTCTATAATTATTTAATTCTAGAGATTTTAAAGTTATTTTTGCACCATTGAAACTTACAGTATATCGGTATTATTTTAGGAATAATAAAACATAACCATAAAAGTAAAGGGTAAGGGCTAATGTAATAATAGAACATCTGAATTTGTGTCTTATAGATAGTACTTTGTAATATAACTGTTCTATGCAGAGGAGGCATACTTTAAATGTATTGAACTGATAAGGCATCTTTGAGTAAACTAGGAGTATTTTTTGAGTGTCTCATTGCTGGGCCAAGTGTCCTGGTTTTAGACAATCAAAATATGGTCACCATAAAGTTGAGCTCAAAGATACAGCTCACACAACCAACTGAATGCACTGGCATATTCACGTTTATAGGCAGATGTTTACAGAATAACAAATGTATCTAAATGCGAATAAAATTATATGAACAGTGGCTGTTTTTTGCCCAGGGCGGCATTCTCTTGGGAAGTGGGGGTGGAGGGATTTATATTCAGCGGGAAATCCGCATTGTCAACATTTGCTATATTTATGGGAATCTGTAATGTACGGTGGTGCATTCATTTGAATTGTTGACTGTTAAAAAATAAACATAAACTGACATAAATAAAATAATAAAAAAATAGAAAAATTACAAAAATTACAAAAATGAATAAATAAAATAAAATAAGTGTTTTTGAATGTTTTTGGTCAAACAGCAGCAAAAATCAGCACTACTACTCAAAATATTAAGAGAAAAACAGAATCTAATGGTAAAATTTACTAAATAAAGTTGTGATTTTTGAAAAATTTGGTTTGGAAAAAAGTTGTAATATTATGGAAATAATGTCATAATATTAGAAAAACTAAATTTACAACAATTATTTCAGAAGGATGTTGAAATATTTGGAAAATTAAAGAAAAAAAAACAGCCAAAAAGGGGGGAAAAAAAGAGCAAAGAACAACATTCATACTAATATTGTTTTTTTTTTTTTTACCTATATCACAAAGCTGAAATGAAGTACAGTACAGTGTTCTCTCGTTTGTGACGGGGGACAGATTCCCAAAATAGCCCGCAATAAGTGAAACCCGCAAAGTAGCCAGTTTGAATTTTTTTGGTACAATTATTATTTATGTTTTAAGTCTATAAAACCCCTCACCATACACTTTATACAGTTTTCTCAGACAGACTAACATTTTTTCACATCTCTCTCTTGTTTAAACACTCTCCAAAAAGTACAAACCTTCGTTTGAATTTTAATGATCAACCTATAGGTCGGACACAAGAAATTATTAAGTCACTCGCGCGTATTTCACTCCTGTGACCGTGCCTTTTCGTCCTGACGCCGTTCCGCTGTACTGTAGCATTTTTGTATCCTTGTTAAAATGTATTGCTGCAATTAAGCTCCTCTTGCAGTCCTCCTCCTTGTAACCAAAGATATTTAAAAGCTAGCAAGCGAGCAAGCTAGCGATGACACAGGAGACGCGACAGGAAATTGAGCCAATCAGGACGCAGAAAACAATGGTTGGTGCAGACAGACACTCAACTTTCCGCAATGCAATTCTTTTAAAGGGCCAGGCTCGGCCTGTAACAGTATTCATACGCTGTAATAACATTTTTTTAAAAAGCACAAAAAAAATTCCGCGAAGCAGCGCATTTCATCAAGCGAAAGGTGAACTGCGATAGCGCGAGAGAACACTGCATATAACTTCTTAGCAAAATATTAAAGTGGCCCTTGCATCCTTTAATTTTTCACAATGTGGGCCTCGATGGAAAAAGTTTAGACACCCCTGTACTAAGACAACTAAGTGCAGCAATCAGTTTCTTATTGCATAACCAGCTGATCATTATCATGTCTGAAGTGGGACAGATGGGAGAAGGCTAATCATTTGGACATGAACATTGAGTGAGAAATGAGCAGTCTGATAAAACCGATGGTCTAAATACACAAACAGTGTGTGGAGATGCTTTGAGTGTTGTCATAGCTGCAGGGCGATGCGCCCAAAGTGGCTTTTATCTTCTTCAGTGGGTAGCAGCTGCCACACTGTGTGTCTGTGTGTTTTTCTTCTCCAAGTATCTCAATGCCCAAATTCCCTCTTTGCAAATAAGAGCACCTGCTAAATCTAATGGCCTACCTGGTGAATTTCGTGCCAGCCGTTCTCATCCTGGCAGCACACTGAGGCGTGATGCTTCAATAGGAGCTCACAGCAACCCGGGTCTCCCCCCACAACCACGCTGTGATACAGAGGAGTCAGACCACGGCTGTCCTTGTAGTCTGGAGACGCTCCCAACTCCAGCAGTGTCTGCAAAATTGGTGCATGTGGCGGTGCAAAACAAAAACAACACAGAAAGAATCTCTAAATTATTGAGCAAGCTGAGTCAACACTTTAGTGCCCAGTCCAGAGACAGTCATGATTCAGAGATACAAATTGTGGTACAATCATTTTTATGTGAACACGTTTATAGTAGTAGAAGCTTACATCCCAGGAAAAGTACATTTTTACCCTCCAGTTTCTCTTCCAAGAGCACAGACAATTCCATACCATCCGACCGTGAAATGTGTTGCATCATTATGCGCTGACCATCTGGATGTGACTTCAGTCACCATTGTTTACTACTCCTTCACAGGAAACTAAACAGCAAGTCAACATGAGCTGTGGTTGCTCATTGCCCCCTAGCGTTCCCCTAGCGAGAATCGCAAGTCGCGAGCTCCGCCCTCAGCCCTAATGTCATGAAACATCTCTCAACGGCGCACTCCACGACAAAGCTAAATCCCAAATATTTGACATAGTTGAAGCTTTTTCTAAAGAGTAACGCAATACTGACTTTCCCTGGTAACTAATTACATTAATGAAGGAGTCATTTCACAACTAATTCAATTACTTTTTTGGGAAAGTAACAAGTCGCTATAACTAATTACTTTTTAAAGTAATTTGCCCAACACTGTTTATAAAGCACTTTAACCACAGTTGGAAACAATTTAGATATAAAATATGTAGTTAAAAAACAAGTAAAAGACAATTACAAAAAAATTATATCGTAAAATAAATATAACAATAAAAATAAACGTCTCATGCTGTAATTTTCAGATGAGTGGACAATGAAGTGGACAATGAAGGGGCATGTCTAATGCGGAAAGGCAGATCATTCCACATTTTGGGAGCACATATGAAAAGTTCTGCTCCGCATAGATTTGTGTACCCCTAGCAGAAGATGATCAGCTGAACTGAGAGACCGAACAAGAGTATGTGTGAAGTAGATGTAAGGCAATTTTGAAATAAATGTCATTTACAAGCAAGTAAATGACATTTAAAAACAGTTTAAAATAATGTAAATAAACTCTAAAATGCATATGCAGCATAGGAATGAGGACAGAATGGGTGTAATATGTTTTTTCTTACATACTCCAGTCAAAAGGTATTAGACGACTCCAAAATAAAGGCTGGACTTCACTACTTTGTCAATTTGATGGTGCAGTTTAAAATGACTATGTTGAAATGAAGAGGCACACTAAAACTAAACCTGGCTGTCATCAGCGTAACAATGCAAGGCGATACCATGCTTTCTCAGAATGGAACCCAGAGGAAGTAGAAGAGGAATCACCACCAGCAAAATTTTCACAGAAGGTTCTGTCTCCTCGATAGGACCTGAAACATTTACAGCAGTACCGTGAGGAACATCCGACCCACTGAAGCCTTATATCGTCTCATGTTTAGCCTAAAACTATAGAAGGCCATATGCTATGCCTTATCACTGGGGATGAACGATCACATCGGCCAATATTGGCATACAGTACAAATCAAATATTGGTTCAAAGCGGTGTCGATTTTTCGTGGTCCACAGAGCAACAAGCTTGCTACAGTATAGTCCATGTCTGGAATTATTTCCAATGTTTGCCTTTGGAATGTAAATATGCAATTTGGAAGGACTGTAAAGTAAGTAATGCCTTTTCCTTTGATACTTTACTAAATACTAATCTTTCTCAGTCACCCACAGGAGCACATGTTATTTTAGTTGACTTGTTCATGATTTTTTCAATGAATTTTATTGAGGCAAAATGTTAAAAATAAATATGGCACTGTTTCTTTAAGATGTATTGCATATTGCATTTATTGTATTTGTCTTATTTTGCACAAACAGTGTTTATTTGTGAAATGTATCCAGTGGCACCACAGTAAAAGAAGCATCATGTGTTCATTTATTACACAAGATGTGACCTGACGTTAGTTTGACGGAAGAGGTGCTGCCAATATCGGTATTGGTTGATATCAGTTATAATTATTGGTTGATAATTAGTGCTTGACAATATCGGTACAGTAATCCCACGCCACTCCGTATTTCAAATTTTGCGGCTTCACTCTGTCACACCTTGCTGTGACAAGTATGGTATGTCTGGGTCATTGTTGACTGTCACTCTGTTTTGGTGCATTGACTCAGGCTGATGTGTTGCATTCAGACCCTGGTCCCTCCTGCCTGGGGCGGAGCTGCGGGATGTGCTGCAGCTGCTCATCATTAACCAACCTACTTATACTCACCTGTTGCTGTTTCTGGCACTCAGCTATTCCTCCGGATCACTAGGCTACACCACGCTTCCAAGTTCATCTCCTGAGCAGTCCTGCTACATGTCCCGTAGCTCCTTCCAGCCTGGTATAGTTTTTTCCCTTTTTGTCGCGGTGCCCTTTTGAGTTTCCTTATTGCACCGTTGTTTTTTGTTCCGACTGGTACAGAGACTATTAAAGCCTGTCCTGCAACCTCTTTTGTCTTCTGCATCTTGGGATCCATTACAAACTGCTTTCCTGCGCACGCCGCGTAACAGAATAGCTGAGTCAAGTACTATGGATCCCGCGGAGGATGACAATGTGAGGATGGCGCTCCGAGCTCATGGCCAGCGTATCAGCCACCACGAGCAGACCCTTAACGAGCTAACCACACTCGTCCGGGAGCTGCACGCTCAGCTGGCCGGTGCACATCCCGCCGTCTCTGCCGACCACACGCCGCTCGCCGCCGGAGGCACGGACATCGCTGTACCTTCCACGTATTCTTCACGGGAGCCCAGCATTCCCCATCCAATGCGCTATGAAGGGGATTTTGGACAGTGCCAGCTCTTCATTCACCAGTGCTCCCTGGTCTTTTCACAGCAGCCGCACACCTACACAACAGATGCAGCTAGGGTGGCGTACATGCTCAGCTTACTCTCCGGCCGGGCGGCCAGCTGGGCAATGGCGGTGTGCGACTCCAAGCCGGAATTGTGTTCCAGTATGCCTCTCTTCGTCACTGAGCTTCGAAGTGTCTTCGATCACCCGTTGAGAGAACGAGAGGCAGGAAGCCGCCTTCTCGTGATACGTCAAGGTTCCTCGTCAGTGGCGGATCACTCCATTTCATTCCGCATCTTGGCGGCAGAGAGCGGCTGGAATGACAAGGCACTAAGAAGCGCGTACCGGGCAAGCCTCAGCTCGCGTCTACAAGATGAGCTAGCCTCCCGGGATGAGACCCAGACGCTGGAGGAGCTCATCATGCTGTCCATTCGCCTGGACAACCGGTTACGGGAACGCAGCGCTCAGCGGAGGGCGGAGCCTTCCGAGCCGACACGTCAGCTCCCTCTTCCACCTCCGGGGGGCCTCCCTGCTCCGCTTCTCCCTCCCTCCTCCAGTTGTGGATTGCCACCAGAGGATGTCGCTGTGCCCATGCAGCTGGGAGGCAGTCGCCTTTCTTCAGCTGAGAGGAGTCGACGGCTACGTCTGCGGCTGTGCCTGTATTGCGGGAGCGCAGCACACCTCATCTCCCGCTGCCCGGTGCGACCCACCAGACCACGCTCCTCTTCCACCGGGGACATTCCTCAACAGTTGCCAACGGTGTCACCAGCGTCTGCGGCTTCTTCGGCTGTGGTGGGCCGACTTCAGGTGGAAGGTATGCTATCTTGGTCAGGGGGAGCATGCCCAGTTAGTGCGTTTATTGACTCAGGAGCGGATGAGAATTTTATTGACTGTGACTTTGTAAAGACTTGGAAAATTCCCACTATTGAGCTAATTAATCCAAAGAATGTCCGTTCGCTCGATGGACGTCTCCTGGCTAATATCACCCATCAAACCCGCACCATATCTTTGCTTCTTTCGGGTAACCATCATGAGGTTATTAATTTTTTTCTCATGCCCTCGCACTCAGCACCGCTTGTACTCGGGCTACCATGGCTTCGCCAGCATGGCCCCGGCATAGATTGGAAGACATTAATGATTTCTAATTGGAGTACATTCTGCCACAGTCACTGCCTTCGCACCGCATCTTCTCCCACTCTTCTGGTTAAGTCTCTACCTGTTACCCCTCCAGACCTGTCCTCGGTGCCTGCGGAGTACCACTCCATTAGCGAGGTCTTTTCTATTGATCGAGCCATGACACTTCCCCCTCACCGCCCTTATGACTGTACTATAGACTTATTACCTGGTTCACCACTACCTTCGTCCCGGTTGTACAATATCTCTCAACCCGAACACCGAGCCTTGGAGGAGTACATTTCCACCGCTCAGGCCGCTGGCCATATCCGCCCTTCTTCCTCCCCTCTCGCGGCGGGGTTTTTCTTTGTTAAAAAGAAAGACGGTTCGTTGCGGCCATGCATCGACTTCCGCGCCCTCAATAAGATCACAGTTAGGAATAAGTACCCCCTTCCCCTTCTCAATTCTGCTTTCACTTCACTGCATGACGCCGTCATTTTCACTAAATTAGATCTGCGTAACGCCTATCATTTGGTGCGCGTGAGAGAGGGGGATGAATGGAAGACGGCCTTTAATACTCCACTCGGGCACTTTGAGTATTTGGTAATGCCTTTTGGGCTTACCAATGCCCCGGCCGTCTTCCAGTGCCTTATTAACGACATTCTACGGGACTTTATTGGCCGTTTTGTATTCGTTTATTTGGATGACATCTTAATTTTTTCCCCTTCCATTTCCCTACACATTCAGCAGGTGCGGATGGTCCTTCAGAGACTCCTAGAGAACCAGTTATTTGTTAAGCCCCAGAAGTGTACGTTCCATGCACCCTCAGTATCTTTTCTGGGATTTATTGTGGAGAAGGGTCAACTTAAACCTGATCCTGCCAAGATCCAGGCAGTGGTCGAGTGGCCCACTCCTATATCAAGGAAGCTGTTGCAGAGGTTCCTGGGGTTCGCTAATTTTTACCGCCGCTTTATACGGAACTTTAGTAAGGTAGCAGAACCTCTGAATAAGCTTACATCCTCCAAGCTACCCTTTGTGTGGTCGCTGGAGGCGGACCGGGCCTTCAAACGTCTTAAGGCAGCGTTTACTTCTGCTCCGGTGTTGATACACCCTAATCCGTCTATCCCTTTTTTTGTTGAGGTAGATGCGTCCGACTCAGGGGTAGGGGCCGTGCTCTCCCAGCACTCCACCATTGATCAGAAACTGCACCCCTGCGCCTTCTTCTCCCGACGCCTGTCCCCAGCAGAGAGGAACTATGACATCGGCAACCGGGAGCTCCTGGCGGTGATACTAGCCCTTCAGGAATGGAGACATTGGCTGGAGGGCGCCACGCAGCCATTCACCATCTACACGGACCACCAGAACCTGGCCTACATCCGCGCTGCCCACCGCTTGAACCCCCGACAGGCACGGTGGGCACTCTTCTTAACCAGGTTCAACTTCTGCATCACTTTTCGCCCAGGTTCACGCAACGGGAAGCCCGATGCACTATCTAGGATGTTTGCGCCCGCCATAGAGGACTCCTCTCCGGAGACCATCCTCCCCCAGTCCCGGATCCTGGGGGCCCTCCGATGGGAGGTAGAAAGACGCGTCGCAGAGGCTTGCAAGGGTTCCGCTCCCCCAGCAGGTTGCCCTCCCAACCGACTGTTTGTGCCGGCGGCGCTTCGTTCCGAGGTGCTGATGTGGGCCCACGCCTCCAAGATTGCCTGTCATCCGGGAGCTAAGCGGACGGCCTTCCTGCTGGCCCAGCGTTTCTGGTGGCCGACCTTTCAAGCGGACACACGAAGCTTCGTTGCGGCTTGTACCAGTTGTGCCAGGAGCAAGCCCTCTCATCAGGCCCCTGCGGGATTGCTCCAACCCCTCCCCATCCCCTCCCGACCCTGGACTCATGTGGCAGTAGACTTCGTCACTGGCTTACCTTCTTCCAGAGGATTTACAGTCATTCTGACGATAGTAGACAGGTTTTCCAAATAGACGCACTTTATCCCCCTCCGTAAGCTTCCCTCCTCATTGGAGACCGCCAAGCTGTTGATCCAACACGTGGTTCGCCTTCACGGGATCCCCCAGGACGTGGTTTCCGATAGAGGCCCACAATTCTCGTCAGCTACATGGAAAGCCTTCTGCAAGTCGCTGGGTGCCACAGCCAGTTTATCATCCGGCCATCACCCCCAGTCGAATGGACAGTCGGAACGGGCCAACCAAGATTTGGGGGCGGCACTGAGGTGCGTGTGTCACCAGCGCCCGTCTTCCTGGTCCAGCTACCTTCCGTGGGTCGAGTATGCACATAATACACTCGTCTGTTCCTCCACAGGCCTTTCCCCTTTCCATGTTGTCCACGGCTATCAACCCCCACTTTTTCCATCCCAGGAGGCGGGCTGTACAACCCCCTCAGTGGCAGCGTTCCTCCGCCGCGCCCACCGCGTCTGGCGCAACACTAGGGACGCACTACTACGCACCGCCAGACGCAACCAAAGACTGGCTAACCGCCATCGTAAACCAGCCCCAAACTACAAGTCCGGTCAGAGGGTTTGGCTATCTGCCCAGGAGATCACCCTGGGGGGGGAGTCAAAGAAACTGGCCCCAAGATTCATTGGGCCCTATGAAGTGGAGCGGATGATCAACCCCGTCACAGCACGCCTTAAACTGCCAGCATCCCTCAAGTGCCACCCAGTGTTTCACGTCTCCCGCCTGAAGCCGGTGGCGTCCTCCGCCTTGAATCCCCCACCTGCGCCCCCTCCTCCCGCGCAACAGATAGAGGGCCATCCTGCTTACTCAGTGAAGACCATCCTGGATGCCAGGAGGCGAGGCAGGGGTGTGCAGTTTCTGATCGACTGGGAGGGTTACGGTCCAGAGGATCGGTCATGGATTTCCCGGTCGCTCATTCTTGACAAAACACTTATTTCTGACTTCTACCGCAGGTTCCCTAACAAGCCCGGTAGTCCGCCAGGGGGCGTCCATTGACGGAGGGGGGGAATACTGTCACACCTTGCTGTGACAAGTATGGTATGTCTGGGTCATTGTTGACTGTCACTCTGTTTTGGTGCATTGACTCAGGCTGATGTGTTGCATTCAGACCCTGGTCCCTCCTGCCTGGGGCGGAGCTGCGGGATGTGCTGCAGCTGCTCATCATTAACCAACCTACTTATACTCACCTGTTGCTGTTTCCGGCACTCAGCTATTCCTCCGGATCACTAGGCTACACCACGCTTCCAAGTTCATCTCCTGAGCAGTCCTGCTACATGTCCCGTAGCTCCTTCCAGCCTGGTATAGTTTTTTCCCTTTTTGTCGCGGTGCCCTTTTGAGTTTCCTTATTGCACCGTTGTTTTTTGTTCCGACTGGTACAGAGACTATTAAAGCCTGTCCTGCAACCTCTTTTGTCTTCTGCATCTTGGGATCCATTACAAACTGCTTTCCTGCGCACGCCGCGTAACACACTCTATACCAATTTAGCAAAAATATGTAAAATGATAATGCTGTTTTGTGGTTGAATACGGCCTATTATTAGTCAAAAAATATGCATATTTAAGCAGATTTTACACATTATTTTCCCCTAAATTAAGCATTGTCTACCATTAAAAAAATGCCTAAATTAAGTAAAATACAAATATGAGGCATTCAATAGACCAATTCAAAGACGTTGTGATGATATGTAGTATTCTACACTGGTCACTAGGTGTCAGTAATGTTACTGTAATGTTGGGTGAGATACACAAGCGCCAGACTTGATGGTCAGAACAACAGACTGGATTGCTATTATAGACTATTATAGGCTTGAATGATCTCAACAGGAACAATAACCCCTAAAACGGGCTACTGTTATAGTCGTAACCAGCGCCAAGCTAAAACTCAACTCTGAACCCTTGGCGTCACTTCCTGTCGCCCACTAACGCTGCACCCCTAGGGAACACATTTATTGAAACACACAAGCAAGAGTCTTATTTATGTCTTAAATGTTTAATTTTGTCTGTGATTGGCTGGCGATCAGTCCAGGGTGTACCCCGCCTCTCGCCTAAAGTCAACTGGGATAGGCTCCAGCATACCCCTGCGACCCTAATGAGAATAAGCAGCATAGAAAATGGATGGATGTCTTATTTTCTCTTATGTTGACTAGATTGGGTAATATGAGTGTAAAAGTGACTACAGGAGTATTATTTCACGTCTAGTGGGCTCAAATAATGTTAAAAACCATATTTAGAAGGTCATAAACAGATTTTCTATGATCTAACTATGAAAATATTCCACTTCTGAATATGGAATCCTACTTAGTGGAAATTCATCTATGACGGTCAAGTCTGCAACCAATTAACCGTGATAAACGAGGGATTACTGTGTTGCATATTGCGGTATTTGTCTGATTTTGCACAATGTTCATTTGTGAAATGCATCCAGTGGCATCACTGTAAAAAAAGCATCATGTGTTCATCCATGACCTGACATTAGTTTGAGGGAAGAGCTGCTGCCAATATCGGTATTGGCTGATATCTGTAAGAAAGCCAATAGTGAGCATTTCTACTTTTCACCTCATTAGGCTGTGGTGAAAATGTGTGTGTGCGTGTGTATGTATTCCTGTCAGAAAAGGCTTATACTGCATCGAGCCTGCCAAGTTAGCTGCTGACATGATCACACTGTGATTCCAAACTCAAGACATCGATGCACATGTAAGAGGGTGTGAATAAAAGATGAGAAAGGAGTGTAGGATTGAATCGAGGCAACTGGCCTTCTCCTTACGTTGAAGACGTTTTCACCTTTAATCCAAAAGGCTTTTTCAGTTCTGAATGTTTTGCTGAGTTCCCATATTTCTGTCTCTGTTTGAATTCCCACATGGTAAAAGAGCCTCTCTGATGTGTGTCTGCTCGTTCCATCTTCCGTCCTCGGTTGGAAGGGATGTTCTGTGCTCTGTTGTTGAGGGTTCTGACAACTCCTTGTGTTCTAGTGTGAGATGAGAGTCTTTTGGATTAAAGGTGAAACGTCTTCAACTGCAAGCGGTCCAGTTGCCTCGTTTCTACCTTTGTAGATGACCATGACCTGGATGGCTCAGAATCGACATGGATTTAGGGAGTATAGGATGAAAGTGGATACGTTCTCTTACCGTGAGTATAGCATGGTTCTTGGAGCGTGCAGCTTTATGAAGGGCAGTCATACCGTCTTTGGCTCTGAAGTCCAAGTGAGCTCCTCCATTCTTTAAAACCTTGATCATCTCCACCACATTATCCAGATGTGCTGCAAACGTCAAAGGGCTCTCTAGGGGCAACACAAGGGATAAAGTGCGATGGCTTAGGGAATCCACATTTAGCCTCAACTCATCATTCTTGCCGGTATAAAAACTTGTAAAATGTACTTTTTAAAAATGGACAATGTGCAATAATTTGGCTTTTGCTCTGTATGTAGTGGATCTCGCCCATTTGTGATTCAGAGTCCATGTCCCGGCAAATTTGCAGATTTTTGGTTAAAAAAGAAAATACATCTACATATACATATACAGTAGTACCTCGCATAACATAAACCTCCTTTTACATAAATTCCACTGAACATAAAGAATTTATGTAAAGTTTTTGCATCGTATTACAGAAGAAATTCCATATAACATAAAGCGTCAAGTCAGTGCAAGTCTTTTTTTTTTTTCAGTCAACTTTATTAATGCCTCAAGTCGTTGCAAGTTCAGACTAACACTTGGTGACGCCTTCTGACGCATCACGCTCTCATTGGCTGATTTTCGGGGCACCGCCTCCGCTCTCATCTCATTGGCTGATTATCAGGGCACCGCCTATGCTTTCATCTCATTGGCTGAGTTATATTTACATGTATTTTACGCTTCGTATAACATAAAAACCCTATAACATAAAGCTTCTCGGAACGGATTATTTACATTGTAAGGGCGTCTACTGTACATATACGAATATCAGTAGACGCTTAAACCTCCTTCCTCTTCGTAGTCCCCCTGAAACTAACAAACAATTAACATTAACATCTATATATATACCTACTGTATATATATACACACTAGACGCTCCTACAACGTAAATAATCCGTTCCGAGAACCTTTATGTTATATGGAACTTTTTAATAATATGTATGTTAATATATAGTATAGTATAGTATATAATATATATATTTGTACTTTTTTTCACAACAATTTTAATAAATTTCCTAATATTTTTATAAATGTTGTTTCTAAATCCGTGACAATACAAGTATTAAAAAAAGTTAGAAAATAAAATCTTGTGTCACAGGATCTCTCAAGATTTAAATGTGACTTTCTCGTTTTGAAAAAAACAGTCTTGTGGGCCCTAGACGATGGGACGATGATAAATAAATGAATTCATCACACGATACATGAAAATGAACTCAATAATTTTGCTGGCCTCAATATATTGCCATGTGCATGCATGCGTTTTCCTCTTCTCTCGCCTCCAAATAGGCAGGAAGAGGGTTTACTCAGACCAACAAAACAACATGAAGGGAGTGAGACCTGTTGTCAGTCATACCATCTCTTGGTCTCTGTGTGGGGAGGTGTACACACCGTAGAAGAGTGTAGCCTTGTGAGGAGCAATGCAACGCAACGTAATAGAAATTAGGAGGAAAACCATGATTGTAAAAGTAATATTTTGGCTTCAAACCAAATGAGCAAGGTGCGTACATCAACACGCCAGGATGCCAAATGTGTTCGAAAGCGGTGGCAAAAAAACGCAGCGCATCAAACTTGCCCAACATATCTACCCAACCCAGTGTAGCCACGGGCAAAAAACTACACGTCGAGATGCAGAGCCTTCATCCCACCAGCCAATACTCATTGCCACGTTTGGTTGAATACAAACAAATCAGTACAAAATGGTGTGTGCGCACAGAAAATCTAGTTTGTTACATAGCAAAAGAAATGCCTCTCTTTAATACAGCTGAAAAGCCAGCATCATATCAAGAAATGCTACAAATGTTTGACAGACAGTATAAATTGCCTGTGAAAAAATATGTTACAAACGCCAATTTCACAACTTTACAGCAGTAAAAAAATTACGTATTAAAGGAAATATTGCATTACTATGACATACTATTATTATTATACAATCAACCCTTTTGCAACAAGACCCAATTGCAACAAGTGAGTTTCCGCAAATTGGGAGTCAATATTAATAAATGGAATATTTTCGTAGTTAGAGCATAGAAAACCTGTTTCTAAATATTTTTTAACCATTACTAGAGCCCTGGAGACATGAAATAACATCCCCATAGTCACCTTTACACTCCTATTATTCCTTTGTTTACATCACATTGTAAATGTGCAGGCTACAGGATCACTGCAGTGACACAAGAGATGGCTTTAAGCATAGCATGCTAGTGAGCTAACTATTTAGCCTCCGATTTATTTATTCTAAACTTAAGAAAGGGTTTCAAACGGAGTGAGGAAGAAGGACAAATGAAGCCAAAAATGTACCTTTTCCACACGGAATGGGAGGAGAGCTTTTGTTGCCCTCAATCATGTAGGACATGCCATGGTTGACTACATGCAGTTTGAAGGTAATATAATGTCATGCCATGTCTCGTCAATGTTTTATGTCATTACTGACACCTAGTGAGCAGAATGCAACATATGACTTGTCTTTCAATATTTTTGGACTGATAATTGGCCATACTCATGACTCTTATTCTTTTATATTATAATAACATCCGTGCTTTATTTGGTCTCAAAATAATGTTCACAGTAATACTGTTTATTGTCCATAATTTGGGGGACAATAAACATTTCAAAATGCACCTGCATTATTTTGTGACTCAGTTAAATAAATAAAGCCCGTTTGCTCAGTCATATAGTTTTTCATTGTTTTTTTCTTAAAACTAATGTTAAAATCTTGAGTCTCGTCTCTTTCTCCTAGACCAATCTTGTGTATCATCATGTGTTGTGACACTCCTAGAATGCAGCCTTACCACCACTGTCACTGTCATGGTAGTTGGGATCAAGGCCTCTCTCCAACAACTTCGACACTTTGTCCACCTGGTTATGGTGTATGAGGTCCATGAACTTCCTCAGATTTCCCTGCAAAGCCACAAAAGGTACAACTGTTACAAAAAACATAAAAAGAATTGGTGGTAGGTGTCCAAAGGGTTAGACTTCCATAACTGTAAAAAAAAACCTCAAATAGATGTTGAGCGAAAGCGGAGCACACAAACTTTTTCCACCGAGGGCCACATATTGAGAAAGCAAAGGATGCACATGGCCATTTTGATATTTTTAGATACACTCCTGATCAAAATCTTAAGACCAGTTGAAAAATTGCTAGAATTTGCATTTTGCACATTTGGATCTTAAATGAGGTATTAAGTTGAGCTAGAATATGCAACAAGAAGGGGGAGTGAGACAAAAAGCACTTTTAAAAATTACTTTTTTGAAAACAACAATTAAACTGAAATATGCTATTTATCAGCTGATCAAAAGTTGAAGACCATCTCTCAAAAAATAACAAAAAACTATCCAAACCAGAACAAAAACTGTTCTCAGTATGATTCAGTAATGAGTAGCTCCACCGTTCTTGTTCATCACTTCAAAAATGGGTTTGGGCATGCTTGATGCGAGTGTTTCCAGGAGGCTAGTGGGAACATTGCTCCAAGTGGTGAAGATGGCTTCACGAAGGGCATCAACTATCTGGAACTGATGGTCATTTTTATAAACATCCCTTGCCATCCATCCCCAAATGTTCTCTATGGGATTTAAATGAGGGGAACATGCAGGATGGTCCAAAAGAGTGATGTTATTCTCCCTGAAGTCCTTGGTCAAGCGAGCATTGTGAACTGCAGCGTTGTCCTGTTGAAAAACCCAGCTGTTACCACACAGACGAGGGCCCTCAGTCATGAGGGATGCTTGCTGCAATATCTGGACGAAAGCAGCTGCCATTTGACGACCCTGCACCACCTGAAGCTCCAGTGTTCCACTGAATGAAAAAGCACCCCAGACCATGATGGACCCCCCTCCACTGTGCCGGGTAGAAAACATCTCAGGTGGGTAACGTTGGAAGCCATCTGGACCGTCAAGGTTACATTTTTCTCATCAGAGAATAAAACTTTTTTCCACCTTTCAATGTCCCATGTTTGATGCTCCCTGGCAAAGCCTAAACAGGCAGTTTTGTGGCATTAAAGGAAACGAGATCTTTCAAACCCTTTTCCCGCAGATGCCGTCTGATGGTTATTGTGCTGCAGTCGGCACCAGTGAGGGCCTTAATTTGGGCCGAAGACTGCCCTGTGTCTTGATGGACAGCCAATCGGATCCTCCGTCTCAGCGCAGGTGTGATTTTTTGCGCAGGGTCTACCACATTACTTTTTTGTTCCATAATGCTCAGGATCTTTCAAAAAACTTAGAATGACTGTCTTACTGCGCCCAACCTCAGCAGCAATGGCACACTGCGAGAGGCCTTGCTTATGCAGCTCGACAATCTGACCACGTTCAAAAAGAGAAAGCTTCTTAGCTTTTGCCATCAGGAGGGCATGACAATGTGAATGCCTGACAGAAAATGAACATTTGGAGCACATTTTTGCTTTTATAGCCTGTGGTCTTCAACGTTTACCCAGCTGATAAACAGCCTATTTTAGTTTAGTTGTTGTTTTCAATAAATTACTTTTTCAAAATGCTTTTTGTCTCACTCCCCATTTTTATTTTTGCATTTTGTAGCACTACTTAAAACGTCATTAAGATCCAAATGCAAAATGCAAATTCTAGCAATTTTTCAACTGGTCTTAAGATTTTGATCAGGCGTGTATTTGTTTAATTCTGTAAAAAGACAAACAATAGTTTTGCATTGTGTTATTATTACCTGTAGATATTAGTGACAACATGTCGTCTTCTTGTGCCTTTCTGCTCTATTTTTCCCATGTTTGCTGTTTTTTTACATTTATTTTATTTCTACAATGAGCCGCAGGCCAATACAAAACGAGCGGCCGCACTTTGGACAGCCCTGAACAAAAGAAGGATGTAGGTGGTCAAGGATGAGTGGAGGTGAAACGTGCTTGTGTTTAGGAATAGGGAAACAAAAGAAGTCTTCTTGTTGAGTGAGACTGGGGAATCTAATAAAATGCTACTGAAAGCAAGAAACGTGGGGGGAGGGCATCGGAATGGTAACTGGTGGAATGGATGCTCCTTTCTGTTCTGCTCCCATCTGCTTTCATTCCAGGCCGCATGATAAAAATAGATTAGAGAACAGCTCCCTGAAGGAGAGGATAAAATGAGGAAAGAGGAATGAGATAGCAAAAGAAGATCAAGACAATGAGTAATGACAATTTCCTAGATTGGAAATAAAAGTAGGGACATGGAGGACGAAAACAAAAGGCAGAGAATCCCTCAACATTTTTGCTCCCATACAAATCAGACAGTAATGTAAATGCAGTTATAGGTTATTTGTATACAGTGGAACCTTGTTTAGCGTATGCCTTGGTTAGTGTAGTTTTCGGCTAACATAGAAAATTTCCTCCAAAATTTTGCTTTGGTTTGCCTACAATATGGTGCTCTTCTGGTCGTGTTATTAATGCAACTGTGTTTATTAAGTATTTTTATCAAGAAACGTCCTTGTTAGCATCTTGGTAATACATGGAAACAAGAACCGGAGCTCAGTTCCGTCACCCGTCTATGATGTCATCAGCAGGTGACTCTGTTTCTTCAAGAAATAACTCATTGCACATACATAAGGTGGTGTCCGTGTTGATCTCGCTGCCACATTATGTCTTTGTCTCAAATCTTCAATGAAGGTAAAAGTAACCTTAAAAGTTAATTTATCCCTTTCGTTCATCATTTATATGTATTTACAGTCATCCCTTGTTACTTCACAGTTGGAATTTTGATGCATCACTCAAAAATATGTTAAATAAATATATTAAATAAATCCCCCCGTGGACCCACCACCAAGGATCCGGTGCATTGTGCTTTGGGTGGCGGTCGAGGGCGGGCACCTGGGCGACCTGGTCTTCAGCAGCCAAATCTGGATCTTGGGACATGGAATGTCACTTCTCTGGTGGGGAAGGAGCCCGAACTTTTGAGAGGTTGAGACGTTCCGACTAAATATAGTTGGATTCACCTCGACCCACAGTTTGGGTTCTGGAACCAAACTCCTCAAGAGGGGCTGGACCTTGTTGTACTCTGGAGTTGCTGCAGGGGAGAGGCGGCGGGCTGGTGTGGGCTTATTAATGCCTCTGTGTTGGAGTCACCCCCGGTTAACGAGAGGCTCATTTCCCTACGCCTTCGGGTTGGGGAAAGAGTCCTGACTGTCGTTCGTGCGTACGCGCCGAACGGCAGTTCAGAGTACCCAGCCTTCTTGGAGTCCATCAGAGGGGTGCTGCAGAGCACCCCAACTGGTGACTCCATTGTTTTACTGGGAGACTTCAACGCCCATGTGTGACCTGGAGGGGCGTGATTGGAATGAACGGCTGTGATGTTGTTGGACTTCTGTGCGAACCTCAGTTTGTCCATCACAAACATAATGTTCGAACATAAGGATGTCCACAAGTGCACATCGGACCAGGACACCCTAGGCCGCAGGTCTATGATCGACTCTGTAGTCGTATCATCAGACCTGCGTCCGCATGTTCTGGACACACGGGTGAAGAGAGGGGCTGAACTGGCGATGAGTTGGATTAGATGGTGAAGGAGGATGCCGGACAGACCTGGGAGACCCAAACATGTAATGAGAGTGTGCTGGGAACGTTTGTCAGAGTCTCCTGTTCATCGAGTCTTCTATGGGCTCTATTCCGTGCCTCCGTTGCTGATGCAGCCGATCGGAGCTGTAGGCGCAAGGTGGTTGGTGCCAGACGTGGCGGCAAGCCCCGAACCCGATGGTGGACACCAGAGGTTAGGGCTCCCGTCAAGCTGAAGAAGGAATCCTATCGAGCTTGGATGGCTTGTGGGACTCCTGAAGCAGTAGATAGGTACCGGCAGGCCAAGCGGCATGCGGCTTCGACGGTGGTCGTGGCAAAACCTCGGGTGTGGAGTTCGGTGAGGCCATGGAGCACGACTTTCAATCGGCCTCAAAGAGGTTCTGGCAAACCGTCTGGCGCCTCAGAAAGGGGAAGCAGTGCCCTATCCACACTGTTTACAGTGGGGACGGGGGCCTGCTGACCTCGACTGAGGATATAGGTGGACGGTGGAAGGAATACTTTGAGGCCCTTCTCAATCCCACTGACATACCTTCCATAGAGGAAGCAGAGTCTGAGGAGACAAACGTGGACCTCACCATGGCTCAGGTATCTGGGATGGTCAAAACGCTCCCCAGTGGCAAAGCTCCGGGAGGGGACGAGTTTCGCCCTGAATTCCTCAAGGCTTTGGATGTTGAGGTACTGTCTTGGCTGACACGTCTCTTCAACATTGCGTGAAGTCGGGAACAGTACCTCTGGATTGGCAGACTGGGGTGGTGGTCCCCCTTTTCAAGACGGGTGTCCGGACGGTGTGTTCCAACTATAAGGGGACCACGCTCCTAAGCCTCCCTGGGAAAGTCTATTCCAGGGTGCTGGAGAGAAGGGTATGACTGTTAGTCAAACCTCGCCTACAGGAGGTGTGGTTTTCGTCCTGGTCGCGGAACACTGGACCAGCTCGACACCCTTGCAATGGTACTGGAGGGTACGTGGAAGTTTGATCAACCGGTCTACATTTGCTTTGTGGATTTGGAAAAGGCATTCGACTGTATCCCTTGCGGTGTCATGTGGCGGGTGCTCTGGGAGTACGGGGTTAGTGGCGCACTACTACGTGCCATTCGGTCCTTGTACAACCGGAGCAGGAGCCTGGTTCGCGTTGCCAGCAGTAAGTCACGCCTGTTTCCGGTGAACGTTGGCTTTGGCTGCCCTTTGTCACCGATTCTGTTCATAATTTTCATGGACTGAATTTCTCGGCGCAGCCAAGGTGTCGAGGAAGTCCAGTTCGGTGGCCTTAGGATCTCGTCTCTGCTATTTGCAGACGATGTGGTCCTGATGGCCTCATTGGTCTGTGATCTCCAGCGTTTACTGGGGCGGTTTGCATCTGAGTGTGAAGCTTCTGGGATGACACTCAGCACGTCAAAATCATGGTTCTCAGTCGGAAAATGGTGGATTGCTCCCTCCGGGTTGGGAATAAGGTCCTGCTCCAGGTGGAAGAGTTCAAGTATCTCGGGGTCTTGTTCACAAGTGAGCGAAGCTTGAGGCATGAGGTCGATAAGTGGATCGACGCAGCGTCTGCTGTAATGCAGTCGCTGTACTGCAGTCGCTGTACTGGACTGTTGTGGTGAAGAGAGAGCTGAGCCGGAAGGCAAAGCTCTCAATTTACCGATCGATTTACAGTATGTTCCCACCCTCTCCTATGGTCATGAGCTTTGGGTTGTCACCGAAAGAATGCGATCGTGGATACAAGCGGCTGAAATGAGTTTCCTCCGTAGGGTACCTGAACTAACCCTAAGAGATAGGGTGAGGAGCTCGGTTATCCGGGAGGAGCTCAGAGTAGAGCCGCTGCTCCTTCACATCGAGAGGAGCCAGCTGAGGTGGCTCGGGCATCTAGTCCGGATGCCTCCCGGACGTCTCCCTGGTGAGGTGTTTCGGGCATGCCCAGCCGGGAGAAGGCCCCGGGGAAGACCTAGGACACGCTGGAGGGATTATGTCTCACAGCTGGCCTGGGAACGCCTTGGTGTCCTCCCGGTGGAGCTGGAGGAGGTGGTCGGGGACCGGGAAGTCTGGGCTTCCCTACTGAGACTGTTGCCCCCGCGACCCGGACCCGGATGAGCGGAGGAAAATGGAATGGAATGGAATGGAATGCATTTGTTGTTCAAACCTGTGGAAACGACGCTAATGTTGACATTATTACCGACAGTACATTTCAATATTTTTAAAAAAATTCTGCCACAGTGACGCAGCAGCAGCTCGACACAGCAGCAGCAGTCCACCTCCCAAGTAGCCCACCACCACAGCTTCAAAAAAATCATAGGGGAAACCCTGGTAGGACTACCACAAAACTTGCCACGAAGCTAATAATGTCAGAGGCAAAGCACTTTTCATTTATAAATCATCATAAATCAGATGGCTTATTTGAACCACGCGAAGACCTGCCTCCATTTGACTTGGGTCAGTAAAATTAAAACTATAGTCAACCATCATTTTTTTTCAGCAAGTGCCATTGATTGTTAATAGGTGAAATACAGTACATGAATTGTGGAGCTTAATCCTTCTCAATACTAAAACATGTATCCTTTATTTGTGTGGCTTACAGACTGTATATTTTGAGATACTTCTTACCTTTGTGTGAAGTTTGGCAATCTGTTTCTCATCCAGGTTCGGCTGCCGGTATACTCTGCTCTTGTAGCGAAACTGTTTTGAGAAGGACAAAATGGAAACATTTGTATCCCACCACACATCCTCCAGATGTTGCTGTCCTAATCATACTGTATGACAGTGTACCATAATACAGTAATCCCTCGTTTATCGCGGTTGACTGGCTCCTTCTTTATAAATGAAATATTTTTGTAGTTATGGCATAGAAAACCTGTTTACGACCTCCGAAATAAGTTTTTTTCTAAATACATTATTAGAGCCCTTTAGACATGAAATAACACTCATTTAGTCCCCTTTACACTTGAATTACCCAATATAGGAGATCTAATCAGAGAAAATAAGCCATTTAAGACAAATAAAACTTGTGCTCGTGTGTTGCAGTAAATGTGTTCTGGTGCTAGTAGGGGAGCAGAATGGGGGGCAAACAGGAAGTGACGTTGAGGATTCAGAGTTGAGTTTTAGCTTGTTGTGGGCTATGGCCACGTTATTATTATTATTTTTTTTATTATTGTGTTATTATTAATGTGCCGATTTTGACATCATTTTAAACTATGTGTCAGTTTAAATAATTTAATTTAAATTGACACCTCGTGACCAATGTAGAATACTACATTCACAATTTGAATCATCTTTTTAATGTCTTATATTTGTATTTTAGTTCATGTACCCATTTTTATGCTTAAAAATGACTAATTTAGACAAAAAATATGTACACTTTGCTTAAATATGCATATTTGTGACCAATAATAGGCTGTATTCAACCTCGAAACAGCATGATTTTTTAATATACGTTTGAAAAACCGAGATAGCTTGAAGCCACAAAATTCGAGCCGCGATGTAGCAATGTTGAGAGCCTACATCGTGGTTCGAACATCACTTCCACCCTCTGTCACAGTTTTTCAAAAATTAAATGATCGCTGTTTCGTGGTTGACAATGGCCTTTTATTAGTCCAAAATGATTGAAAGACAAGTCATATGTAGTATTCTTGTCACTAGGCGTCAGTAATGTTACATTGATGAGACAGTATCTTAAATACAACAGTGCATGTAGTCAGCCATGGCATGTTCAATATAATACAGTGAAAAAAAGTTCTACTCCCATTCAATGTGGAAGTGGTATGTTTTTGGCCTCTTACTTTGTCCTTCTTCCCCACTCCGTTAGAACCCCTTTCTTAAGCTTAGAACAAATAAATTGGAGGCTCACTAGTTAGCTCAGTAGCTTGCTACATGCTATGAGCGGCAGCACATCAGTGTTGCACAATGTAGTGTAAACAAAGAATAATTGGAGCGTAAAGGTGACTTATAGTGCTGTTATTTCATGTCTGCAAGGCTCTAATAATGGAAAAAAAAAACATATTTAGTCGGTCAGAAACAGGTTTTCTATGCTCTAACTACATAAATATTCTGTTTAGTAATATCTGTTTGGAAGTTGCTTTCTTCTTACATAAACACTGACTGGCCAACACTTTATGACCACCTGCACAACCTAATGACATGTATTAAAAGTTATGCTTTTTCACAGATAATTCATTTTTGAATCGGCACTGACAGGAACTCACATGACGTCTCAATCTCCATAATGGTGCATTGACTGAGAGCCCAGATGAGATGAAATCAACAACACACTGTCCCAATTTTAGAAAAGACCAAGTTGCACTGCATCTGTGTCATCAATCAGTCAATTATTTTAGGGGTCAAAGGACCCTCAAAAGTATTGAATAATAGCGTCATGCAAAGTAGGCCACAAAACTAGATGAGAAGGAACTATACACATATAGAGTCAGCATACACTCAAAGATAAAGAATGCGCTGTTGATGGAAAACAGGTATTACACATCATTATGTGAATGAATGTTCTGTTGGGAAGATATTTGATGATCCTTGTCATTGTTATGTGGTCGGAGTCGTATATAAATGTAGGTACAATAAACCTGGGACCGCTTTTCTTCTCTCTCACCGTCAAGCTGTGTCTGAGTACAGTTATTTCATTTGCCCCAACACAACATCAATTAGCATTTTTTTTCCCATTCGCTGGCAATTCCAGAACGTAACCCCTGCGAAACAGGTAGATCTACTGTACAGATAACGGATTACACTTTGGGTATTCACAAATAGAATTAAAGCAGAAACAGTATAATACAAAACATATGTAGGAAAGTGATGGCAATTGAGTTCAGTTTGCTGCTGAGTAATTTCATTTACGTAACAACAAAAGCTGTGTACCTCCAAACACGGGACACCTTTGCTGATTGGCTGAGGGTACTCCCGGAGGATGCGTTCTTCATCCAGGAACTTCCCGTCCCTCCCACTGTTGGCAGGCTGGAAAAGCCCGTAGTTGAGCACATCTTTCAGACTCTGATTGAGTGTACACAGGATCCGCTGCTTGGCAACCCAGACTGTCGCATTGGGGTTGAACCGCATGCATTTCTATTTTTGGAAGTGACAGAGAGCAAAACAAGAAAGACAAACGCATGAAAAAGATTTGTTTAAGTCAAGGCAATCAACATAGATAAAACCTGTCCATAACTTTGCAGTGGAACAACCAACTTTTGATTGACAAATACAAATAGGTTACAATGCAGGGGCTTGATTTTTAATATACAGTTGGCCCTCCTTTATTGCAGTTAATTGGTTCTGTAATGTAGGATTCCTTATTTATAAATCAAGTTTTTTCATAGAGCATAAAATACCTGTTTACAGCCTTCTACATACGTTTTTTTTATATTATTAGACATTTAACACCCCTGTCGTCACCTTTACACTCATATTACCCAATATAGTAGATATAATCAGAGAAACTAAGCCATTTAAGACATAAATAATCTTCTGGACGTGTGGACAGGAAGTGACGTTGGCGATTCAGAGTTGGGTTTTAGCTGGAGTACAGCCACAACACCAAGTGGTTAGCATGTTGGCCACAGTCTGGAGATCTGGAAGACCTGGGTTCCAATCTCCGCTTGGGAATCTCAGTGTGGAGTTTGCATGTTCTCCCCGTGCGTGTGTGGGTTTTTTCAGGGTACTCCGGTTTCCTCCCACATTCCAAAAACATGCATGTTAGGTTAATTGGCGACGCTAAATTGTCCGTAGGTATGAATGATTGTTTGTTTGTATGTGCCCTGCGACTGACTGGCAACTTCTCGCCTCTTGCCCAAAGTCAGCTGGGATAGGCTCCAGCATACTCCTGCGACCCTAGTGAAGATAAGCGGCATAGGCAATTGATGGATGAACGGCCACAACAGTACCCAGTGTTATTATTATGATCAAGATGATGATTATTATTATTGTGCCTGTTGTGAAATAATTCCAAGCTGCAATATTTGTTGTCCACAGCGATCGTCTGGGGCATGTTACTAGTGACACCTAGTGGCCAGTGAAGAGTACAGTTCTTCAACTTCCTGTATTTGTATTTTAGTTCATTTAGTCATTTTTATGCTTAGGCTTAATTTAGGCCAACAATTTGTAAAAATTAATATTAATGTGCATATTTTTTACTAAAAATTTTGAATAAAAAAACACAAAACCATTGATTTAAAAAAATATTTTTGAAAAGCCGCGACAGAGTGACGGCACAATGTTCGAACCGCAAAGTAGCGAAGGATTACTGTACACTCGTCCCTCGCCACATCGTGCTTCGAATTTCACTGCTTCACTGTATACCCCACCCATTTTCTATGCCGCTGGGCGATATGGGCCAAAACTCATATCCTGATAAATTTAGGTTGAATATCGATATACGATATATATCCCAATAATTTAAGCAAAGTGAGTTTAGACAAAATCAAAACCAAATATGCATGTCAAGTTGTTTTGTTCAAATAAATACTTTCTGAAATTTTAAAGCTTCATGCAAGATGCACATAAAAAAATGTTCTTTTTTAAATATAAAAGGTCAAATATAATATTTTTAAAAGGAACGTTTAGCTATGCTCAAATCTTCAGCTAATAACAAAAGAACAACATATGAAGGAGTGCTCGGTTTAAGAAGACATTTTAAAATGTCTGCAACTCAAAAATACTTGAAATTGAACAGTAGGATTTTTTAGGTAAACATTTTTAGAAGACACAAGCATGTCCTTATTTTGAGCCAGGAACACCAACCTGTCAACTGCATCAGGCTTGTCTGATCTTCCAGATCTCCTGACTGTGGGGCCAACATGCTAACCACTAAGCCACCGTGCGCCCCTTCACTGTATAATGATTTTTCAAAAACATTAAGTGTGTTTCGCGGTTGAATATGGCCTATTACTAGTCGAAAAATATGCATATTGAATTGAATAATTTTACATATTTTGCCTAAATTAAGCATTTACAAGCATAACAAAGGCTGAATGAAGGAAAATACAAATAAGGCATTCAGAAGGCACATTCAAAGACATTGTGATGATATGTAGTATTCTACACTGGTCACTAGGTGTCAGTAATTTTCAGTAACACAGACAAGCGCCAGATTTGATTGCTGAAACAACAGGCTTTTTTGCAGGTCTGAATTATCTCACAACCGTTAACAATAATCCCTGAAGGGTTATTGTTGCGGCCATAACCCACACCAAACTAAACACATCTCTGAATCCCCGATCTCAACACCTGTCTGCTCCCCAAGCACCGGAACACATTTACACAACACACAGGAGCATGAGTCTTATTTATGCCTTAAATGTTTTATTTTCTCTTATTATGTAAACTATATTGGGTAATATGAGTTGTAAAGGTGACTGTAGGGGTGTTATTTCATGTCTAGAGGGCTCTAATAATGTTACAAACCGTATTTAGAAGGTTGTAAACAGGTTTTCGATGCTGTAATTAAAAAAATATTCTTATAAATAAGGAATCTTTCACAGAAATTCACTTATCACAGGCCTGGAACTAAACCGGCATAAACGAGGGATTACTGTATATCAAAAATGGTCAAAATTTCTGCTATAACGACACAAACCCTGTCCCATTCACAACAAATATATGATGTGCAAATTACAACATCCATCCAGTTTCTACTGCTTGTCCTGGCTCGCAGGGATGTGGCGCCTATCCCAGTTAGCAAAGACTGGTTGCCAGGCAATCAGTGTAATAATATGACAGTGGCATGCTTTTATATTGTTCTCAACAATGGTATTGTAAAACCACTTTCCCATTCTATGATTGAAAATAAAATTTGACAATACTCAGCTCACCCTGGTCCCCCTCGTAAAATAAAATCAAAAAAACAATAATAATAATAATAATAAATAAAGAAAAAAATTGAAAACATGCAATTAAAGACAGCTGGCCTCCTCCAAATATGAAGAGATTGTGAGCATTGCAGTGTGCCATTCAGGAAATGAGTGTTTCCAGCTGGATGTGCTGCTCAGCCAGTGATAGCAACCCCTCCTCAGTGATAAAGACTGTAGGGAAAAGCAGTCTGTGAACTTTCCCTCCTTGAAATCCTCCCGCCTGGCATGAAGTGGGAAGAAGAAGAGGGGATGGAAAGATGAAGGGTTCAGAATGACTGCAATCTGGCAAGCCTGTTGGCAATAACATGGCTGTCATTTCTGTGTGTTTATCATATTGGCAAATGGACTGTGTATCTACTACCAGAGCTCACCAAACTACATAAATAGAGGGGGGGGATTCAACAAAAATAAAAGCAATACAAACAAAGTGGATTAAATAATGGCATATATGAGTTATGTAACATACAGGATGGCATACTGTTTGACCAATTTTGGCCACACTAATCTTTTAACTTGATTAATTTCATTGAGTACTGCACACAATTAGTACTTCAAAGCTGCCATATTTGACTGTAACTTTCCTTTTTATCCACTGTATACAGTATATTAGGGATGTCAGATATTGGCTTTTTTGCTGTTAACCAATATGTCGATGTCCAACTCTCAATTTCCGATACCGATATCAACCGATACCGATATGTGGAACATCACACATCTTTTTCGTGAGTAAAGTGGTTGTAAAGTAACAATACTCTTAAATGGGTAGAGTTGTTTTTTTTGGCTACTCCACCCATTTCTGAGTAGATAATTAATGTATTACATATTTTATATATTGCGTAGGGCCGCACGGTGGACGAGTGGTTAGCATGTTGGCCACACAGTCAGGAGATCGGGAAGACCTGGGTTCAAATCTCCGCTTGGGCATGTGTCTGGAGTTTGCATGTTCTCCCCATGCGTGCGTGGGGTTTCTCCGGTTACTCCGCTTTCCTCAGACATTCCAAAAACATGTTAATTGGCAACTCTAAATTGTCCATGAGTGTGAATGGTTGTTTGTCTATATGTGCCATGTGATTGACTGCCGACCTGTGATTGACCAAAGTCAGCTGGGATAGGCTCCAGCTTATCCCCGCGATCCTAATGATGATAAGTGGCATGAAAATGGAATACATTTGTGCTTCTAGTCCCTTGATTTATGTTATTTTGAGAAAGATTTAATTTATTTTTAGTTAAAAGGGGTACCGTTGTAAATACATGAATTTGCTGATTATCATTTTGATTGCTAATTTTCATGTTCTTAACAACTCATTATATATATATATATATATAAATATAAAAATAGGAACACTTCTACCGCCTCGTCTTTGCATACTGGGGGTCAAGCTCTCAAAAGCAACCAGCCCAAACAGATTGTGACACCAACACAGGAGTAATTCACATTACCTCAGCTATAGAACACAACGTAGTGCCAAAAAAAAACATACACAGTGTGTATATAGATACACTGCTCAAAAAAATTAGAAGAACACTTCGAAAACACATCAGATCTAAACTGGGGGAAAATGATCTTGAATATCTTTCCTGATAATAAGTGGGTGATGTATTAGTAACAAAATGATGCCACATCATTTGATAGAAATGAAAATGATCACCCTGTAGAGGGGAGAAATCAAAGACACCCCAAAAATGAAAATGAAAAAATGATGCAGCACCCTGGTCCATTTTGCTAAAATGTCATTGTAGCAACTCAAAATGATTCTCAGTAGTTTGTGTGGCCCCCACGTGCTTGTACGCATGCCTGACAACGTCGGGGCATGCTCCTAATGAGACTACGGATGGTGTCCTGGGGGATCTCCTCCCAGATCTGGACCAGGGCCTCATTGTGGTACCTGGACGCATGGAGGAGATTCCAGGAGACAGGTAGTTACTCCAGGAGAGCTGGACAAGGGCCGTAGAAGGTCCTTCAACCCTCAGCAGGATCGGTATCTGCTCCTTTGTGCAAGGAGGAACAGGATGAGCACTGCCAGAGCCCTACAAAATGACCTCCAGCAGGCCACTGGTGTGAATGTTTCTGACCAAACAATCAGAAACAGGCTCCATGAGGGTGGCCTGAGGGCCCGACGTCCTGTAGTGGGCCCTGTGCTCACTGCCCAACACTGTAGAGCTCGATTGGCATTTGCCATAGACCACCAGAATTGGCAACTACACCACTGGCGCCCTGTGCTCTTCACTGATGAGAGCAAGTTCAACCTGAGCACATGCGACAGACGTGAAAGTGTCTGGAGATGCCGTGGAGAACGTTATGCTGCCTGCAACATCATTCAGCATGACCGGTTTGGTGGTGGGTCAGTGATGGTCTGGGGAGGCATATCCCTGGAAGGACGCACAGACCTCTACAGGTTAGATAATGGCACCCTGACTGCTATTAGGTATCGGGATGAAATCCTTGGACCCATTGTCGGAACCTACGCTGGTGCAGTGGGACCTGGGTTCCTCCTGATCCAGGATAATGCCCGACCTCATGTGGCTAGTGTATGCAGGTAGTTCCTGGAGGATGAAGGAATTGATACCATTGACTGGCCCCCACGTTCACCTGACCTAAACCCAATAGAACACCTCTGGGACATTATGTTTACGTCCATCCGGCGCCGCCAGGTTGCTCCTCAGACTGTCCAGGAGCTCATTGATGCCCTGGTCCAGATCTGGGAGAAGATCCCCCAAGGACACATCCGTAGTCTCATTAGGAGCATGCCCCGACGTTGTCAGGCATGCGTACAAGCACGTGGGGGCCACACAAACTACCGAGAATCATTTTGAGTTGCTACAATGACATTTTAGCAAAATGGACCAGTGTGCTGCATCATTTTTTCACTTTCATTTTTGGGGTGTCTTTGATTTCTCCCCTCTATAGGGTGATAATTTTCATTTCTATCAAATGATGTGGCATCATTTTGTTACTAATACATCACCCACTTATTATCAGGAAAGATATTCAAGATCATTTTTCCCCCAGTTTAGATCTGATGTGTTTTCGAAGTGTTCCTCTAATTTTTTTGAGCAGTATATATATATATATATATATATATATATATATATATATATATATACATACATACATACACACACACTGTGTATGTTTTTTTTTTGGCACTGCATTGTGTTCTATAGCTGAGGTAATGTGAATTACTCCTGTGTTGGTGTCACGATCTGGTTGGGCTGGTTGATTTTGAGAGCTTGACCCCCAGTATGCAGAGACGAGTCGGTAGAGTGCAAATAAAAATCTTTCATCACGCTGGTGCGGGTACTCACAGTGGTGCTGGGATTAACAAAAAGCGACAGAGGGAAAAGGCTCTGCAAAAACACAATGTGTAGTCTGGGAACGTAGCAACAGGCAGGTAAATGTTCACTCACGTTATGACACATGCGAGGTAACTAGAGGCAATGAGCCAGCGCCATACTCGAGGCGACACTGGGCTTTTAAACCCCACAAACGCCAATTGCTGCAGATTCTTCCCAGTCGGAAGTGCAGCCCGCCAAAGTAAGAGCGCAGGACAGGAAGTGTTCGCTCCTGGAGGATCGGCAGAGGGTCGCCGGGTTTGCACGCCCCCCACTACGGGACGAACAGCGAAGCCCGGCCGGCAACCCCACCGCCAACGAGAAGGTGTCAGGCGAGGCATCTCTGTGGGAGACGAGTGGAGTGGCTGGGTCTGCGGCGACGCAGTGGGAGGCGGCCGGGTCTGCGGCATTGGCGTGGGAGGCGGCGATGGAGTGGGAGGCGGCCGGAGCCGGCTCCCGAAGCAGCTGTGCGGCTGGGGGCGCACAGCCGACCAAAGGCCCCCCCCCTCAAAGGACGGACTCCAGACGTCTCAGAGAGAGCCAGAAGGGTGGAGAAGAGGCTGGAGGTGGGCCTTGTGTCCGATCGCCTGGCTGAGGTGTCTCTGCAGGGGTCAAGTTTGGCTGGCTCATTCTGTCATCTGTCATGTAATCTGGTTGGACTGGTTGACGTTGGGAGCTTGACCCCCAGTATGCAGAGATGAGGCGGAATGGTAACCACCCCGTCCCCTGTAATTTCTAAGAAGCTGGTAAGTTAATTGTGAACTTACCAGCTTCTTCTTCCTCTGCTTGCTTAAATATAGAATTACTTTATCCTCACAGACTTTGAGCAGACAGTATTAACTTTATGATGCAGCATGTTCAACAGTGTTACAAATTTGGGAAAGCTCTGTATCGGCAACTATTGTACTGATGCCCAATGTTGGCCAATATCATTATATCAGTATCAACCCGAAAACTGTCAATGGCCGATAACATTGGACATCCCTAGTGTGTATACATACACACACACACACACACACACACACACACACAAACACACATTACTAGAATTTGCATTTTGCACATTTGGATCTTAATAAGGTTTTAAGTAGAGCTACAAAAACAAGAATGGGGAGTGAGACAAAAATCATTTTGAAAAAGTAATCTACTGAATACAACAATTAAACTGAAATGGGCTGTTTATCAGCTGACCAAAAGTTCAGAGCTAAAAAAAATACCAAAAAACTCTCCAAACCAGAACAAAACATTTTCACAGTAGGACTCAGTAGCTCCACCGTTCTTGTTCATCACTTCAGAAATGTGTTTGGGCATGCTTGATGAGTGTTTCCAGTAGGCTAGTGGGAACATTGCTCCAAGTGGTGAAGATGGCTTCACAAAGGGCATCAACTGTCTGGAACTGATTTAAATGAGGGGAACATGCAGGATGGTCCAACAGAGTGATGTTATTCTCCCTGAAGAAGTCCTTGGTCAAGCGAGCATTGTGAACTGCAGCGTTGTCCTGTTGAAAAACCCAGCTGTTACCACACAGACGAGGGCCCTCAGTCATGAATTTTAGCAATTTTTCAACTGGGCTTAAGATTTTGATCAGGTGTGTGTATACACTAGGTTCTCTACTTACGAACATACGACTTGCGAACATTCGGAGATACGAACGCACGCTGACTGGTCTATATTTTCATGTATTGTGTCGAAAATTGCGATATTTTGTCATTTGAATTTGTTAGAAAATGGTGCTCTACAGTGCTACCGTATCATCTACGAGGAGAAGAAAAGGAAGACCATACAAACTTCCATTGAAAGCTTCGTCAAACGTAGATCTGCTACCCCTGCACCGTCGTCACCAAGTGACTCGCCACCAATGCCGACACCTTCGTCTGCACCTTCGTCACCAATTCCCTCCACCTCAGTAGTTTCCCCTGAACTACCTCTTTTAGAAGAGTCTACCGACCTCCTCCACCACCACTACCACCACCAACGACGTATGCTTGGCCGCTCCTCTTCAAAGGTAAATAACATTTATCATTACGTATTATATTGATTTTTATTATCATTGTTTTTCTTCATTAATTATCCTCGTTTAACATTACTACTACATCCAAACTCATATTTACATACATATGCATATCTATATACACGTACATGAGGGAGTCTGCAAAAGTGGCCGCTATAGACAGGTGGCCTCTATAGACAGGTTGGCGTCCAGTTTGAATGTTGACCAGTAGAGAAAAAAAAAGAAAAAAAAGGGGAAAAAATAATAATAATGTTGACCAGTAGAGGGCACTGCGGACTGCGGATAAAAGTTGTACAGCACTACTACGCTTGTTATTATCATGGTTCATGTTTTTAATCCAGAACATGAGTCAAAAAGTTGCACATCACATAGTACAAGTCACAATTTTGCATGTCCAAAAAGGAGTAGGAAGAAGCAAAGCTTATTTAATCCTCTTGTTCTTCCAAGTGTACTTTGTAGGTCTACATGACAATGTAGTGCAATCATAGCCAAGGTTTATACTTACTAAAAGGAAGCTAGAGGCTTAATAATAGTAGTCATTTCTTACAGGCATTGGCTGGACAGCTATGTAGTGGGGCTTGTTTAACCTTTGCCTTGTGGGCAAGCAGGAAGGAGAGACGATGCTGAGAGACGTGTGTGTGTGTTCTGAGCTGCTGTCTGGTGGCCGTGTTCAATAAATAAAGTTGGCAGAAAGCAACAGGAGAAGTTTCCTTCTTTGCTTCGTAGCTGAATAACACTGACAAGTTAACAGACTAGTAGCGAACGGAAAAGAAGATGGCTTTGTTTGTGTCGAATACAGAAGATGAGGACTTTGATGAATTTGTGGATGAGAATTGATGAAAAATAACGTGAATACATTCTAAAATACTTCAATTAAGTACAACCCAACTCAGTTTTGCTCCTGCTGCCGCATGCACGCTAGCGTATGTTTTTTTTTTTTTATTGTAGCGTCGCTGGGAGCACGTCCTGTTCCCAGCCTACTTTGCGGTAATGTTTTGGTGCAAATGCTCTTAAAGTTACATGTTTGACCAGGAAATAGCAAGCTCAAAAGAAGACGGCTTTTTTATGTGGAACAACTGACAGTTTGTGTGGATCTTGTGAATGATTGTGACTGAGCTAGGACTCAGTAATTAAAGTCTACACACGACGGCTTCATTGATTGAAAAACGAAACTTTTTCGTGCATGAAGCTTCTACTCAAGTTGGTAATTTGGCCGCTATATGCAGTCAGATATTGACCAAGGGAGACAAAATGGGTGGCCGCTGGCCGCGTTGGACAGGTGACTGCTATACACAGGGTCTATAACATGTACATTTGCTGGGGGGATTTTTCAGTGGCTGCTATAGGCAGGTGGCCATTCTATAAAGGTGGCCGCTAAGACAGGTTTGACTGTATACATATATATATATAGATACATACAGTACATATATACATACCGTATATATATATATACAGTATATATACACACATATATACAGTATATATATACACACATATACATATATATATATATATATATATACATATATACATATATATATATATATATATATATATATATACATATATATATATATATATATATGCTTTCATTTTTGAGTTGTAGCATTTATTACAGTTTATTTTATAAGTCGTCTCAAGTTCACCCAGCCCCCGACATGCTCAGAATGAAACCAAAATAGTCACATTTTTTTGTGCTACGTTAGCGCTGTTTTGTGGAGTTAAAATGAATGTTTTGTGCTCTTGTGCTTTTTGAGATATTTAAGATTTAATTTTCCAGTGGTTACATAGTCAGGTGATGATGTCGTCACCCGGTATTCTCCGAATTAAACCTAAATAGTCTCATTCTTTTCATCTTCGTTCGTGCTGTTTGGTGCAAATAACATAAATTTGTTTTCATTTGTGGTTTAAAAGATTTCTCTGATGATGACGTCACATCTGTGCGCCCCAGAAATGATCCTTTGTTGTTTCCGCGTCTCGTCGGTACGAATGACTAGCACCTGGTGTGAGTAACTAACTTCTAAAACTCGTCCTTTTTTAGTATAGCTGCCACTGGAAGTACGCCAGGTAAAATATTTACCATGTTAAATCATAATATTGTATTGACAGTATTGGTAACAGCGGTTTTGGGTTAATGTGCGACTACTTATCAAAGTGTCACATATATTAGCTACTCACACAGCTTTTATAAACGTGACACTAATGACGTATATTTTGTATCCTTGATACAAACATGGCATCCTTGTAATGTAAAAGGTAGATGACATTGGTATGTACTTTTGTAAGCTTTTTTGATTCCTTGTTTGTTCATAGTTTTAAGCTACAGTATATAGTTAATTATTCAACAGACAACATGACAAATGTACATTCGTAGATACAGTATTTGAAGGTCACTGCATGATTTGGAACATTAACTTTATATGCAAAATGGAACATCAGATAATTGAACATTTTAAAGATGAGTAAAGAATGTGATAAATAACTACAAAGTATAAAATTAAGTATTTAGTCATGTGTCTATAAAACAGCATGTGAGCATGTGTTTTTTTTCTGAGGCTGCTTTCACGCCACTACCCAGGTCATCGTACATCTCCCAGACGCATGCAGCCCTCTTGCAGTACGCCACATAATGCGCAAGAGCATCCTTGATCAAGCCTCCTGGAAAAGCAATGACTGCCCTCAAAGTAAATGTCTTTTCTTGGAGCACCAGATTGGAGGGGAATTCACACAAGGGAAATTCTCTTTGGAGGACATTTCTTTGTGCTGGAGTTGCTGTCAGATGGCTGCCAAGGTCAGTGTCAATAAAGAGAGGTTCTCCCTGCCTGTAACTATGAGTTACCTTTCCTGCACATGTTATTTGTCCTGTTTTGTAGCCTTCCTCTTTGAATGGACACTGAAACTGAGATGGACTTGGGATTGGTCTGAGGCAGGGAGACTCACGAAGGCTGAGTCCTTCTTCTGTAGCAGTCGCAAGATGACACATGCCAGAAGTCTGAAGACAGCAATGGCCGTAGAAACTAGTGGAACTACCCTTGTGTTTTGTTTGCTCAGACTGCAGTATTGTGAGGAACATTGTTTGGTTACATAAACACTTGCAAGATTTTGCAGCATTTTCTGAATTACAGTGGATACGTGGCACTGTGCATCTATTTCCAGGGCACCAGATGTTAATTGGACTGCTTCACACATTCTTCTCAGCAGGCCTACCCTCTCTAAGTAGACCTGTTGGGCCACACCCTGTGTGGCATTGGCTTTCACCAGCTTGAGGAACTGGTTATCAGGTTTGTTGCTGCTTACAACATTTTCAAAAGAAATACTATCACAGAAAGCACCACATATGCTTTGACAAAAGCATCAAAGTTTAGCACAGAAACTTTTGTTTTTCCATGTTTGACAGGCTGCTGAAGGTTTCCATTTTTTAACAGTTGTAGTTTCACTCTTTTCCTGGCCAAAGATGGATCTGCATGCAGCCATTCGGGACAAGGAGAGAAGTAGGAACTCATCTTCCTTTTTCCGGGTGGAACCACTAGTCCTCTCCAGTTCTCAACAGCGTCCTCATCTGTTGGATGAATGCTTGTGGGGGCATCGGACTCCTCACAAGGGTAAGCATCCTTTTGTCTAGTGTCATCTAGAGTGGATAAAGCGTCAACAGCAGCAGCATCACTTTTTGTTTTTGCAGAACAAATCCGCATGGTCCCTTCAATGAAGGAAAGATGACGAGCAATAAATCAATCCACCCGTATCGGTAAGTTTTCATGTTTGAAAAGACCACTTTTTAGGTTTATGAAGTGTGCTTCAACTGCAGCTGAACTTGCCGTGATGCTGGTGCTGTGGAATTGAAGGACCATTATCCCTGTCCAGAGTGGTAAGTAACTTGCAAGTCTTATTATATGGGGAATAATCTAAGGGAGGAAGTGGATGTTATCTCGATCCCCATTAGCCATGGCAAGTGACCTGCTCTTCACATATTTCAGTGACTCATTGTCGGACATCAGTCTGGATTGGAGCGCATGCATCCACTTGTTCCCTCAACTTTGTCATCTGGAATGGTGACAAACTCTTCTGCAATTTGTGCTTTCAGGTATTTTTTGTACTTTACTGATATTAAAGGAGCTCCAGAACTGTCATTACCTTCTGCTTCACTTAATGCCACATTAGTGATAGCACGTATAAGGTCTTTTGCATTCTCCAGGGATTGTGCCTTCAGGAGCTGTGCCATTGACCTAATGAAGAAATCTTTAATCCGATGTGTTTCATTCTTCAGGCAGTCCCAGTTGCAGATCATCTTGATGCAGCGTGCGACATCAAACTTGACAAAACAAGGTGGTAGTTTTGCAGATTGGTTCCCAAGTAAGACTTTAAAGCATGTATTGATGTAGGTCTTCAGGTCAGGATGAGAGGTAAAAGCCTTGAACATAGATCCAAGAATGGCAAGAGAAAAATCACTCACAACTTCTTTTGGAACGGGGGCACCTGCACAAATCCATTCTGTGCCATTCTGACCTTATCATCATGTTTTTCTGACAGCATTTGCACCACAGGCATGCTTGCATGCCCTGTCAGAACACCCTGATATAAGATATGGCCGATGAGTTTTCTTACAACTGATCCAGTTGCATCAAAGCATACTGTCTTTTTTCTCCTGTTTTGCTTTGCGCAGGGTGGCTAAATTAGGCAAATGAGGTGGCTCAGGATGTCTCGAACGGTAAGCACTGGTTGCTGTTGGAGGCTTCACCCCCGGTATGCAGAGACTTAAATGGTGTGCCGCTACTCACAAAGAAACAGGAACAAAACAGAAGGCGACAGAGGAAAAGGCTCTGTGGAAACAAGGCACTTCGTATATAGGCAGATAAGTGTTCTCTTCAGGAGAGGAAGTGCTCGCTCCTGTCCTGCGGAACATGACACAGGATCTCCATAGTCCATCAGCTTCTGTGCCTGTGTTGCCCTCCATACGTAGGGTTCCATCCTGCCTTCGCCCAGTTCTCTGGCTATCTGCACACGAAAGTTTCCAGAAATGAAACGCTTGGAACAGCCAGTGTGCAGGGAGTCATCTGCATTTTTGATACAACATTTCAGCACCATTGGGCTGTTGATTGCAGGCTCTCTGTCACATGTTATGTGAAGATGACCATGGCACTCTTTACAGTAGCCTTTTATGTCAATGTAATTGCTTGTGATTGACGGATAGACCTTGGCTCGTTTAAAAACAAACATGCAGCAACATTTCACTGCCTTCCAAATGTGATCATTGATAATGAGTCCAGGTGCCAGGCTTCAAAATTGTATATTCCCTTTTTTTAGTGTAAGAATTTTTGTCCGCGTAGTCAACATTTTCCCGAATGAATTCCATCCATTTTCCAAAAGGAACTTCAAAATGAAAAGCCTGAACATTTGGTCCGTCAGAAAGGGAGCCTGAGGAATCTGTGTCATAACTAGTTTCAGGATCACTTGTATGCCGGCTGAACCCTATAGCTGACCAGATGTTGTGTCTGTTTAATTTAACAAAAGGTGTACAGGGCCTTTACCTGTCAGGTCAGGCCTCACACGCACCGAGTCAGTTAGTTAATGACCCTGCTACTGGTACCACGTAACCCAGTACAGCCTGCCGCTGGTCGGGTGGCCGGCGACTAACCCCCCCCCCCATGCTACTGGTGAAGAAACGAAGCTGAAGCTACAGAAAGAGGAGTTTACATGTGGGACGTGGAATGTCAGAACTCTCAATGGAGATGGGAAACTGGAGCAACTGGAGTATGAAATGACCAAATATAAGTGGAATGTCCTGGGCATCGCTGAAATGAAGTGGATTGGAAGCAGTGAGATTCCCATTGAAGAAGGACACAAAGTTTGGGTTTGCGGAAAAGAGAAGAAACGTGAGGAAGGAGTGGGATTCCTTATCCACAAAGATATAGTGAAAGAGGTTGTGGAATGTAAGCCCATTTCAAGCCGAATTATTAAAATACGAATCGTAGCCTCTCCCAGAAATGTAACCATCATTCAAGTCTACGCGCCAACCTCTGATTGCAAAGATGAAGAAATTGATGCTTTTGATACTTTGGGCAGTACGCTCAGAAAAATTCCCAAAAAAGAAATAAAAATAATTCAAGGACACTAGAATGCCAAGATAGGAAATGACTCCTATGAGGACTGGCACGGTACAGTGGTAAAATTTGCTCAAATGACAAATGATAGAGGTGAGAGGCTACTAGAATTCTGCAAAATGAACAATCTGACTGTGGCCAACACGCTTGGGGATCACAAGAGTTCAAGAAGAATCACATGGACATCCCCAGATGGGGGAAGAACCAGATAGATTACATCATCAAAATGCAAAACCTGCATCAGACCAAACAAGACCAGAGCCTTCCCTGGATGCGACATAGGCAGCGACCACAATTTGATGATGACAATGAAGGTGAAGTTGAAAATGATGAAGAAGCAAGGAACGGTGCGTGTGAAGTACAATCTTGATCTGTTAAAGAAAGACCCAGAGAAGAGGAACGAACATGCTGTGAAGATCAGCAACAGATTTGCCCCCCTCATGGAACTCGAAGATGTCCAAGAACTGGCAGATCGGTTCACTGATTCACAAATGAAACAGCATTGGAAGTTCTGGGCAGACACCGGGCCATGAAACAACCCTGGATGACAAGGGAGATCCTGGAAGCATGTGATGAAGGAAAGAAACTGAAAGAGGCAACATTTCAGGATGAGAACAGCTAAGTGGAATACCACAGGGCCAACGTGAAAGTGAAGTAGGAGATTCGCACTGCCATCCAAGTAAAGTGTTGTAGATCATGATGGAAGCACTCGAACATTTTGATGGCACAGTCGCAATCGTGGGAAGGCCAATCAGCAATCTGAGATTCGCTGACAACATTGACCTTGTTGCTGGAAATAGAGGAGAGCTAGCAGAGCTAGCAGAGCTGACTTCACGGCTAGACACTGCCGCACGTCGATATGGCATGGAAATTTGTCATTAGAAAAGCAAGATAATGACGACTTCAAGACAGAATAAACAAGATGACTGAAGCACAGGAGATACGGGTGGACGGGCAAGCGCTGGAGGAAGTCCACCAATTCAAATACCTGGGTGCCATGATGAAAGAAGAGGCCACTTCAGCAACAGAAATAAAAACTCTAATGGCCATAGCTACTGCTCAGTTGGCCAAGTTGAACCACGTCTGGAGAAGCAGAGAAGTGAGAGAGAAAACAAAGATTGAGCTGATGAAGGCACTGGTGACCTTGATAGCCCTATACGGATGTGAGTCATGGACGCTCAGCAAGAATCTGGAGAAGAAAGTAGCCACTTTCGAGATGAGATGTTTCCGCCGATTACTCGGAATTCATTGGGACGATTGCCGCACCAATGCATCGGTGCTGGAAGAGATCAGGAGGAAAATCGGGGAATATGAACCGCTGCTGGACACAATGAAGAGAAGGAAGCTGCAGTGGTTCAGACATGTCACTCGGCGGCCAGGCACACTAGCGCACATAGTAATGCATGGTCGGGTGGATGGGCGGCGAGCTCAAGGAAGACCAAGGATATGTGAGGATATGGGTGGGGAAGCCAGTGGAAATCTGCATGAGAATGGCGCAGGATAAGTAAACGTGGAGAAGGACATCTCAGTGCCCCAACGGCAGAAATGCTACGGGTGTGACCTGACTTGACCTGACCTGTACAGGGCCTTTGCAGAGATCCTGTTTTCCAGCTGGTCACTCAGCACAGCCATACACTGGCATTTGGAGTAGCAATGTTCCCATTTTGGGGTATGATATCTTTAGAATTGCAGAGAATTGCAATAATGGAATCCCTCTTTATTGCTGATTTTCTGGGCATCTAGTTTAAGAACAAATAAATGTAATTAGCATTGATAACTTACATTCTGACATGTATTTACATTGGCCAGAGATGTAAGATGTGATTTGGAGGAAATAAATGGTGACAACAGGTAAAACTGATGAAAGCCATTCTGCAGAAATGGAGGTTGATCAAGCCTTGGCAGTTGGTGCAACTAATTTCTGGAGTACTTACTGTCTGCAAAAAAAACAGTGTTCGGAACACACTGTGGTACTGTAACCTCATGAACATCAGTTGAAGAGCATCGTACTGGAGAAAGCAATTTGGTGCTACAAAAATGGCAAGAAAAAAGGGAATTAACAGACAGACCATCTTAACACTTAAAAATATTATTTCTAAATTTTGCGACAGGCCAATAAAAAAATAACCGCAGGCCACAAATTGCAATTGGAGTAATTACAGAAACCTGCAATCAATCTTCAGCTTTTTCCTCTGCAGGATAGTGAACAGCAATACAGTACTGCAGTTCTACAAACAGATCAATTTAGCTGAATGGACAACATCATATTGCGCTTGCCCTCAAAGTCAGGGATTCCCACACTGTGGTGCATCCCCAGGGGGTGTGTAATATTAAAAGCTTAGTGGCTGACTGGTCTAATAACTACACAAGGAAGTGGCTGGGAAATTAATAGGTGGGGATACATGAAGTTGATTGTACTCAGTCACTAAGGAGGCAGACAACCGGTAAGGAGTGAAGCATCTGAACCGTAGGTTTCAATCAAATGGGAGGCGTTTTTGTTTTGTTATTTGAAAGCTATGACATTAGCGCATGTATCGAACCTTTTTTTCCAACAACAGAACATGTCTAATGATGGTATTGCCTAACATGGATGATCAATGACTATCCAAATCAATGTTCATTCATATGGTCTCCCAGGGTGCATTGATTGTCAACGCGTGTGCATACATGCATACAAGCTATTTTGGTCTTTGAATGCTCTCCTGCTGCTTGCGTTGGTGTACTCCAGGTATTTACTCCCACAGTCCAAAATATACATCCCAAGTTAAGTGGAAACCTTTTTGCCGATCGGTGTGAATGTCAGTGTGAATGTTTGTCCATATGTGCCTTGTGACTAACTGGTGACCAGTCCAGGATGCACCCCACCTCTTGTCCAATAGTCAGTTGGAACAGGCTTCAGCACGCCAATGTGTTTGTTTGATTTTCCCCACTTTAGATCGCCATGACCAATATTGGACCTTCACCACTTGGTTGAAAATATTTGAATTGTGTCATTTGAACCATGAAGTGTGCATCAAGCATTTGTCTTTCCTGGTTCAAATTCCGATTATGAACAAATCTTCTGATTTCTTTTTAATACATTACATTTAAACAAAGAAAAGCATTATTTTTCTACCTTATAGAGCCCACTGTGCAAGAACTGAATGCCTTGCTCACGCACGTACACTATAATCCCTCACCACTTCACGTTTCGAATTTCATGGCTTCACTCTATTATGTTTTTTCTAAAATATATTAATTAATAAGTCCTGCTGTTTCATGGTTGAATACGGTCTACTATTAGTCAAAATATACGTACATATTTAAGCAAATTTGACATTTTTTGCTTAAATTAAGCATAAAATGGCAAATAAAAATAAAAATAAGGAATTCAGAAGACGCATTCAAAGATGTTGTCATGATATGTTGTATTTGTATTCTACACTGGTCACTAGGTGTCAGTAATGTTACTGTTACATTCGGTGAGACACACAAGCACCAAATGTGATTGTTGGAGCAACAGGCTTTTATTGCAGGTTTGAATGATCTCACAACAGGTACAGTAATCCCTAACACGGGCTACTGTTGCGACCATAACCCACTCCAAGCTAAAACAGCGGAGCAAAATAAAAGCATTCACCGAACCATGAAATTCACTTATGGTCAGGTCTGGACGCACTTAACAGTGATAAACGAGGGATTACTGTAATGCTCATTTTTGGTGGACTTATTTTCCATCTGCATCGTCACAATTTGTCAAACCACCTCCTGTGACTATTGACAACTACTGTAACTTGTAAGCGCATCTCACAAAAGTCTCTCTCTCTCTCTCTCTCTCTCTCTCTCTCTCTCTCTCTCTCTCTCTCTCTCTCTCTCTCTCTCTCTCTCTCTCTCTCTCTCTCTCTCTCTCTCTCTCTCTCTCTCTCTCTCTCTCTCTCTCTCTCTCTCTCTCTCTCTCTCTCTCTCTCTCTCTCTCTCTCTCTCTCTCTCTCTCTCTCTCTCTCAACTGTCATGTCTATGCTTCCTCATATGGCAGCCAATAAGAAGCATGCATGGTATATTGAACATGGTCAAACATTGTATGCTATATCTTGTTAGCAAAATCAATAAAACCATCTTATTCAGGTAGATAACATATGCAGAGCAATGGATTTTTCCACAACAATGTCCCCATCCAGACTGACTATTGTTGCAGCATGCCTGCCAGTTCCCATTGACCTTGAAAAATGTAATAAATGCCAAAAGAAAGACAAAGGAATCTGACAGAACAGGACGTTAACATTTAAGAAAAGATCAGATAAGATTAACTATTATCCACGATGGGCAAATTCCACAATTGCAGTGTAAAATATATCCGCAACACTTTTGTTTAATCTCCCATCTTTCATGAGCTGAACTAATCCAAAGCTTTCTATGTACACAAAAGGCCTGTTTCTCTCAAACATTGTTCTGGGTCTAATTGTCTACCATGATCTGAATCTGAGTTAGTGAGCATTTCTCCTTTGCCGAGATGATCCATCCACCTCACAGGTGTGGCATACCAAGAAGTTGTTGAGACAGAATGATTACTGCACAGGTGTGCCTTAGGCTGGCCACATTAAAAGGCCACTCCAAAATGTGCAGTTTTATCACACAGCACAATTCAAGGGAGCATGCAAAAGGCATGCTGACTGCAGAAATGTCCACCAGAGCTACTGAACTACTCAGTTCTCGATCATAAACCGTGTCCAAAGGTGTTTCAGAGAATTTGGTAGTACATCCAGACCACAAAGCTCCAGCAGGACCAGACAGGACCAAACATGCAGGCCGAGTGAGGTGCCTAATGTCATCTTAGGCTAATGTCATTGGACATTTGCTAGACAGGCTCATAGTCTAGCAGTTTGGACAGTACTACCACCGGCGGGCCTCAGCTGGACCGGACCTGAGGCTAACAGCCTAGCAGCCAAGACGCCAACAGCAGGGCCCTGTGGGTCCATGACTACGGCCTCCAGTTCAGTAACTGAGACCCCACCACCACAGATCTGCACCCACAATCGCTAGCCTAGCAGCTGACATACTAGCTATACATGTGGGACTCAGAAATTTTGTCATTAAGAAATTTTAGGAAACCACACAAAGATACAGTAGATTGGGGCAATCAAAGGTCTACTTTGTAGCAACATAAATATTCGTAGCACAGTCCCAAAATGTTACTAACTGGATAATTATTCTCTCCAACTCTAACATTGATGTTTTAGGTTTATCTGAAACTTGGCTGAACAATCGGTCACCTGGATCTGATGTACTTGTTCCAAATTCTAATGTGTTCGGAAGGGACAGAGCAAGGAGAAGGGGTGGTGGTGTTTTGTTGTATGTTAACTTTAAATGCTCCTTGCTTAGCAGACCACATGAAATGGTCAACATCAAAACGTTAACGCAAAACCAGTTTTTAGTAGGGCTGTCAGAAATAGCGCGTTAGCGGCGGTAACTAATATATTTCATTAATTTCATTATGTTATTAATACATTTTTTAAAGCAAAGCTTACTAGTTTAAAATACATAGAAAAATAAGGAAATATGATAAGATAATACAATGTAACAGTGTGACATGGTGATTAATCAGGATTAATTAATTTGAAAGCAGTAATTAATCTGATTAAAAATTCAAATAATTCGACAGCCCTAATTTTTATAGTTTTACAAGTATAGTTTTACATGCATAAAACAATTTTAAATGCTTATAAATGCTGAATGAAGGGATAAATGAACATATAAGGTTGCTTTTACCTTCATCAAGACATGATTGTTGCCAAAGACACAATGTGGCAGCGAGATCGGACACCACCTTCCTCTTCTGCGATGAGCCGTTTCTTGAATTTAGTAGTGTTTCTCATCTTTAGCAAAATGCTGGCACTTGCACTTTCTTTGGCGCAATTTTGGGTTATTTTGCAGCAGAGAGCAAAAGAAAAGCAGACGTGAATTGAATATAATTCAATTATTAACTCATGGCAAAAAGCCAAATGTGGTCTTTGGCAAGAATGACATCTTCACTGGAAGTAAAAAGTAACCTTAATCAGAATTAGCTTTATTGGCCAAGTATGCCTACACAAACAAGGAATTTGACTTCAATGTTCATTGATCAATTTCAATCAACATTTATATGTACTTACAGCATTTTGAATTGTTTTCTGCATGGAAAACTATCATTGTAAAACTATAAAAACAGGTTGTGTGTTAACATTTTTGGCTTTCTGGAAGAAATTAATTGGATTTAGATTCTTTCTTTGGGGAAAAAAAAATGTATATGGATCAAGCACACTTCGGTTAGAGTCGGACCTTCCGGAACAAATTGACGCTAACCAAGGTTAACCAAAATTTTAACACCTCATTTCTTCTGTTATCTGGGACAATCCTGCCCTGTGTGGATCCTCAGATGAGCTGTGGACAGTTTAACAAGTCTGAACAGGGTGTCATATCCTCCCATCAGAGGGGGGTTGAACCAAAAGCAACAGTGCCACATGCCCTGGCTGAATAATAAGTGTAGGTCACATGTGTCAAACTCGTGCCCTGGAGGGTTTTCTCTCCAACCAGTTTCTTCAGCAGGTGATTTAATTGATGAGCTCCTTCCCTCAAACTGAAGGTGTTGATCATTAAAATCACCTGCTTTAGTGACTGGCTGGAAAGAAAAGCTGCACTGTCTCGGCCCTCCATGGCACGAGCTTGACACCCCTGGTGTAAATGGTTTGATAAGAACGAGAGGCCTGTTAAAGCATTTCCTGAAAAGTGGATTGACCACAGATCTTCAAAAATGTACCCACATGAGAAATGAAGTAGTACAAACCTTGAGACAGTTAAAGCAAATTTCTACATGAAAATTGTCACGTTCTTCTCAACTCCGTGCATGGCAAAAGGGTCTGAGTTGCTACACCGAAGAAACTGGATCCACTCGATGTTTTGCTTTCACTTTATTTAACGTGGTTCAAGTCATGAGTTGTTTTTCCACATTTTTCCAAGTTTTTTCACTGCACAGCACAGGTGAAAACCTTCAAAAAAGGAGGACACAAACACGTAATATAAAAAAAAAAAATCAATGTTACACTGTTGCCATATATGAACCAATTCATTTTTATGGTAACAATTTAAATTAAATCATTTTTACCACTTTTACTGCAATTTAGTAAACTATTTTTTAACATTTGTATTGTAACGTAGCCTTTTGGACTTTACATCATGCTTGTTTTATCAAATTGTGTCTATTCTATTAAATAAATACCATGATTTTAGCAAACATTTTGAATTTAAACGAGCACATTAAATGTGCAAAAGAAATCTGCATAATTTGGATTTGTTTAACACCACAAACACGCTGCTCGTGCCCAGGCAGAACTCCAAACAGAACCAATTAATTAACCAAACAAACATGGAACGCCGCGTGCCTATATGTGCCATTTACCGTCATTTAGCGGCATTCTTAATTTCACATCCTAAGCAAACAATTACAGCAAGCACATGCTTTCAATTCATTCAGATTCCTAATGATGAGCCACGCGTTATTGGCGGACATCTAACCAAAGAAAAGTCAAGCCGTGCGCAGCACAGGCGCATCAAACCACAGCAGTATTAACGGGATTTTTTAAAGAGGATTTCGGTTCCTTACCGGCTGCCTCTTCAGACTTGTAGCTCCAGATTGCACAAAGTTTGGTGGTAAAGCCCTGATCACCCTTCCGATCACACCAAATCACCGCACCTGTCTGCAGCCTTGCCTACTTGTTGACGCCCAGGTGCGCTGGTGCTTCACTAACTTCCTGTTCTAATCTGATTTTCTGTAGCATATTTTCATAACCAACCTTATAAAAATAATTCAAAATTCAAGATTCAAGATTCAAGAGAGTTTTATTGTCATGTGTATGGTAAAACAGCAGTTATACCATGCAATGAAAATCTTATTCTGTTCATTCTCCCAAGAAAAGAAAGAAAACACAAGAAAGAATAAGAACATAAGAAACATAAACACATAAACATATATACCAATAAATTAAGCAACAAAAACAGAAGAGACATTAATACAAATAAATAATACAAATAAATAAATAAAGTGCTATGAGTGTGTGCTTGTGTTGCGTGCGGTGTGTGTGAGTGCTTCGTTGAGAAGCCTGATGGCCTGTGGGTAAAAGCTGTTTGCCAGCCTTGTGGTCCTGGACTTCAAACTCCTGTAGCGTCTGCCTGACGGTATCTATTTAAGGTAATAAATAAATAACTATAACTTTTTTTTTCCTCACTCGACTTTTTAAAGTTTTTATAAAATTTTTTTTCAAATATAAATTTAAAATAAAGTATTTTTCAATCACCGGTTTTGCTTATTACCTGCCTCATGAATTAATTAATTCTCACTACTATTTTTAACTTCAGTTTCACCTGACAAAAATCGTAGAGAAAACTTAAACTGGTCATCCTCCAAATCAAAACACGAACAAAAATATGGAGCCGCATATAAATAAGACCATTGTTTGACCCGTTCATTCTAGCCATTCTAGCTGGTACATGTACTGTACGTACTCTGTGGTTCATGATGTATTGTCTGTCTTCATGTTAAGGGACTACGAATGGAAATTAGCCCCAGGATAAAATCTGGTGTGTTTACATTACAATGCACTATGTGGAGAAATGTTAAATGTTATTAACATTCCACAAAAACATCTAAAAAGAAAAAGTGAAGTAGCAAATACAAAAGTGCTTTGTACACGTTACCAGCAGTCTAGCTGGACTAGGAAAAGTAACCCGCTATGAACAGGAAATGAACAAGTAGATTAATAAGAGTCTAGAGAGAGAATGAGACAGCAAATACCCAGATTAAATACTGTACATTGTGAGCAAAACACCTCCGAAAACCAGAAATGACACATTACATTACAACCTACGTCGGCAGCCAACGGAGCCTTTGTAACCTGTAAGCTGTTTTGAAATGTTTCTATTATCATTTATAATTTATATGCCAAGACGACTTCATAATGACTGTAATATAAGCAACAAGTTCTTTCTCCCTTTTTTCGCTTCTCTCTCTGTTCTTGTAACTATTTTTATTTGACTTTAATTGTGTCAACCTTTCATCCATAAGCCTTTATATTGTTCTTGTATATCATGTGTTTTAATAAAGTAGAATATATACAGTATATCATGGTTAACTGATCCCAGAAGTCATTTTCCACAAAGTAGGTTTCCTTATTTATAAATGGAATATTTTCATAGTTAGAGCATAGAAAACCTGTTTACGACCTTTTAAATATGTTTTCTAACATTATTAGAGCCCTCTAGACATGAAATAACACCCTTATAGTCAGCTTTGCACTTATATTACCAAATAAAGTAGCATTAATCACAGAAAATAAGAGATATTAGGCATAAATAAGACATAATACAGACTCACACATGCTAGCATAGGGCGAGTTTGACAATACTACATATCATTACAGTGACTTTGAATGCACATTTGCTTAAATAGGCATATTTTTAGAGTAATACTATTCACCCACAAAACAGTATGATTTATGAATTGATATATTTTTGAAAAGAGTGAAGACGCGATATTCAAAGCACACAGTGGCAAGGGATTACTCTATATTGTTAGGATGCACTGTGTATGGTGATATGAATGTTTGGCCATATTGGCCGTCGTTAGGTTACAATATCGTCCGGCATATGTTATGGACAACCAACACAGGTGCGTTTTATTGACCAGCACACAATGGCACTGCACACAGTGTGTCATAGAAGGTCCTTAACAGATTTGCGTGGACTTCAACTGTTTTTTATATGCGCCTGCTGATGATGACTGCAGGGATAATTATGTTTCACGTGAGATTTTCCAACACAGGACAAACAAATATTTAAGGATAGGTCCAAAAGAATTTGGGCAATGACAAAGTTGATCAAATTTTGCATTTATCCACCAGAATGTATTTGAAATCAAACAATCAGGTGTGAAGTGTCGCATGAAAAGCTTCAGTATTAAGCATTCAAGCTAAGATAGGAGGTCTCTTAAAATCTTGATGAATGTGCCCCTGATCTATAATCCAATTGTATCTATGCTGCGAGTAGAGCACGTTCTATAATTACATGTCCATAGACCATATTGCACGACCCTATGGAAAATGTAATTAAAAACATGTGCAGTTAATTGCTTAGTGAAGACACTATGCAAATAATACATGCATAATTCCCACAGCTGACATTATTAAAAGATGCACTATTCCAATATGCCACAGTCACAGCTGTTGCGTTATTAATGGCGTCATGCATTTATCAGCAGTTCAGTTTAAAGCACACAGAACATATTTTAGAAATGGAGTCATTCAGCATTAAGTTAGTCACTCTGATGTGCTTGTCCTCAAGACACTTTTATATTACTAATTATTTAATCTTCCCCATATATTTAATATTTGACAGCTGTGAAGTCCCCGTTTCAATACAAAGTAGTCATATTGAATCTGAAAAGTAGGCTTCACTCGATTACAGTTTTTCAAAAAAACAATAATTAATAAATCATTCTGTTTTGTGGTTGAATACTGTCACGCTCTGCATGACTCTTTAGACTCTGTTAGACTCTTTTGTCTTAGACTCTTATTCTGGTATTTCCTTTTCCTGTTTCATTCCGCCCCTTCTTTCACCTGCCTTTAATTTTCTGTCTCTCGCTGACCTGCCTCTAATTTGAGTTTTCTCTAATTTTGCACCTGCCTGTGCTTATATTAAAGACTTTTACCGAGTACTTAGTACGGCCTACTATTAGTCAAAATATATATATATTTGAGAAAATGTTACATATTTTTTGCTTACATTAAACATTTTCAAGCACAAAAATGTCAAAATAAAATAAAATACATATGTAAGGCATTCAGAAGACACATTAAAAGACATTGTGATGATATGTAGTATTCTACATTGGTCACTAGGGGTCAGTAATGCTACTGTAATGTTTGGTGAGACACACAAGCACCAGATTTGATCACCGGAACAACATGCTTTTATTGCAGGTTTGAATGATCTCACAACAGGCATGATAATCCCTAACACGGGCTACTGCTGCAGCCGTAACCCATGGTAAGCTAAAACTCTGAACCCCTGACGTCACGCCCTGTCCGCCTCCCACTCAGCTCCCCTAGCAACTGCAGGGCTCTAATAACGTTAAAAAGTGTATTTCGAAGGTCATACACAGGTTTTCTATGCTCTGACTACAAAAATATCCTACATTCCAAATAATCCTGCTTTGTGGAAATTCACTTATCCCAGTCAGGTCTCCTCCAAGATCTCCTTGTAGCAGCACAGAGAATCCATGACCCCTCTAGCATTCATTAACATTCAATAAGCATTCTTTGTCCTTAACGGAGGTCATTTTAACATCATGGCTTTCCTTTTCTTTGGCGCACGGCTGCCAGGGAGACATAGTGATGTTATTCTTCCTCAGTGTCGCTCAGCAGGTACACACTGTACTCTTCCACACTGCATTTTTGTGCTGCGCGTTCTACGTATTCTACTTCCCAAGCGAGTGGTAAACCAAGGCCCCCCTGTACAGAGTATGCATCTCCAAAAGCCAATTCCTCACGGATAAATTACTGGCATTTTTATCGCATTGTTAGGTATTATTATTATGACACTTTTTAGACTCAGTCTATTAGCGCAGTGTCTTTTCGGTCTAATAGCTTCTCATCGAAGGCCTTCTTGATGCACACCCTCACATAGCATAGCATATCAGAGTAGCGCGACACTTACATATGACTGATGGAAAAATACTGTGAGAAGAGGCGGACACACAAAGGATGCATTGTTGTCACTCTCTCACACAAAAAGGTAACTTTCACTTTCTGGAGGGCGCGGCAACTGCTTTATATGCTCTGTACACCCAGATGGGCTCTTCATCAATCTTCCCTGGCGATGCTAGAGTCCAGCAATTTTTTAATGCAATTTGAAAACCTTTTAAATGGTGTTATCACTGACCACTTCCCCGATAGCAACGCAGAGAAGCCTAAAGTAAAGACGTAGCTTTTGCGGCAGCTTAAGCTTTCTAGGAAATCTCAGTAAGGTCAGAATAAAATGAAAATATTCTACAATGCTCTTCATACTCATATTGAAAAGCAATTTTAAGAAATGTAAGAAATTTCATGCAGACTCCCACGAACCACACAATGAAGCGTGTATTATATATAACCTCCCACCCACACCCACCACCCCATCCCCCCCTTAACTCACTCACCGTCTGCTGCAGGTCGGGGATGATGACACGGATGACCAGCGAGTTGATGTGAATGTCGTCCATGCGATGCGGCGACGGCTCGGCGGTGGCCCTTATAGTTTCATAAATGGTTTCTTCACGGGAGCTTTCAGAGGCACAGTCGTCGGAGTAATCAGAAAAGCTCTGGGCCATCTCATCCTCACTGGAAGTGGGGCTCCGGGGCATAGTCATGAGGCCGGGCAGATTTAGCTGGGTCGGAAAAGGACAGAAAACTAGTAAGTCAGTAAGTCATACATTTCGAGAATTTCCCCATATCCCATTTGACACTGCCTGCTCCTTTACGAGGATGCTTGTTAGTTTGATCTTTCACTCTCATCCATTCCACTCCAGTGTGCACTGACTGCAAGAACTAACTCCCGAAGGAATGTACAGTATGTGGCTGGACAAAATGCCTCACAATGAAACTGTATATGAGTAAAAGCTGGACAGTGGACCTGCCAGCTTCACATGGCCAAAGGCCCACCTCAAGAACGATATCAGCTTTAGAAGCTGTACTGAAATGTAATAAACTGAGGTGTCAGCATGATTAATGACACCAAAAAATGAAGTACGCAACGTCTAATCAGTCACAGCTTGTAGTCATGCACTCAAAATTGACCTAATTAGAATCAAGACATTTATACAATTCTGAATATATAATATTTGCAGATGTGCAGGGCTTGCGGTATGAACAGCTTCAACAGTGCTCTGTACAACGCTGCTGTGTTCTTTGAAATTCAAATTGACAGTACAGTAGTCCCTCGTTTATCCCAGTTAACTGGTTCCAGACATGACCGTGACAAGTGAATGTGCACAATTTACCATTCTTACTTATAAATGGAATATTTTCCTAGTTGGAGCGTTGAAAATGTCTTTACAACCTTCTAAACTTGTTTTTTAACATTGTTAGAGCCTTCTAAACATGAAGTAACACTGTATAGTCACCTTTACACTTGTATTACCCAACATAGTAGACATAATAAGAAAATAAGACATTTAAAACATCATAAATAAGACCCGTACTCGTGTGTTTTGCTGCAAATGTGTTCCGGTGCTAGGGGAGCTGAGTGGCAGGCCGGGCAGGAAGTGACATCAGGGGTTCAGAGTTTTAGTTTGGCGTGGATTACGGCCGGGATTATTGTGCCTGTTGTGAGATAATTCAAACCTGCAATAAAAGCCTGTTGTTCCGGCGATCAAGTCCTGTGCTTGTGTGTCTCACCCAACATTACACTAACGTTACTGGCACCTAGTGACCAGTATAGAAAACTACAAATCATCACATCTTTCAGTGTGTCTTTTGAATGCCCATTTTACTTTATTTAGTCATTTTATGCTTGAAAATACGTAACCTAGGCAATAATGCGTAAAATTGGCTTAAATATGCATATTTTGACAAATAATAGGTCATATTCAACCACAAAACAGCATTATTTATTTATTTATTTTTTTTTACTGACAGATAGCTGCAAAATTCAAAGCATGAAGTGGTGAGGGATTACTGTAACCTCCCAAAAAATCGTCCTGCTTCAAAATAGCCAACATGAAATTCATAGTGTTTGTGCTAAAGGTTCAAACCTATAATTAAAAAACATATAAAAAAAACAGTTAACGTTAAATTTTTGCTATCACATATACCTACTTGCATACTGAGGCTCATTATCGTAATGGCACCGGCGCCAACGTACTATATGCACCAAAAAATTAAGTAGCTATCAGTGCCTCATTTCGGGGGGAAATGAATGCAGACTCAGCTACATGCAACAAATGCTTGAATGTGATTGTAATGCTTTTTTCATACATTGTCGCCGACCTTAACACACCGACAGCAGTGCTCAGGTCCAAACTCCAAATTTGTTAAACTAAATTAAATATTTCAAACGGAGTTGGGAAGAAAGACAGAGTACAAAGCCAAAAACGTACCACTTCCTCACGGAATGTGAGAATAACTTTTTTTCACTATGTCATGTTGGACATGCCATGGCTGACTCCATGCAGTGTGACGGTAATGGAATCTAAGGTAATGTCTTCATAACATGACATGAAAAACCAGATAGCACGTTTCCACCCGAGCCAGGAGGACAAACAGCCAACTGAAGTTGCTGTCAACCAGAGAACCATCAAGCAGGTGATAACTAATTTTCCACCCAACTCGGAAAAGGCAAAGTCAATCACAACTTTTCTTGCAAAGGATTTGTGACCGGTAACCGGGAAATATGCTGGCAGATGTAACCTTCCAATTATTAAAAGATAATGGAAGTAAATGAATCTGTTTCATGATTATTTTAATTGTGGATCATGACAAATATGCTTTGTTTTAGTAGTACACAGTGAGTAAAAATAAATTATATATATATATATATATAGAAAAAAATGTATGCATGAAAAAACTGACAAACTATCCATCCATCTTCTATGCCATTTATCCTCAATAGGGTCGCGGGGGTATGCTGGAGCCTATCCCATCAGACTTCAGGCGAGAGGCGGGGCACACCCTGGACTGGTCGCCAGTCATTCACAAGGCACATACAAACAAACAACCATTCACACTCACATTCATACCTATGGACAGTTCAGAGTCACCAATTAACCTAACATGCATGTTTTTGGAATGTGGGAGGAAACTGCAGTACCCGAGAAAACCCACGCACGCACGGGGAGAACATGCAAAATTCACACAGAGATGCTCAACGGAGATTCAAACCCAGATCTTCCTGATCTCCTGACTGTGTGGCCAACATGCTAACCACTAGGACACCTTGACAAACTATTGATTACAAAAAAAGAAGCATCGAGATGCATCAATAATCGTTTTATCATCGCATTGCAGGCCTCTGAATCGTAATCGAAGGTGAGGTGGCCAGAGATTCCTATCTGAAATACATACTACATACGGAATACTACATATGACTTCTCTTTCAATATTTATTTACTAGTAATAGGTCATAGTCAACCACAAAACATTTATTAATTAATATTTGCAAACGCCAGGATAGAGCAAGGTAGCGACGTTCGAACCACAATGTAGCAGGGGACGAATTCTCTGTGTTGTGTATTGCTATGACAATTTGTTGTGGATTTTATTTCATATTGGTGAATCAAATACTTAGTAATCACTTTATTTATATAAATGATGTATTTAAATTAGTGGTGAAACGATTCCTGGAGTCATTTGAGCACCTCGACTACAAAAAATGATAGAGGAATTTTCTCTGCCTCGAAGAATTGTCAGGTGTGCTTACATCACCAATACGTTTACATCATTCCTGCAGAGGAAGAAGCGGATATTTGGTTGAAGGAGCGGGAAGATGGAGAGGGAAAACAATAACAACAAAAGAGAAGGAAAACAAAAATGTAACAAAGACAGAAAATGTGTGAGCCTTTCAGGCTAAACAGCAAACTGAACACCGTGATGTGTATCCGTGTAAGGCGGCACTTACATAGCACAACAGCACAGTAATGTGTTCCCTTGCAGCAGGTGTCGTCATTTTACTTTCAACACTGAAAAAACTCGACATCATATCAACAATATTTGTCTAATTTCTAGTCAGCCTGTCTAAGGTTAGAGTTTATAAATGCACAGCCATCAACATAATATAATATGTAATTTAGTCTTAGCAATGTCAATTACCTAATTATTTCTCTCCTTTTCCAGTAAAACATCACAGTCTCGGTTGGATAAATTTATCGACATGATGTAGTCCATCACACCCAAGAAAATACAGTTTCCTCCTGTGCACATGTGAATTTAAGAAATAAAACGGTTGATGATCTAAAAACTAAAACCGAAATGTGTGGAAAAAAAGTTTGGAAACCTCTGGCAGATACTATAGAAGATAGTCAGTAGGTCCGAAATCAAAGGAGACGGTGTTTGCGGTGGTGGGCTGTCTGGCCTCTGAACGAGTGGTTTTCAGACAGGAAATAATGTGCTGCAAGCCCACCAATCACAGCCCAAACAGCCAGTGTCACCGTCGCAACTGCAACGGCACAATGCAGCAAAATCGTTGTTTTGCTGTACATTTTAAAAGTTTAAACACACGTATGCTAACCGAGGTTCCACTGTAAGGCACATCATTCATGTGTCATGGCGGTTACACTCATCAATGACCCTTTGATAAACAAACATACATACACATACCCACAAATGCTATCAGTGGATAAATCTCTGATTTCACATTCTGTCACTCCGATGACACAGAGAGCCAGAAAGACCATGAAGATTATCTCCGTGAGTCACCGTTGACCTTTTGCTTTGATTAGCCTTTGCCAAATCTGAAGACACAGTACAGGTTTTTATTTTCCTCTCACTTGCATAGAGCATCTCATCAATTGTAGCTGTGCTGTAAATGTTGCTCTGTTTATGCAGTGACTATGTTGTGAAAACGTCCTCGTAAGTCAGGGTCAAATTATCAAGTGTACATTGGAGGAAAAAGTCCTCATTCAGCAATTGGATCGCATGCTAGTGTGATTTGAGATCGCAATTTTTTTAATGATTGTTTTAGTATTTGCGACGATATTTATAGCGTTACATTAGTATTGCAATGCTTCCCAGTGGAATCAATGTAAATACTGTATGTCACAGTAATTTAACTTGCTCTACAATGCCTTTTACAGGATGAGCTGACTACACACACACACACACACACACACACATGACATTTAGCTCACAATCAACAAAAAACAGCCAAGACAAATTATAAGACTGATAGAGTGAATACCACCAGATATTACACACAAACACAAGACAGGAATGCAAAATACTTAGGTAGGTTATTTTGCAGCCGCTTGATAGATGCCTTTGAAGAGCAATGAATCGCCCCAATCTAAATAGCTTCTGCCGTAGCGACTACATCAGACAAAATATGTACAGTGGAACCTTGGTTAGCATCATTAATCTGTTCCAGATGGCCAAAATAAATTTTTCCCATAAGAAATAATGTAAATGTAATTAACACGTTTTTATAGTTTTACAATTATAGTTTTACATGCAGAAAACGAAAAATGTATATAAATGATGAAAGAACTGGATAAGTGAACATTTAAAGTTACTTTTACCTTCATTGAAGACGTGAACGATACCATTTGGCAGCGAGATCAACATGGACACCACCTTCCTGTTTTACAATGAGTTATTTCTTGAATTCAAAGGTGTTTCTCAACACAGGTCTCTGCTATCCTCTTGATCACGGCTGCAAAATAAGCCAAAATGGAGGCAAAGAAAGTTGCAATTGCTTCCATTTTGGGGTATTGAGGTGAGAGACACAAAGTTGGTGTCAGTGTTGATCTCGCTGCCATATTGCGTCTTTGTCAACAATCACATCTTCAGAAGGTAGAAGCAACCTTAAATGTTCACTCATCTCCGACATTCATCCTTTATATGCATTTTGAGTTGTTTTATGCATGTAATACTATAATTGTAAAACTAGAAAAGGGTTCCCGTTTCCATGTATTAGCAAGCTAATAGGATGCTAACAAGGATGTTTTGTGATAAAAAATACATTAAGAATACAGTTGGACTTACGTTAATAACACGACAAGGCACGCGCAATATACGTGCCTGGAAAATGTATGCAAACCAAGGCAAAATTTTGGCGTACATTTTCTAACCGAGGTTCCACAATATTGCTTTTCATTCTACTGTTTCATTTTTCTGTATAAATTGTAGCGAATACACAATATATGTTAAGTATGTTTGGGATGACCACCCCCTGCCGGGACCTTGCAGACCTGACAGGGAAACCCCTGTGCAGTGGGCAGTCAGTCTACAGCACGTGGTCTCGGTAGGGTGAGTTTACATGTACTCTCCCAAAGATGGAAATAAAACTTTGCTTGGCCCACAGAAGTACTATTTCTGTGTATGTTACCGATTGCAGAGCTCGTATGTTTCAGACTGAATACTTTTGGAGTTGTTTTTTGAATCTGTGTAGTTGTTTTGTCAGGTTTTCAGTTTGTTCACAGTTTCGTTAGTACGCTACGAGAAGCCTTTATTACGTCGTGGGCTAATGAGGCATTATTTGTGTATTTCGTTTTGTGTGTTTGTTCTCTGGCAGACGCTGTACGGCTGTGAGGGAAGTGGAACTTTTGTATGTTCCATTGCCAGAATAAACGGTATGGGAGCCAAACTAAGTCACAGTCTGAATCTACATAAAACTCCATTCTCTATAAAATGTATTGTTAATATTTTTGGATGTGTGGAACAGATTAATTTGATTTATATGATTTCCGCCTGGAAAAATTGCTTCGGTTTTTGTGCGTTTCAGGTTTTATCAGACATTTTGGAAGGAATCAATAAAAAAATTAAAAAAAAAAAAACGAGGAACCACTGTAAACCACTGCCAGTGACATTGCATGCCCATTCACCAAATAAATACATTTGTATATGCAGGATGTAAACATGCTGCACACACAATCATTTTCATTGGGTGAATATCCATATTTGACTGTCTGACAGACAGATAACTGTGCTTGAAACTGTGCTTTCTTGACCCCATGCCTATAACCGCGGTGTCATTTTCTAGCAAGGAAACATCTGCTGCCTTTTCACCCATACACTGGGGAGTGGTGTGAGAGCGAGTTTGCCTAGCAACAGAAGCTGTAGGCGGAGGAACTTTTCAAATGAAAACAGCTTTACAAGAAAAGACATTCCAGGGCAGAAGATTGTTAAAGGTTTTCGGAGATGTGAGCAATAACATGAGTGGTTTACGGGGAAGTTTATGTTAAAATGGTGGATTTTAAAAGCTCTCCTGCGTCCTTTTTAAAAATACATGGAGAGCTGCTGGATGGTTCGGAAAAGATGTGCAGATTCTGATTGTTGCTATCACATAAGAAATTAATTGGTAAGTTGCATCCGAGGTTAAAATCATCAATGCTACTTTAAGATACATAGCCAGGGGCGTAGCACCAAATTCTGGGCCCCCTGAAGTGCCCCCTACCCCACCCTAAAACCACCACTGCCTGCCTCCGCACACACCCGCAATAGTACTTGCAAGAATGGACAAAAACTGAGTACCACACACAAAATGACAAGAAACAGAGGCCCTCGTAACCTTACTTACAACAAATTATTTGCATAAATTTTGTCAAAATGAGCTTTTTCACAGTTAATTTCACGGTCCTTGAATGCACCACAGTTATGTGCCATGAGATGCAAAAGTGCAACTTATACAATAATCACTCATTATTTTGCGCTTCGACTTTCGCGGCTTCACTCCATCACGGTTTTTCAAAAATACATTGATTAATAAATCATGCTGTTTAGCGGTCGGATACAGCCTACTATTAATAAAGAAAAATATGCATATTTAAGCTAATTGTACTTTTTTGGCCTAAATTAAGCATTTTCAAGCTTAAAAATCGCTAAATGAACTGAAATACAATTATAAGGCATTCAGAAGACACATTCAAAGACGTTATGATGATATGATGACATAGTATTCTACACTGGTCACTAGGTGTGAGTAATGTTACTGTAATGTTCGGTGAGACACACAAGCACCAGACTTGATCACCAGAACAACAGGCTTTTATTGCAGGTTTGAATGATCTCACAAGGCACAATAATCCCTAACACAGGCTACTGTTGTGGCCGTAACCCACGGCAAGCTAAATTTTGTCTACTACATACGAGTGTACGGGTGTAACGGTTGTTATAGGGGGGTTATTTCATGTCTATTTCATGTGAGGGCTCTAATAATGTTTAAAAAATGTATTTCAAAGGTTGTAAACAGGTTTTCTATGCTCCAACCATGAAAATATTCCATAAGGAATCCTACTTCATGGAAATTGACTTACCACGATCGGGACTGGAACCAATTAACTGTGATAAACGAGGGATTACTGTACATAACTTTCAGATAGACATGTATTTTCCCATTTATTGTCTCACCTCATCCTTGTTCCCAAGTGCTGGAATTGTGTGTGAATACCCGTTTGGGGCTGTAAGGGCAAAAAAAAAAGAAAGAATCCCACGTGTTGGTGACTCAGTCCTGTCATGTTATTAATATACTGCATGAGTCCAACTGTACTCTTAACGTGTCTTTATTACAAAGCACGCCAGTCATTGTCCAACAGCTCCGTCGCCCGTCTATGATGTAATCAGCGCTTGACTCTGTAGTTCTTTGCTAACTAACACAGTTACGCTACAAGTCTATTTTTTTTTAACGGCTGCAAAACAAAGTTGCAAGTGCCACAACTTTGATAGCATGTGGCTCTCTGCTACCCTCATCCATCCAAGAGTCAAGTTTCATGAAGGTAAAAGTGGTGTTTCTGCATATAAAACTAATATTGTTTTATAGTGTTTGTGTTAGCATTTTTAGGATTTGTTGGATTTACATTGTTTCCTATGAAAATGATTGTTTCATTTTTCGTACGATTCCTTTTTTTGCCAGACCTTTTGGAACAGATTAATAACAAAAAGAGGTACCACTCTATATCACATATTACATCACATGGGAAAAATTGTTTAGAAATGCCAAATAAACTGAAAGTTGAGCAGCGTCAATTCTGATTGCACTGGAGAAAGATACCTTTTGTTCTCCTGCTGCTGCTTCAGAAAAAAGGTACAACATAAAAAGCACATGAGGACGCAGATGGTCTATTGCATTATATTCAAAAAAAAGAAATGAAAACATGGTTTGCACGCCTAAGTAAGCGGAGTAAAGGAGAGAAAACAGCAACCTCTTCATGTCAAAGCGAATTATTTCTGTGCCAGCTCGAGTGCAAATGCTGGTTACTACATGGAAGTGCACTTCCTTCTTGACTAGGCTTTCAGCAAATTGGCCAACAATAAAACTGCATCGAGTCTGGAGTGACTCGCAATTCATAGCCTTCAGATAATTGGTGATTATGTATTATGTATTGTAATTACATTGATACCTTGTTTATCGTGGTTAAGTGGTTCCAGACCAGACAGTGATAAGTGAATTTCCCCAAAGTAGTATTCGTTATTTATAAATGTAATATAATAATATAATATAATATCGATAATCTACACATGAAATAACACCCCTATAGTCACCTTTACACTAATATTAGCAAATATAGTAGACATAATAGGAGAAAATAAGGCATTTAATACATAAATAAGGAAGTGTGTGTTGCTGTAAATGTATTGTGATTTTAGGGGAGCTGAGTGGGGGTCAGATAGGAGGGGCCACTGAAGGTTCACGGTTGAATTTTATCGAGGCCTGTCACGATAACAAATTTCGCTGGTCGATAATTGTGCTACAAATTATCGGCGATAATCGATTTTATCAAAAAACATTTTTTAGGTTCATAAATACACAGGACTTGGTGGAAAAAGTCCTCTGTGCCAATAGATGGTAATCACATGAGGCGTGGATGTTGAGAGTGGCGTGGGAACTTTATCTCAGCCATGGGAAGGATGTAAATTTTGGGACACATCATCAGTAGTGTACCTTTGAATCAGGGATGTTTCAGCCTTTCAACACAAGACACCCTCATCATCCGTGAGTAAAGTAGTGCCTGGAAAGTGGCGGGAGTTGAGCGAGGCAGTAAGGTCCCGACCTGGGATTAAAAAAAACAGGTCATCGCTCAGCCTCCCCCCTTCCTCCCACGCCACACCCCTGAGTAAGGGCAGGAAGGAAGGGGGTGGGTTTAAAACTTTAGGGTCGTCAGGTGGGTACCCTCCTTCATTGGTGTTTTGATGATAGACCCTTAACACCTCCAGAGAGCTCATCGCCAACACCTGGCATCCCAGGTGTGGCGGCCTTGTGTGAGGCTGGTCCTAAACTGGTCAAGATATGTTTGAGAGTCGCTGAATTTGGGCAGAGGGCGTAGGTTGGGTCCTCTCCATACCACCGGTAAAGGTTTTTGGGGGATGGGAGCACATCACATGTAGCGCTTATGATGAATCTGATGTTTCTTGCTTCCATTATCCAGAGCTGTCTCCAGGTGAGCTTTCTCTCTTTCTCTTCTCTGCAATCAAGCATTAACTTGCAATGACTTGCTTCAGTTAAGGTCAGTGTTCATGACGCCACCATAAGAAAAAAACTGGACAAAAAACGACTGCTGGACAAAAAGAACATTCAGGCTTGTCTCAATTTTGCCAGAAAACATTGTGATGATCCCAAAGACCTTTGGGAAAATACTCTTTGGAAGGTGTGTGTCCCATTACATCTGGTGTAAAAGTAATGCAGCAAAAAGAACATCATACCAACAATAAAATATGGTGGTGGTAGTGTGATGGTCTGGGGCTGTTTTGCTGCTTCAGGACCTGGAAGACTTGTTGTGATAAATGGAACCAAAAACTCATGAAGGAGAATGTCCGGATATCTGTTTGTGCATATATATGCAGATTTTTAAACTAATAATAGGTCGTATTCAACTACAAAACAGCATGATTTATTATTAATGTATGTTTGAAAAACCGTGATAGAGTGAAACCGCAATAAGAGGGCCGAGTCTATACTACTTTTTGCAAATATTGAAACACTGATAAAGTAGCGAGTGATGATTCTGACTCTCTCCAACATCAGGTTACAGTATTTGGCTCGACTGGCCCTTTAGTTATTTTTTTTCTTTGTTACCCTTGGTTATTGTCCCTTCAAGCTTTTTGCATTTATCAGAAGCCATTTGTCACTGCCGCATAACTGATTTACCGTCTTAGGATGAAGATGTGATTGAGTGCCTTGTGTGCATGACATCGATTCTCAAGAATCTTTATTAAATTTTTAAACAGATTTGATCTGACGTAAAATGTTTTGTAAACACATTAATCAAATATTTTTCCCTCGAGACCCCAAATGGTGATGGTATTTCAATGCAATATATTAACGCTCATATGCATGCAAATTAGTAATGCAAATTAGTAGCTAAACTGTCATGTTTTCGTTCTTATTTTAAATGGGAAATTCTGACAAGGACAGTGGCTGAGAACCAGAGTGACAGCAGCAATCACCAGGCCATTCATGCTCCTCTGCATGAAGCGTTGATGGTTTTCAGTCCAAAAATCCAGCGCTCCACACTCTTTTCAAAAAGATCCCCATCTTGTACCAATTTTGAGTCTTGTGTGTAGATAATGGTGTTTATTACACTACAAATCTCGCCATCAAGCAATTCATAAACAACATGAACCACATTCTTACAGGGATATCCTTCAAAGTTGAATGTTAACCACACTGTGTTTAATGGGAATTGTTACATTATACAAACATGGCCCAGTTTTGCCTGATGCTTACATCTGAGGCCTGTGTGCAAACAATTAATATTCATGAGAAAAACTATATTGAGTAACAAGAGAAAAGGTTCCGAAAATCGTGCCTCAAAGGATATATCATATAGTCAGGTGGAATACATGGTTGCAGTTATACATTTAGGGGTGTCCCGATGCTGATATAGGATATCTGTCCGATTTCAGAAAAAAAGAAAAAGAGTATTGAGTTACATGAATCCCTTGCCAATTTGCGCTTTGAATTTCACGCCTTCACCCTATTACATTTTTTTTAAAAGATGAATTCATGAATCCTATGATTAAGTTTGTATACGTCCTATTATTAGTCGCATTCAGAAGATGCATTCAAAAACACTGCGATTATATGTAGTATTCTACACTGGTCACTAGGTGTAAATAATATTACTGTTTGAATGATCTCACAACAGGCACAAAAGTCCCTTACACGGGCTACTGTTACGGCCATAACCCACGCCAGGCTAAAAATCACCCAACGCCACTTCCTGTCCTCCTCCCCACTCAGCTCCCTTCGCACCGGAGCACATTTACAGCAAAACACATGAGCACAAGTCTTATTAATGTCTTAAATTGCTTATTTTCTTTGATTATGTCTACTATATTGGGTAATAGGAATGTAAAGGTGACCATAGGGGTGTTATTTCATGTCTACAGGGCTCTAAATAATGGTAAAAACTGTATTTAGAAGGTTGTAAAAAAAAAATTCTATGCCATAACTATGAAAATATTCCACTTATAAATAAGTAACCCTACTTTGTGGAAATTCACTTAACACGGTCAGGTGTGTTAATGTTAAAAAGTGTATTTAGACGGTCGTAAACAGGTTTTCTATCTAACTATGAGCATATTGCATTTATAAATAAGAACCAGGGATGTCCCGATCCAATCTTCAGGATCGGGATTTGCTGCCAATCCACTGTATTTATGAAGATCGGATCATATCGGATTCTGCCACGAGATCGGGCCGATCCCATTGCCGTATCACGTTCGTAACTCTGAGCCACACTCCAGCATTGTAGGTAGAGTAATACGCCTCAAAGCTTGTTGCCACTCGACTCGCACCACCCGCAAGAAGAAAACGCACCACCACCATTTAGACATGTCCGCAGTGTACCGTGGTGGAGTTAGTTTCGGTTGGACGTTGGATATTTTGTTCCGTAGCGGCAGTGTTAGCTCCCTCTCACTCGCACGGTGTAGGGAGCTCGCACGGGAAGTGCCGCTCTGACCACTGGTTGCTTATAATAGGGACCGCACAAACACTAGGCTCCAGCATACCCACGACTCTACAGTAGTGAGGATAAGCGGCATAGAAAATAGATGGATGGATGTTCTGAGGCTGCATCAATAAATGTAAGGATTTTTGCATTTCGTTCACTGAACCAAATAGCACACACTCTATGCTGATAAAATAAGTGGAAAAGGTAAAAAAATGAATTCTAAAAAATTAAAAAGGAAAAAAAGGAATTTGGGAAAAATAATAAAAAAACGATTCCATCGGGCCCTAAGACAGTTTGTTTTAAAAAAAAATGTAATATTCTAAATCACACCACAAATTGATCTATAACCATGTCGAATGATTAGTCCTACCCTAAAAGTATTTTGCACACCCATTTTTTCCAATTTTATCTTTTATTGGATGGACTTTTATTGGATTAGGGACCTGACTCACACAGGTTGTTACAAAAGCCAAACAATATTGTTGGTTTTGCTGTGTAATAAAAAAGTTCTGCAATACTTTGGTTGCATTATTTTTGAAGAGCTACTTTCATAAGCATATTCAATTCCACAAAATTGAATAACGTGTAAAAAATTTTGTTTGTGACAAAAGCATAGTGTTAATAACAAAAAAACTAACAAACAAAAAAAATGATCGGCACCGGCTCAGAACGGCAAGACTATCAAAAAAATCGGATCGGATTAGAAGCCAAAAAATGTGGATCGGGACATCGGGACATCCCTAATAAGAACTCCCACTTCGTGGGCTTTGACTTATCACAGTCGGGTCTGGAACCAACTAACTATGATAAACAAGGGATTACTAAAGTATATCGGTTTGTATCTAAAATCTTTGATATCAGCAGACTCCAGACTCCTCCAGCACTTCTAACCAATAGTGCCTGGATACAGTCCATGTCATCTCATCAATAGGGTGTGCTAACAGGCTAGGCGACGTTGACGTCCAAAAAATGACATTGCAGTCGAGTGCAATTCCCTACTCCTCCACTAACCCCATTGCGCATCCAAAGCAGCACCACAAACACAGCATGACGATCCTCGCAATCATCCACCTCACAGGCGTGTGATGCATGAAGGGAGCAATAAATGTCTTGGTTGAACTAGAATTGATATTTAAACTGTCCCCTTCATCATGCAACACCTAACTATTGATCAACAGTACCTCACCATTCATCATGATACCATACACAGGTGTAAGCCATGTCTCTGTGTGGCCACTGAGCTTAGAGTGTCACAGAGTGTTATCAGCAGGTTGCTACAGAGATACCGAGAGACAGAAGAGTCACAAGAAAGCATAGGGTAGCCTATGCCTTTCTGTGAACATTAAAAAATGTCACCTGTTGTGAATTTTGCCGTTCATCTCCTTGTTAAAGACCAGCAAGTTGTGCAAGAAGTACTAGAAGTAGTAACAATGAACAGGTAGACATGCACATTTAAAAGTTTAGAGAAGTTCACCTGTATAGGTCATAGTCAATTTTAGGCTCATTCTGAAATTTCACTCGAAATCCCAATATCCATCATCTTTTTGTTAGTTTTGGTTAGTTTTGGTATCTTATATCCTCTGAAATGAATAAGAAAAATGCTCTCTAGATTTGCTGAAATCACTGCAAGGCCCTATGAAATCTGTTTTTTAAATTCCGTTTTTTTCCATTTACATTTTTTAAGTTCCATTTTTTTTTTACCTTTTACTCTTATTTTACCAGCAGAGTGTGTACTTTTGTGACAGTAAATAACATGTCTGTTGATTAAATTTAAAAAATCCTTAAATGTATTGATGATGCAATGCCAATTTCGCCCAGTATTTCAGAAACGGATGCAGCTTGGCTAACGTTTCTGGTAGGATGTCAGCCTGTGCACACACAAAGGCCTCAACAAACTGTAATGCCCGTGTTCGTGTTTATGGTTAAGGATGACGCAGTCACCAATGCAATTCCAATTGCGTTATTAATGTAAAATATAATACAATTTAAGAAAAATAATGTAAAAAATAGAAAGATTTTTTATTTTCATTGGGAACCCGCTGAACCCCTGTGGACTCACTACATTGAAACCTATCACCATCACTGCTGCGCTGTCTTTCAATGTGAATAGCGTTCCATGTGAGACATAAAAGCAGCAATCCAGTAAATCCAGCAATCCAGCCTCTACACCTCGGACTTCACACACAACTCCACACAGTGTCACATCCACAAGTTCTCCGATGACACAGCCATTGTTGGTTGTGTTTCAGAGGGGAATGATCTGGAATACAGGACGGTCATCAGGGACTTTGTCAGCTGGAGTGAGCTTAACCAGCTGCAGCTCAACACCAGCAAGACAAAGGAGATGATCATTAACTTCCAGAGGAAAACATCTCACTTCACACCGGTGAACATCCAGGGAGCGGACATAGAGTTGGTAGACAGCTACAAATTCCTGGGTGTTCACCTTAACAACAAACTGGACTGGTCCGTCAACACCCACGCCCTCTACAAGAAGGGCCAGAGTCGCCTCCACCTGCTGAGGAGACTGAGGTCCTTTGGTGTGTGCAGGACTCTTTTACGGACCTTTTATGACTCTGTGGTGGCCTCAGCCATCTTCTATGCTGTGGGCTGCTGGAGAGAGGGCAGCACGGACAGGGACAGGAGCAGGATCAATAGGCTGATCAGGAGAGCGAGCTCTGTCCTGGACGGTCCTCTGGACTCCGTGGAGGAAGTGGGGGAGAGAAGGATGTTGGCTAAGCTGACATCCATCATGGACAACACCTCTCACCCGCTACATGACACTGTGGGTTCCCTTAGCGGCTCCTTCAGCAGCAGACTGTTACACCCACGGTGTAAGAAGGAGAGGTTCCGCAGGTCCTTCATACCGACCGCTGTCAGGCTCTACAACACCTGCACCACCTGAACCATGTTGTAGTGCTTTACTTTACTGTTCTCTTTACTTGTCTTGCTTGCTTGCTGCTGTAACAAGTACATTTCCCCGCTGTGGGATCAATAAAGTACATACAATACATACAATACAAACAAATAACTGAATAATTGTTCATTGTAAAGAGCACCATTAAACCTGTCAAGATGGACGTAGTAATGGAGGACCAGATCAAATGATTCCCTTTGCTTTTTTAAAAACAAACATAACCATTGCATTTAATGCTGACATCCACGTTACTCAAAGTATAAAGAAAACTGCCTCAGGCAACAATATGTAGTTCACCTGGTAATCACAGCTTTGCAGCGACATACCAGCGTTCCCTGCCATCACATTAGGAGGGTTCCACAGCCTGCCAACGACAGCATTTACCTTTCATATACAACTGTGTTATTTCATTAAGGGGCACCTGTTACGCCCTGGTTGGAGAAACACCAGGGTGGAAGGTGGAAGAGGTCACAACTCCCTCAAGTCCCAAGTACCACCAGTTCCACTCTTTAGGCTGTACAAGAAATGTATTAACAAAACGGAGGAAAAACAACAGCAGTCTTCAACATGGAACGTCCATAGGGTCAAAGTCCCTGCTGACAAGGTGTGGCGGGTTGGGAAGAGAAAGATACAAAAGGAAAGGAAAGGAAACAAAAACCAGCTGGGCTGCAATCAACAACAAAAAAACACAAAACTTACGACCCAGGGTCGTAACAGCACCTCAGGAGACCGATCGTGGGGATTCTACTTATTTGATTACCGTATTTGGACTCTCCAATACAAAAATGTAAACATATTTAAATTTTAATTTTCAATAAAACTTGGCCAGGATTTATTTTTTATTATTTCAAATGTGATGATTGCAAAGTGCATAAAAGAGAACATTTTCATATATGCCTACTGTCTTTACCCTCGTGGCCGATTTGGTCCCATTGACTCCCATTATAACCCATTATGCAATCCTGGCAGACTGTATTACAACGTTTTTCCCATGAATACCTAATAAATGGAAGCATCTTCATTCAACATAAAGGGAAAAAAGGGTTTACATGTGGCCTGTGGGATGGAAAAAATGGTGTTGTGATGGCAATAAGGTCATTAAAACAAAAAATTCTAAAAAAAAAAAAAAAAAAAAAAAAAACGTTGTATGACCGTTTTGGGACCTACAGGTAAAAAGGACTCAAGGGTGTCCAAAGTGTGGCTCAGAGGCTATTTACAGCCCGTGGCTGTTTTTTTCTTGGCCCGCAGCACAAATATAATTTAACAAGAAAACTACAAAAAAAACAACAGCAAAAAGAAAAGAAAAAAAAAAGAAAACAATATAAATAAAAAAACATGCTGTATTTTTTAGAAATGATAATATTATAAGAAACAAACGAAACAAAAAACATTTGTAACTTCGGTTGGTGAAAATGTTATAATATTATAGGAATAAAGTCATAATAGTACAAAAATAAATCTTAAAAGATTATTTAAGAAGAAAGTTGAAATATTTGGAAATTAAAAAAAAAAACAACAGCAAAAATGGGGGGGGAATTACCAAAGTTCATAATAGTAGGGGCAAAGCTGAGATAATATATCAATATTTCTTTTAAGCACAATATCAAAAACAAGCATATCGTTCATATTGATATAGACTGGATTTACTCTGTAACTCCTAACATGGAGGTCTCACTTATCACTCTGCCCTGTGTGAGAGCTCCTGCCCCGCACCTCTCTGTGCATGAAGGAGGAGAGAGGAGGGGCGGAGTCGAAGCCCCACTCAGTCGTCAATAAACACGAGGAAGCAACGTCTGCGGTGAAGGAATGGAGATACTTCGAAAAAGTGACTGTCAAGTGTGCAGGCACTACAATCTTTTTGACCACCTTAAAACTTGGCACAAACTCCAGAACGACTGTGTGAAGCTGAGGACTGAAACAACTTCACAAAGCTCCTGCAGCAACACAAAGATGATTGCTTGCTTCTTTTTCCTGTTGCGTTCCTCATGAAAAAGAAAAGTGCAAAGTGGTGTGCTATTACTAAAGGGGTGTCCTATCACATTGTTAAAGATATGGTCCCCGCTGCAATACTGGAAAAAAAAAAAGATTTAAAAACCTGCTGAAAACAATGGACTGGCAATGTCCAGCGAGCTGCACAGTCACAATTATTTAGCACAAGAAGCTCTATCGCAAACGTACAAGGAAGTCAGACAGACAGTTGCTAAGCCTAATGCAGTTGATAGGTTGGCGTTCCTGGCACAAAATCTTTTAAGGAACAAGGACATGCTTATGTCTTCTAAAAATGTTTACCTAAAAAAATAATGCTGTTGAAAGTAAAGTATTTTTGAGTTGCTGCTGACATTTTAAAATGTCCTCTTACACGGACGGGGCCCTTTATTTAAAATTGTGTTCTTTTGTGCTTTTGGTATTAGCTGTGGATTTCAACATAGTTAAAGTTTTGTTATAACGAAGATTGACAATTATGTTTTACTTTTTCTATCTTTATTTCAAAAAGAGAATGGACTATTTTATTTTAGCATTTTAGCTATTTTTCTATACATTTTTTTTTAATAAAACAAGTGCAACTTTGCACGTATATTTGGCTTTGACTTTGTCGGGATATATACCGATATTCAAATAAAATGTATCGGGATGAGTTTTGGTCCATATTGTCCAGCCCTAAGCTGAGATGCAGTTTCTTGAAATATAAATAACTTCTCAGCATATCTACAGTATGTTGCTTTAAAAAATATATCAAACTTGGCCTTGCATCCTTTCATTTTTCAGTATGTGGCCCTCAGCGGAAAAAGTTTGGACACCTCTCAGTTAAACAAAGTAAACTGCCTTATCTTATGTACAACATACCATTTGTGTCTGTACGTATCGTACGCTTGCAATTTTTCATCTGCTCTCTGTTTCGCCTAAGGAGAAGGGATCACAATAATTAAATGTGACGTCTTTATTTTGACTTTAAAGATTATTTTGGAGCTTTTTATTTAGAAAGCTTGTGGCTATCATATGTAACTATGAAGGAGCGATTGCAATACCGTATGTTTGTGAGCCCAATCCCTGATACTACCTCCGAAGGTGGAATATTGGCGTCACGACCGTGTCCCCTCATTCCATGTTAGTACCAAATAGTGTCGGAAAAAAGCTTCAAAAACAAATAAATGAGATAAAGCTCTCAAAATATCATCAGAGTGCCATTTTTCTTTGTCTTTAGAGTGCATTCTTTGTTGTATTATCTTTGCACCTAAATCCCCTGAACATTGCTTTCCAGTGAGTATCTCTGGGGTTATTGTTCACTCACACTGCTTTTACCACCTGCCCACTCTTTTAACAGACCGTGCTGGCTAGCAAGTTACATTGCAATGATCTCGACAGTAATAACTTTCAGCCTCCCACAGTCACACTGTAGTATGATTGTATTATGAAGATTGCTCTACAGATGGCAACATTTTGGTGGTTAAGAAAAATATAGTCCTAGAAACTGCTTAAAAAAACACTGAAGTCACGCATTCCAGGTCTTCCATCCATTAATCCATCCATCCATTTTCTGTTCATTAAGGCAAGGGCGTCCAAACTTTGTCCACCGAGGGTGACATACTGAAAAATGAAAGGATGCAAGGGCCAATTTAATATTTTGAAAAGCAACACATGTAAATATGCATGGAAGTTTATATATACATATATATATATATCTATATATATTTAAAGAAAAAAACGTATCTCAGCTTTTTGATATCAGTGAAAAAGTGTATTATTAATATTAATTTTAGCCTTTGCTCTTTTTGCCCCGTTTCTGCTGCTTTTTTTTTAAATTTTCCAAATATTTCAACTTCATTCTTGAATAATCTTTGCAAATTTTCTTTTCGTAATATTATGACTTTATTCCCATAATATTATAATGTTTTCCCGAATGTAATTTTCAAAAACTGACAACTTTTTTTTTTGTTTCACATATTACCACTTTTGAAAAATATATTTGTTTAATATTTCAACTATATGCACTAAAATGACGTTATTTTTCCTCATAATGTTACAAGTTCATTCTCGGAAAATTGTTGACTTTTTTTCCTGTTAGAATACAACTTTTTTTATTTTCACTTTTTTAATATTTTCACTTTATTCTTGTAAAATCACGGCTGTTTTTCCATATCTGCTGTTGTTTATATTTTCCAACTATTTTAGCTTGTAAATTTTCTTAATTTTTTTTAATAATTATGATTTTATTCCCATAATATTTTGGCTTTATTGTCATAACATTATGATTTTTTTGTAAGCTAATATTCCAAAAATTAACTTTATTTGTTGTTTTGTTTGTTTCTCATAATATTATGACTTAAATAACATATTTTTTCTTTGCTATTTCAACTTTCTGCTACTAAAATGCCGTTATTTTTAGATGACAACTTTTTTATCAGAATATTTTGACTTTATTCTTGTAAAACTACTGTTGATTTTTCCATTTTTGCTGTTGATTTTTTTACTTTTCTTGTTAAGTTATATTTTTAGAATGTGTAGCGGGCCGATAGAAAAACAGCCACAGGGCGAAAATGGCTCCAGGGCTGCACTTTGGACACCCCTGCATCGGGGGCAAGCTAGAGCCTGTCCTAGCTGACTTGGGTTGAGGCGGGGTGCACCGGGCCACAAATAGACAAACAAAGCTTTGCACTCACGTTCACATTTAAACACAATATAGATTCTCCAATTGACCTAACGTGCATGTTTTTGAAATGTGGGAGGAAGACGGAGTACCTAGAGAAAACCCACACATGCACAAGGAGAACATGCAAACTCCACCCACACGAGCAAACGTAGATTTGAACTCTTGATCTCCAGACTGTGCGACCAACATGCTAACCACGAGGCCACCGTGCAACCTGCTTTCAGGATCTTGAGAAATTAAATATCCCAGTTGGAAATGTTTATTGTTTACACAGTATGCTTTTTGAGATATGACCCAAGGTCCAAATTCTGTGAATTTCCTCAGGACATTTCGTTGTGGCTCAGAAATGTGTATGGCCTCAACGAGCCTGGGCACGCCCCTGATGAGATTACAGATGGTCTCTTTGGGAGCTCTCCCAGACCTGGATCAGGGCATCAGTCATCTCCTGAACAGTGTGACATGGCAGGTGACATATGACGTGTGACATGCGTGCATATGACACAACGATGCATGATGTCCCAGATGTGCTTCATGGGATTTGCATCTGTGGAACAGGAAAGACAGTCAAAAGCGTCATCAAAGAACTTCTGACTTATTTCCATGCACATGAGGCCGTGCATTGCCGCTACACCAGGATATAGTTGAACAAATGCATCTGAGGATCTCATCCTAGCAGAGGTGTGCAGTCAGGGCCAGCAAGACCTTGTCTGCTGGCCTATCAGAAGCACTGACCTACATTTCAAACTTCAATTCTAGTATTTGTTCCATTAAATTGTATTACTTTATTCCCAACTGTCCGTTATCTTTCATCTAATTATGGTTGTACTGCTTCCAGTCGTGTATGTTAGATTTTTTTTGTTCAATCAGATTTCAGCTTCTATGTGTTGGCATATCAATGTAATCTGCCCATGGCCTTCAGAATCAGAAGTGCCGGCCCATGTCACGTACACACTATTAGCAATTTCTTTAACCAATCAGATTTCAGATTCACCTCTTAGGAGATCTGTTGATCTGCGCAACAAGCCAAGTTATGGCCACAATGGCTGACTGAGGAGGAGAAAATGGCATCTCTGTGGCACTCTAAGCTCAGTGGCCACTCCCCTCTGAGAACATCCTGTTCCCTGCAGTGGTGAGGTACTCTTATTGCTTCCTTCATGGATCACACACGTACATTTTGTCGTTCAGCTCCTTGTTAGAGAACAGTAAGTTGTGCAAAAAGTACTGAAACGTTCAACAGTTGGACTTGCACATTAAAAAGTTTAGAGGTCAAATGGAGTTCACCTGTCAAGGTTATACTCCATTTTAGCTTTATTGTGAAGGAGCCCTATAAGTGTATAATGTATTTTAATTTATTTTATATGTATTTGTGAGTAATGTTCCTATATCTACCAGTGTACGTAGATATTGCCAAATAGATTTTTAAAACCCTTACGTGTGACATCTTTGTGTTTGAGGTCAAAACGTGCATATTCAGTTGCTGCAAGCTGTAGAAGCCTGTCATTTACAAATGGGTACAGATGAGAGGATGTGTTTCCATGCAAATGTTTTGCTGGCTTTTTTAAAGCATATGGGGAAAAAGCTCCCTTTAACTTCATTCCTGGAAGCTGGGAGCAGTTCAAACACACAGTGGGCCTTCACTGCACTAATGAAAATTAGATTGAAGGAGATAGAGGCATCCAAAGGCTGAAAATATCTCAAGCTACCACATCCACAATCCCTTAAAAACATGACAAATTTTACTTCAAATTGACATGTTGATGATCCCGTGTTGACAGAGAGAGAGAGAGAGAGAGAGAGAGAGAGAGAGAGAGAGGGATTATTAAGGGAGAAAAAAAAACAAACCTACATGGTCCCGTGTGAAAAAGTGTGTGATTGCCCCCTAAACCTAATAACTGGTTGGGCCACCCTTAGCAGCAACAACTGCAATCAAGCATTTGCAATAACTTTCAATGAGTCTCTTACAGCGCTGTGGAGGAATTTTGGCCCACTTGTCTTTACTAAATTGTTGTAATTCAGCCACATTGGAAGGTTTTCCCGCATGAACCGCCTATTTAAGGTCATGCCACAGCATCTCAATAGGATTCAGGTCAGGACTTTGACTAGGCCACTCCAAAGTCTTCATTTTGTTTTTCTTCAGCCATTCAGAGGTGGACTTGCTTGTGTGTTTTGGATCATTGTCCTGCTGCAGAACCCAAGTTGGTTTCAGCTTGAGGTCTCAAACAGATGGCCGCACATTCTCCTTCAGGATTTTGTGGTAGACAGAAAAATTCATGGTTCCATTTATCGCAGCAAGTCTTCCAGGTCCTGAAGCAGAAAAACACCCCAGACCATCACACTACCACCACCATATTTTACTGTTTGAATTACTTTTTTTCTGAAATGTGGCGTTACTTAATTGGATGTGATGGGACACACTTTCTAAATTATTCAACTTCAAAGAGTTCTTGGGGATCATCAAGATGTTTTCTGGCAAGATTGAGACGAGCCACAATGTTCTTTTTCTTCAGCAGTGGTTTTTGTCTTGGAACTCTGCCATGCAGGCTGTTTTTGCCCAGTGTTTCTTATGGTGGAGTCATGAACACTGACCCTAACTGTGGCAAGTGAGGCTTGCAGTTCTTTGGAGGTTGTTGTGGGGTCTTTTGTGACCTCTTGCATGAGTTGTTGCAGCGCTCTTGCAGAAATTTTGGTTGGCCGGCCATTCCTGGGAAGGTTCACCATTCTTCCATGCTTCGTCATTTGTGGACAATGGCTCTCACTGTGGTTAGCTGAAGTCCCAAAGCTTTCGAAATGGCTTTCTAACCTGGGGGTGGGGGGCAATCATTTTTTTCCCACAGGGCCATGTAGGTTTTGATTTTTTTCCTCACTTAATAATACAAAGTTTCATTTACTGCATATTGTGTTCAGTTGTGTTGTCATTGATTAATATTTAAATTTGTTTGATGATTTCAAACATTTAAGTGTGACGAACATGCTAAAATAATAAGAAATCAGGAAGGGGGCAAACACTTTTTTACACCACTGTATACTGTATATATTAATCCCGGTTAATTGGTTCCAGACCCAACCGTGAGGTGTGTGGTATCACGGCAATCTCACGGTAATCGCGAATGTTTTACTTAATGTGATCTGTTGGAGTTCCCCTCTCCCTCTCCCATCTGGATGGCACAGCGCTAACGAGTCTATTGCTCTACACGGGTGACGTTTATTTATTTTATACTGGCTCTTCTGGTGGGCCAAATTGAGGGCCGAGGTAACAAATGCACCGCCTGCAACTGTTGTACACACAGTTTATATACTTTATTATATCCAGTTAGCATTTGCTAACTGGAAATTATTATGCAAAAGACAATGCGGCCGAAGTCATTGCAACATATTAAAAAGCTTTCAGCAATGGACACATTTTCCAAAAAATCATGAAATGGTAAATGATCTTTCACTTGTAGAGCGCTTTTCCACCTCCAAGGCGCTGAAAGCGCTTTGACACTGTTAGCACATTTACCTACTGATGACGCAGCATCAGGAGCAACTGGGGATTCAGTATCTTGCCCAAGGATACCTCGACATGATCACAGGAGGATCGAACCCACAACTTTCAGACTGGGAGATGACCACTCTGCCACCTGAGTCATGCCGCCCCAAATAATAGTTTCATAAACGAATGTGTCGAAAACACAGATTTCTCTACTGGAGTTCAGGACGTGCCATCAAACACTTGACATTTTTTCCAACATAACTTGGATATACAAGTGAATGGATAACTATTGTTTGAGATAAAGGCATCTTATCGCCGAGTTAGATTATCCGTAAATGGAATAATAAATAAATAATAATAATCAAAAAAACAAGCTTCAATTATTTGATTAAGAAAATAATCATTAGTTGGAGCCCTATTTAATATCTATCTTTCATATGATCTATGATGATCGTGTGTCTGTCGAGCCAAATGAACAGCAAGGAGAGCAATGTTGACTGCAGCTCATTTACCTCATTACAACTGTGATATTGGCAGTACTCCTTTAAAATGTCGGGAAGTCCAACTCTTTCTTTTTTTTTTGTCTTGTTCAGCCATTAGGGCAGATTTGCTCTGCCAGAAAAAAGTGTAAGATACTCTTCCCCTGTTTTTGACTTTATTTGATGTTTTGTTGTTATGCAAATTTTGACCGGCCGGACCGGAGCAGGAGAGGATAGAAAAGAAGAGAAAAGAACAGAGGGGGAAGTGCGGGGACAAGAGGAGGACAATACAGAGACAGACAAGAAAAACAGCAACAACAATAACAAAACAACAGCAAATGTCTGTGACAGCCATGATGAAGAGGACAAAATAATAACAACAACCACAGTGATAATACTGAATTGAAACAGGAAGTCCAACTCTGATTACCCACAGTGGCGCCCCAGATGTGATTTTAATTTCACTTAATCCGCATCCAAGCTGCCATCTTCCAGAAGAATTTATGACAACATTAAAGTGAAATAAATCAAACTGCATTTAATATGGAAAATAACCACAAACTGAATCTGACAGCTTCAGTGAACCTTATTTGAATGTCAAAGATTGATTCCTTGCCACTCCAGTGAGGCACAAAAAGGTATTCGTCTGAAACGACCAACATTCTGACAATTCCATTCTTTTAGGCTGAATCCTTGAATACTTGACTTAACAATGACTCACAGGAGTCGTTTCAGGTCTGGTGCCCATACCAGCACTAAGTATCATGATGAAAAGCCAATTCAGTCAGTTGTGAACATTACAGTTTGACTCAGTTAACACACAAAAAGCTTATTAACTTTTCATCTGAGAGGTAAGATGTCTTACACTACAATAACATTAATGCACTAATAATAATGACATCTATCTTTTGCACTGTTCCAAATCAATGAGGCCACCATGGGCCACCTAAAAGTTAATAAAGCGCTGAATTTCCACAAAATAGTGGCCTCCACCAGTGTTAATGTTGTTATAATATAATTTTCGTCATTGTTTTCATCAACCAGTTCTTTTCTTTGACAACAAACAAGACGGTAACTAATAAAAACAAATGCATGCTGACAAAAACTATGACAAAATGATCTAACACGTTCATCAACCAATAAAGATGACAAGGAAAATGTTGACAATAATTCAATTAAATATCTAATTTCATCTTGCAGACGTAGGGACAAATTAGGAATACAGTGGAGACTTGGTTAGTGTCATTAATCCCTTCCAGAAAATCCCACTCTAACTGAAACGTACTCTAACCAAATTTTCCCATAAGAAATCATGTAAATCCAATTAATCCATTCCAGAAAGCCAAAAATGTTAACACAAAACATGTTTGCAATTCTAAATGCATATAAATACATATACACACCTGGACAAAATTGTTGGTACCATTCGTTCAATGAAAGAAAAACTCACAATGGTCACGGAAATAACTTGAATCTGAAAAAAGTAATAATAAATAAAAAATTCTATGAAATGTAACAAATGAACATCAGACATTGCCTTTCAACCATGCTTCAACAGAATTATTGAAAAAAATAAAGTCATGAAACAGGCCTGGACAAAAATGATGGTACCCCATAACTTAATATTTTGTTGCACAACCTTTTGAGGCAATCACTGCAATTCCTGTAAGATTCCTGTAACTGTCAATGAAACTTTTGCATCTCTCAGTAGGTATTTTGGTCCACTCCTCATGAGCAAACTGCTCCAGTTGTCTCAGGTTTGAAGGGTGCCTTTTCCAGACGGCATGTTTCAGCTCCTTCCAAAGATGCTCAATAGGATTAAGGTCAGGGCTCATAGAAGGCCACTTATAGTCCAGTCTTGTCCCCTGAGACGTTTTTAGCTGTGTTTTGGGCATTGTCCTGTTGCAAGACCCATGACCTGCGACTGAGACCAAGCTTTCTGACACTGGCCAGCACATTTCTCTCTAAAATCCCTTGATAGTCTTGAGATTTCATTGTGTCCTGCACAGATTTGAGACACCCTGTTGCAGATGCAGCAAAGCAGCCCCACAGCAGTTTCACAGTAGGGACGGTGTTCTTTTCTTGATATGCTTCATTTTTTCGTCTGTGGCCATAGAGCTGATGTGCCTTGCCAAAAAGTTCAATTTTTTCCTCATCTGTCCATAGGACATTCTCCCATAAGCTCTGTGGCTTGTCAACATGTAGTCTGGCAAAGTCCTGTCTGCATTTAATTCGTTGCCTTTTGTTTGCTCCTGTTTTTACACTATTGAACAACATTTTTTTTGCACTCCATCGCCTCGTCTGCACATTGGGTTTCAAGCTTCCGATAGCAGCAGCCAAACCATAACAAAAAAGTTGTTTTACATCAAAATAACAATTTATTTACAAATATAACACCATGAACTATTCCAAATTTTCACATTTGGAACTAACCTGTGTGTGCGTTAAAATTTCCCTACAATGTGTACCTTTCTGCACGCTACACTCCTCCATGCTCTTCCACTTCCTCCTTGCTGTGGAGTGGGTTTTTACATGCAAAAGAGCCATGCCGAGCGCTTAGCAAAGGCACTTCTGCCACCTTGTGGCTGTTATTATGGCTTAAAACTGCTGTAAGAGTAACGTCTTTTATTGTGTGATTGCCTCATCACATCTTTTTGCCTCTCTTGCAAAAAAACTTAAAAGATGTATAAATACCTCTTTGGGATGGGCGTATAAATACTGTACGTCTTTGGTATTGAATGAGTAAGTAACGCCATTGGAATTGTACTGGACTTCCTTAACCACAAGCACGGGTGCTACAGTTTGTTGAGTATTATGTCGCAATGTGTGCAGAGGATGACATCCCATTCGAAAATTTAGCCAAACTACATCCGCAAAATTGGGCAATGATGTGTTGCATCAATAAATGTAAGGATTTTTGCATTTTCGCCCCTCTATGTCGTCATCACTCTGTCGTTCTTTGTTAACTTACAGTAACACCACAAATGGCTGCTTTTTTTTATTGATCACGGCTGCAAAATAACCCACAATTTGGTTTTCGACGGACCCGTTGGAACGAATTAATAACGAAAAACGAGGCACCACTTAGTGACTAACCATGCGGATTTTCTCCAAAACAAAGTGTGTCTGCCCCACTGCATCTTTGTTTTCCTGAGCCATGATAATAATGAGAACTGTCAGCCTCTCCTCCTCTTCTTCCTTGATTGCTCACATCTTTAGATGATACACGCTCAGAGGCCAACCCACAGCGGGCATCCCAAATGAGAAGAGTCTAAATGGAGCGTAATACACCACACTCCTTTTCTTCTTCTTTATCTGCTTGTCAGTGTTCCACTCCGCCCTCTCTTCGTGTGAGTGATTGAACAATGATGCTCCAAAAGGCAAATAAATGTCAATCAATGATCCCAAAGCTTTCTCTTCTCTCATATGACAAGTGTGTTGGTGTTAAAAATTAATCTACTATACACTCCTGATCAAAATCTTAAGACCAGCTGAAAAATTGCTAGAATTTGCATTTTGCACATTTGGATCTTAATGAGGTTTTACGTAGAGCTACAATATGCAAAAGCAAGAAGGGGGAGTGAGAAAAAAAGCATTTTGAAAAAGTCATTTATTGACAACAATAATTAAACTGAAATAGGCTGTTTATCAGCTGATCAAAAGTCGAAGACTATCGCTCATAAAATAAAAAAAAAAAAAACTCTCCAAACCAGAACAAACAATGTTCTCAGTAGGATTCAGTAATGAGTAGCTCCACCATTCTTGTTAATCACTTCAAAAATGGGTTTGGGCATGCTTGATGAGAGTGTTTCCAGGAGGCTAGTGGGAACATTGCTCCAAGTGGTGAAGATGGCTTCACCAAGGGCATCAACTGTCTGGAACTGATGGCCATTTTTATAAACTTCTCTTGCCATCCATCCCCAAATGTTCTCTATGGGATTTAAATGAGGGGAACATGCAGGATGCAGGAAGAAGTCTTTGGTCAAGCAAGCATTGGGAACTGCAGCGTTGTCCTGTTGAAAAACCCAGCTGTTACCACACAGACGAGGGCCCTCAGTCATGAGGGATGCCCACTCCAACATCTGCACGTAAGCGTGCGCCGTTTGACGACCCTGCACCACCTGAAGCTCCAGTGTTCCACTGAATATAAAAGCACCCCAGACCATGATGGACCCCCCTCCACTGTGGCGGGTAGAAAACATCTCAGGTGGGATCTCCTTGTCATGCCAGTAACGTTGGAAGCCATCTGGACCGTCAAGGTTGCAGTCGGCACCAGTAATTTGGGTCGAAGACCGCCCTGTGTCTTGATGGACAGCCAATCGGATCCTCCGCTTCAGCACAGGTGTGATTTTTTTGGGTCTACCACTTGACTTTTTTGTTCCATAATGCTCAGGATCTTTCAAAAAATTTTGAATGACTGTCTTACTGCGCCCAACCTCAGCAGCAATGGCACGCTGCGAGAGGCTTTGCTCATGCAGCTCGACAATCCGACCACATTCGAAAAGAGAAAGCTTCTTAGCTTTCGCCATCAGGAGGGCATGACCGTGTGAATGCCTGATAGAAAATGAACATTTTTAGCAGATTTTGGCTTTTATAGCCTGTGGCCTTAAACTTTTGATCAGGTGAAAAACAACCTATTTCAGTTTTTTTGGGGGGGGGGTTAAAAAAATTTTTTTTTTGTCTCACTCGCCCTTCTTGCTTATTGGAGCTCTACTTAGAACCTCATTAAGATCCAAACGTGCAAAATGCAAATTTGAGCAATTTTTCAACTGGACTTAAGATTTTGATCAGGAGTGTATTATTTCTACTGCATAGACTTTATACTGGTTACATCAAGTGCACTGAATCAAACTTATCATCAGGCCAATAATTACCCATTATGCTTATGATTATTAGATGGTATGGTTTGATGGACATAAAAGGTGTGAGGAGAAGCTCAAATGAAGCTCACTTGGAGTTAAAACCTCACCAGTTGTGCAAAGATGTCATTTTTGTCTGAAGTGTATTCTTAAAGAACTAATGAAGTAGAAACAGGCAGATTATGGTCTGCTATTTACTGAACCGATGCTGCGCCCCTTGTCCCATGTCAGTCCTTGTTGCTGAATTTAAAGTATTATTTATTTATTTTATTTTTTTTTCTTTTTGACGGGGAAGGACGTGTATGGCAGGAGCTCTGTTGATGAAACTGGAAATTTTAACTATTTTGGTGCTTTCCTGACGACACTTCATGAACACAAGATCAGTGCTGCTTGCTGAATCCCCCAACTTTAACTTGGATAGTCGAGAGGTACAGATACAAGTATCGCTACTGCTAGCAAGTCTAGCTAACTGCTGAAGTTCAAAGAGGTTGCTTAGCAAACACAAAAGAAAATTATTCTGGCTCTGAACTTGCAGAGGAAAATGATTCTGGCTCTGAATTCAAAGTGAACATGGAAATAAAAACATTGGCAGAATACCTAGCTAGTCCAAGATACCAAGAGTTGCAAAATGCTTTCAAGAGCTGCAAAGAAACCTTTGATGGAAGCTTCGGGAGTAGAGAGATCACTCTACCACAAATAATGCGAGCAATTGAGAAGCTGCATTCAACTGTAGAGATACAGTCTGAAGAAAATAGAGCACAGAACAAGTATATCAAAATACTAAAAAAAGAAGTCAAGAAGTTGCAAAATGAAAATGCAGACCTGAGCGCTGCTCTTAAGGAGGTTAAAAACCCTGTGGAAGATATCAAGGCTCTGCAGGACGACATTAAGGTACTGCTGAATGATAATGCTGCCTTGCGCGCTGCTCTTCAGGAAGCGATAAACCGTAAAGAAAATACAGCATTTTGCAAGGATGTTAGGGTTCTGCAGGATGATATCAGGGCATTATTGGAAGATAATGCTGCCTTGCGCACTGCTCTCAAGGAGGCTACAAACCATATGGAAGCCGCCTCACGCACTGATCTTAAGGATGCTAAAGACCCCAGGGAAGAAAATAGAGCACTATGCAATGATATCAACATTCTACAGGATGACATCAATGCACTATTGAAGGATAATGCTGACTTCCGCACTACCCTTGAGGAAGAGAAAGAAGCAAAGGAGAATATCAAGGAGCAAATTAAAAACTTCATTGACGAGATGGATCAGATGGCACGAATGAATGATGTGGTCCTCACAGGGCTCCAAATCACACCCAAGTCAAGAGATGTTCCTTCAATAAAGCAACAGATTGCTAAATTCCTACACTCGAAGGAGGTGGAGGTCGATGTCAACAGTATTGACACTTGTGTCCCACTCCATGGCAGGAACAACACCACACCTGTCATCATTAAGTTCACCAACAGGGAATCCAAAACAGCACTGCTGAAACAGGGAAAGAAGCTCAGAGGCACCAACGTCTACATGAATGAGCATCTGACAAAACGTAAGTCCGACATCGCCAAGAAAGCACGAGACCTGAGGAAACAAGGAAAGATTCAAAACACTTGGAGCACTAACGGGAAAATCTACATCAAACTAAAAGGAAGTCCAGGACTCGCAAGAGTGCTTGTTGTCCAAGATATCAGCAATCTGGGAACATATTAAAGATCATATGACTATGACAATAAGCATAATTGCAATAACCTTGACATAGTTAATAAAAGGAACTCGTGTATACAAACTCAGTGTCACTAGCAGTGCAAAACCAAAGAAGATGTGGATATCAACAGGAGAGGAAAGACAGGATAAATAGATAGGGAAAAGGAAAGGAAAAGGAGGGAAAAAAAAAATATTATTTTTTTTTTAGCATTTGTGTACCTGTATACTGTATATGTGTATACTTTATACGTATATATGTGCGTAATTGTGTAGGTGCAGATGTAAGTGTATATATATGTATGTGCGTGTTTGTATGTGTATGTACACACATGTATGTATTAGCAATTGCTGTGCTACAAAAAGGGGATAGGATTAAATAAGCTCTGCTTCTTCCTACTCCTTTTCGGACATATGCATGTTCAAAATAAATTAAACCAACCACAAAAAGACAACAAAATGACTTTGTTCGATGACTGTAGCGACGCTAGGGAATCACGAGTGAATTCAAGAAATAACTCATGGCAAAACACAAATGTGGTGTCTGTGTTGTTCTCGATGCCACAACAGTCACGTCTTCAATGCAAGCAAAAAAAGGACGTTAAATGCTCATTTATCCCTTTCATTTATTTGCATTTATACACATTTCCAATTGTTTTCTGCATGTAAAACTATAAATGTAAAACTATAAAAACACTTGGCTTTCTGGAAAGGATGAAATGGATTTGCATTATTTTTTACGGGAGTACGTTTCAGTTTGAGACGGACCTTCTGGAATGACGTTTATTATTATTATTATCATTAATTAATAACGCCAACAGAGGGTGCACTTTAATGTAAATCCAATTAGTCTCTTCCTGACATAAAATATGAATAAAAAGGACATTTGATAGAGAATTTTATAGTTATATAGTTCTACATGCAGAAATGAATGCAAAATAATTATAAAGAAATGGATAAATAAACATTCAACATCACTTTTACCGTTGTTGAGAACTAGGCATGGTCCAGTTATCGGTTTCAAGGTATACCGTGATATAAAAAGGTCACGATTTGAAAACCACAAACATTTTCCGTTATACCATAGTTGAGAGATAGTTGAAGTCTGAAATCCCTCAGGTCATGCGCAGTATCCTTCCACCTGCGCACAGCTCTGCCACCTGTATGATGTGAAGGAGGCGAGTCCCTCAAACATTTCCCCCCTGTCTGAAAGGACCAAATCAGCTCTTGGGGAATACTTCAAATACCATAAAGATACAGCAATACCCATCGCTACATTCTAAATTCAAGGTAAAGTTAATGTTGTCCTGACATGAACTAACTACCCTTTGCACCTGAAATTAGTGAAACAAATACTATGAACTTACAAAGATACGACATGCTAAGGTGGCTAACACCAGCTAGCTAACATGGCGTGAAGAAGAGAAGCACAGACGTAATGTTATTTTGTCCTTCAATGCTCCAATTAAAGTTACAATTAAGGCAACAAATTAATTAAAACTCAACAAATACACAATCCAACAACACTAAAACACTGCCATGGACAAGTTGTAACCTGCACATTCACCACGCTATGAAATACAGTGGAACCTTGGTTAGCATCAAGATTTCGTTCCAGAAGGTTCGAACTAAAACTGACACTAATTTTTCCAATTTCTGATTTTCTGAAATATTAAATTAAGAAATTAATATAGTCCACAGTGCCAAAAATGTTAACACAAAACACGTTTTTAAAAAGTTTTGCAAAAAACAAAATGCATATAAATGCATATAAATTATGAAGGAAAGGGATAAATGGACATTTAAGGTTACTTTTACCTACATAATCCTTGATGTGACTGTTCCCAAAGACACATTGTGGCAGCGAGATCAACACAGACACCACCTTCCTGTTTTGCCATAAGTTAATTCTTGAATTCAATGTTTCTCACATCACTAACCCAAAGTGGAGCCAAAAAAAGCTGCAAGTGCCTAGGCATGTCATGATAATCAATAAATTGATTAACAAAAAAACAATTAAAAAAACAAAGTCAATAATATTGACGGCCTTGATAAACTGACACGTTTGTTTTCCGCATCTCTTTTTACCACACTGGCTGGATGACAAGAGGGTTCACTCTGCATGTCTCTGTGCGCATTGGTTGTATAGTGGAATGAATGCAGAGAGTGAACCCTCCTGTCAGCCATTAAGCCTCTTTGTCCCAGTACATGGAGGTGAGGTTACTCGTGAGTGGATACACAGACAAGCGTTGTGGCAGCAAGTTAGCAAGCCAACGCTAATATGAATGAAGGCACAAAAGCAATGTTTTCTAAGCCAAATGCCACAGCCCCAGTGTTGGAGTGCAGCAGAGCCTTTGTCCCGACAGTCAGCGCTTACTGAGGCGTTTGGTTGGCAAAGTGCATTTAAACGAAAACGGGGCATACGCTAACCAAGGTTCCACTATAATAACGTTAGCCAAGAAACTTGCGTCTCCCTGCTGATCTAAAAACAGTTTGCACTGACAATTAAGAGTAAGGACCGACTGGGATTATTAGGGATTATGGTGAACTGTGTAGGGATTTGGCAATTTTGCCAAAATGTTGAACTATCCATTAAAGTGTATCTTACATCCACTCTGTCATCACAAATTTACGTTTAATTTACATCAGGGGTCACCAACGTTTTTCCTTGTGAGAGCTACTTTTACAAAATGAAAATGGCCAAGAGCTACTCATTTTTGTAACACTTATTTTCAGAGCTTATTTTAAACCCAAACAAAGCGAATATGCTTGTTTTACCAGAACATTAACAAAATGCTGATGTACACAACTTACATTTTGTATTTCAGAATGCATTTCTTTCTACTGTTCTTTCATTATTAACTGAAAACCTGAATGAAAAGCAGGCTTGCGGGCACCTCATGTAGTCGTGGCGTTGGTGACACCTGATTTAGATGTTTTGTCTGCCTTAATTTTTCTTTTTAGGACAGCATAGCTCTGGCAGCAGCAGCGCATCCGGGTCAAAAACCAAAGGTCAGCAAACAATTCAGCAAACATTTGAGAAACAAGTCACCTATGCACCCACATCAACACATGCTAAAGATCTGAACAATGCTGTGGTATATGCCAAAGACATATTGCCCTTTCAAGCTGTGGAGAAACCTGGGTTTCTGAAACTGATGAAGACCACACTGCCACTTTACAAAGGCCAATCACGAAAATTATTCTCAAACAATGAAATCCCTAAGCTGTGCTCAGAGCTCATGGCTCATGTGCAGAAACAACTGGCAAATGGGGTTTGGTTTTCTGCAAACACTGATTTGTAGACGAGCAGTGGTGGTAGTGACATCAGCTTCACAGTGCATGTCCAGAGTGGGAACCAAAGTCTCGATACTATGTTTCTCCCAGAGGACAACATCTGAACCCATCTCAGTGTTTTTGAAAACATGTTGCAGGAGTGAAACATCACAAAAGGCATCACACCGACAATGCAACTAATCAAGAAAAAAGCATTTCAAGTAGGGGTGCACGATTACAATTTTCTGACTCATCACCGATCTTTAAAAAGCCTACGAACTTGTTGTTTTAACTGCACATGAGGTGGTTCTCTGAAAAGTTCTCTCAGCAGGTTATACTGCAGGCCTGATTTGAGCCTCTTACCAAAACTAAAGTGCGCAGAGTGACCAAAAATGGCTGATCATCTAATGCCATGAACTCCATCATTGTCCTCGTAGTAGCTTTGCTCTTTTCACTCCTCATAAGCGCTAATACTGGGCCGCTGCCTGGCTTTTTAAGCTTTAGCTTTCGCCTTAGCCTTAGCTCGATTGCTAGCTGTCAGTCTGGTAGAGTGAAACAGGACAGTGGCTGACTTTCAGACCCTTGTTGAGATAGAAAAATTGGTGGGTAAGTGCGCTTTCATATGTAAGCGTCGGCCGATCGCAGATCCCCCTCGATCGATCGATTGGACAGCCGGCGCATGCTTAATTTCAAAACAAACCCTGTGTTTGGCCTGGATGTTTTGTCCATAACCTTAATCTAGCTACAGCCAAATCACTCCAAATTCAACAAGTTGACACGGAAGTACGAGCATGCAGGCATCTTGTAGAGAGTTTCTCTTGCCGACCCTGGAAATTCCTGAAAATTCTCTAACTCATGGTGTAGTGAGTTTCAAAATGATTGACAGATTTCTGGAACAGCAACAAGCATGTTGTGAAGTTCTTAATGTCATTTAATGCCAAAAGACAGTGATGTGCAAACTTTAGAGAGGGTCTTCCAACTCCTGGGGCCTCTCAATGACTTCACAGATTTACTTGGCTCTGAAACAAAGTCCACCCTCTCATCTTTGAAGCCTGTTTTGGAACACATCACTAACCTCCTGAATGATAAAGGGGGAAATGATGTCCTAGGAAAACAAATGAAAAAGGTAATGATGGACAATCTGCAACACCGTTACTGGAGTGAGACAGTCAAGAAGGTGATTGACATCGTTTGCTTCACTGATATCCGTTTCAAGGACAAATTTAGTCAAAACCATGACGATGTCATCAGGCTTACTGAAGAGGAGACTGTGAACCTGGCAGACACAACCTCACTGCCACCTCTTGAATCACGATTGCGAACAGGGAGCAAGCACTTCCACTACCAACATCCCCCTCTGCTGCCACAAAAACAAAAGAGAAATCTCTATCTTGTTTGCTGAAAAAAAAATTACTTTCGCAAAATGTCTCGCAAAATGCCTCCCCAAAAGAAAAGAGTGAAAACTGAGAAGAAACAGTATTTGTCTTACGCTCCCATATCCTCCGGTCGTCACCCATTGGCATGGTGGACGACACGTGGAAGAGTTACCGCTCCTTCGCAGTGTAGCCAGAACATTTCACATTTCACAGTTGTCGCAGACACATCCTCTAATCTCACCACAGAGGAAAGTGAACATGCTCACATTCCTGCTTCATCACTTGAGCAAAGAGAAATGTATACGGAGTGAGCAAGTCTCCAAAATATGTGGAGATATAGTTTTAAGCTCCTGCCTTTTATTTTAGTATTATTATTATTTAATCTTACATAGAAGTGTCTTTACTTTTTTTCAATTATTTATGTTGGAATCTTCTTCAGCCGCTGAGTGATTGCATTTTTTGGATTTTGTGTTGCTTTTTTTAATTAAGAAAATATTTAGGTTATTGCGGGTTTAGCCACAGTAGAGTGCATTAAGTGGAACTGCATTTTATTTATTATGATTTATTTACAAAGAATTGTGTTATTTTTTGTTGTTTATTTTAAATATACATGTTCCACTTCCGTTGTGTGTGTATATGTGCCCTGCGATTGGCTGGCGACCAGTCCAGGGTGTACATCGCCTGTCGCCCAAGTCAGCTGGGAGCCAGCATACCCCCGCGACCCTAATGAGGATAAGCAGCATAGAAAATGGATGGATGGATGGAAAAAAGCAAGTATTGGATTATATCAGTCGGAAAAAGCCAATACAAGTAGCAAGCATCCCAGAGCCCAGGTAATTACAACAACAGTGTGCGCTAACATGTTAACAAAGTAGCAAGAGGTAGGAGTGATGTCAGCCATGTGGCAGTTTTTTTATTATTAAAGTCCGAAAAAGACGAAGCTGACTGCAAAACTTGTCATGCACAAGTTTCCCGTGGTGGCACAGAACCGAGGAAGTTTAATATGACCAACATCTTTGCGCATTTGAAGCAGCATCATACAGGAAACTCCCACAGGGCGGCAAAAAGTGCTTAACTTTAACAGAATAAAGCCCCTGTCGGTGGTGAGTCACGAAACAACAAAAAAAAAACTCCACGGGAGCTTCTGTGAATATACCGGGGTCGACGTGCAAGTCCAAGCTGTCTTATAAGAGTGGCATACAAGGTGGATAGAACCAGCAATGGAGACCCAGCAGCTGAGAGATGGAGTAATGCCAAGCGCCATTGTAATTAGCCCATGGTTAATCAGCAGGCATTGTCTCGTCGGTCGAGTTGGCAGACATGCAGAAGCGGTTTCCAGCACCAAATCCAAGCCAGACACTTAACAGTCCAAATGCTGATTCACCGGCAGCAGGAAAGAAACAGTCATCCAGGCACAGCAACAAACTAGTCAAAAAGTTAATTCCCCTCACTGACTGTCTGTAGTGGGTTCTTGTGCTGGCTCCCTCAATAATATAATGCATGGACTGTGAGACAACATCACATAGTGTGCTTTGATACAGTGATACACAACAAGGCAAACAGACTAGTTAGTGACGCGCAATGTTGTACAATAACTGAGACAGGTTATGAAAACTCCAAATTTGCAAAACCGAAGCACATAAAAGCTGGGGCACTCAAAAACAGAAGTTCCACTGTACCAGAATTATATATTACTATCATATAATACAAGAGAACCCACTTATCTCCACGCCCCTCGGAATGGCGACAACAAAACTTAAAACTACTTTTTGTACATTGACTTGTTTCTTTTGTCAGAGATAAGGAGAATAGGCCCTCCTACGTACCACTAGGTGCCCAATTTTGGGAACCTAGGCTGTAAGGTATATAGTGCTGTTTTGTAGATGCCAATACAAGGATGATCTGTGCACAGTCATCCTGCTTCAATATCAGTCCATTACAATATTTTCTACTGTAACATGTCTTGACTACAATGACAATAAAGCTCTCGTACATGGGCAAATCTTTCTATGGCGTTAATACCGTGCAAAAATCCGTGCACATAAAAACCTTAATCAGCGTGAATAAAGACCTCTCTCCTCACGCTCGCTGTCTCTGAATAACTGCTCGCTGCAGCTCTCTTGTCGCGCGCGGTCACTGCCTGTGTCTTCTACACACTCTGGGAGCGGGCATTGAATAGATGGCCCGCAAACTCCACTCCTTTCTGAGTGGTCAATTTGAATGCCTACTATCTTCAGGTCAGCCAATCCAAGGCAACGAGCTGTTATTCAGAGACCACGCACGTGCAGAGAATGGTCGTGCACAGGAAGGAGAGTGGTCACGCTGATTATGGTTTTTATGGCACTGTATTGGCGTCACATCTTTCTCCCTTCTGAAAAAATAAATGGCTGTAGAACCCAGGTTAATATTACCATGCTTTAATCTTGATGCTTATTTTGCACTGAACAGGAAGTAACTATGTGTATGTTTTAATTCCATGTAACTAGACAGTAGTTGGCCACACAGTGGCTGAGTGGTTAGCGTGTTGGCCACAAAGTCAGGAGTCAGGAAATCGGGAAGACCTGGGTTCGAATCTCCGCTTGGGCATCTCTGTGTAGACTTTGCATGTTCTCCCGTTTCCTCGCACATTCCAAAAGCATGCAAAAGCAGACTAATTTGTCTGTATGTGCCCTGCGATTGGTTGGCGACCAGTCCAGGGTGTACCCCGCCGCTTGCCCGAAATCAGTTGGGGCTCCAGCACACCCTCGCTCCCCTTATTAGAATAAGCACCATAGAAAATGGATGGATGAAAATGGTGGCACACTGCTTAGCGATAATGAAGAAGTTGACAATATTACAACACGATAATTTCATGATAAAGTTCTGGAGTGATTTTTGCGGTTGAATTATTTTTCCTGGTGGTTTCACATTTTCATCGCTCTTCTTTTTTATCTTGATTATGTTGATGGGAGTGGTAGGTTAATCAGCATGCCAGCATGCCAGCAGTTTTATCTACAAAACAACCACTGACAAAGAATGATTGCATTCATTGAAGGCCTGACACCCTCACTTCTATTTAACTTGCAGGATGACTCGTGCCTTTCTCATGGTCAACATGCATACAGCCATTAGAGACAGTGGAAACTTACATAATATGGGGTTATGCGCTACTTATACACGACGCACAAAAGCAGATTTCCCTGCAGTCCTCCATTGTCTGAAATTCAAAAGACAATCAGCAGTTTAACCTTGGCTTGCATTTCCAACCTTTATTGTAGAGTTGGATGAGGTGTGACGTTTGAGTAATGGAGACCAAATCTTTTTTGACCAACACCAGTGTGGACAATAATACAAGCAAGATGTTGGCTCTCCTGTGACATAAGCCTTGATTGCGATGGGACTTGCACAACAAAAGAAGGAAAAATGTATGTTGTTTTTTTGTTTTTTTACTTTTGAGGTATCACTGTGCACTTTTTATGCTGTGACTACTAAACTATGACAACAATTTTTCATCAACAAAACTAACACTGATCCATGCAGCTCAAAACCATGACACTCCCTCCACCAAGATACACTTGTCTTTTTACCCCCAAAACAGGTTGTCGCCACACACACTTGACACCATCTGAACCAAATAAGTTTATCTTGGTCTCATCAGACCATAGGACATGCTTCCACTAATCCATGTCCTTAGTCTGATTGTTCTTAGCAAACTGTTTGCAGGTTTTCTTGTGCTTCAACTTTAGAAGAGGCCTCTTTCTCAAATGCAGACCAGTTTGATACGGAGTGCAGCGTATGGTCTGACTCCCCAACCCTCGAACCTTTGCACCAACGCTGGCAACACTCATACGTCTATTTTCCAGACAATCTCTGGATATGACGCAGAGCACGTGCACTCAACTTCCTTGGTAGACCATAGCGAAGCCTGTCCTGTGTGAAAGTTGTCCTGTTAAAGTGCTGTATGGTCTTGGCCACCATGCTGCAGCTCAGTTTCAGGGTGTTGGCAATCTTCTATAGACTAGAGCAGGGGTGTCCAAACTTTTTCCACCAAGGGCCACACACTGAAAAATGAAAGGATGCGAGGGACACTTTGATATTTTATTGACGAAAACGCATCTCAGCTTTGTGAGATAAGTGAAAAAGCATATTATTATATTATATTTTTTCTTTAATATTTCAACTTTATGCTCATAACATGATGTTATTTTTCTTCATAATATTACAACATTATTTTTGTAAAATTGCAACTTTTTCTCGTTAGATTACAACTTTTTTCACATATATTTATACATTTTCACTTTATTCTTGTAAAATTACTGCTGTTTTTTCCATGCTTGCTGTTGTAGTTTTGTCTGTTTTGTACTGTTCTGTAAAATATTATTTTTACAATGTACCACGGGCCACTAAAAAAAAAAAAAAACACACAAATGGCCTGCAGGCCACATCTTTTACAATTCTTTTTCCACATCCTTAGAGGGTTCTTTGCCATGAGGTTCCATGTTGAACTTCGAGTGATCAGTATGAGAGAGTGTGAGGGCAATAACAATTCAATTAAATGCACAAATTAAGTTTAACACGCCTGCTCCCTATTCACACCTGAGACCTTGTAACACCAACCACACCGAGGAAGGAAAATGGCTAAATGGGCCCAATTTCGACATTTTCACTTGTACTCTCCTCTGTTGTCAGCAGTTTAGACATTAATGTTTGTGTATTGAGTTATTTTGAGGGCACCAAGTTGTAAACTGACTACTTTACATTGTATCCAAGTGTCTTTTCTTTAACGTCGTCCCATGAAATGACATAATAAAATATTTGCAGAAATGTGAGGGGTGTACACCCTTTTATATATTGTATTTCACTCATTATAAGCATTTTATACAAAGATATATTTGTAATCATGCTGGAATTTCATTGTTCCTTGATGTGTGTGTTTGTGGAAAATGGAAGCGTAATACTTGCTGGAAAATGAAGAGCGTGCAGGGGAATCCATTAAGAGACAAGACTTTTCAACACACACAAACACACATTAAAAAAATGTGACGGAAACCCAACTGGCAGAGTGTAAAAGGCCCACAGTAACGCGAGGAACCACGGGTTTGCATCAATTAATCATCGCAGGCGGTTGGTTACATTTGCAGCAAGAAGGGATGTAGAACAAAGCACTCTCTTAAAGCGGCAGCATAATAGCAGGCGTGCATATCCCACATATGCATAACCCCACTATACAATGAAGTCGATTAATATTGATGATGTGCATATTAAGAGTAAAAATATGCAGCAATGCATTGTGTGGAAAGCACATGTTTCACTGGGTTTTAAATATTTTATTTTACACAAACGCATGGTGGTTGTATTCATTTGAGTACATCTACCATGCAGACACGTGTATTGGGCCACACCTACTGTATCTCATTCAGTCTCACTGTTATAAGTACTAGGGATGCAATGCGGTAAAACCATGTACCGTTTGGTGCACCTTGCACAGGACAGTCCGGCCTTATGGACCATAGTTTTTGCACTGTGTGTGTGTGTTTGTGCGTGCCGGTCCAAGCTGGCGAAACGCCCTCTCCTTGTAACGTCCCAAACTGTACATATTTCAAGTGAGGGACGGCCTACCTAAAAGCCAACAAAAAGGAAAAGCATTTGGCAACAGTATGGTGCAGTGGTTCTTGCAGTTGTCGTCTGAGGCAGACCTGGCAGTTCTCCTCAGCTACGTGCCCGCTAGGCCACCCCGCTCCTTGCTGCGGCGTTGAGATGCGGTGCACCTTTTTTTTAACACTTCACCTCCATAAACGGACAAAGATGAGTGAAAAGATGAAAGCAGCATGCTGACATTGTTCAGCCGAGCAGTGATTCCCAACCAGGGGTACGCGTACCCCTGGTGGTACACGAGCAAATTTCAAGGGGTACATGGAAGCATTTAATTTCCAAGATGATGAGTAAATATTCTTAGTCATTTCATATCAAGCCAGACAATAAAATGGAACGTGTACGCTACACCTAGTTTCCCCAGAGAGACAATAACCTGCGCTGTGCAGCTGCGCAAAAACCATAGAAGTTGTGTTACATTCAACTGTTGGAGAATTATCAATACATATGAGTCGGGGGTACTCATGGTATGGGAAAAAGGCTTTAGATGTACACAAGACAAAAAAGGTTTGGCAAACAATGTAGTGGGGAAGGGAACGGCGCACACGCTGCAACTATTAACACGCTGCACTTCAGGTAAGGAACTTTATGAAAAATAAAAGAATCATCACACCTTTCTAATTCTTACTGTTGCATTGCGCCTTCCTAAAAAGGAACACTGTAACATGATGGACCCAGGGTCAATTTCAGCCCGCAGCTTGTTCTTTGTTTTCTCCATCCATTTTCTATACCGCTTCTCCTCATTAGGGTCGCGGGGCATGCTGGAGCCTATCCCAGCTGACTCCGGGCGACAGGCGGGGTACACCCTGGACTGGTCGCCAGCCAATCGCAGGGCACATATAGACAAACAACCATTCACACTCATATTCATACCTATGGACAATTTAGAGTCACCAATTAACCTAACATGCATGTTTTTGGATGTGGGGGGAAACCAGAGTACCCGGAGAAAACCCACGCACACCCGGGATGAACATACAAATGAACATGCCCAAGGGAGAATCGAACCCAGGTCTTCCCGATCTCCAGACTGTTACTGTGTTGGCCAACATGCTAACCACTAGACCACCTCTTTGTTTTCTCTAATGGGATAAATATTAGATACTACACTTCACTTACAAACGTAACCACGTGATGTTCCTTAATGTAATTAATTAAGCATGCCTGAAACAAATAAACCACACCAAACCAAACCAAACCATACTGACAAAACAATATAATCAGACTCAGGAATGGAATCGCTAGTGGGCTGATCATTACCCTAAACACTTTCACACTATACTTATTAATGTGACGCCTGAGGTTATTTGAAAATGTTAATAATTTATACACTACATGGTACCGCTTTAAAAGGCTTTATCACGAAATGCACCACACTAATTGTTTTGGTAAATGCATACAATTCTAAGCAGTACGTTTTTATATATACATATATATGCTGTATATATATATATATATACTGTATATATACTGTATATATATATATATATATATATATACAGTATATACAGCATATATATGCTGTACAGATGATTGTTGTAAAAGCAGCGCTTTCATAGCTCAAACAAGCAGAGCACATAATTAAGAAACAATTTGCATTTGTAAAGGTCATTTTAGCAGCCTTCAACATTTCATTTGTGACACGGAGAGCTAACGGACTAGGACCAAAATAAAGCCAGCATATACAGAAGATATCAATATATAGTTCAAGGTATGTGAATGGAATCCAAGTGAGTTTTGCAAATGCGTTGCTTTGGAATCCCCATACCTAAAAGCAGCTGGATTCAACTTCACTATAAGCATGGCACAACAAGAACACTTGATCTGGGGTAAACCGCCAGCTCATCTCCCCATGTCAGCAGGTAGCACAGTAATTGTGGAGCCCACCTCATCCGAGTCCATGCCTCGCAACATCATGGTTGGTCGCGTAATCACACCATTGGTGGGTGATAGGTGAATTCCCGTGAGAGTTACTAACATGTCAGACAAACACCAAAGAACACAACGCAGAGTCTATTTTCAGCCAGTGTCAGCACAGACCGGCTACACTCAGGTCATGCAAAGTGATCACAATTAAAGGTGATTCTTTGTCAAATGAATGGATAAATACGCAGGATGCAGTAAAGCTATGTACCGCTTGGTACCCCTGCACGCAACAATTTGTCTTATGGATTTTGCGGTACGTTTAGCACTGTGTGTGTGTGTGTGTGTGTGTGTGTGGGTACGTGTGCCTGTCAACAGCACACGTGGACTCGGTGGATCTCCTCTGGCCCTCCGCCACCTTGCCCTGATGTCGAGGTGCTGTGCACCTGTTTTTGAACCCTTCACTTGCATAAAGGGACAAAGATGAGTGCATAAAATGAAAGCAGCGCACTGCCATTGTTCAGTCGAGATGAGAACGGTTCTGCACGCTTCAACTATTAACGCTGCACTTCAGGTAAGGACCTTTATAAATAACTAAATAATCATCACCCTGTTCCAACTCTTGCATTTGCACTCTCCTAAAAAGAAACACTGCAAACCAGGGGTGTCCAAAGTGTAGCCCAGTGGCCATCTTCAGCTCGCAGCTTGTTCCTTGTTTTCTCTAATGACATATGCAGTCATGGAAAAAATGATTATACCACCCTTGTTTCTTCGGTTTATTAATCCATTTTAATGCCAGGTATAATTAAAGATTCAAGAGAGTTTTATTGTCATGTGTATGGTAAAACAGCAGTTATTATTGTCATGTGCATGGTAAAACAGCAGTTATAAATAAAGGTACATTTGTTTGGAGAAATATAATGATAACAAATATAGCTCATAAGAGTTTACAGTAATTTAAGAGCTGATATCGAGCAACTTCCATGGTTTTCTTGGTAATAACCAAAATCACTTGAGTTCTTACATGAATAGCTATAGCATTGTATTGCCAAAAAATTTTACTAATATGAGCTATTTTTGTTGTCATTGTTATATTTGTCCAAACAAACGTACCTTAGTTGTATCAGGCATTAAAATGAAGAAGAAACTGAAGCAACCAGGGTGGCTTAATAATTTTTTCCATGACTGTATTATTAGATATTATGGTTCAAATGTTCTGTATACTATATCAATACTTTTGTTTTTTATTTCAGATTTGTATTTATTGGGGAATTATCGTATTTTCTGGACTTTCGCACTTTTTTTCATGGTTTGGCTGGTCCTGCGGCTTTGTAAAAGGGTCCTTACATTAAAGCAGTAAAACACAACACAGTGAAAATATGCTCCTTAAAAAAAAAAAGAAAAAGAAAATATACTAATCTAATATACTCATCCAGCCTGATTTGTGCATTACAGCACCTACCATGTTAGAGTGTGGCTCAGCATAACGAATGTGATGCGGCAACCGGATCTGCCCAATCTCGTGGCGGAAGCCGATATTATCCGATCATCACAAATACAGCGAATCGACAGCTGGTCCCGATCCTGAACATCGGAATGGGACATCCCTCGTTGGAATGGTTTGGAGCAGTTGATAAATATGTCAGGAGTTAAATAAAATGAGGCAGAATAACAAGAAGAATAAGAAGCGGAGGAATAAATACATGAAAAATATTGTAAATTGACTTAAAATGACGACCTGGCAAAAGCTGTTTAAAATGAGCAAAAGTGAAAAAGAATTACCCACACGAGACAAGGTGTCTCAGTCTACAAAACCTGTTACAACTACGCAGTTAGCTTCACAATAATGGAGGGTTCACAGGGGACATACTGTATTTAGTTTGTTTACAGCAACACTGATGCAATCTCTAATATGATAATGTGATTATTTCATGAAGTGTGAAGGCTATCATGCCCTTTTGAATCAGCCTAAAGCAGTTTGCATTCATCACAGCCTTGGGCCAGCTACGTCAAATTACCTACAGCCATGCAGCCACAGTTCAGAACATCCTACAAAAAATTATACTCCAAAAAAATCTATAATTAATAAATTATTTTATCCTCAATTTCCCCACACCCCATCAAAGATATTCCGTCACATGCCCATCCCTATTTGGAAGTTCAACTTTTCATATCTATACAATATCTATGAGCGAGTTTATCAATATGCTTTTCACTGGCCTGATGTGAAAAATATGTAAGGCGAAGTGAAGCTCCTGAGACTACACCTCACTCGGAAGAGGTGTGAAGAAAACATCTGAAGAACTATTCCCCTGACCCCTGACCCAATAAATAGGCACAGCAGTCATTTTTTTCCACAACAATGAAGTGAGTAAGTCAACTGAATACGGGTCGGCCTCCGTGTTACCCCGTAGGCAACCAGAAGCGCCACGAAAAACAATGGCTGTCAATATCCGTAGTCCACGAGACACAAATGCCACTCCACAATGCTCACGTATAGTGCCACAGTTGAAATATTAACGGCATTTTTCAGGATTTTCTTGCAACAATTTTCAGCATCCCGCATTTCCATTTTTACAGGAAGAATCCAACATTGGTTGAGTTCTTCCATGTGTGAAATTGTTCTTAAACAATTGTACTTGGCAGCTCACAGAAAGAATTAATATTTCTGAACAATTAATCATCTATCTGTGATAATCCACAGATTTATTATCCTACTGACATTGACCAAGAGATGGGAGCCTATTCTGGGAATGACAAATTAAAACAGACAACTGATTCTGAAATGTCAGTATTTCCTAAGATTCCTATTAAAAAAAAAATAACTCTCAGAGCTACTCATCGTTAGATCTTTTTGAATCATTTGAAGGTACAAGCGTGCCAATTCTTTTCTTCCACAGTACTGTACACAGGAAAATACAAGATTCAATTCCTTGTACAGTAATCCCTCATTTATCAAGGTTAATTGGTTCCGACCGTGATAAGTAAATTTCCGCAAAGTAGGGTTCCTTATTTATAAATGGAATATTTTTAGTAGTAGTTAGAGCAGTGATTCTTAACCTGGGTTCGATCGAACCCCGGGGGTTTGGTGAGTCGGTCCCAGGGGTTGGTTAGGTTAGGTACCTCCAACAAGGTTAAGAACCACTGAGTTAGAGCATAAAAAACCTGTTTAAGACCTTCTACATACAGCTTTTAATATAATTACTGCCCTGTGGGCATGAAATAACACCCCTGTAGTCACCTTTACACTCATATTACCCAATATAGTAGACATAATAAGAGAAAATAAGACATTTAAGACATAAGTAAGACTTGAGCTCATGTGTGTTGCTGTAAATATGTTCTGGTGCCAGTGGAGCTGAGTGAACAGGAAGTGACGTCAAGGACTCAGAGTTGAGTTTTAGCTTGGATGGGTTGCGGCCGCAACAGTAGTCAGTGTTAGGTATTATTGTGCTTGTTATGAGATCATTCACACCTGCAATAAAAGCCTGTTGCGACGGTAGTCAAGTCGGGTGTTTGTGAGTCTCACATAACATTACAGTAACATCACTGACCCCTAGCGACCAGTATAAAACACTACATATCATCGCAACAAATGCGCCTTCTGAATGCCATATATTTGTATTTTAGCCATATTTATGCTTGAAAATGCTTCATTTAGGCAAAAAATACGTAAAATTCACTGACATATGCATATTTTTAATTAACAATAGGCCATATTCAACCATAAAACAGCATGATGTATTATATAACCATAAAACCATGATAGACTGAAGTCACGAAATTCGAAGGACGACTGTAGTAGCAGTGACACTTCAGCAGGTCAAGCATGTTGCTAACAAAACAGCGATTCATCACTAAACTAAAAATACCCAAAGAGTATCTCTTTTACTGGAAAAACTTTTTTATTATAAGCACCTGTGTCCCGTTTGTGGTTTTGTTGTGTTTTTCAAGAGGTTTATATCAGGGATGCACAGTGGAACATTGGTAAGCACATCAGCCTCACAATCTGGCGAACTGGGCTCAAAACTCATTTGGAACATCTCTGTATGGAGTTTGTATGTTCTCCCCATGCTTGTGTGGGTTTTCTCCGGTCACTCCAGCTGCCTCCCACACCCCAAAACATGCACGTTAGGCTACTTCAGTGGTTTCCACGCCTTTTTTGCTGATTTTTTTTTGTAGATAGGTAGATGATAGACACATACAGTAGGCAGCAGAACATTTACTCTTAAACACTCATGAACACTTTTAAAGTAATTGATTTCTGTCTACGCCAAATGGACAAAGCATTGATTAGTAGAGAAGCAATAATGAAATAAAGCACACCACTGACATTACTTGGAGAACAATAAGATCCCCTACCATTATATTAGAGGGGCATCCCACCCATCCAACCACACACCCCATAGCCCTAAGAAGGTCAAGTTAAATTTATGATATTTTCATTTTATTTTCTATATAACCCCAAATTAAAGAAACCTTTCATGTAGCCTACAAGATGTCTATACATTGTCCTTTTAATAAACAAATAAAGCCATAACAATTTGGATTGACAACAAGAAAGGAATGGACTTTGAACTTTAGATCAACAGAGCCAAAAAGAGGAGGAGTGGCAGTGTGGGTGGAGAAACATCTGAACCACACGTCACTTGCAATTACGGCTGCAACTAATGATTATTTCTTTTAGTCGTTTAATCTGAAGACTGTCGTTTCGATTAATTGGTTAGGCCCTAGACCCACCAAATCAATATGAACCAAACATAAAGAGTTTGGGGTTTGGTCCGCAACATATCAGAAAAAAGGGGAAAAATGTCCCTCAATGTTTTCCAAAGTCAAAGCTGACGTGCGTGAATATCTTGTTTTGTCTAAAACTTAAAGATAATACGTATGCTTTCATGAGGAAATTAAAAATATTCATATCAAAGAGACCGAAATCAGAGCATATTTACATTTGGTTCATGGAATACCAAAATTAATTGCATAATTGACTAATAGTCCATTCATCAATTAGTTGTTGCAGCTCTACCTGCAATTGATAATACACTAGAATTGAACGATTGAATATTCCAATGTAACTTGTATGCATGTTCAAATAAATGAAACCATTAAAATTACAATACCATTACAATATTGAATATGAATGTATTTTTATCACAAAATGTCCTTCCTTGTTAGCATCCTATTAGCTAGCTAGCAAAATGTCAACCAGAACCGGAAGTCAACTACAGTGCGTTCCGTTGCCGGTCTATGACGTCATCGGCAGTTGACTCTGAAAAACGTTAACATAAAACATGCTTTTATAGTTATAGTTACAATTATAATTGTATGTGCATAGAACACTTCTAAATGCATATAAATGACAAATGAAAGGGATAAATGAACATTTAAGGTTACTTTTACTTTCATTGAAGACGTAACTATTCCTAAAGACACCATGTGGCAGCAAGATCAACAACCACCAACCTCCTGTTTTCCCATTATTTCTTGAATTCAACAGTGTTTTGCCAAAATTCTGTCACTTGCAAGGTCTTTTTGACTCTATTTGGGGTTATTGAGTTGAGAAAAACTATTGAATTCAAGAAATAACTCATGGCAAACAGAAAGAGGGTGTCTGTGTGGTGTTTCGTTGCCACAACATATCTTTGAGAACGGTCACGTCAACAATCACGTCTTCAGTGAGGGTAAAAGTATCCTTAAATGTTGATTTATCCCATTCATTATTTTTATGCATTTCGAATTGCTTTATGCGTGTAAAACTATACTTATAAAAGTATAAAAACACATTTTGTGTTAACATTTTTCACAAAAGTCGATCACCTCCGGCTGGTACTATTGCAGTCTACAGCCTATCGCGGTCCCCATGTGTAGTGTAGTGTCTTGCTCTAACATCTTGGAGAGGCGTCCCCCGCCCACTTTCCTTCACACTGCGCAGGCATGCCAAAGCCAAAACAAACATGTCTACCATGTGGAACTTACCTGCCACATATCTCGCTGGGGTAGCACGATAATAAGCTTTTGTTTAATACAACATTTGAAGAGCAAACACTCGACGGAGTATGATGGTTTTTCAAGGCTCACAATGCAGTATCACTCAAACGGCAGCTAACACAGCCAACACTCGTCCGTGTGTGTGTGTGTGTGTGTGTGTGACAGTCAGAAGGCTAAGCAAATAATCCGCAAAATAATTGAATTAATAGGACTAGATGACCAGCCTTCCTCAGCAGTGGAAGACACCAGGTTCAATGACGACTCTCTCACTTGGAGCCCACCATACGCGCTGCCTGTAAGTTTCACCAGTGTTTCACCATGTTTAAAAAGTTCGTAAAATATGTAAAATTTGTCTAAATTGAGGTGAGTTGATGGTTCCTTTTTTTTCACCAAAGCCCTCACACCCCCACACCCCCACACCGCTTTTTATTTCTTAATAATTGTCTGTTTTTTGGGCCTGGAACTGTCGTAACTTCCCCCCTTAGACAGCACTCCTGACCAAACGCACTCATCATTATAAAATAGAAAAATGTAAAGTTAACCATGTGATTGGTATCTGTATCTTTGGGACGATTTCACTCATGGATGATCGGTATCGGACTCGGCAGCATAAAACCCTGATTGGAGCATCCTTAATTTATATGCGTTTAGAGATGTTTTCTGCATGTAAAACTATAATTGTAAAACTATAAAAACATTTTTTGAGTGAACATTTTTGACTTGCTGGGACGAATTAATTGGGTTTACATTATTCCTTATGGGAAAAATTTATTCGGTTAGCATCCGTTTCTGACCTTCTGGAACAAATTAATGACGCTAGCCAAGGTTTCATTTAACTTATTTATTGCCAAAAAATGTTGTCTCCTTTATTTATTTATTTACTTACTTTTTTTTTGTATTTATATTAGCGTAAAAGCTATCTGAAACTCTATCTTTATCATTTTCTTTTGCTATTAAAAAGTGGTTAACTGGCACATGTGAAGAAACATGTGAACAAAAGTCAACTAACGATGAGTAATTGCTCCGACACAAAGAAGGGTAGGATTAAATACGCGCCGCTTCTTTCAACTCCTTTTCATACATGTTGAATTGCGTAACTGCAAACATGCACTTCAATGTAACCTCAGCATGCTCAAAATAAACTAAACCAGGGCTTGCCAATAGTGGGGCAAGCTCCCTGGGGGGGTAGTACGGTTTCTTCAAGGTTGGCAGGTCTGTTAGTGTATTTCAACGATGCTGGTCCCAGCAACTACTACAGTGGTTTGTACAGATACATAAATACTACAGGTTCTCAATAGTATTTCTCAGGGTGGGGGTTAAAAAAATGTCTGTCCCCCAGGGGGGCTTGACAAAAGAATTGAAATCCACTGAACGAAACTATTACCATTTGTGTTTCCTGTTAGAGTCCCTGGCTTCCAGTGATGGCCAGCACAAGGAGGGGCACCTCTAACAGAGTACTTAACAAATGTTCAATCTGGTTGAGGTCTAGGCTTTAGGAAGGCCATTCCAGAACCTTAAAGGTGCTGTCTGTCATCGTTAGGTACTGCAAACATACTATATTCCGCAGCAAATTGTCGATAGCTTCTCTGAGACTGTATGTATATGTGTATGTGTATATGCGCGGACACTACAGGCTGTGCACGAGTAGTGACTGACTGACAGCCATTAACACCACTCTGTTTTTTTCCGGCCAAACACAAACCTCATTCAGTTTAACTGGAAATTGTGAAAAATATATTTTTTTGTGCAATCTGTTCTCTGAAGCTACTATTGGTAACATATGCTCTAAGGAGGAAAGATAGCACCTTTAATGTTAGCCTGCTTTGTCCATTCCAAAACCAATTCTGATGTGTGTTTGGGATCCTTGTCCAATTGGATGCAAAACTGTCTTTACAGAGGACAGTGACACTCAAACTTCTGCGCCCAATTCTTGTTTTTAAAATTCATATATGTTGGTTCAACTACATCAAAATATATATGACTTTCATGCCCATGGCGAGCAAAGTGTCGGGTCGAGGCAAAGTGGAAACTTCAAACAGCAACTGTCGTAGATATAGTAGATATAGTAGATATAGTGGACAGGCTAATTTATCTATGGACATTGCGAAAAAAGATACAGTGTGAAAAAGTTTTTGCACCCTTCCTGACTAATATTTGTGAATGTTTGTCACACTTAAATGTTACAAATTTAAATATAAGTCAATGACAACACAACTGAACACAAAATGCTTGTTTAATGAAACATTTTATTATTAAGGGAGAAAAAATGTCCAAACCTACATGACCCTGTGTAAAAAAGTGATTCCCCCCCCACTGCACGCTGCCAGGGCGTCGAGGAGAACATTCTAGTGTTCACGCAAGTTTCAGAGAGCTTATTCCAGCTCTTTAACTTTCTATACGTTGCATCTCTGTGAGATAAACATAGATGCAACTGTTAAGTCACATGTTCACCATTATCTAAAACTATTATACAGCGTTTTACAGTGAAGTAAAGATTTATCCAGATAGACACAGTAGGGATGTCCCGATCCACATTTTTTGGCTTCCGATCCAATCTGATTTTTTTGGTAGTCTTGCCGATCCGATTCGATATCGATCTTTTTGTTTGTTTGTTTGTTTTTTCAATAATAATACGTTTTTGTTACAAACATGAATTTGTGGGATTAAAAATGATTATGAAAATAGCTCTTCAAAGCATTAAAAATAATGCAACCAAAGTGAATTTACTTTTTTATTACACAGCATGACCAACAATATTGTTTGGCTTTTGTAACAAACCTCTGTGAGTCAGGTCCCTAATCCAATAAAAGTCCATCCAATAAAAGATAACATTGGAAAAAATGGGCGTGCAAAATACTTTTAGGGTAGGACTAATCATTTGACATGGTTATAGATCAATTTGTGGTGTGATTTAGAAATGACATTTTTTTTAAAACAAACTCTCTTAGAGCGTGATGAAATCGGTTTGATTTTTTTCCTAAATTCCATTTTTTCCTTTTTAGTTTTTTAGAATTCAGTTTTTTACCTTTTCCACTTATTTTATCAGCATAGAGTGAGTGCTATTTGGGTTAGTGAATAAAATACCAAAGTCCTTCCATTTATTGATGCAATACATCATTGGCCCATTTTGTCCAGTAATTGAGAAATGGATGTAGCTAAGCTACTGTACCCTTTCTAATGGGATGTCAGCCTCAGCACATATTGCTATAAAATCTTCAACAAACCGTAATGCCCGTGCTTGTGATTAAGGAAGATGTACTCACAGATGTAAGTAATGCCAATCGCGTTATTACTGCAAGATATTTTTATGACACCATTTTTTTTTTACACAATTAGACAAATGTGAGATGCTGTGTTAAAAAGGCGCGTCATGCTTGAAAACCCCTCAGTGTGACTGAATTCCAACAGTTCTGCAAGGATGAGTGGGCCAAAATTCCTCCACAGCACTGTAAGAGACTCACTGCAAGTTACCGCAAACGCTTAATTGCTAAGGGTGGCCCAACCAGTTATCGGGTTAAGGGGGCAAATGTAGGTTTCGATATTGTTTCATTTAAAAACTGCATTTTGTGCTCAATTGTGTTATTGACTCATATTTAAATTTGTTTGATGATCTGAAACAAACAACAACAAAGTGTGACAAACATGCAAACAATAAGAAATCAGGAAGGAGGCAAACACGTTTTCACACCACTGTAAATATGCTGACAGTGAGGTTACTTCATCACTGCCACAATAGGAGGAATAAAGCTCCCAACCTGGGACTCTACGTGACTTTCAGGAAACAAACTACAGGCTGTCAGGCCTGGTTTTGTTATTTAAGAAGATCAACTCTGAAAAACCTCATTAACCCCTTGTGAAAACAATCAGAGATGCAACTAATGCTTACTTTAGATCAATCTTCAAAATGTTTTCTCAACTGATTCAGAGTGTTCTTAAATGTCAGGGAACATCTAATAATAAATGTATTCCCAGGTGACATTTTTAAATGTCTGACCAAAACCCAGACGCACCCTCTCCATTATGTCAATACACAAAACCAACCAATCCCCTCACAGAAAATATCAAGATTTTTTTTTTTTTGATGATCACACACTGCAGTCTTCCAACAACCCGACTGTGCAGATTATGTTTTGATAGTTTACTTTCATTCTTGAACTTTCCTTGAGCACATCTTACTTGTCAATGAATTGCAGCATTGGAGGACTGAACACAAGCTTCCAGAGCATGTGGGAGTTGGATGCCTTGCTCAAAAGTACATCAGTGTTGCACCTATCCAACAATCCTAATTTTCATATGTTGGTCTCAAGCAGGACTTCAACCGCCCTACCCAACCTCCTAACGAATAATGACCTCATAAACTTGTTCATTCATGACTTACATCTGCAACATGAACACCTTCTGGATCAGTGAGATGTATCATCATACTGTAGTACTATCTGGATGATATTAAGGTGACATTCTCTCAGATCAGGGGTGTCCAAACTTTTTCCAGCGACGTTCACATAGTGAAAAAGGAAAGGATGCCAGGGCCACCTTGATATTTTGTATAGATATGCTAAGAAAGATTTCAAGAAAGAACTGCATCTCAGCTGGGTGATATAGCTGAATAAGCGTATTCTTAATATGAACTTCAGTCTTTGCTCTTTTTTCCCTATTTTTGCTGTTGTTTTTTTATTTTTTCGAATATTTCAACTTTCTTCTCAAGTAATCTTTGCAAGTTTTCTTCCCATAATATTTTGACTTTATTCCAATAATATTCTACTCTTTAAAAAAAACGGAAGTGGGCGTGGTTTAACCAGAAATGGGTGTGGCTTAAATCAGTATATTATTTTAAATCTGGAATTGACATGGGTTGGTCATAAGTTGCTATTATTATTATTCAGCTATATGTGTACTGTGTATGTATGACTTTATTATTTCATTATTTTTAATGATCTGTGTGAAGTTGGTGATTCATGCAAACATCCAGAGATGGCAAACAGGGAAATAATCTGTCAGTCTTGTTCACTGTAGTTGAAAAGCACCGCGTTCAGTACTAAGAGCAAAGTTTTCCAACTGACTTTATATCACCAGCCAAATTAGAAGCAAGCACACAGAAAAAAAAACACCGGCAGTGACCGACAAAACACGAGCTGTCTACAGCTCTGTCTTGTCAAATGCACGGTGTACATAACGAAACAAGTTCACCAAGTAACTTTAGATACGAGCTGAGCTGAGGAAAACTTAAAAAAAAAAAAAATCCGGAGTGGAGGCAGTGTACCAACGCGACATGAGCCGTTTTCAATTCTGTCTCCTGTCAAATGCACCGCTTACTCCTCTGTCTGGCTGTAAGGAGTCTGTCTACAATAGGGAGGGGTGGCCGCTGTGTGTGACTGGCCAATCACAGAGCGTGAAGAGTGAAGACACAATGAGGATTTTCCGTCAACACAATTTACGGATAATGACGAGCTGTACTCGTTTCATGCTCGTACTCAGCAAAAATGCAGTATCCGTAACGGATACTCGTTCCTAGTCATAATATTATGAGTTTTAACAAAAAACACATTTTTTCTTTAATATTGCAACTCTATGCTACTAAAATTGCTTTATTTTCCTCATATTGCAAGTTTATTCTTGTAAAAAAAAACTCTTAATATTTTGACTCTATTCTCATCAAATTTTAGCCGTTTTTTTCCATTTGTGCTGTTGTTTTTGTTTTGTGAATTTTCCAACTATCTTTCAACTTTCTTCTTGTACATTTTCTTCTTGTAATTATGACTTTATTCGCATAATATTTTGACATTATTCTCGTAGCATTATAACTTTGTTCCGCAACACAGTTTTCCAAAAACTGCAACATTATTTGTTGTTTTGTTGTTTTTCAAATAAGACAAAAAAATGTAAATTTTTTTACATTTCAACTTTAAGTTATTTTTCCTCATAATATCACAACGTTATTCTCTTAAAATATGACTTTTTTCGTTAAATTCAAATGTTTCCTTTTAATATTTTTTTGTTGTTGTTTTCTTGTTAAATTATATGTTTAGAATGTGCCGTGGGCCAGTACAACAACAGCCGTGGGCTGCAAATGGCCCTGAGGACACACATTGGACACCCCTGTCTAAGATGGATAAATTTAAAATACCTAAGCCCACTTGGTCAACTTAGCAACCCAATTAATATTTCAACAAAAAAAACAAATAAGTAATTTGTTACATTTGAATAAAAACATTACCTTAAGTAAGTTAAATAATACAATGTATTAATGTTTCCTTGAAAAAGGAAATAGTTTCCAGAAAGCCTCGTGCTGAATCACACGTTACTGACGTTCGTATTATTGTATGCGGGCATGAAAGTAGTCTTACCTTGGCTGTTGTCTTTGAGCCACTCGTTGTGTTTGAATTCCTCGTCTTTTTGTCCACTCTCCAATTATGTCGTCTTGTTACTGATATCACTTCCTTCAGATTCCGGCGGAGCCCGGACAAACTTCCAGGCAAAGTGGTGCTCTGAGGATGGAAGGCGCAGCGTCGTAACGTGCAGTCCGAGAGCAGCGAAAAAGGAGGGAGAACGAAGCGTTGCTTGAAATTCGATCTCCAGGAGAAAGCCCGAATTCACCGAGGCTGAGATTCAGTGCGAGCGTACAGGCTGCCGGCCGGCGCGGCTCCGAGTGAGCAAACAGCAGTGAGCAGGAGGGTGGCGGGCAAGGACGGGAGGGAGGGACCAGACAAGCCCCATCTGGATTACACAGGTGGATGTTTGCCGGAGGATAACACTATTTTTGTCACCTCAAACCACAGCACAACTCTCACATGCAATTGAGAGTCACACAAATACAACAATTTATTAAAAGCAATGAAAAGCTTAAATTGGAAAATGAAATATTTCAACTCATAAAAAAGTGTGATTCTAAATGTTAAATGTCCTAAAATGGGCTCTGTACAGCTTTGTGCTTAACTTTAAACTCATTAAGTCCCTAAGTGTCCGACAGTCATCCCTCACCTCTTCAAATGTCTTTGTGGTTGAATACAGCCTATTAGTGAAAACAAATTTAAGCAAATGTTACAGGTTTTTTTTTCCCAAATTAAGCATTTTCAAGCATAAAAATGTTTAAGTGAACTAAAATACAAATAAAAGGCATTCAGTAGACGCAGTGAAAAATGTTGATGTCGTATTCTACACTGGTCACTAGGTCTGAGTAATGATGCACCATCTCCGGAACACCAGGCTTTTATTGCAGGTTTGAATGAACAGGCACGATCATTCCTAAGGATAATTCCTTTGGTACGTGTAATGTAAAGTATTATGTTGAATACTGTACAGTAATCCCTTGTTTATCGCAGTTAATTGTTCCACGAAGCAGAATTCTTTATTTATAAATGGAATCTTTTTGCAGTTAGAGCATAGAAAACCTGTTTACGACTTTGTAAATACAGTTTTTAACTTTAGAGCCCTCTAGACATGAAATAACAGCCCTAAAGTCACCTTTACACTCTTATTACCCAATATAGTAGACACAATAAGAGAAAATACGACAGAAATAAGGATATACACTCACACATGTTAGCATTGGAAGAGTCACATTAACATCGAGTACTTACTTATTGTCTCATCAAAGTATCAGTGTAGTATACTACAGTACATATCACACACATACCCATAGCCTACAGTTTGTCTCATTTGACATGCTCACTACACGCTTTTACAGTAATAATAGTGACTTACTTGTATTTTATGATTACACACACACACACACATACAGTTCTTACACACAATCACTAACCTGTGAAAATACCTAAACTTGTTCGATGATGATGATGATGCTGCGTAGATACGCGTACCCAAACATTAGTCTTTGAATGTTTAAATGTCTTATATTTGTGTCTTAGTTCATTTATCCATTTTTTATGCTTGAAAATGCTTAAATTAGGCCAGAAATATGTGAAAGTTCCTTAAATATGCCAATTCTTACTAATAAGAGGCCATAGTCAGCCACAAAGCAGCAATGATTTTTTTTATTATGAAAAACGTAACAGACTGAAGGTCCAAATGTTGAAGTACACAGGGCTTTGTAACGTCTGGGGAAGAGTAGGGAAGAGTAGCCACCATATACTTGACATCTTTGACATGAATTAGTAATATTTACGAATATAAAAAGTGTTCTGTGTGTTCCACATGGCCTGCGGTAACCATAATAACCCATAATTTACCTTCAAGCAGAAATGGGTCATGGTTCTTACGGATCCTTCTTGATGTATACATTGATGCAAAGAATATCAACCGTGATTATTCATAACTGTTGTAATCCTCCATTCATTTTCTATTCACTGGTGCAAAACATAACAATTCAAATGGTCCAGAAGAGTAACTGTTTACATCTGTCTTGAAAGAAATATGCAGTTGGCAGCACAGTGGTGAATCGTTAGAACTGTCCTCACAGCAGTGGTTCTGGGTTAGAATCTCTTCTCTCAAATGCTTTTCCCACCAAGCCTTTGCTGTGTTTTTACATGTTCTCCCTGTGTTTGCATGCAGTGAAATAGCGTGGGTTGCCAACACCCAGAGCAAGTCAAGCATTTTTATGCCCCCTAACTTGTGTACATTTAGAGCTAGGGTCTCTCCGCCAGTCCAGGTTCTGTTTTTTTACCCTTTAAGCTAGGCATATACTGTACAATTTTAGATGCGTTGTTTTTTTCCAATTCCAACCCACACTGTCCTGCAGTAACCTAACCCAGTTTGTGGGGAGGCAGTGGTCTTTATATGTACAGGCGAGCGTACGTATGTGCGGGTTTTTCAGCTAACGTTGAACATTTTGGGCAGCATTCTTCCTTTGTTTGCGTACATTTTTTGGTTAGCGTACAACATGGCCTGTCTTGTCGTGTTATTAATACACTGTGTGAGTCCAACTGTGTTCTTAAACTATTTTTATCACAAAACGTCATGGTTAGTAGCTTGCTAATGCTTGGAAACAGGAAGAGGAAGTCAGCTTTGTTGTCCGTCTATGATGTTCTTTACTAACTCGCACAGTTACACCATAAGTCTAAAAAAACCCCCCACAAAACATGATTTAATAACTTTACTATTATTGTTTTACACGCATAAAACAATTCTAAATGCATAAAAATGATGAATGAAAGGAATAAATTAACATTTAAGGTTACTTTTACCTTCATTGAGTGCATGATTGTTCCCAAAGACACAATGTGGCAGCGAAATCAACATGGACACCACCTTGGATTTTTGTCATGAGTTATTTCTTGAATTTTGTAGTGTTAATCACCTTTTTTTTAATCAAAATGCTGGCAGTTGCAGCTTTTTTTGGCTCCATTTTGGATTATTTTGCAGTTGTGTGATCAAAATAAAAGACCTGAGGTGAGAAGCACCACTGAATTTAAGAAAGCTCATGGCAAAACAGGAAGGTGGTGTCTGTGTTTGATTTTGCTGCCACATCGTGTCTTTGGCAACAATCACGTCTTCAATGAAGGTAAATGTACCCTTAAATTTTCTTTCATCATTTATATGCATTTTGAATAGTTTTCTGTGTGAAACTAACTTCATGTAAAACTAATTGTAAAACTATAAATACTTTTTGTCTTTCTGGAACAGATTTATTGGATTTACATTATTTCTTACGGGAATTATGGATTCGTTTGGCGTCTGTTTTGGTTTTAGTCGCACCTTCTGGAATGGATTACTGACGCTAACCAAGGTTCCACTGTATTTGTTTTTAATGTAAACTGACAAGCATTTGTGGTCTTTGTTGTAAAAGTATGATCACCTTCTGGTGAGCTTGATATATAATCCTCCATCTTGACAGCCAAGTTCATTCATTCATTCAGAAGAGCATAAAAATATCTTTAATGCATTTGACTTGCTGCTGCATTTTGGTGGCGCTACTGGTTTTCTTCTATGTAGAAGGACGGCAGCGACAATGACCTTCCAGCTCGCGCATGCTCCAGCCCCTTCACGATGAGGTGGCGTACCGCAGCGCCTCAGCGTACGGCATTTCTCTGTATTGTAATATCTGATTAGCGAGAATAATGATGTCACACTAATGAGACATTACAGGGTCTGTAGAAAGTCATGGTGTGTAACAAATGTTTCCGCAACATTATCTTATTGGCAACGTGCTGACAAACAGAAATCGGCCTTCCACCTTGCTTGCTGACTTAAGCTGAGAAGAGACTCACCGCAGTCTCGTCTCACATTTCTGCCCAGTATTTTCATCAGGAAATGTGCAAATTCTGCTATTTTTACTTAAGATAGCATTCAAAAAGATTGGAATTATACAGAAAATCCATTTAGAACACAGTTCAATGAGCAAATATGAATACATATTTTGTGTTATTGCTTTTTGGGGCGGGGGGGTTTCATGATAACAGGTGAGGTTCTGTCTTACCTGTCTTCCCTGACCACACGGCACAGGCGCATAGATATTGCCAGGTTAAGGTAATCAATAAAATGCTTCAATGGTTACATTATATTAAGGCGGTGCACACTTATGCAACCACATCATTTAAGATGTGGATTTGTTTCTACTGTTTGTGCAGTTACTTTTTTACATCTCACTGAAAGTTATGTTGTATTAAAGGTGTATGACTCTTAATATCCATTGTGTCTTCATGAATCACTTTTTCATTAAGTATAATTAGAGTTCAGAGAGGATACAATAGACTGTTCTTATGGTGAGATCCAAGACAGTACCTGCCCTTTCAACAAACATTATCTTCTTTCCCTCCCTCTTGGCTTCAACTCGCTGTCTGTGTGTGTCCCAGAAATGGTGGAGTCAAGGGTGCCCCCTGCAAATAAATGGTCATTACCATGACAACCACACTACAAGCTGGAATTGGAAGATGCTGTTCATGGCAACAGTGGCAGGCAGCCAGTCCAACAGGCCGGCTTTACCCCAGGGGTGACAATATGTGTCAACTCCAGGATCCAGGATTTGATATAGTCTGTATATACACACAATACAGTATTTACCTGCATAACACAAACACACACACGCACACTAATATACATACAGTAATCCCTCGCCGCTTTGAATTTCACAAAGTTGGTGTTTTTCAAGCCATGTTGTGTGTCCTATTGTATGTGCACTTTGCTGATGTGTGATTTATGCTCACTTGCCAAAAGTGAGCGTGTTTCGCTTTTGCTCATCTTGCTTTCTGTGTCACGAAATAAATAAGGTACTGTTGTGTCGAACTTACCATATTTGTTTATTTGAGTGTTTTAGCCTTTTTCTTTGAGATGGAAAAACTCATAAAGGAGATTTGTTTGTAGGGATCCCCATAATAAGATTTGACAATGAAAATCCTTAGCCAAAGACAGCCCTAAATTTGAATGTGCTTGAGCATATCCATTACATTTAGGGCTTACGCCAACATTTTGAGTTGACAAATTGTTTTACCAAACAATATTCATTAATTTGTATTAGCATGGGTGTTTTTAAACCCTGTAAGAGTGCTCTGGCATCTTAAAAAGACCACACATTATACTTTGAAAGGGACATTGTAATGTGTGCCTAATCAAACTGACATTTTATTAAAACAGTAGATAAGGGACAAAAGGATTCAAATGTTGATGAACATATTTTGAGGTTTCCAACTCGTGTCAATTGCAAGTTAGTGTACGCTAACAAACTGTGTGGGTGCCTTCCTAAATTTCAAATTGCTCGAATTGCCCCAAAGTATTTTGTTTTTTACCTTAAATCAGGGGTGTCCAAACGGTTTCCACCGACGACTACATACTGAAAAATGAAAGGATACAAGGGCCTTTTTGATGTTTTGTTAAGCAACACATGTAGTTTTTCTCAGCAGTTACGGTATAGATTAGTTCAAGATAAAATTGCATCTCAGCTTTGTGATACAGGTGAAAAAGCATATTATTTGGATCAACTTCGCTCTTTACTCTCTTTTTTTTTACCATTTTTGCCATTGTTTTTAATAATCATCGTATATTTTCGTCTCAGAATTTTATTATTCCCGTAATGCATAACTTTTTCCCCAAACTAATTTTCCAGAAATGCTAACGTTATTTAGTTATTTAGTTTTGTTTGTTTCTCATAATATTAAGACTTAAAAAATAAGGTATTTTTTTTCTTTAATATCTAAACGCTACGGTCATAAAATTACATTATTTATTCTCTAAAAATTGCAACTTTTTTCTTTTAATAATTTGAGAGAATATTTCCTGCTGTATTATTTTGTTTCCAACTATTTAAACTTTCTTCTTGTACATTTTTTTCTCATAGTATTATGACTTTATTCCCATAAATTATAACCATAACATTATAAGTTTTTCCAAATCAACTTCACTATTTACTCTTTTTTTTTTACCATTTTTGCCATTGTTTTTAATAATCATCGTATATTTTCGTCTCATAATTTTATTATTCCCATAATATATTACTTTTTCCCCAACCAAATTTTCCAAAAAATTACTACTTTATTTTGTTTTGTTTGCTTTTCATAATATTACAACTTGTATGTTTTCTTTCTTATTTAAACTTCATGCTACTATGCTACTATGCTATGCTACTAAAATTACATTATTTTTCCTCATAATATTACAAATTTATTCTCTACAAATGTAAAAACGTTTTTCTCTTAATAATTTGACTTTATTTTTGTAAAATTAATACTGATTTAAAAATGTTTGTTTCTTTCAACATTTTTTTATTTGTTTACTTGTTAAATTATATTTTTAGAAAGTGCTGTGGGCCAATTAAAAACAGGCGTGACCTGCAAATGGCTCCTAGGCCGCACTTTGTAGAATAACAGGAATTTTACAGTCGGGGGCGCCATTTAATTTGTCCGTTTGTTTTTAACAGACCAAAAACAGCGGAATTTGAGATGTTGTAAAGTAAAAATGCAGACTGACTGTTGAAATGTATGAATATGCTGAATGATTATAGCAAGATGGAGGATGGAACCATCTTGGGAAACATCCTTACTACCTCCTGAGCCATGTCACCCACTAGAGCAGTGGTTTATTTATTTTCTGTCATGTCCCCACTGGGGGAAAGAAATGTTTTCTCATTTCAGCAGCTTGTTCGATCTTGTTCTTTCGGTCGTGATCCAAAGCTCATGACCATAGGTGAGGGTGGGAACATCGACCGGTTGACAGCCTTGCCTTCCGGCTTAGCTCTCTCTTCACCACAACGGTCCGGTACAGCAACTGTATTACTGCGTCAATCCGCCTATTGACCTCATGCTCCAAACTTCCCTCTGATACTTGAACTCCTCCACCTGGGGCAGGACCTCCCTCCCAAACCGGAAGAAGCAATCCACCCTTTTCCGACTGAGAACCATGGCCTCGGATTTGGGAGACACTGAGTCTCATCCCAGAAGATTCACATTAAAATGCAAACTGCCCCAGCAAACGCTGAAGGTCACAGCCCGATGAAGCCATCAGGACCACATCGTCTGCAAATAGTACGACGAGATCCTAAGGCACCCAAACTGGACTCCCTCGACGCCTTGGCTGTGCCTAGAAATTGTGTCCACGAAAATTATGAACAGAATTGGTGAGAAAGGTGACAATTGCCACAGAACATATGACATTACAGTAAATGCGGGAATTTTTTGAAACCCCTGATAGCCAACATGTCCCCATTGAGCTTTTAGACGTTGGTTTGGTTTGAATCGTTTGAGAAATGTGGGAGGAGTTAGCGGACAATAAATGAGGCGGAATGAGAAGAAGGCGCAGGATAAATACATGAAAAATGGTCTACAATAATTTGATAAGTGTAAATGCATTCTTACATGTGTGAATGCTTTTGTAAAATTAAATAAATAAAAAGTAAGGAGAAAGCTAAATGATGTAGCAGAAAACTGAAAGCCAAGCCTTGGCAACATTCCCTTCCTGTTTCTCAGAGTCTCAGTGGATGCTTTGTGTTTAAATGTATTCAGTGCTCATTGATTGCGAAGAAACGGATGGAAATAAAAGATTTATTTTGTACAAGTATGCGGTCTTTGCGGTACCATGCTATTATTAAGAAGAAGTTGCTTTGGGCAGTAAATAAAGAACAGAACTGACTTAATCTCAGGGCAAAATATGGTAATTACCAGTAGGATCTCCACCCAGCGAGGCTCTGCCCTGCATTTTCTCTTTGAACTGCCTGATAAACAGTGTTTCTCTGGGTGCCTTCATATCTCGGTAAATAAACAATTAAGATCTGGAATGCAAGATGAGGGAAATGTTCTTATTGTGCTGTGTTATGCTATCTACACCACCTAACATTCTTTCCGACATAACTTTGATTTTTCTGGCTCGTCCTGTACAAAATATGCACGGCAATAATTGCATCCCAGATGTGCCCATGTACTCCGTGTCTTTGAAACACCCGTGTTGTGATGGATATCGGGATTGAATTTTGATTGGAAGTTTATTTGTAGTTTCAGGAACATAGCCTCCACGTCTTTTTGCAGCATATGATTCATTCATTCATTCAGTCAGCCAGTCATCCATTCACCCCTGCACTAGTAAGCCCTCGTTTCGTGGTTAATTGGTTCCAGGTGATTGTATTTAGAGCACAGAAAACCTGCTTACGACCTTCTAAATTTGGTTGTCAACATTATAAAAGCCCTCTAGATATGAAATAACACCCCTCTAGCCATTGTAATGCTCCTATTACCCAATATAGTTGACATCATATGAGAAAATAAGACTCATGCTTGTGTGTGTTGGACAGGAAGTGACCTGGGTTTAGAGTTGGCTTTTAGCTTGGCGCGGGTTACGGCCACAGTACTAGCCCGTGTTACGGATTATTGGGCCTGTTATGAGATTATTCAAACCTGCAATAAAAGTCTATTGTTCTGGCAATCAAGTCTGGTGCTTGTGTGTCTCACCCAACATTACGGTAACATTACTGACACCTAGTGACCAGTGTAGAATACTACATATTAGCTTTCAATGCATCCATCTTCTGAAAGCCTTATATTTATATTTTACTTAACTTTGCCATTTTTATGCTTGAAAATGCTTAATTTAGGCAAAAAAATATAAAAATTTGCTTAAATATGCACATTTTTTTTACTAATAATAGGCCGCATTCAACCACAAAACAGCATGATTGATTAGTTCATATGTTTTAAAAAAAAAATGTGATAGAGCGGCAAAATTTGAAGCACAAAGTGGCGGGGGAATACTGTATAGTCCGCACTGCCGCTCATGCCCCCACCCACACCAAACCCACCCTAATCACTGAGTCAGCGTTACAGTTGCACCATTAATGACATGTTAATCTGGTTTCCTTTTTTAAGCAAGTGGCAACAGGGGTGAGTAAGTGAACGAGTTAGCGGAGATGAGTACCCGTGAGTCAGAGTCAATAAAACAAACTCAAAAAACTCGTTTACAACTCGCACATCTCTACCACAAGTGCTCCCTATGGCTGGCGGGTGCAATGTCCAGTGTCTGAAAAGTTTAAATTACACTTGCTTTATCTTTTACCTGGAGTCTGCGGCTTGAATCCAGTCTGCAACAACTGTATATTTTCATCTTTAACACTCTCTTCTCTTTTGCCGCTTCACTCTATGAGAGTTTGTCAAAAATATATTAATAAAACATGCTGTTTTGTGGTTGAATATGACCTATTTGGTCCAAATTTTGAAGCATTTTGAAGGATAAAAATTGCTAAATGAAGTGAAATACCAAAATAAGGCATTCAGAAGACGCATTCAAAGATGCTAGGATGATATGTAGAATTCAACACTGGTCACTAGGTGTCAGTAATGTTACTGTAATGTTGGGTGAGACACACAAACACCAGACTTGACGGGCCGGACCAACAGGCTTTTATTGCAAGCTTGAATGATCTCACAACAGGCACCATAATCCTTAACACGGGCTACAGTTGCGGCCGTAACCCACGCCAAGCTAAAACTCAACTCTGAACTCTCAATGTCGCTTCCTGTCCGACACCGCCAGCTCCCCTGGCATTGGAACACACAAGCACAAGTCGTATTTGTGCCTTATAGGTCTTATTTTCTGTGATTATAAATACTATATCGGGTAATAGGAGAGGGCCGCACGGTGGTCTAGTGGTTAGCATGTTGGCCAACACACTTACAGTCTGGAGATCGGGAAGACCTGGATTCGATTCTCCCTTGGGCATTTCTGTGTGGAGTTTCTGCATGTTCTCCCCGTGCATGTGTGGGGGTTTTCTTCGGGTACTCCGGTTTCCTCCCACATTCCAAAAACATGCATGTTAGGTTAATTGATGACTCTAAATTGTCCATAGGTATGAATGTGAGCGTGAATGGTTGTTTGTCTCCATGTGCCCTGTGATTGGCTTGCGACCAGTCTAGGGTGTACCCCGCCTGTCGCCCAAAGTCAGCTGGGATAGGCTCCAGCATGCCCCAGCGACCCTAAAGAGGAAAGGTGGTATAGAAAATGGATGGATGGATGGATAATAGGAGCGTAAAGGTGACTAAAGGGGTGTTATTTCATGTCTAGAGGGCTATAATAGTGTGAAACAGCGTATTAAGAAGGTTGTAAGCAGGTTTTCTATGCTCTAACTGCAATATTCCAGTTATAACGAAGGAATCCTATTTCGCAGGAATTCCCTCAACAATTAACCGCAAAAAATGAGGGATTACTGTATTGTAATTCCAATTCAAATGAATCATTCATGTTCCAAAATGAACAAGACATTCAAGCACATGATGGCTGTATGAAACATAAACATAAACATAACATACACATCTGCCTGGGAATGTAGTTACTTCAGTCTACTTGGGCCTTATTTCCAATAAGCCTCACAACAGTGCATTTGCCTACAGTTTTGAAGACTACCTGATCTCTTTCATGGATGAATAAAATCAAAGTTTTTTCCAAGTGAAATGAGGAGAACTGCTGCTGTCCCTCGCTCTTCCTAAAAGAATTTTCTCTCATCTTCCTCGGATGTTCCAACCTCCAACTTATTCCTCAGTGACCCTGGTCTCACGTCACAGTATACTTTGTTGCCAGTTAGCTTCCCTCAGAAGGTGGCAAAGTTATTTTTACCCTTACAGATCATTTTTCTCAAATGACCCATTTTACGCCACTGTCCAAGCATCCCTCTGGCAGTGAAGCAGCAGTGCTTTGGTTGTTCCAGACTCCCACTGGACACGCTCCCCACTTTTTTCTTCCAAAAAAAGAAGCCGTTTGTTTTTTTGGTCTAGCAAGCAGTGTCCTATGCCAGTTTCACCGCTGATTTCCTCAGAGAAACCCCTCACTGCTCCATCCAGGTGTCCTGAGTCCTTTTCCAAATAAAAAATATATATATTAAAAAACAAAAGGCACCAGGTAGCCCCCCACGACCACATTCTGAAACATAAAATGTGAGTTGTGGATACCAGCATTTTGTGAATGTTTTGGTAAAACAAGCATATTTGATCTGTTTGGGTTGAAATAAGGTATAAAAATGATTTCTACAAAAATGAGTAGCTCGTGGCCATTTTTGTTTTCTAAAATTAGCTCTGGCAAGAAAAAACGTTGGTGACCCCCGGCGTAGAGTATGCGTAACAACATTCCTATGGGACTTATCCACTTGTACTTGTGCGTGGGAAAATGCATACATTTATGCACAACTCTTACCGTGCGCACACAAAACCTAGTGGTAGAACAGTGAAACTACAAATAGCTATGGCTGTGCCTGTCCAGCGCAGGCCACATCATCTTGCTATGTGCTCTACAACTTTACCATCAAACAAGGCACCGCCCCTCCCCCAGAGCAGACGAGCCGATACCAAATGCACAACCTGCCCCTAAAGTTTATCCATCCATCCGTCCATCTTCTATGCCGCTTATCTTCACTAGGGTCACGGGTATGCTGGAGCCTATCCCAGTTAACTTTTGGGCGTTAGGTGGGGTACACCATGGACTGGCCCTAAAGTTGATTTATTTGTTATTTATTGATTGGTGATGCACATGTCAGTTGATTATACTTCTCTACTTCATTTTCGGTGTTGGAGAAATTCCTCTTCCTCGCCCTCTTTGCTGTGATTTTGGGGAGGGAAAAAGTCCTTTCATGCATTCTTAAAGGGACTGCTGATAAGTGGCGGAAATTAAAAATGTGTGTTTGTAAAAAAAATCTGATTCTGATTAATATACTTGTTAGTTGCAGCCCTAGTCTGTCAACATGAGACTCGCCCGAGAACTAGTTACACACACTATATAACTAGTATGAATACACTACTATACAATACTAATACACTGTGGAAGAAAACGCAGCCACACCATTCAAAATTGGGCTCAACAGCTACCCTTTTCCAGGAAAAGCTCCGATACTTTGTTGTAAAAGTCTGATCACCTTCCGGTGAGCTTGGAAATATAACAAGCACCTTCCAGCTCACGTCAGGATGAAGCGAGTACTGCAAGCTCCTCCTGTATGACATTTCTATGTATTTTATTGTCTGATTAGCAAGAATAATGATGTCATACATACATTAAAGACATTACACAGGCTGTAGAAAGCCATGGCGTGTAATAAATGTTTCTGCAACATTATATTATTGGCCACATGCTGACAAACATAAACTGGCAGGTGGCGTAATCCTACTCAGTGCACTCACTGAGTGCACTCAGACGGTAGGCAGAGCTTACGCGCTAATCCGAGAAGAGATGCGGCAACCTCATGTTAGGTTTCTGCCATGTATTTGATCAGGAAATGTGCAATATCAGACATTTCTACTTAAGAAAATGTTAAACCGATTGGAATCATACAGAAAATACATGTATAATACACTTCAATGGATAAATATTCATATTTTGTTTATCTTATGAGTGTTTGTTTCTGCCTCCCCTGCCTCCCCTGACTGCACGTCACTGCTTAGCAGTTAATTTAGCTATAATTTAGGTATACGATCCAACTTACACCAAAATGAACTTACATCACAGTCAACGAAATGAACTTGTATGTAAGCCGTGGAGAGGTATTAAATTGCAGTCCACATCTGTGTTCATACATGCATGTTAGAAGCTAGCTGACCCTAACTAGCATAGCTAATGCCCTTTCGCATCATACAGTACATCGATTTTTATAATTGGCTAAGAAGAAATCCAGTGGCCATTCAACAGCGTACTTATGCATGTTTAAGTGCCTATGTGGCTGAGCAGACTAATTGTCCTTTCTGTAATTCTAGACTCGGGTTTAAATTACTACAATCTCTTCAACATTAGTTTTCATCTTCATTACTATCTCCAGTGAACAAGAAGAGTGGTATAAAAAGAATGAATGAATAATTATCTTCACCTACAGTATGTGAGGGTGCTGTTTGTCGACTTCCGCTCTGTCCTTAACACCATCAATCCCGACAAGCTGTTTGACAAGCTGTTGTCTCTGAACCTGGACCACCACTTCTGTAGCTGGATAAGGATTTCCTCTCCAGCACACCACAACATGTAAGACTGGGAGCACTCATCTTTTCCAGCACCATCAACACTGGCACCCCGCAAGCCTGTGACCTCACACTTTACATACGACTGCACCAGCATCCATAACACAAAGTACACTTCCATGTTTGTAGAGGACATTGTCATGGTGCGACTCTCACATCCTGGTGCGAAAAACTCCTCACAAAGCATAGAATGTGTCCTGAGCTATGGATGCACGGTATGGCTCTGCATCTACAAATTATATACAGTCGTCCCTCGCCACACCGTGGTTCGAACATCAATTAACCACAATAAACGAGGGACGAGTGTACCGTGCCCGGCTGAGTAACAGCTGGAAAGTTCAGTTCTGATCGCACACACCCTGGATAATTTCTTTTTGACACCCTCCATCCACCCTGTCAGGCTCAGGGTCATGAGGGCATGGACAGAAAGACTGAGGAAGAGCTTCTTCTCCAGAGCTGAGAAGGGTCTGCTGGATGAATAACACCCTACTTAGCATGGCGCATAATGTTCTTGCTCCTTATTCGACATTACAATTCCTGTTTCTTACATTTATATTTAGATCTTTTTTTACTATTTGATTCACATTTGAAATGTACAAAGTATCTCTGCACATTGGCAATTCAACACTCACAGCTTCTGGTCCAAAATATTTTTTCTTTTCTCCTAAAACAGGCTGTTTTTTCTGCAGAAAATGTATCTCGTTCAGGCTAAGTCGGTAATAATTTATGAATACGTGATGCCAATGTTTAAAAAGCCCACCATTTTTACATTTTTATGTCTTTATGTTTCAATGATGATGTTTTTTGACAAGTGTTGAGATTTTGCACTTTGTTCGGTGGTCCTTGAATGCACCGTAGTTGCTGCGTGGCGCAAAAGTGAAACTTATGCACTCCTGATCAAAATTTGAAGACCGGTTTAAAAATATTGCAAGAATTTACACTTTGCAGTGTTGGATTTTAAGGAGGTTCTAGGTAGCACTTTTTTTTTACAAAAACATGTTTTGAGTAACCAATTTATTGCAAACAAGCATTAAAGTGAAATAGGCTGTTCATCAGCTGATCAAAGGTTTAAAATCATAGCCTTTAACAGCCAAAATCTTGGCAAAAATGTGGATTCAATATCATTTTCTGTCAGGTATTGACACTGTTATGATCGCTTAATGGCAAAGGCAAAAAAGCTTTCTCTCTTTGCACGTGGTCGGATTGTCGTTTGAAACTTCTTCAAAGATCCTGACATTATGGAACAAAAAAGTCAAGTGGTAGACCCAAAAAAATGTCACCGACCCTGAGCAGGAGGATCCTATTGGCTGTGCGTCAAGACACGGGATGATCCTCGGCCCAAATGAAGGTTGTTACAGGTGAAGAGTGCAGTCCAATAACCATCAGACGGCATCTGCGAGAGAAGGGTTTTAAGAACAAAAAACGTTTTCAAATTGCCTTTTTGGTATTTGCACGAGAGCACGGAACATGGGACATTGAAAGGTGCAAGAACATGTTATTCTCTGATGAGAAAAAAATGTAACCTTGAGGGTCCTGATGGTTTCCAACGTTACCGGCATGACGAGAAGATCCCACCTGAGATGTTTTCCACACGCCACAGCGGAGGGGGGCCATAATGATCTGGGGTGCTTTTTCTTTCAATGGAACAATGGAGCTTCAGGTTGCGCAGGGGCGTCAAACAGCAGCTGGCTATGTGGAGATGTTGCAGGGGACATCCCTCATGGCTGAAGGCCCTCGTCTGTGTGGTAATGACTGACTGAAGAAGAAGGAAGACGGCTGAGCGTGAAATATTATTAATATGGGATTTGAAAAAGAGGGTGTTGTCGAGGATGACTCTACCTAGTACATCAGGTAATAGGAGTTTAAAGGCGACTATAGGGGGTTGTTTCATGTCTAGAGGGCTCTATTAATTTCAGACACAGTATTTAGAAGGTCGTAAACAGGTTGTCTGTGCTCTAACTACGAACATATTCCGTTTATAAATAAGGAATCCTACTTTGCAGAAATTCACTTATCATGGTCTGAAACTGCGATAAATGAGGCATGGTTGCGACACAAACAAAACAATAAACAAGCACAACAACATCAAAACACAAAACATAACAATAAGGCTGCATTTGACTTTATAAATTTACATTAAACGTAAAAATGAAATTCGGAAACAATCTGCAGGTGCAGCCAAGGTGAAGACTGTATACATTTTGGTGGATTCATCTCTGCTGTCTGCAGATAATATCATCATTTTGCTGTCATCTGCAGCATTTGTTCACAGATGAGTGTGTGGCAGCCTTGATGAAAAACAGCACCTCTTCATTCGGCCATGGTCCTCGGTCGCAAAAGGATGGATTGGGTGTCGGTTGTACCTCATTATTTTGCCTAGCTGTGTCATTGCACTTATAAAATGGTTTGTGTCCATTATTCCATTTTGATTTAATATTAGTTATAATTTTGCATTGTATTTACATGTAAAATACATACATATGTATTTACATGTCACACCGACTTGATATGATTGTCTGCTTGAGGCTAGAGGCCTCTTGTCTCCAAAACAAAACCTCCACATGCTTATCACCTGATTCACGTAGCCTCGGATGTTTAGCCAAATAAGTCTGACCGTCATCGTCTCTGTCCCTCACACGACGAGATTACCCCTCCCCATGCATATGTTGTCTCCTATATTAACAACATTTATTAATAACATTTTAGCATGAATAGTCAAACATTTTCCCTAGAAACCATCCATTCAGGTCGTATTTATTTGTCTCCTTGCGTACAAGTTTTATTAAATTATACCTCTTATTATTCTCAAAGAACTTGTCTCATCGCTCATCTATTTTGGAGCCAAAAGCAGATTTTCCTTTGACAGTCAGAGTGTTTGACACACAAAAGTGCATAAATAGGAATTAAGACATTTGTAAGCAGCATTCATGACTTTTTTTTTTAATGGCTTTGGCCCATTCTAAGTATAGAAATTACCATGAAAACAAAACAAAAAAGGACCATAAGCAAAAATGGAAAAATCTGCACTAATTTTACAAAAATAAAGTCAAAATACAAAGAGAAAAAAGTTGTAATTTAATGAGAAAAAGTCATAATTTTAGAAGAATACCATTGTAATATTATGGGGAAAATAATGTAAGTAGCATTTTTAAAAGTTGTAATATTATGACAAACAAACAAAACCACAAATAAAATTGGAATGTTTGGAAAATGAGGTTGCGGAAAAAGTTTGAATGTTATGAGCATAGAGTCAAAATATTATGGCAATAAAGTCATAATAACAAGAAGAAAGCTGAAATACTTAAATAATAATAACAGAAATGGAAAAAACAGCTGTAATTTTACAAGAAAAAAAAGTTGTAATCTAATAAGACAAAAAAGTCTGAATATTACGAGAATAAACTTATAATATTATGAGGAAAAAATCATTTTAGTAGCTCAGAGTTGAAATATTAAAGAAAAAATAAGTTATTTGTTAAAAGTCGTAATATTATACGAAACCAACAAAACAAAATAAAGCTGTAATTATTGGAAAATTAGGTTGGGGGAGAGTTATAATGTTATAAGAATAATGCCAAAAAATAAAAATAAAAACAATCGTGAAAAAAGGAGCTAAGAGCGAAGTTCATGCTAATAATACACTTTTTCACCGATATCACAAAGCTTTTTTAAATATAAATATAACTTTTTAGCACATCTACATGAGTTGCTTTACAAGATATCAAATTGTCCCTTGCATCCTTTCATTTTTCACTATGTGGACCTTGCTGGAAAAGCTTTGGACACCCCTGTCATACACCACACATATATATTTGCAAAATACACTTCTTGTTGCTGTCAGCATACGTTCAGCTGTCAGCACATATGTGTATAAATAAAGCAAGTGATCTGGAAACGTTGTATCATGTATGGTTGAAGGAGTATGGGGGTGGGGTGGGGGGGGTGGGGGTTCCAGCACATAGCAGGGAAGACCTTGTTGCCATGGTAACTAATGAACCATGTTGGGAGAGGAGTATCCAGCAGTAGCCTGCTAAGTGCTGATGTGGACCATTCAAGCTTATTTCATTATAGTAAGCAGCAGCTGAAATTCACTGACGTACTCTAAGTAGACAAATCATAATTAAAGAATCCTGAGTGAACGCTTGGGTCCGTCTACTTGATAAGGTCAGTTATGTCACTACATCTTCTGAGCCAACAAAACTCGGCACTCAACAAAAGGTTGTTTGTTGAGAAAGGCTGGACGTTGCACGGCTTTAAATATTTCAGCAACATACACACACACACACACAAACATGAGGGACGGCTAGTTGGCTCTTCATCTTCATACACACCAACAGCAGACCTAATTGTAAAGTGGGACACTATATAGGGCACTCTGGGAAAAAAAGAAGGGCTAAAAAGGGAATCGGAGACAACCGAGAGCAATGACATAGTGCAGTGTCCAATGTCACCATATACGATGACTTTATTTGACAAACGTGACAGTGACTGGATTAACATGCTGTCATGTTAACTGCCTGTGACTGGTTGTAAATGGCAAATACAGCTTGAAGAATTGGTCAGATACGGTAGTGGATTCCCTCACATTTGCGATTCAGCATTTTCGGCCCTGCAAATTTGCAGATTTATTGTTCAAAAACATTTTTGTTGGTATTTTTTTCTCTCTAAATGGGGAATTTGTTTTGCAGAAAGCACATCTCATTCATCCTAAGTTGGTAATAATTTATAACTACGTGGTCATACGAGTAAAAAATACAGCGTACGTGTACGTATACGCATACGTGAGATTTTGCACATTTTTTCCAGGTGCTTGAACGCACCATAGTTGCTGCGAGGCGATAAAGTGAAACTTACGTACAGCGTCATCAGTCTCTTCCAGATGGTCAGACTCCAACCGAAACGTACTCTAACCAAATCATTTTTTCCCATAAGAACTCATGTAAATCCAATTAGTCCAGAAAGCCAAAAATGTGACCATAAAGCACGTTTTTAGTTTTACAGTTAGAGATTTACAGCCAGAAAACAATTCTAAATGCATACAAATGATGTTAAAGGAAAACTGCACTTTTTTCACAATTTTGCCTTTATCATCCACAATCCCTATGTGAGATATGAACACATATGCATGTCTTTCTCTTTTCTGTACATTCTAAAGATATAAAAACATCTAAAAAGACATAGCTAAGAATGCGCGTAATGGGAAAAAACTCAAGAAGCAGCAACAACTTTCCATTTACATTGAATGTAATGTGTAGATGACCCAAACTACAGCGACATTGTTGTTATTATTACTATTATTATTGTGTTTTTTGAGTTTGGAAAAGTTCATGTCTGGTGTAGGCGTTCGTTTCTATGTTGCTATGTGAAATCAATCCGCCCAGGAATGAAGTTTAGCTTAACCAAAATATGGCAAAAGACTATAAGTGCCTGTTATTACATGGTTACAGCATGTATATAAAACATACATAAAACCTTGTTGGAGGTTTTTGGAGGTGTTTTAATTGTGGTCTTTGTTGGCAGCATAGGTGTTTCCCATTACATGCAGCTATCTCTATTTATCTGTTTTTATATCTTTAGAACGCACAGAAAAAGGGAAGACATGTGTTTATGGCTCACATACTGTAAGGACTGTGGATGATGGGCAAAATTCCCCAAAAAGTACAGTTTTCCTTTAAGGGATAAATGAATATTTAAGGTTACTTTTACCTACATTGAAGATGTGATTATTACCAAAGACACGGTGTGGCAGCGAGAGCAGCACGGACACCTCCGTTGTGTTTTGCCGTGAGTTATTTATTGAATTCAGTGGTGTTTCTCACCTCAGGTTTTTGCTTTTCTTTTGATCACGGTGCAAAATAAGCCAAAACAGTGCCAAAGAAAGTCGCAAGTGCCAGTATTTTGATAAATATGGTGAAAAGCACTATTCAATTCAAGAAATAACTCATAGGAAAACACCAAGGTGGTGTCCATGTTGATCTGGCTGCCACCTTGCGTCTTTGTCAACAATCACGTCTTCAGTGAAGGTAAAAGTTAACACAGTTAAACGTTCAGTTATCCGTTTCATTCATCATTCATATGCATTTAGAATTGTTATATGCATGTAAAACTGTACGTGTAAAACTAGAAAAATGTTTGGCATGAGGCGTTACTGTGTTAGTTGGCAAAGAACTATGGAGTCAAAGACACAAAAGGAAGAATGTTCAAAAGCTGGCACGAAAATGATTTCAAAAAGAGAACGACAGGAACCTGAGATAAAATGCTTGTTAAGTTTTGGCATGTAACCAGTATTTGGAAGAAAAATGTGCAGTCTAAAGTTGCAAGGACGTGGGAACTTGAACAGTCGTTGGGCATGACGTCCCCAATGTTTTCAGAGGATTAACTCTGTCCAGGTGTTTTACTTTTTCTTTGGCTTTTTGAGAATACTCATTTTAAAAAAACAGCCACACGGCAGTCACATGCTGCAGAGCGCCCTACTGCTGCTCAATTTAATGAACAACAATACAAACAAGGACAATCTCATCACTTTCTAAAAAAAAAAAAACCCAAAAAAACGTGACGGCCAGGAGAGGACGTGAAAAAGGACATGTCCTGGGAAAAAGGACCTTTGGTCACTTTACTTTTACTGCTAATGTTGACATGAAATTGGAGGAGAAAGTCAAAGTCAAGCTAGTAGGAGGGTTTGCAATGGTCGGAGCAAGCTGTGTATCAAAAATAAACATTTTTATGGGCGTATCAGCTGGTCGCTGAGTTTTGCCATTCACTGGTGGGCCGGGAACATCAAAGCATGGCTCTGCGGCACTGAATTAACCATACATCCATACATTTTCTATTCAGCCTGGCCTCATTAGGGTCTTTGGTGACCACCTATAGACAAGCAACCATTCACACCCATGGGTCTCCAATTAGCCTAACATGCATGTTTTAGAACAGTGGGGGGAAACCCACGTAAGCATAGGAAGAACGTGCACACTCCATACAGACAAGTTCCAACGGAGCTGTAGCTAGTTTTAACATCTTTAACATTTTTATTATTCATATGTAAAATTACTTTTGAAAGAATCTGTTGTGCTTCGAAGCATGCGGCCAAGAGAGAAACAAAACCAAAGCTAGGAAACAAATACAATGGAACCTCGGGTAGCGTACGCCCCGGATAGCGTGTTTTTCAGTTAATGTCGAAAATTTACGCCAAATTTTCACTTACGTTTCCTGGTTAGCGTACTGTATGGCGCACATCTTGTCGTGTTATCCATATGCTGCGTGTGTGCAACTGTGTTTTTTTTTCACAAAACATGCTTGTTAGCAGCTTGCTCATACATGGAAAAGGGAAGCGGATTCAGCTCTGTCACCCGTCTATGATGTCATCAGCGGTTGACGCTGTAGTTCTTTGCTAACAAAGACAGTCAATGTTACCAAAAAATTACTTTGTTTTACAATTATTGTAAAACAATTATAAATGCATATCAATTAAAGGCATAAATGAACATTTAAGGTCACTTTTACCTTCACTGAAGAAGTGATTGTTATGAACAAAGAGACAATGTGAGAGCGAGGCTGAATTGCCATGAGCTATTTCAAATCAAATCAAAGTTTATTTGTATAGCACCTTACAACATCCCAATGGCCCAAGGTGCTTCACAAGAGTAAAAACAGGTGATAGCAAATGACAACAGGGTAAGATCTAATAAGATAAGAACAACTAAAACAAAATAAAAAATAAAAATACAGGCACAGAATCACAACTAAAGTACATATAACCATCATGCGTCATAAGCCAGTCTGAATAAATGAGTTTTTAAAAGAGATTTAAAAACTGACAACTCTGTAGTAGATCGTAGCGCAGGTGGAAGGGAGTTACAAAGTGTGGGGGCCAACGCAGCAAAAGCACGATCCCCCCATTTTTTGTATTTCATCCTTGGGACTTCTAATGTTGTGTGTTGAGAAGAGCGCAGGGCCCTGGAGTGGTGACGGACAGTTGAAAGCTCAGCCAAGTATGCTGGAGCAAGTCCATTAACACAAACAAAAGGACTTGAAAATGGATTCTAGACTGTACCGGGAGCCAATGGAGAGAACAGAGAACTGGAGTGATATGGGAGTATTTTGGAGTATTAGTAAGAAGGCGAGCAGCTGCATTTTGTACCAGCGGAGGAGGGACTGATCTACTCCAGTGTCGAGGGCATTACAATAATCAAGCCTCATCGGCATAAAAATGAAAATGGATATTGTGTCTGGAGATGATTGGTCCTAATGGTAGCACGTATAGTGAAAATAAGGCTGGCCCAAGGATGGAACCCTGGGGCATGCCAGAAGAGAGGGGAGCGGTTATAGAGGAGAAGTCATTAATCATTACTGAAAAAGTCCTGTTGGTGAGATATGACATGAACCATATAAGCACAGAGCCACGTAGGCCAACACAGTGTTCCAGGTGGGACATGAGGACTGAGTGGTCCACAGTATCAAAAGCAGCTGTAAGGTCTAAAAGCACCAGCACAACAGAGTTCTTATTTGCCACTCGCAACCTTCTTTGGCTCCATTTTGCAGCCATGATCAAAAGAAAAGCAGAGACTTGAGGTGAGAAACACTACTGAATCCAAGAAATGTTCAAGAAAATGTGTTTTGTGTTAGCGTTCTTGGCTTTCTGAGACGAATTAATTGGATTACATTGTTTCTTATGGGGAAAAATGGATTTGGGTCGAGTATATGTTGGTGAGAGTGGGACCTTCTGGAACGGATTAATGACGCACACCAAGGTACCACTGTATCATCATCAATAACTGGATTGAGAGCTATTGAGTGTGGCAGTTCAGACTCCACAGGTCAGGATTTATTGCTTCATAGTGAGCCTGCCAACAAATCAATGCTTAAATAAGTAAATCTGTGCACTCACGTGTGAGCATGTGGCTTTGGGGCCTTGGACTTCAGTGAAATGGGGCGGCATGGCTCAGGTGGTAGACTGGTTGTCTCCCTACCTGAAGGTTATGGGTTTGATCCTCCGTCCGCCCATGATCACGTCAAAGTATCCTTGGGCAAGATACTAAAACCCCAGTTGCTCCTGATGCTGTGTCATCAGTACTTGACTATTTGAAGGCCTTGGAGGTGGAAAAAGCGCTATACATACAAGTGAAAGACCGTTTGTGATTTGCTTTATTTTTGGTAAAGTCACCACTTAGCCAAAATACAGACAATACAGAAAATAGTCATCCTTGTTTTCAAATGCTGCAAATATACGACACACTCAGCAATACTAATTTTCAGGCAAAAATCAAACAAACATATTAATCACGCAAAGCGTCCCTCATTTGTGATGAGGAGGCCGCTTCATGCCTGGTAGCCTACTGGGAGCATCACAGTGGGACAACTAATGATTGCATCTCCACTGATTTCTCTGCATCCTTCCCGAGAGATTTAAAAATAATTTTCTCCACCTCTAGTGTCACACACAGTCTGGATTTATTTTCCCTCACCCAGTGAACCTTTGTATGTTGTTTTATCATCATTAGTGAACACAACAGCTGCAGTGGTAGAGGAAGTCTTTCATTACAGGGAATTTCAATGTCAAACCTGCTGTACCTTGCCACACAAAGTTGGTTTTTGCAAGTGGAAATAAAAAGTGAACTCAATATACAATTTATACAGTGGCTTCCAAAAGTGAGGCCAATTCCTTTATTTTTGCTGAAGACCTAAAATATTTGGGTTTGACATCAAAAATATATATAGAATATAAGACCAAGAACAACATTTCAGCTTTTATTTCCAGGTATTTACATCTGGATTGGGCACGCAACTTAGAAAACATCACGTTTTTGGAACCCATTTTGTGAAAAAATAGTGGAACATGTGACTGACAGGTGTTATGTTGCCCTGGTGTGTCCTATTATATTACTTATTCAATGAATAAATACCACTGGATGTCTACACTCATTTTCAGATTGGGTAGGATAGGTTGTGCCTCTGTAGAACGCATTTAGAGGTGAAAACAACATGGAAAATCAGAGAGCTGTTTATAGGTGAAAAACAAGCAATTGTGAATCTGAGAAGATGGAAAGGCAATCAGAAACATCGGTCATAGCCCAACCATTTGGAATGTCCTGAAGAACAAAGAAACCACCAGTGTACTAAGTAACAGACTTGGAACAAGTAGCACGAGGAAAACCTCAGTCGTTGATGACAGAAACACTGTGAAAGCTGTAAAGAAAGACCCTAAAACACAAGTGTCAAACTCAAGGCCTGGGGGCCAGATTCAGCCCGCTATATAATTTTATGTGGCCAATGAAAGCCTGGCAATAATGCACTTCAAAGAAACTTTTGAAAAAAATGTTTATGTATTGCTTCATTGCATTTTTTCACAAATTAATTAATGAATGATTACTGTTTTGTGGTTGAATACGGCCTGTTAATCGTAAAAAAAAAATACACATTAAGCATATTGCACTTCTTATTGGAGTAAATTAAGCATTTTTAAACATAAAAATGGCTAAATAAACTAAATAAAAATACAAGGCAGAAGTCTACTTGTGAATGTAGTGTTGTATTCTACATTGGCCACTAGGTGTCGGTGTTCTGTGATACAAGGCCCACGTGATTGCCAGAAAAAGCATAAATTATCTCACAATAGGCACAATAATAACATAATAATCATAACACAAGCTACTGTTGGGGCCATAAACCATGACAAGCTAAAACTCAACTCTGAAACGCCGACGTCACTTCCTCTCCTCTACACATCTGTCTGCCCGCCATTAAGGTCCGGTAGGGAACACACACGAACAGGAGTTATATTTACATCTTAAATGGTTTATTTGCTCTTATTATATCGACTACATTGGGTAATACAAGTGTAAAGCCATTTAAAGCAGTCATTACAATACATTGATGAGATAATAACCACCGCAGGAAGTATGCTGTCCAGAAAAAAAACAAGGATCTGATAACATGTGAGTCTGTTGGGTTTTTTTTATGTCTAATATGTCTTTGTTTCTCTGATTATATCTACTATATTGGATAATAATAATGTAAAGGTGACTATATGGGGGTTGTTTCATGTCTAGAGGGCTGTAATGTTAAAAAATAAAAATAAAAAAATAATATTGTAAACAGGTTTTCTATACCATAACTGCGAAAATATTCTATTTATTAATATTGACTCCTCCTCCACTTATCGCAGTCTGGAACCAATTAATCGTAATAAGCAAGGGACGACTGTATATATATAATTATTATATATTTATGTAATATCTTTTTATTCATTTTAATTTACTTATTTAATTCTTTAAAAAATATATTAGGTAAAAAAAATATTTTTACAAAAATCAAAGAAATGTAATCTTTCTTGCTAAATGTATTGGTTGGTCATTCCTGACAGAAAATTTGTACTGCATGCAATTGGAATTTGTTTGTTGTCAAACCCCAACGTCATTTGTTGGTGAAACAATACAAAATCCATCCATCCATCCATTTTCTATACCGCTTCATCCTCATTAGGGTCGCGGGGGCATGCTGGAGCCTATCCCAGCTGACTTCGGGCGACCAATACAAAATGAAAATCGCAATAATCAAATGTGAAATAATATCATGAGGTGATTATACATTTATTTCACATTTGCAGGCGACCTTCAGAGGGTAACCATAAGTGCGATGTGACCCACGGTAAAAACGAGTTGGACGCCCCTGCCCGGAACCATGTGACACAACAAACTATAGGCCTGCAGATGGGAGAAGTGAAGGCATCACTACGTACTGGGGATGTCCCGATCCACGTTTTTTAACTTCCGATCCACTCAGATTTTTTTAATAGTGTTGCCGATCCGATACCAATCCTTTTTTGTTAAGCTTTTGTTACAAACATGAATTTGTGGATTTGAATATGGTTGCGAAAATAGCTCTTCGAAGCATTCAAAATAATGCAACCAAAGTATTGCTGAATTTACTTCTTCATTACACAACATGACTTTTGACTTCTGTAACACACCTCTGTGAGTCAGATCCCTAACCTGGGTTCGATTCTCCCTTGGGCATTTCTGTGTGGAGTTTGCATGTTCTCCCCGTGTGCGCGTGGGTTTTCTCCGGGTACTCCGGCTTCCTCCCACATTCCAAAAACATTCAGGTGAGGTTAATTGGGACTCTAAATTGTCCATAGGTTTGAATATGAGTGTGAATGGTTGTTTGTCTATATGTGCCCTGCAATTGGCTGGCGACCAGTCCAGGGTGTACCCCGCCTGTCGCCCGAAGTCAGCTGGGATAGGCTCCAGCATGCCCCGCGACCCTAAAGAGGAAGAAGCGGTATAGAAAATGGATGGATGGATAGATCAATTTATGGTGTGACTTAGAACAACAAACTCTCTTCAACGCAATAGAAATGTATTGACAGTGGCTAGTATACACAACCAGCTGTTGTGCCGTACTTCCCGTGCAATCTCCTCGCACCATGACCCAGCAGTCTGGGCACAGTGAGTCGGTTTTATAAGATCTTCAAAATACAGCGGATCGGCAGACAATCCCAATCCTGAAGATCAGATCAGGACATCCCTACTATCTACTGTTCATAGACGACTGCATGAACAAGTACAATGACTACTACAAAGGATGCAAACCACTCAGTAGCAAGAAGAAAAGGAAGGCCAGGGTGGAATTTGCCAAAAAGTAAAGCAGTGAGCTTCAAGAATTCATCAGTCCATGAAACGTTTTGTGATTTTTGAGGCTTGTCTCTTTACTTTTTGGCAAATTCCAGCCAGGCTTTTCTATTCTGTGAGGCAGAGGCAATTGTTTTTAACATTTTCTTGAATAAAAATTGCAGAATTTGCACATTTCCTGCTGAAAATACAGGGCAGAAAGGGCATGAGGCTCTTCCTGCCTTAGTGCGCACGCCCAGCCTCCCGTTTGAGTGCACTGGGTTGGATCATGGTGGATTATATACCATGACTTTCTACAGTCTGCCTTTAATGTAAGTGTGACGACATTATTCTTGCTCATCGGACAATCAAATACGCAGACATGACATACGTGGAGGCGCTGCAGTACTCTCCTCATTCTGAAAGTGTCAGGGGCATGCGCGAGCTGAAAGGTGCTTATCAGTGTCATATTTTATTGTAGGATTAGCAAGAACGATGATGTCACATCTACATGAAATACATTACACAGGCTGTAGAACAGGGCGACACGCGATACATGGCTCACAGTAACAATAATATCTTGATACAGTAATAGGGGGAATCAAATCAATAAATTTCAGTTTATATTTTGCTGCATTCAGCTGGGATAGGTTCCAGCTTACCTCTGACCCTAATGAAGACAAGGTATAGAAAATGGGTGGAATATTTTACCACATTTTAAGTGACTCACTCACTCTTAGTTCAGTGTAGGCTTAAGTGTGCATCCTATGAGTAACATTGCCTTGTTGCAGGCCGTATTACAGTAATCTTTGAAGACAAGTCGCGGGCTGCAAAATGTGACTCGGCGGGCCGCAAATGGCCCACGGGCCACAAGTTTGAGACCACTGACTTAGACCTTGAAGGCCGCATTTACAGTAGCCTTTCCTGTCAAGTCGTGGGCCTTAAAATGCGACTCGGCGGGCCGCAAATGGCCCGCGGGCCGCGAGTTTGAGACCCCTGCTGTAGAAAGTCACAGCAGTGCTTTTGCTATGTTAGCATGCTTCCATGTTTTCTGTTGTATTCGGATGTACTGTATTAAGATGTACTGTAGACCATGTAATTGTGGAAGGAACTTTTACTGAATCCTGAGTGTGCTCATTCCACCACCACACATCCTGGGTGCCCTTGTTCACTGCTCTCCATCTCTCTCTCCTCCAGTCCCGCTCTGAAAGCACATTAATCATAGTCTCCCACATGCTTTCACCTCCACCTCCCCTTTCCTCGTACTCCTCCAGTTCTCTTCCTCCGGTGTGTCAGGCAAGTGGGTCATCGGCAATGGCAGGACTGCTTGCTTTCACTCTCAGGGAATCTGAGATATATGAAAAGCAGCTAACCAAAACAAAGCTTTTTAATAGATTTGCCTTTGCGTAGCTCCAGAGCTGAGCACTTTTTGACTAACTGAATTTGTGCCCGTTTGCTGCTCAGTGGCATTAGCAGTCGATAAGTTTGCAGTGTGACATTTTATAGCCATTACCATGTTGGGAAAGGTTATTCATTCATTTTCTATCTGGTTAGCTGGAGTCTATTCCAGCTGACTTCAGGAGTGAAAGTTTTTGTCGCTTTTGGTTCGTCATCTTTGATGCTTTCAAATACAGTAAGTCTCGGAAACGAAAGCTCAACGTCAGTAAATGTGGACCCTGACTGACTAGACGACTTCTTTCTCGTCCAGGGTCTCCAACTCCAGCTCCAGCCTGTACGGCCTGGTAGGGCGGAGGGAATTTGTCCCTCCCGCCGACGGGCTGGTTGTATCAGAGCCCTGACACATGTGATACGACAACAATCACACAAGAAGCAGTTCCGCCCGTGGGCATGGCGGGACTGGGAAGGCACCCATCACAAGTTTGATAGCCTTCTTAGGATCAAATCTGGAGCATGTGGGGCTCATGTTTTAGCATATTTGCAGATGGCCAATAGCTCAGGGTGCCAGTAAAGTCAGCTAACTGAGTCAGTGAGAGTGCGTCCAGAACCATGTCCATGTCTGTTCACACAGGCGGAAGAAGGGGGGAAGATGGTGCCGCCACTTTCCTGAGTGTGAGTGTTTGGAGGCTCTGGCCGAAAGCCTCTTCTGGATCTCTTAGGGTCCGGCTTTTCCCAGTAGCGAGAGCATAGTCTTAACAGAAAATTCAGAGCATGAATCAGTGGATTTGTCGATCACCTGAATCAGCTGTTGTCCCGCTACGCCATATCCAGCCATATCCCTCTCACGCTAAGTCAGCTGGGATAGGCTCCAGCATACCCCCACGACCCTAATGAGGATAAGCGGCATAGAAAATAGAAGGCTGGAAGGAGTGGAGTCTCACTTGGGTGTGTACGTCACCATGTGGGGGTGTGGTATTATTGGAGATGGTAGATGAGTCAGGGTTTCTGATTGCCATCTCTTCAAATTTCTCCATTAAAGCATTTATACTGGCAGTGAGGGCAGACAACTCACCCACATGAATCTTGGCGATGGTCAGATCCGCGTTGATATCGCATAAAATGGATCCCAATTAGGGTTAGGCATCATTTGAATCAGAATGATCTGGTTTCGATTCCTCTTTTTGATTCCGGTTCCAATGATTCTCGATTCCGATTCTTTTCAGAGGTAGGGTCAAAAAAGTTTGCATGGTTTAAATGAGGACGCTAACCAAAGGTCTTGAATGAAATGTCTGAATGTCTCCATGATTTTTTTTTTTTATTATATGAACTTTTTATGAATTACTTTGGGTTTGGGTTATTTTCAACCAGTTTATAAATATCAAACCACTGAACTTGAACATACTGTAAATGTTTTGAGGAGTACACGTTACAGAGGAGTACACGTTCACAAACGATTTTTATTTTTGAAAACCTCATGAAAAAACAATTACACATGTCCTGTTGTTAATGTGTTGGAGGGTGTCTTATGATGCAGAATAGACAACATGCAATTTCACCATGTTACTGAGTTCCTACTAACCTGCCTGCAGAATATGAAACAAGCACGTCTGGTCAACTTCCTGGCTAAAGCCAGCGTTAACGTCAGGTCGTTTGTCTATGAAAAAGTACACAGCCTTACATCAGCTGAATATTTGAGTTGGCCACCGTTATAAAAGTATAATGTTTGCTACTTCAATGTTGGCATAAGATCGCGTCAAAAACAGGGCACTCTGTACACCTTGAATCTGGAGGTGTTTAATCATTCATTAGTGGCGCACACTCCTTTGCATGATATGATGACGTTGCAAATGTTCATTTTTCTGCTGAATTTCAGCCAAACTGTCAAGCGCCGTCGGCACACTGTCCACACCTGAAATGGATGAACACAAACGCTTCCTGACGCTTTTTCTTCATGGGTGTTTGCCGTCTTCTTCTTTGTTGGTGTATTTGTTGGTGTTTTCCAGTCTGCGGGCTGGTCGATCACCGAAGGTAGGAATAAATGAAAAAAAATGAATGATTCCGGGAGAATCGGAAAGTTAGTCCCAGTTCCCATCGGTGCTTGTTTCCCAACCCTAATCCCGATTGAATGTTGATAGTAGGCGCCTGGATCCCCTTTGGCTCATCAGTTTTTTCAGACATGCAAGGAGAGAACAACATTTTGTGTGAGGCCAATTGATCATGAGCATGTTTGTATGGATTCATGATAACATGCTGGCTAGGTGGGCGTTGAAGGCTGTGGAGCACATAAGTCATGACCACCAACAGTCCCTTCCTTTTTTTCTCAGCTGTCACAGCTGCAGGCTTGGATGTGGCTTCAACAGTCACACACACATTCCGAGGAGCGACTTTTTAATTCTCCTCCAGAGGGATATTTATGAAGATGAAATTGTAGAATTTTAACAGATCTTGAATGGTGTTCAATTGTTTCTTTTTCTTAGTTTAGGCAAGCTTGCCTGCCCTTTATCTCTTATCTTTTGCGCTTGTTTAAGCCAATTATCACATTTCTTATATCCTCCCTGCAATGAAGCAGGCTGTCTTTCAACAACTTTTCTAAGCGCCTTTTGAATCTCACTACCACAGCTTCCTTGTTCAAAACTAGACTTCCGAATCTTCCTCTTTGCCAGTTTCACACACAAACAATCTCACAAACACGCAAGAGAAATTTTTCAAAAACACACAAGACACGACACAAACAGTAACACAAACACAGAGAACCAAGTTTTATCGACGGTCCGTAGGCCTCATCAGGGATTCGTTGGTTCAAGAACAAAACAACCACACCCTCTGTAGCATGTAACCTCCGGAAAGGCTTTCCTGACCAAGAGTACGCAGTATACTCCCGGTGGTACGTATACACCTTTAAGTGGCTTTCCTTGCCAAGTAGTACAAAACAAAATCACACTCAACAGTCAAGACGGCACTTCATCGTCTTAACTGAACGCGAACTGACAGCACATCTAGCTCTTGTAGGACACGCATCAACTCGCAAGCTCATCAACTCGCAATATGAAAACTCAAACAGTCAAGACGGCACATCCTCGTCTTAACTGAGCACAAACTTACGGCACATCTACCTCTTGTACCTCGTCAGCTCGTAGCATCAAAACTTTTTATTCTTTTCTTAGTTTCTTATTAAAAAAGGGGGGAAATTATTAGACCTACTGGTACTCTCAACTGTAATTATTGCAAATAAGGCAAAATTTGTTAAGAAAACTTTTGGCTTCATTTTCTCATTTCCAGCAATCTGCCCCACAAGGTAGAAATTAGTTCTTTCAAAGGAAAGGTTTTCTGCTTACCTTGATATTTGGGCCCACTTAAATTGCTGGAAGTGTCAAGTGTCAAAGGCAGATCGAGCAGGAAGCACAAGATCCAGTTCGAAGGACCAACCCAAATTTTTTTTGTCACTTTTCGTTCGTTGTCTTTAATGCCTACAAATAAGTCTTTCATTTATCCTTTTCATTCATATCCTTACATTGTTGATATGTATTTATATGCATTTAGAATTGCTTTCTGCATGTAAAACTCTAACTGTAGAACTGTAAAAACATGCTTGGCTTAACAAATTAATTGCATTTACATCATTTCTTATAGGAAAAATGTGTTTGGTTAGCGTCCATTTCGGTTGAGATGGACCTTGATCGATGATGCTAACCAAGGTTCCACCGTATGCGGGGATTCACTTTAATGGGCGGGACAACCCCACCTGGCGGTGAATTCAGCAGGCAGCTGATGATTTATTTTTTCATATAATTCATAAAGGTGTTGTTTGAACACCTGGATTGAGACTTGCATCAGCTTTTCAGATGTTTGCATTTTTACACCGACACTAGACTGTGCTGTCCCTTCCATCACGCTTCCAATAGACAAGGCTGGGACACCAAAGAAATTGGAGAAAATGAAAATCAATCTCTGTCAATATGCATGAGGCTCAATTGCTGCCAGTCTTGTGTAGAAATCAGGAACAGAAGCCGCAGCAGAAATGGACAAATAAAAAGCAGGAAATGAAGCGGGTCACATCAAAGCAACAGTAACTTACAGTTTGTTTTTCTTTTCATATGTAGAAAATTCTTATGATTTTATTAGTTATTAGATGGGCCAACTTTGCCATCTAGTGGTTTCTTGTCTACATTGTATGTAGAGATGGGCTTTATGGCTCTATGAGGGGAGCCGGAGGAGAGTTCCTTTCAAAGAGCCATTGAAAAGGCTGACTCTTTTATTTCTTTCTTTTTCGGCGGTCAAGCGAGGGTAACTTGTTTTTGTCATATAAACATAGAGGATTTGGATTAGAATCATTCAAACATGATTCCCACTAACAGAGTGTATATTGATATACTAGTGGGAATTATTATGAAATATTGATTACAGTTTCATCTGGTTTGTGTTTTCATTATAAACATTCCATAAGTAGCATATCTCCATCTTTATATCCCTTGTTTATCGTGGTTAATTGGTTCCAGACCCAACCCTGATAAGTGATAAGCAGGATTCCTTATTTATAAATGGAATGTTTTTTGTAGTTAGAGCATTGAAAAAGTGTTTACAGCCTTCTAAATACAGGTTTTAACATTATTAGGGCCCTCTAGACATGAAATAACACCCCTATAGTCACCTTTACACTCCTATTGCCCAATATAGTAGACATAATAAGGGAAAATATGTGTGTGTGTTGCTTTAAATGTGTTCCTGTGCTAGGGAAGCTGACTGAGGGGGAGGGCAGGAAGTGACGTCAGGGGTTCAGAGTTGAGTATTATCTTGCCTTGGATTACGGATGGGATTATTGTGCCTGTGGTGAGATAAGTCAAAGCTGCAATAAAAGCCTGACCAGTGTATAAAACTACATATCATCACATTGTCTTTGAACACGTCTTCTGAATGCTTTATATTTGTAGTCTGCTTCATTTAGCCATTTTTATGCTTGAAAATGCTTCACTTAGGCAAAAATACGTAAAATGTGTTTAAATATGCATATTTCTTTAACTAAAAATAGGCCATATTGAACCAGGACACGTAAGTAATATATTTTTCAAAAACCGTGATAATGAATCTGCAAAATTCGAAGAGTGAAGTGGCGAGGGATGACCGGATACAATATGGCATACAGTATGTGCATATGCAGTATTTCACAAAAGGGACTACACCCCTCAGCTTTTAATACAGCACATATTTTCAAGGGAGAATACTCAAAATGAAGCTTGCATATGCTTTGGAGTAGTCAGTGTACAGCTGGTATAGAGACTATAATTTCTACAGTAATGTCCTTTGCCATGGCGGTAAGATGATTTTCTCGGTCTTTTTGTTCTTTCTTTGCTCATTAATTACTTATTCTTCAACAAATGTTCCCATGATAATTACAGGCCCCTCACAGAAATCATACACTTTATTTATGTTCAAATGACAGCTTCAATATCATGAATTGATCATTTACCAGGATAACTTCAAATAACTTGACTGTGACTGTCTGATAATGGTTTAGACCCCGAGACCCCTGATACAAATCTTAAACTTGATTTCATGCACATGGGTCAGAGGAATAGTTTCAAAAATACAAACTAAGGGAGCGGGGCGGGAAAAATTAGGCAAAAATATATACAGTATGCAAAAATAGGGTGCAAAACAAAAATAAGAAGAAAAATGACTAGTACTAACTAAAGTAGGCGCTGAGACAGAGCGAGGAGTAAATCAAATACTAAGCTGGATATACAAGTATTCTACATGCATATAAATGAGGAATGGAAGGGATAAAAAAAAACGGTTAGAGTATGTTTCGGTTAGAGTCGGACTTTCTGGAACGGATTAATGACGCTAACCAAATGTTGCTAGTCATAAAAACAAAACATAAATAACTCACCTCTCTTTTCTTGTGTACCTCTAATATTGATGAAAGTTGAACTTGAGTATTTCCAGTTAGGCTGTAGATGAGGCTCCTCGCTCCCCCCAGAATCCGAAGGGGGAGGAACATTGGAGAACATCCATCTGCTGACTTGCGAGAGGCGGGGTACACCCGGACTGGTCGCCAGCCAATCGCAGGGAAACAATCATTCACGCTCACATTCATACCTATGGACAATTTTGAGTCTCCAATTATCCTAACATGCATGTTTTTGGAATGTGGGAGGAAACCGGAGTACCCGAAGAAAACCCACAAGAACGTGCAAACTCCACACAGAGATGCCCAACGGAGATTCAAACCCAGATCTTCCAGATTTCCTGACTGTGACCAGCATGCTAACCACTCCGCGACTTTGCGGCCCACAGGAGAACATACATAGTATGTTCATATGTGTTTTTATTTTTTTTTTTATAACAAAATAAAATCCAACCTAAATAAAACAAGCAGGAACTTCAAAATCAAAATCGGATCATGAATTTTCCATTTTTTTAAACACATGGAACGGGTCTAGAACCACAAATGGATATTAGTTTGTGTATACATTATATAACTGTTTAAATAACATAAATAGAATGTGAACTGTTTCTTTGGTTATATGTCGAATAATACTAATTGAATAGGAAGGAATAGTTTGGTGATGTTGGTGTTCGGATTCCGATGTTCATGAACGCACCTTGGTGTGAACGTGATTGGTGGATAATGAGGAAGTGTGGTTGTTACTGGGCGGGAAAACGTGAGTGCAAGCCGGCTAGTAAAGTGTTGCTAGCAGTACTGCTGTCGGCGTGTTCAGGTTGGCAATAAAGCTTAAAAATAGCGTCAGTGTCTCTGTCAGGACACCACGATGTGTAAATGTAAATGACGACGGGGAAGCAAATGCGTTGATACCTGAGATGGTTTGGCTTTTGAATACATCACATATAACAGCTTTACATATTTAACATAGAACTACAAATACATACATCATTTTTTTGTCACGTTCGCGCATGCTTTACTACAGTCGGTGACAAGACATCGAGGCGAGATAACCAGAGGCAAAACCTTTGTAACGTTGCTCTCTTTCACCGCATCTTGTTAGGGGGTGCCGTGGGACATCTGTGTGCAACTTTGTGCAAAGTCAGCGTTTGTCCGGAAAAAGAAACAGTATCCTTCCCAGTTACAAAGTAAGTGCAATATCACCTTTCAAAAGTCATTTTTACTGTAAGCTCCCTTGTTGCCAACAATGTGATCAAATACACTCCCCACGTTGGGTGTTCCCAAACTTTTAGAGCAGAGTGTAAATGCCTAAAAGGCCAGTCTTAAACCAGCTACGGTACATTTTGTTGTAATTAACCAGCAAAATTTTGTTGTAATTCAAATAAACATTTGCAACATCCATTTTTAAGTTGTCTGAATATACAGTAATACCTCACCACTGTGAGCTTCAAATTTCACTCTGTCATGGATTTTCCAAAAATATACTGATTAATAACTCATGTTGTTTTGTGGTACAATAAGGCCTAATATAGTTTTTTTTTAATATGCATATTTAAGCAATTGGTATGTATCTTCTGCCTAAAGGAAAATGTAAGGCATTCAGAAGACATTGCGGTGATAATGTAGTATTCTACACTGGTCTGTAGGTGTCAGTAAAGTTACTGTAATGCTGGGTGAGACACACAAGCACCAGACTTGATCACCGGAACAACACGGGCTACTCTTGTGGCCGTAACCCACACCAAGCGAAAACTCTGAACGGCAGTTCCTGTCTGCGCCCACTCAGCTCCCCTAACACATTTACAGCAAAGCAACACACAAGAGAACAAGTCTTATTTATGACTTCTACTGTATGCCTCATTTTTCTTAATATGGCTGCTATGTTGGGTAATACACATGTAAAGGTGTGTTATTTGTTTGTATAGGGCTGTTATTTCATGTCTAGAGGGCTTTAATGTGACAGTATTTACAAGTTTTCTGTGGTCAAACTACGAAAATATTCAATTTATAAAGAATCCACTTTGCGGAAATTCACTTATCAGAGTCGGGTCTGGAACCAGTAAGGTTTTCATGTGGTTATCAGCCGTGAAAAGCAAACGGCAAATCATCGTGAGTAATAGCAGACCTGCCATCTTGTATGGATTATTAGTTCCTGCGATGAGTGTAAACAGAGCCTGTGCTGAGCAAAGAACGCGACCAAGCCAGCTCCAGAAAATCGGCTTTTTGTAGTTGGAGCATAAAAAACCTGTTTATGACTTTCTAAATACTTTTTTTCCATTATTAGAGCCCTGTAGATATGAAATAACACACCTACAGTCACCTTTACGCTCCTATTTTTTGTTTACACCGGGCTACAGGATCACCGCAGGGACACAAGAGACGGCCGCGCTTGAAGCGTAGCATGCTAGCGAGCTAACTAAACAGCAATCATTTATTCATTTTTGAAAAAACACAATAGAGTGAGGGAGCGACGTTCACGCCGCGATGTAGCGAGGGTACTTGTTACCTCATCCAAGGCTGTATTATTGAGAAGGTTATCCTTGGGGAGTTGCCATCAAAGTCTTTGCTTGAGGATCTGTTATGTCTCTTGCGTTGTCCTGAACATTGCCAGTTTCAAAAGATTGTTGGCACTGCGCAATGTTTGGCTGCACAGGGGTTGACGGCGTCATTGTGTAATTGACATGTAATTTTTATGGATCGATCAGTGGGGGTCAAAATTAATGAGGGATGACATGCTACATGAACAAGTTGAGTTGAATTGCATGCTTCTCATTGTTACCTTGCCTTGACTCTTTCAGGGACTTGTCTCCTTCAGGAAATATGGTGAGTGTGCACAAGTTTGTTTTCTCCTTCATTAAGTTAATTTGTGTTTAAGCTTTAAGAAATTTCTCCCCTTTATTGTCTTTGAAAACATCCATAATTTATGACCCAAGAAGTGTAAGTGGCCAAGGTAGAATATGTAGTGTCTTTCTTTGGGAAGTTTAGCTCAGGACATTAGCAAATATTTAGGCCAGGCGTGTCCCCACTTTTTCAGCCTGCAAGTTACTTTTAAAATGACCAAGTCCCAAAGATTTGCCTCCTACTATAAACATAGAGAACATATCCCTCCATCTATGCCGCTTATCCTCATTAGGGCCGCAGGTAAGCTGGAGCCTATCCCAGCTGACTTCTGGCAAACGGCGGGGTACACCCTGGACTGGTCGCCAGCCAATCGTAGGGCACATATAGACAACCATTCACACTCACATTCATACCTATGGACAATTCAGAGTTGCCAATTAACCTAACATGCGTGGTTTTGGAATGTGGGAGGAAACTGGGGTACCCGGAGAAAACCCACGCACGCACGGGGAGAAGATGCAAACTCCACACAGACATGCCAAACGGAGATTCAAACCCAGATTTCCTGGCTGTGTGGCCAACATGCTAACCACCAGGCCACCTTTCTCAGCATGCAAGCTACAAATCAAAATGATCTACCTCTTATTATAAAACTAACGTACACTCCTGGTCAAAACTTTAAGAGCAGTTGAAACATTTCAAGAATTTAATATTTTGCACTGTTGGATATTAAGGAGGTTCTAAGTAGAGCTTCAAAATGCAAAAAGAAAAAATGTCTGTGACCAAAACAATTGAATAAGCAATTTATTGCAAACAAGCATTAAAGCGAAATAGGCTGTTCATCAGCTGATCAAAGGTTTAAGACCACAGCTCAAAAAAAAAAAAAAACACAATAGAAATAAAATGTTCAAAAAGGACTCAGTAATGAGTAGCTGTGCCATTCTTGTTGAGCACCTCAGAAATTGGTTTGGGCATGCTTGATGCCAGTGTTTCCAGGAGGCGAGTGGGAATGTTACTCCAGGTGGTGAAGATGGCTTCACGGAGGGCATCAACTGTCTGGAACTGATGTCCATTTTTGTAAACTTCCCTTGCCATCCATCCCCAAATGTTCTCAATTGGATTTAGATCAGGGGAACACGCAGGATGGTCCAAAAGAGAGCGGTTATTCTCTGGAAGACGTCGTTTGTCAGGCGGTCATTGAGAACTGGAGCGTTGTCCTGTTGAAAAAGGGTTAGGGTTAGGGTTAGGTTAAAAGCCAGTCATTACTGCACAGACGAGGGCCTTCAGTCATGAGGGATGCCCCCTGACGTTTCCAAATAGCCAGCTGCTGTTTGACGCCCCTGCACAACTTGAAGCGTCATTGTTTTATTGAGGGAAAAAGCACCCCGGATCATGATGGCGCCCCCTCCACTGTGCCGTGTAGAAAACATTTCGGGTGGGCTCTCCTTGTCCAGGTTACATTCTTTCTAATCAGTGATAAAAACTTTCTTCCACCTTTCAGTGTCCCATTTTTGGTGCTCTTGTGCAAATTCCAAACAAGCAATTTTGTAGCGTTGAAGGAGACGAGGCCTTTTTTTCTTTTTCTTTCTAAAAACTTTCTCTCGCAAATGCCGTCTGATTGGTTATTGGACTGCACTCTGCACCAGTAACAACCTTCATTTAGGCCGAGGATCGTCCCAGTTCGAAGCTCTGCTTAGAACGTCCTTAAGATCCAACAGTGCAAAATGTAAATTCTTGCAGTTTTTCAACTAGTCTTAAAAAATGTTTCTCTGCAGCGTGAGTGTATCTCGGTGCACGTCGGCCAGGCAGGCGTTCAGATTGGCAACGCCTGCTGGGAGCTTTACTGCCTGGAACATGGAATCCAGCCTGATGGACAGATGCCCAGTGACAAGACGATTGGAGGTGGAGATGATTCCTTCAACACCTTCTTCAGCGAGACTGGAGCGGGAAAGCATGTTCCTAGAGCTGTTTTTGTGGACCTGGAGCCCACAGTCATTGGTATACTTCCTACCCTCCTAACTATATAGTCTTTTTTTTTTTTGTGTGGGGTCACATGGAAGATGGAAGAACCATCAATCACAAAGCGCAAACACCTGTTTAAACTCATATTCACACCTAAGGCCAATTTAGACCTACCATGAAGCAGTGAACGCTAAAGCTGAAGTGGATGCAATATTTTGATGTCTACAGACGAGGTGCGCACTGGAACATATCGACAGCTCTTCCACCCTGAGCAGCTGATCACCGGCAAGGAGGACGCTGCCAACAACTACGCCCGTGGTCACTACACCATCGGTAAAGAGATCATTGACCTGGTGCTGGACAGAATCCGTAAACTGGTGAGCAGTGAAATGTAGCCATGATTTGCGATCATGAAGTACAGTCTTGAATCTAATCCCAAGCATTCTCACTGACGACAGGCTGACCAGTGCACTGGCCTTCAGGGCTTCCTGGTGTTTCACAGCTTCGGCGGTGGCACTGGCTCCGGTTTCACCTCCCTGCTAATGGAGCGCCTATCTGTGGATTACGGCAAGAAATCCAAGCTGGAGTTCTCCATCTACCCAGCTCCTCAAGTGTCCACGGCTGTCGTGGAGCCCTACAATTCCATCTTGACCACACACACCACCCTGGAGCACTCTGACTGCGCCTTCATGGTTGACAATGAGGCCATTTACGATATCTGCCGCAGGAACCTTGACATGGAGCGTCCTACTTACACCAACCTGAACAGGCTCATCAGTCAAATCACATCCTCCATCACCGCTTCCCTTCGTTTCGACGGCGCCCTCAATGTGGATCTGGCAGAGTTCCAGACCAACTTGGTCCCGTATCCTCGTATCCACTTCCCTCTCGCCACCTACGCCCCCATCATCTCTGCAGAAAAGGCCTACCATGAGCAATTAACTGTTGCGGATATCACCAACGCTTGTTTTGAGCCCGCCAACCAGATGGTTAAGTGCGACCCTCGTCACGGCAAGTACATGGCGTGTTGCCTCTTGTACCGCGGGGACGTGGTGCCAAAAGACGTCAATGCCGCCATTGCCACCATCAAAACAAAGCGCACCATCCAGTTTGTGGACTGGTGCCCCACCGGGTTCAAGGTGGGCATCAACTACCAGCCGCCCACTGTGGTTCCTGGTGGAGACCTGGCCAAAGTGCAAAGAGCCGTGTGCATGCTGAGCAACACCACCGCCGTTGCAGAGGCCTGGGCTCGACTCGACCACAAGTTCGACCTGATGTACGCCAAGCGTGCGTTTGTTCACTGGTACGTGGGTGAGGGGATGGAGGAGGGTGAGTTCTCTGAGGCCAGAGAGGACATGGCAGCACTGGAGAAGGACTACGAGGAGGTTGGGGCCGACTCTGTTGATGATCAGGGAGAAGAGGGAGAGGAATATTAGGAGGTAGAAGACACTGGATACTCAGGAGACAATGATTGCTATGTGATCCTGAATGTGTTCACTCAGCAGTTTGACTGCTCAAACCGCAAAATGAGTTTGATCACTTGAAACATCAAACAACATCACTTCTTTTTTTTTTTTTTTTTTTATCTTAGCCGTTCTGGCAAATATTCCTATTTATCCCAATCCACTTCTGGAAACGTATTTTTGTTTACCTTATAATATATATTGTTACTTTAAAGCAATATTTTGAAGTTCAGTGTATTTGTTGCTTCAAAAAGGATTTAAGAGGTTCTGTGGCACTTGGTTTGTCGATACAGGTATACGAACAATAAGATGAGTCATTTTTAAATGAGATAAATTCATGAATATATGACAAACTTGATGGAATAAAGGTAAACCACACGACTTATTCTGAAATTTTTCTTTGCTGTCCTAACTAAAGAACTTTTTCACAGTGTATCAACTCTCCATTCACTCGACTCGCTCGGCACAAAGCGCACTATCACTGTGAGCTCAGCCATCTGCATGTCCGATGTTAGGATTTCCTGTCGCATCTCCTCGCTGTCTTTCTTTCCCTCATCCATTTGCCTGTGATCGAAAGGGTTTTAGGGATGTCTGTTGTCAGGTTTCCCCACACGCCCTTGAAATGCTAGAACCAGGGATTCTCTGGACTCTTGTTCTTGCCAAACAGTTTTTCCCAAACTGCACTGAGTAGCACTTCCAGAGTATGGTGTCTACAGGCCAGATAAAACACCTGCCTAATTTTAAACCCATTTTAGACCAAAATTCATGTGATTTTTAGCTTTTTCGGGCCTGAAAGTATGGGAAAAGTTACAGGAGGGTATAAAAATAAAAAGTTGATTTTTGAATAGGTCTAATACTGAATGGAAGGTGGGAAGTCTTCCAGGGAGGACAGGCAAGGAACAGAGACTGATCCAGGGAACAAGTCCTGATAAATATGCTTCAAATCATTCAATAGGTGAACACTGCAGTTGTTGGTGTGCATTCCGTAGATAGTACTGAGCTAGCGTTTTATTCAAGTTAATAACCGTCCCTCTGTACCTTTGTGATGTATATTAATAATTTGGGATGTTAATAAAAGACATACCGTCCAGTATGGTCAATAAGGTGCTATGTTAGCTCTTTACCACAAGAGGGTGAAAGAGTCCCAAAAGGCAACAAACCAAGGCTTCAAAATAACACACATTAGTTCAAGAAATAAAACCTGTTTACAGTTTTACATTTTACTTAGTAATATCACACACACAATGTGAATATGTGAAAATAACACAGCAGAGAAATGTAAACAATTACAATTAGTGTCATTTTTTAAACTGACACTGACCATATAGAGTACATTTTACAATTTTAACCAAAATTTGTCCATATCAACTCTTTAAGAGTTAGCTTAACACTTTTTTAATTATTTTTTTTTACTGTGAACGTTCAAAAGTTGATTAAATAACTATAAGTTTAACTATGTGCAATGCGAACGTTCAAAATACGTTGGAGCTGTCTGAGCGGCTCATCATCTTTCCACTGCGTCTGCAGGTTCTGGTGGAGCGGGTCTGTATGCTGCTGCTCTCCTTGGCGGCGGTTTTAGGCATCTGGGCCTTGTGAAGCTCCCTGACAAGGAAATGGGCCGAGTTCATCACTGTGGTGCATCACACAAGCACTTGAGAGTCTGGTGCAGAAGGTAGGGTTTCCGCTACGTAATGTGATTGATCGTGGCGGCCCGCCACTACAAAATAAAAGCTGCCAAACCTTAAAAATTTACTTGAAAACAATGTTAAGTAATATCTTATATGAATGTATATACTGCTTATGCTATATAGATACATATATAGCTTATTATTTACGCACATATTGACCACAATTAGTTGGGAAAACAATTTCAAATAAATGTTTCACGATGCTTTATTTTGAAAAACATGCACTGGAATCGCCTCTCTGCTGTGTAGGCACTTGCTCATGTCGCAGCACTCTATGTGGCACTAGCGTCTTGTGTGGGGCCTCACTGTGTTCCTAACTATCGTGCAAATTTAAAAAAAAGTCCATAAAATGTGTGTCTTTTACCCATTTTGCACTGCCTCTCTGGCGGTAGCTAGCTAGATTACGGGCAAGCTGGAAGTGGCTATCACATCCATGCTAACTGTCTTCAAAACACTAGATGTGTGACTAAGATGTTCAAAAAGCACGTAGTGTGTCCAGATTTACACAGCGATGCTATCACAGGGGCCTCCAACAGCTACTGTAGCTCGTATGCTAGCAGTAGCTCATCGGCTGATGTTGAGTAGTTCACCAAAGAATATTTGATTCAACTTTTAGTAGTTTTATGTGTTCTATTCAAACATGACACCTGTATTTAATGACAAATACTGTAAGCGCAGAGTGGAGACGTACGTTGTAAATAAAGTCCAATTAAATGTCGGCAGTCACATAAAATAGCTCACTTCTCCTTTCTTTTTGTCAAAGTAGATTTAATAATGCTGCAATTTGGATACACCTGTGCTATCATAACAATGGACTCTCAGGTTATACTCTTGATAAAGGACACATTTCTAGAACAAAAATATTAAATTTATTTAATTTTGTTAATTGTGTTATTTTTAACTAAAAAATATATGACTGAACAATTCATTTCCACATTCACTTTTTTTGCCTGTTTTACTCAAACAGGCATGAAATTAAATTTGGGTTTGTGTCAAATAGCACAAAATGTTGCACTTTTGTACCAATAGTCACACAGCACTATTGGTGGAAATATGTCAAGTAACAAAAAGAGGCTCAACATTTTAAACTCTCACTTAAGTGCTCTCAGCAACTTCACCACTAAATTAACAGTTTTGTCACGTTCTCGGTTTATGTTCTGCTGGTTGTTGAAAAGCGTTAAATACGTTGATAAATAAATGAAGTCATTAAAAAAACTTGGTATTTGTCATCACGAAAAAAAAACAATTGCAGTCACAGCAGTGGCAGTTCCGTGCAGCCCACCACCACAGCTTCGGAAAATCCTAGGGGGAAAACCATGAGAAGGTCTTTCAAAGTACTCATGAAACCATCATGTGGGACATTCTGCTTGGTCCACTTTGGACTTGGCACAAATATGCAGAACAATCATCATATGAAACCAATACCTAACTGTACAGTGAATTCAAAAGGTAATGACGCCCCCTAGTGGCGCCGAGTGTTTACAACAAGTACGCTGATGACACCCTGCGGCTTCTCCGGCATGAGCACAAACATGAGCTTACTTCTGCAGGAGAGCATTCTTCAACTCCATGGCGTTGAGCTCCACTCGGAGCTGCTCGGCGCTCATTGTGGCGGCCGTCAGGAGCAGCGGGTGACGGACGAGGTCAGAGCTGGAAGGTCGTGTGGTCGGGTCAGGGTGGATCATCAGCTGCAACATGAAAAAGACACTTTGTCTCACTGAAGAGATGACATCATCAGCATGGAGGCGTGTCACGCTACATCGATTCCTAATCACAGTTTTCCCTCCCCTGCCCATTTCCCACACGCTACACATGGAGTGAGGGACAGGAAGTGTGTGTCCACTCTAGAAACACACACAGCGCAGCCCAGCTTTTGGTTAGCAAAAGTGCCAAGGAGGAGCCAGAGCGTGAAAAGCCTCTTCTGTGGTTCAAGTTGGTAAACACTTGGCCTTCCCGGTGCAGTACGACAAAAAGTTGCAATTTTACAAAGAAAAAAAGTTGGACTTGGAGGAGAAAAAGTCATTGTGAGAAAATACTGCACTTTCATGAGGAAGAAGTTGGAATATTATGAAAACAAATCTGGATTTGAAAGAAATGATTGCAATGTCTAATGTGGTCATCAGCCATGCACGCTAGCCGGCTCACAAGTGGAGAGGTCACAGGTCATAAAAGGTCACCTCCAGCAGGCTGACAAACTCCGGTGAGAGCACTTGGGGGACGGCGGGCAGTTTGCCTCGGCGGATCTCGTGCCAGGCGTCTCCATTGGCGGGCAGAGGCTCCGTCCCTGAGGCGCTGACGACGGTGAGAGCGAGGGCAAAGATGTCCGCCTTGGCCAGGTCAGTGTAGTCCTGAGAAGAGACCACAGGTAGGGGGCGTCATTACGCAATGCGTCCCGGAAACGCAATTGGCTCTGCGCATGCACGACCTACGTCACTTTTCACATCAATTTTTATGACAGCACTTCTGCAACGTCACATGCTGTGGTAGTTCTTATTTGTGAAATGTATGAACATACAGTAAATTGTCAATAACCATACTTCACATAGGCAATGTAATGGGGGGGTTATTTCGTTAGCATGCGGATGTTTCTATCGTCCTTAGACAGGGACGTAGATTGCTGGCGTGAAATAGATTTACGTGTGGCGGAGATCAGTGGTTCCCAAACGTTTTACAGTCACGTACCCCTTCAGACATTTGTCTTGAAGCCATGTACCCCCGACTCCTGCACACTTAAAACATAAACCATTTCCACATTTCATTAAAATGAAATATGAAACATGATTAATTGGTTGAATTAGTATTTTTGGTTCAATAATGTGTATTGTGCATGGTCAAATTTGGATCAAAGTTTTACATGAGCACTGATAAACAGGTCGGATGAATGAATTTCTCTTGGAGATGAATAGAGTATCTAAGTATTGGTCCTACATATCTTTTATTGCAGCTAGATGCTGGGATCCTTCCCTTTGAACTTGAGCTTCACTTTTGTCCACTTGCGTAGATTACACATGCCTAACATGTGACTGCCGAAAAATAAGCCGACCGATTGTGGACACGTTCTGCACATGCGTAGAACCGATTGCGTTTCCGACAGGGGTGGCGTTAGTGAGGTCCGCGTGTGACGTGTGGGAGGAGCTTGTTCAAAGGCCACAAACCTCTTGGAGAACTTCGTTGGCCAAATATCGACTGTCTCCTTCCTCTGCCTGAGGGTTGTTGGCTGGTGTCACATGACCCAGATCCCCTGCAAAATGGTGTGTAGTCAAGTGAAAACATGGCAGTGTGTGTAAGAGAAGAAAACAAACCTATTTTGTAGACCACACTGGTGTTCAGGTTGTTGTCGTCATCATGGCTGACAGAGCGGCGACAGATGAAGATGTTGCCTAGCGACCAAAACAACCTCATGAGTTTGACCAGCACACACTTCCTGTCAAAGCACTTTCACAATAACAGCCTCACTTGGTTTGATGTCCATGTGCACCAGCGACATGGAGTGGATGTACTTGAGGCCGCTGGCGACCTGCAGCAGGAGGTCCTTGAGTTCCAGCTCCGTCGGGCGAGCCAGGCGTTCGGCGTTGGCGGCAATAAAGTCGGACAGCGTGCCCCCGTCGCAGTACTCATTCTGGATGAGCATGCAGTCGTCCTCGGCCCACGCAGAGTGGTAGCGCACCACGTGGGGGTGCTGGACCAGCACGGCGTGGGCGTACACCTCACGCAGGGCGTTCTGTCTGTGGAGGAAGTACTTCAGATAAAAAGTACTACCATGTGACATACTGTATATCATCCAAGGTGGTTGCAGACTTACTCCTCCACTGATCCGGCCAGAGGCTTCTTGGAGCGCTTGATGGCATAGATGCAGCCGTCCAGTCTCTTCACACACTTGAACACGGCGCCAAACTGACCGCAGCCAATCTTCTCCAGCTCCAGGAACTCTGAAGCGTAGCGGGACGTGCTCATGTTGCTGTCCATGATGGTGATCCTCTGATCCTCATGGTGATCCTTGGATGCTGGCAGGATTTCCTGGTCTCCCTCAGCATCACTTGTCTCCATGTCTTCACCACTCGAGCTGTGAGGAGGAGGAAGAGTAGAGTGAGTATTTACTTCTGTCCAGCAGGGGGCAGTATGGAAAGGTGTTGACTGGAACAAACATGATTTTGGTGACAATATGTTTGATTGCAAGGGGAACAAGGTGCTCTGTCATTAACAGCTTTCATGTCCTTCAACCGATCAAACTGACATCTGGCCGACCGACACGACGCAGAGAGGCTCAAAGAGATGACGTACACGTTCCGGTGCGCTTTCTTCCCGTTGTTGCGCTGCTGCGTGGCCGACATGACGAGCAGGGAGTCTGGGCTGAAGGGGTTCCAGTTGACCAGGGGTGTGGACTGTCTCCTGTTGAAGCGGTCTCTGATGGACGTTGCCGCAGGCTCCACATTCTTGAAGAGGGACCCCCTGGCACTGGGGGAGTCCATCACGCGGGGCAGAAGGCTCTGTGCAAACACACACTGGAGGTTTAGTGCTGACACACAAAGCAAAGAGCAGCCTAACTACACACTGACGTCATCTTTCCCAAGATTAGATGCTTTATTGGGCCGCCAATTGTAGGTGTCAAATGCAAAAAGGCACATTGTGATGCATGGGTGTTGTGTTCTTTAGCACTTTATACACTGCCTGGACAAAAGAATGTACACACACTCCAGGATAAATTCAGCTCTATTAGTATCATATAGGACAGCAATATTTACATATGTACTCTACTCACACAAAGTTAGAGATATTGGGTTTAGGAGTGAAATGTCAGGATGAAGTAAAATGCACGATAACTTTTACAGGTGAACTTCATTTCATGTGAAAACATTTGATTTGTCATGTTTGTTTTAAGAGAATGCGTCTCACGAGCACACGGAGGTCCTCAAGATGAGACCTAATTAAGGACGGAACCACACAGTATTTCGGAGAACCTACTTTAAAACACTTTTTTCTGCAGTGCACATGATTGTCATGCAAGACTCCGTGGCCCTCTTAAGTCTAAGCACCTCTCCACAGATTCCAGTGCATTATCCAGCAGTTTAAACGGCTATATATTTATATAATAAAACAACTATACGCAGCGAGAACGCATCCATAATTCATGGCGAGGTTGAATATCGCGACATTTCGCATAACGATATTATCGCGCCGCCGGTTGCACTTTCTGTTTCCCTTCATGCTTTGTAAATACTTGTCATCAACTGTTGTCATTCCAAGTAGTATTAAAGTTGTCCTGTGTCTACTACTCATCTGTTAAGATTGACGTGGTGGTTTTCTCTTTTATCTTTCTGTGACACCCAGACTGTTGCTAGGTGTTCTGTGGAGTTATTTCTTTCATTCCTTGTACGTTAACTTAATTACACAGTGCTAACTGACACAATGATTATATTAGCATTTGGCAATCAACATACACAGTTACTAAATTAATGCAATTACAATGCAGTGAGTAATTTCACGTCAAATACTCACATCCGGTGTGTGCGGCGTGGCAAAAATTCGCAGTTTCCTCACTGTTTTGCGAGGTGTATCAGGGCAGGCGGAGATCGGTGAGCTGGATCCGTCCTTGTTGGCCCGGTTGTACGACCGCTGCGGCGTCGCCAGGTGTCGCCGGGAAGCCTTCCTCGGCTTGGGCGTGCAGAATGTGAAGAGAGCCGGCTCGTCCTCTCCATCGCTAGGTGTGAAGGTTAATTTCTGGCGGACTGATCGAGCTTTGGGCGACCCGCGGCTGTAGCTCGACATGCTAGCTCAAAACTTAGTCGTCAGAAATAAACAACACTACCACACGACCGCTTATTGCTTTCCCAAAAAATAAACAAAAGTCCACTTTTACTACCTTGACTTAAGGTATTTGAGTACCAAATCGACAAAAAAGTGCAGTACAGTGAAGTCTTCGTGGAGTCGGCACAAACTCGCAAAAGCGAAGTCGTTTATGAACTCCCGCCACGCGCTGAAAGCATAACTGATGACTGATTGGTTCCATTTAAAGCAACCGTTACATGAGTGTATTGCCACTGGCTGAAAATTACAGTTTTTAAAATTCAAACATTGATTGGTTACATTTAAAGCAACCTACAGCCAGTGTACGTCATTGGCTCAAAATTACACGTTTTAACCCCTATTCATAGGGAAGTCATTGAAGTACTTGCAAATTCAATATTTCATTCCCAGCGTGTTGTTGGAGCACATTACATGTTCTTTTGCCATAATATGTTTTTAAAAATCATGAAGAAAATTAAGTTCAACAAAGTATAGAATATATATTTTTCTTTGCCTGTTAGTCGTAAAAACAAAAACCAAGAAACATTATGACATCATAACCATTATGACATCACTGTAACATTAGGACCGTGCTTCATTTAACTAACAAAGCTGTTATGCTGTGCGTTCAAGCAGATGTGGACCTTGCAGACCCAGCAGGCCACATTTGAGCAGAAAATGTTCCTTTTCCGGGCAGCAGGGACTGATCAAACCACACAGCATCACTTGGGTGTGGCTGCGGAGACCTCGGACAGGTGTTGGTTGAGATATCAGCAACAGCGCTCAGCCTGTCAAGAGGTGAAGATGAGCTACTTCGGGGAGGAAGATACGGCTACCCTCTGGCTGCTGGCACTCTTGGACCAACCTGGACCTTTTTTGCTAGTGGTGCTGGCTGTTCATCGTTATCATCATTATCAAGCACCTCCACAGCAGGCTGTATCTATCTATCAGAATATATAGAACATCTATAAGTATATCTAGAATATATGGTATGAAATAATACATATATGTCGAAATGAATGCTACATGTATGTATGAACATGATCTAACTGAGACTAAGAAACCTAAAAGAAAACGCTGACAGTGAATAGGGTGTATAACCAAATATGTCCGGTGCATTTTTCATTGCACAATTGCACTAATTTTAATAAGTCCAACGCAAACAACAACTCAAACTATTCAACCGTAAAATACGTGACCGTGGTTAGTTTACCATGATTATTTTGGAAGCTACGAGCGTAAATTTGGGATTAAATCCAACAAATTGTGTGTTTTTCTTGGCTTTCTAAAACGATGTAGTTTGTTGCGCTGCAGAGAGCCATTGATTGGTCAAATGCTGCAATGGCATGTCTGTGACGCTGATGGTCTTCACTCATTTTTTCTACATGACCACTCAGGAACCTCGCAGGTTCCCGATAAATGGTGAGGCCGTCTCTGAATTACTTCAACAGTGAAATAGTGGCACTTTCATAGCTGATTTTAAGCTGAAAGCCTGGACATAACCTGGCCCCGGCCAGGTTATGAGTTTAGCCTAAGTTGCCATGGTGATAGAGCTGCTTTAAAAGAGAGCTACCTTTGCTGAACATGCAAGTCCGCTTTTAAACTCAACACCACTCTCTAAACCACTAAACTCGCTTCGCTATATACCCCCTTTGTGTGTCTGCTATGTTTCCTATCAATCAATCAAGTCAAAGTGTTACCAGACAAGAGTGGACCTCCAAAATCGAGGTCAGTCTCCAGAACCAACATGGTCGCCGTGGGATTGGTTTAATTGGCATGAGTGCAAAACTTATATCACTCTTACAACGACAGGTATGTCCCACACAGCAGCCATGCGTGTTTGGGCTTTGTGAAGGGAAAGTGGGCAGGAGACAGTCGCTATAGGCTCCATGCTGCAATGGGGGCGGAGCTGATCGGCAGATGCGTTATAAAGCAAATGCTGATACCTTTCTTTTTTCACGGAAATCGGCCAATACTGATCGGTGGCCGATCGATCGGAGCACCCCCAGTATCGACCTTTTGACGTCCCATCTTCCTAACCTGCAGCACTGACCTCCTTGGACTTGTCCGTGTCTGGCCTCCAAGTCCACAAGTAAGAATAGTGTTTTGCGCATGCTCCGGATGGTTCTCAACAACTTTGTGCTTTGCAGAGCTCAGTCCTCAAACGCTGATGGAGCTCTTCTACCGGACGGCTGCCTGCAAGATGATTCTCTTGTAAATCTTTTCCACCTGTAATAAGCGGCCCGGTCTAGATCTCAAATGTGGTCCAACTTCTGGCTCAACTGCTGCATCCTCGCATGTCAAGAAATATGCCAGCAGAGGGCGCTGCCAGCAACACTGGTGCTCTTAAAGTCGGTCTACTGCGGTGGCTCTCAATTATTTTCTGTCGGAGGGGACCGAAATGTTTTCACGACCCCCCGATAAATACGATTGAGAAACTGATCATATCTATTTTTCTGTACTGTATAGACTGAACTCGAACCTGAAACCAGGAAAATGCAACAAAATAGAGAGCTGTGAAGCACAAGCGTATTCAAATTGCATGTCGAGTACGATAAATTTGTACATGTTGGCGCAAGTGTGCAGTAACATTTAAAGCACTCCCTGCCTCTCACGCCACCCAGAGTCCAGCACGTCCCCGAGGGGAATCCTCCCCTCTATTTAAGAAGAACTGGTCTAGTGCTATGTTTAAACTTTAAGCTTTTTGTGCATTTAGTACTGAGCTAGCGTTTTCCTGAAGTTAGAAACCCTCCCCTTTGTGCTTTATATTAATAATTTGGATTGTTAACCACAGACCTCCGTATCCTCTCGTTCTCAATCGTCCAGTATGGTCAATAAGGTGCTATGTCAGCTCTTTACCACAAGAGGGCGAAAGACCATAGGAGCGTAAGTCCCAGAAGGCAACAAACGAAGGCTACAAAATGACAAATATTTGTTAAAAAATGAAAACCTGTTGACAGTTTTATATTTTACTAAGCACACTTAACATTTATACAGTATGAAATAAGTGACGTGATGTCAGTGGAGGCGGAAAAAGTAGTAATGCAGATGATGTATGCAAACAATCATTTACAACATTGACATTTGAATCATAAAACCCCAAGAATGGCACGTTACGTAGTATGCATTGATGAAAATAACGACGTTCTTGGCAAAGTGAGCAGGTTCCACCAAACAACCTTGTTAAACACCTTCAAGCCATTGTCTGTACTGTATGTATGTATATTCATCCATCTTTTTTTACATTTGCATTTGATATTTAATATCATACACACAATATGTATACAGTATGTAAAAATAACACAGCACAGAAATGAAAACAATTACACATTAGTGTCATTTTTAAACTGACATTGGCCATAGAGTACATTTTAGTCTCATTTCAACTAAAACTTGTCCATATCAACTCTTTTTAAGAGTTAGATTAACACTTTTTTTTTTACTGTGAACATTCAAAAGCTGATGAAATACAGTAACTGTGTATGCATTCGAAAACCGCAAAGTTTAACAAGGTACAGCAAACGTGAACGTTCAGAATACGTTGGAGCTGTGAGAGCGGCTCATCATCTTTCCACTGCGTCTGCAGGTTCTGGTGAAGCGGGTCTGTACGCTGCTGCTCTTCTCAGCGGCGGTTTTAGGCATCCGGGCCTTCTGAAGCTCCCTGACGAGGAAAAGAGCAGAGGCTATCACAAAAGCACTTGAGAGTCTGGTGCAGAAGGTCTTTCCAAGTGTTATAATCTCAGGTGTATAAACCGCTACTTTCTTCTTAAACTTTGAATCCTGCGTTTCAAACTACTACAACTACTGTGCCGCTTGCGAGTCAGTGAGGAAATGGCAGCTCTTTCTTTGGCAGGAGCCAATCACGAGCTATCAAGCTTGTGAGCCCATCGGAAATCGCAGGATTTCGCAGGATAGTCAATATAACAGACTGACTCACGGTGTCATCTTACGAAGAACCCTAAACTCATCACACAGCAACTTAACATTCAAATGGTAGCTAGGAAATAAACACAAGTACCAATACAAGTTTATAATAAACTAAAACTATTTTAACCTTTTCCCATAATGCATTGCGTCCAAGCAAAGCATTCATTGGTGCCTGAAGGCCTCCCTGTGGGCTCCCCTGGCTCCACCAAAAGAGTGATTGGTTGCTTTAAGGTGTAGATGTACTGCTGATTGAGGACCACTAGAATTGTCCCTGCGATGTTGATAAAGCCTTTTTGGAGCATTTGCTTAGTTTCCCCAATGTAGTGCTCTTTGCATTCCTCATCTTTACAGTGGATGGAATAGACCACATTGCTCTGTTTTTGGTTTGGAGCCTTGTCTTTAGGATGCACTAGTTTTTGTCTCAGGGTATTTACTGGTTTGAAATAGGTAGGAATTTTGTGTTGCCATAAGATCCTCTGGAGTTTTTCAGAGACCCCCGCTACATAAGGGACTACCACTCCTCTCCTTTTTGCTTCTGTGGGCTTTTGGGTTTCTTTCCCTACTCTCTTCTTTTGAGGACAGCGAGGTAAAGATTTTGGCCAAAGAAAACAGATGGTTTGAAAGAGGAGTAAAGGAAGCTATTTTTGTCAAACAACAGAACCCATCATTGAATCGGAATGGTGGTTTGAGGTTTAATTTGGACCCTGTGTTCAGCAGGTTACTGAGACCAAAACCCACAGCTGTTAGTCTTGCAAATAAGGTGGAGCCAGGGCCGAGCCAGAACAATAGATGCTAACGAGCCAGTATCAGAGTCATTCATACCCAACTCAGGGAGCGACACTTCCCTTTTATTGGAGGTGCTAATGGCAGGAGAGGAATAGACCACTACTCCGCCCAGGCTTAGTGTAAGGAACCAATAGGAGGAGGGTGTTGGCACACCAATTCCGCCCACTCTTACTGTATTTAAGGCCTAGGCTACCAGCACTTATAGTTCGCTGACGAAGCTCTTCGGATAAGGAGCGAAACGTCCGACACATTCTTCACAGAAGTACAGATGACGTCTCAAGAAGCCTTTCCCTCGAAAGAGAAAGTGTTAAGTTGAACTCCCTTACCCCTTTTCCATTGTGACAAGCTCGGAGCTTTTTAGGAGCTGGCTCTCAGTCTTGCTTTTCCATTGTCATGGTTCCACAATGGCTTCGAACCGAAGCTGTCTTTTTTGGTTCAATCTGGCGCCAAAAGCTTCCTGGGTGGGGCGAGCAAATCAACTGCATAATAAGGTGGGTGAGGTTACCTAAAAAAAAAGTCAGCAAATTACCTTCATCTTTATTACATTGCATTGCTATTCTGCAATGGAAAAATGGACACCAGAGGAAACCAGCTGTCTCTTGGACATCCAGAAGAAATTTGAAACGGCGACAAGAACTCAGCCAATACTGGAATGCATCAAGAGGCGAGATGGCTGCTGTGTGTTTTTTCCGCTCTTTTAAACAAATAAATAAAAAAAACTAAAACTTAAGAAATGAAAGAACTACAGAGCCCAAAAGTAAGACCTAGGCAGGGGTGGCAGTGGTCGGAGGAGAGTAATATTTTGAGGAGCTCGACAAGGTTTTGGGCTACATACATTAGCATGGCAGCTAGCTGGTGAATGCTAGCAAATAACTCCACCGAAATCTTTAATTTCATGTTCACAGCACAGTTTTGGGTGTACAGTGTTCCCTCCTTTTATCGCGGGGGACAGATTCCCAAAATTTATATGTTTTAAAGCAGCCGCACGGTGGTCTAGTGGTTAGCATGTTGGCCAACACAGTAACAGTCTGGAGATCGGGAAGACCTTGGTTCAATTCTCCCTTGGGCATTTCTGTGTGGAGTTTGCATGTTCTCCCCGTGCGTGCGTGGGTTTTCTCCGGGTGCTCCGGTTTCCTCCCACATTCCAAAAACATGCATGTTAGGTTAATTGGCGACTCTAAATTGTCCGTTTTCAACTTGCCAATTGCACCGTGCACATGAACGAGGCACCGCTCAGCTCCTATGTGGTTCCAGCCTGCACAGTGTGTCTCGGGAGGGGCGGTCGCTGTGTGTGGCTGGCCAATCACAGAGCGTAATGAGGAATTTCTTTCATCACAATTACGGATAATGACGAGATGTACTCGTTTCATGCTTGTATTCGGCAAATATGCAACGGATACTCGTTTATAACGGCTCCCTAGTTCATACGCTGAAAAAAAAGTCCAGGAAACAGCGATTCTGTGAAAGGTGAACCGCGATGGAATACTGTAAATACTAGCCTGCTGTTAACATTAGCATGCTAGGTTGCTATTGTCAAATGAATGAAAAACCTCCCCGCCCCCCTTTCATTAGTTTCATTGTAAGCCTGTAGTCATGTAAGAAGTAACATTTATTATGCAACTGTCTTCTGGTTTAATATGGTTTTATCTTTCTGTCAGAAAACAATGGTGATGCAATGGATCATCCTCCCCTCGCTACAAACTCACTGACGTGCAATCTTTATGTTAAAATGTTTTGCATTTCGCACCTTAATTTTTACATTTTTGCACCTTTATATTTATGTTTTTACCATAATGTGCAGTGTCAAGGACTTGTGAGAGGGAGTTGTGTGTTTTGATACAAAAATGGTCAACACTTCAAATTTCCTGTTTTTACTTCCTGATCGGAGGCATAACCCCTGTGACGTACTGACACGGCTCCCCAGGACAATGGAAAATTAAACTAGTGTTGTGAATTTCTCTTGGAGATAAATAAAGTATCTATCTAGTCAGTTCGCAGGCAACACAGTTCCACCCCGGCCGCAATCCAGCACCAACACCAAAGTTCACGACAGTGGAAAACACTAAGTGGAAAGACAAAGCCCAATGACACATCAATAAAGTTAAGGTCATGACCTTGGATGCTGGCAGGATTTCCTGGTCTCCCTCAGCATCACTTGTCTCCATGTCTTCACCAATCGAGCTGTGAGGAGGAGTAAGAGTAGAGTGAGTATTTACTTCTGTCCAGCAGGGGGCAGTATGGAAAGGTGTTGACTGGAACAAACATGATTTTGGTGACAATATGTTTGATGGCAAGGGGAACAAGGTGCTCTGTCATTAACAGCTTTCATGTCCTTCAACCGATCAACTGACATCTGGCCAACCGACACGACGCAGAGAGGCTCAAAGAGATGACGTACACGTTCCGGTGCGCTTTCTTCCCGTTGTTGCGCTGCTGCGTGGCCGACATGACGAGCAGGGAGTCTGGGCTGAAGGGGTTCCAGTTGACCAAGGGTGTGGACTGTCTCCTGATGAAGCGGTCTCTGATGGACGTTGCCGCAGGCTCCACATTCTTGAAGAGGGACCCCCTGGCACTGGGGGAGTCCATCACGCGGGGCAGAAGGCTCTGTGCAAACACACGCTGGAGGTTTGGTGCTGACACACAAAGCAAAGAGCAGCCTAACTACACACTGACTTCATCTTTCCCAAGATTAGATGCTTTATTGGGCCGCCAATTGTAGGTGTCAAATGCAAAAAGGCACATTGTGATGCATGGGTGTTGTGTTCTTTAGCACTTTATACACTGCCTGGACAAAAGAATGTACACACACTCCAGGATAAATTCAGCTCTATTAGTATCATATAGGACAGCAATGTTTACATATGTACTCTACTCACACAAAGTTAGAGATATTGGGTTTAGGAGTGAAATGTGGGCCGCACGTTGGTCTAGTGGTTAGCATGTTTCGCCTCACAGTCTGGAGATCGGGAAGACCTGGATTCGATTCTCCCTTGGGCATTTCTGTGTAGAGTTTGCATGTTCTCCCCATGTGTGCGTGGGTTTTCCCCGGGTACTCCAGTTTCCTCCCACATTCCAAAAACATTCATGTTAAGTTAATTGGCGACTCTAAATTGTCCATAGGTATAAATATGAGTGTTGTTTGTCTATATGTGCCCTGCTATTGGCTGGCGACCAGTCCAGAGTGTACCCCGAAGTCAGCTGGGATAGGCTCCAGCATGTCCCGCGACCCTAATAAGGAGAAGCGGCATAGAAAATGGATGGATGGAGTGAAATGCTCCATAACTTTTACAGGTGTACTTTATTTCATGTGAAAACATTTGATTTGTCATGTTTGTGTTGCTGTGTTTGGACAGAGTTGTAGGTTACTGTCTCTTTAAGAGAATGCGTCTCACAGCACATGCGGGTCCTCAAGATGAGACCTAATTAAGAATGGAACCACACAGTATTTTTGGAGAACTTTCGAACACTTTTTCTGCAGTGCACATGATTGTCATGTAGGACTCCGTGGCCCTCTTAAGTCTAAGCACCTCTCCAGAGATTACAGTGCATTATCCAGCAGTTTCAAAATACTATATATTTAAATAATAATCAAACAAATATACGCAGCAAGAACACATCGATAATCCATAGTAAGCTTAAATAGCGCGACAGTTCGCCATATCGATATTGTAGCGTCACCGGTTGCACTTTGTTTCCCTTCATGCTTTGTAAATACTTGTCATCAACTGTTGTCATTCCAAGTAGTATTAAAGTTGTCCTGTGTCTACTACTCATCTGTTAAGATTTATGTGGTGGTAAATACAAAAACACGTGTTTTTCTCTTTTTTCTGTGACACCCAGACTGTTGCTCTGTGTTCTGTGGAGTTATTTCTTTCATTCCTTGTACGTTAACTGAATAACACAGTGCTAACTGACCCGACAACCATATTAGCATTTGGCAATCAACATACACAGTTACTAAGTTAAAGCAATTACTATACAGCGAGTAATTTCACAGCAAATACTCACCTCTGACGTGTGCAGCGTTGCAAAAATTCGCAGTTCCCTCACTGTTTTGCGAGGTGTATCAGGGAAGGCGGTGAACTGGACCCGTCCTTGTTGGCCCGGTTGTACGACCGCTGTAGCGTCGCCGGGAAGCTTTCCTCGGCTTGGGCGTTCAGAATGTGAAGAGAGCCAGCTCATCCTCTCCATCGCTAGGTGTGAAGGTTAATTTCTGGCGGCCTGATCGAGCTTTGGGCGACTCGGGGCTGTAGCTCGATATGCTAGCTCACATTGAAAACGTCCGAAATAAACACCACTACCGCTTATTGCTTTCCCCCAAAAATAAACAAAAGTCCACTTTTACTACCTTGACTTACCTATTTGAGTGCCAAAACGAAATAAAGTCCAATGTAGTCTTCGTGGTGTCAGCACATCCCTGCAGTAGTAAAGTAGTTTATTTACTGTCCCCCACGCGCTGATAGGACAACTGATGACTGATTGGTTAAATTTAAAGCAACCGTTACATGAAGTGTATTGCCACTGGCTGAAAATTACTTTTTTCTTTTAAAAAATCAAACATTGATTGGTTCAATTTAAAGCAACATATACCCAGTGTATGCCATTGGGTGAAAATGACAAGTTTTAACTTCATTGGGAAGTCATTCAAATACTTGCAAATTCAATATTTCAACCCCAGAGTGCTGTTGGAGCAAACTACATGTTCTTTTGCCATAATATGTTTTTAAAAATCATGAAGAAAATTAAGTTCAACAAAGTATAGAATATATATTTTTCTTTGCCTGTTAGTCATAAAAACAAAAACCAAGAAACATTATGACATCATAACCATTATGACATCACTATAACATTAGGACTGTGCTTCATTTAACTAACAAAGCTGTTATGCATTCATGCAGAGGTGGACCTTGCGGACCCAGCAGGCCACATTTGAGCAGAAAATGTTCCTTTTCCGGCTGCAGTATTTGCAGCAGGGACTGATCAAACCACACAGCATCACTTGGGTGTGGCTGTGGAGACCTCGGACAGGTGTTGGTTGAGATATCAGCAACAGCGCTCAGCCTGTCAAGAGATGAAGATGAGTTACTTCGGGAGGAAGATACGGCTACCCTCTGGCCGCTGGCACTCTTGGACCAACCTGGACCTTTTTTGCTAGTGGTGCTGGCTGTTCATCGTCATGATCATGATCCTCATCAAGCACCTCCACAGCAGGCTGTATGCACATCCTCTTGGCAGAGGTGCCCATGTCACTTGTGCAGGGGATGTCCAGGTTGTGGTCGGGTAGGAGAGAGTCACATCTATATATATCTACAAGTATATATAGGATGTATGGTATGAAAAAAATCCCCCCAAAAAATCCACTTGCTGGTGTGTTTTGGATCCTTGTCCTGCTGCAGAACCCAAGTTTGTTTCAGCTTGATGTCACGAACAGATGGCTGGACATTTTCCTTCAAGATTTTTTAGTAGACAGCAGAATTCATGGTTCCATTTATCATAGCAAGTCTTCCAGGTCCTGAAGCAGCAAAATCAGCCCCAGACCATCACACTACCACCACCCTATTTTACTGTTGGTATGATGTTTGTTTCTGAAATGTGGCGTTACTTTTACGCCAGATGTAATGGGACACACACCTTCCAAAAAGTTCAACTTTTGTCTCGTCAGACCACAGGGTATTTTCCCAAAGGTCCTGGGGATCATCAAGATGTTTTCTGGCAAAATTGAGACAAGCTTTAATGTTCTTTTTGTTCAGCAGTGGTTTTGGTCTTCTTCTGATGGTGGGGTCATGAACACTGACCTTAACTGAAGAAAGTGAGGCCTGCAATTCTTTGATTGTTGTTGTGGGGTCTTTTGTGACATCTTGGGTAAGTCGTCGCTGCGCTTATGGGGTCATTTTGGTTGGCCGACCACTCTGAAGGTTCACCACTGTTCCATGTTTTCGTCATTTGTGGGTTATGGCTCTCACTGTGGTTCGCTGGAGTCCCAAAACTTTAGAAATGGCTTTATAACCTTTTCCAGACTGATAAATCTCAATTACTTTCTTTCTGGGGGGGATAACAGGGGGGGCAATCACTTTTTCACACAGGGATATATAAGTTTGGAATATTTTTCTCTCTTAATAATAATAAAAATCATTTAAAAGCTACATTTTGTGTTCAGTTGTGTTGTCATTGACCTATATTTAAATTTGTTTAATGATCTGAAACATTTAACCATGACAAACATGCAAAAAATAAGAAATCGGGAAGGGGGCAAACAATTTTTCACACCGCTGTATATGCCTAAATGAATGCTACATGTACTGTATGTATGAACATGCTCTGACAGAGACTCAATGGTAAATGTGCTTTCATTTGTATAGCGCTTTTCCACCTCCAAGGTAACCAAAGCATTTTGACACTGCTCGCACATTTACCTACTGATGACGCAGCATAAGGAGCGACTGGGGGTTCAGTATCTTTGACATGATTACGAGAGTACGAAGGATCGAACTTGCAACCTTCAGGTTGGGAGAAACAAAACAAAGAGACACAACAGATCCCCAAGCAAAGACTTTGGTGGCAAGTCCCCAATACAGCCTTGAAGCCTAGGTAACAAAAGAAGTACCCTCGCTTCTTTTAGTATCTGACCTCCATGAAACGCTGCTGAGATGTTACTTGGCCAATTAAATAAAAATGTGATGATGATTGACAGGAGGCGTACTTGGCCATCGTCAAAGCTCTATGAATGTTCCAAAAGGGTTCCAAAAATTTCCCTGCAAGGCTCCCTCTTGTGGACAGAGGCAGCATCGCAGCGCCATCCATCAATTTTCTATTACGCTTGTTCTCCAATTAAATGCTTTGGTCAGACGCAATGCATTGTGGGAAAACGTTTAAATTTTTATTTTTTTCCATTTTAAACACATATGGGTCCCCAACCGCCGGCGGTTTTGATGGGTTAAAAAAATATTTTGCAAAACTTTTGCTAGATAATCCAACTGGCAAAATTTTATGGCTTATTATGACCCCAATTTGGCCATGGACGTCCGTCATTCATCACAAACTGTAAATCATGCTCTGTTGCTACACTAACGACATAATTGATCAGATTCAGTGGCCATTATCAGCCGTTAAACCTCAATGGTGACACACAATTACATTAGATAGTATAAAATTTAGGAGGTAAAAACTCCAAACTGTGATTAGAATGCTTCTCCAGCAACGCCAGCTAGTAGCAGATGTTTGCATTGAATCGTCAAGTTAAGAGCAGCACATTCGTTGAGTTTCTGCCATAACAATGTTTACTTATAGGACAAGTGGTGCACACAAGTGAAATAATCCAATGTACTGTATGGCTAATCAATGTATTTAAAGTGCCAATACTCAAAGATGTGTGTTTCCAGCAACAGTAGCTACTGTATGACTGGATGTTAGCATTTTTTAAAATCAAAAGACGAGCCAAACCATCACAGACCATTGAAAACCTGTTCCTATAGTTCCAATATCACTTTATACGTCTCCAGTTGTGCAGTAAGGGATGCGCAAATGCTGAAGATGGAAATTAAATTATGTGTTTCCAACCGATTTTCGCTATGTGGAGGCAAGCGATTACCGGAAGTGTGTTGTGTAGCTTCATGAGTCGTACAATCATCACAATACTTTGCTCGAATTGGCATAATAGTTTCACAGCTTAGATATTTTACAGACAGTGACAAAAAGTCCCAAATGAGAGGGATTACTCACAATTTTACTCATCAAAAATATTTTTGTCCCCTAATGTCCCCAAGAGGGTGGCGTATGATTGAGCGCAGACCACAAAGCTTGACTAATGCCTTGTATTCCTTTACTTGGGCCCAGGCAGTCATCAGCCCAACGTAAATCCTTCTTACCTTCCAGTAGATCAGGTATAGCCAATATAAGGGATCACGGGAGCATGGGGACCATAATCATAACATTTCTTCAAGGTTGGCAGGTCTGTTAGTGTCTTTATTCATGCTTGAATAATCCTGGTGCCAGCAACTCATACAAAGGTTTGTACAAATAGCTCTCAATAGTATTTCAAATTCAACAGCAGCACTGTACAAGTGTAATCCCACTTGCATTGTGTAGGTATTTTACTTTTCATTTTAACATTAGGCCACGGCATAATCAAATCATTTGAAACAATAAATCAGATGTCCCGACAGAACAAAGAAAATCAGCAGGTTTTATTAAGTTTATAGATTGTACCAAGTGGAGCCTAATGTCATCAAGGCCAACAGGATCATAAACTCTCAAAAACAGAGCACACATTTTTCACTCGTCTAGTAGTCTTTCATAAATAAGCTCTGCTATGCTTTTATACAGTGTTATTAAACATGTACACTTAACCCACCAGATTGGTGCGTTTCTACAAAATAATCATTTCTAACAAAAACTGTTCATTTATGTTCAAAGAAATATATAGTTTTTTTTTTTTTTTTTTTGCAATCAACATATCACCAAAACAGTCTTTTCTCAATAACAAAATATTGCCATGGCTGAGATGAAAGAAACTCTCATCCGACACCACACAAAATGAAATTATGCTTAAAAAAACTTGAGGTGTTGGGATTCCCAGCTTCTGTCTGTTTTGAGATGATTATAAACACAGTGCATACTTTTACTCAGCATAAGGATTGTGTGCGAGCTTTTACATAAAGCAAGACAAGTGCACCAACATTCATTATTCAATCAAACACGTTTCCATGGCATTAGCTATGAGAGGTGATGAGATTTCCGTGATGGATATGGTGTTAGGAATGGATTTCCATTCCAGCATCTTTGTCCAAACAAACCCACGCTGGATGGACATTTTGCTTCTTTTCTGATATGTTGGGGACCAAACCACTAACTATGTTTGGTTCATATTGACTTGGTCCGTTTTGGGCTTAACCCATGACTTGATTAACCAAAATAACAAGCTTCAGATTAATCGACTGAGAAAATAATCTTTAGTTGCAGCCCTACTCTCGTCATCATCACGTGTTTGCATCACGCAAACAAGATGCGCAGACGGTCTGCTTTGGAGTGCTGGGTTTTCACAACATAAGGACATCTGCACATAACTTCATAGAGGACTTTGCAGAAAAACTGTTGACACTACTAGGGGTGTCACAAGATCTCGCAAAATTAAAATATGACAAGGTTTCTTGTCTTGTGGACACTTGATAATTTTGCCAGCCTCAATATATTGCCATGTGCATGTGTGTCTGTTTTCCTCTTTTCTCACAAACAGGCAGGAAGAGAGTTCGCTCTGCATTGGTTTCAGCACCTTGGTGCATTTGTTCCATAGAACAACAGCCTGAACAGAGTGAGCCCTTTTGGGCAGTCATACAGTCTTTTTGTTTTGGTGGGTGGAGGCGGGGCTACTAGCATACACACAGAGTGCAGAAGAGTGTACCTTAGGAAATTATACTAGTAGACTGCAATACATTGTTTTTTTTCCATTGTACTCTTCTTAAAAGTTAAAATCTCATCTCGTCCTCGTAGACCCATCTCGTGTATCGTCTCGTCTCGTGACACCCCTATTCGCTACACATCTTGAAGTAAAGCCTGGAGCTCTGCCAGCCAACAATATGTCAGTCAGCGACTGACAAAGATGTAGTACACCAGGGGTGTCCAAAGTGTGGCTCGGGGGCCATTTGTGGCCAATGGCTGGTTTTTTTTTTTGTTTTTTTTTTTCACCTGCAGCAGAACAGCAAAAATGTCAAAATCAGCAGTAATTTTCAAAGAATAAAGTCAAAATGTTGTCACAAGTCGAAATTTCAGGTGAATACAGTAGTAATATGAAGAAAAATAATCTTATTACCATAAAGCTTAAATATAAAAGATTAAAAAAATAATAATATTATAATATCTAAATATAATAAATATTTAAATACAATAATTACAATAATTAAATAATAACGTTGTAATTTTTAAAAAATTAGGTTGCGGAAAAAGTTATAATATTACGGGAACTCAGTCAAAATATTACCAAAAGAATATTTACAAGAAGAAAGTTGAAATAGTTGAAATTATTACAAAAAAATGGACAAAACAGCTGTAATTTTATGAGAATAAAGTCAAAACATGAAGAGAAAAAAGTTGTAATCAAATGAGGGAAAAAAGTCGCAGTTTCACAAGAATAAACTTGGAATATTATAGGGAAAATGTAATTTTAGCTGGATTTCACCTATATCACAAAGCGGGAATGCTTTTTTTTTCTTGAACTATATATAACTTCTTTGCATATCTACATGGGTTGCTTTACAAAATTCCACTTGGCCTTTGCATCCTTTCATTTTTCACTGTGTGTCCCTCACTGGAAAACGCTTGGACACCCCTGAACTACACAATCGCTCTTCTTGGAGACAAACTCAGCTCATTAGCAATAAATCTTTCAATACAGTGCAACCCCTGACTTATTTCGTGAACAAATAGTATCATATGGGAACTTTAAGGCTTGATATGACATTTAGCAATACAAGTGATTGACATTGTGGAGCCCTCACCAAACAAGTCAACAGAAAATACAATAGCCTTTCATCATCCCAGTCAGAATCACCAACTTCCTTTAGTCCACAGCTCATACCTGTTGACCTTTTCACAGGGCACCGGTGAAGCACATTAGAAGGAGCACATGGATTGTGAGCAAGTAGGCCAAAAAGAAGTAACGAGAGCGTACACGGCCAGTCAGCAGCCGGGAAAGGTAGAGGCTCCTTCCTCTGACCCAACGTCGACATGCCATCATCCCACCTTTCACCTGGAAGCACAATGACACACAGGAAGACACACAAACATGACTAGTCCACTCATTATTGACTTTTCAAGTGTGGCAATGTGCCTCCCTTCAGACATGGTGAAACCTCTGCCACTCTAGAGACACTTTTAATTCAATCCTAGAATACAGCCCAGGGGTGTTCAAAGTGCAGCTTGGGGTCATTTGCAGCACGCGACTGTTTTTTTTATTGGCCCGTGGCACATTAAAAAAATATGATTTCACACAAAAAAAAATAGCAGAAAAAATTGAAAAATCTGCAGTAATTTTACAAGAATAAAGTCAAAATATTAACAGAAAAACATTATAATCTAACCTACGAGAAAAAATGGCAATTTTACGAGAATAACGCTGTAATATTATGAGGAAAAATAATTTTAGTAGCATGAAGTTGAAATATTAAAAGGGATAGTTTGGTTTTTTTGACATGAAGTTGTATGACATCCCCATCAGCAGTGTAGTCCATCAACAGCAACTCAACTCCCACTTGGTTTCCTAACTCCAATTCTATATTCGAAATATATTCGTATTGAAACATAAGAACATAATGATGTTCTTATGTTTCAAGTACATGGGCCAGACGTGGCCATCAAAGAGGCCGGGGGGGGTCTGGTACCGTGTAGTTCCCCGGACTGGTCGCCAGCCAATCGCAAGGCACAAACAGACAAACAAACACTCGCACTCACATTCATATCTATGGACAGTTTAGAGTCGCCAATTAACCTAACATGCATGTTTTTTGGAATGTTGGAATGTGGGAGGAAACCGGAGTACCTGGAGAAAACCCACTGTACTGTACACAGAGATGCCCAACGGAGATTCGAACCCAGATCTTCCCGATCTCCTGACTGTGTGGCCAACATGCTAACCACTCGTCCAACTTCTTAGCATATCTTTACAAAATATCAAAGAGGCCCTTGCATCCTTACATTTTTCACTACAGTATGTGGCCCTCATTGGTTTGTCCATCCCTAGTATAGCCTGCAAACTCATAAACCAAAAAATGGTCCTACCCTTCGTGTTATCAGAGGCTGGTTTGGGTTGAGACTGACAGCTTCCCACTCGTCCTCTGCTTCCATCTCGATACTGAAGTCCCTCTGATGATCTCTGGAGAGACTTGAACAAACATTTCCATTTGAACACATCTTCATAGGGAGTGTGTGAACAACACAGACACACATCACTTCACATTTTGTGCATCACCTCTTTGTGCTGACTTCAGCAAGATGCAAAGCCTCTTCAGCAGCCTCTCTTCTGGATCGTTCGTCAGCCAGACTCTGTTCCACCTCCAGAAGTCTAAAAATATATTCGTATGAAATATAGTTTACAATGTAAGTACAGACTGTGTATGTTACTGACAAAGAATTGTAGTGTCAATACAGCTCATTCTGAACTAAACATTGTCAGTTTGTTTTATTAACTGCAAAATAAGTCAAGAAAGTTGTAAGTGCCAGCATTTTGATAAAGAAAGTGAGAACCACTAATGAATTCAAGAAATAGCTCAGCTCGCTGCCACATTGTGTCTTTGTCAACATGTCTTCAATGAAGGTAAAAGCAACATTCAATCATTTATCCCTTTGATTCATCATTTGTATGCATTTAGAATTGTTGTATGCATGTGAAACTATACTTGTGAAACTATAAAAAAGTGTTTTGTGTTAACATTTTTTAGACTTGGGCCTAAGTGTTTGCAAAGAACAACAGAGTCAACCGCTGTTGACATCATAGACGGGCAAGACAGCTGACTTCCGCTTCCTGTTTACATATATTAGCAAGCTGCTAACAAGAACGTTTTGTGATAAAATTACATTAAGAACACAGTTGGACTCAAGCAGTGTATTGTGTATTAATAACGTGACAAGACGTGCACCATATTGTACGCCAACAAGAACATATGTACGCAAACCGAGGCAAAATTTTGGCTAAAATATTCAACACTAACCGGGACGTACGCTAACCAAGGAAACATGTGAGACATGTTGAATTTTTACCAAATGACCTTTACCAATGAATGTTGCTGTATGTCACTGGCTCAAAATTAAAAAAAAAATTCTACCAAAAAAACCTCACAATGTGCTAGCATATGTTACCATAAGTGGTTTCAAAGAACAGAGTGAACAAAAAAATCTCCATATTTTTCACATTTACATGCATGCATGCACATACACAAAGCAGTCCCAGGGAAATGGCCGACAATTTGCAGTCATGCAACATGGTGGTAGCCCCCACGACCACATGAGGTGCCCGCGAGCATGGTTTCATTGAAGTACTCAGTTAATAATGTTAGCGCTCTCTAGGCAGCTGCATAATCGTCCCTTTCAATGACTGGCGGCTCTCACCTTTCTCTGAGCAGACTGTCTTCAGTTCTTTGAGAATGAACTATGTTATTGCTCCTCTCGTGAGGGGCTCCGGGAGCAACCTCTGCATTTCCTGACCCCTAGAAGAAAGCATATTTACTGGTGTCAAAACAACACATTAAGTATTGAAACGAAAGATGGACAAACATGCCTATGGACACTGGTGAGTGCAAGAACTGTTGAAGGCGACATAAAAGTATCTTGCAGGTTATCCACAGATTGAAACAGTTTCTAGGTGCCTTGTCTGTGATATGCTTTAGTCAAATGAGTCCAAGGATCAAATATCTTCTAAATATGTTTTTGAACATTAGAGCCCTCTCGAGATGAAATAACACTCCTACAGTTATCTTAACACTGCTATTACCCAATATACAGTAGTAGACATAATAAGCGAAAATAAGCAGTTTAAATGCTCGTGTGTGTTGCAATAAATGTGTTCCAGACGTGTGGAGGACAAGAAGTCATGTCGAGGGTTCAGAGCTGAGTTTTAGCTTGGAGTGGTTTATGGCCACAACAGTAGCCTGTGTTATTATTATGATTAATATGTTATTATTATTATTGCTATTGTTAGATCATTCAAACCTGCAATAAAAGCTTGTTGTTCTGGCGATGAAGTCTGGTGCTTGTGTGTCTCACGGAACATTTCAATAACATTACTCACACCTGACCAGTGTAGAATACTACATATCATCACAACATCTTTAAATAAGTCTTCTGAATGCCTTATCTTTTACTTCATTTAGATATTTTTATGCTTAAAAATGCTTCATTTATGCAAAAAATATGTAACATTTGCTTAAATGTTTTTGACTAATGATAGGCCTTATTAAACCACAAAACAGCATGATTTATAAATCAATATATTTTTGAAAAAGCGGTATAGAGTGAAGGTGCGAAATTCTAAGGTCGAACTGGCGAGGGATTACTGTATTACTCTTATTGATTGAGCTATTTCCAAAACACATCCATGGCATCTCTGTTTCCATTGAGTACATTTTTTTCAAACCACGATGTGGTGAGGGATGACTGTACCACATATTTGACTACCTAAGGTACCAATATCTACCTAGTTTTTCAGTCTGGTTACTATCGGTTACGTAGGCTCCAGTAAACCTTATGGTACAATAGTTTCGGGATGGATCCCAATTCACAACAGTGGATGAAACTAAACAGCTCACTTGGAGATACATTTTCTGACATAAACAGCTCGCAAAAAAATTACTTGGTGATGGACCATCACATTGATCTGTGGGGCAGGCAATGAAAATATTATCCATCCATCCAATCATTTTCTATGCCGCTTATCCTCTGAAAATATCAGTTTTCCATAATATGTCCATTTTAAAGTATTGTAAGACACATAAAGCAACACTGCAATCACTCTCACATTATGTACGCCCAATGCTTCACTGGCTCCACTATAGCGACAATTCCACCTCCAAGAAATGCACCATAAATGTTTACATGAACAGAAATCACACCTTCGGAACACTTACCTGCCCCTGGCCTTGGATTTGGGTTTCCAGCAAATGGCAACGATTTTGGCTGTCCCTCAGGTTTTGGGAGACAACTCTCAGCTGGGCTGCCACAGCGCCTTTCTCCTCCATAGACTGCTGCAGCTGTGGGAGTGGACCAGAATTTTTTTTTGGCCTTTTTTCCACATTACATAGAGTGGACTCTTGAGCCTCCCTTTTGCATCCTGGAACCAGGAACATTACCCAGGAACGGTTGTGTTTAGACCGTGGGAACTTTGGCCAAAATGAGTACTTTCTAAGTACACAGGAACCTTTGGGCCTGAACATACAGTATCTAATTGAATATGAAATATTTAATTCTGTTTTGGTGACAGATGACTGATTGATTCTAGGAAAATCCCTTATACAGTGTTGTGAAATAGTGTTCCTCAATTCTTATTTTTTTACATGTTTGTCACACTTAAATGTTTCAGATCATCAAAAAAAAAAACATTTAAAAAATGTATACATTAGTCAATGACAACACAACTGAACATCAATTGCAGTTTTTAAATTAAACTTCCTATTATTAAGAGAAAAAAATACAATCCTACATGGCTCTTTGTGAAAAACTGATTGATTTTGGGAAAATACTCTGTGGGCTGACAAAACCTGAACTTTTTGGAAGGTGTGTGTCCCATTACATCTTGCGTAAAGGTAACGGCGCATTTCAGAAAAAGGACATCATACCAACAGTAAAATATGGTGGTGGTAGTGTGATGGTCTGGGGCTGTTTTTGCTGCTTCAGGGCCTGGAAAACTTGCTGTGGTAAATGGAAACATGAATTCTGCTGTCCACCAAAAAAATCCTGAAGGAGAACATCCAGTGATCTCTTTGTGACCTCAAGCTGAAACAGACTTGGGTTCAGCAGCATGATCCACAACACACTAGCAAGTCCACCTCTGAATGGCTGAAGAAAAACAAAATGAAGACTTTGGAGTGGCCTAGTCAAAGTCCTGACCTGAATCCTATTGAGATGCTGTGGCATGACCCAAAAAGGTGGTTCATGCTCGAAAAGCCTCCAATGTGCCTAAATTACAACAATTCTGCAAAGATGAGTGGGCCAAAATTCCTCCACAGCGCTGTAAGAGACTCATTGCAAGTTATCACAAATGCTTGATTGCAGTTGTTGCTGCTAAGGCTGGCCCAACCAGTTATTAGGTTTAGGGGGCAATCACTTTTTCAACACAGGGCCAATAAAAAAAAGTTTAATTTAAAAACTGCATATTGTGTTCAGTTGTGTTGTCATTGACTACTTAAATGTGTTTGATGAGCTGGAACAAGTGTGACAAACATGAAAACAAAAAAAGGGAATCAGGAAAGGGGCAAACACCTTTTCACACCACTGTATACTGTCATTTAATGTTTCATTGTGCTGTTTCCCTACCTAAGTGTAGAGCCGTTGAATTGTTTAGAATTTTAAAATGTGCAGTGAGCATTGCATAATGTTTCAAATTACAAGTAGTCTAAGATATGTTTAAGCATCTTGAAAGTTTTTTTCAGACAGCTTTTTCCTCATGTTATGTGGTCTTTAATATGAAAGGCAGAATGATTCTTGTAAAACATTATCATTTGTGTTCCATGTGAAGAAATAAAAATTGGCCCATTGCAATAAAAATGTCATTAGTTTAGTTGCATTTAATGAATTTCAGGCTGAAGGTTGGGCCTCACATGTACACCTCACCAAATCTGGCCCAAATCTGACAGTCCTGGTTTAATGTTTTGTACAATGACCATCTTCGTGAAGCCGATAATGTGATTGTACAAAATATGATGTGGCATGTAAAGTACGTAAGTATTTCTTCAGACCCAAACCTTGTTGAGCATCCATCACAGAGTGCTGCCCTGAAGGAAACACTGACAGTACACTCTACTGTCCATACAATTTATATATTTTAAATTATAAGAAATGGACATCCTCAGCTCATTACATACCTTAGAATTGAGTTGCTGGAAGTACTGATCTCGTTTTTGAATTTCATAGAGGCAGAGTTGCAGCTCTTTGTGAAGGTGGACTCTTTCTGCCTCAAGTTGTCTCACTGCCTCATCCGTTCCACTGTGGCTTGTAATGTTCACCGTTTCCTATTGCCACACACATATGCAAACACTGATAAATGGCTGACCATACTTGCCAAAAAGTAGATACAGTAGTACCTCGCATAACATAAACCTCCTTTTACATAAATTCCACTGAACATAAAGAACTTATGTAAAGTTTTTGCTTAAGAAATTCCATATAACATAAAGCGTCAAGTCAGTGCAAGTCTTTTTTTTTTTTTCCAATCAACTTTATTAATGCCTCAAGTTGGTGCAAGTTCAGACTAACACTTTCTGACGCATCACACTCTCATTGGCTGATTTTCGGGGCACCGCCTCCGCTCTCATCTCATTGGCTGATTATCGGTGCACCGCCTACACTCTCATCTCATTGGCTGATTATCGGGGCACCGCCTACGCTCTCATCTCATTGGCTGAGTTATACAGCACATACGTGAGTTTGTGTGAGAGACAGGCTCGTCCCTTCAAACTCCTTCCTCTTTGTAGTCGCCCTGAAACTAACTTAAACAATTAAGTTAAGTTAAAAATTAAAATTTTGCACACAGCATTATCGTGTAGTGCGTGTGCGTTTGGCAGTGAGACCAGCTGAGTCTTAGACTCTTTGAGTCGCGTTTCGACTCAGGCTAGTCCTCCTTCCTGCCTCCACTTGCGCTCCTGATCAAGACATCTCGTGAACGGTAGGATTGTTTTTGTTTTTCAGTTTTATTCATTTACAGTAATCTTATTTATTACCTTACTTTATATTGGAATGTTACTGTACTATGTTTATGCTAATGTTTTCTTATATTTTCCCACCATATTTGGTGGACTTTGAATATTTTGAAGTGCCAAAGGGGTGAGTTTGGGAAGATCTTGGAACGGATTAGGCTATTTACATGTATTTTACGCTTCGTATAACATAAAATCCCTATAACATAAAGGTTCTCGGAACGGATTATTTACGTTGTAGGGGCGTCTACTGTATTTAAAGAGATATTTATTACAGTAATCCCTCGTTTATCGCATTTAATTGGTTCCAGACTCGACTGTGATTAGTGAATTTCTGCAAGGTATTTATAAATCAAATATCTTTGTGGTTAGAGCATGGAAAACTTGTTTACAACCTTCTAAATTCAGTTTTTAACATTATTATTTTGGTCTGTCATTGACACGCAAACATAGGTTTTTGCCCTCGAAAAAATTGAGCTTTCGAAAAACTCCGACCAGGGTGAAGATTTTGGAAAACTCTGGCTTCAGCATGTGCGTATGAACGGTGAATGGCGCTTCTGGCTTATTTCCGACAGATGAACTAACAGTGATGTGCCGCTATTGTGCCGTAGCAATCAAGTCTGGTGCTTGTGTCTCACCCAATATTACAGTAACATTACTGACAACTAGTGACCAGCGCAGAATACCACATATCGTCACAACATCTTTGAATACATCTTCTGAATACCCTATCGTATTTTACTTCATTTAGCCATTTTTATGCATAAAAATGCTTCATTTAGGCAAAAAATATGTAACATTTGCTTAAATATGTATGTTTTCACGAACAGCCATATTTAACCAGGAAAACAGCATGATTTATTGATATACTTGTGACAAACTGTGATAAGAGTGAAGGCGTGTGTGAAGCATGTATTAATTAATTTAAATTCCATTGTTTTCTATTAGGAAAATTATTCATATAAATTCTGTACCACCTTGCGTCCTGTGTTTAAGCTTGTATAGTAATGCTACATTTAGACAACATGCCATTCTGCAGAGTCATATAGTAGGATGTTGCAATGTCCAAACTCTGCAAACGAAACAGAGCAACAACAGAAATGATCCAAAACCAAAACACACATGCATCATCTTTCAATTTATGTAGACCACGCTAACATGCAAAATAAAGATGTTTTTGTGATGTTTGGATTTTGGAGTGTTTGTGAAAACACCTCTCATGAGTGTGGTAGAGAATGAGAGACGTGCTTTTGAGTTGGAAATATATACAGTATATAGTGTTGGCATTGCACTGCTGTCAAGTTCAGACCAGAAAGAGCATATGCACACAAGTTAATTAATTAAAAAATTTTAATGTATTGTTAGATATTATCATTATTCTTTTAGATTGAGGCGACTAGCTTAGTGTAATGTAGTCTAACAGCTTCCCATAGGAATGCTTGCTTTTATGACACCAGCACTCACACAGCACAACTACAACTGGGCAAATCTCACAGATAACACATGGAAAAGTAATGAGAGGAAAAGATAGTCCACTAAATTATCTATCTATCTATCTATGGCACTATCAGCATAGTTAGAACCAGTTTGAGTCCGTCTCTCACACACAAGCTTTCGAGAAGGGTGCAGCAACTGCCTAATAAGACTTTCATTCTGGGCTCTTTGTCGATTTTCCTCATTGATGACAGAGTCCAGTGCTGTAACCAAATACGTTGCTGTTATTTCTTAATACAATTTGTAAACCTTTTAAATTGTGTGATCATTGACTACTTGCTACCAATAGCAATGTGGCCCAAAGAACCAAAATGAAAAGTACCTATAATGATATAATCCGTGTGGATGAAAGGCTACTACACTTAAAGTAGTTTATCGTTTACCTCCTGCGTTTTGACCTTAAAACGTTTCCGTGTGGATAGGCTATTAGTTGTCACCGTTAACATGTTATTTTCGACAGCCCTAGTTATTATTCACATCACAGTTACAGAGGAGCTGAGATGACAAGAGTGGGCCACATGGTGCCAAGAAACCCAAACAATGCCACAGCAAACTATATCTCCAACACTTTTACATGTTTATAGATTATTACAGTTTACAGCTAATTAAAGCCCCAAATTCAGTTTCTCATAAAATGTGAAAATGTGTCAAAAAGTTGAATATGGTCAACTACTGCTTCACACTGTAGGTAAAATAACAAAAGTACCGTAAGTAAGGTTAGTGTGAAATTGACTTATTGAAAGATTTATGGAGAGTCGGTCTACTTTTTGTGGGGAATTTTGTTTTTGAGATGGTACAGTATATAGGTTAAAATCGGTTAACGGTGGTTTCAAGGAAACATTAAGATGCGTTATCCTTTATACTTCATATTTAGTCGAATAAACTGTTGTGAAATTTAGTTGACTAAAAATAGACTAAAACAATTTTGATTATTAAAACTAAAAGACATTTTCATCAAAAGACAATAACGACAACTAAATTAAAAACAACTGTCAACTTGACACTGATGACAGAAATACTGCAAGTTCACAAAACAAAACAGAAGTTAGACAGGCCACCATGGGTGCCAGACCTGAGGAATATCCATCTTTAAAGACTTAAGTTTTGGATCATTTCTGTGATATTGTGCAAGTATACAAACTTACCTTGATTTGTTGCGTGTCTCTTTCAAACCTGCAAGTAATAAAGACCATTCAGTATCTTAAATAACCAATTAAATTAATCTGCTGCTAATACTGTGATTGTGCAATGAACAGCTGCCATACAAGCCAGGGACTTTTAACGTACAGTGGAACCTCTGTTAGTGTACGTTAGTGTGCTTTCCGGTTAACGTCAAACATTTAGGCCAAATTTTGCCTCGTTTGTTGTACATTTTCCAGGTAGCGTATATATCTTGTCGTGTAGCAATAGCTGTAATAGTATCAAAAATAGACTTCAAGAATTTAATGCTTATCAATATAGCATTTCAGTAATCCCTCATTTATTGATGATGTATTACTTTGGTTTTGGTTTGGTTTAATTTTATTTGAACATGAATGCAGGTTACAATGGAATACATCTCATGAATCATTTCACAGTTCCACATGTCCAAAAGCAGTAGGAAGAAGCAAAGCTTATTTAATCCTACTCCCCATCCTTTCCACATCTTGTGCAGTACATACTGTATTATTCAATTCCTGTATTCCATGTAATATTATGCCATATAATGATCAGTGTAAGAATGAATAAATAATAAAAAATAAAAACAAACATGACAGAACATAAATATAATAATACATAAATTAGAAGAAGACAAATATAATAAAACAAGTTCAAGACTCTTCTGCCTTATATTTAGCAAACATCAGCTGCTTGTATTGTTTTTTGAATTCGCTCATCTTGGGAAATTGTTCATTGTTCCTTGCTCAATCCATTCAATAATTTAATTCCGCATACTGAAATGCTGTGGGTTTTCAGCGTTGTTCTAGCATATAAGTGTTTTAAGTTAAATTTTTCTCTAAGATCATATTTATCCTCTGTTATAGAGAAATACTGTATGACGCTTTTGGGAAACAAGTTATTGTTAACTTTATGCATTACTTTGGCAGTTTGAAAATGTACTAAATCAGCAAATTTTAATATCTGTGATTTTAAAAGAAAGGGTTTGTATGTTTTCTATACGCGTCATTATGAATTATTCTCACCGACCTTTTCTGCAGTACAATGAGTGAGTGAAGATTGCTTTTATAATTATAACCCCATATCTCCACACAATAAGTTAGATATGGTAATACCAAAGAACAGTAAACAGTGTGGAGTGATTTTTAATCAAGAACAAATTTTGCTTTATTCAATATTGAAGTATTTCTCACCACATTTTGTTGTATATTTTTTATATGAGATTACCAACTCATTTTTTCGTCTATTATGATCCCCAGAAATGTATTTTCTTTCACTCTTTCAATATCCACTCCGTTTATTTGTATTTGTCGTACTTAGTTAGTTGTACTTAAATTCAAGGATAATCTGTTTTTGATCCTTGACCTTTTAAATTAGTTCTTGTGTGCTTTCCCCAGAACAAAAGGCAGTGGTATCATCCGCAAATAATACCAACTTTACGTCCTTTGTCACTTTACAAATGTCGTTGATATACAAATTGAACAGTTTTGGTCCCAATATTGACCCCTGGGGTACCCCACATGTGATATTTAAACTCCCAGATGTGTGTTCTCCTAGCTTTACAAATTGCTTCCTGTTTGCTAGGTAACTTTTAACCCAATTCTAAACTAATCCTCTGATTCTGTACCTTTCTAATTTTGTTGTTAAAATATTGGGATTATTTGTATCGAAGGCTTTTGAATTTTAGTTCATTTTGTCATTTTTATACTTGAAAATCCATAATTTGGGCAAAAAAATATGTCAAATTTGCTTAATTATGCATATTTTTGACTAATAGGCTATACACAAAAAAAGCATGATTGGATTATTATATTTTTGAAAAATCTGTGATAAGAGTGAAGCTACAAAATTCTAAGGTCGAAATGGCGAGGGATTAGTGTATTACTGTTATTGATTGAGCTATTTCCAAAACACATGCATGGCATTTCTGTTTACATTAATTTCTTCATATATAGTTTTACCTTTTATTTGTGTTTTTTTCCTGGGAACTACTGTCTTCTTTCCTGGGTGACAGTGCAGGTAGCTGCTCATTCATCTGCAAGACAAGAAAGAGCAGACAGATTGTCAGTAAAATGATTACTAGATAGCTACTATATTTATCCTGTGAAGGAAACTGAAATTATCTTAATACTATCTGCCGCTAAATGTCATGAACTGCAGCATGTGTGTGCCACTCTCACAAACCATGCATGAGTAAGCAATTGCATATTAAAAAAAAAAAGAAAATCAGACTCAACCCTCCATGCTGTCAGCAAAAGGAAACAGCAGAAAAATGCAAGCAACAGCAAACATCAAACCATCGCTGAAGACTTGACTTACCGCCCCATCTTTTTCAATCTGGAAAGCACTTCCTTTTGACTTTTCCACATTCAAGGTCGAGACAATGTCTAGGCCTGACTTTTGCCTGGACTCAACCTCTCTTGTAGCCCCTTCCAACTCATAAACCAGTCTGTCACGATCATTTTGGAGGCTGGCCATGGATTTGGAGAACGCAGACAGCTGCCTGGTGTATGTGCTATTTTCCAGGACAACCTTTGTCAGTTGTTTTTCCTTTTCTGACAAAGCTTTTGACAGGTCCTCCAACAACTTGTTCAGCTCCTTGTGAGAATCTTTTCTCTCCAGGGCTCTTAATTTCTGAACAATAATGTCTCTTTCTTTGGTAATCATAGCCAAGTCTGATGTAGCATCCTGGAGATTGCGCTCAACTTTGTTCAGAGCTATACGAGTCTCTCTGAGTTCTTCATCATATCTGTTTCGTAAGACCTTAAAGTCCTCAATGAGCTGGTCCCGATTATTCTGCAAGGCAGCCATGGCTTTACACAGGGACTCATTTTGATCCTTCATGTCTTTATTTTGCACCTGGGCCAACGACAACTGTTGCTCCATCTCCAGTAGGTCTTGTGCAAGCTCTGTAAGCCTTTGATCGGCTGTCTCTCGCTCGTTCCTGACTAGCTCCAGCTCACGTTCCAAGGCATGCAGTTCACTATTATATTTATCATCCGCGTCGCTTAGTTTTTTGTCAGTTTCCTTTTCGAGCAGTTGCATTTTCGCATTCAAGTCATCAATTTGGCTTTTCTGAGAGACAACTTTTTGCTGAAGGTCATTACATTCGGCTGCTTTAGCTGCCACAGCTTGCTGCAGATCAGCAATGACCTTGCCTTCATTTGTAGCTTTTTGGCTCACAATGTCACTTTGCAGTTGGGTTACCTGCAATTTAAGTTTCGAAATCTCAGTCTTCAAAGTACTGCTAACATTTTCTGCCTTTTGGAGGTCCGACTGAGACACCTTGCACTCCTTTTCAGCTGCAGTCTTTTGATCTTCAAGATTATTGATCACATCCTGTTGCTTTTTGAGCAAGACTTTCAACTGACTGTCTTTCAGGGATAAAACTTGATTCAGATCCTCTCTGTAACGAATGAGCTGGGCCCTGAGCATAGCATTCTCAGAATTGAGGTCATCCATCTGATGTAATAATTTCTTAACTTCATGTTTAAGGTCTTTAGTTGAAAAACCTTCACTATCAGGAGAGTCTGCTTTATTTTTAAGTTCTGCCTGATTTTTTACCTCAAGTATTCTGTATTCTGACATCAGTCGCTCTTTTTCACGCTGTAAAGATACCATTGACGTCTTGACAACGACCATCTTGGCTGCTAACTGCTCGTTTTCCTGAACGGATCTATTTAAATTAATTGTCATACTTCTGACTTTGGCCTCAAGCTCTCTGAACTTTTTGTCGGCCTTTTCTCTTTGATTATGTAAAGATGTTAACCTGTCCTCATAAACGGCTTCCTGGGAGCGATAATTAGCCAGGAGTTGCTCAAGATATCCTGACATATGGCCATCCCTACATGTCAAAAGAGTGGAAATCTCGACATTTTTACTTTGAAGAAGGGTTTTCAGTTGGAGAGAAATTCCATTCTGCTTCTCCAGTTTGGCAAAGATGTTATCGTTTTGAGATTGCAAAAGACGCAGCTGAGATTCCAAGTCGCCATTTAGCTTTTCTGTCTGCTCGCAATGAAAATGCAACTGGGAAATCTTGTCTTCTTTGTCAGCAATATGCATTTTTAGGTCGTTTCTGTCTTGGTTTACTCCTTCAATCTGAGCACTGAGTTCCTTTACTTGAAGAGTTAGAAGTTTTACAGTCTCAGCAAATTCAGCGTTGCTTGCACTCAGAACCAAGACCTGCCTTTGATGTGCAGCAGAAGCAACAGAATAGTCGTTGAGTGCCTTTTCTAGTCTTGACTTAGTCATTGCGAGTTCATTCACCTCTTTTTTGCTCATTTGCAGATCCTCCCTTAATCTTTTAATTGCAGAACCTTGTTCATTGAGCTGATTATCTTTCTCGTGCAACGACTTTTGGTACAAATCATTCCAAAGTTTTGTAGTATTTGCCCCTTGAGGACTAGATGATAAAGCATCTAGCTTTACTTCGTTAGTCTCCAGTGCTCTCTTTAGAGTGTTGATCTTCAGATGTTGAGAATCTATCTGTTGCTTTAATTCGGCAACTGTTTGACTTTCGTGATTATTAGAATCCTGAAGATCATCTATCTGTTTCTGCAACATCACTTCATTGCCACTGAATGAGTTGACATGTTTTTCTGAATCCTCCTTTACTTTTGTTTTCTCAGATTTGACATTTTCTAGAGCTAATTTCAGATGGTTTCTTTGACACTCAAGTTTCTCCATCTTCTCTTTGGCCTCCTGGAGGTGAGCCTCAGATGTGGTTAAATCTGCTTCAAGATGTTTGTTTTTCTCTTCAACGGCAAACATCTTCTCAGAGAGTTTTTTCCAATCGTTTTCCAAGTTTTCACAAGCTGACTCTGAGGTCTTCAGAGCGCTTTCTAAATGTAAAACATGTTCTTGGTATTTAATGCAGTTTTGCTGGAGATAATTTATTTCTTGATGCTTTTCTTTTAGAAGCTCTTGCAATTCTTTACTGACACTCTTGGACCCATCCCTGCCACGTTGCATCGTCTTGAGCTTTTCCTCAAGCTCTCCAACTAATTTAAGATGCTCATCCTCTTTTTCTTGGTAAAGCTGGCTGTACATGTCCTTGCTTGTTGTCAGCTGAGAACATATCTGCATGTTTTGAGCTTGCAAAACACTGATAGACTCAGAAAGCTCATCAATTTTTTTTGAGTTTTTGAGGATCACAGTTTCCAAGTAGTCGTTTTCATTTTTCACTTTGTCTGAAATCTCTTGAATGTTTTCAAGCTCCTCTTGCAGAAGACACTTGTCATCTTCTAAAATTTTGACCTTCTCAATGAGACTAATCGTTTCTTGGCTGTGCTGACTCACTATTTCTTTAAGATTATTAATGGTGTCGTCTTTTGCTGTCAACTGTATTTCATGATCGCTGTATGAGATTTCAGTTCTTTCTTTGTTCTGCAATAGATTGTTGCTTTCCAACTGAGCACCATGTTGTGTTTTCTGGCTCTCCACCAGTGAGTTATTCAAGCTGAGTGACTGGTCAAGTTTAAGCTGCATGTCCTCTGTAAAAGATCTTGATTCTAAGCAGTGTTTTTCTGACGAACAAGTAGCTTCTTGAAGCTTTTCAGTTAGTTCCCTATTTTCAGCCTGCATCTCTGTAAGTTCATTTTTGTAGCCCTCCGAAACTGACTTCAGTTGGAGAAGTTCAGCCACTAAGTGTTGATTTTTATTAGTAAGGTCAGTCATCGCCATCCTGTAGTTTTCACTCATCTCAGACAGTCTTCTCATTTTTTCATTTGCTTGCGCCATATCTTCCGTATCTTGACGTTTTTCTTCTGAAAAAGTGTACATTTTCTCTTTCAACCTTTCATGTTCTGCCTCCAACTGTCTTGCTTGGTCCTGCAGGGTTTTCATCTCAGTCTCACATTTGTGCAGTTTGCCGAGGGCTTCCTGTCGTTCTCTTTTGGCCCCCTCCAGAAGTTGTCTCATCTTGTCCATTTCTGTGCCAACATTTTCATATGCTTGTAAAAGAGACTCATAGTCTTGTTTAAGTTCTGAGTGCTTTGACTTCCATTTGGTCAGCTCCTCTGTCTGAGAGTCTTTCAGAGATTCCAGCTGGCAGGAAAAGGCTTGCTTCTGTTGGGTGATGTTTTCGATGGTCTGCTTCAAGCTTTCACATGCATCAGACAGATTACAATTATCATTCAGGATGCGATCAACTTCTGAGCTAAGCTTCTCTTTATCCATGTTAACGTTCTTAATACTGCTTTCCAGGTCAATATTTTGTTGTTTCAGGCTTGAAAAGGACGATTCCAGAGTCAAACATTCAGCTTCTTTGGTGCTGACTTTGTCAGACAGATTTATAACTTTGTCAGACAGATTTTCAACTTGCTCCTTCAGTGATGCATTTTCCTTCAAGAGTTCTCTCCGTGAGATTAAAGCTGCTTGAAGTTTTCTGCTTAGTTGGGTCGTTTTATTGTAGTTCTGCTGATCGTTTACTCTGTCACAATCTTCCTGAGCTTTATGAAGCTCATCAACTTCTCTTTTCATATTAGTATTGGCCATTACATGACTTTTACTTTGCTGTTGAAGTGTAAGAGTCAGATCATCCCTTGCTGATATCTCGGACTCATCATTCTGATTCGGAGTTGCTTTAGAGTCTCGAGTACGTCTGTAAACAAGACTGACCTCATCTTGAGTAACATGTTCTTGCTTGATGGCGCTCTCAGGTGTGTCTTCATGAAATGGCTCTCTGGCATTTTTGCAACGGTGCAGCTGCAAATGAAGCATGGCTAACTCACCCCTGAGTTCAGCAATTATCCTGACAGAATTTTCATTTTCTTGCTTCAATGATTCCACATTTGTTCCTTCTCCAGTACAATCTAACTGTTCTTTTTCAAGACTGTTCGTCAAACTACTTTCCTTCTCACTCAGATGTTGCTGTATCTCTGCTACTTGCTCCAAAAGAGTTTTGTTCTCTTCCATTGAGTTTTGATGTTTTATTTCGGATGTTCCAGGAGAATCTTTGAGTTGTTTTTGGTATTTCGTCGCCATTTCTCTCTGCTCTTTTACTGCTTTTTGAGCTTCCTCTAAGGCACTCTGAGCCACATGGAGATTTGAGTTTGACATTTCTGCTTTTTTCTCCGTTGAAACAAGAGTCTTGTCTTCACTTTCCTTCTTAAAGGACTCAAATTGTGCTTTCATAGTAACCAATTCTGTTTGCAGGTTTGATAGAGAATGACACTGATTCTCCTTTTCTGCCAAGGAAATATTTAAATCTTGCACAGTTTGATCCCTCTCCTGAACAAGCTGTCTTAAAGTTTCCAGTTCATCTGAATAAGAAGACAGTGTTTTCTGGAGTTCTTCCAATTCACTGAGCTTCTCATTCAATTCCAACTGGACAACATTTAGCTCTTTAGTCTGCTGACAGTGTTGCTCCAAGACAGCTTTGTATTCATCTTTCAGCTCACTTAATTCTTTGGTTAATGACTTCTCACTTTCTTGAGCTTTCTTCATAGTCTCTTTTCGTGCCAACAATGCAGCCTGTGTCTTTTTCTGCAGCATTGCCTTTTCTTGCTTCATTTGTGTCAGCTCATTTTCTAATTCAACAGCAGTATTATTGGAGACATATTTGTCCTTCAATTGTGTTTTATAGGCCTCGATTTCACTCTCGAGCATTTCCATTTTTTGCATCATGCTCTTCTTATCTTGTTCAAAGTTATCTTCACGCTCAGCAGCAACTGCCTTAAGTTGTTTGATGAGGGCGCTTTTTTCATTGAGTGATTGTAACATTTCTGACAAGCACATTTCTTTCTCACTTAATGTGGCTTGCAAAGTGTTGTTTTCTGATTGCAACTGCATCGTGTGATCACGTACCTCATTGACTTTATCAAGGCATTCCTTTTCAAGGAAAGAAACCCTATCCTCATACATTTCCGCTACGGACTGAGCTTGTTTGGTCTTTTCTAATAGTTTGTTTTGTAAAACTGAAATATCCTCGTTTATACTCTCTTCATTTTGTTTTTCTAACTCCTCAATTTTTTTCAACAGATCCTTTCGGAGAAAGAGAGAAGCCTTCAGTTTTTTCTTGACCATATCTTTCTCTTCCGATACTTTTGATAGTTCAAATTTTAGCTCACTGTTTTCCTTTACCAGTTCAAGCTTTTCTGATGCTTGAATTTCATTCTCCTTGAGTGAACATGAAACATGTTCTTCCAGCTGCCGAGAAATGTCCTCATACTGCTTTGTGGAAGCGTGGTAATCTTTTTCAACGCTTGCGAGTTGTTTTGATAGATGGGCCTTTTCTTCACCAAGTTTCACCCTTTCATTTAAGGCCGCTTCCATGACTTGGGAAATGGATGCATCCTTATCTTTTAATTGCTGACTGAGCCCACCAAGTAAATCCTTTTGCTGACTAATCTGAATGCTCATGCAGTTGATTTGATTGTCTTTTGCTTTAAGTTCATCATGTAAAGATGAGTTTTCAAGGATAGCTTCTGTCACTTTCTCTACCTCAATCTTCAACTGACTCTGTAAATTCTCAATTTCTTGGCATTTTTCAACCTCACAATGATCAAGTGTACTTTTAACTTTTTGTAAATCTGCTCTAGTACTGTCAAACATCTTTGTCAAAGCATCTACTTCAGACTGATGACTTGCTTCAACTTGTTTTATCATGTGGTGTAAATGTGATCTGTCTCCACTTAAAGTGGCAATGGGTGAGAGGACTGTACCACTGTTTTTTCTTAAAAGTAGTTCTAACTCATGCGCCACAGCTTTAATAGCCTGTTGCAAGTGACCGTTTTCATGATCTCTCTCCTCTCTTTCCTTTTCAACATGACTCAACTGTTCTGCAAGTAGAATCTTATCCTGTTTTTCTCTATCTAGAACTAGCAGCCACTCTTTCTCAGAGTCTTGCAGAATGTGCTCGGCCTTGTGAAGATTTTCTCTTAATTGAGATATTTCTTCATCTTGGACACTAACCTTTGCTTGAAGGCTCTCCTTCTCTGACAGCATTTTCTCGATGCTTTCGCTCATGCTGCGGGACTGCTGCTCCATATGAGCCATGAGCTCCCCCTGGGATGCCCCAGTTTCATGGTGTCGTCTCTCCAGCTCTTCCTTCTCTGCAAGAAGTTTTCTAATGTTGTTGACCAAATGTGTGTTTTCATTATTAACTGTTGTGAGAGAACATTGGTGCTCCTCCTTTGACAATTGAATCTCTTCAATAAGTTTCTTATTCTGTAATTCTAGTTTCTGTATTTCTGAAATCATTTGAGACGTATGTTTGGCTTGGGCTGTGCATTGACTGTTAATCGCATGGAGCGCCATTTCTCTCTGTTCCAGGTTTTCTGTCAGTGCATTCATTTGTGCCACAACTTGAAGATGTTGTGTTTTTAGTCTTTCTATTTCGAGGGTCAAAAGGGAGACACGTGCTTGATGAGAGCTGAATGCTTCTTCCTTTTCTTTTGACAGCTGAGAATTCAGGTCCTGTGTCTGCTCAAGTTTGTGTTGGATTGTCGATAGCTCATCTTTCAGAGTTTCTATTGCGGTCTGTGCTCTTTTGTGTTCACAATTGGTGTCATCTGACAGCTTCCTAAGGGTTAACACTTCGTCAGTCCTTTGGGACAGTTGCTTTCTCACATCTTGCAAATCCTCCAAATTAGCTGCATACTTTTCTTGCAGGTTAATGAAGGCACTTTGTGTTTCTTCTGCTGACTTTCTGTGGTTCTCAGAGTCAGAGGACAGCGTCTGAATTTGACTCTGGAGCTGTGACAATAACTCTGTGCTTTCCATGAACTGACTTTTGAAGAGCAACGACTCATCCGCTCTCCTCTGCAAATCCTCAAATGATTGTGATTGTGCCATAAGATTCAGCTCTTTTTCTTCCAAGGCTTTTTTCAGATTTTCTGTTTCTTCTCTTTGTGTTTGGAGGGTACTGTTAATTTTTAAAACAGATTCTTCAACGTGTGAAATTTGCTCTTTCAGGCTCTCGCACTCCTTTTCTTTGTCTTGAAATTTGGCGTTCAAATTTTCAGTGATAAGCGAGAATTTTTTTCCATCTTCAAGACTAGCCTGTTCCTTTTTCTCCACTGTATATTTTAATGCAGTGGACTCAGACGTAATGGTTTCTACTTGACCTATGAGTTCTGTAACTTGAATCCTTAAACTGAATGTTTCATCATCTTTCTGTTTCAGCAGCCCCTCCTGTTCAGAAATCCGACTATTAAGTTGTTGGATTGCATGCTCCTGCTGTTTCACGTAGTTATCTTTTTCTTGGGTGGCAAAATGAAGCTGTTCCATCTCCGACTGTAAAGTTTTCACCTGAAGTTCCCTGTCACTTAGTGTTGTTTTTAAATCTGTAAGGTCTTTGTGTGCTTTGGACAGCTCTGGAAAAGACTTCTCAATTTCAGATTGGAATCGCATATTCTGATCAGTCAGTGCTTGAATGGCATCTTTTAAATCAACTATCTCAGCATTCCCTCGGTCCTTCTCTTGTGTGAGCTGACACTTTTCTGAAGTGAGCTTCTCTACGGCATCCTTTAAACTGGTCATTTCAATCTCCATATCGGCAAAACTCTCGTTCATGGCTCCAATCTGACTGCCAAGTGAAATGACTGATTCACTACGTTTATTTAGCTCGTTCTTTTGGTGTTCAAAATCATTCGTTAGATCCTTTAACATCTGCTCCTTTTGCACCAACTGTTGCTTGGCATCGAAACACTCTTGGGTGAGCGACTCAATCTCACACTGTATCTGTGACACAAGGCCCTTCTGCAGGATCACTTCATTCTGATATACAATACATTCCTCTGATTTCTGTTGCAACATTGTGTCCCTCTCCATTAGCCCTGACTTTAACACAGATCCCTGTTCTTTAAGCATAGATATTGTATCCTGCAATTGCAGTTGTTGGTTCTGCTGGGTATCCAACTGACAATTCCTGTCCAACAGAATTTGTTCTTTCTCAACCAGTAACAGGCTTTGCTGACTAACTTGCTCTTGTAAATTCTGAAGTTGTTGTTCTCTGTCACGCAGTGTTCTTGAAAGAGAGCTAAATTCTTCTGTTTTCTGTTTGTTAGACATTTCATTTTCCTTGAGGACCTGCTTCATATTACTGACTGCAACGATAAGCTTATCTTTTTCATTCAGAACATCATTCATTTCCCTCTGATTATTTAAGATATGAACCTCAAGCTCAGATTTCTGTTTTTGCAGCAGGTTATTCTTGGTGGTTAACTCAGAGGCTAACGAATGGTTTTGGGACAACTTTTCTTGTAGTTGTTGATTGTCTTCTGTTAGACTAGTTATTTTCATGCTAAAACTGGAGTTTTGTTCAAGAGTGACTTTGAGCTGTTTATCAAGGTTTGACACAATTTGTATTTGCTCCTCAAGCTGATTTTCTCTGGATTTGCAAGCTGCATCAAGGTCTTTCTTTTGTTCTACAATGCTATCAATTTCACTCTGAAGGGTCCTCAGCTCAGTTTCCTTTGAGACAGCTTCAGACTCAGATTTTCTGGAAAGTTCTTGTATTTCATTGATTTTGTCATTTAAAGACTTGATAGTTTGAGTTGCATCATCCAAGTCATCTTTTTGTTTTTGGCATTGCTGTTCTCTCTCTTCCAGTTTCTTGCAAAGCAGTGAGAGTTCGGCACTGAGCGACTCAACATTCACTTGAAGCTCAGAAACCGAATTCCTATGTAGAATAATTTCATTCTGCAAACTATGGCACTCATCCTGTTTTTCCTTCAAATTGGCATCCTTCTCCATTAACCCAGACTTCAGACTGCAGTCCTGTTCTTGAAGGAGAGACAATGTTTGTTGAAGCTGTGTTTGCTCATTTCGTTGGGTCTCTAATTCCTCTTTAAGAACGGAGGCGAGCTGCTGTCTCTGCTCTACGGTATGCTGCAACTCATCCACCTTAGCAATGTAGCTTTGCAGTTCTCCTTGCAGGTGTGCAATGAAGTTCTCCTTCTCCCCGAGTAACTGATTGAGATGATCACATTCATTGGTTTTAGCCAGGAGAACCTCGCTGTGTGAGAGTGTGCTTTGTTCGGCATCTCTCTTTAATTCGTTAGTTTGTAGAATCAGATGTTCTTTTTGTTTTTGTAAGGCTTGAATAATAATGTCGTTTTGTGAATGCTGTAACTGTATTGTGGTTAATTTGTTATGCAAAGAATCTCTTTCAAATGTAACTTCCACCTTAAGTCGTTCATTCTCCTCTGTAACACTTTGTACTTGCTTCTCCAGACTGCTGTTAAGTTCAAGAGCAGCTGTCATCTTTTCAGTTAGTTGCTGTCCATTCAGATTCTGTAGCTCAAGTTCTTCAGTGAGCCGTCTAAGCTTTGCTTGCAACTGCTCTTTCTGAGCCTCAACGTGTTTTAAGGTGTTCTCCATTTTGGATATGTTTTCAGTTTTGACATCAATTTCTTTGCACAACTTCTGATTTTCAGAATCCCTAACTTGCAATTCAGAGTTAATTCTCTGTCTCTCATCCTCTGCCTGGATATCATTTGCCCTGATTTGGTTTTCCAGTGATGTGATGATTTCCATTTTTTTCTCCATCTCTTGTTTGACACTGTCAGCAATCTGCGCTCGCTCCTTTAATTCTTGAGATAACAACTCCATGTCATGACTGTATTTTTCCAGTTGGGATAGGAGCTTGTTCTTTTCATCCTTCAAAGTTTTCAGTTCTTTTTCGTAGATCTCTTCTCTCATAGCATTTTTCTCATTGTTCGTGTTGATGTTCTTGAGCTGCACAATGACTTCCTCTGACTCTAGTTGCCTTTGGGTAGATAAGGTCAGCTGTTCCTTCAGTGAAGAAATGACTTTTTCACATTCAGAAAGTTGGGAACGATGACTCAATATCTGTTTCTGTGCATCAGCTTGCAGGTCTTGCAGGTGCTGAATAGCTTTCTTATCATCCTTTGCCTGTTTTCTTAGATGGTTCATCTCATCAACTTTGGACTTGCTTTCTTCTTTGGTCTTGTCTAACTCCACCTCAACAGACTTGAGATTCTCCACAAGCTCTGCAATCTTACTATTTAGGACTTGCTGATCTGAAGTCTGTGAGTCATGAAGAATCCTGGCCTCTCGCTCTGCCTTAGTCAGTGCATTTTCCACTTGTAGCAGGGTTTCTTCTTTGAGTCGAAGGTCTTGTTTGAGAATGGTAACCTGTTCTGTATACTCGAGCACGCTGCCATTCAGGGCCGAAATCTCTTTGTCTTTTGCAGATAGAATATCTTTCAGACTGTCAATCTCCCGCTCACAGCTTTGAAGATCATGAATGAGTTGAGCTCTTTCTTCCAGGTGGGATGTGTTTAGTTTGTCCAGTTCTTCATTGGTTTGCTCAAACTCAGTCTGTAAAGTTTCTATGGTGATGTCCTGTTTTTGAGTCTGCAAATGATCAGATGACAATGAATGATCAGGTAAGGCGAAATAATACTGCAAGTGCTGAAATATAGGTAAGACATCTCCAAAACTACTAGAGATAGATATTTACATTAAAGTGTACCTTGTCTCTGAGCCCATTCAGCTTCTGCGTGAGGTCACAAACTTCTCCTTTCAACTCAGAGCAGTGTTTCTCTGAGATACTGCTCTTTTTGGAAACTTTCTCGAGCTGAGTAGAGAAAATCAAGACAAAATTAACACAAACAAAGCCTACCTTAAAGGTGTTGCCAGCCTTAGTTAGGTAATGCAAAGAGAGTGCTAACTTTCCAACATACTGCAAGCATTATACCCCGTCTTCTTCCGGCTCCAACATTTCAAGCCACGCCCCAGGTAACACAAGCATGCATGCGCATTTTGTTTGTTGTCAGCTAATCATAGCGATTTAGCAAAGTTTTGCGACAAGCTTTAATTTAATTACTAGTTATAATTGAATGTACACTCCTGATCAACATTTTAAAACCAGTTGAACAATTACAAGAATTTACATTTTGCACTGTTGGCTCTTAAGGAGGTTCTAAGTAGAGCTCCAAAATGCAAAAAGAAGAAATGGGAGTGAAACAAAACATTTTTGAGTAAGAAATTCATTGCAAACAAACAAAGCAAAATAGGGTGTTTATCACCTGATCACAAGTTTAAGACCATAGATCAAAAAACCTGCAACCCCCCCTAAAATAGAAATAAAATGTATAAAAAAGGACTCGGTAATGAGTAGCTGCGCCATTCTTGTTAACCATCTCAAACATTGGTTTGGCCATACTTGATGCCAGTGTTTCCAGGAGGCTGGTGGGAATGTTGCTCCAGGTGGTGAAGACTGCTTTATAAAGGGCATCCACTGTCTGGAACTGATGTCCATTTTTGTAAACTTCCGTTGCCATCCATCCCCAAATGTTCTCAATTGGATTTAGATAAGGGGAACACACAGGATGGTCCAAAAGAGTGAGATTATTCCTCTGGAAGAAGTCCTTTGCCAGGCAGGCATTGTGAAATGCAGCGTTGTCCTGTTGAAAAAGCCAGTCATTGCAACACAGACGAGGGCCTTGAGTCATGAGGGATACCCATGAAACATCTCCACATAGCCATCCGTCTTTTTGACGCCCCCGCACAACCTGAAGTTCCATTGTTCCATCGGAGGAAAAAGCAGCCCAGATCATAATGGCGCCCCCTCCACTTTGCCGTGTGGAAAACATCTTACATGGGATCTCCTTGTCATGCCAGTAATGTTGGAAGCCATCAGGACTGTTCCATTTTTTCTCATTAGAGAATAAAACCTTTTTCCACCTTTCAATGTCCCATGTTTGGTGCTCTAATGCAAATTCCAAACAGGCAATTTTGTGACCTTGGAGGAGGCAAGACCTTTCAAGACGTTTTTTCTTCTTAAAGCCTAGGTCACAACCGGTCGTACGGGCTCCTACGGCCGGTCTATGTGCAAAAAAACGCAAGAAACGCACGGAGGGCGTGCGTGTGATGTGCTGATTTTCGAGCCGTAGACTGGCACCACAGAGGTTCTTTGTCATGTCAAACAAACTCAACGTGCACTTGCAAGACACACTAATGCACTTCGTACATGTTTGTGCTTCGTCCATATGGCCAACGTGTTTCTTACGTATGTTTTGCTGGTGTCAGGTTTGGGCAAAATGTCAATTTTTTTGTACGTCGCACTTATGGACTCTGCTTTTGTGTCGTGCGTCCCGCTTCCTCAATATACTTAAAGGTTTAGAATAAAATAAATAAATCACTATGATGTTTTGTATTCTTTATACTAGGATTTCAAATACTACATTCTACTTTTGAAATGCTACCAGACACATTATGTGTATTTGCACAAAGTATCTATCAGATCGGTAGTGCCGATACCAGCCTGAATTTTACCAAGTATCGGATTGGAAATAAAATCAGTGGTATTGCACATCACTAGCATCAATCCCACCAAGCCGGAGGAAGTGACGTAGCTCTTGTGCGTGTGCAGAACTGATCGTGTTTCTGGTACAAAAGTACAGTGCTCATTGAGAGAAAATGAAACTATTTGCATAATGTCGAAGAAAAGAAAAGGTGGCAGGGAGGGAAAAGGAGCGAGACAGGGGCAGAGATGGAGGCGGCAGAGATTGAGACGGACAGATTGAGATTGAGATGTACAGCTCGTGCGTAGTTCTTGCAACCTTTGTACGAAGCCTGCACAGAGCGCGCGGTCAGTGCGTTTATTTCAAGTTTGACGGAAGTTGGTCTTACAACTTACGTGCATTGGCGGTACGAATGAAGAGACAGCCTTACGTCTGAGTAGCCTCAGATGTCCAGATGTCATGCGTGGTATGCACATTCGACTTACAGGTTGTGCGTTGGATGCGCGGTGATCCTTCATGGTCACAACTACGTTCTCCATGGACAACAACAACAACAAAAAAAAACACAGCAATTTGGGGAACATCACAAATCGCACGGCCAAAAACACGCACGTCCAGTTGTGACCTTAGTTTAAAATCCTTCTCTCGCAGAGGCTGTCTAATGGTTATTGGACTGCACCAGTAACAACCTTCATTTGGGCCAAAGATCATCCCGTGTCTTGATGGAAAGCCACAATTGGATCCTCCAGCTCAGGCCCGGTGACAGTTTTTGGGTCTACAACTTCAACTTTTGTTCCAGAACCCTTAGGATCTTTGAAGAAGTTTCAAATGACTGTCTGACTTGACTTGACTGCATCCAACCTCAGCAGCAATGGTGTGCTGCGAGAGGCTTTGCTTATGCAGCCCAACAATCCGGCCGCATTCAAAGAGAGAAGGCTTTTTTGCCTTTGCCATCAAGAGATCATGACAATGTGAATACCTGAGAGAAAATGGCAATGAATCCACATTTTTGCCAAAATTTTGGCTTTTAAAGGCTGTGGTCTTAAAACTTTTGATCAGCTGATGAACAACCTATTTCATTTTAATGCTTGTTTGCAATACATTGTTTCTCAACTTTTCACTCCTATTTCTGTAAATTCTTGCAATTTTTCAGCTGGTCTTAAAATATTGATCCGGTATGTATAGACATTTATTTGTTCAAGCTGTCCTTTTAAACCACGATTGTAACATATGGTAACTGCTGGCGCAATATTTTTTTTGCTTAAGAAAATGTGTCATTTGGAGTCGAAGACATACAGCACCTTTAAGCAAAAAAACTAAACAAAACGAAAAAAAAAAACCTCTTACTGTTTGCTCAGTCTGAAGGAGCTTGTCAGACATCTCCTTGTACTGAATCTCCTTTTCACTCAAGGATTCTCGGAGGCTGTTGATGAGCTCAAGTTTTTCTGATGTCTTCGCTAATGTATTCTCCTTCTCAATGAGTGAGCTTTCCAGGCATTCTTGTGTGTCACTCATCCTAAAAAGAATTGAAATATTAACACTCCAAAATGCCTAGTTAAATACCAGTTTGCATGCAACACACAAAATGTACTAAACAACAACTTTTAACTATCACAAGCATCTTTAAACAATGTTGTAGAACTCTACAGTTTACAGTATGTCATAGATGTAAACGAGGCTGTAATACTGTTGACATCTTTAACATTTTTTCTACCAGTACAAAAAGTGGTAAACGGAACAAGTTAAACACAGGAAGAGAATAAATGTACAGTAATCCCTCGTTATTGCAGTTAATTCATTCCAAAACTGACCACGATAAGTGAAAGTAGGATTCCTTATTTATAAATGTAATATTTTCGTAGTTAGATAAAAGAAAATCTGTTTACGACATTCTAAATAGAGTTTTTAACATTATTAGAGCCCTCTAGACATCAAATAATACCCTTATAGTCCCCTTTACACTCCAATTACCCAATATAGTAGATATAATAAGATAAAATTAAACATTATAAGACATAAATAAGACTCTTGCTCATATGTATTGCTGGAAATGTGTTCCGGTGCTAGAAGAGCAGAGTGGGGGAGGGCGCACAGGAAGTGATGTCAGAGTTGAGTTTTAGCTAGGGATGGGTAACGGTCGCAACACTAGCCCGTGTTAGGGATTATCGTGCCTGTTGTGAGATCATTCAACCCTGCAATCAAATCCTGTTGTTCCAGCAATTAAGTCTGGTGCTTGTGTGTCTCACCCAACACTAAAGCAACATTACTGACACCGAGTGACCAATGTTTTCGAATGCATATTTGAATGTCTTATACAGTAGACACCCCTAGAACGTAAATAATCCGTTCCAAGAATCTTTACGTTATAGGGATTTTATGTCATACAAAGCGTAAAATACATGTAAATAGCCTAATCCGTTCCAAGATCTTCCCAAACTCACACCTTTGGGCCTTCAAAATATTGAAAGTCCACCAAATATGGTGGAAAAATATAAGAAAACAGCATAAACATAATAGAGTAACATTCCAATATAAAAGAAGGTAAATAAGGTATAATGGTCGATGGGGAACGGCCGTATAGTCTAGCAACATCACTTAATTTCATACCACCGTCATGCTTCTGGATCATTTCCTGCTTTGTTTCGATCGACAACTTTTCTCTTTTTTTCTTCTCACTGTATTTGTATTTTACTTTATTTTTATGCCTGAAGATACTTAATTTCAAAAATAAAAAATTTGCTTGAAAATGCATATTTTTTTTACGAATAGGTCGTATCCAACCACAAACCAACATGATTTCTGAAATCAAATATTTTTGAAAAAACGCGACACAGTTCAAGCTGTGAAATTAAACGGACGAAGTAGTGAGACGACTGAACTCCAATGTAACCTTGTATGTATGTTTGAAATAAAGCAAACAATTACTATTCTCATGAGAATAACTTACCCTTTAAGTTGTTCATTGAGACGGCTAACCAGCAGCTGATGCTTTTCTGCTTCTCTGCTATGCTGACTACGCACAGAAGCAAACTGGCTCTGTAATTTCTCATACTCATTCTGTAAGTGCAGAAAGACAAAAGCTGCAAAACCATGATTTATATAAAATAAAGCTCCACAAGAATATTCACTGCACGGTGAGAGAGGACCTGCTGAAGATCAGAAAAAAACAAAGGCTTATAATAACCTGTATTGTCAATGTCAGCATCATTTTTAGTAGAGTATCATCAGCTATACGTTCCGTACAAACTCTAGTTCACCAATGAAGTGCAACTCACCACACCCAGTGATACTGCGACAGAACATCAACCTTGCTTTAAACATTTTTTATAAAACATGTTATGGCAGGGGTGTCCAAATTTTTTCCAGCGAGGACCATATACTGAAAAATGAAAGGAGGCAAGGGCCACAAAATGCATTTCAGCTTTGTGATATAAGTTAAAAAACATATTATTAGTAATTAGTAATTATTAATATAAAATATTTTATATTAAATAAATATTATTTATATAATATTTGTAAATTATATAAATATTTTCAATTTTCTTCTCAAATAATCTTTGTAAATTTTATTCTTGTAATATTATGACTTTATTCCCATAATACAACTTTTTCCCCAACCTAATTTTCCATAAATTACAACTTTGTTTTGTTCTTCATAATATTATGAATTTAAAAAAAAACTATTTCTACTCTATGCTACTAAAATGACATTATTTTTCCTCATAATAATATGAATTAGAATATGACTTTTTTCTCTTAATATGTTGACTATTCTTGTCAAATTAAAGCTTTTTTCCCCGTTTCTACTGTTTTTTTAATAATCCAACTATTTCAACTTTCTTCTTGTAAATTTTCTTCTCGTAATTATGACTTTTTTCTTTTAAAATTTTGACTTTATTCCATTTTTTGCCCCAACCTAATTTCAAAAAATATTTAATATTTCAACTCTGTGCTAGTAAAATATGCTACTAAAATGACATTATTTTTGCTCATAATATTACAAATTTATTCTTGTATATTGTGCCTTTTTTTTCATTAGAATATCAGTTTTTACCTTTTAATGTTTTGACTATTTCGTAAATGCGTTTTTTTTCTATTTTTTCTACATACGTGTTTCTTCTCGTAATTATGACTTTATTCCTATAGTTTGACTTTATTCTCTCAACATTGTAACAACACTTTTGCAACCTGATTTTTAAAAAAAAATGTTATTCGTTGTTTTATTTCTCATAAAATTACGGCTTAAAAAATACATCTTTTTTTAATATTTCTTCTTTAATAGTTCAACTTTATGCAACTAAAGTCATGATTCATATTACATTATTCTTGTAAAATGACAACTTTTTCTCATTTGATTACAACTTTTTCTGTTAATATTTTGATTTTATTTGTGTAAAAGGACTGATGAAGTTTTCTTGTAAAATCATAGTTCATAGAATCATAGACTGCGATTGGCTGGCGATCAGTCCAGGGTGTACCCCGCCTGTCGCCCGAAGTCAGCTGGGATAGGCTCCAGCATAACCCCGCGACCCAAATGAAGAGAAGCGGCATACAAAATGGATGGATGGATAGAATCATAGAATGTGCCACAGGCCAATACAAGAAAAGAACGCCAGGCCGCACTTTGGACACCCCTGTGTTACGGCCATGATTAAACACACAACATCACACCATTAGCAGTCACCGCCAGAGGTGCTCTCCAGCGCACACACACAAGAGGGACCTAACACACCTGAGGGAGCCAGACTGGCAATGCATCTTCATCTACATCAAAAGTCACCTGTGTTAGAAGGCTTTGTTACAAAATCTCAGTCTTCAGGAACAGGAACATGCAAATCACTCAGCGTTAGTGGCTAAATTACTTTTATTTTTGAAGTGTTAGCGTAGGATGCATTTTAAAAGTTAGCTATTTGGTTTAATGTCCCTTGAGTCATTGCGAAGTGGTTTGAGGTCAGGTGTGGTTAGAGATAGGTCAAGGATAAGGGTACCTGCAAGGCCTCAATGCGTGCTTGCAGCTGTAGCCGATCTTCTAGATCTTGACAGCGCTCTTCTAGGCTCAGTATCTGCTCCTGGAGTTGATTCCTTTCCAGCTCCAGCTCCTCCACCACAGATCGCAAACCATCTTGAATTGTCAGGGAAAAAAAAGGGAAAAAAAGTAGTGAGAATATTTTCTGCCATCAGACTCTAGCCAAAACGTACTCTAACCAAATGACCAAATATTATTGTTTTCCCATAAATGTGGTATGCGTTAACATTTTTGGCTTTCTGGAACGGATTAATTGGATTTACATTATTTCTTATGGGAAAATTTGATTTGCTTAGAGTCCTTTACAGTTACAGTCGGACCTTCTGGAATGGACTAATGACGCTAACCAAGGTTCCACTGTACACTGTATAATTTTGCTATCTGGGTGGTTTATGGGCATGTACTTAATACATGTTTGTACCAAGTTGGTGGGTGGACACAGGCTGGATTTACACGACACTGCAGGTTTTAATGGCCAATTACTGTTACAATGTACTGCCTATAGACTTTGTTTTTTACTAACACTTTTGTTTTTGCTCGCATTTTCATGAGCTGAACTCAAATATGTAAAACTTTTTCTATGTACAAAATAGGCCTCTCTCTCTCAAATATTGTTCACAAATCTGTCTAAATACTGTATGTGTTAGTAGGCATTCATCATTTCTGATCCATAATCTATCCACCTCAGAGGTGTGGCATATCAAGACGCTGATGAGATAGCATGATTATTGCACAGATGTGTCTTAGGTTGGCACAATAAAAGGCCACTCCAAAATGTGCAGTTTAAAGGGATAGTTTGGATTTTTTGACATGAAGTTCTATGACATCCCCATCAGCATTGTAATCCAATAACAGTGACTTACACCCCACTTGGTCTCTTGAGTCCAGTTCTGGTCAGATTTCCGTGATGAAGAGCGTAGTTCCACTTAGTTGCTGGGGACAATTAAGTAAAGACTTTGGCTTCTCAAAACAATACTGTATGCGTTCTTCTAAAAAAAATCAGACCTCACAAAAGGTTTAGCGTTATGTATTTGTCACCCGCCGTATTCCTGCGCACTGCCTGTGCGTTCATGTGAATGTGACGAAGACGCTCGCATGTACTTCCGCGCCGGAGCGCCGCGGCCATCTTGTTTAGGTATGTGTTCCACAGCGGAAGAAGATGCGACTGTCTTCGTCACATACAGGTACACATGAACGCACAGGCGGCAGTGCGCAGGGATACGGCGGGAGACAGCTATAACGCCAAGCGTTTTGTGAGATTTGAGTTTTTGAGAAGGTATTTTTGTGATGCAAATGTTTTTAGAAGCCAAACTCAGCAACAGCGGAATTACGTTCTCCATCACAGAAATCTGACCAGAACTGGACTTAGGAGACCAAGTGTCGGGTGAGTCGCTGTTAATGGATTACAATGTTGATGGGGATGTCGTACAACTTCATGTCAAAAAATCCCACTGTATGGGGGGGGTCGTCTGTAGGGGTCCAAAAACAAGTCAGTATCTGCTGTGACCACCATTTGTGTCAAATACCGTATACACCGTTCCAGAGCATCCCAAACATGCCCACTATCTTCAAAATGCCATCAATAAAATGCACCTGTGTTTGCTGTCCATAACATACATACCTGCCCATACCATAACCCCACTGCCACAGGTGCATTTTGTTGTATTGATGGCATTTTGAATGCACACAGATACTATGTCAAGAGCCTGAGGCCCATTGTTGTGTCATTCATCCACGAGCATCACCTCATGTTGCAGCATGATAATGCACTGCCCCCTGTTGCAAGGATCTGTACACAATTCCTGGAAGCTGAAAACATCCCAATACTTGCATGGCAAGCATACTCACCCGACATGTCCCCCATTGAGCATGTTTGGGTTGCTCTGGATCGATATATACAGTATTTGAGGCAAATGGTGGTCACCCCAGACACTGACTGGTTTTCGGACACCTCAGGACAAACCCCAATACAGTTAAACTGCACATTTTGGAGTAGTCTTTTGTGTTTTTTGGTTAATGTTGAAAATTAAAGGTAAAACTTTGCCTCTGTTTGCGTAGATTTTTCGTTTAGCATACAATATGGCATGTGTCTTGTGGTGTTATTAATACACTGTGTGAGTCCAGCTGTGTTCTTAATGTAATTTTATCACAAAATGTCCTTGTTCGCATCCTATTAGCTTGCGGAAGTCAGCTACGTCGCCCGTCTATGCTAACTAACATAGTTACGCCACAAGTCTCTGCTTTTCTAAATGATCACAGCTGCACAATAACTCAAAATGGAGCCAAAGAAAGTTGCAAGTGAACGACTGAATTCAAGAAATAACTCACAGCAAAACATGAAGGTGGTGTCCGTGTGGTAGTGATGTGTGACACCACTGATTTCCTTTCTAACTCGTGAAACTGTGTAAAACCCAGGCTGGGATCGGCCTTACCGATCTGGGACTGATACTTTGCGCATCTAAATTTTAAAAAGTAGTGTGTTTCAAATCATACAGTGGTATGAAAAAGTATCTGAACCTTTTGGAATTTCTCACATTTCTGCATAAAATCACCATCAAATGTGATCTGATCTTTGTCAAAATCACACAGATGAAAAAACTGTGTCTGCTTTAACTAAAACCACCCAAACATTTCTAGGTTTTCATATTTTAATGAGGATGGCATGCAAACAATGACAGAAGGGGGAGGAATAAGTAACTGAACCCTCACATTTAATATTTTGTGGCCCCCCCCTTTGGCAGCAATAACTTCAACCAGACACTTCCTGTAGCTGCAGATCACTCTGGCACATCGATCAGGACTAACCTTGGCCCATTCTTTTCTACAAAACTGCTGCAGTTCAGTCAGATTCCTGGGATGTCTGGCATGAATCGCTGTCTTGAGGTCATGCCACAGCATCTCAATGGGGTTCAAGTGTGGACTTTGACTTGGCCACTCCAGAACGTGTATTTTGTTCTTCTGAAACCATTCTGAAGTTGATTTACTTCTGTGTTTTGGATCATTGTCTTGTTGCAGCATCCATCCTCTTTTTAGCTTCCACTGTCTAACAGACGGCCTCAGGATTTCCTGCAAATCATCCTGATAAACTTTTGAATTCATTTTTCCATGAATGATTGCAAGTTGTCCAGGGCCTGAGGCAGCAAAACAGCCCCAAACCATGATGCACCCTCCACCATGCTTCACAGTGGGGATGAGGTGTTGATGTTGGTGAGCTGTTCCATTTTTCCTCCACACATGACGTTGTGTGTTCCTCCCAAACAATTCAACTTTGGTTTCATCAGTCCAAAAAATATTTTGCCAAAACTTCTGTGGAGTGTCCAAGTGCCTTTTTGCGAACATTAAACGAACAACAATGTTTTTTTAGACAGCTGTGGCTTCATCCGTGGAGTCCTCCCATGAACACCATTCTTGGCCATTGTTTTACATATAGTTGATGTGTGCACAGACATATTGGACTGTGCCAGTGATTTCTGTAAGTCTTTAGCAGACACTCTCGGGTTCTTTTTTACCTCTGAGTATTCTGCGCTGAACTCTTGCCGTCATCTTTGGTGGACGGCCACTCCTTGGGAGAGAAGCAACAGTGCCAAACTCTCTCCATTTGTAGACAACTTCTCTGACTGTCGACTGATGAACATCCAGACTTTTAGAGATGGTTTTGTATCCTTTCCCAGCTTTATACAAATCAACAATTCTTGATCGCAGGTCTTCAGACAGCTTTTTTGAGCGAGCCATGGTGCACATCAGACAATGCTTCTCATCAAGTCAATTCTTACCAATTCTGTGTGTTTTATAGTGGGCAGGGCAGCTTTAAACCACTCATCAGTGATTGGGCACACACCTGACTTGAATTGTTTGGTAAAAATTGGTTTCAATTGCTCTTTAAGTCTCCTTAGGCAGAGGGTTCAGTTACTTATTCCTCCCCCTTCTGTCATTGTTTGCATGCTATCCTCATTAAAATATGAAAACCTATAAATGTTTGGGTGGTTTTAGTTAAAGCAGACAGTTTTTTCATCTGTGTGATTTTGACAAAGATCAGATCACATTTGATGGGGATTTAATACAGAAATGTGAGAAATTCCAAAAGGTTCAGATACTTTTTCATACCACTGTACTGTAGCATAAATAATAAGAATACATCAGATTAATTAATTTACTCTAAACACAGAAGTATTATGATTTAAAATATAGCCAAGCTAATAAATAAGAAAACCATTAAATTATGAATGATTAACAACTACTATAAGAATGCAAAGCAATTCACACTGAGAATGCTATTTATAGACTATAGCTCTGCTTTTAATACAGTCTGCCCCCACAAACTCACAAATAAGCTCCTCACACTTGGCCTGTCTCCCTCCCTCTGTAACTGGGTGTTTAACTTTCTCACAGGCAGACCCCAGTCAGTCAGAGTCCACAACCGCACATCCAGCTCAAGAATTGTGAGCACTGGGACCCCACAGGGGTGTGTGCTGAGTCCACTCCTCTACACGCTCTTCACCCACGATTGCGTGGCCTCCCAGAACAACACCAGCATCATTAAATTTGTGGATGACACTACAGTCATCGGACTGATCACTGGTGGTGTTGAAACATCATACAGAAGAGAGGTGGCGGACCTCATAGCTTGGTGTCGTGATAACAATCTCCTTCTCAATACAGATAAGACTAAAGAGATGATCATCGACCCAAGAACAAGGGAAAAGGAGCCGCATAGACCCCTGTTTATTGATGAGACTGAGGTGGAGAGGGTGAAAACCTTCAAGTTCCTTGGCACACACATCAGCGAGGACCTCACCTGGTCTCACAACACCCAACAAATTATGAAGAAGTCACAAAGGACTGTACTTCCTGAGAAGACTGAGGAAATTTGGCATGTCCACCACAATTCTGAGTTGCTTCTACAGATGCACTATCGAAAGTGTCCTTACCGCCTCCATCACTGTTTGGTACGGTAACTGTACAACACGTGATAGGAAGGCACTCCAGCGGGTGATCAAGACCTCACAGAACATTGTTGGGGCAGCCCTCCCCTCACTGCAAGACATTTATACATCTAGAGTCCTACGCAGAACACACAACCTCATCAAGGACAGCACACATCCACAACACTCATTATTCACACTCCTACCGTCAGGCAGACGCTACAGGAGTTTGAAGTCCAGGACCACAAGGCTGGCAAACAGCTTTTACCCACAGGCCATCAGGCTTCTCAACGAAGCACTCGCACACGCCGCACGCAACACACGCACACACTCATAGATTAATGTCTCTTCTGTTGTTGTTGCTTAATTTATTGGTATTTATGTTTATGTGTTTATGTTTATGTTCTTATTCTTTCTTGTGTTTTCTTTCTTTTCTTGGGAGAATGAACAGAATAAGATTTTCATTGCATGGTATAACTGCTGTTTTACCATGCACATGACAATAAAACTCTCTTGAATCTTGAATCTTGAATCTTGAATTGAGAATTGATGTTAAGAGCATAAAGATCTGGTATCGGAGGTATCAATATTTCAGTAAAACTAATTGTAAAGCTATTAAAAACTTGTTTTGTGTTTCTGGAACGGATTAATTGGCTTTACATTATTTCTTATCGGAAAATCTTATTTGTTTAGAGTAAAGTTTCAGTTGGAGTCAAATTAATGAAGCTAACCGAGGTTCCACTGTAAATGTACCGTTACACCATTACTAAATGACCATGCTTGAAACGCCAAATATGATTTAGGGCTGATGTGAATCTGAGGTTATCAGATCCCATGTGTGATTTTTTTCGCTTACACTGAATGTCTGTAGTGTAAATCCAACCGTTGAGGAAAAACATGCAATCAGTAAAAAAATAAAACTTACCACAGATGGATAGTAGCTTGCAACCTACATGATTTCACGAGAGCTAAGCGCATTCACAAGACTGACCCAGCAAACTAGTCAGTTCCACCAGCATGCACGTCACATCAAAAAGCAAGCAAACAAAAAAATGTGTAAATTTAATTAAGATTGTTGGGCAATTTTTGGAAATGGGAGATGGTGTAAAATTTTGATCACAGTTGTGACCCAGATACTTGAGTTCACAAGAAAACAATAAAACATGAATGCTAAAATACTAATGCAGATTTTCCCAAACTTTTTCAACTCAGGACAAAAATAATTAAAAAAAACAAAATTACAATTATAAAATATTATATTATAAAAATATTATAAATATTATCCATCCATCCATCTTCTAAAGCGCTTCTCCTCATTAGGGTCGCGGTGGCATGCTGGAGCCTATCCCAGCTGACTTCGGGCGACAGGCGGGGTACACCCTGGACTGGTCGCCAGCCAATCGCAGGGCACATATAGACAAACAATCATTCACACTCACATTCATACCTATGGACAATTTAAAGTCACCAATTAACCTAACATGCATGTTTTTGGAAGGTGGGAGGAAGCCGGAATACCCGGAGAAAACCCACGCGCACACGGGGAGAACATGCAAACTCCACACAGAAATGCCCAAGGGAGAATCAAACCCAGGTCTTCCCAATCTCCAGGCTGTTACTGTGTTGGCCAACGTGCTAACCACTAGACCACGGTGCGGCCCTATAAATATTATAAAAAATATTAATTAATAGTTCCCTTGACTACTTTTTGACTGTAAAAATTGTTTCTTCAATATCTTGAAAGTCAGAAGATAAAAAATAATCTATACATGAAAGATATGTACACAATTTACTTTGCTGCCGTAAAACTCAACTCTGAGCCCCCAACTTCACTTCCTGTCTGCCCCCCCACTCAGCTCCCCTTGTGCCAGAACACTTTTACAGCTACACACATAAGCACGAGTCTTATTTATGTCTTAAATGGCTTATTTTCTGTTATTATGTCTACTCTATTGGGTAATATGAGTGCAAAGGTGACTATAGGGATGTTATTTCATGTCTATAGGGCCCTAATAACGTAAAAAAACCCAACATATTTCAAAGGTTGTAAACAGGTTTTCTATGCTCTAACTACAAACATATTGTAGTTATAAATAAAGCCTGTTTTGCGAGGCATTTGCGAGGTCCGTGCGGCTCTGTGCGGACAAATGACGTCATTTTCGCACCCACATCTCTCGAGCGGCCCTTTTCATGCGGAAAATTCCCGCTCCGCGCACCACCAAATTTTTGTAACTACGCGGATGGAGTCACGCGGAATTCAATGGCAGACGAGCAGGACATCCTCACAGCTGAAGTACAGAAATACCGGCAGTTATATGAAGGAGCCTACACTGACGCACAGTAGTTTAAGCATAAACAAACACTGAAACAAGTTTTAAGTCAAGTTGTTTGGTTTTTATTTTCTTTTGCCGTGTTCAGCATGCCTTTTGTAAGCACATTCTCCTGCTGGGGTACAAGTCCCTGTTGTGGGAAGAATGACGAGCTGCGATTGCAGCACTCCTATTCAAAGGACGAGTGTACCGCATTCTCTTCCTTTTCTGTTGCAGCAGCAAATAAATACCCCACAATTCCTCTTCTTCAAGAAGTAGACGCGCAAGTGTCGCCCTGTTGGAAGTCAACTAGAAAATGGCAAACTTCTTCCGCTGTAGTTTAGTACAGTGGTAGATGCTTGTTTTCGATACACTGCCACACACAGTCTCTCGAGCGGATTTCCGCGCAGCTCGTTCGAGCAGAAAGTATAACCCAGCCTTAAGGAATCCTACTTCACGGAAATTCTCTTAACACTGCACTGCACTTCATGGATGGATTCTGGAAGCAACTGGACAATGTGAAAGCCTATGACAGAAAAGCCAACTCATCTGGTACCAAAAGGTGGCAAGTACAGTAGATCCCGCTTTTCAGTGGTCTTATAATCCAAGACCACCCGAGAATGGCGAGTAATTGAGCGGGCCATAAATATTGTCTATTTTTGACACACGACTCGCTCCCCCTCACCCTCCAAACCATACTGCTAACTTGACGTTGATGTTTTCCTCCGATTTTGGATCTACATTTACAATATAAGTGACTGTGTGACGGTAATCTGCTGCTGTGCCTCGTTCTCGCTTTCTCTCTCTCTCCCCCACAGCTGGGCGCGCAGCAGGAGCCAGGACAACTGGACACACCGGCAGTTAATTATCCTGCCTCCTACTTATACCTGAGTAGGGGCAGCTGTGAGACGCCGGTTCCTTCCTTACTGCTGATCAGAGCACTCACGACATCTCTACACAAGCCTTTTCAAGCTTCAAGCTTACAGCTGGGTGCTCCAGTTGTCCCTCTGTATTGCCCTTTTTGCAAACCTGTTTGTATGTACCTTTTTTCCTGGAGTTCTGCAAACTACGGACTCCAGCGCTTTCTGTTTGCTCCTGTTAAAGACGACTCTAAATTGTCACCACTCACCTTGCTTCTGCACTTTGTGGTCCGCCGCACACGCAAACGTAACAGACTGTTGTAATTATTAAATTAAATTCAGCTCCAGAACCCTCCCCTTCTCTCTTCAATCGCCATTCTCACACAATCCAGGTTTAAGCCCTACATACAGGTATGCCTCACATACTTACTACACACATTTAAAGAATAAAATGTATAGCTAGTCACCACTAATGAATGATAATGTAAATTAGATAATCCATGAACACATGGAATGGGAGTCACAGTGTAAAAGTTATAAAGTTCACTTTTGCGTTTCACAGCAACTATGGTGTGTTCAATTACCGCCCAACAAAGTACGGAATCTCAACGCTTGACGAAAAACCTTATCAATGAAGTACAAATTGTTATTATGGGTCTGCAAGCAAAGCGCAGCAGCCCATTTTATTTTTGTTGATAGGTATTTGTTACTATTATGATTATATTCATATTTGGTATCATTTTGTGGGGACTTAATTGAAAAATGTTAATATTTGAATCAAAAACTTCCCTTCAGGCCATAACATGCCTATAACATGCAAGCAACCAGCAAGGATACAACGCCGGGCTGGAAGTAGGCGAAAGGCAGGCCCATTTAAAATTTCCGCAGGAATTTTTGTAGTTATTTTTTTTTTCATGAATGCTGAATTAGGTAGCTCTCTCTTAATGTCCCAAAACAGCACCCTGCATAACACAGCTTTGTTTCATTCCCCTTTCAAAATAAAGACATAAATAAATAACTTTGCGGAGAAAATGACAAAATTTACACTATATATCATACCTTTTCACTCAGACAAGTGTCCAATAAAAATGGGCCAGCAATCTAAATGGGTCACGTCACTTTGAAGTTTGGGAAACTGCAATATTTACACTCCATATAGGCAGTCTGTCTTTCAAAATTTGGTCAAGTTGGAATGGGGGGGAGGAAAAAAAGACAAAAACAATCTGCAATTCAACACAGAATATGTTGATAATGTTATGGTGCAAACCCAAATGTGAGGATGACCGTGCATGGTAGTGCAAACTGTCTAGAGGCTCTCCCACCTGTGTCAGGAGTACTGTATTCAGGCCACCAACCTCCCATGTTTTCTCCTTCCATTGGGGTTGTGCTCTCCGAGGTATGCCGGGGTTCCTGGAAGAGGCCTTGTCCATCAAACTCAAAATCCTCCTATGTGAAAAAACAATTCCATTATATATGAGAAAATAAGACATTTAATACATAAATAAGGCTACGTTCACATGATTTTTTTTGCTCATATGTGACCTGTATCTGATATGTATCTGATCAACTGCAGTCTGAACGCTCAAGTGGCATATACAGTATCTGACCTATACAACATCAAAAGGCGTGGTTTACTGTGTGAAACTTGGATACAGGTACTCACTGATGTAGGCAAAAGTTCTTCTCATCCAAAAATTATTTGTAAAAAGTGACAGTAAAGCGGCTCACAGCAATGTCCCACCACTCCTGCTACAAACACAGATGTAGTAGCAAGTTCTCCATGAACTACCATAGCCAAAATTCTTGCACTCTTTCTTCTTAATCTCCAATGTGGAATCATTTGGTTAAGAAAAGCTTGGTTGACTCCCGTTGCGCAAAATTCTTGAAATTGCCACAAACGCTTTAAGGAGCGCACACAAAGCCACAATCTGTATTTCCGTGAACACATAGAAATGCGTGTGACGTTGTGGTTTGCTTCCACATTAACATCTCGCATTTTTTTGGTAACGTTAACGATGACATTAAAAAAAAAAACGGATTTTAACTGAAAATCTGAATTGGGCATTGTACCCTGCAGTGTGAACATAGCCCAAGGCTTGTGTGTCTGTTGCTGTAAATGTGTTCCGGTGCTAGGTGAGTTGAGTGGCGGGCCGGACAGGAAGTGACATCGGGGGCCGCAACAGTAGCCCATGTTAGGGATTATTGTGCCTGGTCTGAGATCTTTCAAACCTGCAATAAAAGCCTGTTGTTCCGGTGAACAATTATTGTACTTGTGCGTCTCACCCAACATTACAATAACATTACTGACACCTAGTGACCAGTGTCTTTGAATGTCTTCACGTCTTTGAGTCTTCTGAATGTCTATTAGTATTTTATTCATTTAGCCGACTTGAAAATGCTTCATGTAGGCAAAAAAAAGTTACATTTGAAATATGCATTTTTTTTTCACTAATAATAGGTTGTATTCAAATGAATGAATCATGAAACAGCATGATTTATTAATTAATATATTTTTGAAAAACTGTGGTAAGAGTGCTATCCATCCATCCATTTTCCTCTACTTATCGGGTCTGGGCAGCAGTCTCAGTAGGGAAGCCCAGACTTCCCGGTCCCTGGCCACCTCCTCCAGCTCCACCGGGAGGACACCAAGGCGTTCTCAGGCCAGCTGTGAGACATAATCCCTCCAGCGTGTCCTAGGTCTGCCCTGGGGCCTCCTCCCGGCTGGGCATGCCCGGAACACCTCACCAGGGAGGTGTCCGTGAGGCATCCGGACTAGATGCCCGAGCCACCTCAACTGGCTCCTCTGGATGTGAAGGAGCAGCGGCTCTACTCTGATGACTGAGCTCCTCACCCTATCTTTTAGGGAGAGTCCAGCCACCCTTTTGAGGAAACTCATTTCAGCCGCTTGTATCCGCGATCTCGTTCTTTCGTTCATCACCCAAAGCTCATGACCATAGGTGAGGGTGGGAACATAGATCGACCTGTAAATAATAAGAGTGAAGCCGCAAAATTGTGCGCACAAGCGATCCACACAGCAACAATCTTCCTAGTTCAGTATGTTTGTGGCCTGGAATTATTTACAAATTTCACCTTCGTATTGTAAATATACAATTTACAATAACTGTATAGCGCTATGAAAAGGGAGTAACACATCTTCTAATACTTCTAATCTACCGCAATTTCCGGACTATGCTTTGAACCCTGCATCTTTCAACTACAATACTACAAATTTATGGCTAAACGAACTACAGTTCCCATGACGCCTAAAGTGTCGAAACAGAAAGTAGCTAATTTCCGCAATAGAAACAAATATCATGTTTTGAACTGACAAATCATAAGTACGTTTGATCAAGTGTAGAACTACTACAGCTTCTGCTTGGACTGCTGTTGAAAACATCTGCCGCTGGGAACACAGAGTGTAGGTAAGATTGCAAGGTTTATAGTGTGTCTTTCTATGTAAATATACCATGTTAGAACATGGGTATCTGTGGCTTATAGACAAGTGTGGGCAATATATGTACAGAATGTTTTGTCTCTTTAAAATCGGTGGGTGCAGCTTATTTTCAGGTGCACTCAGTGTGGAATTTATGGCAATATAACGTCCGGAAGAATTTCTCGTAGTCACATGCAGCTAGCATACCTGCAGCAAAATAAGAGGCGACAGGAGACGTGCTAAATGCGCCCAGTTTTAATGTCACGGAATGTATTAGTCCAGAGTTTCATACTTTGCATTTTACTCTGTTCTTATGTGGATGTTGGTGCCACATAGAAATGTGCAGCTTTCTAAACCGTATCGCTGCCAGCATTATTTAATTGGATTCATTTGTTAGTTGATAGTAAAAGAACATGTTATTTTACTTAACTTTTAGTTGATATTCTTTAATTACTAATTTGTTGAGACAAAATGTTTAACATAAATATGACACTTTTTCTATGACTTATACTGCAGTAATTTGTCAGTATTGTATTTGTGAAACGAATCATTTACTACACAAGATGTCACCTGACATTAGTTTGATGGAAGGGATGCTGCCTATATCAGTATCAGTTGATGATATTGGTATTGGAAATGAAGTGCCAGACAATATGGGTATATCGGCTAGAGCAGTGCTTCTCAAATAGTGGGGCGAGTCCCCCTGGGGGTGATGTGAGCTTGTATGCTTCACAGCTTGTATGTTTGACAGCTCTCCATTTTGTTGCATTTTCCTGGTTTCAGTTTCAAGTTCAGTCTGTACAGCACATATAAATAAATAGATATTATCAGTTTCTCAACAGTATTTCAAATCGAGGGGGAGCGTGAAAACATTTCTTTCCACTGGAGGGGCATGACAGAAAATAATTGAGAACCACTGGGCTAGAGTAATGTACTGTATATGCCTACCTGTAGGCTCCGTTGAGCTGGTTCTGCTAGCTTCTTGCCCCCGTGTTGGCTGAGCCCCCTTGCTTGAGCCAGCTCCTCCTCCAACTCCTGCTGCCGAGTGGCCAAAGCTGGATCGGAGTAGCCAGGAAAGAACCAGTCATCCTCAATCAGTTTTGTGCCACAGGGGAAAAAGGGGCGTTGGGGTTGGATTCGGGATGTAGGTATGGATGGAAGGTGGGCATGAAATAGAGGAATATGGATACAATTCTAGCCAAGATGGGACAACAGAGATAGACTTAAGAAAAGTAATGTGATCACAGATGGTGGTTTTGGTGAAGAAGGAGTTGAGACAAAAAACAAACAAACAAAAAAAAGATCGAAAGCAGCAAAAGTAAAAAAAAAAACAACAAAAAAAAACAACAATATGCAGTTTGAGAACACCCCAGTTTTTCCAGTTATTTATTGAAATTAGTATTATTTATTGAAATTCAAGTTGTTCAAATCCAATGAATAGCTTGAAACGTTACAGAGGTAAGTGGTGAAGTGCCAGAGGTTAAAAAACGGTAAAGTTACCCAAAAGTGAAAAATGTGTATTTCAGAATTATACAACAACGCCTGTTTCAGGGACCACAAAATGGGTCAACAATTTAACAACAACAATTTGGCAGTTAGTGAAACTAATTCCTACAAGTGTTCCGCATTCTGGAGTACTTACTACCTGCTCTGTCTGCATAAAAACTGTGTTTGGAACACGCTGTAGTACTATACCCTCGTAAAAAGCAGTTGAACAGCATTGTACTGGAGAAAGTAATTTGTTGCTCCAAAAATGGCAAAAAAGTAGGGAATTAACAATGGAAGAGAAACAGACCATCTTAACACTTAAAAATGTAGGTTTCGTGTTCTAAAACTTTTGACCGGTAATGTATATGTGTGGACAAAGACTGAGTAGAGAGGGAAGAGAGACAATGTGAACAAAAGAAGACTTCTACTGGTAAAAACACTATGATTAGATCTTGCCCGTTTGCATTGCAAATGACAACTGACTCCGTTCAAACTTACTGTATGGCAGACAAGGGAGTAAACGTGACTGTGAGGAGGAGGAGCAGACAAATATAACAAATCATTTGAGATGCCAATATTTCATCACGCTCACTGGGTTTAGTCAGATCATTCTTTCATTGCATTTTGATTTGCATTTTTTGGACAGATGAAAGCAGGCTTTTTTTGTAATTATCCCCCATGTGATCGTCTTAGTGATGTACAAAACATGTTCCCATCTGTTTTGGCATAGGCTGATGTGTAGGGGGCGGAAAGCTCAAAGTAGGAAAAGAAAAGAGTAGAAAGAGTTTAGAGTGGTGGTCAGTGTATTGATTGGGTGCATAAGCAAGAGGATAAACATGAGCTGTAGTCACTAAGAAATGATTTAAATTATGATAGCAGCAAAGCAAAGAGGAAAATACAGTGCGTCCGGAAAGTATTCACAAAGAGGAAAATACAGTGCATCCGGAAAGTATTCACAGACTATTCACTTTTTTTATGTAACAGCATTTTTCCAACATTGAATTAATTCTTAGTTTTCTCTCCTCTATCTACACACAACACCCCTCAACGACAAGAAATCACATGTACATAAGTATTTGCACCCTTTGCCATTAAGGTCAAAATTGAGCCCTGGAGCATCATCCTTGAGATGTTTCTACAGTAGTCCCTCAATACATCACACTTATTACTTCTTACTTCTTACTTTTTTTTTTTTAAACAATATTGGTAAACCATGCAGTTTCGTCGTTGAATACAGTCTATTATTAGTCAAAAATACAGTCTTGGAAAAAATGATTAGACCACCCTTGTTTCTTCAGTTTCTTGTTCATTTTAATGCCTGATACAACTAAATGTGTTGCTGTTTGGACAAATATAACAATGACAACAAAAATAGCTCGTAAGAGTTACATTTTTTGGCAGTACAATGCTATAGCTATTCATGTAAGAACTTACGGTAAGTGATTTTGTTTATTATCAAGAAAACCAGGGAAGTTGCTAGATATCAGCCCTTAAATTAACCTCTTATGAGATACAGTGGGTACAGAAAGTATTCAGACCCCTTGAAATTTTTCACTCTGTGTCATTGCAGCCATTTGCCAAAATCAAAAAAGTTCATTTTATTTCTCATTAATGTACACTCAGCACCCCATCTTGACAGAAAAAAAAACAGAAATGTAGAAATGTTTGCAAATTTATTAAAAAAGAAAAACTGAAATATCACATGGCCATAAGTATTCGGACCCTTTGCAGCGACATTCATATTTAACTCACATGCCGTCAATTTCTTCTGCTCCTCCTTGAGATGGTTCTGCTCCTTCATTGGAGTCCAGCTGTGTTTAATTAAACTGATAGGGTGCTGAGCGTACATTAATAACACTTCAAATGAACTTTTTTTTTATTTTGGCAAATTGCTGCAATGACACAGAGTGAAAAATTTCAAGGGGTCTGAATACTTTCCGTACCCAATGTATATTTGTGATCATCATTATATTTGTCCAAACAAATGTATCTTCAGTTGTACATTAGGCATTAAATTGTATCAATAAACTGAAGAAACAAGGGTGGTCTATATTTTTGCTTAAGTGAAGCTTTTTCAAGCATAAAAATGGCTAAATGAAAATTAAAATATAATTAATATAGGCTTTCAGAAGAGCCATTCTTAGACATTGTGATTATATGTAGTATACTACACTGGTCACTAGGTGTCAATAATGTTACTGCCATGTTCGATGAAACACACAAGCACCAGACTTCGAATCGCCTAATCCCTAGTAAAAATCCCTAATAAAAACACAGGCTACTGTGCCGTATTGAGTTGCCAGTTGAATGAAAAATAGTCTGTGAAATGTGAAGTCAATTTACGACAGCTTGTCACAGTCTAAGCCTTTCGATGCCAACGTGTGTGATCGCTCACGTTAGACTCGCATTTCCAGTAAGTCAGACTATTCTACCATCTTTGTTTACATATTTTGCCTGGCTCCACTGTCTCTCTGGCGGCAGCTAACTAGCAAGCTATAGTTATCCGCCTAGTCTTTGGTCCACGGACTCCAAATGTGAGTTTCTTTTTTAACCACAGTGACATTTTATCTTTAAAATACACAAGCAATGCGGTTTGTTCAGAGCTCATTTTTCTCCCACAGGGAAGCTATGACTTACTTTGCACTTAACCTTGCTCTTATGTCTTGTCTTCAAAATACTAGTTTTATGTCTAATTTGTTTAACATAAACACGTAGTGTCCATCTTATATAGTTAAGCCATCATGGGATCTTAACAGGTAGCACGTGAACTACAAGTAGCTCGCCGTGTGATCAGTTGTGTAGCTCACCAAAGAATATTTGCTTATACTCTTAGTATTTACTATAACTGTTCAATTCAGACATGATGCCTGTATCTAATGGCAAATTACTACAATATAGCATGAAGACAATGACACACTGAGTGGAGATGTCATTTGTAAATAAAGTACAATTGAAATGTTACCAGTCACATGAAACACAAACAGCTCACCTCTCCTTTCTTTTTGTAGAAGTAGCTTTAATAGTGCTGGAAGTTGGATACACCTGCGCTATCGTAAACCTGGACACTCAATTTATACAGATTTATATTAAGCAGGAAAGATATTTACATTTTATTTTCATTTTTTATTTTATTATATTTATAATTGTAGTATTGTTATTTTATTCTGTTAATTGTGTTATGTTTTACTAAAAATATATATTTTTAAACAATTAAATTCCCATGTATTAGTCTTACTCTAAAACAGACATCAAATTAAATTCAGGTTTGTGTCAAATCGGGTTCACTGGCACTGCCAACAATGTGTCCCTTATTCATTATTCCAAAAGTTGGCAACCTTTCCAGTTAATTTGCCCATTTTATTTTATTTTATATTTGTTATTATTTAATATTTTTTGTTGCTGACAAACTTTTGCTCCATACTTCAGCCCAGTATTTGAGGGTAACACGCAAATGAGCTAGTTTGCCAACCCACATTAACTCCTAAAGAGGAAGAAAGGAGAGAAACACAAGAGGGCGGTATTGGAGTTATAATGTACACTGCTAAAAAAAAAATAAAGGGCACACTAAAATAACACATCCTACATCTGAATGAATTAAATATTCTTATTAAATACTTTGTTCTTTACATAGTTTAATGTGCTGACAACAAAAATTATCAATGGAAATCAAATTTATTATTATTATTATTATCATCATTATTACTATTGGGGGTGTCTCACTATCCACCTGTTGTTTATTACGTTTGCACAACAGCATGTGAAATTGATTGTCAATCTGTGTTGCTTCCTAAGTGGACAGTTTGATTTCACAGAAGTGTGATTGAAATTGTGATTGATTAAGTGTTCCCTTTATTTTTTTTAGCAGTTTATATGCCACCAATGAGGCCTTTCAGAAGCTAGGGACAGAAATAGGGTGGCTAGAGAAGACAGTTGTCATTTATTGTTTGAGTATTAATCACTAATAAAGTGAAAATGAGAGGAAATGTGAATATTGACCTCGCAAGTCCATTTTGGTGTGCGCCCCTAAATTTTCAGCTTTCGCTCCTAAAATTTTAAGTTAAGGCCCTGGCACACCTTGACGATTTAGCCAGTTTACGCCAACGTATGAAAAAATTGGCCAATACGCTGGCGTACGTCCAATAAGTTATGGGTAAGTTTTGTATAAGTTAAGAGCACGCTGAAGCACGCCAGCATACGTCATAGAACGTCCAAGTCGTCCAAAAATTTTGTGTATGCACAAAACATTTAGACGTATGTCAACGTATGATTCATACGCGGGCAATTAGTTATGCAATTGTTGACGCCCGTTCACACACGTTATTTGTAAGTTACGTACAAGTCAAAATACGTCAACATACCTTGAGACATAACTGTCTTCTGGGCGAGTGAAGATGGAGGCTGTTATTACTGCATTTGCAGGTAAGTTTGCAGCTTTGACCAGTAGAGGGCACTGTGACACTGGGAATGGAACCAACTTTCCCACTTCCCCACTTGTTAAAAAGCATGCAAGTTATTGGTACAAACACAGTCACTTTAAATATCTTCTTAAAAACCCCTGACAAATCACAACTGCTTGTAATGCACCCTGACACTTTTGTCTCCACATGGTCCCGCAATACGCCGTGGCAGTGTGTGTCATTTAGATGGTACGCCTGAAAAGCGCGAAGACAAGTTTGCGCACTGTTTGCGTTCTGTTAACACATGTTCCGCAATTCCTGAATGCTGCAAATTGGCACGAAATGCCACGCTACCGCAGGACTTATTTACACCCAAGTCAAGTACTATTTATGTCTAGTGCACGACACAGTACACGCGACACGCATTGTTCCTGCATGAGTATGCATTGTCACTAGAGCTGCAATGACTAATCGATGACTCGATTATTAATTGATTATCCAAATAATCGACAACTATTTTGGTTTGATTAATCGTTTCATTTAAAAATGTACTGTAAATATCCTAATTTAAGTCTCTCAAATGTGATATTTTTTAATTTCCTTAGTCATACATATCTATTATCTTTGTGTATCAGGCAAAACAAAATTGTCACACACATCAGCTTTGACTTTAGAAAAGAGCAGTCGACACTTTTTCCTTTTTCTGAAGCTAACCACTGCAGAGATACTGTATATACGTACAGCGTGCATAAGAACATTCCCATGCAATGTATGGGATTTATCCACTTGTACTTGTGTGTAGGAAAATGCACCAAACAAAGCACCGCCCCTCCCCCAGAGCAGACGAGCCGATGCCAAACACAAAGCCTGTCACTAAAATGTATTTATTTGTTTTTACTTATTTATTTATTGGTGATGCACATGTAGCGGTCTGTGACAGTGACTTGTTGATTTGCAGCAGAGTGTCGGTGATGTTTGTCAGTTCATTATATTTCTCTAGTTGTTTATACTTCTCTACTTCAATTTCGGTGTCTGAGAAATTCCTCTGCCTCACCCTCTTTGGTATGATTTTGGGGAGAGAAAAAGTCAATCTGTGCATTCTTAAAAGGAACTGCTGCTAAGAGGCGGAAATTTAAAATGTGTGTTTTTTTTTTAAACCAGATTAATCAAAAAATTATCGAACAATGAATCGATTATTAAAATAATCGTTAGTTAGGGGAGGTTTTGTGAGAAAAATACATTGAGAACACAGACTAATGCAGTGTATTATTGTACACTAACCGGAAAATGTAAGTAAACTGAGGCAAAATTTTGGAAGGAAATTTTTAACCGAGGTTCCACTGGATAACCAATTGTTAGCCTCAATATGTTGGAAAAATTATTTTAAAAATTGACATTTTTTAATCTCTCTCGTGAATGTGGTTTGTTTTCATCAGTATGGTAAATAAAAGTTAAGACACAATACTGGAATGTACAACATTACTTCATGTTAACACTGTTGAGTCAACCTAAGATATATCAATTCATTCCACTATGACAAAAAGATTGTTTGACTCCATTTGGTAAAGTATTAAAATGTTAGTGAATTTGGGTTGGCTAACCAAGAAATATGGAAGCTATAAAAAAACGAGCAAAAGAGGATGAAAAAAGGGAAAGGAAAACAACATCCTCGAGGGGTGTAGAAACTAAGATTCATCTGTGCAGTGTGCTACTGTACTGACTGTAGCTCACCCCAATAAAGACAACATTCTAGGAAGCGGCAGGCAGTACAGTCAGCAAACGCTGCACTCACGCTCAGTAGGAGCCTGCATGCACAAAACTGATGGGAAAACTGGGAAAATGTTCTATGTGGCTACTCCCATCCATGGAGCAGGAGCTGGAGAGGGTGAGTAGAGGCAGGGGTCCCACGTGATAGGACAGCACTTGGTCAATCAAGTGCTCCCAATTAACAAGGGTGGAAAAATTGGAAATAAAAAGAAAAGAAAAATAATGTTCAGTGAAACAACAGAAGACCTTATAAATAATAAAAACACATTCTAATTCCGTCTTTACAAGGGCAATGGTGTCTGTGAAGAAGGTGGTGGTGGTGGTGGGGTGACAGGACAAATGAGTTACATTTCACACTTGTCAGTTTATTAACCCATTATATTGTGCGTATATATTGATATACAGGACAAAAAACATACCAACTTCAAATCTAATTTATAGAAAATTCATTAGGGTGCAGTCTATTGGAAAGTTGTTATATGAGACTACTGCATGTGCATTCATTAATAAATAGTTAAGACTATAACCACTTTATCCATAGCTGGATTGGAAGATATGGTGTATGACAAATATTTTTTGAAAACATTATATAATTTAATTATTTTTTCTAAGACCGGTGACATTGTCCTCTTCATTAATGACTGTCAATATAAACTGTTCATCCAATTCTGGCACTAAACAGTACTAATTTGGAAAAGTGGTTGGTGACTCAACAATAGTAACCTAATGAATACCTACATAATTGTGTAATTATTATATTAATTATTCTCCTAACCTAACCATTATCGTAATTCAGTGGTGTCCAAACTTTTTCCTCTGAGGGCCATAAAAGATTGCAAGGGCCACCATGATATTTCATAAAAAGATATATATAAATACATTTAAAAAAAAAAAATATATATATATATATATATATATATATATATATATATAAATACATGTAGATATGCTAAGACGTATATATTTCAAGAAAAAAACTGCATCTCAGCTTTGTGATATAGGTGAAAAAGCCTGTTATTAGTATGACCTTTGGTCTTTGCTTTTATCCCAATTTTTGCTGGTTTTTTTTAATCCAAATATTTCAACTTTCTTCTTCAATAACTTTATATGCATAATATTTTGACTTTAGTCCCATACCATCATAACTTTTCCCAAACCAAATAAAAAAAAAAAATGAAACTTTGTTTGTCATAATATTACGACTTTTGAAAAAAATAAGGTATTTTTACTTTAATATTTCAACTACATGCTCCTAAAATGACATTGTTTTACCTAATAATATTAAGATATGACTGTGTTTTTTTTTTTCCTTCAGTTTTCTTGTAAAATTCTATTTTTAGAATGAGCCGCAGGCTGCACCCCTGACTTTAGGTATAATGTACATTTCTAAAAGGATTACTTTTGCATGGTAAAACATTATTTATCATCTGCATTATAAAGCTGAGCATTCTGACTATTTCTTATGATCACAAAATGGATTTGTTATTTTCAGTTCAGTCAACTAGTATTTGCATGATATTATGATACACCTGTCATCATCTAGCAAAGGCCTTACCCTCTCGTTCTTCCTCCATGTGGCTAATGCGAAGAACCATAGCAGCCTTCTCTTCCCTGGCATGATCCCTGGCATTGACTGCCTCAGCGACCATTTCCTGCCACTCCAAAACCTGACTTTGAGTGTCATCAGCACTGCCGGATTCACTTGCCTGTGGTCAGAAAGAGCATGGGGAGCCAGGAAACTATAAGCACAGCACCTTACTGAGTAAGTGCTTTAAGAATTCAAATCCTGAATCCCAGACCTGAGAGGCAGCTCTCTTTGTGAACTGTTCCAGGTCGGCTTGTAGTGTCCTTTGTTGCTCCTCATATACCACCAGTTTAGCTTCCAACATATCTGATGGTAAAATCAACAACACACAATCAAGTTTTAAGAATTAAGAATTTCTGCAAAAACCAAAACTGCGGCCACAAAGTCTCAGTTTTGCTTAGGGATAGGGCCAATCCGATCCAGTATCGGTATTGGGTTTCGATATCAGCGCAATTCACATTTCAGAAATTGCCAATACCACCTGCATAGATTTCCAATCCATGCGCCACGTCTGTGCTTTAATGATGTAGCAAATGTAGCTAGAAGAATATCAGCAAACTTACCCTAAAGAATATCTACGAACGTTGCAGTCCTGCACATATGCATGCACGCGCAGCCGAATATAAAGACAACAATGAAAATGTAGCGACCTGGAAGTGATGTGCAATGTTAAAAGTTCCGTGTTGACTGACTGCCCAAGAAGTCGTGAACGTGTCATGTTGAGTGTTTGTTGTGCGGCGCTGCATGTGTGCAAACAGCTACTGTATGTTCACTGATATTCTTCTAGCTACATTTGCTGATATTCTTTGCACAGGGTTGCAAATCCAAACAAAAAGAATTTTATAGTACCATTCTTTGCTTTGAGTTCCTCATACTGCTCCACCTTCCAAAGGTATTCCTCCCGCTCCTCCTCAAGGGCAGTGACACGGCTTCGCAGGGCAGTCAGATCAGGAGGGGCGATGCCAGCCTTAAGAGGAAATAGCAGTGAAAATGCCTTGCTGGAACGTCTTGCCACATTTTTTTTTGTGGATCACTTTGAATACACTTCACCGTAGCACGGCATGCACACATAACTCGGTAAATTTTCATTTAACAATGAGGGAAACAGTAACAACAATAACAAATACAACTTTTAAAATGTACCGGTTGGACATCTGACCTGGCTTTTCTTGAGCTCCTCCTCCAGCTGTCTGATTCGAGATTTAGACCAAGCTTTCATTTTCAGGAACTTGGCCTCTGATTTGCTTGCCTCGTCAATTTTTTGCTTTGTCTGGGCTGTAAACAATACAGAAAAAATCGTATTTGAAGTGGATGAAATGTTAGCTCATTCAGGACACATCTGCTACCAGAACTGTCCAATTAAAAATGAATGGGCAATTTATATGGCGCCCCCTATTGGTAAAAAAACATTTTACAATTTCCATGACTGCAACATTCTGCTTGGTCTACAGCCTTGGTTCCTTAGGGCCCTGTCACAGCCTGACGATTTATCCGGCGCATGCCTGACGTGATCATTTTGATGGCATACGTTGAACTGTGGACGTTTTTTTTCCAATTTTGGGCGTATACATAGCATATTCATAACGAGTTCGACGTATACATGACGTATTAGTAACTTATATAGAACGTTTCTATAACTTATACACGACTTATACCAACGAATGCGTAGCGTGTTGCCGGCGTTCACAACTTATGCCCAACGCTAGTCTAACTTATGCAAACCGCACGGCAGCGTATGGCCGACGATGACGTGCCGTAGCCTATAAAAAGGCAGCCACTTGATGACTCACCTCACTAGACATCGCAGTGTCAACGTCTCCATCATGCTGAAGAAAATTTCCAAGACCGCTGCCAAGAAGCATCAGGGCAGTAACGGAGGGATCCATCACCACCCACAGCCTCCCCCTCCCACTCTCACTCTGATGGAGATGACGCAGGTTGTAATGCCTCTTCCACTCCTGTTAGTTCCATTCCCCAAAGTTGTTTGAGTATTATAAAACTGTTGCACTGTGCAATAACACTTGAAGGAATACGTTTATTATCGTTCATTGCTGGGGCGTGGTGTCATTATGACGGATGATCATGTTTTTCACGGCTGTCTTTTATACTCATTTGTAAATAGTTCTATTTTTCCAGCAAACGCTAACTTGGAAAGTAACATGCTGTATCTCTCCATTCTTCTCATTCTTGAATGTAAATACTCCTATGCACTTTATGTTGATGTGATCAATAATGCTTGATTAAAACGTGCATTGTTTCTCTCAGACAAAGAGCAAAAAAATAAATGAATAAATGTTAGTTCCATTCCCAGTGTCACAGTGCCCTCTACTCGTCAAGCATGTACAGTATAAATAAGGAGTTCCTACAAGGCACACCATAATGTACTGTGTCTGCAAACACAACAGCCTCCATCTCCTCCGAGCCAACCCTTGCATCTCTTCTGAGCCAACCCTTGCCAAGAAGAGAGCCAAGAAGATACAGTTTTGTCTCAAGGTATGTTGACGTATTATGACTTGTGCGTAACTTACAAATAACGTGTGTGAACGGGCGTCAACGATCGCATAACTTATTGCTCGCGTATGCAGGACGTATGAATCATACGTTGACATACGTCGAAAACTTTTGTGCATGCACAACATTTTTGGTCCACCTGGACGTACTATGACGTATGCCGGCGTGCTTCAGCGTGCTCTTAACTTATACAAGACTTACCCATAACTTATTCGACGTACGCCAGTGTATTGGCCACATTTTTCATACGTTGGCGTAAGCTGGCTAAATCGTCAAGGTGTGACAGGGCCTTTAGCACTCACAATTACGAGTGCGCCTAAACGCCTCATGGTGCAAGGGGAACACAGCAGATAAGAGACCGAGCATGAAGTTGTTTCCTACTCTGTGTGTATCATAAGAACAAATAAGTAAGTTTGATGATTATTTTGTGCATTAGGAGTGTTTAATCTTGAAGATTTAATTTATATTGGTGCTCCAATCCCCGTACAGGGCAGCAGTGAAAACCTGTCACTGTGAGCAGAGATTCCGCCGAAAATTAGGCTTAATCGTTGGCTGTATGTATTTTTCTACTTCGGTCACTGCTTTATCGTGATTGGTAAACATTCCCTTTCAACTTGGTATTAAATTAATATGCAGTCTAAAACCATAGCCATCGTGAGTGGACAAAAAAAGTGATGCACAAATTCAAGCCATTCAAACGGAAGGATGCCGACTTCAGACTAGAATGAAAGATATGTAGGATGATTCCTGATCCATTTATCAGTGCTCATGTGAAACATTATCAAAATGTAACCATGCAAAATACACATCTGTGACTCAGAATTACTATAAAATTCATTCACCAATTAATTAAGTTCAATATTTCATGTTAATTAAGATTAAAAAAAAGGTGTATGTTTTTTTTTAAGGGTGCAGGAGTAGAGGGTACATGGCTTCAGGTCAAATGTCTGAAGGGATACGCAACTGTAAAAAGTTTGGGAACCAAGTGCCATAGAGAAACTACAGACTATCCCTAATTATTGTGTCCCCTTTTATAAAACAGTGACGGACTGTTTTATGAAAACTGTGGTTTTAGTCTTATAAAAAAAAAAAAAAAAAAAAAAAAAAACTACCTTCCAATTCAGCTATTCTCTGGACAGTGGTTGGATCAGTGGTCGGGGCCTCTTGACTGGTCCATGGTGCTACTGCAGCATTTCTCAGCTGCTCCAGCTGGCCCAGCAGATCCTGTTGGGTTTCGCTTAACTGTGACTGATGTTGCTCTGTCATTCGCCGAACCTCTCCCTGGTGCTTTTCTATCAGGTCACGGAGTTGTGCTCGCATCACATGCTTTTCTGCCTCCATCTTAGATTCGAGGGACTCTCGTTCAACATGGAGTCTACGCATCCGCTCTGTGAGCTCCTGGCATGGGAAAGCATAAAGAAAGATATTATCACCATTAAGTTTTGGGGTTTCCATTATATACTGAATATCACATTCAGTCGTTCCTCGCCACTGTGTGCTTCAAAATTTAGTGGCTTCACTCTATCACGGTTTTTCAAAATGCATGAATTGAAAAATCATGCTGCTTTGTGGTTGCATACAGCCTATTATTACTCACAAAATATGCATGTTTAAGCAATTTGTATGTATTTTTGGCCTAAATTGAGCATTTTCAAGAATAAAAATTAGGAAATTAACTAAATTACAAATATAAGATATTCAGAAAACACATTCAAAGACATGATATGTAGTATTCTATACTGGTCACTAGGTGCCAGTAATGTTACTGTAAGGACCTGTTGGTGTTGTAATGCTGACGTTCAAAATTCTGACGCACATAAACACACCTCGCCGTCAATGTTATTTGTGAGAGAAAGACTGAGGAGATAAGTGTGCGAGCTGAACTGTGTTCTGTGTTGTAACTGAGCACTCCTATTGGTGGCAAGGTTGGCGATAAAACTTCAAAAGAACGTCTCTGCGTGACTCTATATATAAAAACATTAGCCACCGAAAGAAGTCCCAGAGGTAAAAGAAGAAAGAACAACAAGGAACTAACATATGAGTCTACATTGTCTTATTTTCTATTATTGTGTCTATGATATTGGGTAAAAGGAGTGTAAAGGTGACAAAGTGGTGTTATTTCATGTCGATAGGGCTCTATTAATGTTAAAAGCCGTATTTAGAAAGTGGTGAACAGGTTGTCTACAAAAATATTCCATTTATAAGTAAGGAGTCATACTTTGACAAAATTCACTTATCACAGTCAGGTCGGCAACCAATTAACTGCAATGAACCAGGGATGACTGTAGCAAGAAAACCTTGCTACTGCATTACACGGAAGAACACCGAGTTAGCGCCAAATTTCAGTCAAACTTCCAAATATTTTTGAGAATTTGGATTGAAATACCTCCTTGCATGTCCAAAAAAACCATCTAACACACATGCACAAAATTGCCTGCTGTGAGATAATTAAAACTTAGAATAAATGTCTTTCTGGCCATCACATCTGGTCCTTGTCTCACCGAACACCAACACCTAGTGTGCAATGTACACTACAGTGCTACATTCACAATTAGAATGCTTCTTTTGCCTTGTCTTTGTATTTTGGCTTATAATATAGGCTGTATTCAACCATGAAACAGCAATCATATCGTAATTACTGTGTGAAAAAGCGTGATAGTGTGACGTCGCAATATTCGAACCGCAATGTAGTGAGGGACGACTGTAATTCTATATCTACTTAATCAATAAATGAAAAGGTTGTACAGTTTATTTGTATTTGTGTTGTACTATCAGTTACTTTTATTTGATCGAGGTACCTCATAAATTAGCATTAAGTATAATTCCTGACCTTAATCTGCTGGTCTCTGCCGTCCACCTCTTTCTGTAGAACATCAATGACCTGAGTTTTACCAAGCAGCACCTCCTCCTTCTCATGAAGCTTCTGTTTTAATGCCTTCAAAAGCTGATAAGAAAACAATACAACAATGTCAGCAGTCAAAGCATTAGTATTTTTTTTCCAGTCAAGTCCATTCATTTGATAATTAATTTAACAATGACCAATAAGCAATCTCATCAAATCGGATGCCTTAAATCAGTGGCCCCCAACCTTTTTGGACTCACAGACCGGCTCGTGTTCCCAGAAATCTCCAGCGGACTGGGGGTGGCGGTGGGGGTGGTCGTACATTATAGCCATCTAATGTACCTTATTTAATATGTGTTGTGCAAAATTAAGACAGGAACAACATCAAATTAAAAGCAGAAAATGAAATCAGACCCACCATCCACCAGTACGAGCCAGCAGTCTGTTTGTCAGAGAGAAGATTACAAGTATAACGTCACTGTTTGATGTGTGTGATAACAGGCAGTGTGCTAGCATTAATTACCGGTGCACAGAACAGATATGCACATTAGCACTCAATAACGTCATGAAACCTTACCTTTATGCATTCCCACATAGTATCAGCATTTGGGAGCAAATACGAAGTGAAAGAAACATTGTAAAAGCAGTCTCTGTGCAGCGTGGGACAAAGTTAGCACATGCACAATGGTGCGTTCATTGATCGTCATAGTGGGACGGGTCGCCGCTTGCAACAAAAATCATAAACATGCAAATAGGTTGGGATTTCAAACTGTATATTATTTTTTGCATAAGATAATGGACGGTATTTCTAAAACTGATATGCATTTACATAAAATTTGATATCGTTATTTATTTTTATTTTATTTTTATTCATTTTTAAAATCGCCTGAAAGTTTCCCGCAGCACGGTTCAGCCCTGCCCATGGCCCGGTGGTTGGGGACCCCTGCCTTAAATGACCTGACTGATGACAGAAAATCCTTCGGAAGGTTAGAACCACCTGCTGAAGATCAGCACTGGCATCAGATGTTGCAGCTAGTTTGAAGAGTTCCTGTTCATGCATCTGGTTGATCTCTGTTATCTGATGATCTTTCTGGAGAATGATCTCTTTGAAGGTTTGGATCTAAAAGGAAAGACTGTATGAATCATAAATACATATTTGACATTGCTACACTGTTTAAAGTACAAGGACAAGTACAAACTCTGCGAGTGATATTAAAGATAAAAATTTTTAACATTGTGTGACTTGGATCGGAGTACTCCACGGTAACAACCTACATTCTGCTTATACATGTTCTCTTTCTGACTGTACTGCTCCTTCTCTGTGACCAGAAGCTCCTTCAGGCTGTCTGTCTGCTCCTGGAGCAAACTGTAGCGTTCCTCGGCTTCTCCAACTTTCTTGGTCAGACTCTGCACCAGCATCTGAAGCTCCTGCATTGTTCCATGGTCTTCATCCACCTGAGAAAGTACAGCATATTGGAGCCACAAAACTGCGTTCAATTTACATGTTTGAATCATCACCATCATCATAAAGACTGAAAAGTACTGTACCTTTTGTTGTGCAGACGTATTTCCTGCCATTGATGTTTGCAAGTGAATGATGTAGGCCTCCTTCTCTGACAGCTTCTTGTCCTTATCTGTCAGCATAACATCCATTTCTTCCCCTCGTTGCCGCTGTGCCTCCACCTCCCTCCTCTGAAGGAAAAATTTATGTTGCTTTAATTAAAGGAATTTGCTAAAACGCCACATTTAATTGGTATCTGTAATATTAACATTAATTTCAGTTATTTACACAAAAATATAGAACCTCTCAGTGCTACTGTGGTGTCTAGTTTATTATATTTCTTTACAAATACCTGATACATAACCTTAGAGATAAATATGAATTAGGAATCCAGTATATTGAAGGTCGTCCCTTTAATATAGTCAGTAGCCCTTGTTGTCCAGCAGGGGACGACATTGTGAAACAAAACAATTACAGTATGCATGGTAATGCCTGAACTTTGGTGTGTAATAATGTACATTAATCCCTCCCTCATCGTGGTTAATTGGTTCCAGGCCCAACCATGATGAGTTCATCTCGGCCAAATAGGATTCCTTATTCATAAATGGAATATTTTCAGAGTTAAGAGCATAGAAACGCTGTTTACAACCCTTTAAATCTGTTTTTTAACATTATTAAGAGTCCTCTAGACATGAAATAACACCCCAACGTATTTGAATTAATCTTCTTATCATAGTACACTAGGTTCTCTACTTACAAACATCCGACTTGCGAACATTCGGAGATATGAACGCAAGCTGACTGGTCTATATTTTCATGTATTTTGTGGAAAATTGCGATATTTTGTCATTTGAATTTGTTCGAAAATGGTGCTCTACAGTGCTACCGTATCATCTACGAGGAGAAGAAAAGGCAGACCATACAAACTTCCATTGAAAGCTTCTTCAAACGTAGATCTGCTACTCCTGCACCGTCGTCACCAAGTGACTCGCCACCAATGCCTACACCTTTGCGCCAATTCCTTCCACCTCAGTAGTTTCCCCTGAACTACCTCTTTTAGAAGAGTCTACCGACGACGATGATTTTTACTTTTTTCAATAACTCCTCCTCCACCAACGACGTGTGCTCGACCACTCTTCTTCAAAGGTAAATAACATTTATCATTACGTATTATTATATCATTTTTATTATTATTATTGTTTTTTTTCATTAATTATCCTCGTTTAATATTACTACTACATCCAAACTCATATTTACATACATACGCATAAATGTATACACGTACATGTAGTACCTATATCATTGGTAATATTACCTTTTCTCCAACTTAAGAACAAATCGACTTGTGAACGGTCGTCTGGAACCAATTGTGTTTGTAAGTTGGGGACCTAGTGTATTTTACTTTTAGCTATTTTTACGCTCAAAAATGTTGAATGTAGGCTGAAAATATGCAATGTTTGCTTCAATATGCATATTTTTGGACTAATAATAGGCCATATTCAACCACAAAACCACATGATTTATTAATCTAGTTTTGAAAAACCGTGACAGAATGAAGATGTGAACTTCAAAGAGCAAAACGTTATTCAAAAGTTATGTAACAATTTACATTGTCACACGTTTTTTTCCATTACATTTAGTTACTGTCTTACAGTTACAACTGGCCGTTTCTATAATGCTGATAAGCCCTCAGCGAAAATGTTGACACCCTTGTTCTAAACCAATCAAAATAGCTACAAAAATATGGTTGTACTCAAATGTGGGTGGTTATTTGCCTTAGTCATACCCTTTTAAAAAGTGTATTTAAGCAAAGCATATTGCCTCCAAAAAAGTGGTTGTCCTTGCTTTACAGCTGTTTTTGTACAGTTATTTATCTTTTATGTTTATCAACCTTTCCATCCTGAGAAAATTCAACATGAAGAGAAGAGACAGTTTTCTTACAGTTAACCAGCATTTAATGCTCATGACTGCCACCTGCTGTTCAATTGTGTTCCCCACATTTTCCAAGGTGGTATACAATAATACAGGTTAAACAAGTTAGTCGTTTAGGTAAAAATGAAAGTGTCTTACCTTGTTTTCTAACTCCTTTTCACTCTGTGCAAGGTGTTGTTCTAGTTCCTCCACCTTCTTTTTTAGCAAAACAATTTTCCCCCGACTTGCTTGCTCACCTCCTTCTGATGGAGCCTATCGGGATGCGGGAACATTAAACACAAAGAAGCTGACCTCCTGGGTGTCAAAGGGTATACGCCAGATGTAATTGCTTGTGGCGCACCGCCACGACAAAATAAAAGCCGCTACACCTGAAAAATGAGTTTTGTTCATTTTTTAAACTTGAAAACGATTTTTAAGTAATATATTGTTTGAATGCAATGAAATAAATGTTGCATTGTGTAAATGCTTCCAGTTAATTATCCATATAAGTATTATTACTTTGTATTTTGATTGTTAAGCATTGGTAACACTGTAAGGAAAGAAAAAAAAGTCAAATCAAGAAGGAAAAGGTGTCTTTCATACTGCTGTTCGGGTTTTTATTGACATCTACATGTAGGTCATTTTTCTGCAGTATAATGGATTTTTATACATTTTTATATATAAACACAGTGGTGTGAAAAAGTGTTTGCCCCATTCCAGATTTCTCTTTTTTTTTTTTGCATTGTCACACTTAATTGTTTCTGATCATCAAACAAATTTAAATATTAGTCAACAACAACACAACTGAACACAAAATGCAGTTTTTAAATGAAACTTTTAATTATTAAAGGAGAAAAAAATTCAGACTTACATGGCCCTGTGTGGAAAAAGTGATTGCCCCCTGAACATAATAACTGGTTGGGCCACCTTGAGCAGCAACAACTGCAATAAAGCGTTTTTGATAACTTGCAATGAATCTCTTACAGCTCTATGGAGGAATTTTGGCCCACTCATCTTTGCAGAATTGCTGTAATTCAGCCACATTGGAGGGTTTTCGAGGATGAACCGCTTTTTTAAGGTCATGCCACAGCATCTCAATAGGATTCTGGTCAGGACTTTGACTAGGCCACTCCAAAGTCTTCATTTTGTTTTTCTTCAACCTTTCAGAGGTGAACTTGCTGGTGTGTTCGCGTCACCGTCCCTGTTGATCTGTGACTCCATGTGCGCCCATCTCATAGCCGGTGTGAAATAACGCTGGAAATCGGTGTAAACAGGGCCTTCAAAGTGGAGTTGCGAGCGGCATGGCAGCGATGGATGACAGATGCCGAACACGGCTTTACTAAGACTGGGAGGCAGCGCCGTGCGAGTTAAGCCACTATTTGTGAATGGATTGTGGATGCTTGGGCTACACGTGTCTGCTTTCACTGTTGTTCGCGCTTTCGCAAAAGCCAACATCATTTCTGAGGAGCCGCACGGCAACGAGACTGACTCTGACAATGACGAGAGGGAACCTGGCGTGTTTGATGGAGAACTTACCCAGCTATTCATTTCGGATACAGAAGATGAGGACTTTGATGGATTCTATCGTATGTTTTAGGCCAGCGTATGTTTGACAATGCCTGCACCCAATAATACGGTGCGCCTTTTGTATGTGTTAAATACGGAACTAGCATCCGTAACTGAGACTGCAACTTTTAATACGGCACGCTCTATGGTCGCGAAAATACGGTACATTGTATACTGTTGTCTGTCTAGCCCCGCCCACCTCTCTTGCTCACCATCATGGCAGGCTTTCTGTTCCATGGCGTACTATACTCTTTCATTCATTTTCAGCTGAGACGACATTCCTGTTCAATTCTAGTGTCCTTGGCTATCACAGGGTCTCCAACAGGTAGCTCGTATGCTAGCAGTAGCTCACCAGCTGATGTTGAGTAGTTCACCAAAGAATATTTGATTCACCTTTTAGTATTTTTATAAGCGTTCTATTCAAACAGGACATCCGTATTTAATGACAAATGAGCACACAGAGTGGAGATGTGCTTTGTAAATAAAGTACAATTTAAATGTTGGCAGTCACATAAAACACAAATAACCCATCTCTCCTTTTGTCAAAGTGTGCTACAAATTGGATACACCTGCGCTATCATAACTCTGGACTCTGAATTTATACTGCTTATACAGGACAGACTGCTATAACTAAAATATTGAGATTGTTTATTTTATTGTGTTATTTTTCAACTAAAAAATATATTATTGAACAATTAATTTCCCATGTATTCGTATTAATCAAACAGGCATCAAACTAAATTGAGGTTTGTGTCAAATAGTACAACATTTTCTACTTTTGTACTAGTCACACAGTACTATCTGACTAAATAGGTCAGGTAACAAAAGGAGGCTTGACATTTTAGACTCTCAGTTTAAGTGCACTCAGCAACATTGCCATAAAATTTGCACTTTTGCAACATTCTTGGTTAATGTTCTGCTGGTTGAAAAAAGTTCAATAAATAAGTTAAGTCAAAAGTCTTTTAAAAATTGCAGATGCAGCAGGGGCATGACACAGCGGCGGCAATCCGCCCTCCAATGCAGCCCACCACCACAGCTTTAAAAAATCCCAGGGGAAACCCTGAAGCATATTGTTAAAATAATACCTCAGAGATCCAAACTATGCACTGTGATCTCACAGTTCTTGTTTTGGCTGTGCTTGGTTGGTGTATTTCGTTGAGTAGAATGAGCAGCAGCATCCAAGAGTATGTTTACCTTCTTGCCGTGTGTTGGCGTGACCTGACCGCCCATCTGTTTCTTCACTTCCTCCAGCTGTGTGGTAAGAGAGGTCACCTTGGCCTTGTTTTGGAGACGCAGCTTGGACAGTTTTGCCTCACATGTCTCCTTCTCCATCTAAATGATAACCAGTTTGTCATTCAACGACTAGCTCCAACGGCTCAACATAAACCAACCATATAAAATGTGAAACGCGACAATAAGTATGGTGGGGGAAATAATTATTTGATCCCCTGCTTTTTTACCCACTTACAAAGAGTCACGAACACTCCAAACTTAAAAAAAAAAAATCAATAAAAAGGTTATCAATATTTTGTATTTGATTTGAGTGAAATAAATATTTGATCAACTAGTAACAAGAAAAAATAATAATCCCACAATAATAATAATAATAATAATAATAATAAAAATAAAAGTGGTCCTCAGGTTACAAAAGAATTCCAATCCTACAACGTATTGTAAGTCGGAATTTGTTGCTAAAGCAGATGAAGCAATTTCAGGAGAAATTCTGTGTGAAAGTGAAACTGAAATGTAGACATATGTCTACAGTGTAGACATAGTCCAACTGCAAGTTGAGTACAATAAATTTGTACATGTTGGCAGGTCTACAGTAACATTGAAAGTACTCCCTGCCTCTCATGCCCCCCCCAATGGAGTTTCACAGTAATGGAAATGATTTTCCACCAGTAGGGGGCACCAAATTAATTGCCCATTCCTTTTCTATGGGAAAATTATCACAGAAAAGATTAAATTACAATGTGATTTTTTTTTTAATTTCCTGAATGAGCTGAACATTTTGACGTTAGTTGAAAAATGTGGCAGCAGTTGACCGATAAAAAACGGTGGACTCTAAAATGTTGGAATGTAAAAATGGAGACTGATTGTTGAAATATATAAATATGTTGAACAATTACACGAGGACCGAGGATCGACCCATTGGCAACCATTGTGTTGGGAGACGACCAACACAGATCTACCACCTGAGACATGGCACTCTGCTTCTCACCATTCACACAATTAAACTTTTCTTTAATTCTTTTTTGGTGTTTTTTTGTTGCTATCCTGTCTCTGTTAAAATATACAATAAAAATGAAAACACGCCGATGTTAATTGATCTGATTGTGATACCACTTATGTATGTGTTGGGATAGAAAGCAAATTTCCACTTTTGTCTGTGCACACACATTATGGTAGACAGCATTTAACACACCTTGAGCTGTTCATCCTTGGTGCGAAGTGTTGCATCCTTCTCCCGGATCATTTCTTTTAGCTGAGTGATGAGCTGCTCAGTTTGGACCAGACGCTCTGCCATTTCTGCAACATCCACCTCTCCACTTGGGGGACAGTCTGGGCCCTGGAGCAAGTTGGCAGAGGCGAGACTTGTGAATGTTTGTCAGCATTAAACAGCGCATTAGGTTTGGAATGCTGCATGGTTGCCACATATCTAGCAGAAAAATATACAGTAGTACCTCGCATAACATAAACCTCCTTTTACGTAAATTCCACTGAACGTTAAGAATTTATGTCAAGTTTTTGCATCGTATTACGTAAGAAATTCCATATAACATAAAGCGTCAAGTCTGTGCAAGTTCAGAAATTCGATTTGAATAGCTCGCACGACAGAGAGAGGGAAACATTTTCCATGACTAACAGAGTACACTTGGTGACGCCTTCTGATGCTTCACGCTCTCATTCGCTGATTATCGGGGCACCGCCTACGCTCTCATCTCAATGGCTGACTTATTCAGCGCGTCCGTGAGTTTGTGTGAGAGACCACTGATCTGTACTAATAAGTCTGGATAGACCATTGGTCAATGACTTGTGAAGCCACGCGGCCGCCATATTACCACTCACAAGCAACACTTCTCAGACAATGACTTATGTGAGAACTTGTGAGTTCTTAAGTCTGTTGTTAGTTTGTTACCCACTCACACTAAATGCAAGGTTAGTCATAATGGCTTTACATAGGGGGCCGTGGGGGATGTGTAAACAAACAACCGCGACTAGACTACTAAATAATTTGCGGTTGCTTGCAAATATAAAAAAATGTTTGTTTGTTTTTTTTTGTTTGTTTACCTGAATTTAAAATGAACCCCCATATGGGGACAATGTTTATATATTATTACATATTATATTACATATTATTCCTGTGTTTTTTGTTAAAATATATTTCTATATCAGAAAAGAGGTTATTTCTATTAACACAAACAAAAAAAAGCAAAATGTTAAATCATTTTAAAACTTGTCCAAAGTCACTCTCTTTTATGATTCATATTTTCTACAGACGAGAGCAGAGTGAATTGTATGAAAGTAAGAAAAAAAAAAAGTAAAGGATCATGACCATGGATTTCAGTGGAAAAAAGGATGGGATAAAATTAAAATCTCTTTCTAGAGGAGTAAAACTATGCATTGCTATAGGAGAGTGCTGAGCCAGGGTGCAGAGTAGAATTTTGTCCCAAAGGCAATGAGAATTGGAAGGGGAAAAAGTACATTTCATTTAGCCAAAAGATAGAGAATAACGTACCAAATCGTTTTTAAGGGATGAAGGTTGCGTTACTTGAAGGAATGGGAGAATCTCCCCGCTTTTTAATTTAAAATATAGATGTTCTGCGAGCCTCTTCATCTGCTTTGTACACTATGTACGCTGTGCGAATGTAGTCTGCTACATATGAGATGTGAGTGGTAAGATGGCCTCTCTGTGGCTTCAGCGGCTTGCACGGGCACGTGCGACGTATGGTGTATCCAGACTTATTAGTACAGATCAGTGTGAGAGACAGGCTTCTCCCTTCCTCATCATAGTCGCCCTTAAACTGGTTGATTGTTTTTGTTTTTCAGTTTTATTCATTTACAGTAATCTTATTTATTACCTTATTTTATATTGGAATGTTAGTAGTAGTAGTAGTAGTAGTAGTACTTTATTAATCCCACATCAGGGAAATTCATCTGTTACAGCAGCAAGCAAGATACACAAGTATGTACACAAGTAAAGAATGCATAGTCATAGACAATGCATGCAATGCATAGACATAGTGAATACAAAATGGTTCAGGTGTTGTAGAGCTTGATAGCGGTCGGTATGAAGGACCTGCGGAACCTCTCCTTCTTACACCGTGGGTGTAACAGTCTGCTGCTGAAGGAGCTGCCCAGGGAAACAACAGTGTCATGTAGCGGGTGAGAGGTGAGGTTACTCTACTATGTCTATGCTAACGTTTTCTTATATTTTCCCACCATATCTGGTGGACTTTGAATATTTTGAACGGCCAAAGGTGGTGAGTTTGGGAAGCTCTTGGAACGGATTAGGCTATTTAAATGGATTTTACGCTTCATATAACATAAAAACCCTATAACATAAACGTTCTCGGAACGGATTATTTATGTTGTAGGGGCGTCTACTGTATAGTAAATTAGAGATGTCCCGATCCACATTTTTGGGCTTCCGACCCGATCTTATTATACAGTAGTCTTGCCAATCCAATCCGGTACGGATACTTTTTTTTTTTTTAATGATAAGCTTTTGTTACAAACATGTTTTGTGGAATTGAATATGGTTATGAAAATAGCTCTTTAAAGTATTCAAATAATAATAATAAGCAATACTGTTTAGTTTTTGTAACAAACCTCTGTGAGTCAGGTCCCTAATCCAATAAAAGATACATCCAATTAAAAAAAAAAAAAAAAGTCCATCCAATAAAGGATAAAATTGGACAAAATGTGCGTGCAAAGTACTTTTAGGGTAGGACTAATCATTTGACATGGTTACAGATCAATTTGTGGTGTGATTTAGAAAACAGTAAATCACATTTTTTAACAAACTCTCTTTGGCGCAATAGTAATTTATTGACAGTCCCAAGTGTAAACAACCAGCGGTTAGAGCAGCACTACCTGTGCGAGCTGTGGCGCAGCCAGAAATCTTTCATTGGGGTGGCCAAGGTGAGACTATTACTCACATAGGGGTGGCAACAAGTTGATACCTGAAATGTCTAGATGGCCAGTGTGGTGGCCGGAGAGTGACCAAGGGTGACCACGTCCACCATTGGCCACCACGTAGCTCCGCCACTGCGTGCGAGCTTTCCTTACAATGACACAGCAGTCCAGGCACAGTGAGGGGAAACTACCTCTGTAGTATGTACCTCGGCACATCCTTATTGTAAATGTGTCCCAGCTATCAATGTTGACAGGCCTTGAGCTGAAGATCTGGCACCATATTTGTGATTAGGCATGGGCCGGTTACCGGTTTCAATGTATACCACAGTATGAAAAAGTCATACTTTCAAAATCACTAAAAGTGTGTGTCAGATAGTTTCTACGATATCAGAGAAAGCGGAAGTCCAGCGCGGAAATATTTTGTCACATTCCGTGTTATTCCTTGCAGTCGAAAGTGGGCTTCGATGTGTTGCCAAAAGTCATTAGCTGCCTCGTTAGCATTGAGCTGTGCTGGTACGGTCACTGTGTTGTCGCCGTTGTCCGTCGACATATTACTCACGTCGAGGGTCACCAAATGTGGAGATGTGACTCAGATCAAAACAGGAGTGGAGGATAAGTGGTATAAAGCGTTTCTCTACTGAACAACGTCCATCCATCTATTTTCTATGCCACTTATCCTAATTAGGGTCGCGGGGTTATAATGGAGCCTATCCCAGCTGACTTCGGGTGAGAGGCGGGGTACAATGGTCGCCAGCCAATCACAGGGCACATATAGACAACCAACCACTCTCACATTCATACCTATGGACAATTTAGAGTCACCAATTAATCAAACATGCATGTTTTTGGAATGTGGGAGGAAACCGGAGTACCCGGAGAAAACACGGGCAGAACATGCAAAACTCCACACAGAGATGTCCAAGCGCAGATGCGAACCCAAGTCTTTCCGTCTGTGTGGCCAACATACTAACCACTCGGCCACCGTGCAGCCACTGAACAACGTCTGAGTTGCTAACAACAATCACATGACCTGGGAACAGATGTTTGTGGAGAAGTGTAACTTGCCACTACGCCTCCATAATAATAACGTAACATTACAAGTTTTTTTTTTTATTATTTATGTTGTGACCTTCTTGAGCATTGCATTTTTTTTTTTTACTAAAAAAATATTGTGCTTGAGTTGCAGGATTAGCATCAGCCGCTGATGATATCATAGACGGATGATGGAGCTGGGGGACAATGAGTTCCGGTTCCGGTTCCGGTTCAAATGCTAACACCCTGTTAACAGGGACGTTTTACGAACAAAGTTGGACTCATGCAGCGTATTGCAGACTAACCGAGTGATGTACACGACTCGGCGCAAACTTTTTTGGTAACCTTTCCACATTAGCTGAAAAATACGCTAATCAAGGTTCCACTGTACTCCTAAAAAAAAATGTCTTTTGAACAGTTTTTAGAAAAGAACAGCTCCCTGCAGAGAATTTTAATGCCAGTCACCTGACCCGACATTGAAAGATTATTCACAGGTGTACTTACTCCAGCGCCAGACTCTCCCCCCTCATTAGAAAACCACTTCAGCATGGCTCAGACCTTAAACACAGAGAAGATACAAATTATTCTCAAAAACTAACACCACTGTCACAAATGTGTTGCTTGAGGTTTTAATTTTCACCAGCTAATCTAAAGGAGCTGAGGATACAATGTGAAAGAATTTCCCATCCTCCAATAAGCAAACAGGATAAAATCATCATGTCAACAAGTTAGTTACTGTACAGTTACAATATTGAAACTACACTTTCTTTAACAAAAAAAAAAATAAAACCACCACCACCAGCGGCTAGAACATGTTACCAATTGCGGTTTAAAAGAATCGATTGAGTAAATAAATATCAACATTTTCACAATTCGGCTTGCCGTTCATTGCTTTTAATCACCGCTGTCTCATATACACGTACATGTCTGAGGCATGTACACATACACAAAAGCAGTCTCAGAGAAGCCAACGACAATTTGCAGGCATTGTGTGGCTATGATAGGCTATACATTCAATGATAGCTAACATTAGGAGCTAAACTTTGCCAAATCGCTATCACTAGCTGACAACAAACGTACCTAATGCTCAAGCATGTGTCTTACACTGCTTGCACGGCTTGCAATGGCAAAGCAGGAAGAGGGAAGAGGGACAACATTTGAAAGTTAGAAATGGACAGCTGATATCAGAGTGCTTATATGAGAGATTTTAACGGCAGGCCGATATAATCCTATTTTTTTGCTGATGTTGGACCAATAAGTTAGAAGAAGAAAACACTAACCACAGTAGGCCTGGTAAAGACAAAACAGCTGACACAGGAGAAGCATCAGGTCAAACTCGTTCTCTCACACATACCACAGGCAGCCAAGCACTGTCCTCTATGACTTGCTGGTAGTTGACAAATAGCATTTACACTACATTAACTTTACTTTAAAATGAATGTGTGAGATTTATATGGCGCCCCCCTCCAGCAGCGGCTTCCTAAATACAATTTTTAACATTACTAGAGTCCACTAGACATGAAATAACACCCCTCTAGTCACCTTTACACTCTAATTGCCCAAGATAGGAGACATAATAAGAGAAAATCTGCCATTTAAGACATAAATAAGACTCATGATCGCGTGTGTTGATGAGTTCCGGTGCTAGGGGAGTTGAGTGGGAAACGGACAGGAAGTGACGTCGGGGGTTCAGAGTTATGGACGCAACAGTAGCCCATGTTAGCGATTGTTATGCCTGTTGTGAGCTCATTCAAACCTGCAATAAAAGCCTGTTGTTCTGGCAATCAAGTCTGGTGCTTGTGTGTCTTACCCAACATTACAATAACATTACTGACACCTATTGACCAGTGTAGAATACTACATATCATCACAACATCTTTGAATGTGTCACCTGAATGCCTACATTTAGGCATTTTCAAGCTTGAAAACTCTTAATTTAAGAACAAAAAAAAATCTTAAAATTTGCTTAAAAGATATCTTATTGTTTTATTAATAGGCCGTATTCAATCATTAAAACAGCATCATTTATTAATTAACATTTTGCTAGTGAAGCAAAACAAAATTAAAAACATGTTTTGTGTTCATATTTTTGGCTTTCTGGAAAGGATTAATTGGATTTACACAAAAAAAAAAAAAATTGAGCCTGACCTTGGAACGGATCAATGATGCTAACCAAGGTTCCACTGTATTTGAATCAATGTGAGCTTTTCCTTTTTAAGAGTTAATAGTAATGACTAGTTTCAATATAATTATATTGAAGGTGAATTTTCTTCCCGATTTTGTGGGGCACGCTGGCGGCCACAGCGCTCATACCATTTGCAAATATTGCCTAATGGGCCAGTCGGCTCTGACTTAAGTATAGGATGTCATGCTGATAATATTGTTTATAGCATAGGTGTCAAACTCAAGACCCTGTGCCAGATCATTTTATGTGGCCTGCCTGGAAATCATGTGTCAATAATCCCCGTAGTCTTTCTTGTGCTGTTCTTTCAGTTTGCACAGAACAATTCGATTGCACTGCAGCATAATATTATATTGTTATTGAGCCATAAAATGACTAAACAATCCCATCCTGGATGAATTAGTTTTTACTGTTGTTACAATACCAATCATTGGATGTACAGCCAGACGTTAGTTGCTAAACATTGTCAAATTGCTATCATTAGATGACAGCAAACAACTAATTTTACCCTCATTTGCAGTTTGTCATAGCTGAAGTGCAATCACCAATGACATCCATGTTCTTATTTCTGTCAATTCTTCATTTTTCTCTCTATTGTTTACGTCTGGCAATAAAACTGCATCTATTGGCTAAATGTTTGACTTATGTTGTACTACACTTGATTTTGCTGCTGGTGTTTTTTACGTGGGGCGTGGTTTGCACAATCGAAGCAGGAAGAGGGCTGGTTATATTATGTTCAAACACTAGCGCTCCCATGACAGCCAGCACCTTTAACTTTGTATTATTTAATGCAACAAGCTATTCCAAGTTGCACAGTAGTTGTAGAGATGTTGACTTGAATATCTGATTTTGATTTCAAAGCAAGATATAAATCACTTTGTCTATAAAGCAATTGTGTAATATCACTAAGAAATTACACATTTATACTTTACAGTTTCACACTTACCAGCTGGATTGTGGCCCGCAATAAAAACATATATACTGCAGGCACGTCACGAGTGACTGTTCTTTAACTAGAAACTACAGTACCTGCTCTACATTAGCATGCTAACTGCTAATGCGCAATAAACGTATTGCAGCTAGCTGGCAAAGTGTACGAATGAGAATTACTGCATAGTGATCACGTCTACATTTGGACCAGTTCAGCGTCTGCAATTGCATAAACACCAGTTAGACATGCAACTTTATCTCGCTAGCCAAATGCTAACACAACTAGCAGGAGACTCGCCTGTGCCAAAGAGCCGCTTAAGCTCCTCGCAACCGGTTACAAATTCATTGAATTGCTTACCGGGTGCATATTTTTAAGAATACTCCACCGACGATCGCTCCACATGGAGATATGGCCAGAAACTCTTTATCATTTTATTCCAGCCACCATAGCATTATGCATAAGGTAAAATTGTCAACAGAGGACAGCTGTGGAAGGAAGAATGTGCGCATGCGCCGTACTGTCAAGTTGCCCAGTTTCCAACTACGCATTTGTGTGTGTCGTCACCATTATAGTCCATGCATATACACTCCTGATCAAAATCTTAAGACGCTAGAATTTGCATTTTGCACATTTGGATGTTAATGAGTTTTTAAGCAGAGCTACAATATGCAAAAGCAAGAAGGGAAGCTGAGACAAAAAGCACTTTGAAAAAGTAATTTAATTAAAACAACAATTAAACTGAAATAGGCTGTTTATCAGCTGATCAAAAGTTTAAGACCATCTCAAAATGCTTGATGTGAGTGTTTCCAGGAGGCTAGTGGGAACATTGCTCCAAGTGGTGAAGATGGCATCAACTGTCTGGAACTGATGGCCATTTTTATAAACTTCCCTTGCCATTCATCCCCAAATGTTCTCTATGGGATTTAAATCAGAGTAACATGCAGGATGGTCCAAAAGAGTGATGTTATCCTCCCTGAAGAAGTCCTTTGTCAAGCGAGTATTGTGAACTGCAGCGTTGTCTTGTTGAAAAACCCAGCTGTTACCACACAGACGAGGGCCCTCAGTCATGAGGAATGCCTGCTGCAACATCTGCATGTAAGCAACAAGCCGTTTGACGACCCTGCACCACCTGAAGCTCCAGTATTCCACTGAATGAAAAAGCACCCCAGACCATGACCAGCAAATTTTCTGACAGAAAATGAAAATTTGGAGCAGATTTTGGCCTTTATAGCCTGTGGTCTTAAACTTTTGATCCCGCGATAAACAACCTATTTTAGTTGGGGTTTTTTTTGTTGGTTTAAATTACAAGTTCCAGATGTTTTTTGTCTCACACCCCTTCTTGCTTTTGCATATCGTAGCCCTACTTAAAACCTCATCAAGATCCAAATGTGCAAAATGAAAATTTTAGCAATTTTTCAACTGGTCTTAAATTCTAGCAATTTTTCAACTGGTCTTAAGATTTTGATCAGGTCTGTATACCAAAACTACAGGAATTACAGAAAAAAACAATACACACACACACACACACACACACACACACACACACAAACAACAAAAATAAGAAATATACACGAAAGGTACGTGCCTGTAGTTTTTTCCAATTATACTTTAAATTTAAACTTAAAATTTAATTTGTAATTGTGAAAAATAAAAAAACATGTATTTTTTTTAATCTGTTCTTTTAAACAACGAATGGTAACACATGCTAGCAGGTGGTGGTCTTGTATTTTCTGGTTTGGAAAAAAAATTATTATTCACATACACTAGCTTACATTTAAATATATTATTATTGTTATTATTATTATTTTATGTTATTACATTTCCATTATTAAAGATGCTAGCCCCCCTTGGCTCCAAATTACACTTTTTTCCCACAACATTTTTACTTTTTTTTTTAAATATATAAGAACACCACCACCGGCTAGCATGTTACCAATAGTGATTTCAGAAAGGAGATTGCTTTTAAAAATAAAAATATTCTTCACAATTGGGAGTTAAACTGAATGAGATTTGTTTTTTGGCCCAACAAGGAGGAGTGCTGTTAATGGCTGTCACTCCCACACGCCTCGGGCACAGGCACATGGCCGTAGTGTGCACACACTTACGCAGTCCCAGAGACGCTCACATCACCTTTTCGTGGATTTTACGTGGGGTGTGATTTGCACGCTCTGACCAGGAAGAGGTCAAGATATACACGCGCTAGTGCCCCCATTGCAGTACCCAATGGCAACAGGAGGGTGATGGGAGCATTGGGGGCACCTTGGGAGTTTCACCCAAGGAAATAATTAAATCATATTACCAAAGGACACACTAGGTTTTGAAGATGCGTTTGTACAAACCTTGCTTTGTGGAACTGCTTGCTCATGTTCTGATAGATTTTGCTATTGTGGTACTTTCCACCGTCAATAAAAGACATAATGTTCCTGTCTTTCGGGTAATATTTGGGTTTTTAAAAAACGGAATATTCTGTTTTTTCAAAAGGGTTATTGGTGTTTACATGGTTGTGCGCAACGAGTTATTGCTAATATTCCGGTTATGATAGGGTTATTTGACTGCATGTAAACGTGCTCAAAGATTAACACTGCAAGCAGCGTTGAGGGCCCTCGCACTCCCATGCAACTCGGGGTTCATGTGAGCTGGCGGGCATGAAGGACTTGACACCAGTATCCCGAATTTAAAAGAAAATGAGGCGTCTCAACCAGAATTTTAACATGCATAATATTTGTCTAGTAAGGGACACCATCTGAGTCAATGTATCTACACAGTCACGGACCGGCGAGTGACCTAAACCACCATAAATTTTAGGACAATTTGAATATGTGTGAGGGAGTTAGGACGTTTATAATCTTCATACCAGGAGGGGGTGACACTGTGGTCATGTCCTGTCCAATGCCCCAACTCACTATAAAAAATTTGGGAAGATTGTACCATGTAGAAAGTAGTTATACATTTCCACCAGTTGGTGGAACCATTGGAGTCAATTGGTCAGTTGGAGTCATCTATTTAATGCGCCCTTTATGATTGTGAGTGATACAATAAATTATCTCAGAGGAGTGGGTTTTTGTATAAAGCATGGGTTTTCTTGTCACTTCCTGTTGCCACAAGGAGGCACTGTTACTAATTGAGGAAGTGACATATGAATCTCTTCAGGGTGTCATCTAGGTCATACATGCAAATAAGTTTGACCTTGTGGAGTTGAGATATTTATTTCGTGTTGCTTGGTGAGTCTCCAAGGCTCCGCCTCCATCCTATGGCGTAGGCTAAATTTGTTTGCAATGTATCATCACCCATCTGTCTAGTATCTGTGATTTTCATGTGGCATCATTTGCTGAAAGTCTCTAGGAGTTTGTCAAAGTAAGACCCCTGGTTTTCGCCCAAAATGACGGCTTCAAAATGGTCGACTTCCTGCTTGTTTTCAAACATGGGTTTTTGAGACTTTTTGTGCATCCTTTTATGAATGACGTCTCCACCAAATTTCATAAATATCTGTGAAACGGGATAATTTCTTCAATGTCTATCAGGGGCGCTAGCCAGTCACTTTGGGGTGGTCTCATTTGGGAGTGGCACCATATTGTTCCGCCTTGGATTCTGATGGTCAGTGGCGAAGGCAGAAACTTTGCCGCCATGCCGCCATGTTTTGCAGTTCTTGAGACTTTTTCGTGCATCCTGTCATGACTGACGGCACCACCAAATTTTGTGACAATCAATGAAACTGGTGGCAAGGCTAATTTCTTCAAAATTTAAAGGGGGTGCAACTGAGTGATTAAATGTGATTAAACCGAGAGAATAATCAGAGTAATTAAAGCTGCGAGAAACGTTGAATGGGCCCTTGCACTCCCACGCAACTCAAAAGAAATCTGGGCATCTCGAGCAGAAGTTTAACATGCATAATATTTATCCAGTAGAGGAACCATCTGAGTCGATGTATACACACAGTTATGGAACGGAGGATGACCTAACCCACCATAAAACTTTTCGGGACAATCTGACGATGTGGAAGGGACATATGACAGTTATAATTTGACCAGGAGGGGGTGACACCGATGCCAAGGTGGCCATGTGGTCATGTCCTGTCTGATGCCCCAACCCACCATACAAAATTTGGGAAGATCTGTGTAACTGTTGTAACTACCATCGACATTGTAGACCAGGGGTAGCCATTACGTCGATCGCGAGCTACCGGTAGATCGCCAAGGTAGTTTGGGTCGATCGCTTAAACATCACTTTGTGGTTGTCATATGACATCAGTCAGCTGACATTAAGCTCCCCTCCTGATTCGCGCTTGCTCCCCCACAGCGTTTCAAGCTACACATGAAGATGCAACTTTCATCTTTATTATTGTGATTATGGATGAACTAACTCTGCGGTAAGACGTCCATATCTATAACAAAAGTTATCTGTTCACTTGTAGCGGCTAGTTACGTAGAAAAAAAGTGTATTGTTTACTGGCTTTGCTTCGCGTCATGAACTCTACTATTATTTCATGATGAAATTAAAAATGTGCCCATTGGTGAAACCTTTTCAATATGTTGCCTTGACTTCGGCTGCACTGTCTTTTGCATAATCATTTTAAATTCTTGTATATGGGTAATGTTTGATAGCAAATGCTAAGTGGATGTAATACATGAACTGTGTGCCCTAATGAACGTTACATAGCTAATTTGACCGACATATTAGCAGTACTCAGGTTATGTACACAACTATTTAGGAATTATGTGTAATTATCTTTATTTCCATATTGAAGTGAATTATGATAGCAACTACTTTGATTACCTGTAAACTTTGAAAATGTGAATGTGAACTACTAATCATTCATATTTACAATAGAATTTCAGGGTTTACTGGTTACATTTTGTATATGTTATATGCTTTATAGAAAGAGGTAGATCATTTTGACTTGTACTTGCATGCTGAGAAAGTGCATGCACTCCTGATATACATATATAACTCCATTCCATTCCATTTTCCTCCGCTTATCCGGGTCCGGGTCGCGGGGGCAGCAGTCTCAGTAGGGAAGCCCAGATTTCCCGGTCCCCGACCACCTCCTCCAGCTCCACCGGGAGGACACCAAGGCGTTCCCAGGCCAGCTGTGAGACATAATCTCTCCAGCGTGTCCTAGGTCTTCCCCGGGGCCTTCTCCCGGCTGGGCATGCCCGAAACACCTCACCAGGGAGGCGTCCAGGAGGCATCCGGACTAGATGCCCGAGCTACCTCAACTGGCTCCTCTCGATGTGAAGGAGCAGCGGCTCTACTCTGAGCTCCTCCCGGATAACCGAGCTCCTCACCCTGTCTCTTAGGGTGAGTCCCGCCAACCTACGAAGAAAACTCATTTCAGCCGCTTGTATCCGCGATCTCATTCTTTCGGTCATGACCCAAACCTCATGACCATAGGTGAGGGTGGGAACATAGATCGAACGGTAAATTGAGAGCTTTGCCTTCCGGCTCAGCTCTCTCTTCACCACGACGGTCCGGTACAGCAACCGCATTACTGCAGACGCTGCACCGATCCGCCTATCGACCTCACGCTCCAACCTTCCCTCACTCGTAAACAAGACCCCGAGATATTTGAACTCCTCCACCTGGGGCAGGACCTCATTCCCAACCCGGAGGGAGCAATCCACCCTTTTCCGACTGAGAACCATGGCCTCGGATTTGGAGGTGCTGAGTCTCATCTCAGAAGCTTCACACTCAGATGCAAACCGTCCCAGTAAACGCTGCAGGTCACAGCCCAATGAGGCCATCAGGACCACATCGTCTGCAAATAGCAGAGATGAGATCCTAGTGCCCCCAAACTGGACTCCCTCGACACCTTGGCTGCGCCTAGAAATTCTGTCCATGAAAATTATAAACAGAATCGGTGACAAAGGGCAGCCTTGGCGGAGGCCAACGTTCACCGGAAACAGGCTTGACTTACTGCTGGCAATGCAAACCAGGCTCCTGCTCCGGTTGTACAAGGACTGAATGGCACGTAGTAGTGCGCCACCAATCCCATACTCCCGGAGCACCCCCCACAGGACACCGCGAGGGACACAGTCGAATGCCTTTTCCAGGTCCACAAAGCAGATGTAGACCGGTTGGGCAAACTTCCAAGTACCCTCCAGGACCCTTGCAAGGGTGTAGAGCTGGTCCAGTGTTCCGCGACCAGGACGAAAACCACATTGCACCTCCTGTAGCTGAGGTTCAATTAACGGTCGTACCCTTCTCTCCAGCACCCGGGAATAGACTTTCCCAGGGAGGTTGAGGAGTGTGATCCCCCTATAGTTGGAACACACCCTCCGGTCACCCTTCTTGAAAAGGGGGACCACCACCCCAGTCTGGCAATCCAGAGGTACTGTTCCCGACTTCCACGCAATGTTGAAGAGACGTGTCAGCCAAGACAGTCTCGCAACATCCAGAGCCTTATATAACTCGTATTTAAAAAAAAAAAATATCGTAAATATATATACTTTCTGTATTTATAGTAGTAGGTAGATCTTTGGGACTTGGTCATTTTAAAAGTAGCTCACAGGCTAAAAGTGTGAGCACCCCTGTTGTAGACGGTAGTTACAAAAGTTATACATTTCCACCAATTGGTGGCGCCATTGTTGTCAATATCAAAATTTAGTCATGATCAGACTCCACCCCTTAATCATACATCTTATCAGTTTTGAAGGAGTTGTGATAATATGAGGTAAAGTTATGACTGTATGATGGCTAATGGCGAGGAGCAGTCTTCGCTGCCAGGCTCCACCCACCACATGTAATGAAACATCATGCTTGTAACATATGGATCTCTTCAGGGTGTCATCTATGTCATCCACACCAATTATTCTCTCAGTCTGAACTTGTGGAGTGGAGTTTTTTGTTACTTGGCGAGTCTCCAAAGCTCTGCCCACACAAAATCGCTTCTTCAAATCAATGTTTGTTTTCAAACATGGGTTCTTAAGACTTTTTCGTGAGTGAGGTCGCCACCAAATTTCGTGAAGATCTGTGGTGGGGGTGGTGGTGGGGGATAATTTTTTCAAAACTTATAGGGGGCGCTAGCCAGTCAATTGGTGGTCTCATTTGGGAGAGGCACTATGTTGTTTGGGCTCGAATTAACATATGCAAAGACCAGTTTCAGTTGCAACCACCATACAGTAAAAGAATTCCGGGAGCTTACGCAGTTGTTTACCATAGCCCCAATTCTGATCCAACCTGACCCTTCCAGCACATTGTCGTGGTGGATGCATCGAACACTGGGGTCAGCGTTGTCCTAAAAAGCTGTAGATCAAAAGCTGCACTTATGTGCTTTTCATTCCAGGCGCCTTTCCCCAGCAGAGAGGAATTACGACGTGGGCGACAAGGAGCTGTTGGCGGTCAAACTGGCCCTGGAGGAGTGGTGGCACCTGTTGGAGGGGACTGACCAACTATCGCTGGTATGGACAGACCACAAGAATCTCTCATATAACCAGTCAGATAAAAGGCTAAACTCTCGTCAAGCTAGTTGGGCCTTTTTTTTTCTCATTCCAGTTCTAACTTAGGGCCGCACGGTGGTCTAGTGGTTAGCACGTTGGCCAAAACAGGAACAGCCTGGAGATCGGGAAGACCTGGGAGTTTGCATGTTCTCCCCGTGTGCGCGTGGGTTTTCTCCGGGCACTCCGGCTTCCTCCCACATTCCCAAAAACATGCAGGTGAGGTTAATTGGCGACTCTAAATTGCCCATAGGTATGAATGTGAGTGTGAATGGTTGTTTGTCTGTATGTGCCCTGTGATTGGCTGGCGACCAGTCCAGGGTGTACCCCGCCTGTCGCCCGAAGTCAGCTGGGATAGGCTCCAGCATGCCCCCGCGACCCTAATGAGGATGAAGCGGTATAGAAAATGGATGGATGGATGGCAGTTCTAACTTACCTACAGACCAGGCTCAAGAAATATCAAGCCGGATGCCCTCTCTCATCGGTTCAGTGGGGCCACAGATGAGATGTCAGAACACACAATCCTACCACCTTCACAAATAATTGGAGCCATCGAATGGGAGATTGAATCGGAGGTCAAGCGTGCCCAAGTCGATTGACAAGCCCAACCCTGGAACAGTACCTCCGAACCCACTAGTCGTTCCAGACACTGTTGGAACCCAAGTGCTGAAATGGGCCCACGAGTCTCGCATGGCCTGTCACCCAAGAATAAATACAACTAGCTCCTTTATCAAGAGGCGTTTTTGGTGGCCCCCTTGGACAAAGATGTCAGGAGCTTTGTGTTAGCCTGCAAAGTGTGCGCCAGAAACAAATCCATCCACCAACCACCCTCGGGATTACTGCAACCACTACCCCTGCCTGGATCAACTGCCGCTCTTTCCTGCCCAGGAGTCCGAATTTCATGTACCATCAGTGCAGCCCCATCTTTCATTCCTTTATGGCAGCACCCTGCTGTATAACACCTTTGATGGCTCTGATGTGGAATCATTGTTGCATCATTCTTGATGGCATCTCTTAAAGGCCCCAGAGAGGAGGAACCGTCACCACCAGATTGTTAGCAACTCTCTAGTGTGGGATTTATCTTCGCTGCCTGACCCAGTGGCGGTGTTCGCTGCCCAGCTGTCCCTGCATTGCCCTCCGTGGACTCCCCCATTCATGACCTCTGAACATCAATAAACTCTCATCTTTTACTGTATATTTTTTCTTATTATGTCTACTATATTGGGTAAAATAAATGTAAAGGTGACCATAGGGGTGTTATTTCATTTCTAGAGGGCTCTATTGACGTTAAAAACCGTATTTAGAAGGTTGTAAACAGGTTTTTCATGCTCCCTGAAAATACTCCATTTATAAATAAAGAATCCTACTTGGTCGAAATTCACTCATCACGGTCGAGTCAGGAACCATTTAACCAGGGATTACTGTATTATTATAGTTCTTTAAAGTGTCCAGTAAATTATGCAGTATGTCATTACTAAAATGCACAAAATACAACGTAAAAGAAGTTTAGTGTGCGGTGGTGAGGGTGTCATTTAAAAAAGGAGGGGCCTGGATAAAAGTTTGTGAACCACTGCTCTAGGAGGATACTTTGATAGTCGTTAAATACCATTCCACTCCACTCCACTAGCCCCAATATTAAAACAGTCAAACCTGTCTTAGCGGCCACCTGCCTATAGCGGCCACTGAAAAATCCCCCCCAGAAAATTTGCGTGTTGTAGACCCTGTGTATAGCGGTCACCTGTCTAATGCGGCCAGCAGCCACCCATTTTGTATCCCTTGGTCACTATCTGACCGCATATAGCGGCCAAAATACCGACTCAAGCAGAAGCTTCATGCAAGTTTCGTTTTTTAAGCAATGAAGCTGTTGTGTGTAGACTTTAATTACTGAGTCCTAGCTCAGTCACAATCATTCACAAGAGCCACACAAACTGTCATAAAAAAGCCGTCTTTTTACTTTGCAATGCCGTCCTGAAAATATTCAGTGACGGCCAAAATGGTAATCTTCCCACTTTGCGGCCATGAATAGATTCTAAAATGGCCAAAACACCTGAATAAAACATCTAAAATTTCAGTTAATTGCCGACTAATTAGAGATTAGAAGCCCATTCAATAAGAAAGGAGCAATGGTATTGTTAGTTTACGACGATCTTCGCACCTCCTTCGCACTCTATTGTTCACGCACACACCCATTCATGACTGCTTCACGCGTATCTTGTTAGATCACATTCCTCAGGCTCGTTCACTAAAATTTTTATTTCTTGCTTTTAAAATCGTGTTTAAAAAAAAAATCAAAGATGGAAATTAATTTTTACAAATATTTCTCCGCTACTTATATTTTCATAATTTATAATTTTATAATTTTTAATTTTTGTGAACATGTTAATATGTGTGCGCACAAATTCAAAATGGCCGCCAACCTGTCTATAGTGGCCACCTGTCTATAGCGGCCACTTTTGCCGTTTCCCTTCAGCGGCCGCTATAGACAGGTTTGACTGTATACTGAAAAATGTGAACCTGAACTCCTCTGACCTACTAGGAAGTGAATGAACCCAGGACCTCAAGCCTAGGCACATGGTTGCCTAAATTAAACACATGGGGAAATTAGAGTGTACCACAAAGTACTACAGAATACTGCAAGCTGAATAAGGTTCTATTATTTGGAATTTGAAAAATACATGATATGCATTACATACAGTGTCAAAGACATAGAACAGAATTACACTGTACAATTAACAAAAGAAAATATTGTACAATCTAATCTACTTTTTTTCTACAATGAGAGATCTAGCATTTCTGGCAAGCTATTGTGGGTGCTAAATCAACATTTTCTTTTATCGAAACCCACTGATCAAAGCTCATTAACAATTTTGACGTGACAATTGGTGTTGATGGCCTTCAATGTAGCACAGTGAGTGGAGAAGTGGGACTTGGGATCAGTGAGGTCAGCCTTCAGACCACCAGTTCTAATCGTGTCATTAATCGAGCGCATCACTCATCTATTATAGAAGAGTGTGAAACCCGGAGCTGGGCTGGGAAACTGTGACTTGCTTTGTTTGGAGCCTGACTTTGGCAGTTACCAACCAAACAATGACTTACTTAGCTCTGTGATCTCAACTTTGTGACGTTGGAAGCTACAGAATTACACCATTTACAACGTGAACGAGGCTCACGTTCTCTCTGTCAGTGACTGGATGTGGAATGAAGACGCCTACTGTTCTTTCCAGACTGACCCTGACCTCACCATGACCACCACTGCCTGACTCCATCAAGACAGGTCAGTCAGTCAGTGCCCTCCAAAAGTATTGGAACAGTGAAGCCAATTCCTTTATTTTTGCAGTCTGGCCTCACTGTTCCAATACTTCTGGAGGACACTGTAGTTTGTTTTACGATAGTATTTCAAGATGGGTTGCTACTCAACTATGCAGACCCATGCTAAGCTTGCACTATGTCACAAAAGTCAGTACACCCCTCACATTTCTGCAAATATTTTATTACATATTTTAATGGGACAACACCAAAGAATTGACACTTTGATGCAATGTAAAGTAGTCAGTGTAAAGCTTGGCTAACTGGAATTTACTGTCCACTCAAAATAACTCCACACACAGCCGTTAATGTCTAAATTGCTGATGACAAAAGTGAGTACACCCCTATCTTAAACTGTACATTGGTCCAATTAGCCATTTTTATTACCCTTTATGACCCTTATTAGTACAGGGGTGTCCTTTTTCCAGCGAGGGCCATATACTGAAAAAAAGCATACAAGGGACACTTTGATATTTTGTAAACCAACACATGTTGATATGCTAAGAAGGTATATCTACAGTGGAGTGAAAAAGTGTTTGCCGCTTCCTGATTTCTTATTTTTTTGCATGTTTGTCACTAAGAGTGTTTTAATAACGATTCAATTTGTATGTGGTTGGAGAGATGTGTCGTGTTGCCGTGGTATTTTACTTGACCTTTACATATTCTACAAACAGGTTATTATTTACAACATCCCCCTCTTTGCAAAAGCCAAAGTGTTTCCACACACTGGACCGCAATAGTGGCTTAATTATTTCTCACTCTCCAGCTTGTCCTCTGCCACCTGCCATGCTACGTTTTGTTGTCTGCTGGCGCGTGGCGATGACGTCACAGACAGGCAGACTGAATCGAGTAACGTTTAACGTCTTTAAAAGTGCTAAAAAACCGACACATCCACATAAAGCCTGCTGTGCTTTCCTAGTATCGATGCAATCGATTGATTACCTTTTAAACGATGTTATATCAATGCATGTCGTCGGAATGGCAACTTGCCGAACACAGATCGATGTAGTTGACCATAGGAATATAAATCGATACACCGATGTAGTCGATGAATCATTACACCCCTATTTGTCACACTTGTTTGAATGTTTCAAATCAATATTAGTCAATGACAACATAACTGAACACAAAATGCAGTTTTTAAATGAAACTTTTTATTAATAAGGGAGAAAAAAAATCCAAACCTACTTGGCCTTGTGTGAAAAAGTGATTGCCCCTGCGGGTGTTAATCTCAAGTCTCAAGTCACGTCTCAAGTTAAGACATGCAGGTGCAAGTCAAGTCTCAAGTCAAAACAAGACAGTTTGAGGTCATAAGCTTGAAAATTTCGAGTCCTTCCACGTCATAAGCACTGTTTAGTGTCTCCCAAATAAAATGCCATTTTAACAGTGTAGCAATCTATGGAATTTTACAAATATAAAGAATGCATTTTTAAATAAAATATGATAAAATAGGTGTGACAAGAGTCACAGAAAATGAGCATTCAGGATTTACTCAATGCACAGAAATGTAATCCACACATTTGTTGTTGGTTGTTAAATCTGATTGGACGTTAATAGATGCATTCAATGAGGCAGATTCAACGGGAAAATATGCTGCCTCAACACATTTAACACATTAACATTAATGATCACATTAGTTGAATACTTTGAATGGGGACACATTTTTTACGTAACACATTCACTGAAAATCGGAAGTACTTTCAAGTCATCAGACTAAAGTCTGAGTCCAATGACAACAAAGTCCAAGTCACGTTGCAAGTCTTTGATGATATCGTCAAAGCTAAGTCTCCAAAGTCATAAAAATTGTGACTCAGGTTCACACCTCTGCATATGCAGGTGGGGGTGTGGGGGTCTGGTTGTCAGACCGTATGATGCACTCTGCATCAAATTGGTTTGCATGGCTTGGTTGTCATCTCAAAAGGAACTTTCTTCTAAAAATGATGCACAAGAAAGCCTGCAAACAGTTTGCAAAGAACAGTCAGACTAAGGACATGGATTAGTGGAAGCAAGTCCTGTGGTCTGATGAGACCAGTATAAACCTATTTGGTTCCGATGGTGTTAATTAAGCATGTGTGGCGGCAAGGTGAGGTGAGGAGTGCAAAGACAAGTGTTTCTTGTCTACAGTCAAGCATGGTAGTGGCAGTGTCATGGTCTGGGGCTGCATGAGTGCAGCCGGCACTAGGGCGCCATGTTTCTTTGAGGGAAACATGAATACCAACATGTATTGTGATAAGGAGCACCAACAACACCTCCAAGACAACCGCTGCCTTGTTAAAGAAGCTGTGGGTAAAGGTGACACTTGTGAGCATTTGTGGTGCCTATTGTGGTGATTATTTTACCTCATATCAAAGTGCCATTCCTTCAGAGCTGACCCATGAAAAGATAGCATAAAGCATTGGCAGAGATGTGACATACCACATGTAAATTGAATGGCTGTGTTTTAGTTAGTAGTAGTAGTTTTTAGTGTAGCTGTCTTTGCAATTAGCTAGCCGTGTTAGCAGCACATCTAAGTTTATAAGTACATTTTTATACTCTCTCTGAATATGTATACACTAATAGCTTAGTCTCTTTATTTTTAGTTTCACTGATGTCAAGAATGTACATTAAAGCTGCAAACTACTATACGAGTCTTGCATCATCGATTCTGAGTTTAGCTCGCTGTCCAGCTCAGAGTAAGCACAGATGTTCCAGTGAGGACAGTGCAGTGACAAATGTAGACATTTATTTCACCAGCATGTTCTTTTAAACCCCTATTGGTAACATCTGCTAGCCAGAGAGTGCATATACAGTCAGGGGAGCCGCCAGGAATTGTGGGCCCCATGGCAAAAAAATCACCTTGAATTTCTGTCGTCTCAAAATTATTTTTTCCTTTTTTGTAATGGTAATATGAGCAAGAGAGATAAATTGCCACAGACTGTCTGCAATGATACATGTCAGTGACATGTCATTGAACACAGTGTTGTTCGCCTTCTTCACTGGGGGGGTTAAAGGGAGAGGTAAAGTTATGGGGAGAAAGGGCTGCTGCTGACTCATCTGTTGTTAAATCTGGTAAAAGGGAGAGAGACAACTAATTTTATAATACATGGCAAATATTTACCTGCGCTGATTAAATGTTGGTTAAAAAGGAGTCAGATTCAGACAGAGTGAGAGTCAGACAGAACATGCTAACACTCTACTAGCTTATTTCATTATGAACATTACGCTAACAGGTTCATTTTCGATACACAGATTGGCTAGGCTACAAAAAACGGGTCACGTATTGGCACACTTTTCATTTGCTTCTCTTTTCCCAACTTTTTCTCTTTCTTTTTTTGACTCCCAGACTTTATTTTACTAGGCACTGGTAGCATAGTTTCATTCTGCTCTTCTGCAAATGCCGACTGACTCGTGATGTGTTGATCACAAACTTGCCGGCTCTTTGAAATGAATGACAGGAGCTGGCTCACATGTTGGGAGCCAATTTGTTTTTTTCTCGTCTTTTTTTCTGTTAAAAACGAATGTCATTGGTGTCGGCCTGTCGGCGTCTCTGTGTCCACACTGAGCAGCAGAGGGGCGGGGTTAAACGCACACAGCACCAGTGTTGCCAACATGGCGACTTTGTCACAAAATCTGACAACATTCCAAACCCTCTTGCCGACATATTTTCTCAAAAGCGACTGGCGGCAAATCTAGCAACTTTTTCTGCTGTCATTGGAGAAATGTCATTGGAGAAATTTGGGGGCTTAAAAGTGAAAGCACGTATTGTTCTCAGGTTCTGTTCTGACTGAACAGCAGCTTTGTGCTGCTTTGCTGATTCGCCCCGCTTCAAAACAGTCACAAGCGGGCAGTGTACAGTCAGCCCCCGCGGCACACAGGGGTGGATCACAGGGCGGGATCTAAAACGTAAATTATCCTTAATCTTGATGAAATTACTACTCATTACACTCAAACCTCATTTGGACTTTGTCGCTTACCTGTAAGTGTGTCAGAACGTGTGATGGAAGAATGTTGCGTGATAAGTTCAACAAACCTAACTGCAAGATACACAGTATAAGGTGTTGGAATTGTACTGCTGTTGATGTGTTCAGGTCAGAATGAAGTTAAAGAGCGGCAGACTCTGTGTGACAGTGCCACAGTGTGTGCTTTGTAGCACAGTGGAGCGTCTGCTTGCTCTGGTGCACGTGTGTAACTCGCCCTGCTTCACACTGCCCCGCACCGGGGCTCGAAAACAGGACCTTCGTAATGGGAGACGAGAGCGCTGACTACACTGCCAAAAGCCCGGACTGTCGACCGCGTGTTCAGTGCAGCTCTCAAGGCAGAGGGAGTGAGGTTTACCAACGTACACTTGAACAGCCTCACAGCCTGGCATCCGTTACACATGCATTAATTACACACAAAAAATTTAACATAATCAATTAAATAAATTAGTTACCGCCGTTAACACGTTACTTTTGACAGCCCTAGTTTTGTGGTTAAATTATATTTCTTAGAATGTGCCAATAGAAAACAGCCAAGGGGCCACAGATGGCCACACGGGCCGCACTTTGGACATCCCTGCAGTAAATGTTAGCTGACAGAAACAACAACTCAAATGTCCAAAAGGAGGCGCAATTACAAGTGCTGTAAGTAATACTAAATGCAAACAGTATGCTATGAAATAAACATGTAGTCCGGAGTACTGTACAAATGTGTACTATTTTTATTATATATGCATTAACATATTTACTTTTAAATTATACAAATCTATATTAGCTGAGTTGAGTTGTAAGTTTTGTTAATGCACAAGCAAACGTGCTTTGAAACCGGTATCTTGTTTGGTGATGACGTTGCGAGGGTTGAGGGATTAATCAATTCCTATATCTGCCACATGGTGGCGCCCGGGTGCGAGTCCTCCTTTGCCTGTCTTGAGTTGAGCCTCCCTGTGGCTGTGCTTCATTGTTGTCGGCGTCGTGCTGGAGGAGGTCACTGGGTCCGGCTAGCAGTCCGTATTTAAGCGCACTCAACTTTTCTGCACGTCGTCTTCTGAATCAGTAAGTAATCAAGCATATTTTCCGACGTTGTGTGGAGGGATTTACCGAATCTTGAACACGGAAACTGCTTTTGTCAGGCGTGATCGTTTACGGCATGAGCGCGCGTGGGTCCTGGCGTGGGACTTACCCATCTGGTCACCACATCAAGTTCCTCAAAGAACGTAGTCTGTTAATGTGGTGGATATTGATCGCATTCATAGACTAGTAGCGTCCATATATGTGTGATAAACATTAATCTCTTCGTCTTTGTCACATTGTGAACTTCTTTTTCCATTTTAAATTGAATTTTGTTCACAGATATTTCGGGTTTTGACACATACAGTAAGTTACCACATACTTATCTTATTGGTTCTTCAGTGGAGGGGTACTGCTTTGGCACTTGGCAACAGACTTGTACCTTTTTAATCTTATGGAACTCTGTCCATCTCCACACGAACGCGGATATACAAACATACCAAATCTCTATCCAGTGGAGCTTTAAAAAAGAAAAGTCTGTCCACATAAAAACTCATTCACCGTCCGTTATGAGGAATTCGGCCAATCAGAAGCAACCACAGCAGAGTTGGTCGCGCATTATAACACATCTAACAACCTAAAGACATGTGTCTGCATTATCTGGCATTTTAAAGACTAATGGCTTTATAAGAAAACGATTTTACATGTTAAAGAAACGTTCAGCCACACACATATGGCTGTCACTGACTGAGGAAATGCATTTCACATCCCGTTTTGTACAGATACGGTATTGGCTCAATGTATCTGTCACAATAGCACAGATAGAAGTGCTATTGACTGAATTGTGCCCCCTTTTAGAGTTAAATGTTACATGAGGACGAGACAGTTACAGATGGAAAAGTGGGTCAGTCATGGGAATGATGGCATCACAGCTACGACTAGTTTCCACCCACAGTAATCCCACGTTTATCATAGTTAATTGGCTCCAGACCCGGCCATGATCACTGAATTTCCGTGAAGTAGGATTCCTTATCTATATATTGAATAGTTGTGTAGTTGGAGCATAGAAAACCTGAGAGCCCTCTAGACATGAAATAACACCCCTATAGTCACCTTTACACTCGTACAGGGCTGCAACTAACAATGATTTTCTTAGTTGATTAATCTGAAGCTTGTTGTTTTGATTAATTGAGTCCCTAAACGGACTTAATCTATATGAACCAAAGGCAAACAGTTATGGTTTAGTCCGCGACATGTCAGAAAAGAGGCAAAATAGTCAATTATTGTTTTCCAAAGTGAAATCTGATGTGTGTGAATATCTTGTTTTGTCTAAAACACAAAAATAGGTCTTCTTTCATGGATGACTAAGGCAAGAACAAGTTGTCACTTTTGAGAGGCTGCAATAGAGGATATTTACATTTTAAATATCATGTGTGTTGCTGTAAATGTGTTCCGGTGCTAGGAGAGCTCAGTGGGGGGTGGTCAGGAAGTGATGTTGGGAGTTCAGAGTTGAATTTTAACTTGTAGCTCGTAGTAGGGATTATTGTGCCTGTTGTGAGATAGTTCAAACCCACAATACAAGCTCGTTGTTCCAGCGCCAACTCTGGTGCTTTTGTCTCACTCACCATTACAGTAAAATTATTGACACCCAGTGGCCAGTGTAGAATCATCACAACCTGTTTGAATGTCTTCTGAAAGCCTTCTATTAGTATTTTACTTCATTTAGCCATTTTTCTGCTTGAAAATGCTTAATAAGGGCAAAAAACACATCAAATTTGCTTACATGTGCATATTTTATGACTAATAATAAGCCACATTTTACCACAAACAGTAGTTTATTAATTTTGAAAAACTGTGAGAGTGATGCCACAATATTCAAAGCGCAAAGTGGCGAGGGATTACTTACTGTACTTTAAATTCATCAGAGCTCTATGACACCCCAACCGCCCCCAAACATTGTAGTCTCTAAATCAGGGTTTTCTTGCTTTAATTACCTTTCCATAGCCGGAGCAGAGACGTAGCATGGCTCATGCTGTGCAGGAGTTCACAGCTGTTGGTGGTTAAGGTTTGGACGCTTGTCAGACATGAAACTAATGTCACTCAAGAGTTTCCTGTATGGGCTCTGCTGGTTTTGGCTGCAGTCAGAGAGCCTGTGCTGTGAAAGACTGAGATCTTCAACACGATGAGCTGAATCTGATCCCTTGTTTTAAAGTTGAAAATAGAAAACAAAATAAAAGATCTATTGCAAATACGGTAAGAATGAAAGCCTCGGCTATGGGCATGCATGAGTCCAGAACCTGTTTCCCCTGTTTGGTGGAATTGCCCAAGAGCTGTTTGTGGATTTAATAAGGTTTGAGCTGCTCACTCCTCTTCTCCCCAGCACACAGGACAGATGCAAGCAGAACATTGATCTTAAATGATTGTTTCTGCCAGCTGTTCAAGTTTTTTTTTTTTTACATTTTTTATTATTATTTAAGAAGGAAAATTGTGTGGAGTGTGTTTGTGTATGTGTGTGTGATAGTGTTGTGTTTTGTGCTTTAGAGAAATGGTTCCCAGTTGTTGTTGATGTCTAAAGAAACAGGATGCACAAATACATCGGCTGCGTGTGTGCGACTAAAGACAATGAGCTTGGTAACACTTCTCTAGTGAAGAGTGAACATTTACTATGATCAGTGGAGACCCTTCACTCAAATATACACTCAATTATAACAGTACAGTATTGAAGATATGCTTTTGTAAAAGACCGGGAGAACAAGTACTATATGCATGCACCTGGTACTTGTCCAGTAGCTTTTTTCGGATATTTTTTCAGCTTTGTACAAACAGGGATTGTTTGGAGGATCATGTGTACATGGAACATTGAAACAAAAAGTAGTGTTTTTACTAGATTCTCAGGTTGCCATGTGAGTATACTTTTAAAGCGACTGGATGCAGCTGCCTCAAGATGATAAATTTTTTTTTTAAATCCCCAAAATATAATAACACCACTTCTGGTCACCATATGTTGCCAATAGTGGTTTATAAGTACAGCTCGTATAAAAAAATGTCTACAGTGGAACCTCAGTTTCCATACGCCCCGGTTAGCGTCTTTTTTGGTTAATGTCGAAAGTTTATGCCAAAATTTAGCCTTGGTTTGCATACATTTTCCAATTAGCGTACAATATGGCGCTGGTCTTGTTGTGTTATTGATACACTGTGAGAGTCCAACTGTGTTCTTAATGTATTTTTATCACAAAATGTCCTTAGTAGCAACTTGCTAATACGTGGAAACGCAAAGCGGAAGTCACCTCTGTCGCCCATCTATGATGTCATCAGCTGTTGACTCTGTAGTTCTTGGCTAACTTAACACAGTTATGCCAGAAGTCTCAAAGTTTTACACAAAATACGTTTGTATGGTTTTATAATTATATATGTACATTCATAAAACAATTCTAACTGCATATAAGTCAGGGGTACGGTCTCAAACTGCGAATGTTCAGTTAGAGAAATTTGTTGGGGCATTTTTTCAAGGGAATTTAACAAGTAAATTTCCCCGCTGTGGGATAAATAAAGTACATACAGAATAAATAAGGAAGAACATAAAGGCATAATAATAATGATGCATTCAAATGAAATACAAAAATTGCACAAAATAAGACAAGAAAATCAGCTATTTCCTTTATAATTGCATTGAATAAGAGGGAGATGACAAAAATACTGCTCAATTTTAGTCCTTTTTAGTCCTTTTTAAAAAAATTTTCGCCACTGAAACACAGTCCTGTCAAAGTCTGGCGAAGGAGGAAGTGACGTCACTTTGAGAGCTCTCCCTCTTTGAAGTACACATGGAATAACTTGTTTACATATTGTTGTGGTGCATTTTTTTTAATATGCCCTCTTGTTATGTGGCAGGCTTTTGCTTGAACACTCAAGCAGATAGAGTAAGCCTGTTCACATTTACAAAAGACACCATTTGTCTTGTCAAATTCTACGGTATTATGTTCGGCATATTTCAGCGACAGTTGTTTTGATACTGTGCCTCAGATAAAGGAAAGTTTTGGACTAAATTACCAGACGATGCTTCTACCTAACCAAGGTTCCGCTGCATAGGCATTTAGAATTGTTTTCTGCATGTAAAACAATAATTGTAAAACTATAAAAACGTGTTTTGTGTCAACATTTTTGGGTGTCCAGAAGGGATGAATTGGATTTGCATGATTTCTTATGGGAAAAATTGTTTGGGTTTGTGTTTGGTTCATATTAATTTGGTCCGTCTAGGGTCTAACCGATTACCGTAAATTCCAGTGCATAAGCCGCACCGGTGTATAAACTGGACGCACTAAATTTAGAGGGAAAAAAATGATTTGTTCATACTGTATGTAAGCCAAACATGTCTATGTTATAAAATGACATAGTGGCGTGCACGAGTATTTGACAGGAGCCAGTTATGAGCTACGAAAAAAACTCACAATGAGCTTGCCCATCAGAAATTGCAGGTCATTACTCAATATAGCAGTCTGACTCATGGGGTAATTTTACAAACATTAAACTCATCACACAGCAACTTAACACTCAAAAGGTACCGAGAAAATATACTTTACAAGTACCAATACGAGTTTAAAATAACAAACAGCAGATATTTTAACATCTACCCATAATGCATTACTGCCAGAAGAGCAGTTCATTAGAGGACGAGCAACATAGAAAATGGTGGATGACGCTGCAATGATGCCTCTGTCCACCAGAGGGAGCCAGAGAGAGGCTACCGTCATTGCAGTGCTCCAATGAATACGTTGCTCAGACGCAATGCTTTATGGGAAAACTTAGTTATTTTTTTGAAATGTCAAAATCATATTGGTACATGTTTATATATTTGTCAAGTACACCTGAGTAGATGTGTGATGAACTTAGTGCTAGTAAAGTGTTCTTAATAAAATGACATAGTGAGTCAAGACTGTTATGCTGTTATACTGTTATATATACTGACCTCATGTGATTTCCAGTGGGTTGACGAGCTCGTTGTGAGTGCACTGATAGCTTGTGATTGGCTCCTGCCAAAGAAAGAGCTACCGTTTCCTCGCTGATTCGCGAGTGGCACAGTATTTAAACAATTAGTAGTAGATCTGAAGCAAATGTGAAGACGCAGAGTTCAAGTTTAAGAAAAAAGTAGCTTATACACCAGAATCTACGGTACGCAATTAATCGAAACAAGTTTCAGATTCATCAACAAAGAAAATAATCATTTGTTGCAGCCCTAATGGTAGCTGTTTTGTGGATTTTTTTGTGGCGGATGGAACACTTGTACATGCAGGGATTTTCCTCTGTTTGCTGGTTCCATTTCAGATCTTAGTCCGTCTTTGCAAAGTATCCTCCCTAAGCTCCTTTCTGTACAGTGTCTTCGGGGTGAGTAGTTGGAGCTTTAGTCGAGTTAGGAGTGAAGTTCACTGACAGCACATGATAATTTACAGCCTTCTGTCTGCCTTTTTCCTGTTTCAAAAGGATCAAAATATGATCAGGCCTGTTCTGCTCTTTACTTTAATATCAGTATTAAATGAAGTATGGAATACCTCTGATCACAAATATTTGGTATGTTAGTTATTGACCATATGCTGGAAACCAGTTGCTTTCCAAAAGAAGTTATTTGTAAAGTGTAGCAGAAATGACACATCAGGTGGTGTCAGATCTCACATTGGAAAGTTGTATCTTTCAACCTCTTCTCATGGGGAGGAGAGGTAAGGCACTGTGTAGCAGGCTTCTGTGTATCAAATTCTCCCTTTTGTTACAAGGCATGGAATCGTGTGTGTGTGAAAGCTGCCTTTGTTTTGGTTACCAGTCAGGGTGGGAGGGAGGCTGTTGAGACAGTTGGAAAAAAAAATGGTTACCCAACCGTGTCGCATGAGTAAATAGTCAGGTCCGTACCAGAAGGGATAAGTGGGTGAAAATGATGTAATAATTAAGTCACACCTACAAAACTACGTGTCACACCAAAACTGATGTTTCAAATGAAAAAATGCAAGAGCCACTTTATTTTAAAAAGCAACACGTGTAGATATGCTAAGAAGTTATATATATTTAAAGAAAAAAACTGCTTCTGTTATTCATATCAACTTTGGTCTTTCCTTTTTCCCCCATTTTTGCTGTTTTTTATGTTACAAATATGTCAACTTTCTTCTAAAATAATCTTCACATAATATTTTGACATTATTCCCATAACATTATAACTTTCTCCTCAACCTAATTTTCCAAAAAATGATAACTTCATTTTGTTTTGTTTGTTTCTTATATTAAGACTTTAAATATCTTATTTTTTCTTTAATATTTCAACTCTATGCTACTAAAATGACTTTTCTAATAATACTATAAGTTTATTGTCGTAATTGACTTATTTTCTCATTAGAATATGACTTTTTTTCCTCTTAATATTGTGACTTTATTTCTGTAAATTTTATTCTCGTAATTATGACTTTATTGCCATAATATTTTGACTTCATTCTCATAAATTTATAACTTTTTCTGCACCTAATTTTCCAAAAATTACAACTGTATTCATTATGTTGTAGTCATTATGTTTGTTTGTTTGTTTTTTTCCTTGTAATATTACGTTTTTCTCGTAAAATTATGACTTCTCTCATTATATTACAACTTTTTTTGATCATAATATTTTGACTTTATTTTTGTAAAATTACTCCTTATGTTTCCATTTTTGCTGTTTTATTGTTAAAATGCTATTTGTCATTAAAAAAAATGCGGATGCAGCAGTGGCATTACACAGCGCTCGGCAGTTCGCCCTCCCATGCAGCCCACCACCACAGCTGCAAAAAATCTTAGGGGAAACCCTGAATATGCATATTTTTTACTAATCGGCTGTATTCAACCATGAAACAGCATAATTTATTCATATATTTTTAAAAAAACGTGAGAGTAAAGCCGAGAAATACGAAGCGCAAAGTGGCGAGGGATTACTGTAAATTGTAATTTCACATTGGCAACCAAAGTGGCACAGCAGCAGTGTAAAGTCACCCATTTACGTTGATGGGAATGTGGGTCATGTGCTTGCCACTCATGTTGCAGGACTGCCGCAGGATAACTGGTCCGAGGTCTCCATATTTCACCCAGATTTGTATTGATTTGTAGAGTAAACGGCTATTGCTCGACCAAGGGAGGGAGAGGTGATTGCCAGAGATAATTTGGAAAGGATGGTGTTATGTTCTGGTGGTAGGGAGATTATCGATACTTTCCTGTTGCAGAATTTACTGTCAGAGTGTGAGCTGAAGGTTTTTCTTGGAGTTCAGTATTCAATGTCTGTCTGTTTTACCTTTTCATTTGAACAGATTTTTTGTTTTGCATTTTTTTCAACAGCTTATCCAGCAACCTATTCGTCTAAGCCAGGGGTGTCCAAACATTTCCCAGCGAGGGCCACATTTGGCAAAATCAAAGAATACAGGGGCCACTTTGATATTTTACATTTTGTAAACCAACCCGTGTAGATATGTTTTATTTAATATTTTAACTTTAATAACAATTTTGTTTTATTCTCACAGTATTACGACTTTATGCTTGTAGAATAATCTTTTCTGTTAATATTATGAATAAAGTAATATTTCGTAAAATGACTGCTCTTTCCTACACTTCTGTTATTGCTTTTGTTAGTTTTCTTTTTTAGTTGTATTTTTAAAAATGTGACGAGGGCCGATTTAAAAACACAGCCGCGGGCCGCAAATGGCCCTCGCGCCGCACTTTGGACACCACTGGTATAAGCGTAAAAAACCCCCAATAATAATAAAATATACAGTATACATATTTTTTTGGTAGCCACAGCCCTTGTTACAGATTTGTGCTGATATGGAGATGGAACAGATGGTTGTATACATTTTGATCCGGTCTTGGGATTGCGTAGTTTCAAATGTCCTGGTTCATTAATTGTATGAATGTTTAGAGTAAAAAATTCACAATCATTAAAAAAATGAGTAAAATCAATCTGCGATTGGTTGACTGGCAACCATTCCAAAGTATACAAAGTCGGATGGGGTAGTTCAGTTCTCTTGTCTGTTTATTTTCACAAATATCAGCATCAGTAGGACAAGCGGTAAAGAAAGTGAATGAGTGGACAAACTAATATACATCGTAGTAGTTAATTGTCCAATCAGATGCCGTAGTTTATATGTTGCAGCCTATGTATGCTCTCATATTAAAGGGACTTGCAACTGACTCAAGATGACATTTTTTTTTAGGAATGCACTGATCCACATTTTTTCATTTACGATTCGTTCCTGATACCCTGAATTTGGATATCTGCCAATACTGAAATAATTCTAATACACTAGGTCCCCAATTTACGAACACAATTGGTTCCAGATGACCGTTCGCAAGTCGATTTGTTTGTAAGTCCAACAAAAGGTAATATTACCAATGATATAGGTACTACATGTACGTGTATACATATACAGTATATGCGTATGTATGTAAATATGAGCTTGGATGCAGTAGTAATATTAAATGAGGATAATTAATGAAAAAAAACAATAATAAAAATGATATAATAATAATAAGTAATGATAAATGTTATTTACCTTTGAAGAGGAGTGGTCGAGCATTGTGGTGGAGTTGGAGGAGGAGTTATTGAAAAAAAGGACAAATCATCATCGTCGTTAGACTCTTCTAAAAGAGGTAGTGTTCTGTGGGTGGTGTAGAATTAAGCAGGCCTATTAACTCTTCATAAACTTTAATCACACGCTCTGTCCGGGTTGCATCGTACAGCTACAATTTAGTTTTCCATTTCTCCTTTACACTTTCTCCCCACCTTCTTCCTCTACCTGTTGGTCCCATTAGCAGTGTCACAGTGCCCTCTACTGGTCAAGCATGTAGCAGTATAAATAAGGAGTTACTACAAGGCACAATACATGAAAATATAGACCAGTCAGCTTGCGTTCGTATCTCCGAATGTTCGCAAGTCGGATGTTCGTAAGTTGGGGACCTAGTGTACCTGAGCTCTGTTTGCTTAATATCAGCCACGCCAAAATAATATCAGCAAATGTAGCTAGAAGAATATCAGCAAACTTAGTCTCCACACATGCAGCACCACACACACACACACACACACACACACACACACGCACAACTTCACAGACAACACAGAACTCTTAACATCGCAAATGACTTTCTAGTTGCTAAATCATTATTGTTGATTTTCTATAAGGCTGCAATAAACTGCTCTCTTCAACCAAGTATGATATTCTAGTGACCTGGAAACTATTGCATGTTCACTGACATACTTTTGGCTACATTTGCTGATATTTTTCTAGTTACGTTTGCTGACAACAACAAGCTACAACATCGAAGCGTAGACGTGGCTCATGGATCGGAAATCTCCGCCGATGGTATCGGCAATTTCCAATATGTGAAGTATGGTGTTATCGGAACCCGATACTGACACTGGATCGGATTCCCCCCCATCCCAAATTCTTTTTCCACCGCCACCGGCTAGCATATGTTGCCAATAGTGGTTTACAAGACCAAGAACAAAAAGTCCAGGTTCTGCCTTCCTGTTTGTATCCGCTTGAAGTTCAGTCATTTATTTCAATCTGCATCCATGCAGACTGGTAAATAGGTTGCATGCAGTGAAGACGGCTTCTTCCATGCTCACTGATTTTTAACTGGTTTTGCAGGTTTAATCCAGGACATCTGAGCCACCCAGTCCTGATTAGCTGTACTTGTTGAAGCCCCATTAGGATGGGATAAAATCCCCGGTGTAGGGAGAATTCACTTTTTACTTGCTGCCACTGTAATGTAGCTCATGGTTGCCCACAGTTTTGTCAATTTATGCATATAAAGTGGATATATATTTAACAGGAATTTGTTAATTCAGACCAGGGGTCACCAACGTGGTGCCCGTGGGCACCAGGTAGCCCCCCACGACCACATGAGGTGCCCGCAAGCCTGCTTTTCATTCAGGTTTTCAGTTAATAATGAAAGAACAGTAGAAAGAAATGCATTCTGAAATACAAAATGTGAGTTGTGGACACCAGCATTTTGTTAATGTTCTGGTAAAACAAGCATATTCACTTTGTTTGGGTTTAAAATAAGCTCTGAAATAAATGTTACAAAAATGAGTAGCTCTTTGATTTTGTAAAAGTAGCTCTCACAAGGAAAAACGTTGGTGACCCCTGATTTAGACTGAAGCAAATCTAGCCTCGTTTGAGTCAAAAATCTCATTCTACAGAACTGGTAAGAAATAGAATTTCAAAATGCAGGCCCATGTGGAGATACGCCTCTATTGTCCCAAATCTTGAAAATATGTTTGATTAGCGAACAAAGCCCGATTATTGCACTCCTAGTTACTGTATATTACGGTATATCTGTAATAATTAGGGGTGTAACGGTATACAGTATGTATTTGTATTCTGATTAGAGCTGCAGCAATTGTTTTTTGATTTTACAAAAGGTAAATATCCTCTGATGTCAGCCTCTCATTTGTGGCAGCAGGTCTTCCCTCAAACTAACGTTGGGTCTCATCTGGGGTAAGGAATGAACACATGATGCTTCTTTTACTGTGATGCCACTGGATGTATTTCACAAATAAACAATGTTTGTGCAAAATAACACACATACTGCAATATGCAATGCAAGTTATACACAAGGTGCCATATTTATTTTAAACATATTGTCTCAACAAAACTCATTAAAAAATCCTGACCAATTAAAGGACGACGCCTTACTTAAGCATTACATAACCACTGTTTTCATTGCCAATTGAAGCTATTTTTTTTGAGACCCTTATTTTGTTAGATACAGACAGACAGGATGATAACCTGGCGTGTTTTAATGTGAAGGCTGGAAGTCTGCTGTTTTGTCTTTGGGCTCTTGACGGCTTTGTAGTGTGAAGGTGGACGTAGCTGTGTGTCTTCCTTTCACTGTGTTGAGCTTGCACAACGTCAGTGGACATCTTATTAAGACTTTCGCTAACACATATTTACAATCCTAAGGCCGAATTTGGGAATAAATACAGACCGTGGACATAGTAAACTATCAAGCTTGTTGCTGTGTGAAGCACGTCATGATAATTAATAATACACTTCAACCAATAAGAAATGTGACTTTACCAAAAAGAAAATAATCATTCACGCTCTTCAAACTCTTACTCTTGCACTTGCGCTTGTCCTAAAAAGAAACACCAGGTGTGTCCAAGGTGCAGCCCACGGGCCATTTCCAGCCTGAAGCTTATTCTACAATTAAAATGTGTTAATGAGATACATAATTAGATATTACACTAATTTGCTTTGTCACCTGTAACACTAAAGCTTTATTATACAGTATATTGACCTATTTTAGGATGGTTTTAGCATCTTCGATGCACAAAATGTATCAAAGTGCCCTCTTACTTCAAATATTTTGTATTACTGATAGCTAGTGACCACACACTTGTCTTTCCATTTTTTATTTCCATATTTTGTCTAATTATAGGCCATTAATCAATTATGAAAAAAACGTCAAAGAGTGAGGGAGCAATGTTGGGACGGCGATGTTGCGAGGGATGACTGTACATGCTTCTTCCTTTCATGGCAGAGGGCATGGGTTTGATTCCCGGTCACGGTCAGGAGGGCCACCCGCCTTAAAAACGAAGCCAAAGCCATTCAGGTGATTGACTCACTGTGGCAACCCCGGAAAGAGATAAGCCGAAAGTGGAAAAATATTTTGGCCTATGCTGTGTATTTTCATATTTCTGTCTCCCACACTGGCCACAGACGTTCATGTGTTGAAACAAAATGAAAGCCTGAAAAAAAGTTGCCAAATCAAATCCTCAATTTTTCAGTGTCTGTCTATCTTCAATTTCTCTTACAACTGTTCTTACCCTTCTTACTATTTGTATGCCAACTATGCTACAAATGCGCTTAGCTATCTCTGAGCTATACAGTATCTTACCTTTACATAACACGCATGTCCTCTCACCTTCACAGATAAACCATCATGGGGAAAGGCTGCTTGACGGCGATCAAGTATTTCCTGTTCCTCCTCAATCTCATCTTCTTTGTGAGTACTCTGTAACACAATCATCACTCATGTGAAATTTTTATGAAAAAGTAAAAGCAATAGTTTTTGTTGACATGAATTACTCTCGTAATGAAGCGGTCCCAGTTGGATTGGTTGAAGTGGGGGGGGAAGAATTATTTGATCCCCTGCTGATTTTGTTTACCCCACACAAAGACATTAATTGTCCATATTATTAATGACTACTTTAACAGGATATTAGCAAAATCCGGAAAACAATTAAATAAAGTTTGTATTAAATTCATTTGCATTTGATTGAGTGAAAGTATTTGATCCTAAAGCAAAACAAGACCTGTTACTGAGTGGAAAACCCCGTGTTACCAAGAACAAAATGGAGATGTGTCTTGTACAGTCAAACCTCGAATTGCCACAGTTTTTGTATAATTTTTTTGTACACTGTTTCGGTTATTGTACAATATTGAGCATAACAACCTATTGTAGTCCGTCCGCCTTGTATTAATGCCGCAGAATCGAGCCCCAAATAAGGCACCCTCCATGTTGCTGACCCACTTAGAGCTGCAACAATTAATCAATTATCTGATCAACAAATATTTTGGTATTCAATTCAAAAATGTTTGTTTTTTTAAAATGTAAATAGTGGACGAACGCTCCAAACTCAACTACAGGCTGCACATGAGATTGGAAGCCGTTCACAGATGGAGAATACGTGAAAGAATCGTTCATAAAAATACCACATCTATTCCCCACATTCAAAATTAAACAGAAAATAATTCGGAATTCTGCGATTGGCTGGCGACCATTCCAGGGTGTACCCCGCCTCTCGCCCGAAGTTAGCTGGGATAGGCTCCAGCATGCCCCCTCGACCCTAATTAGGATAAGCGGCATAGAAAATGGATGGATGGATTATTTGGAATTATTCTCTCTGCAAAGACAGCCAAGGACAAGACCAATAAAATGGTAACCAGCATCACCAGTAGGCAGATGGATGACATGAATTCAGCGCAAGCATACAGTGTTCAGTCGCCTGTGATGAGTTAAGTGACTTAAACGATATTGAGCAGGAAGCATTGATATGCGAACTCTGATGCGCTTTTTTATTTTAATGTTGGCTGACTTTTGTTTTAAGATTGCAACTTTTAAAAGTGTATAAGATGTGTAATGTTTTGCGGCTCCAAACTATTGGTCTTCACAGGACGAGGCAACAGTTAGTTTTAGCTCCCTCAAATTTTCGGTGAGATTATGGTCTTGACGCTGGCTAGTAGGACTGCGATTATGTTTGTCGATTTAGTCTGAAGCTTGTTGTTTTGATTAATCGAGTAATCGGTTAGGCCCTATATCAGGGGTAGGCAACCCGTGGCTCCAGGAGCTGCATGCGGCCCTTCAGTTAGCTGTGGCTCCTTTCAGTCATGACAAAAGAAAAAAAAAAGGTTAATTTATGAATGTAAATATTATCTATATGTTATTTTAATGTACTTTATTTGATATGTTGGAGTTTAAAGTGAAACTTTAACATCAACATTTAAAAAATGTTTATAATTACTCAATTAAAATATGCGTCACATCCACATTTATGGCCCTTGCCTTTACCTGCAGCGTGCAATCCCCACCGTAAGCTGACCATGAATACAAAAAAATGAAAATAATTAATCTATTATAAATGAGAGCTTACAGTCCTGTGTGAAGAGCAAAGTCTTATGTTACTGCCTCGGCAAAAAGATCAGCATTGAGTATCAGAAACACATTGAACACTTGCATTTAAAAGGCTGTTATTTTTCAGAAAAATGCATTTCTTTAAGACCCGTCAAGAAACGGTCCTCAATTTATGTTTACTTTTTTAAAACTTCCAAGCTGCAACAATATATATATTTTTTATTATTATAAATAGGCTACGTTTTATTTTAATTTGACACAAATTAATACGGGAAGCACTCAAAAAGGCCTCACAAACTGCACTTCTGTTTGTTGTATTATGTTGTTTTAACAAGTAAAATTAAAAAGACTAAAACTCGTGTTACGTTTGGGGCTCCAGACTATTTTTATTTAGTATAAGAAGGGACAAAATGGCTCTTTTGATAGTAAAGGTTGCCGACCTCTCAAATATTCACATTTGAGAGGCTGAAATCAGAGGATATTTACATTTAAAAATAAAAAAAAACGATTAATCAAATACCAAAATAGTTGTTGATTAATTGGATAATCAATTAATCTTCAATGCATCAATTAATTGTTGCGTCTCTACCCGCTGGGCTACACCAGGAGCCATTCTTTTTTTACCTTGGCTGTATGTTTGGGGTCATTGTCATGCTGGAAAACCCATTCACGACCCATTTTAGCCCCAAAGAATAATGTGGTGAAGTGTGTTACCAATCATGTTCTCAGTGAGTGTGGTCCCTGCCCCCTTGAGATCAATAACAAACGCCTCCTGTATAATTCTGGGTTGATCCCTCATCTTTCTTGGAATCATCCTTATCCAATCATGTATGTGTGAAAGGGCTGGGACACTCCAGGTTTTCTCTCCAACCAGTTTCTCCAGCAGGTGATTTAATTGATGAGCTCCTTCCTTCAAATTGAAGGAGATGTTGATCATTAAAATCACCCGCTTTGGTGGAGGAAGGAAAACCTGCAATGTCTCGGCACTCCATGGAACGAGTTTGACACCCCTGCTCTAGAGCGATGGTGAGTTACTGTCTTATCAGTTGTCCTTTTTGACGAAGCTTCTTGCTGAAGGGACAGGAGTAATTTGGGTTTCATGAGTACATCATCGGTCTGTGGAGGTCAAATTCTTGCTGGTTAGTAGGGCATCTATAAAATTACAAATATGACTCAATCAAATACAAATGAATTTGTCTATGATTATAGGAATAGTGTACTGTATATTGCTGAGTCGTGCCCCAATCTACAGCATGTGTTCAGCCTTTATTAAGCGTGGCTCATGTGTGTTGTTTTCCTCCTGAAGCTGCTCGGGGCCGTCGTCATGGGCTTCGGATTGTGGCTCCTCCTGGACAATCAGAGCTTCATTGTTGTCCTCAGTAAGTCTCCAAGTCATCATCTAACGATCTCTGCAGGCAAACGAGTTCAATCGGTCATAATGAAACCGCAATGGTATAATTACTCATTTAATGCTTCTTCATTTAAAAAAAAGACCTTTTACAGTTAGATTCATTTCTGTCTTCTAAAGTTTAAAAAAACCCAAAAACAACCCAACTCATTTAAACAGTAGTATTTTATTTTATTTTATTTTATTTTATTTTCAGTGCTTTTGAAACAGTGCTGGTGCTTAAATGGTGGCTGAATCAGTACTAAGTACAAACATTGTGTCCAAAAACAATGCTTTTTTTATTTTTCAGAATTTTGTGACTTTTGAATTAGTCAATAATGGAAACAAAATGATAATTAATAAATTCACCAACTCCTGGGTTTCCTGTGATGTCACATCTGGTTATTGTCGTCACAGACTCAAAGAGCCGTGGAGAAAAATGAGTGTAATTGTAGTTAGAAGTCATGTAAAATCACAGCGAAAATGCCACATATGTGGAAAGCATTCATATACGGATTTTGGAAAACATTCTTAGTAAGAGTCCATCAAAGAGAAAAACAATTTCAAGAAACAACCAAAAAACGCAGAGAAGGGTGACTGCTGAACCTGACTCTCTCGCAGAATGGTGCTGAGTATGAACACGCTTTTCACAGTTTGCAGTGAGCAACAACAAGCAACATTTATACTAAAACCAAAATTAAAATATTGTTGGAACTGGAAAGTGCCTCACAACAGTAAACAATAGATTTGTCATTTTCTCATAATACTTCATTTAAATGCTCCAATTGTGTAAGTACACAATTATTCAATGAACACCACAGATATAACACAAAATAAAGCCTGCTGTGTTGCAAGAAAACAAAATGGAAAAGTAACATGTAAAAGAGGGGGAATAGTCTGCACCACGTATTAGAACTTGTAACACGATTGCATTGTTAACAAATACATGCATCCGCCGGGCGCTCCGCACACCTCGGCCTACCTCCCTTTTTCTCCCACCCCATGATGGCTTAAAGGCGGACAGGCAAGGTGTCCCAGGCCCCTCTCCACCCTGGTTCTCTTGTCTTCCAGAGCACAACCCTGGGTTAAACAGTGAGGTGTTCCACCTGGCAGCATGCCCAGCGATGGTCTAGTGGTCTGGCTTGGAAGTGTGCCATGGTCCAGGGCTTCCAGCAGCACTGAAATAGTGCGTTAAATCCAGCTAAAACGGCAAGCGGGACACCATCACACTGGAAGCCCGGTGGCTTGGCTACAGAGCTCACACTTTGCCAAACAGTGCAGCGAAACGATGAAGGACACATACAAGAATGTATTCATGCAGATGAATTGGGTGTAAAAACACAAATAGACATGTTAGAAGCATTATTTTCATTATGTGTGACGCGGAACATAAGCTTTTACTGCTGTTCGATCGTCTTATTTTCAACTATTTTATGTCTTCATGCAACACTCCATGCACACTCACACAAATGGAGCAAATCATTTCAACGACATGCTACGTTATTCTCTTTAATCTGCCAAACATTGTACAAACATACTAACAGAAAAACTTGCTCCATTTTACAGTACTTTAAGTGCATACAGTACGCACTATTGGAGCAGAAATTGAAGATTGCTACACCATTCTGCCCATGTACTGTGTTGTAATGTTGATGTTCAGAATTTCAGTGTTAGTGAATGCACCTTGTTTGCCAAGTGTTGCATTGTGTGTGTTGTGAGGTTGGGGTGGATAGCGATGAAGAAACGCCTGTAAGTTTTTAACCATTTTTGAATTTGAATTGAGCACTGCTGTTGGCATGTATGCAGTAATGTTTAAAAAGAGCGTCAGAGTCCGTGTGTCTCTGTGGGGACATTGCGTTACTTACAAGGCGTTATAAGTCGATAACTATACTGCCAAATAATGATATTGCCATAATGATATGCATTCCTAGTTAAGGCTGTGTTAAACAAAGAAGAAGATTGAGTTTACACAAGAATCTGTGTCATGTCAGACTGCAAACTAGATGAGAACTGCAGGATAATAATGAAGAAAAGCAATAATAAACACTAAAATAAATAGATTTTTCTAGTGTATTATTTTCACTGATTGACCTGTGTGAAATACAAGTACAGTATGTAGGCCAATTCAAATGGAGCCAGGATTTACAGCAGAAATCAGGCCAAGGTCTGGCTGTAGGCCCTTGGAATGTTTAAGTGTCTATGAATATCTAAGAGGGGGAAAAGACAGCATAAGGTGTAATGTAAAGAGAAAAAGCTGAGATGTTGATATTAACTAATAACACAAAGCTTACTCTTTAAATATGTACGACATTTTTTTTACAAAATAACCAAATATATGCAAGTATTTTTCAAGTTGGCGGGTTTATTGAAGGACTGTATGTGCATGTCCAATAGTGAAGGCTAATGAAGAACTGTTTGGTGAACAGAAAATCCCAAACAAATAACGAAGAGGTACACACACTGAGAAAGAGGATTCTCCAGTCGGGGAGAGAGAGTGTGTGGCTGTCGTCGAGCGTCACTGAGGACATTTGTGCTTTGTCAGTGGCCTCGCTGCAGGTGTCCTCTCCTCACACACTGGGCCCTTTCTGCTCCTTCCAGCATCAACATGCATCACATCAGCCCAGTGCGCTCACCGCCGTACTCATTACTGCACTCGTCACCAGTCTGGCGAGGCGTCGCTGAGAGGCGGAGCGCATGAGTTTCACCAATGCTGTCATACCTTGCAAAGCAGCCATAACAAAAGGGTTAATGTACAGTAAACACATTAGCTTTGTGCTGGATGCTCAATGACATATTTGATGACATCTAAAATCACACTGGATCTGAAGGTGAATCACTCAGTTTATGTTTACATGCACTATGTCTAATTCCATCGTTGGCCAAACGCTGAATGGGGTGATTGTGGACATTTCAGCTCTTTTAGTTATCTGGGTAGAGGAGGAGAATGCTACAAAGCCCACAGCTTTTAAATGGATAACACACAGCTTATAGCAGGGGTGTCCAAAGTGGGACCCAGGGGCCATTTGCTGTACATTATAAAAATATAATTTAGAAAGAAAACTAAAAAAAAAAAAACCCAACAAATCAGCAGTAATTTTACAAGAATAAAGTCAAAATATTAAGAGCAAAAAGTTGTAATCTAATGAGAAAAAGTAGTAATTTTATGAGCATAACATAATGTTTGAGGGAAAATAATGTCATTTTAGTAGCATAAAGTTGAAATATTAAAATAATAATAATAATAAAAAGAAATATAAAAAATGTAGCAATATTATGAGAAACAAACAAAACAATATATTGTGTCATGATTTGCAATCACTAACCTGTGTGCTTGTCCTTTCCTTGCAGATGACTCAATAGCGGTCAAGGTTGCCTGCTACATCCTGATTGGAGTCGGGGCTTTCTCCATGCTCATTGGCTTCCTTGGCTGCTTAGGAGCTATTTACGAGATCCGCTGTCTGCTTGGCATCGTGAGTGGAGGATAGTGTATTCACAGTATAGAAATTAGGAGATGATCATTTCTGAAAAATATTTTGCATATATTCATGGGACAACGCTGAAGAAATGACACTGATCCAATGTAAAGTAGTCACTTTACAGCTTGGCAAAAAAAAAAAAAAAAAGTTTAAATGTGATAATGTCCGAATTGGCCCAAACTTTTTTGTAGCATTGCATAGCTGTATCCAAATCCTCCTGTGCGTGTCATTTCTTTAGTGTCGTCACATGAAAATATATAATAAAAAATGTGAGGGGTGTACAGTAATCCCTCGACCGTGATAAGTGAATTTCCGTGAAGTAGGGTTCCTTATTTATAAATGAATATTTTCATAGTTAGAGCATAGAAAGCCTGTTTATGACCTTCTAAATACTGTTTGTAACATTATTAGAGGCTTCTAGACAGGAAATAACACCCATATACAGTAATCCCTCGTTTTTCACGGTTAATGGAGACCAGAACCTTCCGCAAAAGATGAAAAACCGCAAAGTAGGATTTGATAGATACAATATGCTAGACAGTCAACAGCGTGGAGGAGACTGGCGAGACACAACAAGGGAAGATGCTAGGTGATGCTGCGATGACGCGCAGCCTATCAGCTCACGGGATAAATCCACTCGTGCTCTCATTGGTGGATGTCACGCCGGAAACCAATCACGTGCCTTGTTTGAGTGCCCGTGGCATGTACAGTACAGTCCAGTACAGGCATGTACAAAGCCTCTGACTCAACTCATCTCTTTGGCATGCAGGGAAACCTCCTCTCTCACGCAGCAACATGAAACAACGGCTTTTTCCACAATATGGCTGTAGACATATTGTGGAAAAAGGCGTTAAATACAATATGGAAAAAGGCGAAAAATACAATATGGCTCTAAGACATATTAGACATAATATATCAATGTAACATTACTGAAGAACCAGTGTAAAATACTGCATATCATCACAACATGTTTGAATGTGTCTTCTGAATGCCTTAGATACATATTTGACTTCATTTAGCCATTTTTATGCATGAAAATGTTTAATTTAGTCAAAAACTATGTGAAATGAAACAGCATTTATTAACAGTTTATTAATTAATATATTTTTGAATGACCATGACAGATTGAAGCCACAGAATTCAAAGCATGAAGTGGCGAGGGATTACTGTACTCACTTCTGTGATGTAGTGTGTGTCTTTAGCTTCATATATGTGACAGGTATGATCTGTTTTCTGTAACATCAAGTGAAGTTATTAATTTGTTTTGGTATGGAAACCTTCAACTGGTGTTCCGATGCTTTTATTAGGCTTGTTTGAAGCCATTATCTGTTGATAATGGCTTCAAACAAGCCTCGTAAAAGCCTAATGCAATAAATGTTATTCGGAAGGTCAGTGTGTCCGTGAAAAATCAAAACTGTTGGTTGATTGCTTGAAGTGTTATGTTTATTATTACTCAACATTCATTCCTCTTGTCCTTTTAGTACTTTACCTGCCTCTTGTTGATCTTCATTGCTGAGATTGTAGCTGGTGCCCTCATCTACTTCCACAAGGGTGTGGTAAGCAACATATGATTATTTGGTGTTCACACCCAGCACAGAAACAACAACATGAATACAGTCAGCCAATTTTTAACTGCAGTGACGTGAAACAGGCTATGCCTAAGTGAGATAGGTGCGCTTGTGGAGAGAGTCTTGTTCCATACACGCTGTACAAACTAAGGCAGAGACTCTAGTATCACCAATTTATGAAATGCGTTCTTGCAAGATAATCATTTGATTTAGATGAAGAAGTCATACTACCATAACAATGTTGGTAGTTACAGTACATTGTGCGTCATTTTAAATCGATTTTCTGCATTCATGAGTTAAAACAAATCGAATGCAATGTTGATATTGTTGCTTGCTTGGGAAGTATGTGCGTGAGCTCCCCAGCATGCCTTGTGTGTTTGTTGAATTCTAACTGTTTTACATGTTGCTAGGTGTGTAAATGTTTTCTTTGGGTGCCCTCAGTGGTGCAGTGGTCAAGGTTGTACTATTTGTTGTACACACGTGGTTGATTTGCTATTTCGTTGTTTGGTTGATAGTCACGGTCCATGAAAAGAGGGTGGAGTGCCATCTCCGGGTCAAGGATGAGATCCTGCCCCAAGTGGAGGAGTCCAAGTACCTCGGCGTCTTGTTCACGAGTGAGGGAAGTGATGGAACTGATGGACTGATTGGCGTGGTGTCAGCAGCGATGCGGACTCCGCATCAGTCCCTTGTGGTGAAGAGGGAGCTGAGCCGAAAGGGAAAGCTCTCAATTTACCAGTTGATTTACATTCCTACCCTCTCCTATGAGCTTTGGGTGGTGACCAAAAGGACAAGGTCGCGGGTTAAAGCGGCCGAAATGAGTTTCCTCTGTAGGGTGTCTGGACTCTCCCTTTAGATATGAGAAGCACTGTCATCCGGGAGAAACTCCCCGCATTGAGAAGAGCTGAATGAGGTGACTCGGCCATCTGGTTAGGGTATCGCTTGGGAGGTGTTCAGGGCATGTCCGACCGGTAGAAGGCCTTGGTGAAGACCCACAGCTGGCCTGAGAACGCTTCAGCATCCGCCGGGAGGAGCTGGACGAAGCAGTTGGGGAAAGGCAAGCGTGGGCTTCTCTTAGGCTGCTGCACACACAACCCGACTTCGGAAGATTGATGTACAGTATGGCACCAAGTTACTGTAGTTAATGACATTCTGGTCCTTTCAGCTGCATGAAGTGGTTTTGCTAATCTGTTATGGGCGGCGATGGAAGTACTTCTTCGCTTTGTTAAAGCTTGCTACAATATTGAATATTGTTCATTAAAATAACAGCAGAAGTTAATTGTTGATGAATTATTACAAAGCCAAAAACCACTGCCGCTTTTTATTTTTTTACTTGTGGTCATAATTATAGCAGTTAAGTACATCACACTTTAAAAATGACTAAGTAATGTGGGAAAATGATTGGATCAACGCATTTTTTTTTTACAGCAACAAATGTGATTAAACGAGTAATTGTAATTGCAAAAGGTGTCGATTTTTGACACATTTGACACATTAATAAAGCCTCTATGAAGATGCTGCATCGGGACTTCTGCCAGCTTGACGTTGGCGTTGTCCGATTTTGATGAATATTTCAAATAAAATGTTGTAATTATTAGATTAGATTCAGCTCCAAAATGCTCCCTTTGTTCACTCGTGGAAGCTAACGAGCGAAATGCATAGAAGCACAATCCAGCCTTAGGCCGTACATATGCCTAACACACTTAAATGCATTTTATGTATAGGTATTCACCACTAATGAATGATAATGTAATGATCCATGAACACATTAAAGCTGAGTCGCAGTCTAGCCTTTAGTCTGGTATTCAGTAAGGTTGTGAATCTCTTTGTGATTGACGATTTGATACGCATCTAGTTATGTAGAATAATTCATGAATGATTGGAAGATGTGCCCATTGCAGAAACCTTTTTAATATGTTGCCTTGACTTGGGCTGCATTGTCTTTTGCATAATCATTTTCATTGAAAAAGTTATTGCCCCCAAAACCGAGTAACTGGTTGGGCCACCGTGAGCAGAAACAGCTGCAATCAGGCGTGTGCGATAACTTCAAATGAGTCTCTTACGGCGCTGTGGAGGAATTTTGTCCCACTCGTCTGTGTAGAATTGTTCTAATTCCGCCACCTTAGAGGCTTTTCCAACATGAAGCGCATTTTTAAGGTCATGCCACAGCATCTCAATAGGACTCAGGTGAGGACTTTGACTAGGACACTCCAAAGTCTTCATTTTGTTTTTCTTCAGCCATTCAGAGGTGGACTTGCTGGTGTGTTTTGGATCATTGTCCTGCTGCAGAACCAAAGTTCATTTCAGCTTGAGGTCTCAAACAGATGGCCCGACATTCTCCTTCAGGATTTTTTGGTAGACAGCAGAATTCATGGTTCCATTTATCACAGCAAGTCTTCCAGGTCCTAAAGCAGGAAAAACAGCCCCAAAACATCACACTACCACCACCATATTTTACTGATAGTATGATGTTATTTTTCTGAAATGTGGCATTACTTTTATTCTAGATGTAATGGGACACACACCTTCCAAAAAGTTAAACTTTTGTCTCATCAGACCACAGAGTATTTTCCCAAAGGTCTTGGGGATCATCAAGATGTCTTCTGGCAAAATTGAGACGAGCCTTCATGTTCTTTTTGTTCAGCAGTGGTTTTGGTCTGATCTTTGCCCAGTGTTTTTCTTATGATGCAGTCATGAACACTGACCTCAGGTGAGGCCTGCAGTTCTTAAGATGTTGTTGTGGAGTCTTTTGTGACCTCTTGGATGAGTCGTTGCTTTGCTCTTGGGGTAATTTTGGTTGGCCGGCTACTCTTGGGAAGGTTCACCACAGTTCCATGTTTTCGCCATTTGTGGATAATGGCTCTCACTGTGGTTCGCTGGAGTCCCAAAGCTTTAGAAATGTCTCTATAACCTTTTCCAGACTGATAAATCTCAATTACTCTCTTTCTGGGAGGCGGCAACAGAGGGGCATGTAGGTCTGGATTTTCTTTTCTCCCTTAATAATATAAAGTTTCATTTAAAAACTCCATTTTATGTTCAGTCGTGTTGTCATTGACTAATATTTACATTTCATTGATGGTCTGAAACATTTAAGTTTGACAAACATGCAAAAAAATGCAAGAAATCAAGAAAGCGTCAAACACTTTTTCACACCACTGTATACTGTATTTTCCCCTCTTCTTTCACCTCATATTTGGTCCCAAATGCTCATACAATGTGATTTGATGCCGTTATTGAGTGCTAATGTGCATATTTGTTTGGTCCACAACCTCAAGTTAATTCATGCTAGCACACACATCAAACAGTCAAACCCCAGGCTCTTAGTGCTGGATGGTGAGACTGGATTCATTCTGTGCTTTTAACTGAATTACAACTGTCTTAGTTTTACATAATAAATAAGATAAATTAGATCGCTGTAATGTACACACTGCTACTGTTTATAACCATTCTAGTCTTAGTCATGGTACGCTACGGAGCACGCGTCCGTCTGCTCAGGCGTTGCTTCGATCTCCCTCTATGGCGGCTAGCGGTAGTATGCAGCTCTGCTGCAACGCAAGCCGCTGAGTCGTCCAGCTAGCTGTTGACGAAGGCGTTTCTCCAAGCCGCATCTACATAATCCACACTGCTTGCTTGTAATTCTAGTAATGCCTTGAAGGAACCAAGAAACCATTTCAACCCTACTCGTGATTGTGTTACACATTTGAATCGGGACTGTCTACTTCAGGGGTGTCAAACTCAATCGCACAGGGGGACAAAACTCAAAGATGACTTTAAGTCCTGGGCTCAAACAACCACCAAGCACCATTTCTGCATACAGAAAGTACTGAAAACCTTCTTTAAACCTTCCTGTCCTTGTAACCAACATAATGGTGAATGTAGCGCACTCATATGAATCATCAGTGCACACACACACACACACACACACACACACACACACACACACACACACACACACACATGCTCGTTGGTTGTTGAGAACATGACAGGACATGTCCCAACGATCCAGGCTCAAAAAATTGGTCAGATTTTGAGAAAACGTCACATTAGCACCAACAAATAGATGAGTAAGCGGCCTGCGTACCATTTATTCCGATTCCCGCGCATGCCAACATACCAATATAATGCGTAAAGGGTTAATTAAATACTTGTATATTGGCATGCTAATACACACACACTTGACAAAATGAATGTATTTGTGCATGCTGTTTTATAAATTTAGATTGCAGCATAGGATACAAGTGTAAATGGTCGCACACAATCGCACATCCAGTCAACGTCGCACTATGGTGCTCAGAGGTGTTTATGACGGGAAAAGCACTCATGTAGCCAGGAGACGATGCATAAGGATGATTGTGTGCTGAAAGTTGGCAGGCGTCTTTGGAAGGGGTTGAGCTGTCTCCCTTTTCTGGACGGTCGCCTGAAATTGTATCTTTTTGCTTCAATCAATCACACTGTAAAATAAATCAAAGGTGATGAATCTAAATTTGACAACCGCTTGAAGAGTTTTTTTGTTTTGTTTTTTTTGACAATTAAAAGATTTCACGCTATCGTGGCCCAGCCAGATGTGCTTGCGTTTTCAGGCTGGGATAAAATGTGCATGACAGCTGGTGATTTGTTTTTTATGTGGACATTTTTCTCTCTGTAATCTTCACTTGTGTGAATGGGCTTTTTTTTTTGTTACATTGGAATGGAGGGAATGTGCAATTTTGAACATATCTGTGTTGGTGTCCGTTCATTCCTGCTACAGTTTGTACTTTTCTGATGCCGTGAATGTATCCTGACTGCTGATTGGATGCGCCAGGAAAAGGGAGGGGGAGACGGCTACGACTGGTTGTTTTTTGTGCGGTTGTTCGTTTCAATAAAGTTATTGTTCCACCTTCAGCTAAACTACAGTATTTTACATCAACACGAACACATCACAATTCATGAGACGTGTAACCTGGAAGAGTGTGCAGCTGTGGAATGGGCAGATTACGCATTTCCCAGCATGCTTTGTTGTAGTTAAAATAATCACTTGGACTGTCTTATGCCAGGCTGTCATATTATTAAAGTGGTGTCGTTGCTAGTCGTGTACAGTTAAATGATCGATACTTTTGGTCTGAATGTGACACTCTTAGTAAGAATGGTTGTGCACTTTTTGCTGATATAAGACTTGGGCGACTCTAGTCTTGGAATGTTGAGGAATGTTGCAAGCACACAGTCCCTTGGGCCGCATGGTCTAAAATGACCAAGGCTTGTATTCTTTTCAGTACCACACCGTGTTTAGGCTAACACTATGTTTATTATTTATAGACTGGAGTGCCAACGGCTACTACAAGACAGACGGGCGGGGAATTATGGCTCGATGCTTTATAGACTGCTTTGTTCTTGTGTTCAAATGTTTTTGTGTTTGCGGTTAACACTGCCATCTGGTGGTGTTATGCCCACATTGCCGCATTGTTTTAAGTTGAAATCATTTATTTACTATTAGGTCCAGGTAGTATTGCATGGGACCGCGGCCCCCCAGTTGGTGATCCCTGCTGTACCATATGTCGCATTACTATCCTGTACATTTGATGTCTTACTATCACGTATTTGTAAATTATGACCGGCTAAAGGAGACTAAGATGAGGACAAAACCATGACAATTCAATTGTTTTTAAACAAAAAAATCGCAAATGCTGAACTGCAAATATGCAGGGATTTTTACAATGCAGAAAGGTTGCTGGGTCGGGACCGAAGTCCACCGTTTTCTCCAATAGATTCAAATGTGACAGAGCTGATTGTCCTACCGAGTGTTTGTAAAGTAACAACACATTAAAGCTGGTGAATTACTGAAATAAAAAGTACACCATTTCCCTCCGAAATAGTAGAAATAGAGTAGAGGTAAGCACTTAGCAATAGTAAATCATTTTACATGAAAATGGAAACATTCCCCAAAGATTAAATTCATCGTCTTTGCCCCGTGTTGCGTCAGCAAACAGTCCGTCTCAGCATTTTACAACACTACAACCCGTTTGTTTGTCTGTTCCACCACAGGTAAATGAAGAGATGTCTAAGATGGTGTCTAAGGTTTTGGACAACTATCCAGGAAAGAACTCCACCACGGAGCAGGCGTGGGACTTCATCCAGCGGAATGTAAGTGCTCATGGTTATTCCCCTCAACTTTGACCCTCTCACTGTCATTCCAAAACCAAAACACAAACAATCACGGCCTTCGCATGCTGTTGTATCTTGAATCGTTACACCGAAGAAGGCAAGGAAGACTAATGTACTGCATAATGTTGTCATTTCAGTTCGCTTAATTCTTGGTTTTATTTAAGTTTCAAGACGCTTTTATTTTGAAGGGATGTTTACCAGTCACATATACTCATTCATATATCACATCCATGGTGCAAGTGGATAAATTATAAGCGTAACCCTTCTGATCAAAAATGTAATGTCCGGAACGGGAGGCGAGAGCAACACCACTGAGCTGAACGTGCGGATTGTCGTCCGCACGTTCAGCGTAGCTTTTACATGTGGCTGTTGTCAATTACCTGACCACGGTTACACAAAATGTTGCACACTATAAATAGCACACTACCCGTGACCAGCACCTCTCCAATGATGGGACATGCAGGGCTTCTGTGCACGGTTCACCCAGGATTAAATGCAGCAGAATAAGATATAATCATTTTAATAACAAAGAATACATTTGCAATAGTAATATGGGCTGCTGCGCTTTGCTTGCAGGCCCATAATCACAAAAATGGAAAAATAAAGAGCAGCAGTGGCATTGAGGCAACTACTGTATGTGCAATTCTATTTGTATGTGAAATACTGGACTATTGTTGTTGACCGGTATTGTGAGACCCCTACCCGAGGACCACCTGCACACGCTCCTGTTCAGTGGACTGATGTGGGACGTTAGACGTCCCATGGTATCACAAAGTAAAGTTAAATAGGCGCAGTAACAAATAGTTGGTGAAGACGTGCGTTTTGAGGATTCCTGCTGTGTCTGCAGATGGAATGCTGCGGCTGGAACGGTCACGAGGACTGGAACGGAAACATGGTGATTTCCAACAGCTCTCGGCTCCTGTTTCCCTGCTCGTGCCAGAACGTGTCCCTTGCAAGCGGAAACATCTCCGAGACTGGATTCTGTGAGGCACAGACACCCGACTGGCCCGTGTACGACTCGGTAAGGTGTTTTTTTGTTTTTTTTTTCAGTGGAAATGAAGGCTGTTGATCGTGAAGTCATCTCCTGGTGTGCTCTTCAGGGTTGTTCTGCCAGCGTGGAGAGGTGGTTCCTCACCAACATCGGGGTCGTCCTGGGCATCTGCATCACAATCGCATTTATTGAGGTACACATGATCTCTCACACGTTCAATTATTGCTTCTTAGTTGGATCATTATTACTGAGGCAGTGGCAGCAAAGTCCTACGATTGGTTGGTTTGTATCCGCACCTGAATTGGGTTATTCATGTATTTAGTATTGTGTTTTAGTGCTTGTATGTCATGCATGCGGCTCTGGAACGGTCTTCCTGTCCAGCTGAAGAAAGTGCAGAGAATGGTGTCCTTTAAGCTCACTTGCAGAGGTTTCTTTTAAAAAAGCCTACAACTGCTGATGCTGTTTTGTATTATTTTACAGTAATCCCTCGTTTAAAGAATACTACAAAAACGGGGCATTCCACTGTGTTTTAAGATGCATTTATTTATTTTTATTTTTGAAAATACAAATGTATAATCCATCCATCCATCCAGTCTTCGGCCAGCTCCTCACCCTATCTCTACGGAGGAAATTTGCTTTCTTGGTCACTGCGCAAAGCTCACGACCGTAGTTGAGGGTAGGAACATGGATCGACCGGTAAATTGAGAGCTTTGCGTTAACGGCTCAGCTCCCTCTTCACCAGGACGATCCGGTTCAGCAACCGCATTACTGGAGACGATCTCAAGATCCCGACATACTTGAACTTCTCCACCTGGGGCAAGACCTCACTCCCAGCCCGACGGGTGCAATCCACCCTTTTCCAACTGACAACCGTGGCCGTGGCTGAGTCTCATCTCAGAAGCGTCACACTCTGTTGCGAACCGCCGCAGTACACACAGAAGGTGGTCCTGATGGCCTCATCTGAGATTCGTAGGCCCCCCAAACTGGAGCCTCTGAACACCTTGGCTGCACCTAGAAATTCTGTCCATAAAAATTCTGAACAGAATCGACGACAAAGGACAGCCTTGGTGGAGGCCAACAGGCTCGACTTACTGCTGGCGATGCGAACCAGGCTCCTGCTCCGATTGTACAAGGACCGATTGGCACGTCGTAGCGTGCCATGAACCCCTTACCTCTAGAGTACATGTGGTCCACATGCCCCCACAGCACCCTTGCAAGGGTGTAGAGCTGATCCAGTGTTCCGCAACCACATTGCACCTCCTGTCGCTGAGGTTGGACGGTCGTACCCTTCACTCCAGCAATCCGGATTATTAGTCTTTCCCAGGGAGGTTGAGAAGTGTGATCCCCTGTGGTTGGAACACACCCTCCATCCTTCTTAAAAAGGGGGACCACCACCCCCGTTTGCCAATCCCGAGGTACTGTTTCCGCAAAATCCAGAGCCTTAAACAGCACAGAATATCACATTAAGAAAATGAGTACACACTACATCCAGGTTCCTTCCTGCAGTATAAATGATCTTCAAGCAGTTGCACTTGGTCTGCTTCCTGTGGAAACTTTCAAATGAAAGCATGTTTAATGGTGACATTTTTGTGTTTTTTTTAATTTTCCGACAGTTGCTGGGGATGATCCTGGCCATCTGTTTGTGCAAGAACCTTCACATGGAGGACTACACCAAAGTGCCAAAGTACTAAAGATCCCCAGACTGAGCTTGGCTCAAACTGAAGCTGCACATCAGTGGAGAAGAAACTGTAAAGAAATGAGGCATTTTCCCAACCAATGTTAGGTTCAATGTTTTGTCCAAATGTAGAAATGAGCTTTCTTTTAGTTGGATAATTCTTCAGATGAGGGATTTCTGTGTTTTTCTCTGTCCTGTTTTGCTTGAAGCACTTTGGAAATTTTTTGAATTTTAAATGTTGGATGGGAGAGCAACGCAAATGTTTGGATTAGATTATTTGTGGTACCTTAATGGTTGGTCGTATGTCAGTTAGCACCTTAAGGCTTGTTTCGCTTCTTTTTTAAAATCTGTCTGGAGACTCTCCAACACGGCTATTTAAAGCTGTTAAATCCCCAAATTCTGTTTTTTAATTTTTTGATAACTTCCATTTTATTATTTCATTCCAGTTTGGAACTTCATTGTTTGTGTAAACGTAGTAGAAGCTGATTCCTTGTTGTACATTTGAAGATTTTCATTCTTTTACTTTTTGGACATAACAGACATAATGAGATTCTAACATAAATATTGATACTGGTATCACACTTATTTTGCCTTTTTGATAAGCAAAAATTAGGCTTCTTTTAAAAAAAGAGGGCTTTGGATGTATTTAACGTTGAATGTTGGGGAAACAAAGTATCTCCTTGAAATGAATACTGATGATCTGGAGGAAATATTTTTTTTGCAAGATCCACCTCAGAAATTCTTCTGTCCTGCAGTTCTTTTGTAATTAATTTCCTGTATATGCAACTTTAACATTCACCCAAGAACATGTGCTATTTTTATTATGTATACATTCGTCATCCGGTTTACTGTCTACATTGAGTGCAAAGCTCCATACTGTCTTAACCTTGTTATGGTATTTTAAAGGTATGTCTCCTTTTGTAACAACGTAGATGGACTGGTAGGGAAGCTGGCTTAGTATTAAAGAACTGGCATCATTCTTTTATTTTTCCTTTTGCCAATAAAGTAATTACAGTTATTTATGTGACTGCGTCTGTTTCAAGCCAATCATGAGCGTGCTATCGAAGCTTGCAAGGAATGTCCTTTGTTCGCTACATTAGTGCACAACATGGATGTTGCATGAATGCAGAAGCAGCCGCACGTACGTTCAACTGTTTGAGAGCCACGTCATCGACTGAATAAAGTGATCACAATATTGATAGGCACGATTAACACAGCGAATCCTGCTCAGCCATCTAAACCGGCAGTCCTCGACCTTTGTGACCACACGGACCGGCTCAAATTCCTGCAAACCTCAAGAGCAGTGGTGGACCTTTTACAGTCAGGGTTCCAGAATAACTTTTTTTTATTATTACCATCAGCACAGTGGCCCCTAACATACATTTTTAGGAGCGCATACATACATACATACTTGAATAAATGGCAACTCTTCTCAAGCCGCGCTGTTTCTGTCCCTATCTTCTGGACGGCCTCTTCGGTGGCCTAATATACACCTTAAAAGGAAATCACGCGTGATTTCAACAATCATAAATGTTCAGGTGACGACTGTTGTGCACAATTATTTCTCATTCCTACAATATTTACTGCCACAATGCACCAGCCTGTCTTCACACCTCACAGCTTAACCGTTACATGTTCAAACATTCAATCGCGTGAATTTGGACGGGTGCTTGGACCAGCTCCACAGATAATAGCAATATTTCAACTCTGTGCTACTAAAATGCCATTTTTCCTCATTACGAGCTTATTCTTGTAAAAATTGCAACTTTTTTCCTCATTAGAAAACAACTTTTTCTCTTAATATTTTCACTTTATTCTTGGAAAAGTTTCTGCTGTTGCTTTAAAAAAAAAAAAAAATCCAACTATTTCAACTTTGTTCTCGTAGATTTTCTTCTCATGTTACGACTTTATTCTCGTAATATTCTAACTTTTCCCCAGCCTAATTTAAAAAGAGTCTTTCAAATGCAACCGCCTTAGCACAGTGCTAAATATGAAATATGTTGCTTTAAATGAATTACAAGCACCACTTGTGTAGAATGTGTGTGTGTGTGTGAAGACAATTCACTAACACTACATCGCCAATAAGTACTACAATAGGCAAAAAACCCTCCATTAGGTAACTAATATACTATTTTCCTACTACTCAGTCTACTATACACAAAGCAAATAGTTTGAAAGCATGAAAGCTTGGGATATTTATTTATATTTATTTATTTGAACACCATTTAATAGAAGAACATGTTTGGATTATCCAACAACCACAGTGTCTTCATCTGGAAACTCGTAGTATGGAACCTCCAAGTTGAGAGGGGCGGGGCCTTTCCTGATGCGTCCTGAAGCGTCGTAATGCGAGCCGTGACAAGGGCAGTAGTAACCTCCAAAGTCACCAGCGTTGGCGATGGGTACGCAGCCGAGATGGGTGCACACCCCAAGAACAATGACCCAACTGGGATGGATGACGCGGTCCTTGTCATGTTGAGGGTCACGCAGCTCTGCCAAATTCACCGCTTCCTCCGTCGCAATCTCTCGCTCGGTGCGGTGACGGACAAAAAGGGGTTTGCCTCTCCACTTGAACGTCATGTTCTTGCCTTGGGGGATTTCGCTGAGCTTGATTTCAATCTTGGACAAGGCAAGGACGTCCGCTGACGCGCTCATGGAGGACACAAACTGAGTGACCACCGTCTTAGCGGCGTAGACGCCCATCACCGCCGTGGCACCCGTCACTAAATATGAAAAGACTCTTCTGGATTCACTGGTCTCCTGGGAGGACTTATGGGGGTCCAGCACCTCTGGGCGTCTGTAACTGGAGAAGTCTGGTACCCTGACGTCTGTGTGGGCCAATCGCACCGCGGAACAGGCTGCGATCGGGACAAGAAGAAGTCATGTTTTTAATTTTAAACACACGGGACGAATCCTAAACGCCTTTGTTACATGATGACATGATGTTAAATGTCAACATGATGAATTTCTGTTCAACTGTTGAAAAAGTGAATTAGTATCTACTGTAGCTAGCTATATCATTAGTAACTGTAAAGGCAAGGGTTTCACACTTGAACTTGTAATAATATAACAAATATGAAATACTTTCATCTTTTACGTGGATGCAAACGACCTCACTGACACTGACTGAGTCTAGATTTCATTTTTTTGTGTGTGTGCGTGTGTATATACTGTATATGTACACCACCGGTCAAAAGTTTTCCAGTTACTTATTGAAATTCAAGTAATTCAAGTCCAATGGATAGCTTGAAATGGTACAAAGGTAAGTGGTGTATTGACGTGCCAGAGGGTTAAAAAAAAAAAAAAAAGGTAAAGTTACCCAAAACTGAAAAATAATGTGTACTTCATAATTATACAAAAATTCCTACAGGTGTTCCAAGTTCTGTGGGAATTGTTTGGAACACACTGTGGTACTATACCCTCGTGATATATATATTTATATGGAGGCCTGTCATGATAAATGTTATAATGTAATGTTGATATTATCGATTATCGGTGATAATTGATAACACAATTATCGGCGATAATCGATAATATAAACGTTTTTCTTTTTTTCCATATTATCATTAAGTTTATCATTCAATGATCACTGTGTAATGTCACATTTGAGCAACTATATGGTACTCCAGTGTAGTGTATCTGTAAGAAGTACCGAAGATGCCTACTATAGCACTTACGAATCACGGGGCGTCACCACTTCACATTCACACCAGTGCACTTGACTTTTCCTGCTGGTTCTGTGCAATGGAAAATATGTTGGTAGATGTAACCTTCCAATTATTAAAAGATAACTGAAGTAAATTAATCTGTTTCATGTTTATTTTAATTGTGGATCATTATGTCTCTTCTTTTTGTTGCTGCTTAATTTATTGGTATATATGTTTATGTTTCTTATGTTCTTATTCTTTGTTGTGTTTTCTTTCTTTTCTTGGGAGAATGAACAGAATAAGGTTTTCATTGCATAGTATAACTGCTGTTTTACCATGCACATGACAATAAAACTCTCTTGAATCTTGAATCTTATAAATATGCTTTGTTTTAGTAGTACACAGTGAGTAAAATGAAATTATATAGAGAAAAAAAATTACGCATACAAAAACTACTGTTGATCTAAAAAAAAAAAGATGCACCGAGATGCATCAAAAATCGTTTTATCATCACATCGCAGGCCTCTGAATCGTAATCGCATTGAATTGTGTTGGCCAGAGAGTCCGACCCTGCTGAATTCACATGTTTTGTGTGTATTTTCTGGGATTTTCGAGCACACTTAAACGCAGCAAATTGTTCTTCAACATTAAGCGTTGTAAAGTGCGCAATGTACTTATTTTTCTTTGTCTTCCTGTTTAGCAAAACCACACATACAGGCATAATAAAGATGTTATGATGCTCGGAGTGTCTGCGAATGCACCTTGAGGGGAAGTTGAGAGGCTGGATGGAGAGAAAGATGGCATAGACCCTGTTGCGCCGTAGCAAGCAAATCGCAAATCGCACAGGCAAGAATGCGAGGTGCACTTGCAGACGTCGGGTCATTATATACAGTGGTGTGAAATTTTCCAAATTTCTTATTTTTTTGCATGTTTGTCACACTTAATGTTTCAGATCATCAAACTAATTTTAATATTAGTCAATGACAACACAACTATTCACAAAATGCAGTTTTTAAATGAAACTTTTTATTAAGGAAGGAAAAAAATCTACAACCTACATGGCCCTGTGTGGAAAAAGTGGGACTGTTTTGCTGGAACCATGAATTCTGCTGTCTACCAAAAAATCCTGAAGGAGAATATCCGGCCATCTGTTCCTGACCTCAAGCTGAAACCAACTTGGGTTCTGCAGCAGGACAATGATCCAAAACACACCAGCAAGTCCACCTCTGAATGGCTGAAGAAAAACAAAATGAAGACTTTGGAGTGGCCTAGTCAAAGTCCTCACCTGAGTCCTATTGAGATGCTGTGGCACGACCTTTAAAATGCGCTTTATGCTGGAAAAGCCTCTAATGTGGCCGAATTACAACAATTCTGCAAAGATGAGTGGGTCAGCGCTGTAAGAGACTCATTGCAAGTTATTGCAAATGCTTGATTGCAGTTGTTGCTGCTAAGGGTGGCCCAACCAGTTATTAGGTGAAGGGGGCAATCACTTTTTCACACAGGGCCATGTAGGTTTGGATTTTTGTTCTCCCTTAATAAAAAAAAGTTTCATTTAAAAACTGCAAATTGACTAATGTTGAAATTAGTTTGATGATCTGAAACATCCCCGCATCCCCAATGAGGAGAAGCGGCATAGAAAATGGTTGGATGGATGGATATCTGAAACATTAAAAAAGTGTGACAAACATGCAAAAAATAAAATAAAAATCAGGAAGGGAGGGGCAAACACTTTTTCACAACCACTGTATATTTTTCGGCCAGGCACAGACCTGCGAGCCAACAGGCAACTGCTCCCTAACGCACTTTTAGGTCGCGCCGTCTTTCAGTGTCCCATGTTTGATGCTCCCTGGCAAAGTCTAAATGGGCTGTTTTGTGGCGTTGAAGGAGACGAGGTCTTTGAATTTTTTTTTTGTTTTTAAACCCTTTTCCCGTAGATGCCGTCTGATGGTTATTGCGCTGCAGTCGGCACCAGTAAGGGCCTTAATTTGAGTCGAAGACCGTCCTGTGTCTTGATGGACAGCCAATCGGATCCTCCGGCTCAGTGCAGGTGTGATTCTTTTGGGTCTACCACTTGAGTTTTTTGTTCCAAAAATTACGCAATGCACGTAGCGCAGACGTAAACGTCATATGCGGTTAAGTAAAACAAACATAAACTGAATAAAACACATAAAATGCAGTTATATTTGATAGTAAACAACCAAAAGCAGAGTGCAATGATGGATTAATGTAGAGGATTCAGCTAGAGGGTTATTTTTATTATTTTTTATTATTATTCACAGATCGACGGATGACGTACATTAGACAAGACTAACACATGATTGCCGAAAAATAGGCCGACGCGTTCTGCACATGCGTTGAACCGATTGCGTTTCCCGGGACGGATTGCGCAGCGACAGGCTTCAAAGTCTATAAACTCCTCAAATTTGAAGAGAAACATGCCCACAAATGTTGCTCGGATTGAAGTTACACGACCAACCAATTCAACAATGTTGGAGTTTTGCCACTTTGGTGCCTAATGGGCTATATCGTCTTTCATTATGAGGAAAAAAAACCCGATACCGATATTGACCGATATCCCATTTTTATGCCATTACGGGTTGTCAAAAATAATGTAAAGAGTGGTAACAGAATTATTTAATACATCATGGCAAACCACATCTCTCTGCTATGACGCGCTTTTAAAACATTATTCTGACCTGAACACATAAACAGCAAAGCAATTCCAACACAATTCAGGGACGCTCCGAGCATATTTATTATGTGTGGTCTAAATAAACATACAGACAAAGAACAAGTGGAAGTTCTTGTGAAAAGCCCAGAAAATATACTCCAAAAACGTTAATTCAAATTAAATTACGTGGTGTCGCTCATTTTCAAACATGTGTGCTATCTTATAGGTGATTCAAATTTTCGCTTCATTTGGAACTGTTGGCCTTGTGTCCACTCCAGGGTGTACCCCGCCTCTCACCCAAAGTCAGCTGGGATCGACTCAAGCACTATAGCACCATAGAACATGCATGAATAAACATTTGACTTACCATTAAGGCTAACCGTGATGGCGGGTCCTGTCTTGGGGCTTTGGCCATTGAGCGATTCGCGGCACAGGAACAACTTCTTCGGGTTCAACAAGACCCGTTCGGACTTGACAGGAACCCCAGGAACCAGAGCCTTGAGCGGGCCAGCGATCGTAAAAGATGTGGCTTGCATATATGGAGCCAAAGCCCCCGATCTCGTTAAAAGTGTCATCATTTTCACGGTTAATCACTCAAGTCGACCTTGGTCTTCTTCTTCGTGGTCTTTTTCTTCTTCGTCTTCTTCCCCCCCCCCACCTTCCTCATCTTCTTCTGGCTCATTGGCGGTTGCAAACACTTGTACATGCCCATAGCGCCCCTTGTGAAATGGAGTTGGTGTCTAGATGATCGGGACTTTAAATAATTTAAAATGTTGTGAAATAATATATTAAATTGAAATAAATTGTGATAAATATTTTAAATATATGCATTTAAGATTATATTTTGACAATTGAAGCACTCATGGACAATTTAAAATGTATTACTCCATTGTAATTAAGAGTGTCTATGTTTTATGATTGGTACAATCTATTTTTGTTTGATCAAGTGATGTCTGTGGCATTAAAGCACGTTAACTTAGATTAGTATGCGTTTTTAAACCCATTTACGTATGTTACAATTACTAGGAATAATGTTTGATGATTGTTGTTTGGTTATTCCACTCACCAGTGGCGTCTTGCCACTGGAGGTCGCCTGGAAACGACTTTGCGGCTTTTATTTATTTCTGTACGAGTTGAACACAGATGGCACTATACAAATCTGGGGTGTCCACTGTACATTCTAAAAATATAATTTAAGAAAAATAACGTATAAAAAGGAAAAAATCTGCTGTAATATTACAAGAATAAAGTCAAAATAATAAGAGAAAAAAATTGTATTCTAAAGAGAAAAAGGTAATAATTTTACAAGAAGGTCGTAATATTATGAGGAAAAATAACGCCAAAGTTGAAATAGTAAAGAAAAAAGACGCTTAAAAAAGTCATAATATTATGAGAAACAACAGAACAAATAAAGTTGTAATTTTTGGAAAATTTGGTAGAAAAAAACCCAGCAGAAATGGGAAAAACAGCTGTAATTTTATCAGAATAACGTTGTATTGTTACGAGAAAAAAGTTGCAATTTTACGAGAATAAACTCATATAATGTGATTTCAGTAGCATCGTGTTGAAATATCAAAAAAGAAAAATACAATATATTTTTTTAATAGTTGTCATATTTTTGAGAAACAAAACACAGATTCAAAGATATATCACGAGAATAAAGTCAAAATATTATGGGAATAAAGTCAAGAAAACAAATTGAAATGAAAAAAGTTGAAATAGTTGGAACAAAACAATAGCAAAAATGTAAAAACAGCTGTCATTTTACACAAATAAAGTCTAAATATTAAGAGAAATATGTCATAATCGAATGAGAGAAAAAGTTGAAATTTTATGACAATAAACTTGTAATATTATGGGGAAAATCATGTCATTTTAGTAGCATTTCACCTGTATCATAAAGCTGAAATTCTTGGAACATATATAACTTTGCATGTCTACATCGGTTGGTTTCCAAAATATCAAAGTGTCCCTTACATCCTTTCATTTTTCAGTGTATGGCCCTCGCTGGGAAAAGTTTGGACACCCGTGCATTAACAGCAATAAATGACAATGCATGACAGAGATTGTGACGTGCAGAGTGCTCTCATCTACCTTTCACAGAACAGGTGGATGTCAGAGTTGACCAACAGCCAACTATTTGTAGCCAGCTATGCCAGTAGTAAACAAATACAAGTGTAAGACTTTAACCATGCAAGTCAAGACATGTTCAACTGAGAGCTGTTCTTTCATTCAGATTTCTCTCTGCAGAGTGCATTCCATATATGGCTTGCTCCTGGTACAGACAAATTCATGATGTCAGTCTGCATGTGTCCATGCTGGAGTTTTCCTTTCACCAATAGTCAGCTGGGGTAGACTCCATGTGGTAGAAAATGGATGAAGGTTTGGTGTCATTTCCATCCCAGGTTTGATATTGGTATTCGACTTGTTGTACCACTTCCCCTGTTGTGGGTAACACGTGTGTTAGTACCTTGCTGGACTGGTCACCAATCACAGACACATTACTGACAAAACCAATCACAACACTTTTTTTTTTCCAGTGTTTTGTGATTTGGAACCACTTGTCAGCAGGTTTAATGACATTCAACAGGGTGAAACTGAAAAGAAGACGGACAATGCAATCAAAATATGGATATGTGCAGCAAAATATCCACTCATAGAATGCATTGCTACTATAGAAAACATTAAACATGTCCAAATAATATGACCTTATGCTACAGACGCCATGTTGGACGATTTGGCAAATCGCAGGTTATTTACATAGGACTCTTTTTTAAAGTCAAATAATACATTTGCAGGCATCTTGCACAAACTTCCACTACATACCGGAGATGCAACCTTAAACAAAATATCTATACAGTATTTTTCTTCAAAAGGACACCACGAAGTTGTGAAATGACTTGATGGATACCGCCGTCAAATAAAGTTTTGTTCAAAACAGACATTCTGAAATTGCAATACCTGAAGTGACCATTTGAGGTCGCTGAAAACATAAACTATCATTAAATGAATGACAAGGGATTTTACACTTTTCCAAGACCCCAAGTGGACATGAAAAAAAAATTGATGGGTAAAAATAAAAAATAAACAAAAAAAGAATGTGTTCCCTTGGGGACTCTGTACTTTTGGAAGTTGCACAGGTATGGAAAACAAAACCAAAACACAAAGAAGGTGTACAAACAAGATGACAAATTTGTAAAAACACGGAGTTAAGTATTTACTCAAACATAATACGTAGTGACATTCAAAATCATCATAAAATGCAAACATCAACATAACATTACTATTAGCTTTTAGTGGCCTTCACACAAGGAGGGTAGGGAGTTATAACTGTTGGCATAATCATATTTCCAATAACAACGAACGTCCTCCCAATATTGGCTTTCCTGAGCTCCCTGCCGGCTGATCTTAGGAATGTAGCAAAGATTCTGACGCTCAATCAGTCGCAAAACAGAGCCTGTCAGAAGGTTCATTGCCCTCCGCCTTCAAATGTCATGAAAGAAGCTCAACATGGAGACAAAAAGAAAACACATAGACAGCATATGTGTCTATGTTTTACCAAAGCTGTGGATCCTCTTCGTTACATCGGTGCGATCATTACTTCCATCATTTGCCACAATTGTGGATGACCCAGCTGGAGGCGTTGACATCCAACTTGAAAATGTTCATGACCCATTCATCCTTCTGAGCTCCCTCCATGAACTCTGACAAGGTTATTTGACCTGTAAAAACACATAAAGACAAAACTCAACACACTCAGAAATACCTCAAAACCCTCAACATGGTTGTCATGTACATCTTTTTATTAATCTCCTCGTTGTGTTCAAATATATTATTTATGATGACAATTATTATCCATCCATCCATTTTCTATGTCGCTTCTCCTCATTAGGGTTGCGGGGGTATGCTGGAGCCTATCACAGCTAACTTCGGGCGACAGGCAGGGTACACTCTGGACTGGTCGCCAGCCAATCGCAGGGCACATATAGACAAACAATTATTATTTCTTTACTTATTTATGTATTTATTACAATTGTTACATTATACAGTAAACCCTCTGCGCTTCATGCTCGGAATTTCACAGCTTCATGGTTTTCAAAAATGTATTAATTACAAATCATGCAGTTTCGTGGTTGAATACGAGGTATTATTAGTGAAAATATGCATATATAAGGCAATTTTTATTTTATTTTTTGCCTAACCTAAGCATTTTCAAGCATAAAAACGGCTAAGTGAAGTAAAATACAAATATAAGGCATCCAGAAAAAGCAGAGTTGCGATGATATGTAATATTCCACACCGGTCACTAGGTGTCAGTAATGTTACTGTAATGTTCAGTGAGATGCACAAGCACCAGACTTGATCTTGTTCCCAGTATCTCAGACCCTCAGTGTATTCAAACTAGACCACTGGTACCGCGGTGGGCTTGGGTTCGATTTTCCCTCCCTGTACTGGGCCCCGCTCAAACTGATCACTCATGTTATGTTTGCCTGTGCTATCACTTAATTGTACACCACCCTATTATAGTCATCCATCGTTTACCACGGTTAATTGGTTCCAGACCCGACCCTGATAAGTGAATTTCTGCCAAGTTCGAATCCGTATTTGTCTTTATAAATAAATAAAGTTGTTTATGACCTTTTGATACAGTTTTTAACATTATTAGAGCCCTGTAGACATGAAATAACATTTACACTTACGCATATTACCCAATATAGTAAATATATGAGAAAAAGGTCACAAGTAATAATATGAGGAAAAATACAGTTATTTTAATAGCATAAAGTTGAAATATTAAAGAAAGATGTTATTTTTTATAGTCATAATATTATGAAAACAAACAAAACAACAAAAGTTGTAATTTTTAGAAAATTAGGTTTGCAAAAAAAGTCATTTTATGAGAATAAAGTAAAAATGTTATGGCAATAAAGTCAGAATTACGAGAAGGAAATTAAGAAGAAGAAAGCTGAAAGAGTTGGATAAAAAAACAACAGCAAAAGTGACAATTTTTAAATCAAAATAAAGTAAAATTATTAGGAGAAAACAGTCCTTTTCTAACAAGCAAAAAGATGCAATTTTACCAGAATAAACTCATAATATTATGAGGAAAAATAATATCATTTCAGTAGCATAGAGTTGAAAAATTAAAGAAAACAAATTTCCTCTTTTTCTTTTTAAAGTCGTGTGAGAAACAAACAAAATTAAGGTGGAATTTTGGGGATTATAGTCAAAATATTCTGGAAATGAAGTCATAATATTACGAGAAGAAAAATTACAGAGACTTTTTGTGGCTCTTACTGGAAAAAGTTTGGACACCCCGGTCAGGTCAGAGGAGGGGTAGCGTCCCAAACGGATGAACGCACTCACGCGCCCTTATTCAAACATACTTACCATCATTATTCTGGTCAACCAGGTCAAAGATTCTGTCACAGATTTCAGATGGTGTCAAAGTAACATCAGTTTTTTGGAGCTTGATTTTGTAGAGAATCTGTAGGGTGGACACAAACACAAACACACACACACAACAAATAAGATTACTCATAAACTAGTCAGTCTTACTGTGCAATAAATTTCTACGAGTAGATGTACTCAACTAAGGTTGTTAACCCAGACTCAATGAAGAAGAGACACGTCTGGTATTGATATTCATTGCTACATGTACTGTAAACAAATGCTGGAGTGTGAAGATGATGTCTTGTCAACACACGTACAGTATCATTTCGTGGACTCAAAGAAAGCATCAAAGAGAGCCCAAAGAAAGCATGCATGTGTTGGTGACTCAGTTGCTGTGAAGAATGGATGGTGGTTCTGTTAGTTGGGAATCTAGAGACAGTTTTAATCATCTTTACTACGCGTGTGTGGGTGTGTGGTTTATTTGTTCATAGAATACTGCACAGAACGATGAACAACTTGTGTCTGTCTCCTTCCTATCTCTTAATAAGCACAGCAGACTCTATATTTCCAAGTGTCCTGTATGCTTTTTTATGGAGCGCGGCTGAAAAATAGACCATCATGATGGCAAAATAAGTTGCAAGTGCCAGAGTTTGGATAGAGAAGGTGAGAAACACTACCGAATTCAATACAAAAGGTAGCGTCTGTTACACAATCAGGGATGGGAATCGAAAGTCCAGTCCAATCATTTGCCAGTTTTGCAAACGATTCCCTTATCAATTTTAGTGGGAGCAAATGAAATCACCAAGTCACGCGTGTCAACGTCATTCACCAGTGACCATGAGTAACATGGCGCCCAATCGGCGGTACAAACATTCGAAAGCCTGAGAAACGATGACAACAATGGAGCTTGCAGTACTTGCAAAGCAAAAATTTCTTCAAAGGGAGGAAATACTACCAATATGCAGAAACATTTTCACACACAGCATGCGATAACTTTGAATGAATGTTGCTTTTTCCATCTGCTCTGGAGTGAATCTCCACCCAGCAGCTGCAGTGATGTGAGCACAACTCTGCTGTTAATACTGTAGGGAAATAACTAACACTGCTAACATGTTAGTGCCATTTGCCTCATTGTAAACCCTGCTATTACTAACCATTAACCTTAAATGAAAGCCCTCTCATTACATTTAGATGACCATAACAACGAGAGACAGAGTCTGACTGGCACGGAGGCTGGCAGTACTCGTTCCAGTTTGCGTCTACCTTTATAGATTCTCTTTTCATCTTTTCATTCTCCGTGAATGTGTTTGTTCAATTTATTATTAGTATGATTATTTCATATTTATTTTCAAAGCAAATACATTTTTCTGGGGGCGCCCCGAACCCTGGGCTGCGGGCCTCTTAAGACCTCACCTGGAATACAGTACCACTGGAATCATGTTATTTCTAAACTAAACTAAGGTGATGAGTATCCTTAACCTGTTTGTTCCCTTCTATCCAAATGAGAATTGATAAAGAACCAAAACATTATGCAGAATTGAAAAGGGGATAAAACCATAACAATTTTTTTTTTTATCAATTGCCATCATTAGTTACAATAGTTTGGTGATGTAAAGGTTCCTAGTTAGCACAGGTGTCAGGGGGAACGGTTTAAAGGAAAACTGCACTTTTTTGGGGAATTTTGCCCATCATCCACGATCCTTATGTGAAACATGAGCACACGTCTTTCCCTTTTCTGTGCGTTCTAAAGCGAGAAAAACAGTTAACATGAGGGAGCTAACAATGCACGTCATGGGATACACCTATTTCGATTAGGGCGTGTCTGTTTGTTACTACTAATCATGGCAGACTTTGTGAAAGCCGCCGCTGCCGACTACTTTTGAACAAATGAGGATCCAGAACCTTTTCTTTTTGAGCCTGAATATACAACGGATGAGCTACAGGTTTCGCAAGCTGAGCCTGGAGCTTGTCAAGAGATTGCATCACAACGAATGAAGAATTGTTAGCGCGAACAAACCCCGCAGCGATAGAAACTTTTTTCCAGCTACCCAAAATAAACTGGAAAAGACGCCCCAGACCAGCTGGACCAGATGGACAACTGTCCATCGACTAAGTCACCATGATATTATTTCTGATACATGGAGCACATAGAGCGATATCACAACACAGTCCATCTAGCCGTGTATAAACAAAACATGGAATGTGGGCTAATATTTTACAAATAACTAGGTTGTCTATTCGCAGTGACGGAGCCAGACCAACAACTACGCCAGAACAATAGTTCTTTGCTTTAGCTGCTACAATAACAATGTCGCTGTAGCTTGGTTTATATGCAGGTCAGTTATGGAAATAGAACATTGTTTTTTGGAGTTTTTATTGGGGGGTTTTATAGCAAAACAGGTGTGTCCCGTTATGTGCATTGTTTGCTCCCACATGCTAGGTGTTATTCCTCCCTTCTCCCTAGAATGTGCAGAAAAGAGAAAGATCTGTGGTCATGTTTCGCATAAGGCTTGTGGATAATGGTAAAAATAAAAGTGCAGTTCTCCTTTAAGGGAGACACATAACAGAAAGTGAAGCAGGCCACTGTGTGTCATGATGATTGTACCTGTTCAAGTGAGCAAATATAAGTATCTAACTGGCCACTCTTTAAAGTTAACTTTGTAACAGATGTGTGTCTCATTTATATGTATTTCACTTTGTTTTCTGCATGTAAAACTATGGTTTTTCTCCGTAAAATGTGTTTGCGTTTTATATTTTTGGGTGTCTGGAACGGATTAATTGGATTTCCATTATTTCTTATGGGTAAAATGGATTCGCTTTTCATGCGTTTTGGTTTTCGCCAGACCTTTTGGAACACGTTAATGACGAAAACCGAGGTTCCGGTGTACATGAGTTGTTTTGGTAGTGTGCTAATTGGACTTCATCCTTTAAGGCTTACTGTCAAGTCAGTCCAGATATAGCAAAGTATTTCAGTATGTAAGCCGTGTCTTTTCTTGAGTAATGGGCTCTTAAGAGGATTAACATTATGAAAGCAAACACGGTGACTTTTTTTCCAAGAGTCCCACAATAATTGACAAGAGTAATTCTCCACATACCCTGATGATGCGTTTCACCTCTTTCCTGTCTAACTTTCCATTTCCGTCCTTGTCATACATCTTGAAAGACCACTTGAGCCGGTCTTCAAGGTTTCCTCGCAGGATGAGATGAAGCGCCGCAACATACTCCAGGAAGTCCAGGGCGTTGTCCTGATATCAAAAGAGCATATTGGACTTCAATCGCGATGACAACACGATGCTTTGCAGTGTTTACCTGGTTTGTGTCAAAGGAGCGAAATATTGTTTCAATGAAGAGCGACTCCTCTGCAGACGTGCTGGGGACTCCGAAGATCCTCTTGAACTCGTGCAAATGCAGAGCACCGCTCGGACACTCTTTCATGAAAATGATGCACAGCTCCTGAATCTGCGCCAAGTCCATCTCCTCACTGTGGCTTTCCTCTTGCCCCATCGTCTCGATCGGCCGTAAAAATGCTGAAATGTCCCCAGGTCACAAAAACACGGACACTCTGTCAAGCAGCATGTCCAACTGGAGGTCTTAAGAGGGCAATCCCATTAACTCCCTGAGCACTCCACGGTGACAAGAGGCATGCTGGGAAGCCAAGATGGAGTAAGACGTCAAAAAGCAGTTGTCTCCCTGTGTTTGGACATATTGTTGCTCAATAAACCCACATCTAAAAACCTTGAGTAATCAAAGCAAATGAATGCAAAGGTCGTATTGGTTCATCCCTAATGTTGGTTTAAAATAAGATATTATACAAAGACATTTGTTGGGATTATCATAATTATTGGTGTGCTGCAGATTTGAATTTCACACACGAAATGATACATTCAAATATGAAATCAGGCAGGGGTGCCAAAATGTTTTCCCGAGAGGGCCACACGCTGAAAAATGAAAGGATGCAAGGGCCACTCTGACATTATGTAAAGATGCTAAGAAGTTATATATGTACAGTATATGTATATTTTTTTCAAAACTGCATCTGAGCTTTGTGATATAGGTGAAAAAGTCTATTATTAGTACCAGCTTCGCTCTTTTGTTCCCCATTTTTTCAGTGTTTAAAATGTTCCAAATATTTCCACTTTCTTCTTGTAAATTTTATTCTCAGAATATTATAACTTTATTTCCATAATATTTTGACTTTATTCCCAAAGTATTATAACTTTTTCAATAACCTAGTTTTCCATAAATTATAACTTTCAGTTTTGTTTGTTTCTCATAATATTATGACTTTAAAAAGTAAGTTTTTTCTTTAATATTTCAACTCAATGCTACTAAAATTACATTATTTTTCCTCACAATATTATGTGTTCTCATAAAATCTCAACTTGCAATACAACTTTTTTCTCTTAATATTTTGACTTTAGGCAAGGCAAGGCAAGTTTATTTATGGAGGACAATTCATACACAAGGCAAATCAAAGTGCTTTACAGAAAATAAGGGTAAAATCACCTCACAAAATCATTACATAAAAACATAAAATCAACCTAAAATCATTACATAAAGTTCCACAAATGACTCCATAAAAAGATTAAGAATGAAGAGTGCAGATAAAATACTTTGAGTTGTCATATGCACAGCTGAATAGAAGTGTTTTCAGCTTGGATTTGAACATTGCCAAAGTTGAGGATTGTCGCGCATCTTCTGGAAGACTGTGCCAGATTTTGGCAGCATAAAACTGAAAAGCAGCCTCACCATGTTTAGTCCTAACTCTTGGCACCTGCAGGAGACGCGGCCCTCAGTTTCTCAGAGCTCGCGATGGTTTATGTGGCTCTAACATGTCAGAGATGTACTTTGGCGCAAGAACATGAAGAGACTTGTACACAAGCAGAACTGTTTTAAAGTCTATTCTCTGAGCAACAGGAAGCCAGTGCAGAGACCTCAGTACTGGACTAGTAGGGTCATATTTCCTGGTTCTAGTCAGGACTCGAGCAGCAGCATTCTGGATGTACTGCAGCTGTTTTACTGCTTTAGAGAGCCCGTGGAGCAGGCCTTTACAGAGGTCTCGCCTAATAGAGACAAAGCCATGGATTAGTCTCTCTACTGTAAATCTGGCTTAGAAACGATTACCTTAATTTTGGTAATGTTTTTAGGTGGTAAAAAGCTGATGATGTTATTCAATTCATGTGGTTGTTAAAATTCATATCTGAGTCCATTGTTACCACGAGATTTCTAACCTGATGATTAGGTTTTAGAGAAAGAGTCTCAAGGTGACTAATACACCTTGTCTTTCTGTGGACCAAAGACAATGAATTTTGTCTGAGTTTAGCTGGAGAAAGTTGTTTTGCATCCACACACTGATCTGTTTGATGCATTGGCAAAGTAAATCTGCAGGACCATGTTCACCGGCCGTCAGTGACAAATTTTTTTCCATTTCTGCTGGGTTATTTAAATTATTATTTTCTACTATTTCAGCGTTCTTCTTGTAAAATGTTTTTTCTCTGAATTACAAATTCAGTCCCATAATATTCTAACTTTATTTTTGTAACATTATAACTTTTTTCCAAACCAAATTTTCCAAAAATTGCAACTACTTTTACTTAGTTTTTTGTTTGTTTTTCATAATATTACTGTCACGTTCACGCTCCCTTGTTCTGTTTCTCTGTCTTCTCCTTGTTTGTGTTCTTCACAGATCCCCTGCTCTCGGCTGGAGGTGGAGCTACTGGTCGCACCGAACACTTATCATCCACCCATCTACTTATGCTGAGTGCTGTCAGCCGTGAGACGCCGGATGATTCTTCCAGGTACCCTGTGTTCCCATGTGCGGCGTCTCTCCCGTTGTACATCAACGTTAGCCTTTTTCGGTGCGTCCAGTAACTGCCTGCCTCCGCCAGGTTGTTATTATTGCTGCTTCATGGTGCTACCCTTTTTCACCATTGCTTTTTGTTCAATTGTGGAACGAATAAAAGATTGTGTTCATCTCACCTGCCTCTCGCCTCTGGGTCTGGGGTCCAGACTCACACCAAAGCGTGACAATTACAACTTTTAAAAAAATGCCTTTCTTTAATATTTCAATTTTATAAAATTATGTGAATTTTCCTTATAACATTATGGCTTTTTCTAAGTAGATTACAACTTTTGTCTCTTTTGACTTTATTCTTGGAAAATTACAATTGCAGTTTTTTCAGTTTTCTTGCTAAATTATATTTTTAGAATAAAAAAATAGCCGTGGGCTGCAAATGGACCACGGCCTGCACTTTAGACGCCCCTGAAATAAGGCGAGCAGTACACACAACGTAGCGTGGTATACGCCTGACTTTGTTGGCTACTCAGTAAATATTGCTGATAAAATGCGTGTTCAATCTTTAGCATTCACACATGGTGAGCAGTTGAACATTGTTCAACTTACTTCATTTCAACTTATCATTTACACTCATTTGACAACAACAACATCAAAGTGTGAGCTAAAACATTGGCTGTGAAATAAATTTATTTAGGAAACACTTTATGTCTGAATGAAATAATGGTTTTGTTTTTCTTCTTCTCTTTCCCTCTTTTCATATTAAGTTGGTGCTGTGGTTCATGGAATATTTACTATTAACATTCCTAATTAGTAGGGGTCTCACAAGAAGATTAGAACTTGATGAGATTTTGTCATTCAGAAAACAGGGATAAAGTAATTATTCACACAATAACCGAAAATTAACTCCATAATTTTAAATATATTGTGTATGCGTGTCAAGTAGGAAGATGGTTCACTGCGTGCATTGGTTTCGGCACCTTGGCCCGTTTGTTCCATAGAACAGCGGCATGAATGAAGTCCATCCATCCATTTTCTACACCGCTTCTCCTCTTTAGGCTCGGGGGGAAGCAACTTCGGCCAATATAGACAGATATAGACAATTTAGAGTCGCCTAACATGCATGTTTTTGGATGTGGGAGGAAACCGGAGTACCTGGAGAAAACCCACGCACACACAGGGAGAACATGCAAACTCCACACGGAGATGCCCAAGGGGGAATCGAACAACAACATGCTAACCACTAGACCAGAGGCACCCGCGCCCTCGCTACTCCTTTGGTTTGAGCTACGTCACGTGGTGGACGTGAGTATCACGCCTATAGAGGGCGCCCATCTGCCACACATACTGTATGCGCTGACTTGATGAGCGTATATGATGACCGCTGAACATTAGCAAATAGGATTTTTTTTTTCTTTCTTGTGGCCCACAGCTACAACCGCCACTGCACACAGAGTGCAGAAGAGCGTAGCCTCCTGAGGAGGTAATGTAGTGTATATTAAATTGGTAGATTGCAATATATTGTCATTTTTTTTTTATTTTTACATTGTACTTTTCTTAAAAGTGATGTTAAAATCTCGTCATGTCTTCTTCTCGTAGACCACATCTCGTGTATCATATGAACTGAACTGAGTGTCTCCTGACACCCCTACTAATTAGATTAAATGTTGAAGCTGACGATAAAGAAGGCAAAAAGAGCACATCGACAAGCCTTTATTTATCACTGATACGATATTTAAGCTACAACAAAAACATTTGAAAAGAGAAACTGGTTCAGTGTTTCATGTTTACTCTTTGACGCCAGTGCAGCAGTTCTTTTGGACAGGGAAATGTCAACTGGTGGGTCAGACACAAAAGTGGGCCGCCACAGACAGCTCGTCATCAAAAATGATTAAAATACAACATACAACCAATGTCTGACATTGTTTTTGTTTTTTTCAAGTCAAATTGAGCAAAATTTTAGTCATCTTCCTCCTCGCTATACAATCAATGCACAGTTAGAAGCGAAACATCTGCTTTTATGTTTTGATTTACTGCAATTTTGACATTTTATTTCAATGTATGCAATATTTGTATGCACCGTTATCATGTTCCTCGTCATTTCCTTTCCGTCATTTACATTCATAGAAAATGCACTTTGGACATGCAAATATGTGTATTACTGTTTAAAGGGATGGTGTAGTCATTAAAAAAACATGTAGAAAGGCAGAATAAGTAAATGTAGATGAAGTACAAGTATGAATGAAGAGGTAGATTTATAGCACAGAGACAGAGAAGCTAATATAAATTGGTGGGTGGTTACAAAATTTCCACGTCAACCTGATCCACTCTACTAAAAATACACACACATAAAAATCAAATAAATAAAAACCACGCTGGGAGCTTAGATGATGCCGAACTGAGCCAGGTCGCTGAGCTCCATGTCACCAAACGCCTCCCAGGGACACACCACTGCAGAGTCTGCACAAACCAATAAGATAAATATACATCATATATAGAAAAAAATCACATACAGTAATCCCTCGCCACACGTTTTTTCAAAAATTGTGCTTCGTGGTTGAATACGACCTATTATTAGTCAAAAAGGAGGCATATTTAAGCACATTTTATATATTTTTGCCTAAATGAAGCAGTTTCAAACATAAAAATCGCTAAATGACGTGAAATACAAATATTAAGGCAAGAAGATGCATTCAAAGACTTTGTTACGTCGTATTCTACACTGATCCCTATGTGTCAGTAATGTTACTGTAATCTTGAGTGAGACACACAAACACCGCACCAGGCGTTTTTGCCGGTTTGAATTATCTGATAAAAGACACAATAATCCCTAACACGGGCTGCTGTTGCACCCGTAACCCAAGCCAAGCTAAAACTCAACTCTGAACCCCCGACGTCACTTCCTGTCTCATAGCACCAGAACACATTTACAGCAACACACAAGTATGAGTCTTATTTATGTCTTATTTTCTCCTATTATGTCTACTATATTGTGTAATCGGAGTGTAAAGGTGACTATAGAGGTCTTATTTAATGTGTAGAAGGTTCTAATAATGTTAAAAACTGGTTGAAAACAGGTTTCTTTGCTCTAACTACAAAAATATTCCATTTATAATTAAGGAAATCTACTTGGAACCAATTAACCATGATAAATGAGGGATTAATGTATATAAAAAAAATTTCAGATGTATATTTTAACTACATCTTACCTCCAAGACCCTCCATCCCTGGAACATCATTGCCAAATCTTTTTTGGGAAAAAGATAGAAAGTATAAGAGAAATATGTGGATTATGCTGAGGTTATTGATGAGATTTACCCCTTCTGTCCTGCTTTGGGGGCTTTGCTCTTGAACTGCCTGGTTTCCTTCTGTTTGAACTTTGGAGGAGCCGCCTTGTTTCCTCCTTGTGCCGCTGCCACGTTCATGTCTCAAGCTTTGGACTGCAAACAATCATGATTGTTATTCATCATTTAAGATGACAACTACAGTAGAGTACCGTCCCTTTCTTATATAATACTGGATGTCACACTTTCTATGTCTGAGGTGTTCATGTGTAAATCCTCTTTGTGTCAGAGATCATCTGTGTTATCTGAGGTCACACTCATCTCATGTTCTGTGGCAAAGGTGGATTACAGCATGGATTACAAGGTATTTATATTTACCATTGTATCATTTACTATATTTACCATGTTCAGATGTCACCAGCACGTTGAAATTACTTCTCAGCATGGTGCAGTTCACTTTTCCACAACCAAAAAATGGTTATAATGACTATTATTGATGCTTCATTATTTTTATAAAGGCTCCATTTATGATTGATGACTTGAAGAGAACAATACAATTAATACAAATACCTTTTAAAAACATTTTTTACAATAAAAAAATGGAAAAAAGGTTTAAAAAAGTACTGTATTTGTTAAAAATAAAGTTTTTTAACTTTGACTTTCTTTTACTGAGTACTTCTTTTACAATATTTTGTAAAGTTGACTTTTGCTGCCAATCCTTTTGAATGAAGACTTTCACAAAACGTCACAACAAATATTCACAACAATACCAACCTTTTCAGTAAATACAACTAGAAAGGAATGTAATTTCAAGACAAACAGCTCTTTTACATTTTACGTTTTACATTACTAAATACTAGAGCTGCAACAATTAATCGCTGTATCAATGATTAATCGTTTGACCAATTAATCCACAACTCTTTTGTTATTCGATTAATGTTTTTTAAAATTAAAAAATGTAAATATCCTCTGATTTTATCCTCTCGATTGTGAATATTTTTGAATGTCCTTTGCCATCCATGAAAGCTGACCTGTTATCTCTGTGCTTTAGTCAAAACATGATATTCACAAACATCAGCTTTGACTTTGGAAATCGGTGATCAGCGTTTTTGCCTCTTTGCCTCTCAAACCACTAACTGTTTGTGTTTGGTTCATATCGATAAACTTTTTCCTGCTCGGGCCACATAGTGACAAATGAAAGGATGCAGGGGGAACTTTGATAGTTTGTAAATATGCTGAGAATTTATATATATATATATTTCAAGAAAAAACTGCATCTCAGCTTTGTGATATAGGTGAAAAAGTGAAAAATTGGGGTGAACTTCACTTTTTGCTTTTTACTCACATTTTTGTTGTTTTTTCAAAATATTATATATATTTCAACTTCTTAATTGATCTTTGTAAATTTTCTTCCTGTAATATTTTGACTTAAATTCTCATATTATACCTTTTCCCCAACCTAATTTCCCCCAAAAATTGCAACTTTGTTTCTCTAAATATTATGACTTTTAAAAAAGAACATAATTTTCTTTAATATTTCAACTCTATGCTACTAAAATGACATTATTATTCCGCGTGATATTTCGAGTTTATGCTCATAAAATTGCAACTTTTTTTCTCCTTCCAATGCAACTTTTTTCTCTTCATACTTTGACTTCAGTCTCATAAAATTATAGCCGTTTTTTTTCATTTTGGTATTTTCCAAATGTTTTAACTATCTTCTTGTAAATTTTCTTCTGTAATATTAAGTCTTTATTCCCATAATATTTTGACCTTTCTCCCATAATTATAACATTTTCCTCAACCTACTTTTCAAAAAATTACAAAATGTATTTTGTTTTGTTATATTACATCATTACAGAAATAAAGTTTTTTTTCTTTAATATTTCAACTTAATGCTACTAAAATTAGGTTATTCTCGTAAAATTGGGACTTTTTTTTGTTAGATTACAACTTTTTCCCCTTAACTTTATTCTTGTAAAATTACTGCTGATTTTTCCATTTTTTTGCTGTTTGTGTTTCTTTTAGTTTTCTTGTTAAATGATATTGTTAGAATGTGCTACGGGTCAATAAAACACAACTGCAGGCTGCAAATGGCCCTCGGGCCGCACTTTGGACACCCCTGGTATAGGGCCCAATCTATTACTCGATTAATCGAAACAGATTAATCCAGATTAATTGACTAAGAAAATAATCATTAGTTGCAGCCCTACTAAATACATTGTGTACATTACCACTTTGCTTTATACAATGTTTGTACATTACTGTTTACACTACAGATGTATTTTCCTATTTATGTGTTTTAGAAGAGTGGTTCTCAAATGAGGCTACAACTGAAGTTCTATGAAGTTTAACTTTCGAACAAGACCAGTACAGACGTTTTGGAGAGTAACAAATCAAATAGTGATTCTACAGCGCTGTCTTTTACATCTTTTTTTCCACCGAAAAGTATTTTAATCTGGTTATTCCACAGGGGTACTTGACAAACAAGGTTGACGGGCATTGTTTTACAAGTTGTGATCAAAAAAGGTACTTACTGCGTTTGCTGGATTCCAAAAAAAGTTCTCTTTGCAGAGAAGCGGTGAAAAAGCAGCTGCAAGACAAAGACTGTGTCTTCTTTCTTCTTGCAGTGTCTCTATTCTGTCCCCTTCATTGCCGACATGGTCTTTATAGTCCTGCTTTAAGCTCCTCCCACTGCTTGAACTTGTATACAGTGATACGCTGACGGGTTATTTTCAGTTAAGGCAGCTTATTTCATAAGAGTTAATCTCAGGGTTAACAGTACTATAATCTTGTTCCGATAGTACATACAGTTTTCTATACAAATTATATCTACACCAGTAATCGGTGACTATTTGTGACAGTCCCTTCTCTCACTGTCACACAATCATTGTCATCGATGGTCCTTATAAACTCATTTGAATTCACTGACAGAACATTCATTAAAAAACTGTAAAAAGACAGAAAACAGTGTGTTATATCTGTGCTTTTAGTTGCTTGTAATTTAGAAAGTCAGCATCACAACTGTATTTTGATCTGTTAGTCAAGATTCAGTAAGTCTTTAGGCACACACACAATAAAGAACACATAGTAAACATTAAATAATATAAATACAATAAAAAAAATCAAATGCAGCTTGAATGTGAGACTTCTGGGATCTTCTATTTGGCACTGGTTCTTCCATATGTTACTAGCTGACCAGTCAGTCACGTTTGCTGCTAATTTCATTGTATTTAAAAGAAATGAGCACATGGGCTGTGACAAAATGTCCACAACATACATTACACAATGTAAAAAGGGTGACATCACCCACATTCTAAGTGACCTGAGCAGGATTATCTCTGCAGCTTATAGCCACTCAAAAAACAGACGTTATGTCCTGTATGTCTGGATGATAATCACGTTGACTTGTAACGCTGGGGTGTGCCCAGGATACGGCGGACATGAAAGCTGATTTGTTCTACCAGTAGAACATGCAGACATGTGAGTAACGTTCCACAGGCGCACAAACAAGGCTTGAAACATACAGTATTAAAAAAGAGAAAAAGCAACATTTGAACATATGTCCTTACACCACAGGGGCAGAGGCGGCGTATAGTGGTGAAAAGTTAGGATAATTCCAAGGGCCCAAAAATGATAGAGGCCACAAAAGATAGGTAATATTAAAAAATAAGAACGGGAGTGGCGGCAATGTGATTCTTTTGTAGTTAATTGGTTCCAGACATGACCGTGATAAGTGATTTTACGCTACTCCTTATTTATAAATAGAATATTTTCATAGAGCATAGAAAACCTGTTTAAAACCTTCGAAATACGTTTTTGTCATGAAATCACAGCCCTATAGCCACCTTTACACTCCTATTACCCAATACATAACAAAACATAGGCCATTTAAGACATAATACTCTTGTGTGTTTCTGTAAATGTATTCCAGTGCTAGGGGAGCTGAGTGTGGGAAGGACAGGAAGTGGTGTCGGGGGTTCAGAGTTGAGTTTTAGCTTGGCTTGGGTTACGGCTGCAACAATAGCCCGTATTAGGGATGATTGTGCCTGTTCATTGAAACCTGCAATTAATGCCTGTTGTTCCGGCAATCAAGTCTGGTGCTTGTGTGTCTCACCAAACATTACAGTAACATTACTGACACCTACTGACCACTGTAGAATCCTAAATATCATCACATGTTTGAATGCATTTTTTAAATGCCCTATACTGTATTTGTATTTAGGTCACTTGGCCATTTTTATGCTTGAAAATGCTTAATTTAGGCAAAAAAATGTAAAATTTGCATGTTTGCATGTTTTTGAACTAATAATAGGCCATATTCAACCACAAAACAGCATGATCCAATAATCAATATATTTATGAAAAACCATGACAGTGAAGCCGCAACATTCAAAGGGCAAAGTTGGCGAGGGATTACTGCATGTGAAAATAACCGTAGGGACGTGTATACATAGTTTAGACACACTTAAATGCTTTAGATCATCAAACACATTTAAATATTAGTCAATGACAACACAACTGAACACAAAATGCAGTAATGTAATGTAACTTTAATGTAACTTTTTATTATTAAGGAAAAAAAATCAAACCTACATGGCCCTGTGTGAAAAAGTAATTGCTCCCCGTGTTAAAACATAACTAACTGAGATTAATTGAGATCAGTCTGGAAAAGGTTAAAGGCCATTTCTAAAGCTTTGGGACTCCAGCAAACCACAGTGAGAGCCCATCCATCCATCCATCCATTTTTCTATACCGCTTCTTCCTCATTAGGGTCGCGGGGGCATGCTGGAGCCTATCCCAGCTGACTTTGGGCAACAGGCGGGGTACACCCTGGACTGGTCGCCAGCCAATCGCAGGGCACATATAGACAAACAACCATTCACACTCACATTCATATCTATGGCCATTTTAGAGTCGCCAATTAACCTTACCTGCATGTTTTTGGAATGTGTGAGGAAGCCGGAGTACAGTGAGAGCCATTATCCACAAATGGCATAAACATGGAACAGTGGTGAAGTGGCCGGCCAACCAAAATTATCCCAAGAGTGCAGCGACGACTCATCCAAGGGGTCACAAAAGTCCCCACAACAACATCCAAAGAACTGTACGCCTCACTTGCCTGGGTTCAGGTCAGTGTTCATGACTCCACCATAAGAAAGACACTGCATGGGAAAAAACAGCCTGCATAGCAGCATTCCAAGATGAAAACCACTGCTGAACAAAAATAACTTAATGGTTTGTCTCAATTTTGCCAGAAAACATCTTGATGATCCCCAAGACCTTTGAGAAAATACATCTGGCGTAAAATTAACGCCACATTTCAGAAAAAGAACATCATACCAACAGTAGAATATGGTGGTGGTAGTGTGAAGGTGTGGGGCTGTTTTACTGCTTCAGGACATGGAAAGACTTGCAGTGATAAATACAATCATGAATTCTGTGTCTACCAAAAAATCCTGAAGGAGAATGTCCGTCCTTCTGTTCCTGACCTCAAGCTGAAACCAACTTGGGTTCTGCAGCAGGACAATGATCCAAAACACACCAGCAAATCCACCTCTGAATAGCTAAAGAGAAACAAAATTAACACTTTGGAGTGGTCTAGTCAAAGTCCTGACCTAAATCCTGTTGAGATGCTGTGACCTGACTTTAAAAAGGCGGTTCATGCTTGAAAACCGTCCAGAGTGGCTGAATTACAACAATTCTGCAAAGATAAGTGGGCCAAAATTTCTCTACAGCGCTGTAAGAGACTCATTGCAACTTATCGCAAACACTTGATTGCAGTTGTTGCTGCTAAGGGTGGCCCAAGCAGTTATTAGGTTTCGGGAGCAAACACTTTTTCACACAGGGCCATATAGGTTTGTTTTTTTTCTCCCTTAATGATAAAAAGTTTCATTTAAAAACTGCATTTGGTGTTCAGTTGTGTTGTCATTAACTGATATTTAACTTTTTTTTGATGATCTGAAACACTTAAATGTGACAAAAAAATAAGAAATCAGGAAAGAGACAAACACTTTTTCCCACCGCTGTAGTTAGATTTTTATTGATCCCCACGGAAATAGAAAATACTGTATGGTTAATGGCAGATCAACTCACAAAGGTGATGAATTCTTATTAAAAAGAAGAGAAAGCAGTAACGTCTTTCAGTCATTCAAACAGGCACCATTGGATAAATGATTTCAATCTTTAGGATTGTTTGTGCTTCATTCTACACTTACATACTACTTGTAGTACTTACATGTAGTCTATGCATGCACAGCTCTCCATGAGCACGGGATGTTGACTAATATTTTTAATTTTCTGGTACCAATATTTGTTTATTTGGCATGAGAAAGATCTTTATACAATATATCATCTCCTACTCCATAAAGGCAGCATTGTTGAGGTAAGCATCAGTGACAGGCAGGTAGCTTGTCTGGTCTACAAGTGGGGCAGTGCTGGTCTGCTGGATGAAATGCTGCAGGTTACATTGTCTCAACTCCTTATTCAGCTCCTCAACTGTCTCCCATCTGCCCTAAAAGATGAGGCGGGGTTGTATTAATCATCCGATATGATGCATCTTAAAACAAAAAAAGATTTTTATGTCACTTCTTGTCCAAAACCGATGAAGATCACAAGACGAAAATTGCATACCAAATCTCCATTCCTCATATAAACAGCCATTACAATGAGATATGACCAAGAAGACCATAAAGTTAATTCATGTCGCATCTTTTGTCCAAATGAATAAATGTACTAGTATTTCACTGTCTGCATTGCATGGATTGTATGCAGAGCATTCTTCCAGCTCCTGGAGAGAGCCAATATGGTCACCAACCGGTCACAAGGTGACAGTAATGTTACCGTAATGTTGGGTGAGACACACAAGTACCAGACTTGATCGCCGGAACAACAGGCTTTTATTGCAGGTTTGAATGATCCCACAACAGTCACAATAATCCCTAACACGAGCTACTGTTATGGCCGTAACCCCCACTAAGCTAAAACTCTGAACCCCTAACCTCACTTCCTGTCTGTCCCTCACTCAGCTCCCGTAGCACCGGAACACATTTACAGCAACAAACACAGCCATGAGTCTTATTTATGTCTTAAATTGATTATTTTCTCTTATTGTGTCTACTATATTGGGTAGCAGACTATAAAGGTGACTATAGGGGCATTGTTTCATGTCTAGCCAGCTCTGATAATTTGCTTTGCTGTGCTCTAACTATGAAAATATTCCATTTATAAATGAGGAAATATACTTAATGGAAATTCACTTATTACGGTCTGGAACCAATTAACCATGATAAGAGAGTACACCACTATCTGTATCTGTATTTTTTCACCCATTTAAATCATCATCTGTACTCAGAGTGGGCGAGGCATAAACCTGAAGTGGGCGTGGTTTAACCGCAAATGGGTGGGGCTTACATCGGTACATTATTTTAAGTCTGAAATTGACATGGATTGACCAAAAGTTGCTATATTTATTGTTTATTATTCAGCTATATGTGTACTGTGTATGTGTGTAACTGATCTGTAAGACTTTTTAAATAATTAAAAAATAAATTTAATTCGTTTTTTAATGATCAGTGTGAAGTTGGTGATTCATGCAAACATCCACAAGGAGGAAAGAATCTGTCAGTCAGCCTTGTTGTTCACTCAAAAGCACGGCGTTCAAAAAAAAAAAAGCACGGCGTTCAGTACTACAAGCAAAGTTTTCCAACTGACTTTATATCAACAGCCAAATTATAAGCAAGCAGATTAAAAAAAAACCTGGCGGTGACTGACACACGGCCTGTATACAGCTGTCTTGTGAAATGCACCGCGTACATTACCAAACAAGTTTAAGATTGCAACGTGCATACTGCAACGTATTGAGAGGGGTGTACTATTTTACCACGCTTATGTACAGGATATAATGTAGTATGATAGTCATACAGGCACGATGTTTCATGCACTTCATGGAATAAGACAAAAATACATTCCAAGGAAAAAAGTGGTCATGCTACTCCAATTGAGTTGCGTAAGTGACTGACGCAACACAAGCCGGCACAGTGCTGTCTTGTCAAATGCACCACGCACTTTACGAAAGAAGTTCAACCGAAATAGAGGCCAGCTGAGTAAAACCTAATAAAGTGGAGGCAGTGGACAAAGCCACACCACTCACATGATGCACCACTCAGCTTTTCTGTGGCTGCAGCCTGTCTGTCTCAAGAGGGGCGCACGCTGTGTGAGACTGGCTAATCACAGAGCTTGAAGTGTGAATACATAATGAGGATTTTCTTTCATCACAATTATGGATAATGACGAGATGTACTTGCTTCATGCTCGTATTCAGCAAAAATGCATTATGCTCATCCCTAGTCGGCAACCTTTAATATTAAAAGAGCCATTTTGCTCCCTGCTTTACTAAAGAAAAATACTCTGGAGCGGCAAAACATAGCACAACTTATATACAGTATACTGTATGGGAGATCACGAGTTTTGAGTAGTGGCCTAAAGGACAAAATCGCAGGCACAAGCGGCTGCAATGAGTATTGTCCATAGAGATAAGGTGAGAAATAATGTCATTCGGGAGAAATGTGGAGTAGAACCGCTGGAGAGGAGCCAGATGAGATGGCTCGAGCATCTGGTTGGGATGCCCCCCAGACGTCTCCCTGAGGAGGTGTTCAGGGAATGCCTGATCGGTTGGAGGCCTCGGGGAAGACCACCGCCTCAGGATCCGCCGAGAGGAGCTGGATGAAGCAGCCGGGGGAGAGGGAGGCCTTGGCTTCTCGTATTAGGCTGCTGCGGCTGTGACCCAATCTCGGATAAGCCGAAGAAGATGGATAGATGGAATTCTAGCATCCATGTGAGGCTAACTAAATTTTAGGCCCAATTATTATCATTGTACCATTTATGGTAGATGCTCCATAAATATCCATCCATCCTTTTTCTCTGCCACTTATCCTAATTAGGGTCGCGGGGGCATGCTGGAGCCTATCCCAGCTGACTTTGGGCGAGAGGCGGTGTACACCCTGGATTGGTCGCCAACCAATTGCAGGGCACATATAGACAACCATTCACATTCATATCTATGGACAATTTAGAGTCACCAATTAACCTAACATGCATGTTTTTGGAATGTGGGAGAAAACCCACGCACGCACAGGGAGAACAAACTACAGACAGAGATGCCCAGCGGAGATTCGAACCCAGATCTTCCCGATCTCCTGACTGTGTGGCCTGTGTGCCATGCGGCCTGCTCCATAACTAGAAATACCATAATACTATAAAATAAAATATGCAAGTCATACCCGAAGTCTTTCCTCTGCAGCTTGTATGTCTCTCGAAGTCTTTGACAATGTGTCTTTCAGTTCTTCTCCCTGCTGCGCACGTTGCTTGAGCTCCTGTTTTAGGGGCCTCAAGATTTCCAAAGGATGTTGAGTGTCCACCTGAGAGGTACTGATGTCACTCTGGAGATGTGCAAAAAGGTCCAGAAGCTCTTCAATCTGAGAAGTTTGATCCTCTACTGATGACTGGACGTGGTTGAGACGACTCTGCAAGTCTGTCAAATGGGAAGAATGAAGAATGTCAACATATTTTATTTGAAGAAACTCAAAAGGGACAATTTAGAAAATGAAGACATCGCTCCTACCTTGTTCTCTGTCTATTTCTTCCTGTAACGATTCTCCCCATAGTTGACTCATCATCAGCTCTGCTTCATTGTGTCTGAATCGATGCTCTAGTCTGTTCAGTTCATCAGTTGCCACCAAATTCCATCCAGGAATTGCAGCATTGGCCATTACTTGCTCCTGCCACTCTGTGTCATCCTCCAGAGCTTGAAGGTGATGCTCTAAGTCCTCCAGCATCATCTGTTGCTGCAGAATCTGCCTAAACACCTCCTCCTTGGAGGTGCCATCCCACTGGATCATGTTTTGCCAATTGACAGGGGAAGCTTTTGGTTCTGGTGAGGTTCTTGGAGAAGGGGACCAGGCTTGGTTTGACTGAGTCCTCCTGGGATCTGTGGATGGACCAAGACTGAAAGTGAGAGCCTTCTTTGGCTTCCTGTGTTTGACGGATTCCGGCTTTGGTGGTTTAAGAAGGGCAGGGTGGATGACTCTGGATGTTTTGTCTTGCCCGGCACTCAGGCTGGGACCGGTCCACCGCAGAATAAACTGGACCTCTCCAGCAAACTGTCCCAGTTTATTCAGATGCTGCAGTGGACATTCATCGGCTCCCAGTTGTCTCTCTGTGCCCCGGAATTGCAAGACCAGAACGTAACGACCAGTTTGACCTGTGTGAGAAAGAAACCATAAAAAGTGAACTATACTCTGTAACGGGGTGGCCAAACGTTTTCCACCGAGAGCCATATGCTGAAAAATGAAAGGGTGCAGGGCCAATTTGATATTTTGTAAACCAACCCCAGATATGCTTAGAAGTTACGTATATTTCAAGAAAAAATAACCTGCATCTCAGCTTTGTGATATTGGTGAAAAAAACGCATTATTAGTATCACCATTAGGCGTTTTTTAAAAATCATTTTCCAAATATTTCAACTTTCTTCTAATACATTTTCTAATACATTTTATTTTCAATTATGACTTCATTCCCATATTTTGACTTCATTCTCGTAAAATTATGACTTTTCCCCCAACCTAATTTACCAAAATGTGTTTGTTGTCTTGTTTTTCTTGTCTTTTTTCTTTAATAGTTCAACTTTATGTAACTAAAATTATATAATTTTTCCGCATAATATTACATTGTTACTCTCATAAAATTAGGACTTTTTCTCGTTAGATTGTAATATTTTGACCTTATTCCCTAAATATTCTATTCTCCCTCCTCCATCATCATGTCCTGTCGTTTGTTCATATTTTGTTTGTTATTCTTGTAAAATTTCTGCTGTTTTTTTTTCTTGTTTTCCAACTATTTTAACTTTGTTCTTGTAAATTTTCTTCTAGTAATTATGACCATATTCCAAAAAATGACAACTATATTCCTCATTTAGTTTGTTTCTCATAATATTATGACTTGATAAAAATAAAGTCTTTTCTTTATTATTTCAACTTCATGCTACTATGTTATTTTTCATCATATTATTTTGTCAGTCTTCATTTTGTCAAATTTTGACGTTTTCTCGTAAGATTAACACTTTTTCCTCTTAATATTTTTGACATTATTCCCATACTATTGTGACTTTTTCCCCAAACTAATTGTCCAAAAATGACAACATTATTCATTTATTTTGTTTCTCACAACATAACTTTTATAAAATAACATATTTTTTTTCTTTATTTCAGCTCTCTGCTAATAAAATGACATTATTTTTCCTCATAATATTACGAGTTCATTGCGACTTTTTTCTTGTAAGAATATGACGTATTTCTCTTAATATTTTGACTTTATTCTTGTAAAATGTCTGCTGTTTTTTCCATTTCTGCTGTTATTTATTTGTTATTGTTTTCCACCTATTGTAACTTGGTTCTTGTACATTTTCTTCAAGTAATTACAACTTTATTCCCTGACTTCACTGATTATGTCATAACTTTCTCCGCAACCAAATTTTCCAAAAATTACAACTCTATTTTTGTTTGTTTCTCGTGATATCAAGACTTTATAAAAATACAGTCGTTCCTCCGTTATTGCAGTTAATTGGTTTCAGACCTGACGGCGATAAGTGAATTTCCACCAAATTGGATTCAATATTAATAAATGGATTATAGTTAGACCATAGAAAAATGTTTAGGACTTTCTAAATGCATTTTTTAAATTATAAGAGCATGGAAGACATGAAATAACACCCCATAGTCACCTTTAGGCTCCTTTTATTTTTTGTTTACACCACATTGCTAATCCACAGGCTACGGGATCACTGTAGCGACACAAGAGACGGCCACGGCTTTAAGCATAGCATGCTAGCAAGATTACTATAAATATAGTCCTCTAAAATATAGACCTCTAAAAATAAAGATAATTTGTGACAATCAACTGCATAGATATGTAAGCGCTGTCAAACTATACATCTTTAATGATAAATGAGAGCATTTCACAACGGTCGGGAGCTCAAGGGGACAAAAATGTTTTGATCTCGGGCGCATTTTTCGATCTTTAATATAAGCTATACTGTACTGTACTGTCATGGATGACAAAAAGACAGCAAAGACGGCTTACCAATTGCTTGTGCGAGAGAAATGACAACATCCTGACAGGAAGTAGTCTGGGATATACCACATACGACTCTGACCACACCTTCCACCCACACCTTGATCTCCATGTCTGACACACAACACCAGCAGAAGCTGCAGGAGGACACACACCTGAATAAAGGCATTTGTTATTAACACTGTATATATGACAAATACAATGGTAGAAGCAGAAAACAAGCAGAACAATGAAATAATATTGACAAACTGTGCCTTCTATTGAAAGTAAGACATGATACACATCCAATGTCTGACTTCATATTTGCGTTTTCATATTTGCTTTTATCTAATATACTTTGATTGTATATGATCCTAATTATTCTGCAATAAAAAAAAGACTTTAACTGAACATTTTGAAGAGAATGAAAGCTGCATCACTGACACCTCTAACCCACTAGGAAAGCTGATCATTTGCACATGAACACATTTTGGTGTGTGCGTGTGTGTGTGTGCGTGCGCGCGTGTGTGTGTGTGTGTGCGTGTGTACAAATGTGCTAAAAGCAGGAATGTAGCAGAACACGCTGACATTCCTGGATGACTCACACTCCGCATACACTTCCACTGTGTTTACGGCATCTACAGGGATTGAAATAATAAAATATGAGATTTAAATAATTAAATGTGGCAACTAGAGTGATTTAATTAATTAAATATGGTAACTAGGGTGATTTAAATAAGGACATTTGTCAAGTAGAGTGATTTTGTGAATGAAATACGGCAACTAGAGTGATTCAAATAATGAAATATGGCAACTAGAGGGATTTAAATGCACTTACCTCTAGATATGATTGATGGTGTTGAGCCTGCTGGCCAGTGTTGCTGAGCTTGGTCACGAGCAAAGGAGACTAACTAACATGCAGTATTTATCCACAGTAACGTGCCAGTTGAGGAGGAGGAGACACGGAGCACAGGAATGTGGACCTCCTAGGTGTTCTGGGAGAAAGGTGATGTCAAATGTGGGTGGAAACTTGCGGTTGTCACACCACAACAGTTGCAATTTCGCTACATTGAAGTGTCATTTAAAAGCCTGCTGTTTGAAAAGTATGTACGGACAGATGGATGATTCACAGAAAATGAAATGACACTGTTTCCTTCGTCCAGCCAATGTTTGCCTAAAGTTTGGAGTCCATGGAGATCACCAGAGATCCATTTTCTTCCCTGGATATATTTTTATTCGACCTACTAGTAAACTACAGTCACCTTTACTTGCTGCCTTTTTGTCTGTTTGCTGTCTTCACTTTTGTCTTCAGCAACTGAAATATTTGCTGCATTGACTTGAAATCAGACCACTGACCTTCAGTTATTTGCCTTCAAAAAGTTTTCATTTGTATATCATAGTACCAGAAACACAGCAAGGTGTGGTTTTTCAATACCACTCTATCCTCCTGCCTCAAGAAACTCGCAACTATCAAACCAGAACCGTTACATTCAGACACTCGGTCCCCTGGTTCAATCCCACACTAAACCAGAAGAAAGTAAGGGTACGACAATTGGAACGCCGACACAAAAATAAATGGTCTTACTGTCCACCTCCTAGCCCACTCTCCCTCGCCTCTTCCCGCCTCTCCCTCTCCTCCTGTTGTCGCTTCCATAACAACACAGGAAAGACACAAACACCTGAACCTGCAAACTCAATCCCAACCCATCCCCCATCCCATCCAGCTTCATCAAAGCCTGACCCCCACCTCTCATTACATCAATAATTAACATTTCTCTCACCTCTGGTTTCGTCCCTCCTTCACTGAAACCTGTTGCCATCACCCCCATCCTGAACAAACCTGGTCTCAACCCTGACATAATGGACAACTTCCGGCCAATTCCAACCTCTCATTACTCATTACTCATCAGCCCTTCTAAAAACCACAAATTACCTTCTTCTTGCATTGGACTCAAACCATCTCACCATCCTTATTCTCTTGGACCTCACAGCAGCCTTCGACACCATCAGTCACTCCATCCTCCCCTCCCGACTTTCATCCACCCTCAACCACAATGGAACTGCACTCACCTGGATTATCTCATCATATCTCACCGACCCTCATCAATTCATACTAGGGCTGTCAATCAATTTAAATATTTAATTATGATTAATCGCATTTAGTCCAAAGTTAACTCAATTAATTAATTAAACACACTTCACAGATAGAAATAAATTTGTATCTATAATAAGTAGGGATGTAAATCTCTTTGTGGTGAACGATTTGATACGTGATATGCAACTACGATAACTCCATCAAATTTTATGTAAAGGGATATATTGTCACGCTTCCTGTCCTGCGCCATTATTCTGGCAAGCGATGCTTCCGGGGTGGCGGAAGGAACTGCCACTCCACGCCTGGTGGCCGCACAGCTGCTGTCAATGCTAATCAGTGACAGTTAAAGGACCAACGCCCTCGTATGCGTGGCGCTGGTTCATTGTTGTTGTCATTTTCATCGTTGATTTTTCCGTGCTGTCACCTACCTGTTTATAGTTTGTATTATTTTTCCCACAGAGTTTTTCCTCTGTCACTTTTAGTTTGTTCCTGTCCTGTGCAATAAAATTACTTTTATTTTTGCACTTTGCCGCCTTCTCTCTGCACCCTGGGGGTCAACCTGCCGACAGCTTCAACGTATCGTGACATATATAGTACATTTTGGCAATATGGGCCATTGTTTTATTGAAAATATAATATGCATTTAGAAATCCTACAGTTTTATAACCTTTTCCAGACTGATAGATTTTAATTAATATAAGTTATTTTTTAACAGGGAGCTACAATATGCAAAAACAAGAAGGGGGAGTGAGACAAAAAGCACTTTGAAAAAGTAATTTATTGAAAACAACAATTAAACTGAAATAGGCTGTTTATCAGCTGATCAAAAGTTTAAGACCATCGCTCAAAAAATGACAAAAAAACTCTCCAAACAAGAACAAAAATGTTCTCAGTAGGACTCAGTAATGAGTAGCTCCACCGTTCTTGTTCATCACTTCAAAAATGTGTTTGGGCATGCTTGATGCGAGTGTTTCCAGGAGGCTAGTGGGAACATTGCTCCAAGTGGTGAAGATGGCTTCACGAAGGGCATCAACTGTCTGGAACTGATGGTCATTTTTATAAACTTCCCTTGCCATCCATCCCCAAATGTTCTCTGTGGGATTTAAATGAGGGGAACATGCAGGATGGTCCAAAAGAGCGACGTTATTCTCCCTGAAGAAGTCCTTCGTCAAGTGAGCATTGTGAACTGCAGCGTTGTCCTGTTGAAAAAACACACAGACAAGGGCCCTCAGTCATGAGGGATGCCCACTGCAACATATTTTGATCAGAAGTGTATATATATGGTAACGGTAATGGTTTAATTTTATTTAAACACGCATACAAGTTACAATGGAATACATTACATAGTACAATTCACAGTTCCACAGGTCCAAAAGGAGTAGGAAAAAGTAAAGCTTATTTAATCCTACCCCCATCCATTTCACATCTGTTGCTGTACATTTATGCACTTCCTGTACTTCATATGTGATCTTTCTGAATCACAGAAAAGTGATATGGTAATGTAACATTATGGTAATATAAGGTTTTTCCACTAATAAATTGTAATCAAACCTGTCTTAGTGGCCACCTTTAGAGAACGGCCACCTGCCTATAGCAGCCACTGAAAAATCCCCCGCAGCAAATGTACATGTTATAGACCCTGTGTATAGCAGTCACCTGTCCAACGCGGCCAGCGGCCACCCTTTTTGTCTCCCTTGGTCAATATCTGACCGCATATAGCGGCCAAATTACCAACTCAAGTAGAAGCTTCATGCACGAAAAAGTTTTGTTTTTCAATCAATGAAGCCGTCGTGTATAGACTTTAATTACTGAGTCCTAGCTCAGTCACAATCATTCACAAGATCCACACAAACTGTCAGTTGTTCCACATAAAAAAGCCGTCTTCTTTTGAGCTTGCTATTTCCTGGTCAAACATGTAACTTTAAGAGCATTTGCACCAAAACATTACCGCAAAGTAGGCTGGGAACAGGACGTGCTCCCAGCACTTCCTGTTACAATAAAAAAAAAACCCATACGCTAGCATGCATGCGGCAGCGGGAGCAAAACTGAGTTGGGTTGTACTTAATTGAAGTATTTTAGAATGTACTCACATTATTTTTGATCATTCCTCATCCACAAATCCATCAAAGTCCTCATCTTGTGTATTCGACACAAAAAAAGCCGTCTTCTTTTCCGATCGCTACTAGTCTGTTAACTTTTCAGTGTTATTCAGCTCCGAAGCAAAGAAGGAAACTTCTCCTGTTGCCTCTGCCAACTTTATTTATTGAACGCGGCCACCAGACAGCAGTTCAGAACACACACATCTCTCAGCATCGTCTCTCCTTCCTGCTTGCCCACAAGGCAAAGGTTAAACTAGCCCCACTACATAGCTGTCCAGCCAATGCCTGTAAGAAATGACACCGTTTATTTCCTGGTGTGCACTGGTCAATACCGTAATGCCGCTTGTTGTGGGGAAGGAGAGACTCACATCGCCGATGCACTTTAATGGCTTTATTAACAGCGCAGAACACTGCAGGACTTTACATCCACGCCAACATAAACACACTTCCCAACTCTCTCGAAACTCACAGCTAGCACTGAGCTTAGCTCTCCTGCTCGGGACGCCCACCGTCAGTTCCCGTCACTTCCTGATGAACTAAAGCTGTAATGACACTGCCGTATAAAAAGTAAAATATTAAAAACAAGCATAAGACATTACTAGCACAGCTTTGTTCTGTGGGTTGTGGATAATAACAAGCCTAGTAGTGCTGTACAACTTTTATCCGCAGTCCCACAGTGCCCTCTACTGGTCAAAATTATTATTATTATTTTTTTCCCCTTTTTTTTTCTTTTTTTTCCTCTACTGGTCAACATTCAAACTGGACGCAAACCTGTCTATAGAGGCCACCTGTCTATAGCGGCCACTTTTGCAGACTCCCTCTAGTGGCCGCTATAGACACGTTTGACTGTATAATAATCAATATAATCATAAATAAATACAAATAAACATAACATCAAAAGTTCAAGACTCTTCTTCCTTGTATTTTGCAAACAACAACTGCTTGTATTGTTTCTTAAAATCGCTCATCTTAGTGCACTATTTGAGTTTCTTCCTCAATCCGTTCCATAATTTGATTCCACATACTGAAATGCTGTGGATTGTTAGCATTGTTCTTACGTATAAGTGTTTTAATTTTAATTTTTCCCTGACATCATATTTCTCCTCTTGTAAAATAGTATTTTATGACATTTTTGAGTAACAGGTTATTGTTTGCTTTATGCATAATTTTAGCTGCTTGAAAATTTACTACATCAGCAAATTTTAATATTTGTGATTTTAGAAAATAAAGGATTTGTATGTTCTCTATACGCGGCATTATGGATTATCCTCAGCGAGTGAAGATTGCTTTTATAATTACTACCCATATCTCAGTTAGATATGGTAAAACCAGAGAGCAGTAAAGAGCATGGAGTGATTTTTGGTCAAGGACAAATTTTGCTTTATTCATCCATCCATCCATCCAGCCATCCATCTTCTATGCCGCTTCTCCTTTATTCAATGTTGAAGTATTCCTCGCCACCTTTTGTTGTATATTTTTAATGTGAGATTTCCAGCTCATTTTTTCATCTATTATGATCCCCAAAAATGTATTTTCGTTCACACTTTCATTGTCCACACCGTCTATTTGTATTTGCACTAAAATAATGGTATTAGCAAATAGCATTATTTTAGTTTTACTTAGGTTCAAGGATACAGTAATCTATTTTTATCAAACCATCTTTTTCATTTGGCCATTTCATCTGTGACTTTATTAATTAACTCTTGTGTGATTTCCCCAGAACAAAAATCCGTAGTATCATCGGCAAATAATACTAACTCAAGTTATTGTCACTTTACTGATATCATTAATATGCAAGTTGAACAGTTTTGGTCCCAGTATTGACCCCTGGGGTACTCCACACGTAATATTTAAATCTATAGATGTGTATTCTCCTAGCTTCACATACAGTATTGCTTCATGTTAGCTAGGTACTGTAGCTTTTGACCCACTTAAAAACTAACCGTCTGATTCCGTACCTTCCTAATTTTGTAATTAGGATGTTGTGATTAACTGTATTGAAATCTTTTGTCAGATCCATAAATACTGCAGCTGCACACTTTTTTGTGGTCTATGGCATTGGTAATTTAGCCCTATATCCGTATTGGCTATCCGTGACTAATTCATTCTTATTAATACATTTGTCCAACCTGTTATTGAATAGCTTCTTAATTATTTTACAAAATTTTGGTAGTAAGGAAACTGGTCGGTAGTTTGTAAATTGATGTTTGTCTCCGTTTTTGAAAACTGTTTTCATTTTGTCAAGAAATTTACCAGTCTGGAATGATAAATTACTGATGTACGTCTGTGGTTCTACAATCTCATTAATAACCTTTTTCGGTTTTCGATTCCATTTCAATCAGTTGATGTTTTTGTTTTACAATTATTGACAATAATTTATTTCCTTTTTTGTAACATCAGTGAGGAACGTGGAATTAGGATTCCTGTCTGTGTTTCCATTATTTTCCTCCTCTCACTACTTTGTAAATATTGGACCAGTTTTGGTCCAATATTTAAAAAGTAGTTTTTAATCTTTCCAGCTACCTCATTTATATCATCGTTATTGGTGTTACCAACCATGAAATAATGAGGGTAGTCTGCTTTCTTAGCACTGTTCCTTATGATACTGTTAAAATGCCCCAAGTTGCTCTAATGTTATTCTTATTCTTGTCTAATAAATGCCTATAATATTCTTCCTTAGTCCTTCATACAGTATATGTATGTAATTCAGATGATTTGCTTAAAAAATATCCAACTGTAATGTGTTCTGCATCATGTGGTCTAAAAATGTGTGAAGATGGACGTAAAGCCGGGACTCGGACCGCAAGATGCGTATTTATTACACAGGCAGGTAATAAATAAGAAAAATACAAAGTACAAACAAAAGGTATAGTCCAAACAACAACATAAAATCGCCCAGCATGTACACGGGGAAAAAGAAATACATCAACTGAGGGAGCTGACGAAAACCTGGCAGGGAGCAAAAGTCTAGAGTCCAAAACTGAAAAGCACTGCTGAGAACCAAGCAGGCACTAATGCTGAATAGCAAATAGCAAGCAGGAGATATTGCAGGATTGCACAAAACAGGTGAGGCTAGCACAAAAGCACAGAAGTTGCAAGAGCATGAGCTGGCACGGAAGGCAACAATCTAGCGACATGTGGATGACTGCTTGCTGATAATGTAGGTCATCCAGATAGGCTGCAGGTGCGCTAATTAGGGCTGGCCGAAGCGGGAGAGATGTGCTGCAAGAGAAAACAGAGAGAGGGCAGCAGAGCAGCACACCAATCCTGTCAAAATGTCTGAAACAGAAATTAATAGGGGTGTTTAAACCTTGTTACATAGGTGGTGCAAGACCCTTGCTCCCTCGGGTATGAAGCTGCTGCACCTCCCTACCTGACTGCTCTGTTTAAAGGGTTAAATCGCCCCTGTTGAGGGATGACACCTCTAAGTCAGGACCGCACACAGCCAGAGTAACCGCTTTTGGCTTTACATGATACCGGACCTTCTGCTTTACGACTGCTTCCCCTCTAATTGTTTGTTGCTATTTGAAAGGACCAGGGTCGATTTACTTATCTATTAGCGATCAGAGGGACCTGTTAAACAATACCGGAACAACCTCAAAGGAATTATTCTTTATTATACTGCATAATGTTTTATTTCACAAAATACACTGTGTGACATTCTCAGATAGTTACAGAAAATTGTATTAGGATAGGTTTGCAAGGAGGGCCGCATGGTGGCCGAGGGGTTAGCATGGCATGTTAGCCACACAGTCAGGAAATGGGAAAGACCTGGGTTCAAATCTCCGCTTGAAAAACAAAACAAAACCTCTTGTGGAGTTTGCGTGTATGAATGTGTAAGTATGAATGTGAGCGTGAATGATTGTTTGCCTATATGTGCCCTGCGATCAGCTGGCCAACCAGGTTTGTGCCCTGCCTCTCTGCCCAACGTCAGCCAGGATAGGCTCCAGCATACCCCCGCACCTAATCAGGATAAGCGGCATGGAAAATAGTTGGATGGAGGTTTGCAAGGGCAAGAAGCAGTTTAAAATATCATAGGTATAATATTCTTAAAGAACTAGCCTCTATGAACTCCACTCACACAAGTCTACATAGAAAAAAGTGTAAGTCCGTCAGCCAACACCTCACTTCTACCCCGATAATGATGCCAGATGTTAGGGTAAAAAGTTCAGTAAGAAATATTTCACTGCTCGCGGGTGATTCCAGTCCAGGAGGGGTGGACGGCGAGTGATCAGATCAATGGACTCCCCTTGAAATTCTGGGGGATCTTAGTTGCTCCCGAGAGCAGTAGGGAAGAGGACTGCTGTGGTGACTGGCTCAGTGTTCCTCTTGGCTATATTCCAAGTAAAGAAATACAATTCATGCATAGATTAATCTAATCGTTACTGAGAATATCCAAGACATTGCAAGGAAAAACGGCCTTCACCCATAGAGGAAAGGTTTGTGTGTGGAAGAGGATGTCACAGGGATACAAGAACAACAACTAATCGCAAAACATTCCAGGTAACTTAAAACAGTTGTTTCCAAATGCCCGCAAGGCATGCTGGGTAGTCCAGCTGCAACAGCAACTACAGCTGAACTATGAACAGTTAAACATTGGATATCAAGAGAATGTTAGCTCGACCTTGTTTACTTCTCTGACGACCTCCTCAACATATTTTGCAATCAAGCAAAAATGCAACAAACACGGCAAAAATGTACCACAAGCTACCCTGCATGGCGGGAATATAGTAACAGTGTTTTTTTGGCATGAGTATTGCACGTACAAATTTGTTTGTATGCCCACATGGTGCAGTAGGTAGGTTACTTTGTGCGTTGTGTGTGTTGATGCGTTGTGTTGTTTGGATGGCTTTTTTGTGCAAGTTACAGATGGCATCTCATCATCATTTGGAAGTGCCCGGGGGGTCGACGTTTAGCTGGCTTGACGTGGCCCACGGGCCGCAGTTTGCTCACCACTGGTGGGCAGGGTTTTATCTATTTTATTAGTTATTGTTGTTTTAAATTTTTACTTTTTATTCACTGTTTTTTTTGTATTAATTTGTACTTTTACTCTTTGTTTATTGATTTAAAACTTTGTGAAGCACTTTGGAAACTGTGTTAATAAAATGTGTGTATTAATAAAGTGGATTGGACTGGATTGAGGCTTGAAGGAGATACTGCTGGAGTGGGCGATGGTTGTTTTTATCCAATGTTATGTCTAACCACTCTTACAATTCTTAGGACTTGAAGTATTAAATTGTTTGTAGTCACTCATCATGTGACGGTCATGTGCTGCTGCGCCTCGCTCTCTCTATCTCTCTCTCTCTCTCCCACAGCTGGGCGCACTGCAGGAGCAGGGACAACTGGACACACCGGCAGTTAATCATCCTCCCTCCTACTTATACCTGAGTAGGAGCAGCTGTGAGACGCCGGTTCTCCACATCTCCACTCTGGCATTCCCAAGTTTCGGCGTCTCTACAGCTGGGTGCTCCAGTTGTCCCCTTGTTCTGCCTTTCTGCATAGTTTATTTTATGTGGACATCCTTTTCCTGGAGTTCCGCTACCCACGGACTCCAGCGCTTTCTGTTGGCTCCCGCCTAAGGCTATTAAAAGTTCTGTCATCACTCACCTTGCTGCTGCAATTTGTGGTCCACCGCGCACTCACGCGTAACAGAAGGAACCGGCCAGTTTAATGGACCACGCGGAGCAAGACCCGATCAAGAAGGCACTGCGTAGCCAAGCGCAGCGTCTGGGGAAGCAAGAGGAGCAGCTCAACACCCTGGGAACGTGCCTCCAGGAATTATCAGCACGCCAGGACACGATGATGGAAAGCCTGGGCTCCCGCCTCAACACGCTGCTGGCGGCACTTCCTCAGAACCAGGACTCCGCACCCGCCAGTCCGCCCGCTCCTCCAGTCCAAGCCGCCCTCGCTTCCCGCACGCCGTTGTCCAGACCGGAGAGATTCTCGGGGGACTCAGGTGACGTCCGTCCCTTCCTCACGCAGTGCGAGTTGCACTTTGAACTGCAAGCTGCCACCTTCACCACAGAACGCGCCAAGGTGGCGTTCGTCATCTCACACCTCACGGGCCGAGCCAGCGCATGGGCTACGGCGGAGTGGAATCGCCGAGCTCCCTCCAGTCAGACCTACCCTGCCTTCGCAAGAGCGCTACAGCAAGTGTTCCAGCGCAGCCCGCCTGGCAGAGAGGCGTCGCGGGCTCTCTTCACGCTGCGCCAGGGGCGGCGTCCGGTCACCGACTACGCCATAGAATTCCGTACACTGGCCTCAGAAAGTGACTGGAACGCGGGCGCGCTCCTTGACACGTTTTTTCTCGAACTATCAGAGCACATTAGAGTACATATGATTCCACTGACTATGCCATCAAACTTAGACGACCTCATAGAATTAGCTACACTGATCGACAAGCGCCTCAGCGATCACGGAGAGCAGCGTGACCTACGTCGTCGATTCGCCGAGGTACACCTTCCGGGGACCACGCCAGGGAGCCACAGCAACCATCCCAGCCCACACGCGGTGTCCTACTCCACGCCCACCTGGACTACGGAGGAGCCGATGCAGTTAGGAGGCAGACTCACCGCGGCAGAGAGGGAGAGACGGCGGCGTCTGCGTCTGTGCATCGACTGCAGCGAGCCGGGCCACGCACTTCACAGCAGTCCCATTCGCCCCCCCCCGGACCCTCGACGGAGTGCCCGTCGTCGTTCACCCACCACGACCCCTCCGAGGAGAAGTCGCTCACTCTCGCCCTCGGCGACCACCAGAATGCTTCTACAAGGTACGCTGTCTTGGAAAAATAAACACATTAATATTCAAGCCTTTATTGACTCCGGAGCAGACGACAATTTCATTGACATGAACCTTGTAAAACGTATGTCATTTCCCACTATTGAACTCTCTAAACCTAAATTAGTGCGCTCCCTTGACGGCAATCTCCTGGCTCGCATTACACACCAGACTATTCCGCTCGAACTCAGACTATCTGGCAACCACCTTGAGCAGCTAAAATTTTTTATTATGCCCTCTCGCTCTGCACCCGTTGTCCTTGGACTTACCTGGCTCACTAAACACAACCCACACTTAAACTGGCAGCGATTCTCCATAACTAACTAGAGCGTCACCTGTCACACACACTGTCTCCGCTCCGCCCCCAGCCCCTCCCACACGAGCACTCTCCAGCCTGAATTAATTGATCTCACGGCAGTTCCCTCCGCCTATCATGATCTTAAAGCGGTCTTTAGCAAAGATAAAGCGCTGTCTCTTCCCCCTCACCGCCCATATGACTGCAGCATAGACCTCCTGCCAGGGGCAGCGCTGCCATCCTCCCGCTTGTACAACATTTCCAAGTTAGAGCAGAAAGCCCTCGAGGAATATATCTCGTCCTCCTTATCCGCTGGCCTCATACGCCCCTCTTCATCTCCTGTCGCTGCGGGGGGTTTTTTTGTTGAGAAGAAGGACAAATCTTTACGCCCATGCATAGACTTCCGAGCACTCAATCTTATTACTGTAAAAAATAAATATCCTTTACCCCTTTTGGACTCAGCCTTCACTCCATTACACGCTGCCAAGATCTTTTCTAAGTTAGATCTCCGTAACGCCTACCACCTCGTGCGCATCCACGAGGGAGATGAATGGAAGACGGCATTCAACACGCCGCTAGGGCAATTTGAATATCTAGTCATGCCGTTTGGGCTTACCAATGCCCCTGCCGTCTTCCAAAACCTTGTAAACGACGTCCTGCGGGACATGCTAGGCCGCTTCATATTCATCTACCTTGACGACATTCTCATTTTTTCCGCCTCCCTGGAGGAGCATATCCAACATGTCCGCCTCGTCCTCCAAAGGCTACTAGAAAACAGACTATTTGTCAAAGCTGAGAAATGTTCGTTCCACGCATCGTCTATTCCTTTCTTGGGGTTCATAGTGGAGAGAGGCCAGCTCAGAGCCGACCCTGCCAAGATCCAGGCTGTGGTCGACTGGCCTGCTCCTATATCAAGGAAGCATCTACAAAGGTTCCTGGGATTCGCTAACTTCTATCGCCGTTTCATCCGGAACTTCAGTCGAGTCGCAGAACCTTTGACCAAGCTTACATCCCCTAAGATTCCTTTTTCCTGGACCCCAGAGGCAGAGTCCGCCTTCAATAAACTCAAATTCCTCTTCACTTCCGCACCTGTCTTAATCCACCCTAACCCCTCTGTCCCGTTTTTTGTCGAGGTGGACGCCTCCGATACTCGCGTGGGGGCCGTCCTTTCCCAGCGTGCGACCACCGACCAGAAACTGCACCCCTGCGCCTTCTTCTCCAGACGCCTGACCCCGGTGGAAAGAAATTCCGACATTGGCAACAGGGAACTCCTGGCCGTCGTCCTGGCCCTTCAGGAGTGGAGGCAATGGCTGGAGGGGACAGAGCTTCCATTCACGGTACTGACAGACCACAAGAACTTGGCCTATCTACGCTCTGCGCAGAGACTTAACCCCCGTCAAGCCAGATGGGCCCTGCTATTCACACGTTTCAATTTCATCATTACCTTCCGTCCTGGCTCCCGGAACATCAAGCCGGATGCCCTCTCTCGCATCCACGCCCCCCCCACCGAGCCCGTCCACCGGGAACCCATTGTCCCGGACGCATACATCATCGGGGCCCTCCAGTGGGACATAGAAAGACGGGTGAAGGAGTCCCTCCAGAGCATTACACCCCCCAACGGATGCCCCCCGGGACGCCTTTTTGTCATCCCCAAACTCCGCTCAGAGGTACTGCGCTGGTCACATGAATCCAAACTGACCTGTCACCCAGGCGTGAACCGCACAACCTTTCTCCTCCGACAGCGGTTTTGGTGGCCCACGCTCCTTAAGGACACCAGGAGGTTCGTGGCCGCCTGCACTACTTGCGCCAGGAACAAGGTTTCCCACCAACCGCCGGCTGGGCTCCTCCACCCCCTACCCATTCCATCCCGGCCGTGGTCACACATCGCACTGGACTTCATAACTGGTTTGCCCCCCTCCCGAGGAAAATCCACCATCCTGACAGTAGTTGACAGATTTTCCAAGATGGCACACTTCGTGGCCCTGCCTAAATTACCGTCTGCCTTGGAGACGGCACAACTCCTGGTCCACCACATATTCCGCCTTCATGGCATTCCTGCGGAGGTGGTGTCAGACAGGGGCCCCCAGTTCACGTCGGCGGTTTGGGGGGCGTTTTGCAAGACCCTTGGTGCAACTCCCTGCCTATCCTCAGGATACCACCCCCAGAGCAACGGACAGACAGAACGAACTAATCAGGACCTGGAGGCAGCCCTCCGGTGTGTATGCCACCAACAGCCATGGTCATCGGTTCTTCCATAGATCGAGTACGCACACAACTCCCTCATCAGCTCCGCCACTGGACTATCCCCCTTCCATGCCGCTTACGGCTTTCAGCCACCCGCATTTCCCTCCCAAGACCTTGACACCAGAGTACCATCAGTGACAGCACATGTACGCCGAGCGCGCCGGGCCTGGCGCAACACCAGGGCTGCCCTCTCCAGGACCTCCGAGCGGAACCAGAGGGTGGCCAACCGCCACCGCACGCCCGCACCTCGCTACCAGGTGGGCCAGAAAGTGTGGCTGTCCTCCCGCGACCTCCCCTTGGCGGTGGACTCCAAAAAACTGTCACCCAGATTTGTCGGCCCGTACCCCATAATCAAGATTATCAACCGGGTCGCAGTCAAATTGCGCCTCCCGGACTCACTCCACTGTAACCCGGTCTTCCACGTCTCCCGTATCAAGCCAGTCACCCTCAGCCCCCTCAGCCCCCTCAGCCCCCCAGAGGTGCCTCCTCCTCCTCCTCGGCTGGTCGACGGTCACCCGGCTTTTACGGTCAAGGCTATTTTGGACATGAGAAGGAGGGGCAGGGGTTTCCAGTACCTGGTGGACTGGGAAGGGTACGGCCCCGAGGAACGTTCTTGGGTCTCGAGGGCGCTCATCCTCGACCCACGTCTCCTCACTGAGTTCTATATCAGGTTCCCCGACAAGCCAGGTAAGCGGCCAGGAGACGCACGTTAAGGGGGGGGGGATACTGTGACGGTCATGTGCTGCTGCGCCTCGCTCTCTCTATCTCTCTCTCTCTCTCCCACAGCTGGGCGCACTGCAGGAGCAGGGACAACTGGACACACCGGCAGTTAATCATCCTCCCTCCTACTTATACCTGAGTAGGAGCAGCTGTGAGACGCCGGTTCCTTCCTTGCTGCTGGTCAGAGCATTCACGGCATCTCCACTCTGGCATTCCCAAGTTTCGGCGTCTCTACAGCTGGGTGCTCCAGTTGTCCCCTTGTTCTGCCTTTCTGCATAGTTTATTTTATGTGGACATTCTTTTCCTGGAGTTCCGCTACCCACGGACTCCAGCGCTTTCTGTTGGCTCCCGCCTAAGGCTATTAAAGTTCTGTCATCACTCACCTTGCTGCTGCAATTTGTGGTCCACCACGCACTCACGCGTAACACATCATCCAACAATGTTTCTGTCAACTATTAACCTTTTCATCCGTTACCATTACATCCATCCATCCATTTTCTATACCGCTTCTCCTCAGTAGGGTCGCGGGGGTATGCTGGAGCCTATCTCAGCTGACTTCGGGCAAGAGGCAGGGTACACCCTGGACTGGTTGCCAGCCAATCGCAGGGTGTTACTATTATATATTTATGATTATTTATTATGACTGCTATATACAGTTGTATGTTTTATATACAGTTATTTACAGTGATTATAAACCTTGACTCCTATTGTACCCCATTGTTATACTGCCTTATCATTTTCCCATGTATTTAAAATTGGCAAAGAGTACATTTGGAATACAGGAAGTGAACAAATGTATTGCAATTGATGTGAAACGGAGGAGGTACGATGAAATAGGATTTGCTTCTTCCTATTCCTTTGTGGAACTGTGAATTGTACTATGTGACATATTCCAATGTGACTGTATGCATGTTCAAAGTAAATTAAACCATTACCATTACCATGACTTGTTTTAGGGGTTTATCTACTTTATTTATTGTTGTTTTCAATATTTTGTTTTTATTTTGAATTACAGGTTTTTTATTGTATCAATTCATACTTGTACTTTTTATTTATTGTTTTACAATTTTGTGCAGCACTTTGTAAGCTGAGTTTATAAAATGTGCTATATAACTCAAGATTGGACTGGACTGAAGGAGATACTATTTGGGGGGGCGATTATTATTATTTTTAATGTATATGGCCATTGATGGCACCTGGTCCGCACTTTGGGCACCCCTGCTTTTGTGGTTCTTCATTGGGTTTCGGCGCATGGCGTCAGCCTGTGTAAGCAAACCACAAGTCAATTTGGCTTGATGGCTTCCTGTCGCAGGTGAGCAATGGTGGTTGAGGAGAGAGGGGGAGCCAGCCTGAACAATCCGTGTCGCCACAGTTGGAGGCTTTTTTTGGAGGTGCGCATCACACAGTGCTCAATGCTTGTGGGGCAAGCTGGTGTGGCCTGTGCTGGCACCTTCAGCTTTTGGGGACTGAGCTCACAGCTGGGGCCGATGGGGTGCATGCCTAGAGAGCGGCAAGGCACAGGGGTCAAAATGCATGTCTGTTGGTCACTCTCCGAGACAGGCGGGGACTAATATGATGATGCATTTATTTTTCCGGCAGACTCCCAAAGATCAACTGGTCGATCACGATCAACAGGTTGGCAACCCCTGCTCGAGAGACTAAGGAACACCAAATTTACAAATTTACTGAGCGTCACTAGCGTCACTAGCAGTGCAACACTAAAGACGATGTGGATATCAACAGGAGAGAAAGGACAGGATAAATAGAAAGGGAAAAGGAAAGGAGAAGGAGGAAAAAATGGAGAAAGGGAAATTTTTTTTTTTTTTTTTTTTTTTTTATCATTTGTGTACCTGTATACTGTATATGTAAAAATGTGCGTACTTGTGTAGGTGCAGATGTACGTGTATATATATGTATGCACGTGTTTGTATGTACACACATGTATTAGCAATTGATGTGCTACGAAGAGGGGGTAGGATTAAATAAGCTCTGCTTCTTCCTACTCCTTTTCGGACATATGCGTGTTCGAAATAAATTAAACCAACCAACCAACAAATGCTTCTAAGTGATGCATACCATTTATTTGTTTCAACCATACATCATAAACAACAAATAATTAAATTTCAATATTATTTTGTTCATAGATTATTTATGTAGAAGTTATTTTAAGTCACAATCTGAGCAAAGTTCTTATTCTTAGATAAATATTATGTTACATTATATTTAGTCTTTGAAAGTAATAACCATTACTACCGTATGTACAGCATATTTAAGCACCTATAACAGTATTACAGAAATGTAGTGTATTTGTGATTATAAACATATATGACACCAATCACCAGGTTTACTACTGTTGTCGGGGCAAAAGATTAACTCATGTTGAAAGTATCTTTCAGACCCTTGAGGGCTTGCTCCTTTGTGATTTTCTTCCAGGCCTCTGGAACATCAGCTGGCTTGCCATCGTACGTTTGAGCAAATCTCTTATTGTAGCGTACAAGTACAAACTTCCAGTAATCAGACGCTTCGACTGTGGCATCTGGAGGAATGTGCCAGTCAGGAAAGTAGGTAGTGTATTCTTTGTATGGAACCCACAGCTCAGTTCTCCCATCATAGAATAGAAATTTTAAATCCGTCTGCACATTTGTTGTACATAGAGTTTCACCCAGTGCTTTAGTGACATAGTGTCTGTATCTTCCAAGCCCCTGCGGCCGATGCACAGCAGCATGATGTTTCTTGTGTTCTTTGCCTCCAGCCTCACAGGGAATTTTACAAAATGGGCACTGGTGTCCGCATCCAAATATCCTCTTGAAGAGCTCATCCTGTGGTTTTACTGCAAGTTTATTTAGGGTTTCAGGTATGTCTTCAACGTTGGAGAATTCCACATGGAGTGTTTCCTTGAACGTATTCAAGGATGCAGTAAAACTTTGTGTGAATGACTGGCATGTGCTTTTGATCTGAAACAAAGTGCGTTTTTCAGCCTCCTCTGATATTGCAATGTCTTTGATTAGATATTTGCGCATTTCACAGACAAGATTTGAAACATTTTCATTGTCATCTGATAGCAGACTTGAGGCCTCCTTCATTGCGTTGAGTATTTTGGTAACTACAACTTCCAGGTTTTTCTGCTTTAATTCACACAATGTGTTGTCTTGCATTTTTTTAACAACCTGGTCAAATATCCAATCCTTAACATACATTTCGTAGTGACAAATGTACTTGACAAAAGCCTCAAAGTCATCTTTCAGTAGTAACTCTTTCTGAATGTTGTGCTGGAAACAGGAGCGTGAACTGTACTCCACAGAATGACAGCTTGTCAAAATGTCGTCTACAATGTCAATTCCCAAAGCTCTGTTCATGTAATCCTCAATGGCAGGCTTGATACAAAACTGGACATAATCATTTGCTTTGCGTTGGCAATGATCTGTCTCTTTGTACAAATCCAGAAAGTCTGACAAGTATTGATGCTTGTACTTTTCCAGCTGTGCTCGGGGGTCATTATTTGACAAGAATCTTTGGTGCATTTTGAGGAATTCTCTGGCGGCAATTCCACAGATATGAAGTTTGAGGTCAATCTCAAATCTTATGTTTGATCTGTGAGACTTATAACCTTCATTTAGGGATTCATCAATCCTTTGCAGCAGATCCCTTGACAAAGAATCATGGTAATCATCATCTGACTTGGTTTTATCAACAGCAAACTGTGTTGATGTCACAATGACATTGTCTGCAAACATCTGTAACTCGCCTGTCAACATATATTTCATCTTCTTCATTAACGAGTCAACATGGTCAATCCTTGTCTTAAATGTGTCCCTTCCAAAGCTCTTTAGGTCTTCAATGTGCTGTAAGTCCTCATTAACTTTCCGGTGGGATAAATTCCTCTTCAGCTGCGTGAGAATGGATGCATGTATATCTTGTTCTTTCAGTGTAGGTACACTGGCAGTAGCAGCAGCCCACATTTTGTCAAACTCCTCTTGCAGACGATCATCAGACAGTTGGGTGTCTTTGCATTCGCTCAGAAGCTTCATGACTCTCTCTTCAATCGTGCCACAGTACTCCTGTATTATGTCCAGTGCCTTTCTCAAAGCTATTTTTCGCTCAAGGGCTCCTTCTAATTTAGCATTGACGGAATGTTGAATCCCATTTGATAGGCTTGTGATGCTATTGAAAAAGTCTGTTTTGTATTTCTCAATCAGGTTTGCGTGTCGGTCTCTCTTTCTGTAATAATCAGAGAGTTTCTTTTTCATTTTGTTTTTTTGTGATTCTATTGCTTCAGCTAGTTGTGCTTTTTTGAGCGTGACCAACGTGTTCCATGTTTCCAATCCACCCTCGTTGTTGGCATTTACAACTTCTAACTCTGCTGCTGTCAGTCTGGAGAGGATTTCTTTTTGCATCTCCCATTCCCACTGGTTGAACTCTTTGCACAGGTTGTCATAAGCGTGGGCCACAAGAGTGTTTCTGAAGCTGAAGATGAAGTTCTCATATTTCACTGATTTCCACAGACTTCTCATCCACTGTAGAAAGTCTGGGATCTTTGTGGCTGAGGATTGCCTTTGTTTTCCTACTGTCTCCAGAAGATTTTTCTTGAACTCTGACACAGCTTCACTGTAACCAGTGTTTACTGGTGCCATTGGAGGGGTTCCATGCCAAAGTCCTGGGATGTTCCAGTTGTTGTTTTCTATGTCATAGTCCAGCACATCTGTGAACGCTTGAATCAAAGGTTGTCTTTCCATGTCAGCTGCAATCTGTGTCATTTCATTGAGTTGGTCCAAGAGATGTTGTCTCTCTGTCAGGGTTCTGCTATGAGCTGAAACTCCAGCAACATTTTGGTGCACAAAATGACAAATTGTCTTTTTCCCAATTTCTTTCATTCTCAAGAAGGCATGAACAGCAATTTGCAGGACATCTTTCATTTCGTTTGCATTCTCCATTGCAATGTTTATAATGGTAACGTCACTTAAGCCAATGACAAAGGTAGCCAGCTGGTTGTCATGTTCATAACTATCTTCTAGTTGTGCGAGCTCAGGCGATTTCAGACCTTCAGTATCAATGAGGAGAATGAAGTCACATGCCAACTCTTGTTGTGTATCATCTCCAACTTTGAGAAAGAGCATGTAGGCCCCTCTTGTACACCTGCCACTGCTGACAGTAAACTGAACACCAAACATGGTGTTGAGAAGGGTTGATTTTCCACTACTTTGAACCCCCAACACCGTTAGTACTAACAACCTGCTCTTTCCCCCGACCTTCTCGTGAAGTTCCATTAACACGGCTGTCACCCACTTCTCTGGAACGTTTGAAGCAACTCCATCTAAAAGTTCTAATGGATAACCATCCAACAGCATTTCAGCAGCTACTTCAGGCAAATGGGACATTTTATTTGTGCTATCATCTGAGTGCACAGAAACCTCATAGTGAAGTCCCATTTCTCGCATGTAATGCTCTACCCCCAAAGAACTGTCCAACAAGGCTTGATCAACTTCCGCAATGAGTTTGGCATCCTTTGTTTTGCATTGCTCTTTGAATTTGTTACGCAGGCTGGTCAATTTGTCCCGAGAATGGTCATTAAACCTGAATTTCATCCACTTCAAGAAAAAAATTCTTCTTTCTTTGTTGCTCGTTGATAAGGTCTCAATAAAAGCCAGCATTCCTTGAGACGCTTTTTGCTGTTTTTGCTCTTCCCAAATGTGCTTTTTCTCTTCTTGTAGCTGAGCTTTATAATGCTCAACGGCATCAGTGCCAACACCATCGATTCTGCATTCTTTCTTTTCCAGTTGTGATAATCTCTTCCAATTCTCTCCTTGCAAAGGAAGCTGTTGTTTTTTGTAGTGTGGTATACTTCGCACACCAATCCCCCTCATGATCTCCTCAGCAGTTTTTTTCTGCTCAAGAGTTTTGTTTTCATCCACAGACAGACCTAATTCAACTGCTTTTTCTCGCATGTCTGCAATACTCATTGTGTTTTTTATGGAACACAGTGAGGTCTTGATGGCTCCACAAAGCTTTTTTGAAAACTCTGCTGTATTTATCCTTGAATCTTTGATTTTAACACTGCTCCTTGGTACAGCCAATTCTTGCAGTGTTTTCTGGACAGACATCATATTTTCAGCGACACTCTCTTTGCGATGAACAACAAAATAGAGTTTGGATTTTGCATCTTGCAGAGCCTTCAGAATGTGATGCTCCTTTTCTTCAACTTTGTCCAGGAATATGAAGACTGCATTGGACACTTCATAAAGAAAAGTAAACTGTACAAGTGATTCACAAATGCCTCCTCGCAAATTAGCAAATGCAACTGGTTCTGGGAATACATCCAGATTTTCTCTCCCACAAGGAAGGAACCAACAAATTTCCACCAAACCCTTTGACAGTTTTCGAGTCAGTGCTCCTCCTTCCATGTCTCTGTGTATGAACATGTTGTGATTCTGCTGGTCACGACTGAGGATCTGATTCAAAAACTGAGATTTGGATAAACTGCAGTTTTTTAACCTCACAAAGGAAAAGAACGGCATTCTTGCTTGGACAATGCTGTCCTCAACAAATCCTCTTGATTGAGACAAATCATGTGGACACCACTCTTTGACAATTTCTCTCAGAGCCCATAGCATCAGGGTACATTGATTGTTGTCGGTGTGGGGCAACAGCAGCGGGACAGAAAACTGGCATAATGACATCTTGACAGACATTTCCTGCTGCAAGAAGCAGTCAGCGCAAAGAAACAGACCTACTATAAGGTCAAGAGGATGAACTGTGTTTTCTGATTGGTTACGTTCCGTGTAAAGGTCCAGTAAGTCAAGGCTGTCATCAGTGTCATCATGGCTGCTGAATAAACGTGTACAGTTCCTGCACCCTGCATTGATTTGAAACAGTTTTCTTAGGAAATGAAATGGCATTTCATCCACTGATAAAACAGCTTTTTCATATATGCTGCTTTTGTTGACTTCCAAAACAGACTGAAGACTGAGTTTGTTGGGATAATATTTCTCCAGTCCAAGGTTGGAGAGGACCTCCAACAGAACTGTCAAAAAAAAATATAGATTTTCAGTAATGACCACTGTGTCCACAATTTATTTTGCACAACTATCAATACAATCATAACTGGTTATTTTTGGAAATCCATTATTTCTGGAATCCGTCTGCTCTGTGTTTCTCAACATTTGGTTATTGCACCTTCTTCAAAATGTTTATTTCACTGCTGCTGCCTGAACACATTTTTGAGTTGGTGGTCAAATGTTCGTTGTCAATGTACAGTGGCGTCCTCAACTATGTAGTACATATCTACAGTGGTGTGAAAAAGTGTATGCCCCCTTGCTGATTTCTTATTTCTTTGTATGTTTTTCACACTTAAACGTTTCAGATCATCAAACAAATTCAAATACTAGTCAATGACAACACAACTGAACAATGAAACAATGAAATTTTAACTTTTTATTATTCAGGGAAAAAAAAATCCAAACCTACATGGCTCTGCGTGAAAAAGTGATTGCCCCCTAAACCCAAAAACTGGTTGGGCCACCCTTAGCAAGAACTGCAATCAAGCGGTTGCGAGTCTCTTACAGCGCTGTGGAGGCGTTTTGGCTCACTCATCTTTGCAGAATTGTTGTAATTCAGCCACATTGGAGGGTTTTCCAGCATGAACCACCTTTGTAATGTCATGCCAGAGCATCACAATTGGATTCAGGTCAGGACTTTGACTAGGCCACTCCAAAGTCTTCATTTTGTGTTTTTTCAGCCATTCAGAGGTGGACTTGCTGGTGTGTTTTGGATCACTGTCCTGCTGCAGAACCCAATTTGGTTTCAGTTTGAGGTCACAAATAGATGGCCGGACATTCTCCTTCAGGATTTTTTTGTTAGACAGCAGAATTCATGGTTCCATTTATCACAGCATGTTTTCCAGTTCCTGAAGCAGCATAACAGCCCCAGACCATCACACTACCACCACCATATTTAACTGTTGGTATGATGTTCTTTTTATGAAATGCAACGTTACTTTTACGCCAGATGCAATGGGACACGCACCTTCCAAGAAGTTCAACTTTTTTCTCGCCAGACGACAGAGGACTTTCCCCAAGGTTTTGGGGATCAATCAAGATGTTTTCTGGCAAAATTGAGACAAGCCTTAATTTTCTTTTTGTTCAGCAGTGGTTTCCCTCTTGGAACTCTGCCATGCAGGCCATTTTTGCCCAATGTCTTTCTGTCTGTCTCATGAACACTGACTTTAATTGAGGCAAGTGAGGCCTGCTGTTCTTTGGATGTTGTTGTGGGGTCTTTTGTGACCTCTTGGATGAGTTTGTCGCTACGTTCTTGGGGTCATTTTGGTTGGCCGACCACTCCTGGGAAGATTCAAAGCTGTTTCATGTTTTCGCCATTTATGGATAATGGCACTCACCGTGGTTCGCTGAAATCCCAAAGCTTTAGAAATGGCTTTATAACATTTTCCAGACTGATAGATCTTAATTAATCTCAATTAAGTTATGTTTTAACATCACTTTCTCAGACAAGGCCATGGAGGTTTGGATGTTTTTTCCCCCTTAATTAATAGAAAGTTTAATTTAAAAACTGCATTTTGTGCTCAGTTGTGTTGTCATTGACTAATGTTTAAATTTGTTTGATGATCTGAAACATTTAAGAAATATTTAAGAAATCAGTAAGGTGGAAAACATTTTTCACATCCTGTATATAATTCATTTCATGCTTTTAGAAGCATCAACAACTCAGCAGTGGTTTATTATTTTAAAATGTTATAATATTAATACGTACAAATATGTATTTTATCAAAGTCATAATGCACCTGTTGGTTTTTGTCCTTCAGTGCTGATGGTAGCCATGGTATGACAGTCCTGCAGAAGTCCCTCATCTTAAAAAACCTGGAGGCCACAATGTCAATCGGTTAGACAATATTGTGTCATAATTTATAGAAAATGTTGGTGATAAATTATTGACAAAAATCAGGTGAGTTGCCTGAAAGTTTGATGCAGAGAAAACAATGACTTTTATCATTTCATATTTATTACTATCCACACTCCAATAGAAGTTGACTCACCTTCCATATCAGCCAGCAATGTCCTGGGTCTGATTCTCTTCTCTTGTATTTAAAGGCAACAAACAGAAACGAAAAGCATTTCATATTCCTGCTAAACAGGTTTATTAACATTCTTTTTGCCTCTCTCTTGCCTTATCTTGTCTTGTTGGTTGTCACATACTGCAAATTTTTTCACTGACAATGAAGGAGCAGAAAAAACTGTGTCTATTATTATACTGTATAGCAGGGGTGTCCAAATGTTTGCCAACGAGGGCCATGTACTGAAAAATGAGTGGATGCAAGGGGGGCTTTATATTGGGGCATTATAGTCACGTAATGCTATTTGTTTATGCTGTATTGTGTATAAAGCAAAGGAAAGCACATCTAATAAAGAGCACAAAATAAATGCACTCACCATCACTACGAGCCTGGAGTTTGTTTTCCAGTGAGAAAATGATAACATTGTTGTTTGATTTGTGGATGACAAGCAGCGTGTTTTTTGCTTCCACTGTTTGGTAGTCGCTGAACAGCTAGTCTTGGATGGCAACATTTCCAATGCCATTGTGGAAAGTTCAGCATAGTTCCTTGTAACTTTAATCCCAAATGATGAAATAGAACCAACACTCACTGGCATGGAGGCGACAAAACCATATTTGAAGCTACTGTCATCTTTTCACTTTCTTTCTCTCCATTATTCTAAACAGTAGTCAACAGTTATTTTTTCAGCATCCCCAGTGACAAAGTTTGGTTTGGTTTGGTTTAATTTTATTTCGAACATGCATATGTCCGAGAAGGAGTAGGAAGAAGCAGAACTTATTTAATCCTACCCCCTGTTCGTACTACATCAATTGCTCATACATACAGTATATATGTATACAGTACATACTAACACACACATACATATATATATATACACACACACACATATGCATATGCACATGCATAAGTACACACATATATACATATACAATACACACATACAGTATACAGGTACACACATGTTGAAAAAAAATCTTTTTTTTCCCATTCTTTTCTTTTTTTTCCTTTTCCTTTTCCTTTTCCTTTCCTTTTCCCTTTTCCTTTTCAATTTATCCTATCCTTTCTCTCCAGTGGACATCCACATCCTCCATCTTCGGTGTTGCACTGTGAGTGACGCTGAGTTTGTATGCAAGGGTTCCTTTTATTAGTTATATTGAGGTTATTGCTATGGAATGTTGTCCTTCTAGCTGCATTGGTCTGTCTTGTAGGGCGTTTCCTCCATTATGCTTATTGTCATAGCAATATGATCTTTAATATGTATCCTGATTGCTGATATCTTGGATAACAAGCACTCTTGCGACTCCTGGACCTCCATTTAGTTTGATGTAGATTTTCCCGTGAGTGCCCCAAGTGCTTTGTATCTTGCCATGCTTCCTCAAGTCTTGTGCTTTCTTGGCGATGTCGCCATTGCGTTTTATCAGATGCTCATTCATGTATGTAGACGTTTGTGCCTCTTAGCTTTTTTCCCTGTTTTCCCTGATGACATCGCCGCTCTAAGCGAAACCAGGCTGGCAGGTGTGGGTGAACTATGTGAAAGAGGTGCAGGTTGTACATTCTTTTGGAGTGGATGCAGGCCTGAAGAGAAAGGAGAGGCTGGAGTTGTCTTTGCAGTCAAGACGGCTCTGGTGGGCAAATTAGCTGGTCCCCCAAAGGGTGTGAATGATCGCCTTATGACGATGAGACTTTCCCTCTGTGGAGAAAGGAAGTTTATCACCACTGTCAGCGCCTATGCCCCTACCATGACAAACCCAGATGAGACCAAGGACAAATTTTATGAGGACTTGAACACTGTCATCACTGCTGTTCCCCATGCTGACACACTCACCATCCTTGGCGATTTTAATGCGAGAGTTGGCTGTGACAGCGTCTCCTGGAAAGGAGTGATTAGGAAGCATGGGGTCGGCAACTGCAACAGCAATGGTCTACTTGAGCATGGCCTTCTGATCACAAACACAGTGTTCAACCTCCCTACCCTAACAGGACTCACAAAGCACTTTTTGTATTCAAGTGCTGTGTGCCTCTCTCTGCATATCGGAATCCAGAACTCGGCTTATGCCACCACGTGACAGTGTCTCTGCTATTGAATGCAGATTCTCAATTGCTCGCATTATTTGTGGAAGAGTAATCTCTCTTCTATTGAAGGTTTCTGTTATCTTTTTAAAGTATTTTTCATGTCTTCGAATCCTGCAGTTGTTTTTATGTCCCTGCGCTCTACAAACCCTGGAGTTGTTTTTTTATCAGGAAATCCAGAGCCAATATAATTTTTCTTTGTGCTTAGCATTGTTGCTAGGCGACCTCTTTGAACTTCAGCAGTTCACTAGATAGCTTGATTTGCTCGCAGGTATCGATAGTTGTAACTTGTATATTTCAAGGAATATGTACCTCTCGACTATCTTTTGTTCATGAAGTGTAGTCAGGAAAGCAACAGAGCTCCTGCAATACACGTCCCTCCCCGTCAAGAGGGGGAAAAAAAGTTTAACTTTTGTTTTTTTCCTAGGGCTGTCATTTTTCAGATCAAAAGCACATGCCAGTCACTTTTAATCAGATTAATCACATTTTCAAACTAATTAATCACCATTTGCAACTATGTTTGAAATAAGCCCATTTTTACTGTATTTTATTGAAAGAAAGTTCAACGACAGGACAGAATTTTATATATATATCTGTATTGCTTGTATTATTAATATACAGTATATATATATATATACAGTATATACAATATATGTTACTTAATCCATGTTATGAGCAATGAGGGATTGCATTCAAATACAATACTTATTTAAGTTGAATTCACATGTTTGAGTGTATTTTCTGAGATTTCTAAGCACACTTAAATGCAGCAAACTGTACTTCCGCATGAAGAGTTACGTTACTGAGTGATACGAGTGATATCCACTAGGGATGAACGAGTACACCACTATCTGTATCTGTTCACCCATCTAAATGATCTGTGTCCATATCTGTTCTCGGAGTGGGCGAACATAAGGCTGAAGTGCCGTGGTTTAACTGGAAATGGGTGGGGCCTAAATCTGTACATTAAGTCTGAAATTGACATGGATTGATCAGAAGTTGCTATATTTATTGTTTATTATTCAGTTATATGTGTACTGTGTATGTGTGTAAGTGATATGTAAGACTTTTATTTGTATTTTTTTAATGATCTGTATGAAATTGGTGGTCATGCAAACATCCCCTAATGGCAAAGAGGGAAGTAATCTGTCAGCCTTGTTCACTGCATTTTCTCAAAAGCACCGCGGTCAGTAATACAAGCCAGGTTTTGCACCTGACCTTGTATCACCAGCCAAATTCTAATCAAGCAGACGAAAAAACTGACGCACGAGCCGTATACAGATGTCTTGTGAAATGCACCGCGTACGTTACAAAACAAGTTTAAGATTGCAACAATGTTTGATGCAGCTCCTTTACTTACTACTGTGCGGGTGTACCTAATGTTGTGGCCAGTCAATGCAGGTTACTGTTACCACTGTCTGTGTACTGCAAAGTGAAAATTACCTAAATTCTTATATTGCAGGTAGGACGCCTGTTTTACAATGACTTGATGGAAGAAGACAAAAATACATTTCAAGAAAAAAAGCAGTCATGCTACTCCAATTGAGTTGTTGCATACGTGACTGATGCAACACAAGTCTCCACAGCGCTGTCTTGTCAAATGTACGTACGTTACGAAACATGTTTACCAAGTAACTTTACATACAAAACAAAATACAGTGGAGCTGAGGAAAACTTAATAAAGTGTAGGCAGTGGGCAACGCCACACGAACCGTTTTCAACAAGCCAATTGCACCGTGTATGTGAATGAGGTACTGCTCAGCTCCTCTGTGGCTGCCACCTGCAGCCTACAGAGTCTGTCTCGGGAGGGGCGGTGGCTGTGTGTGACTGGCAAATCACAGAGTGTGAAGAGTGAATACATATTGATACATAATGAGGAATTTCCTTCATCACGATTACGGATACTGAAGAGATGTACTCATTTAAAGCTTGTACTCGTCACGGATACTCGTTTTAATGAGTATCTGGCTCATCCCTAGACAGCACCCTTTTTTTGAGCGCCACATCACCCAGGTTACCCAGACTGCTTTTTCCACCTAAAAATTATCGCCTGTCTTCGTCCTTTCCTCCCATTTCTGCTGTTGAAACCCTCGTCCACTGCTTCATCACCACCCCACTTGATCACTGGACCAGCATTTCTCACCGACTCCCAGACAAAACCCTTAATAAACTTTAGTATACAGTATTCAGAACTCCACTTCCCCCCCACTCACACACACTAACCCCTGTGACCACATCATCCCCGTTCTCATCATCCCCGTTCTCCACTGGCTTCCAGTACAATGCAGTTTAAAATCCTTCTACTCACTTCTGCGTCACGCCTGGTGGCCGCACAGCTACGGCCAAGTCCCATTAGCGGGGGTTAAAAGGCCAGCGCCATCGTACGTGCGGCACTGGTTCATTGCCATTGTTACCCGTGCTCCTCGTTTTCTAGTCAGTGCTGTCACCTGAGGACATCACTTACCTAGACTATCTGCACCCTTACCACAGAGCCTTTTTCTCTGTCGCCTTTTGTTTATTCTTATTGTACTTTAAAGGACCTTTATTTTTCACATTCTATCGCCTCGTCTCTGCATACTGGGGGTCAAACACTTGACAGCCTCTACCATTCATGACACCGTCCCCTCTGCTCCTCTGACACAAACCTCCTCTTACCTCCCTCAATGCCCTAGCACCGGACCTGGGGGGGCAGCTATATTAAATATCTAGTTGTTCTCATTCTCAACTCAAGGATTGCTATTTTCTGTTTTTCTGAACAGTATTGTACATTTTACTCATTTATTTTTTATTGTAAAGTGTTTGAGTTTTTAGAAAAGTTTTCCAAAGGATTTCAGCTTTCCAAATAAAATATTTGATTAGTGTTTTTATTATTAATTATAAATATTATAAAATTGTGCACCATTTTTTTTATGTATTTATTCCTCCTACTTCTTACTCTGCCTCATTATGTGTCCGCTAAGTCCTCCCCCATTTCTTAACCAATTAAAACAAATCCAACATCAAAATGTTCAGCTCAGTCGGAACAAGGTTGCTACCAATTCAGGCTCAGCTTCCAAACTATTCTTACATTAATTTTACATTTCAGCATATTTCTACACTTTCGTTTGTGAAACTATTATTTCCTGATTGACTGAAAAATGTGCCCATTGCTGAAACCTTTTTAACATAATGTGACATGGCTCAGGTCGTGGTGTGCTTGGTTCCCAGTCCAGAAGTTGCTAGTCCAGTTACTGTCTAGGTTTATTGTCACCAACTGTACACTTTTCCAAAGCGTTTCAGTCCATTTTCATATCTTCATATTCATCATCAACAACTCCAACATTCATTCTACATTTCAACTTTCACACATTTTCAAAGCATTTCAGTTTCGCTTCAGCTTTTCAGCATTCACATGCAATGCCTACTGACAAAGCATCATGTATTTATCATTATTATTGTTTATTTATTTGATTTTGTTTTATAACTACAAAATACAATATTCTAGAGAGTTTATTTTATGACTTTCATGGGCGGCACATGGATTTTGAGTTAATTTGAGTTCATTAGAAGCACATCTGTGCACACTGTTTCCCTGTTTGACATGGGAACATCAAAATAAATCAGCCAAGATATCATGAGAAGAATTGTGGAGCTCCACAAGTGTGGTTCATCCTTGGGTGCAATTTCCAGATGCTTGAAGGTGCATGCTCATCTGTTCAAACAGTTAACCGCAAATATAAACAGCACGGGAATGTCTAGCCATCCTACTGCTCAAGAAGGGGACGGGTCACAGAGATGAACATATTTTATCCAATATGTGCAATATCCTTTGTTGCTACTTTTCAGTCTTTTGTTTGTACTATGTTCTTTTCTATCTTTATGTTGTACTTTCTCACTCATTGTAGTGCACCCTTTGTTATTTTATTCAACCTTTTCAAACCACCTGCCTTCTGTCTCTACTTTGGGGTCCAAACTTTTGGCATACCCACCAGCCGTAACAAGTTAAACCTGGACCACTGTCATTCGTCTTGTAGCCTATCTTGCAGTCGATCTGTCAGTTTCAGGAAGTAAATCCATATTTTTTTATAAGCCAGGGCGAGATAAACAGGGATCCCTGCTCACTTGTCTTGTACCTTGCAGTGTGCATAGAGCTGTCAATGTCAATCACTGCCAGTCAAACAACATACCTGCTGAGGTCGATTTCTTTTGTGTGTTATATCATACTCTTCACAACACATCAGTGAATGTCATTGTGTTATCTTTGTAAATATGTCACTTTCTCAGCTTTGCTGTGTGTTTATGGCTGTGTTTGGTTGAATCTTGTTGCCAGAAAGCGTTGTCTTTATGACACAGCCAAGATGGCAGCGGTTCAGAAAACTTGCTCGGTGGTGATTGAAAATCACAACTTAATTTCAGTTGTATTTTATAGTTTCTTATTGGCGGATGACAACAGTATTACAGAAACGTTTTAATAAGTAAGTACAGTCAAACCTGTCTATAGCGGCCACTAAAGGGAAACGGCAAGAGTGGCCGCTATAGGCAGGTGGCCGTTATAGACAGGTTGGTGGCCATTTTGAATTAGTGCGCGCACATATTAACATGTCTGTGATTAGAAGCTTGTTTTGTTTGCAGATACATATAATTATACTGTTACATGTTGACCAGTAGAGGGCACTGTGGGACTGCGGATAAAAGTTGCAAAGAACAACTAGGCTTGTTATTCTACACCACCCACAGAACAAAGCTGTGCTACTATATATATGGCAGAGTGTCATTACAGCTTTAGTTCATCGGGAAGTGACAGTGCGACATCATGAGCAGGAGAGCTAGGCTGAGTGCTAGCGGTGAGTGTCGAGAGAGTTGGGAAGTGTGTTTATGTTGGCGTGGCGTGGACGTAAAGTCCTGCAGTGTTCTCCGCTGTTAATAAAGCCATTAAAGTGCATTGGCGACGTGAGTCTCTCCTTCCCCACAATAAGGGGCATTACAGTATTGACCAGTGCACATTGTCTCACACCAGGAAATAAACGGTGTCACTGTCTGCAACAAGCTCCAAAGAAGACGGCTTTTTTTTATTGTGGAACAACTGACAGTTTGTGTGGATCTTGTGAATGATTGTGACTGAGCTAGGACTCAGTAATTAAAGTCTACACACGACGGCTTCATTGATTGAAAAACTGAACTTTTTCGTGCATGAAGCTTCTACTTGAGTCGGTAATCAGGCGGCTATGTGCGGTCAGATATTGACCAAGGGAGACAAAATGGGTGGCCGCTGGCTGCGTTGGACAGGTGACTGCTATACACAGGGTCTATAACATGTAAATTTTCTGCGGGGGGATTTTTCAGTGGCCGCGATAGGCAGGTGGCCGTTCTATAAAGGTGGCCGCTAAGACAGGTTTGACTGTACTCTGCAACTATTGAAAAGACATTATAAACATTTAAATATGTTAAATAAAGGTATTAATCAATGGTATTATTGTGTCCCACAAAAATAAAGGAAAAGCACAGTCACTGAGATCATTTCTGATGATGATGGTTTTGAAACAACAATTACGTGGCCGGATATCACATCTTTACGCTTGTAGGAAGAAGCAGAGTTTATTTAATCCTTCCCCTTTTACCTTTTTCATTAGCTACCAATAGTTTTTCACCGCTTGTGTTCAACATGCACCCAATGTTCCCCAATGATTCCAAGTTGAATGAAAATGTTTGATTAGTACAGTTTAAGCTTGTGGATAACTTGTTCAGTGATATAAATGAAAAAATGATGGAATGGTAATTAAGTACACAATAGGAAATAGAACAATAACATCAAATATGGGTCAGAAGTGACAAGGTTTTTCTTTTGTTATGCAATCCAAGTTGCCAACAATTGATGTATTCATCTCTGTGGATCAGGTGAAACACAGCACTTCTCATTCTTTATGTTCAGATTTGAGCAGCAAATGATTTCATGTACCGATCAAGTTCATTCTGCCGTTGCATGTAATAGTTTTTGATTGATAAATGTATTTATTTATTTGTATTGATTTTCTATGTAGCCTGGTTAGCATTGGTAACACAGTAAGGAAGACAAATGTTTGTTTCACACTTTCTTTCATACTTCTGCAAAGACTTTTATGTCACTGTACTGTCCGACGCTCGTCGTCAGTCTACAAATTTCCGTGCTCATAATGCAATGAAGACATGTTGTTGGAAGATTGTGCTTATTGAAAAGTGAATGCAGCTTTGGTGAGGAAGAGAGGCATCATTTTTAAAGAACTCTTTTATTGATGGTTAAAGGTGGTACCCATCCTTGGATGTAAATGACGCTTTTTCACCCAAAAATATAAGAACACCAGCCAGGAAAAAATGTACACACACACACGCACGCAGAAAAAAAGTCTATATTCTTAACAATTGCTGTTTGAGCCAGGAAAAAAAGAAACAAAAGGGAAAGCACAGGAACGCACGCATGTACGCAGTCTCGGAAAAACTATGGATAATTAGCAGTCATGGCTGGGCAGGAAGCGGGGCGGGTAATAGGCCGTTGGAGCGCGAGCGCCCCCCCATTGTAGTACCTAACCGTGACAGGATAAAACAAAGGAATACATTTGTCATTTGAAGTACATAAGTGAGGTAATCCTACAAATCAAAAATGTACATTTTTGTATAAAAACAGATATAAAAGTTAATAAAAACAAAAGAAGACACATGGTTTTTAGTGTAACCATGTCAAGAAAGCCATGGATATTTTTCTATGTGAGGGCTCGTTTCCTTGCTCCTCATCGTCGTCCTGAATGCGACCAAAGCATGCTTTCTCCATCAGGTCGTGTATTATTGCTTCGGCAGCACCAAGAAGTCTCTCTGTACTTATAACAACGTATCCTGATTCTGCACATGACAGCTGCTGAAGTGCGGTTGTCAGGGTAGGACGGAAAACGCTCTCAACTGCCCTGCTGTAGTGGTTGATGTAAATGACTCTTCCTCGTTCATTGAGACAGGAATGCTGCAAGTGGCTTGGATGTTCTATGATGCAGCCGTTGCATTCAGATCGTGCTATTTCCCACGCTACCTGATTCAAACATTTTTTCAGCAAGGTTTGGAAGAGGGTGATGATGTTTGCAGTGAATCTTGTCGAACCTTCCAACGTCTTCAGACGGGGTCACGTTGTCGTGGTGATAAACGGGCACAAAGGTCGATTCATTGTCGGCATAACCCCAAGTTGTCGAGACATTGTCGAGGATGGTGCATTCAGCCGTCTTATTGTGTGGATCCTTGATGATTCCTGTAATTATAAAGAAAATCAGGAGATTAGTAATAAAAAACTAACAAGATTAACTGTATTGATGAGAAAATATGTTTTGCTATGGGTAATGCATCTGTTGTTTACCAGTAGTCTTACAAATTTGCCCGGCAACACAGTAGTATCAAGCATATTTTGATGAGAATGTCAGAGATGAAGAGGAAATATATATCATACATATACAGTATATAGGGTTAGAATACCGTTATAGGAATTATTATAGGAATTTTCTCAAATTATGGATGACGTGTTTGTGGTAATCAGTAAAGGGTGAATATTACCTGAAGACTTCTGCTGCGCCATGTTGAATTAAATAGGGGTTGGGGGAAAAAAGAGTCTCCTTCTCTCAGATGACGGTAGAATGTAGTGAGTACAGCGGATGGTTTTTCGAGTATCTGTGAAAAAGGGGTGGAAATTGAGGAAGCATAGCCTTTTTTTAATCAAATAATGTCTCTGCTTTAGTATTTCAATGATTACAGTATACCGGTGATGTGTTTGGAAATTAAATAAATAAAAAAAAGCGTATTGTGCTTACGGCCCCTTCTGAGAGAATGACATGATTATACAACCAATGGCGCATTCTGTCCTATCAGGCACATACGCATATCTAACTGAAAGAACCTGCTGGTGATGGATTCGTCAAATGTGTAACTGAAGTAGCACCCCATACTGCATCATATCAGTACTTCTGTAGGATTTCATACGGAATGCACGGGTAGCATGCATATTGTGTCATTACCAACCCCTTGAACGCCATGTTGTAACTGTAATAAAAAGATAAAATGAAGAAAGAAGTAAAAGAGAGGTCAAAATGAACAGTACACAAATGTACTAATTAAATGTGACTAAAAAGGACACAATAAAAATCCTAAATAGAACTCATACAAAAGATCATATCTGGGCAGCTGTGGACAACTAGACAATGAATAACAATAATAACAACCTCTAACTCAGGGGTGGCAAACTCGTTTTCATTGAGGGCCACAACACCGTTATGGCTGCCTTCATAGGGCCACTTGTAACTGTTAATATACATGAATGTAAATATAACCTCATGATATTATTACACTGCATTGCCCGTGCATTTGATTATTATGTTTTTACTAACAAAGTGATGGACAACTTGCTTTGAATTAAGAAGTGAAGTGAAAATGTCAAGGTGAAAAGCAGACATTCAGGGATTTATTTTCGATAACATTGATCAGTTAATATTAAAGTTTAGAAAAACTGCATGCAGTACAATTTTTCCCTCAAAATGAAAGAATACATTTAAAAGGAAAAATATGAAGTGCATTATTGGCACACATTATTCCCAGGCTTTTGCGGGCCACATAAAATGATGCGGCGGGGCCACATCCGGCCCACGGGCCATGAGTTTGACACCTGTGCCCTAACCAATCTCTCCGGGTGCAGTAAATGACAATATATGCATAGTGATAATAAATATAATATTGGTCATATGTAAACAGTATATATATATACAGTATGTCTTTCTGTTAGCCAACATGCAGTAAGTACAGTATTTGCATCCATTTTAGGGGGAGGAATTGGCCCTGTAATGCCAAATGTATGCATCAGGACAATCAGGTTTGCTAATGACCAACATTCACACTTTTCAATCAAGACATTCCTTTGTAGGAAAGGCTTTCAGAAGGACACATACCTAACAAAGTCACTATCTATTGTTTTAGATCATCTTTATACAGTGTGTTGTAGACTTTTTATTTTTATTAACAGTCTACCTTCCTTTAGTCATTCATAACACTAGAGTGCTGATTAGAAGATAAGAAGCTGCAGGGATAGCATGGCTGTGTGAGGAAAGCTCGAGGAGTAGAACACATCATGCTCAGAGGACTACGTCACGATGCAATACATTTTAACATAAGAAAGCAGACCAAATGGAGATGCGGCCAGGATGGACTCCGGAATAGCTGTGATGTTTCAACAGTAATTGTTTCAGCTGGTTGGGGGGAGTGGTCTAGATGCAGGGAGGAGTGGTCTATATGGGTCCTTTGTACTTTGCTATTGAAGAAACAAGGCTGGTGGATGGACGACTGACAGGTAATCATGATATTTTTTAAGAAAATATAATTTTTAACAAAATAGCTGTAGTAGAAAGGCGGCAGCTAAGGATGTAATGTTTTTTTGTAAAAGCACATCATAAATGAGGTCTTTTAAAAACAATATATATAGATTATAGTTGTAAAAAAGAGTTTGCAATGTTTTGGTTGTTTTAGCGCTTTACTGGTTTATATGGTTTGAATGGGAATGTGGTAAAAAAGAGTTTGCAATGTTTCGACTGTTTTAGCGTCTTTTAAAAACAATACATATAGATTATAGTTGTAAAGAGTTTGCAGTGTTTTGACTGTTTTAGCGCTTGGTTTGACTTTTTTAAATGGCAATGTGGTAAAAAAAAGAGTTTGCAATGTTTTGACTGTTTTAGGAGTATTATTTGTATTGTTTAAATGGGAACGTGTGAGCTAAAGATGCAGTGTTTTGACTGTTTTAGCGCTTTTCTGGTTTAAATGGGAGAACTACATTTTTGAGACAATGCCAGACACACAGAGAGGCTGGAGGGGGCGGTATTGGGACCCCAGTCACACATGCTGAGACACACCCATGGGGGCGGAGAGTAGGAGGGGGGTTAGGAGAGGATGGGGTATGGGATTGGGGGCTTCCCCCCAACCGCAGCCGGAAGAAAACACAGTCAGGTGGGAATGATTTAATGATCTCCAGGAAGGGCACTAACTTCAGCAGCTCACTGTCATTCTTGTCCATAAACCAGCTCTCAATGGGAATACTGTTGGACAGCTGTGAGGGTTAAAACCAAACCTTAAATGTGGTTTGAAATGATACGAAACAAAACATTTTCAGTCATATTTCAGAATGCTGAGCAGACCTGCAACCTTGAAGACATTTTCAGTACTCCGCCGACTGGAGTTTGAAAATCCTTAGTTGAAGACAACCCTAGTCATTAGTATCAACTAATTTCAGCTTTTTCTCGTTACATCATGCCGTTTGCGCTATTTTTTTGGTTTGGTTTACATTTTATTTGTACAATGTGCCACGGGCCACAAAGAGACCCTTGGCTGCACTTCGGACTATTTAGCTTGTTATAGGCCTGTCACAATAAATCAATTAACTTGATCATTTTGCCGGCCTCGATATATTGACACGTGCATGCTCCATTGCCCCTCTCTCACTACCAAATAGGCGAATGCCACAGCTCCAGTGTGGGAATATTGTGGTTTTAAACAGAATGAACAAGGTGAGCGCATGAACACCGATGAGCCGATGTTGTCATGCTTTGCACTGCCACGCTGCTGCCGCCTGTCTACCTCTCTGTTGTAGCGCACCTCCTGCAGCAGAGGAGGAGCCAGAGACTCCACACCTGCAGCTAATCACCAGGGGATTACTGATACTGCTGGCAGCTATCACTTCTTGGCCAGATTGTCTAATGCATTCCTGCTCACCGACTCCTGTGTAGCTCTTGTCCTTTCCACGCACTCTGGTCTTTTGTAAGTACGTTACCCTGCTTGGCGTCTCCAGCAGCGGACACTCTTAGTTCCCAGAATTTATTGTTCCTACCTTGTTCTCGGTAGCGCTTTTGGTTATTGTGTTTTGTCGTCCCCTGTTTCCTGCTAGTGTTTCGCAGCACCCTTAGTTGTCATCATTTTTGTCTTGCTTTTTGTGTACCTTTTTGTATATCTATGTACCGGTATTACCCTTTTTCCTCCTGTCGGAGTGTTTTTTTGTGAATAAACCTTTTTTTGTATTATACGTGTAGTCTCTCTCTGCATCGTGGGATCCAGACCCGTCTTACGCCGATACATGACAGATGTGTTGCATTTGTTGGAAAGTACGCAGTGGTGACGAAGACGGGGAACACGACCAAGTTGCGTGCGCACCTCAAACACAACCATCCTGTCCAGTTTGCACAAATGGGGGGAAAAAACCCGCTGCTTCAGGTGCAGCGGAGCCTTTGACCCAACAGCCAACCCTTACGGAGGCGTTTGGTCAAATATAAACAAAACAGTGCAAAATGAGGTGTATGCAGAGACAGTGGCGTGCCGTTAAGGAATAATACCCAATTTTCATTATCTATTCAAGTTAATTTTTATTTTTTACAGAGAAACCCCTTGAAACCCCATTTTATTTATTGTTTTATGTGTTGTTATTGGGGTGTTTTTTTCTTAAGAGACAAGGTGTATTTTTTTATTATTTTTGGTAGGGGTGCCCCGATAGATCAGCCAGTGATCAGTATCGGCCAATTTCCGTGAAAAAGAAAGGTATCAGCAGATGCCGATACTTGCTTTGTATCACATTCACCGGTCAGCTCCGCCCCCATTGTAGCATCCAGCCTATAGCGACCGTCTGCCGCCCACTTTCCCTTCATAAAGCCAAAACAAGCATGTCTGCTGTGTGAGACTTCCCTGTCGTGCCACGGAAAATGGCTTGCCAGGGTGGCACGTTGCGTGGCATTTGGGGGGCGGGCACTTGGCAGAGTGTGGTGAGTTATAGAGGCCCGAAATGTGATCATTGGTTGGGCGGTGGCTAATGTAGCGCCCGTGTGTGCAGGAGGCGACAAACAGCGCGACCGGCGAAACCCTTCGCCAACACGCAGCAAACCACGCACACGGGAGGCGACGAGCGGCCGTGACCAGCCACACCGGAGAGCTACTTCTCACAAAACAAATGTGGGTCACCCCTGATAGTACCAGCTTTAGGTTTTTTGTGGCCTTGCAGTAGTGCCTGCAATAGTACATTTTAAAAATTTACTCCTGATCGGTTTTCAGCATCGGTATCGGCTGATTACACTCATGGATGATGGGTATCGGCAGCATAAAACCCTGACTAGAGCATCCCTAGTTTCGGTTATGATTGTGATTTTTATTGAAGTGCAATTTTTGCTAAAAGCGACTGAGTCCATTTTATTTTCATTTGGGTTTTTTTGGTCTTTTTTTCTTTATTATGTTCTTTGTTTAATTTTAAAAGCTCTTGACTTTCCAATTACAATGTTAAATATTCTTGTGAAATTAATATCAATTATATCATCCAACTTCCTTGCCGCTTATCCTCACTAGGGTCGCGGCTATGCTGGAGCCTATCCCAGGATAGGAGGGGGACACCCTGGACTGTTCGCCAGCCAATGGCAGGGCACACATAGACACGCATGGGGAGAAAATGCAAACTGCCCAACGGACATGCGAACCCAGATATTCCTGATCGCTCCTGTGAGGCCAACATGCTAACCACTAGGCCACCGTGCAGCCCATTATATTTGATTTGTAGGACATTATCCAGCAAAAATGTTATGGTTAGGCCCATCTTGTTAGCTTATTCTTAGCAAGTGAACGTGTGGATTGTTATTGTTGGAACTAATAAATGCGTTAAAGGTCCTTTATTGCAAATGCAGATCCGAAATCGGAGAACCAATTTGCAGATGTGCCCTCTGAATGATCCATCCAGTATGTCATAGGAGATGCTTCTTTTAGTCATAGCTGTGCTAAATTGAGGCCATTTGAGCCGCTTACAGTACTTGAATTTGATATGTACAATCTCACATTCAATTTCTGTGGTCACCTGGTATGCAAAGGCTTTCGCAGAATACCTGTCTCAAATGGCCTGGGAAGGCCTTGGGATCTGCCGGGAGGAGCTGATGAGGTAGCTGGGAAGTCTAGGCTTCCCTGCTTTGGCTGCTGCCCCATTGACCCGACCTCAGATAAGCGGAGGATGAATGGATGAATAAACTGCAAATTACATACACAAGCCTCATCTCCCGTGTGCTTTATGTAATGCATGAAGTAAATAAAACAGATTGGATATGAGTTTTATTTGGAACATGCAAAACAATTTCGATCAGTACATCACATTTACACTTGCACAATTCAACATGTACCAAAAGTAAGCTTATTCAGTAATTACTGACAGTTGCTCACTTCCTGTGTTCCAGTTGACCAATTTTTTCTAAGGTACAGTTGTTTGAGCTTGTGGATCACTTGTTCAGTGATATACATGGATAGACGAAAAGCAGTTGATTAGCATAACATAGATGTATGACGACTAGATGGTTACAGAGGAAAAATTCCGATAAAAACATTAGAGATGCACAATATTCTTTTTCAAGCCGATACTGGTTTATCAAGTCCGATACCCGCTAACTTTTAGATTTAACTGTCATGACATCACTTTGAACAAAAACAAATATAGCGGCGGCTTTAGCCGTCGGGCCATCTCTCTCAAACTTTTCTAAGCACTCAGCAACAGGAACAGGCGTAGAGATGCTGGCATGTCAAGTGGCTGATAAGGTTGTGATGTGTTGCAGCTCAATCTTTTATTCCCTATTCGCTGATTGTTTGCTAACCACGTCAAAGGTCTTCCTCTGAAACAGTGAATGTTACAAGTGAGCTCACGGTGCGTGCGTCACAGGCAGGAGGAAGAATTGCTCGATTTTCTCAAGCTAACTCACCTACAGCACAGTACCGAGCGTTTTTTTCTTGGTTATCTGAGGTATTTTTAATGTTAATCGGATTACTCGGTATGACATCATAACTCCTCATATATTCATCGTGCACCCCTAATATTAAAACATTGTATTCTGAGCATGTTTTCTGTCAAACTGACAAAATCATGAAACAGCAGTTTTCAGTGTTCTCTGTAAAATTTGTACCGTTTCTTTAAATGGGTCAAATAAATACATTGTTTTCCCCAATCTGCTATCCCACATACAGAAATGCTGAAGGTTTCTGTTTGCGCATATAAATGTTTTAAGTCATCCGTACATAGTTGCGTAGCAGCTTATTTGCTTTGTGCATCATTTTAGCTGTGAACATGTACTAGATCAGTGCATTTCCATAATTGTGATTCAATGAGTAAAGGCTTTGTGTGTTCTCTAACCAGTGTTGTCTTATCCTGACTTTTTGTCGTACAGTAAGTGAATCAAGAGAGAACAGTACAGATTATGTTGATTCAAATTATGTTGTCATCGGTTATGACCTCTAAAATGTGTTTTCCTTCACCCTGTATTTTGATTTATTCATTATCTCTGATTCTACTAGCTCCTGAACAGAATGCTACAGTATTGTCTGCGAATAGTACCAGCTTTAGGTTTTTTGTGACTTTGCAGTTGTCGAGTTGAATAGTTTTATTCCTTCAATTGATCCTACGCCGCAAGCTATATGCAAAACCTAATAACACAGCCAGAGTACTGTAGCAATTGAGAAAATTAGCCGGAGATCTGGAAGATCTGTGTGGAGTTTACATATTCTTTTACTGGGTTGTTTCCTGGGACTCCTTCCTCGCACATGTCCAAAAACATGCACGGTAGGTTAATTGGACAATCTAAATTGCCCCGTGTGTGAATGGTTGTTTTTTCTATATGTACCCTGCGATTGACTGGCGACCAGTCCAGGGTGTACCCCCGGCTCCCGCCCAAAGCCAGCTGGGATGGGCTCCAGCACACCCCTGCAAGGATTGAGGATTAAGCGGCATAGAAAATGAATTACAGTATTACAGTAATTGTATGAAATACTTTTTTCAGATCCCTAAATACACTATATATATATACTGTGATCCTGAGATCCTCCGACACTGGTCTCCTCATCATTCCTAAAGATGGGACACACACGCAAGGGGAGGGCTTTTTTTGGTATTATGCCCCCCGTCTATGGGGGATATTTCATATTTGTTCATTTTATTCACCTTTTTTTGTTGTTTTTTTTGTCTTTATTGTAATGACTTTTTGCTTTTATAATTTATTATATTATTTTTTTAAGTTTAGTTTTATAATATGTTTTAATCAGTGTTTCTCTTTTTATGTTGTTTTGTTTTTATTTTCCCAGTGCTCTTCGGAGGGGGCCATTTGAAATGTAAAGCACTTTCCAAAAAGTTTGATTTTGGTAATTTCCTCAGTTTTTCAATTAATGGCATCCAGGTATATTGGCTCTCTGAAAGTCATTTGCGTTTCTAACCAGTTGCTTAATTTTTCAATGATTTTGGAAAACTGTGGCAGTAAAGAAACCGATTGTACATTGGTGTCACCACTTTAGCCATGTTCATTTTGTTTGGGATCATGTGAATGCTGATTATGATTAATTAAAGCGTCTGAATTGAAAGCAGAGTGGCAACATCTGTCAGCGCCCCAGTCGAGGACATAGGAGCAGCCAGATCACACATCAGAGACAATCACCATCAAATTTGACAAAAAAATGGTTGTTTCCAACCACATCTCAGATCATGGAGTCCATTAGCATCAAATTGATTGGCAGAAGGTATCACCACACAGTATTCGTCAGGATAAATGAAAGTATTGTCATTGGGCTGGGTGCTTGCCCATGGAATGTTTTCAGAATTCGAACCATCAATCCATTGCCAGGCATCTTTCTGAAAACAAAACAAAGGATTAGCTCAATTAATGCATGAAATTGGCATACTACAACATGAAAATGGCTGAGCTATTCATTTTCATAGCTAACTTCAACCCAAGCAAAAGGAATAGGCTTGTTTTGTCAGATCATTAACCAACGGTTGGTATCCACAACTCATTTTGTATTAAATCTAGGGCTGCCAATCAATTGAAATATTTAATCGAGATTAATCACATTTTGTCCATAGTTAACAGATAATTAATCACAGATTCTATCGTCTACCTTTGAAAGATCATTTTAAAGTTTTTAATACACCCATCAACATGAGACTGGATAATGTTTGCTCGTTTTTGTTTATTACACATTCAAAATGGACCTCAATGTATACAAAACAAACACAATGGACCGTATTTTCTAGATTAAGTCACACTTTTTTCCATGGTTTGTCTGGTCCTGCGACTTTCGGTATACAGCCAGGAGAGGGCGCTCTAGGCTTGTGTGCCAGTATCTGAGTAGCACTTCTGCACCACTGAAAATTTAATATAAACATCAACTTCAACTGCGAGACAGAACACAAATTCCCCCAAAACAAAAAACATTCTGCAGATTACAAGCTGCAAGTAAACTAGTTATGCTGTTTATAGTTATCTGAGTAACTATTAATATGTTAATGTTACAGGTCTCAGTATGAGAACCCATGAACGAGATTATAGTTCCGCTGGTTGTGGAGGGTGTAATGGCCTGTTAAAACAGGGATAAATAAGTGAGACGTGCAAGCGGTGTCTTTTCCATTAAGCCTCCTCAGCAGAATTTATTTACATTCCATTAACAAACATTGATATGCAACATTGGGTTCTTCTGAGTCATCACCACATATCATATCAAATTTCTCTAAAATGAACTCAATACTTCTCTTGTCAAAATAAGACAATTGCATGAATAAAGACATTTTCATAGTGCATATTCAACTATGTATTCAACAGGCTAGCATATTGCAACTAATGTATTGGGCACTGAGTGAATATCTATGTGCATAAAATGGCAGGCTTAGAAACAGACGTTTTTCCCCCAAAGTGCTTAACATCACCTTAATGTATACAACAAGTCACAAACATATAATCATCAACATCCCATCAAATTAGATTATATACACATTATATTATATACATATATATATGTGCGTGTTCTGGAGCCAAAAGGATAATTTCTGTTCGTTAGCGACACAAACGAGCGGGATCCGCCATTTTACACAAAGAACAACAGACAGAAAAAAACGGAAATACTGGAGTGTTCAAAGGTGACTACAAAACCACTTAAATCTTTCCCAAATATCACAGAAATACACCTTAGTTGTCCCTAAGCATATTAATAATATGTACATGTCGTTCTTGACACTTTAAATGGACACCCACCTGTTAAAACAGGGATAAATAAGTGAGACGTGCAAGCGGTGTCTTTTCCATTAAGCCTCCTCAGCAGAATGAGGAAGTTACGTCAGTCCTTTGCGAGAGAGAATCGCTGCACGGCCCCCTAGTGGCGAAACTAGGAATGTCCCATTAATTATGAGGTATTCAACAAAACAAGTTGTTCCAATGGAAGTGCAATTTTGCTTACAAGAATAATGACCCAAAACAATTACAATGTCCCTGTTATACTCAAACAAAATAAAATACATTTCCCAAATGTGACCATACATTTTGTGTGCGTCACACGCTCCCCGACAAAAAGAAAAAATGGCTCCAGACATTTCTACACTACAACTCTAACATTCTCAACAAAGACCTTTTTAACAGTGGCGGTAGGTTCACAGTATGTACGTATAAAGCAACAACTACCCTGTGGTGAACTTATGCATAGGTGCTGTGCGTGTCAGTCAATATGCAATGAGCGGTACAGTGTACATCATGGATGAGGGATAAAGTGGGACTACAAAAGGTGTGTGTTGTGTCATGGGATATGTCCCCATCTCCCAGGATGGTATGGAAGGTGTCCCATAGGCTCCCACAGTATTGACTATGGTTTGAGGTTGGAAAGACGGTTGCCCCAGAGTGTCATAGGTGAGCCTTTGGGTAGGCCTCCTGTCTCGGGTGGACCTCCATGGTACTGGATTCCTGGTTTGACTATGGTTGGGTTGCTCACTAGTCATCTGAGGACTTGCTGTCTCATCCATCTCCTGGTTTACATTTTCCAGCTCACTATTCCTTTCCCCAGGCAAGTGTTCATCTACTGGTATCACCTCATGATCATCCATGTTCTCTCTCATAGGCACTTCCACTCTCCTTTCCTGGATGTATGATCTTGGGTGTTCCATTCGATGATTGTTTGTGACATGGGCAAAGTGTCTTTGTGGGGCATTCACTGGCTGAACTTCTGTACTCTCAGGTTCTCTCATGACTGGTACTCTTAACCAATATCTAGGTACGTCATCATCTGACTCTGAAGACTCACTGCTTTGACTTGCTTCAGTTTGTGAAGATTCTTTCTGTTTCTTTGTTCTTGACTTGCATCGTGGTTCTACTGGTGGTACAGGTAAGTCTCTGTGCAAATCTGTCTTTCTTCCAGACGAGATTTTAGGTGGCTGCTGGGGTAAGTCTACAGGTAGGTCGTTGACTAAGTGAAGCAGGTTGCGGTGCAATGTTCGAAGTCTGTTTCCACCTGTTTCTGGTGTGACTGTGTAAACAGGTCCATCTGCAATTCTTTCCTTCACGGTGTAGACAGTGTTCTCCCAATATGATCTTAATTTACCGGGGCCGCCTCTCTCACTCAAGTTTCTGACCAGGACACGGTCACCTGGTTCGAGGACAACACCTTGCATGTGGCGGTCGTAGTATTGCTTTCCTCGAGAACTGGAGTGTTGGCTGTTCTCAGTGGCGAGTCGGTAAGCCTCCTTCATTCTTTGAGCCCATTTCTTGGCATATCCTCTTGGGGAAGTGGGTTCTTCCTGGTGTCCTAATCCAAATATCATGTCTACCGGTAAACGTGGGTGACGACCATACATTAGGTAAAAAGGTGAAAATCCTGTTGCTTCGTGCCGGGTACAGTTATAAGCGTGGATGACTTGTGGCAGGTGTTCTCTCCATCTTCCCTTCTCTTTCTCATCCAGGGTTCTGAGCATTTGAAGCAGGGTACGGTTAAATCTTTCTGCTGGGTTACCCTGGGGATGGTAGGGGGTGGTCCTTGAATGGCCAACTCCACTGTAACGTTGCAGGGTTTTGAACAATTCATTTTCAAATTCCCTCCCCTGGTCATGATGGAGCTTTGAGGGGTACCCAAATCGTGGAATAAAGTCTTCAAAGAGCTTCTCAGCAGCGGTCTTTCCGGATTTGTTTCTCGTGGCGTAGGCTTGAGCATATCTGGTGAAATGGTCGACCACAACCAGAATATATTCAAAGCCGCCCTTGCTTGGCTCCAAATGGAGATAATCAATGGAGACTAACTCCATGGGTGAAGTTGAAGTAATTCCTCCCATCGGCGCTCTGACGTGAGAGACAGGTTTCTTCTGCTTGAGGCAGGGACATTTCCTTGTTACATAAGCGTCAACATCTTGCTTCATGTAAGGCCAATAAAAGCGGTCCCTTGCCAGGCCCAAGACTCTTTCTGTCCCCATATGGCCCATATCATTATGGAGATGTTTCAACACCAGAGATCGGTACTGGTCAGGCAGGATGAGTTGGCTTCGGTGACTTGTTTTCCGATATAGCAGGCCGTTTTCAAGGTGAAGCTTCTCCCATTGGTAAAGGAGTTTTCTTGCTAGGCCACTGACTCGTCTTTTCACTTCACTTGTCAGTGTGGTTGAAGTCTCTTTCAGTCGGATGACTTGGCCAATGACGGGATCATTTTGTTGAGCTTTCACTAGCTCGTCATGTGGGATGGTTGGAAGCAGTTCTGGCAGCTGCATGGTTGAAGAATCTTGTGACATGTTCAAAACAGCGACATAGGCGATATCTTGTTGTTTGGCGGCTCTGCTTCCCTCCCATGTTGCCAGTATAGTGTCTCCTGTTAGTTCTTTTGTGCATGAGTCCACATACTTGTCAATGTCCAATGGTAGCCTTGACAAAGTATCAGCATCCACATTAGCCTTCCCTGGCCGATATTTGACATCAAACCGGAAGTCAGCTAGCTCTCCAACCCATCGGTGGCCAACAGCATTGAGCTTTGCGGTACTCATTACATAGGTCAATGGGTTGTTGTCGGTATACACAACGAAATGGGGGGCGTAGAACAAATAGTCTCTGAATTTTTCACAGATGGACCATTTCAGAGCCAAGAATTCCAGCTTGCCTGAATGGAGCCGGTAGTTTCGTTCAGCAGGTGTCAACGTCCTGGATCCATATGCAATGATCCTGAGCTTTCCTCCTTGGCGCTGGTATAACACTGCACCGAGACCTTGTTCTGACGCGTCCGTGTGGAGCACATAAGGGAGATCAAAGTCAGGGTACCCGAGTACTGGTGGATTGGACAAGATGTTGAGGAGCTGGTCTAAGGCTCTTTGGTGTTCTTGTGTCCACTGAATTGAGGCTCTGGATGACAGCTGTGCTCCTTTTCCCCTTTTTGGTCTGGGCTGAGGCACTGCAGTGACTGGGTCCTTGGTCTGCAAGAGCTCATACATTGGTTTAGCAATTCTGGAAAAGTCTTGAATATATGTTCTATAGTAGCTGAGGAACCCCAACAGCCTACGGACTTCTCCAACTGTGTGCGGGACTTTACCCCTCAAAGCCTGGATGGCTTCCATGTCTTTTGGGTCTATTCGGACTCCATCAGCAGAGACCAATCTTCCGACATATCGAACCTCTTTTCTGAAGAGCTCACATTTGTTAGGCCTGAGCTTTACACCATGGCCTTGGAGCGCTCTCAGTACACGTCTCAATGACTCAACATGTTCTTCAAATGTCCTACTGTAACACAGGATATCATCTAAGTATGGAATGCAACATTCGTCTCGCAAAGAGTCAAGCACTTCCTCCATACTTCTTTGAAAGGCGGCAGGGGCATTGGAAAGCCCGAAGGGAATGCGTACCCACTCATACAGGCCCCATGGTGTGATGAACGCCGTCATGTGTCGCGACCCCTCAGCAATAAAGCCCTGGTGATAAGCTTTGCCCTGATCCAAAATTGAAAACCAGCTATACCCTCCCAATGTGTCAATGAGGTCTTGAATTCGTGGGAGTGGGTGCCTATCTGGGACTGTTTTCTGGTTCAGGAGCCTGTAGTCAATGCACAAGCGCAAGCTTCCATCTTTCTTGCGCACACATACAACAGGGGCAGAATATGGGGATTTGGATTTTATGATCCACTTCTTGGCTAGTAAGTCTTGAATGTATTCCTTGACTTCTTTGTAAAGTGGCTTGGGAATGGCTGCATATGTTCGTTGTACCGGAATATCATCTTTCAGGGTTATGGTCATTTGCAGGTTTGGGATACATCCCATGTCATCTTCATCTCGAGCAAACACACTGGATTCCTCATAAAGCATCTGTTTCACTATTGCTTGCTCCTTGTCACTTAGATGGCTTACATCGACAGGTGGGGACCACAAGTTGGATGTTTGGTTAGTTTGGTCACTCTCAACTCCACTCATGGGAAAAGGTGGGTCCTCGTTGTTGACAGTGGTACTGTCCATTTGATCCGTCTCCACTATCTTGTCGATTGGCTGGATACTGCCTAACACTGTGAAACTGTTCACAGCTATACTGTGTTGGGTGTGATTACCCACTGGGATTTTTACATAGGGCTGCTTGACATGATGGACCTCTACCAAACCATCACCAACATCTAGCTGCTCCAGCCACTGGTTTGGGTGATTGACCTCGAACAGGGCCACCGACGACGTGAAATCAACACGCACCTTGCACTTGATGTGGGCGACGCAGCCTGGGTGGATGACAACATCTTGACGACCAACTCTCACCACTGAACTGCCTTGTGAGGATTCTTGGGTCTGTATTAAGGTCACCATGGTCTCAGCTTCCTCTGTTTCAATCTGCATGGCTTCTTTCAGTAACTTGGCAATAACAGCAATCATTTCAGTCTCATTCCCTTGTCCTATAATGAGCTCCTGAATTACATTGAAACCCAATACAGGTCTGACCAGGCCCACGCAGCTGACCAGGAAAGGTACTCTGATGGCGAGATTGGGATCTTCATTGCCAGGTAGGTTGATGGTAAGTTCCACCCATCCCTTATATGGTATCGGTCCTCCATTAGCCGCAGTGAGATCCAATCCTCTGCCTCCTAAGAGTTCACTGAGAGGACGCAGTTCTTGTTGAGGTAGGTATTTTTGCTTCCATGGCAAGTCGATCATACTGACTTGAGCCCCGGTGTCAAGTAGGACATTTACAGTGTATCCATTCAGATTACATTTTAATAAGCATTTCTTCCCAATTAGCTGAGCAACTCGCTGTAATGGTGACTTTTCCCTAGCTGATGAGTGAGACGGGGCATGGAGATGCTTAGCTGGCTTGGTTGACTTTTTGGTGTGTATGTGGGACTGGGAACTTGTGCTGGTCACAGGTTGTCCCTCTGCTGTGACCAGGACACGTTTCCCGACAGCTTTACTCTCTTTAAGCATCCAATTGCTCGATGACCTTCATCACCGCAAGCGAAACAGTGGTTGCAGTTGGTACGGCCATGGGCAACACAGTTAGAACAGCCATATGGTCGTTCATTCTTTGATTCTCGACCCTGACACTGTTTATTGGCACACTGACAGGTGGACCGGGAGTTTGGCCTTGGAGCTGCAATTGTCGCTTTAGGTGTGGTTCTTATTGTCTGCATGGAGTTTATGACTTCTGTCAGTGCTTGGACTTGAGCATTCAGCTGATGTATGAGCTCATCTCTAGCCTTTGTGTCAGCATCAGGTTTCTCTTGGTTCAACTCACTTGTGGTGACTTCATTGCTGTGAGCTTCCACCATTTTGGGACGTGTGCTACGACCAAAGCGCCTTCTCCTTTCACTTTCCTCACTGGTTGTCTTGTTCACTTGTCTTAAAAGTGCATCATCTGTCACGGTCGGGTCGGCGAGCAAGGGCTTGAGCTCCCGCCTGATGTCGTCATGCTTCTCACTGAAGCCCTGATGGACAGTGCGAAGGAAAACGTTCTGAACTGTTTGCGGCTCATACTTGATGTCAGCATCGGTTTGCTTTGACATGAATATTATTTTCTGTTTGAGTCCCATCATCCTGTAGAGAAACTGCTGTGGCGGTTCATGCTCGTGCTGTTTAGCGTTAATCAGTTCCTGGAACAGCTCAGTGCTACTTTTCTCTCGTAGGTGGGATTGTAAAAAGCTCTTCAGCTCTGCAATGGTCATGTCATCTTTGCTAGAAAGCATATCTTTGAAGCTGCCAGGTTTGGTAATGCGAAACACTGCTCGGATTATTTCGCCCTCTGTATGCATCTCTTTCAGGCCTTGATCAATCTGCTTGCTGATATTGCTATATGTAATATCGGATGTGTTGTCGCCAATCTGTCCGCTGTGAATCTTGAATTCCTTCTTCTGGAGGAAGGGGATGTCTTTAAGAGCAATTACACTTTCAGCACGGTAAGTGGAGTTCTGGTTGCTGGGAGAATTGGGTGTTAGTTGTGGGCTGTGGGACTGAAAAGAGTGCGGGTGTTGTTGGTCAGAGGAAGTTTGTGAGGTACGTGAAGCCGCACCCTGGATTACTTGTTGTGGTAACGTCTCATCTAACATTAGCGAACCAATTTGTGATTCACGAGGATCAGTTTGAGCATCAAATGTACCATGTGTGGCTGTGTGAGCGCCCTGCGGTGGTAAGTATGGTGAACCCTCAACATCAGGTACAACAGATGTAACATCATCACACTTGCTATGTTTAGCAATCATGTTATCAATTATGTCTTGCAGCGCCAGTAACTGTGACATACCCTCATCTTCTAAGTTCAGCAAAGCAGAACTTCCTATATATGCATATACATAATCAGTACAGCTTTCATCATCATGTTTGTCCGACTTAGCTTGCTCCGAGGCGTGTGGGATGACCGTCACCAGCTGTGACAGCTCTGCTGAAGACAGTTGGAACAGCTTCCTTTTGATTGTCCACGTCAGCTCCTTCCTCTCGTTGTCTGCCATTATGAACACCAGCCAAGACGCCCTCAGCTCTTGAAGTCACTCGCTCTGTCAACTGTCAGACGCCCTTGACTCTCGTAGCTCCTCGCTCTGGTGGTGCAACACGTTGGCCCACTAGTTCAGTAATCACTGGATCGACGTTCCACTCCAACCATGAGATGGCGCCGATCCCGGACGAGCCCCCAAAAATCTGTTACAGGTCTCAGTATGAGAACCCATGAACGAGATTATAGTTCCGCTGGTTGTGGAGGGTGTAATGGCCTGTTAAAACAGGGATAAATAAGTGAGACGTGCAAGCGGTGTCTTTTCCATTAAGCCTCCTCAGCAGAATTTATTTACATTCCATTAACAAACATTGATATGCAACATTGGGTTCTTCTGAGTCATCACCACATATCATATCAAATTTCTCTAAAATGAACTCAATACTTCTCTTGTCAAAATAAGACAATTGCATGAATAAAGACATTTTCATAGTGCATATTCAACTATGTATTCAACAGGCTAGCATATTGCAACTAATGTATTGGGCACTGAGTGAATATCTATGTGCATAAAATGGCAGGCTTAGAAACAGACGTTTTTCCCCCAAAGTGCTTAACATCACCTTAATGTATACAACAAGTCACAAACATATAATCATCAACATCCCATCAAATTAGATTATATACACATTATATTATATACATATATATATGTGCGTGTTCTGGAGCCAAAAGGATAATTTCTGTTCGTTAGCGACACAAACGAGCGGGATCCGCCATTTTACACAAAGAACAACAGACAGAAAAAAACGGAAATACTGGAGTGTTCAAAGGTGACTACAAAACCACTTAAATCTTTCCCAAATATCACAGAAATACACCTTAGTTGTCCCTAAGCATATTAATAATATGTACATGTCGTTCTTGACACTTTAAATGGACACCCACCTGTTAAAACAGGGATAAATAAGTGAGACGTGCAAGCGGTGTCTTTTCCATTAAGCCTCCTCAGCAGAATGAGGAAGTTACGTCAGTCCTTTGCGAGAGAGAATCGCTGCACGGCCCCCTAGTGGCGAAACTAGGAATGTCCCATTAATTATGAGGTATTCAACAAAACAAGTTGTTCCAATGGAAGTGCAATTTTGCTTACAAGAATAATGACCCAAAACAATTACAATGTCCCTGTTATACTCAAACAAAATAAAATACATTTCCCAAATGTGACCATACATTTTGTGTGCGTCACATTAACATACCACCTATCACGTTACGTCTTACTAGAACTTGCCTTTCAAGATGAAATGTCTGTTCTTGGTCTGATTTTATAAAAATGTATTTCCTCTAAAAATGCCTTATAATAAATATAATAAAAGACTTATAATCCAATGCGACTTGTCCATGTTTTTTTCTTCTTCATTGTGCATTTTTGGCTGGAGCGACTTAGTTGCGCCAGGCCGAGATCACTTCCACCCTTAGCAAAGTTTTTTTTTAATGTATGAACATTAATGGTAAATAACCATTCCGAAAAGACTTCGTTAGCATGCAGGTGTTGCTATCATCTTTAGTCACCAAGACTGAGCTACGTATAAACTTGGGCAATGCACGCTTTTGAGGAACGTTTTTGACCCTGTTACTGTTAATCACCCACCTTGTCAGGATCATAGGCCCCAACCCAAGTGAACTCATGAGCGAATCCCTTGAGGAAGTCGAACACGGTGTGGTCGGGAACGGTGGCCAGATGGCTGCCCAGGGAAAGGCAGTGGTCCTGAAAAAGCAATAGTGGATGGCAAAAAATTGACATTAAAAACATTGTTTACAAGTCACATTATCGCTTTTTTATTTAACACCACGTATAGAGCATTTGTGGTATGGTGTGCCTCACTCAATTGGGTTTCACCTTTGGCGGATTCGCCGTTTCGCGGAATTTTAGTGCATTTTTTTCATTACAGCTTATTGTAGGCAAAAATTAATTTGAGTGATTTTATTAAGTAACATACAGTATACAAATAGATTTTAGAATAACTTTTCATTGATGTTTATTGACTGAATTATTAGTGAGTGCCTTAATATCAGTATAAATATAACCGTTTTATGATGAACTGAATGAGTGATTACAAGTAGTTTATACATATAATGCTTTATTAACTAATTAGCTGAGTAGTATGTTGTAAGTATGTCAAAGGTTAACTTGTAATAGTAGTGAGAGCTCACACATAGTGAAGGCCAGCCGGGACCAGCAGCCAGATATAGTCACAGAATGTAGCCAAAACAACTCAGCACTATCACTTGCTGGCGTCACACAACTTTGTCAAGGAATCCGGGAAAAAGTTAGGTTTAGCGAGACTGGTGCCAATGGTCTGAGCAAAACAATTATAAAAAGGAGAGGGGACCATCGAACGGGACCTGATTCTCTTCCTTGGGAGAAGAGGCGGAGGGCGTCCATGTAAATAAACAATGTAAATAAATAATGTAAATAGTCTGGAGCTTCGTAAACTGTTAAGATGTTCTGTCTATGATTTATTCTCAATACAATTCTTAAACTTAAAACTAGTGTGTGAGTCTTCTTTCCTTCTCATAACTGGAGATTAACAAACACATAAAGGGGAGTTGAAATTGACTTAATTTTCTAAAGTGGTCTTCTGACCTTTAGTAGATTGTGGAGAATTTCATCTCCAACAGTGTGAATGTTGTTGCAGGCTGAGCCTGGCACTTTAAGAAGGATTACATTGTGGCAAATACGCGTGACTGACTTCATTTCTTGTGTCCGATTCAGTCGAAGGTTTGAACTTCTTTGAGAGTGTTTAAACAAGAGAAATGTGATCAAACGTTAATGCCTGTCTGAGAAAAGTGTATACAATGTATGGTGAGGCATTTTACAGCCTTAAAACATACATTTCACTTCACTGCGGGTTATTTTGGGAGCCTAAACGAGGAAACACTACACTCATGCAATTTAATACAAATGTTTCAATTTGGACTATTATCTTTCAGTAATTTTTTATTTTATTCTGATGCTACTTTCTTCACTATTGCATTCAGTCATTTTTTTTTTCTGCGATTGACAAATACAATAAATGCACAAAACCGTGTGTGGCCTGTAAAGGCGCAAAATATTTTTACAGCAGTTTTTAGGAAGTTGACATTTTATGTCATCAGGGACAAACGACTGAGGTTAATGCAAAGGACATTTCAAGGGTTCACGGCTGGCATACCTCAGCGTCTCTCCAAGTCTTTGCTGTTTCAACATACAGGAAACATCTATCCCCATGTTTACGCCATTCCAGTGGGCAAACACCTGTGAGAATAAAAGCTTTAATTAGAAAAAGCACAAAACACAGGAAGCATAATGTGAACTGTAAACAAATTGCCATGCTAACCTGCTTTGCGCTGACGAGCCTGTGAATGTAAAACAAACATTGAGGTTTTTTATTTTTAGCCTGTCCCTAAACACTATACTGTCAGGATAGGATTAAATAATGTGTTACTTTTACTCATTTTCGGACATGCTAAATTGTGTTGTAAACATGCAATGTAGTGCAATGTGACTTTGTGCAGCATGTTTGGCCATGGCTCGTTCATGCCAAACAATGTCCACAGCATGCATCACATGTTTGCACAATTCGAAATGTCCGAAAAGGAGGAAGAAAGCGGAGCCGATTGCATCCTACCCCTTTTTCAACGATTACTGTGTCTTGTTCAAATCCTGTGTTTAACATGTGGATAGCTTGTTCAGACTGTTCTGTCAGAGACTAGCTGTGTTATACGCACTGTTTGGAAAACAGCATTTATTTGATAATAAGTTAAATAAATCGTTCTGGGTACTCAATATCCCATGTTACGATGCACACACCCGAGGCTTATAGGCGGCACCAGTGGGTGTGACTTATACACCGATGCGCTCTACGGCAATTACGGTATAGAGTACGCTATAAGAAAAAACTGTCTCTTGCTTTGTGATATAGGTGACCCATTTTTTTTTTCAATCTTTCTTCTCAAATAATCTTTGGAAACGTTCTTTTTGTATTATGATTATTCCTGTAACATTATTTTATCATTTTTTTCCCCCCAAGCTAATTTTCCAAAAATTACATGTATTTTCTCATATTACGACTACATTTTTAATGTAATATTCATATATATGAATATTTATCATTTATATTTTTTCTCAGTAAATTGTGACTTTTCTCATTAAAATACAGCTTTATGCTTGTAAAATGACTGCCGTTTTTTCAATTTTGCTTTTTTTTTTCCCCCCAGCTACTTCAGCTGTCTTCTTGTCCCTGTCCGCTTTGATGGTACTCACTTTTTTCCACGTTACTATCTCAGACGCTAGCTGTTGATGGTAGTTTAATTCACGCTTCCCTCAATAACAGAAGGTACCGAAGGCTTCAATCTCCACTTCTAGTCGTGGCCACCCTTGGTCACTCTGCGGCCACCCCACTTGTCATCTAGACATTTCAGGTATCAACTTATTGCCCCCCCTGCGTGAGTAATGGTCTCACCTTGGCCACACCAATGAAAAATGTCTGGCTCCGCCACTGCACCCATGCTAAGTGCTGCTCTAATCGCTGGTTGTTCATACTAGGGACCGTCAATAACTATTAGTACGTGCTAGAGTCCCTTGATAGAGAGAGTTACGACTACTGAGAATGCGGCACCATGTTGGGGCCAATTCAAGCGTGCACAGTACGACAATGCATGTAAAAAGGCGTATCAAGAATATTAAGGTATTCAATGTAATATCCATAAAATAACTGCAGTTTAGATTAAGCGCACGAAATGAGGTTCCCCGACCATACAGATCAAAATCAATCTGAAATTGGGCCAGATCATAAACAGTATAATATGATTTTGATAATACGATAATACGAACACTCTCAATTGACCTACCTCGCACAGCTTTGAAGACGAGTTCGGCTTCCAGCCCGAACGGTTGATGTTATTCTCCCAAATTGTCCGTCTGTTGATATCTGAAGGGAATCTGTACAGCTTGAAACCCTTGTCGTGTCTATTTGTGCATCCAAATGCACAACAACCCGGCATTTTTGATGAATAAACAACAATACAGCCAAGAATACTGTTGTATTCTGTCGTATAAAGGCGAACGCTAACGCGAATTTGGCCCCAAGATGGCTCCACGAGTCACGTGACCGTATTTTTTCGACTCGTCATGTCATAACTCTATCAAGGGACTCTCGTACGTACTATTTCACTGAAGAGAGTTTGTTAAAATATGTCATACGTTCTAAATCACAATACAAATTGATCTATAACCATGTCTAATGATAAGTGCTAAGTGATAATGATAAGTCTACCCTAAAAGGATTTTGCATGCCCATTTTTTCCATTTTTTGGGGGGGATTGATTTATTGGATCTTTTATTGGATTAGGAACCTGGCTGAGGTTCGTTATGAAAGCTAGACAATATAGTTGGTCATGCTGTGGAACAAAAAAGTAAAGTCAGCAATAATTTGGTTCCATTTTTTATGCTTTGAAGAGCTCTATTATCATACCATATTCAATTCCACAAATTCATGTTTGTAACAAAAGCAAATTTTTTGTAACAAAAGCAAATTTTTACTTTTATTTTTTTAAAGGATCGGTACCGTGATTGGTTCGGCAAGACTACAAAAAAATCAGATGGGAAACCAAAAAATGTGGATCGGGACATCCCTACTGTGTGGGGCAGGCTCCCATTATTGACCATTCTGTCCCACCGATATGGTACAGATGGCTGGTACCTTGAAATGGTTTCCAGTAGTACACGTTCTGGGTAATACTGTCATACTTCCTGTTGCAAATAAGTGTCATTGTGTGTTTTTACCGGATTGTCCTTCTCCAGCTTCTCCAGCTTATTCACACGGCCTGTCAGATTCTGCGGCCATGAGAGTATAATAAGAGCATGTTCTAGGTAATACTGTAGTACTTCCAGTACTTTATTGTTCATGCAAATAGGTATCAATACCTCATTGTCCTTCATCAGCTGCTGGAGCAGTTTTTCTGGGTAACACTGTTGTTTTATTTCTTCTGGGGCGTCTGCCACCAGCATATCAACGAGTGCTTTCAGATCCTGTAGCAACACAGCAACACACGTCACAAAAAATATCATTTTGCATGTTTTTTTTTTAACAGCGTATGAATACGCATTGTATTCTGCATCCTTGTGTATTAAAGCAATCTCTCGGTGCTCTGTTGTATGTGTCTGACTGTATTTACTACTGCTACCAGTAGAGGGTGTTGTATGCTCATGTGAGAGATATGTGCAGATGGAGTAGAGATGTCATCCCTCCACTTGTCTCAGCATTTGTGTGCCTGTATGAGCCACAACAGTCCTGATTTGCTAAGGGAGAAGCCGCACATTGTGTTCTGTGTCCTGATTTGCTAAGGGAGAACCCACACATTGTGTTCTGCGTCCTGATTGGCAGTAGACCATTGTCAATCAATCACGTCATGCCGTTTCCTGCTGTGGTCAATAGTCACTAGCAAACTCGCTAACAGTGTGAGCTGCTTGCTCATAAGACAGTCACCAATAAATAGAAGGATCTAACCAGCTTTCGGGCGCCATTAACCATTTTAACAAGCATACAAAAAAGCTACAGCCGAACAGCGCCAGGACGAGGCACGGTCAGAGGAGTGAAATACTCATGAGTCACTTTATTTCTTCAACCGAGTACGTTGATCATTAATATTCAAATGAAATTTAACTTTGAGAGTGTTTAAACAAGAGAAATGTGAGAAAATGTTAATGCCTCTCTGAGAAAAGTGTACAAAATGTATGGCGAGAGGTTTTACAGCCTTAAAATATATAGAATTGTAAAAAAAAAAAAAAAAAAAAATTGTAAAAAAACTTAAGCTGGCTATTTCGCGGATTTCACTTTTTGGGAACCTATCCCTCGCGATACAGGAAGGAACCCTGAAACCCAAAACGAAACTGAATTCATCCGACTCGATGACCAGCCATGAAGAGCTCCATCAGACAATGTTTTCAGAGGATACTTAACCCTCAATGCTTGCTTTAAAGTCCCTCACACCAAGTTGAATAGACACTGTTTAGGCCCCCCAAAAAAATAAAAATTATATATTATATTATATATATAATATTATATATATATATATATATTTATTTATTTATTTTTTTTTTTTTTATTTTTTTACTTTCAATCCTTAAATCTCTTGATCAGCTTCAGATCTGTCCGTTGATTTTAAGTTTTTATTTTTCTTTTTTTTCCGCCTTTTTGTCCAAAAAAAACTCAAAACATTCAAAAAAACAAAAACATTTGAAATTGCTAAATCATAAAATATGCAGTATTTTCCAAATATAAGTTTCAAAGTAGAATATTTGATATGAGGTGAGGTCATTAGAGCCTTGCATAGGTCAATAATCCATAACAACTTTGATTTTGATCCATTACTACTTTTTTGACAAAAAAATCATAAGTCATATATCCTTTTTTTTCTTTCAACCCTTAAATCCCTAGCTCAGCACCAAATCTGTCCGTTGATATTAAGTTTTGAGTCATCTTAGTCGTATGATTGCAAACAAACGCGTACATTTGATGTCATGTTTATGCGACAACCACAATGGTAATGAAAACACGATTGCATATGACGAGCTGAAATGCATTTCATCAATGCTGACATGCATTTTGCAAAAGCATCTAAGTTTTTGTGAAATTCAATGCGTTTATTGTGCAGACGTTGCACACAAATGCGCATAACTTATCTGCACTTCTCAAAAGATGATGCGCGCGCCCGTGCACGCAAGAACACACAGATACACGCGCACAATTCACCTGTATGAATCTAACCTCCCGAAGATCATTGCAATAGCAAAAAAAAGTTCCCCCCCCCCCCAAAAAAAATGTTTTTTCCTCGTGTATGTATTTAATGATCCATGTTGACGGCTCCAAAGCAACTGTTGGTGTCTGGCTCCATCTAGTGGTGAAAAAAAACGCTCCATTCACCATTTCACCGAAGGCTCGACTCTCGATCAAAAATAGGTGTTAATGGGAGTATATTGGCCAAAAGGGGGCACTATTCAAACTTGTATTTCGGATTCCAAACAGGGGACCCGTAGAAACCCGGGGAAAATGTCATATGGGCGTATGACTCACTGGCTTAGTTTCATCCCGCTAACATTTAAATGTAGCAATCTGTGCACAAAATTGCACAACAAAGTCCTATTTATTATCCTTTTATTACCCATTTGGGTACAAACGAGTGTATGAGTGACGAACATTCTTCAAAATGTAATTCAAATGTTATTAAATTAAGGTGGTTCCCTTTTTCAAATCATATAGTTATAGCCAATAGCAGGGGTGTAGCTAGGAATTCTGGAATTCTGAAAAAAAGACTCATCTTATTAATTACTAGGGCTGTCTAAGTTAAGGAGTTAAGGTTGGGTGAGACTTACCGCTCGAATGGGGCGTGCGGAAAACAGCTGCTCGGAAATCCGCTCGAGAGACCGTGTGACTTTCTACTCCGTGTGGCATCTGCTCCCATACTGCAAGGGGCAGTGTATCGAACACACGCGTCTACCACGGCACTAAACTAGAGCGGAAGAAGTTTGCCATTGTTCACTTGACTTCCAACATGGCAACACGTGCGCGTCTGTGTGTGACTTTTTCTTGTGGGGTTATGTTAAAGACAAAGTTTAAGTTCCACCACTTCCAGCGGATATCAATGATATGAAAGATTGAATAACAGCTGCAATCAACACGGTGGACCGCGACATCCTGAGGCGCGTTTGGTAAGAATTGTAATATCGACTTGATGTTGTCCGTGTTGCCGGTGGTGGCCACATTGAGCACTTGTAAAACAAACATAAACTTGAAGGTATTTACAATCCATGTGTCCAAGCTGGAGTTTTCTATTGTTTTTTGTTTTTGAAATATGAATATTAATATTTTGAAATAATGCTGATTTTGGTGCCTTCTTTTTGAATCACCCTGTACATCCCTACTTATTAGATAAAAACTTCTTTCTATCTCCAATTAAGTGTGATTAATGAGTTAACTAGAGAGAATGTGATTAATTACCATTAAATATTGTATTTATTTGTGCCCCTGGCAGTCGGGGCCCCTGTAATTGTCAATTTCCCCCTTTACTCAACCCCTGGCCAGTAGCACTGATCACAAATTTTAAAAATTACAATTACTCCATATGATCATTCCTGGACAGTCTCATTCAGGGATCATCGGTATCAGAATTGGCAGCATCAAACCCTGATCGCAGCACCCCTAATAACAACGCATTAGGTCCAAAATAGGACATTGGCTGGTCCATGAGTTTGTGTGCCTCATGAGAAAAAGATCTGTACTATTAGACCAAAGGTTGTGCAAGTTAATAGAAAAACAAAAAATCGACCTAGAAATTGTCCCTGATGTGTATGTTGGGTGTGCATTATTTTTATCGTAAAATTGGATGATAAATGTGTTTCAGGGTAAGGATGTGACTAAACTCGGATGCATGTTCTGGGTCACTCCCCAAACAAAAAAAAAGTGTCACTGTATGTTTTTACCTTAAAATCTTTGTCCAGCTTGTCGATGTCGGCTGTCAGAGCCTGCAGGAGGACATTTTCTGGTTAAGACTCGTACTTCCTGTCCAACCACAAATGCAAATAAATATCCAGGTGTTTTTACCTCAATGGTGTTTACTGGTTCTTCATCTAGCTTCTTCGCATGTGTTGTTAGGTTAGGCTGTACCAATGCCATGATGAAGATGAACGTAAGTCCAGTGAAAAAAGTCGAGAGGATGGTGCACGCCGGGAGCACAAACACCTTCTGCGGCTTCTTGCCCGGAATGTTGACCGTCTTTTGCATGTTGTAAGTTCTTCTGTGATGGAGCCTGCCTGAATTTGAGAAGATGGTAGAGGATGGTTTGTCAGCTCAACTTGTAGATTTTCTTTTATATTTACTTACATTTCTAAATATTTACTTAAAATAAATATTTGTTGAGGCCCACCCTCACCCAGACTACCTCCAGTGCCCCTCAGCTAAGTTGCGTTTGAGACCCCCGTTTTAGCCCATTTTTCATCACTTTGCTACTTGTCCCGTCTCAGTAGCACTGACACCGATGGAACTACTGTATGTTATAAAACACAGCATGCAGAGCCGCCCGCAACTGCTTTCACTTCTCACTTCCAAATGCACAAACCTCATTATCTGACGTGTTGGCATCGTTTAACTCGAGAATACAGCATTGTAACATTTACAGGTTTGAAAAGAGGAAAACCATAATAGGTCCCCTTTAAGCACTTGGCACGCGTGACCGACAATGGTACACATTGGCACGATTTACAAGTATTGTTTATGTCTAGTGCACGACAATAGTACGCGCAACGCACATTGGTTCCTCATGGGTATGCATTGGCACCACCAATGGTAGTGCATTGGCACCACCACTTCCCATAACCGTGAAGCAGTTATTTGGCCCCACTGTGTCCCGCGTGACGCCACACAATAGCAGGCATCACCCCTCATTAATTCATCTTATGCTAGGGACCTACAAGATATTGAATTTAAGAGAAGCTTGGAAAGAGCAGGAAGGAGGCAATAAACTAGAAAAAAGAGGCACTGACAGTGTGGGAGAGGGAATGATGACTACAAGACGTCACTTTGGGCATAATGATCACTATTAAGAGAAGTCACAAGGAAGATCCAAGAGGCTTCAGAAATTACTTGAGAATTCCCCCTAACTTGCTCCAAGAGGTGATAGAAAAGTTCACCTATTCATGTGAAAGAGACATGCTGTGATATGCACCGCCGGCATTATTTAGGCAGAGGTTGCAGTGCGTTTGCGACTATTCACGAAAATTATACGTGTCACAATTTTTGACCATTTCAAAATTGTCTTTCACTAGCACGCAGACCCAGTTTACACATACTTAACACCTGTTTACGACCAGTTTGGCCATTGGCGAGTACCAGTGTGGGGACAAAATGCGTGCAAATGTAAACAAAGCTTTACACGGCCCTGTAAATAAAATATCCAAAAATATGCAGTACATCTATTATAAATATCATTTGTTTTAAATTTTCCACCTTTTTTTTTTTACTTTTTGCAAGCATATTTGTCATTGAGCCGTTTCCATCCAACATTACAGAATACTTTCGAAGCAGTAGTTATTACTTACCAGTTAGCTCTCAGTTCTTCTATGCTTAGGATCACTTGTGTAGTGTCTTCTGTAACTGCAGCCTGCAACGATAGCTCCTTTATAGCAACATGTGAGTTGATTGTGATTACATATGAGTAATAAACACGTCATAAAAAGTGATCCAAGATGTCAGGTGGCATCATCATATAAGCTTTGATATCAATTAGTGACGTCACCTATTATGTCATTAGTAATAAATAGGGGTGTCACTCAGTTCACAAGACGATACATAGGTGGGGCCTACGAGTGAGTACAAGATGAGATTTGAGAACAATGAATGAAAAAATATATATTGCAATCTACTAATTTATTTTCTACTACGTTGCACTCCTCTGCACTTTTGTGTGTATGCTAGAGGCCCCGCCTCCACCCACTGAGACAAAAACTGGATGTTAAAAGGTCTCACTCTGTTCATGCCATTGTTCTACGGAACAAACACGCTGAGGTACGGAAACCAATGCTCAGAGTGAACCCTGTCGAGGCAAACAGACACGCAATCACATAGCAATGTATTGAGGCTGGCAAAATTATCAAGTTAATTTTCATTTATTGTGTGAATAGTGTGATTAATTTCCGGTGTATAAGCCACACCCACTAAATTTAGGATAAAAACACATTTGTTCTTATAGAAACAGCACTCAACTGTAAGCTGCACATGTTAACGCCATAAAATGAGGACCAGACAGCTTTTTATCTGACAGGAGCCAATCATGAGCTATTAGAAACCCCACAACAAGCTTGCCAACCCACTGGAAATGCTTAGTACTCAGCAGTGTCAACTTACAGAGAAAGCTAAAATAATCACACAGCAACTTAACACTCAAAAGGTAGCTTTTAACTATACAAGACAAGCACCAATACAAGTTTAAAATAGGAAGCAAAATTTAGTTTACTTCTAACTGCCAGCAGTGTGCAGCCATTGGCCAATGAACTTCTCTGCTTGAAGCAGTGCATTGTGGATAGAACTTCAAATAGCTTTTGTTTGGGTGGATCGCAGATGCATAGTTTTGAAACAGCGCTTGTCTGGTCTGCTGTTTCTTTTGCTCGTTAGATCTTTTAAGTTGTTCACAATGTATCATTTTACAGATGTAACATTTACATGAGAAAAATGAGGTGCGTCACGGACACAATGACGCTAACCAGGGTTCCACTATATTTCATGTCTTTGTACAACACATCATGCACACTCTCAAGTCAACGACATGCACCGTTATTTGCTTGAACCTGCCATTATTGTTTCTTCTGTGGCTGTCATTGTATAAAGTACACTGACAGACCCATGGATGCACACTTTTTTACCGATGGCTTATACATTAAAGTGGCATCCTTAGCACAATTACTTCAAATGGACATACAGAGAAGCTTCTTTACACACATATTTTCATGTAAAATCCAACTTTTTAAATGCACTGAACACAGCTCTCTAAAAACGATACAACCATCTGACATAAAGTCACATGTTTGCAATTCCAAAACACTCATGCAAAATGACAGTACATGAGATAATTGGCAAATACATGTACTCCTCAGCCTAACACCTCAATGGTTAACTGAGTGGAAAAAACTATCGGAAAAAAAAGCTATTAAAACCTGTGACACTTAAAAAATGACAATGTAAAAAAAAAAAGTCTGATATACAAACTCAACAACGGCATTTTTTTTTCCAATATCAAATCAGAACGCTGCTCCTTAACTGCATCCCACGTAACACTCACACGCAGGGAAAGGTGACGTGCGCGTCTCAGAGACTACGTGCGTGCGTGAGCGTGTACACGACGGGCCTGTGCACGAGCAGCGAGTAAGTGACAGCCATTAACGCCATTCAATCTCATTCATTTCAACTAATAATTGTGAAAAATACTCATTTTTGTACAATCTCTTCTCTAAAAGCACTATTGCCAACATATGCTATCCAGAGGCTTCTATGTTTTTGCTTTAAAAAAAGTGTCACGTGGAGCCAAGGCTACCTTTCTATTTCTATTTCTATACTATTCGATTCACTCGTCACAAAGCATGGGTGAATAAGTGAACGAACAAAGACGAGTACCCGTGATCATGCTGTTGTACAAGAATTTTCAACAATTCCTTCATGACTTGCACATCTCTCCGGTTTCGCTCGGTACTGAGAAGCAAATATAACTAATAAAAACTTAAATAAACATGGACAAGACCACCAGCAAACCGTCAAGATGACAGCGAATCTTCATCAAGACATCACAGTTGTAGCTCAAACATTAGCATGTGACAGCATGGAGTTCAACAAGTTAAAACAGCCCTTAAATAAAAAAGTAAAGTCAAACAATACAATTTATGACGGAAGATATCGAGGAGCAGCTTCAGGACAAGACTAAATACATTACACCCCTTTAGTATTATTAGTAAAAACGACCTATTTACAAGCCTATATTTGCCATATTGAGCCATTTCCATCCAACAGTGTACGTTAGAAGCAACAACACGTAAGACTTACCGGAGTGGCGATGACCAGAATCCAGTCTGAGTAGACAGCACTTCGATCGTCCAAATGGAGCCTAAAACGATCTTATTACCAAATATATATTGTCATATAGGTATAAACGTGGCATCAAAGTCATTTAAAGGCATGAAAGACACTTTTCAATGGCTTTGTGTTGTCACGAGTCAAAACGAAAGATAATGTATACGATGATAGACGTCTTTTTTAACATCAAACAGTGAAAGAAGATGCAATAAAGCACTTTTTGCTTGTAGTCCTTTTTAATGAACACCAAGGTTGTCCTGCCACAGGCACCAAGACAACGAGGAAGGCGGGCATCTGAAGTAAAGACATAAATCTACCTAGATTTACAACTTGGAAGAAACTGACGTCTGGCAGCGTCAATATATGACACGATTTACCGCTTTGAATCTTGTTAACAACACGGTGTTAGGCACAATGAAAAGCACTCTCATCTGCTTTCTTCTAATTGTAGAAAATTATTCATGTTGTTCACATGCACAGAAATATTTACAGATACACACACGCGTTGCATAACACCATCACACTGATGTATTTTACAAAAAGACATGCATTTTCTCAAACGGCTGAAAGAGTGTTTACCGACAAGTTTTTTTTTTACAAAGAAATAGACATTTCTTACATATAGCTTAAGAAAGAGAGTACTGTACAGTTCAAATTGTAAACACAAACAAAACAACAAGTGTTTACACTACTATAGTAATATTTAGGTAGGCGGATTACTGCTTTATGGACAGGGGCGCCATAAAAGGGGGGGAACGTTTGGGCCCATGACTGACAGGGGCCCTGGTAAAGAGGTAAATAATTTTGCTACCTGATGAAAACAATCTCTTGTATTTGGTAGTACCAGTTAAATATCCAGATTGACCAAAGGTATACTTCCATATTGACTGACCACCACCCTTAGCTACATGAAATCGTTTGGTCCACTACTGCTTCCGAGCTGCAGTCTGTTGCCTGTCAGTCGGCAGTTGTGGCAGAGATCAGAGTGAAACTATGCAGCCAGTGTCAAGGAAAATAATGTTTGGGAGCGAAAGGTGAAAGAAGAGAGGCAACCGAAAAGGGTGTCAACGTGTGACCCGTTTTTTCGGAGCCTCGCCAGTCCGTGTGTTGTGGAAATGAACCTGTTAGCTTAATGTCCGCAATGAATTAAGCTAGCAGAGTGTTAGCATGTTGTGTTAGCCTTCATCGCAGTCCTTTTTAACCAACATTTAATTAGCGCAGCAAATGGTTAGCATAGTTGTCCCTCCCCCATTTACCAGATTTAACAACAAATGAGTCAGCAGCCGTTGCCCATAACTTTACCCCTCCCTGTCCAAGTGAAAGAAGTGAGCAACACTGTGTTCAACGACATGTCAGTTAGTATCACTGCAGGGGGTCTGTGGAAATTACAAAAAAGAACATTATTTTTCCACATCATGATTCCATTTCAACTTTATTTTCTTGTCGGCAGATTTAAAAGTTAATGTACTGTATAAGTAAGTTGTTTTTTTTTTTTTTAAGATTTTCATGAATGTTAAAAACATTTAGTAATTTTACTATTAAAATGACTGTGAGACAGTGAAAGATGGCCTTTGGCACATTTGTTATGTTCTCTTGCATCAAATAGTGAATTGCTTACTATATGCAGACTGTTGCATGGACAACTCAAGGTTATTTGTTTTCACGGGGACCAGAATTCCTGGCGGCGTCCCTGATTATGGATCCCACCTTCTGTCTGGATCTGGCCTAATACACAGTGCAGATTATCAATCGCCATTCCCATCACAAGGGTTTTCCCAATGATAACAAGGTATTTTATCTTTGAGTTTAGTGTCTTATATAAAAAATTGTGTGATGTTCTGCAACAACATGTATAAATTAGACTCTTGAATATGCTTGTATGCTTCACTGCTCTCCATTTTGCTTTTCAAAGTTTTTCAAATTTCAATAGTACTTCTGTCCCCCAGTGGGGGCATGACAGAAAGTAACTGAGAATCGCTGTGTTAGGCCACATGAAGTTTTGGTTTTGAAGCTTTGTTCTAAACCAGGGGTGCTCACACTTTTTCAGCCTGTGAGCTACTTTTAAAATGACCAAGTCCCAGATGTCGACCTCCTACTATAAACACGGAACATGTATACCGAATATTTACTATATTGATAAATATGAGCATTTATGTATGTTGTACTTGTATATCATGGGTGCACACCCTCATCACACACTTGATCCGCGTTTCTCAGGCATTAGACAGGCATTAATGTTTTCTCACATTTCTCTTTTGTTTAAACACTTTCAAAGCTAAAAATTTGGGTCGCACTTTACAATAAGATACACAAAATTTTTTGTTTTTTGTTTTTGTGTCCTTGTTCAAACATATTCCTCCTTTTGTATTTGTATTTGTATGAGTCCAGTTAGCATTTGCTATCAAACATTACCGATATACAAAAAATGAAAATGTAGTTAAGAAGGCGCGGGTTGGAAACTGCGCCACATTCACGACACGTTCTTAAGTAGGGATAATCGTTCGCACCGGTGTTCTTAGGTTGATGAATGCCAACTGCGATGCCCGTGCATGTGAGCCCTAATTTGCATAGGTCACCACCTATTACTTCCCATACAAGGTAAAAAATGTGCCGTGCGCAACAGGCAGCTGGAGGCGGAGATGGCAACGCGCAAGGGCAAGACTGAGGAGCAGCTGGACAACAAACGAAAGAAAAACTTCAATTGTACTGAAATAGAGGTGCTTTTACAAGGAGTGACCGAACACAAGACCACCTTATTTTCACGTGTATCCACCGGTCATCAGGCCATCCAAAAAGAGTCGGCATGGAGGAAACATGCAGGAAACATAAATGCCGTTTCCACGGAGAAACGCACCACCCCAGAGGTTAAAAAGTGTTTTGACTTAAAATAGACTCAAAAAAAAGATTGGACTGCACCGGAGGGATCTGGAGGAAATGGGAGGCGGGCCATCAATCAAAAACCAAACCATTTCGGAAACTCTAGAAGATATTTACACAATCATGATGGAAAAATAAAGTCAAAATACATAGTTTGTGTGTGACAATGTATTTTTTCTGTGGTTACATTTGATTAGACGCTGCCTAATTAATACAGCAGCCCCGTGCTCTGGCTCAAGACGTGGCTGGGGGCGCATGTCGTTATCTGGGGGTGCTCCGTGCGCAATAGACACACCACGTTTCATTGCGATGTTATTCTGATGATCCTGCACACCTGCAAGAACAGAGAGGGAAGCCAGAAGCCTGAAGCGGGACATCAAATATTCGTGGCTTTCAGCAAATAAATCTAATGGTCCCTTTACATTCTCTCTCTGCGCAGCGCACGTCCAGACAGCCTTTTTTTTTTTTGATGAATTGGGATTTGAATATATATTTATCCATGGAGTATATTTTAGTTGTTTTGATGATAAATAATTGTTGGGATATTTTATTTGCACTACATTTTTTGGGATCAGGTTGCAAAATCCATCATGAGGGCGATTGCGCATTGAAAGTGCAAGCTTTGCTTGTGCGTAAGAGTCCTCCTGAGCGTTCGTAGAATTTGTTCTTAGATCTAAGAACTGTGAGTTAAGAACACGTTTCGTGATAGCCAAAATCTTCGTAAGAAGGCTTTAAGAACACATTTGTGCGTAAGAACGTTTCATGAATGAGGCCCATTGGCCCTTACAGCACTGGATCTTTAAATCCTGCATGTCTATTGGGGAACAAAAAGAAAACTGTTTCTATGATGTCCACCAACAAAAAAACAACATAAATCATAGTGGACCAATGTGTTCCTGGGGAATGTGGAACTTGACATTGTAGAGGAGAAGCTTTGAAAAAAACACAAATGTTTAAACTGTCATGGTTAGTTGACAGTTTTTGTTTATTTCAAATGGCTTCCATATGTGTCAGATGATTGTGGGAGTAAATAAAATAATACTCGACGCAGTAAATCTTGTCGTGTCAATTTCTTGTAATTATTGCTAGCTGTTTGGCTTTATTTATTTATTTCAGAGCTTCCTCCTCGTTAGCGTCAGTGGCCGTGCGGCAGGACGGCAAAAGCAAAAAGAAAATCCCTTTTTTTCAAAACTTTGGTTGCCATTAAAAAGGACTCACACTTTGGGTCTTTCAAGCCACTAATGTAACACTCCATCTCAGATAATCGTATTAAAGTTGATTAAAAATAACATGAAACATTATCTTTTGTCCTTCGTATATGAAAGTGTGACAATGATGATGCTCCTAAAACATATCTTTGATGTTTGATGTTTTAAATAACTTTGATGCCAGGTTTATATTAATATGACATGTTTGCTAAGACGCTACATTTTGGCTCCATTCGAAGTGAACGTCGAAGGATTGTTGGCTCAGGCTGGACTCTGGACTAGACTGGTATGTCCTAACTCTTACTTAAAATATACCGTTGGATGGGAATGCCTCATTGACAAATACGTTTGTAAAAAAAAAAAAAAAAAAATTCAAATGAATGTAAAATTATTTGACAGAGGGAACATATTTAATTTACTGGCTGTTGCTTCATCTGACAAGTTTTGTTTTGAACAACTCGAAAGACTTCTGAGCTACAACTCTGATGTCTGATGAAGATTCAATGTCAGTCTTGTCCCAACATTCGCCATGCTTATTTGTTACATTTCTTTATTCGTTACGTTTGCATATTTCTAGATTCGCCAAGTGTGCTGGCTGCGCTGAACCTTCGGCAATGTGCAAATCATGAATGAGTTGTTCAAAACTCGCAAGGTTATCACGGGTACTGATCATGGTTCGTTCACTTATCACCCCTCTGTGGAACTTCTTGCGCATGTGCGAGTTTCTGTGTTTGGGGTTAAGGTTTTATAGTTAAACCAGTTTATAAATGTCTAAATATGATTTTTACCTTTTATTATTAGAACCCTGTAGACATGAAATACCACCAGAGAAATCAGGCATTTTAAGACAAAGTGTGTGTTTCAAAAAAATGTAATAATTAATAGACGCTGTTTTCGTGGTTGATTACGGCCTATTATTTGTGTAAAACATGCATATTTAAGCAAATGTTACGTATTATTGGCCTAAATTGAGCATGTTCAAGCATAAAAATATTTTAAATAAACTAAAGTACAAATACTGTAGTTTAAGGTAGTACAAGATGTTGATGAAATGTACCACGCTGGCCACTTGGCGTCACTTGTAACACGTACCAGATTTGCGACGACAGGCTTGTTGCGGCCATACTCCAGCTTACGCTCAAATCTTATCCCTGACGTCACTTCCTGTCCACACGTCCGGAAGGCATTTACTGAGGATAAAAACTATTTTTAGGAAGTCATAAACATGATAAACTGAATATTAGTAGCATACTAGTAGCAGTTGGGTCTGTAACCAATTAACCACCATAAACGAGGGATTACTATATGTACGTGTGTTTATTCAATCTGTATGTACTGTATGTATATATAATACATGTGTATGTATTATGAGTTGAAGCATCCGCTACCATGTTCTCAAGTTAAGGCAGGCTCCATCACACAAGAACTTGCATCATGCAGAGGAAGGTCGACATACCGGGAAAGAAGCCTCAAAAGACGTTTATCCGCCTGGTGGCTACCATCCTCTTGACCTTCATCTTTGGACTCCTCTTCATCGGCATGGCATCGGCCCTGCCTAACCTGCAGAATCAAACAGAACCTGTGGACCAGCAGGATGCTGCAGAAGCACCAATAACTGAGGATCCTCAGGTAAAAACACACATGGGCACTTTAGTACTTTGTGTACGTTGACAGGAAGTACTACAGTATTACCCACAACATTGTACTCCTACAGACTCTGAAAGCGCACGTGGACAAGCTGGTGGTGGTCTCAGTATCAGGGGGTGACCTCTCAGTATCAGGGGGCGACACAAGGAAAAGTGAGAACTTGGTCTTGGATGAAGTGTACGTCAACGCGGGCAATGCCTATGACACCCAGACAGGTATGTTGTCACCTAACGGCCAACTAGCATAGCATTTATTGATAGGTCTTTAGCGCTTAACAGGGTGTGATTGGCCCCCTGCAGGTGTCTTCACAGCCCCCTGCAAGGGCGTCTACTTCTTCACCTTGAGCTGCCACACGGATGGTGGGATCATTAGTCTCGGTGTGTTTAGGAAGACACTGAATGGGACCCGCGAGTGGATGATGCAGGTGTCTGACAACACCAAAGATACGGACCATAGTTGCACCGTCAGCAGGATGATACACCTGGAGAAGGGAGACGGGGTGCATGTCAAGCGTTATGGCGGCCACGATCTCCAACGTCATAACGGACAAACAGTTTTCAGCGTCATCCTCGTGGATCCCCTGCAGAATCTGAAAGCACACGTGGAGGGGCTGGATGACGTGGCAGGTAATTCAGAGTAAAAGAGTGTACTTGACCTGTGACCTCACACCTCATGTGTCATCCTGCAGACAGTCATAAGGTGGCCTTCTCAGCGTCAGGGGGCAATATAAGGAAAAATGACAAGCTGGTCTTGGACGGAGTGTACGTCAACATGGGTGATGGCTATGACAACAGCACAGGTTCGATGACGCCTAACGGCTAACTAGCATAGCATTTCTTCATAGCTCGTTAGAGGTTTGAGGCAGCACCACTGGGGTGCACTAACACAGTGTGATTGTCCCCCCTGCAGGCATTTTCACAGCCCCCTACGAGGGCATCTACTTCTTCACCTTAACCTGCCACGCGTTCGATGGGAACATTAGTCTACTGGTGTGTAAGAAGGTGGATGGGAATGTCGATTGGATGATGCGAGTGTATGACAACACCAAAGATGAGCGCCACAGTGCCACCAACAGCAGGATGATCCGCCTCGAGAAGGGAGACGAGGTGTACGTCAGGCCGTACGGTGGCCATGATCTTCAACAACATAACGGACAAACGGTTTTCAGCGGCTTCCTCATCGAGCCCATGCAGAATCCGGAAGCACGTGTGGACAAGCTCGATGAAGTTGGAGGTAAGTCAGAAAGAGTAAAGGTCATAAGAGTGGACTTGACCAATGACCTGACACCTGATGTGTATAATCCTGCAGACAAACCTAAGGTGGCGGTCTCTGTAGGAGGGGGCGACATAAAGATGAATGACAAGTTGGTGTTTGGCCATGTGTACGTCAATGTGGGTGACGCCTATGACAGAATGACAGGTACGATGTCACCTAACGGCTAACTAGCATCGCATTTCTTGATAGCTGGTTGGCTGTTGGAGTCAGCACCACTGGGGGGGCGCTAACAAAAGGTGTGATTGTCCCCCCGCAGGCGTTTTCACAGCCAACTACGAGGGCATCTACTTCTTCACCTTAAGCTGCTTCACGTTTGAAGGAGGGATCATTAATGTTGGCGTGTTTCGGAAGAAGATGGATGGGATCAGCGAGTGCATGATGAAGGTGTCTGACTTCACCAAATATAAGCGGCACGGTGCCACCACCAGCAGGATGATGCACCTGGAGAAGGGAGACAAGGTGTATGTCACGCCTTATGGTAACCATACTCTTGTACTTCATCAAAGAAAAATGATTTTCAGCGGCTTCCTCATCAATCCCGTGTAAACTAGAGGTGTAATTGCGTGACGTCATCTGGTCTGATCACTATTTGATATTTGAACAGCATGTATCGGCTGATGCCACCTACTGGTAACACTTATCATATTTTGTATGTCATACCTAACCCCAAAACAGGCTGTTTGCAACAGGTAGGCGGCTGCCGAGAGGGTGAGGACTTGACATAATGCCCTCTTCCTGCTTTGAGCACGTAAGCCCCGCCCCACTTAACAAATGTTTGCCAGCGAACGTACGTGATTTGGTTAAGTTTAGCTGCTGATGTTATCATTGAATGTATCGCTCATCATAGGCACACGACTCCAAATTGTCAGTCCGCCTGCACTACTAATTATGCAAATTGTGACACATCTGGGCATTTTTTCAAGAGTTGCAAACAGTCCCGTATCACAAATTCTATTGATGAAAAAGGTATTTTTGTGTATGCGTTCCATATTAACCCCTAAAGCAATGGCTCTCAATTATTTTGTCATGCCCCCCAATGCGGGACAGAAAGGTTTTGGCCCCCCAACTTTGGGAGGTGTCGCACCAGCTATGTTTGCCAGCTAACGATAGCGATTTGGTTAAGTTTAGCTGCTAATGTTAGCTATTTGAAGGTACAGCTTATCACAACAACACAACAATTTTTATGATAATTGTGACAAAATTCACATTGCGTCTTTAAAGCGCTATAGCTAACTTGCAATCAGTCTCTTCAAATGTATCTATATTGTCTATGATCGTGTTTCCATTGTTTTCCAAGTGTCTGCATTGTGAATTAGGGGTGTCACAAATAGGCATGGGCTGGTATGATAACCTTGGGCAAAAATATCACGCTTTGCCATTTTCACGGTGTTAAGCTCTAAAATCCCTTATTTTGAAATACCTTTGTTGAAAAGAAAAGCCATCCCAATTTGTATTTTTAAACCATTTTTACACGATGAAAGTGAAACATGTGCATTTAAAATAAAAATTCTTTCAAAATAAATAAAATGCAGTCAGTAGTGCAATCTACTGTGGCTAATCCTGCAAGTCAAGTCACAACACACACACAAAAACAAACAAAGCAAAATGCAATCAAGTGACCCAAGAAGGTCACAACATAGACCTTTTTTAAACTTGTAATTTTATTTCATATTGGCAGGTGATGCTTTTCCACAAACTTTGGTTTACGGGTCGTGATTGTTCGCAACTGAGACATCCAGTGGCTGTTGCTTGTTGTTCAGTGGCAAGTAAACGCTTTACATCACTCACCCTCCACTCCTGTCTCCTTTCCAATCACATCTCCACTTATGGTGACCCTCGACGTGAGTAATATGTCGACCGACAACACAGCCGTACTGGCGTTGCTCAATGCAAACAAGGCCTGTGCTATCTATGCCCGACGTATGGCATCACAGCACATGCTTGTGGTTTCAAAACACATTGAAGCCCAGTTTCCACTGTAGGGAATGACACAGGACACGACAAAGTATTTCCACGTAGGACCTCCACTTTCATATCGTAGAAATGGTATGATGCAAAATTTTAGTGGTTTTGAAACCGTGACTTTAGAATCCCGTGGTATACTTTGAAACAAGTAACCGGACCATGTCTAGTCACGATGCACTCTACTCACGAGACGTGACGATACCCGATATTAGCTGCTTGGACAAACACTTGTGTTTTTTACTGAACCGAGTCATAAAACAATGCAGGGGTATGTTTGACAAGTCTGCATGCATGACCTAAGCATGATGCTTTGAAGTGGAGGAGTGACGCCGGGAACAGCGAGCACATGAACATTACTAGTGTGGTTAGTTAGCGTGGTTCCTGCCTGGCGCACTGCCCCTTCCATATGACGTGTGCTGTCATTCACAGTAGCCATGCCATAGTTGGGTCTGATTGGATGTGTTCCTGCCAGACATCTTGGGACACCCCTATACACGTGTTCCTTGGATGATTTTATAGCTTTTCACACATTATTCCAATATATGCTACTGAATGCTTGAAAAAGTATTAAGTTGGCACAAGTGGTCTCCCAATGTGTACCTCAGCCGCAACACACATTTATTTCATATAACATATACTGCATATAACATGACACAACAGGAAGTAGCGTGTGAAAATATATATTGGTCATATGTTGGCATGCTAATGATAAAAATGACATGATACAAGTAGTATATATATATAATATGTATGTATGTACACGTAACTATTAGTGATATGCAAACATATAGCAATGTATCTTCCTGAGAGCCAACATACGTATGGGGGACATATTTATATAGTTTTTCCCTATCATAACCCCTACAAAAAATGGGGCTTGACTGTATACAGCAATCCATCGTTTATCACAGTTAATGAATTCCAGACCCGACCTTGATAAGTGAACTTCAGCAATGTTTGATTTATATATATTTATTTCAATGTATATTATATTTATATAGGTTTACGACCTTCTCTTATTTTTTTCAATATTATCAGAGCCCGTTAGACAAAGTAACACTCCACAGTGACCTTTACACTCATAAACGACTCATAACTTTAAGCTGAGTGGGGGGCAGACAGGAATTGATGTCGGGGCATTTTTAGCTTGGTGTGGGTTACTGCGACAACAGTGCCTGTTTTGAGACCATTCAAATCTGCAATAAAAGCCTGCTGTTCTGCCGATCAAGTGTGGTGCTTGTCAGTAACATTACTGACACCTAATGACCAGTGTAGAATACTACATATCAGTACGTCTGGATGAGTCTTCTGAATGCCTTAAATTTGTATTTTAGTTTATTTTACCATTTTTATGCTTGAAAATGCATAAATTAGATTTAAAAAAATTTCAATATGCATTAAAAAAAAAAAAATAGGCTGCATTCAATGATAAAACAGCATGATTAATATCGTTTTGAAAACCCGTGATCGTGAAGCCGCAAAATTCGAATGAGGGATTACTGCAACTACCACACTAACAGATACTAAAACAAAACAAAAAAAGCACACGCTGAAAACAGTCCCTTTCAGAAAGCTAATGGGTGCACATAAACTGAGCTCTGCACTGACACTTCCAGTTTCAGCTCCCAGTAACGCCAGTAAAGGGGAAAAACTACCCAGTGCAGACCACCGCTCAACAAACACACTGCAAACATGTACTAATACTACTAATACTTTTCTTTCAATGAACTGACATACATCCATGAAATAAAAACAAGAGTACAGAAGAGGTTTTTAACGTTTAAAACTTTGTTTCAGAAATTCAGTGTAACTTTATATACACTTTACAATAGAATATACACTGCTCAAAAAAATTAAAGGAACACTTCGAAAACACATCAGATCTAAACTGGGGGAAAATGATCTTGAATATCTTTCCTGATAATAAGTGGGTGATGTATTAGTAACAAAATGATGCCACATAATTTGATAGAAATGAAAATGATCACCCTGTAGAGGGGGGAAATCAAAGACACCCCAAAAATGAAAGTGAAAAAGTGATGCAGCAGACTGGTCCATTTAGCTAAAATGTCATTGTAGCAACTCAAAATGATTCTCAGTAGTTTGTGTGGCCCCCACGTGCTTGTACGCATGCCTGACAACGTCGGGGCATGCTCCTAATGAGACTATGGATGGTGTCCTGGGGGATCTCCTCCCAGATCTGGACCAGGGCATCACTGTGGTACCTGGACGCATGGAGGAGATTCCAGGAGACAGCTGTTGTTGTTACGTTGTTACTCCAGGAGAGCTGGACAGGGCCGTAGAAGGTCCTTCAACCCTCAGCAGGATCGGTATCGGCTCCTTTGTGCAAGGAGGAACAGGATGAGCACTGCCAGAGCCCTACAAAATGACCTGGTTGCGTTACTTGAAGGAATGGGAGAATCTCCCCGCTTTTTAATTTAAAATATAGATGTTCTGCGAGCCTCTTCATGTGCTTTGTACACTAAGTATTGTACGCTGTGCCAATGTAGTCTGCTACGTACGAGATGTGAGTGGTAAGATGGCCTCTCTGTGGCTTCAGCGGCTTGCACGGACGCGTGCGACGTATGAGCTCTCCAGACTTATTAGTACAGATCAGTGGAGACACCGTGTTTTCGCCTTTTCAGGTATATAATAAGTTACATATATTAGCCAGTGTTGGTGAATATTAGGAACTTTTAAGAGTTTGTACCACATGTTTCAGTTGCTTAACAGCAATGTAAGCTAGCAGGCTGCTGTTCTTTGAGCCTGTAGGAGCAGTGATGGCGCTCATGGGGTATTTAGCATACATTTGCATATTTCTCACATTTAGTTCATGTATATGTATACTTTCTGTAGTGCTTGAGATGGTATTAGTTTAGAAAATGAAGAGATGTTTAAATAAGTTGACAGATGATACTCAAGTACTTTGTATTGACATTGTGTACTTCAAAAGAATGTTCTCTTTGCCATTTAAGTGTATTCGTATAAAAAGGGACACTATTTGTTTCATTTGTTTTATTCATTTCTTTCATTTGCTGTACTTGTTAACCTGTGAAAACAAGATGTTTACTGTGAGACTGAAATATACATATTTTTGTGACATAATTAAAACATTGTGGATGAGGCTGTCAGATGGAGAAATCATGTCTGGCCATCCTCATTTACAGTATATCTTCACCTTTTTCAGGGTTGTGACAGCCCTATATTCAGCCCTTAGGCCCTTTTTATTAGATATTAAATCCTTTGCTACGCCACGTAAATATTCACCATGCTTTGACTTGTTGGTTGTCGCTAGTTAACACCGATATCGAACTTCACTGCAATCATAAATGAATACAGAAAGATTAGATTGCGACTTCATTTGTCTGTTAATTGTAATTCACTCCTTATAATGAGCTACCTCATGCAGTTCTTTTTTACCATTACTCTACATTTGTTTTCAGCACACTATTACTATTATTTTTGTATTTACAATGAGTTAATAGTTGTACTCCATCAATTATGCATATGTGTCATTCCTACAGGCCGCTTGTCCTTGCTCCTGAGTTAGGATATCTAAAAACGAAGTAATGTCGACATGTATGCACCTTCCTTTGCTGTAGTAAACATTTGCTATAAACACTATTATTTTATCTGCCTGTGTCACAGCCAGAAAGCGGTGAAGGGTGATGATGTAATGAGAATCAAGTCATGTACCATTTCATAGTGGCTCCTTCCCCTTTGCCCTCAGTTTTAAGGTGTAGAGGTAAGACGAAGGGGATGGGCTAAAGGATGGAAGGATTCAGCCTCAATGCGCGGTTCTAATAATGCCTCGTGCACTGCCACTTCCATGTTACGTGTATTATCATTCACAGTAGCGATGCCATTGCTCACAGTCTGATAGACTTCAGGCTACCCTATACCCGCAAGACGGCTTTTCTCTTTACCAAGAAATAGCACTGCTTTTTAATCACCTATTATTATTTCATATTTACTATCATCCACACACCAATAAAAGTTGACTCACCTTCCATGTCAGCCGGCAGTGTCCCGGGTCTGATTCTCTTCTCTGGTATTTAAAGGCAACAAATAGAAACTGAAATCATTTGATAATCAAGTTTATTAACATTCTCTGTTAATTTGTTAGTAGCGTCATTACTGTGATCTTTTGCTTCGTTGGTATGTGTTTTTTGTTGTTTTGTTTACTGGGAGTGCAATAGTACAGGTAACCAACGGTATAGTTTTTGGGCCACTGGTTCGGTAAGTTACGCATAAAGAGAGCAATTTTTTCCCCCAAATTCTCTATTATTTACTATTATTAAATTATGCATGACAATGCAAATGGCAGGTCATTCTCTCATAAATAAAAATGTAGAATAAAAAAATAAGAATATTGATATACAGTAGCACACAGAAAAATTGAAGGATGTACGGGACACTTTGATGTGTACATTAAAAATGGTCAAATCAATCCAACGTACGGTCAGTATATTGCACTATAACATGTAGAAGCAAATAACAAAGCAAATCAGTGTAATATATCATCATATATCTCATTAATAACAAGTTTTATTTTTGCAATAAGCCGCCAGCCAATAAAGATCAGTGAAAATGGCCCCTGAGCTGCAATTTAGACACACCTGGTTTGTAGTGTTTCTTTTTAAGGAGGTGCAAGTTGATGATTATTTTTATTTTTAGTAAAGTTCTGTATTAGCTGAAGTGCAGCATTAATATTGGCTGAGTGCAGTCCTCATCTCTACTGAGGGCCCTGTCACACCTTGACGATTTAGCCAGCGCATGCCTGACGTGATCATTTTGATGGCATACGTTGAACCGTGGACGTTTTTTTAAATTTTGGGCGTATACATAGCGTATTCATAACGAGTTCGACGTATACATGATGTATTAGTAACTCATATAGAACGTTTCTATAACTTATAGACAACTTATATCAACGAATGCGTAGCGTGTTGCCGGCGTTCACAAAGTATGCCCAACGCCAGTCTAACTTATGCAAATCGCACGGCGGCGTATGATCGATGATCACGTGACGTAGCATATACTGTAAAATCAAAACCTCACTAGACATCGCAGTGTCAACATGCCGAAGAAAATTTCCAAGACCGCTGCCAAGAAGTATAGTGACGGACGGCGAGGACGTGGACGAAGAAGGATCCATCGCCACCCACAGCCTAACCCTCCCACTGTCTGATGTAGATGAGGCAGGTTCTAACGCCTCTCAGGCATCGTCAGTGGAACCGGAAGCTGCTTCCCCAGTGGCCACCATCGCTTCTCAGCAAACCCATGCCAAGAAGTGAGCGAAGAAGACACAGTTTTCTCTCAATGTCCAAGAGGAGCAAGGAATGTGTGATTTCCTTCGCGAGCACACCATCCTCTGGGACATAAAGAAGACAGACTACCGGAGAGTGGACAAGAAGGCAAAGCTCTGGGAGGATCAAGCCAAAGCCAAGGACAAGACTGTCGAGCACCTTCAAGGGTGGTTTAAATCCCTGCGAGATACCCACATCCGTCTTGACAAGAAAAAGAGCGGTGACGGCGCCCCGGAACTGACTGAGAGGGAGCAGTGGGTAAAGGCAAATTTCTGCTTCCTCAAGCCTGTGGTCCGCCATCGCCCTGAGCCCGTCAACAGTGTAAGTATAAACAAACATTAATATAAAGAATTGTTTATATTATATATACAGTATATTATTATATATTGTTATTATATATTATATATATTTGCTATATATTTTATTTTTATTGTGATTGCAAATTATAGAATTAGCCTTACTATTTTTTACAAATCATTGTCAATAATCGCAGATGAAGGCAACCATTGCAGCTCACAGCGGGGACCTCGCGGCATCCGAGGCTGCCTGTGCACACAACGTGGCTGACGGCAACAGCACACCCTCCCCTGTCCCTTCCGTATCCTCACAGGGCAAGGGCAAGCGTGGCCAAGACGATGACCTGTTGCTGCTGTCACTCCAGAAGAGGGTGAACGAGTCTGGGGAGATCCTCAAAGGTCTCACACAGCCTCAACCCATCACAGCCGCCTTTGCCAACTACGTGCGTGACAGCCTGGTCAGCATGTCCAAGCGCAAGTTCCGGAAGGCACGGTCCCGCATCAACGCCATCCTCAGTGAACTGATGGACGAGGACAGTGATTCCCCAAGGCTTTGGAGATGTACCACCCACCTCCCCACATGTGGAGAGACAAGGCAAGCTGCCTCACTCTGGGGTTCGCAGACCGCTGAGTATGCGGAGCAGTACATGCAGCAGCCACTGCTGCCACAGTACCATCAGCACCAATCTCAATACCAGTGGATGACACCTCCTCCTCAGCATGGGTTCCAGCTGATTCATCACACCACGCAGCAGCCAAGTTCCGCCTCTGTGTCTTCTGCTCTTGGTTCGGCTGGCCAGGTACTGCACCAGAGCGCCAACGCTGCCCTTGACACCAGCGATCAGAGTCTGTGTAACATCTCTGGACTTTATGCAATGCTGAACTCGTCTAGTGGTGTTGATGGTACAAGCAACCCGTCTCGGGAGTTACACACACCTCCAACAGCAGAGAAGAAGTAGTGACAGTGACAGCTGTGCGCTTCTCAGTGTCAGCAGATAAAGTGTTTTGGGCGTTTTATTTTCACCATCTTGTATGATCATTTTGATCATGTTACACCATTTTGTTATAAACAAGAGCACTGAACAAAAGTTGCTTCAACTTTTCATGTTTATTCATACACTCAGAAAATGGTATAATAATATACGTATGGTACATGTACTTGTTATGACATGTATGTTGTAATTTGATCAATTTCTATGTTTCCAAGAAGTTTACCACTGTTCTTTTTTCTAAAAGATAAAATTATGAATGTGTGAAAAATAAACATGGATCGAGCTGTTTTTCTAAGGCGCTTGCAAGGGCAGCTAAGATGTTGGCGTGAAAGCACACAGTGGGTGACGCATCCCGAAAAACATTTGAGAAGACAGACAAGTTGAATGGCCAACCCCTCTGCTCTTATCCTATTCCAACTCTTTGTCTGGAGATCGGGAAGATCTGGGTTCGATTCTCCCTTGGGCATTTCTGTGTGGAGTTTGCATGTTCTCCCCATGCGTGCCTGGGTTTTCTCCGGGTACTCCGGTTTCCTCCCACATTCCAAAAACATGCATGTTAGGTTAAGTGGCGACTCTAAATTGTCCATAGGTATGAATGTGAGTGTGAATGGTTGTTTGTCTATATGTGCCCTGCGATTGGCTGGCGACCAGTCCAGGGTGTACCCCGCCTGTTGCCCAAAGTCAGCTGAGATAGGCTCCAGCATACCTCCGCGACCCTAATGAGGAGAACCGGTATAGAAAATGGATGGATGGATATTCAGAATATTGAAAACAAATGATTAATTCCACAATTTATTTATATTAAGGCCACAACTAACAATTATGTTCTTACTCGATTTATCTGAAGCTTGTTGTTTTGCATAATTGACCAATTGGTTAGTCCCTAAAAGGACCAAATGAATATGAACCAAGCACAAACAGTTTGTGGTTTGGTCCGCAACATTTTAGAAAAGAGACAAAAATGTCCATAACTGTTTTCAGTTAAAAGCTGATGTGTGTGAATATCTTCATGTGACTGGCTAGCTAGTAAAGGTCTTGACCTCCTTGCTCACCTGACCTAAACCCTATTGAGTACTTGTGGGCCCTTAAACATAAGATTTACAGTGAAGAAAAAAGGCACACCGCTCCGAAGAGTGTCTGGGAGGCTTTGGTTGCTGCTGCACAAAACGTTGATGGGCAAATGATCAAGAAACTGACAGACTCCATGGATGGAAGGCTTTTCCGTGTCATTGATAAGAAGGGTGGCTGTATTGGTCACTGATTTATTTTTGGAAATATCAGAAATATTTGTTGTACAGTTTGTATTGTTTATCATCGACTTATTTTTTGTTTTGTTTGTTTTTTTTGTTCTTTGAGTTGCCTAATAATTCTGCACACAAATAGTTGCCTAATACTTGTGCACACAGATATTCTGATTGATTGATTTAAAAAATGATTGAATGATTAAAAAAAAAAAGACACTAAATCGAATTTTGAATGCATATCAGTTTGGGAAAAAAGGGTGATTATATTATTTTATTTTTATTTATTTAATTTAGGAGGAACAGGAATACAGGAATGCTGTGGCGGGCGTTTCATTTGGTACCTGGGCCTTCAGTAGGGACTTGACCAGCCAGAATTTTTCTTGGTAGACACCATGAGGGTCATTATTGTTAAAAAATAATGATAATAATATATTTTGCGATACGTTGCCACAGTCCCCTGTGCCAAGTGCCGATATCGTTATCTACTACAGCGATCAGCATATAAACAGATACAGTAAGTGCCACGTACTATAATAGTAGTAAGAATGCCAGCTCACTGCATTTGTCTTACTTGTCTTTGTCTTTGCGCACAGGGCTATCCAGGGGAGACCCTTAGATTTTTAAAAAAAATTTTTAAAGGATAAAAATCATTATACATACATCTAAAAACAAATCAACATTTTTTATTAGGTATTTGTATCAACATTTTAGCGTTTTCTAGTTACATTATGCCTTTGTGCTCTATTTTTCCACTTTTGCTGGTTTGCGTGTTTATTTTATCCCTGCAACGTGCAAAGTCCTATGGGAGGTGAGCCATGGTCCACAGATGGCTCCTGGGTCACACTTTGGATGCCTGGTTTGCGTGTTCCAACAGGAAGGTGAAGTGTAGCCAGGTGAAGGAGGAGTGTGTCCAAACTCTGCCTTCTTTCTCTGTCACTGGTCAGGGGTTGGGTTGCATTGTGGAGGGTTTTACAGCTTTCAGACCTGCATTGCACGGCAGAAACGCTGCGCACTTGGAAGTGGATCTCTACTGATACTTTGTCTTTATTGATTGCTTGTATTTGATTATTGAATGCGTGACACGACCATGTCGCTAAATTGTTAACACAGATCTCTTCTACGTGTGAGGTTATAAAGAAGAGTTACAGTCCCCACAATACCATTTTTAATAAAACAAAACATCCACTTAACTCTTTGTTTTTGAATACAACATCACCGAAACGACTGTCTTTCATTTCTTTAATTTCTGAGCATAAATACAACAGCTTGGTCATAAAGAGTTAAAACAACTCCAAACCTCTGCACTCCAGTATATGGCCCAGATCAAAATTAATATTTATCTAATAACATGGCAAAAACATAAAGCTTTCAAATAAAATATATCTACTCACCAAAGGTGTAAATTTCTCCTCTTCAGTCAGCCATTGTGGTTGTACCTTAGCTTGTTTTGCTCTGATCAACCAGAGGACGGAAAATTGGTGATGTCACCGAGGGCCAACTACCTGGGAATCTGAAGTCTGACTGGAGAAAAAAACCCAGCCACATTGCTGATATTGTTTAGGTCAATTCGAAGATAGGGTTGTCAGGCTCAATCGATGTTCAATCAGTGGACGCATGTGGTCACCGGTTGTAGCCCCAGTGCGCAGGGCTGGACTGTGGGGATGACCACAGAAGAAAAAGGAATCTCTAAAACTACAAACTCAATCTTCTTATCTTCTGGTATGGTGGTTTTTTGGCGCTGGAGTTGGAGTTTGCATGTTCTCGCCGTGCGTGGGTTTTCTCCAGGTATTCTGGTTTCCTCCCACATTCCAAAAACATGCATGTTAGGTTAATTGGAGACTCTAAATTGTCCATAGGTATGAATGTGAGTGTGAATGGTTGTTTGTCTATATGTGATCAGTATCTCTCAGATGTTTTATGTCTCAGATGTTTGCTTACACGAGTTGTACAATGTTGTTTACAGCTACATCAAGAAGCTAATTGCTGATGCTGTATTCATTAGCTTCACAACAGATGTGGATAGATGCTGTAGATAGATTCAAGATTCAAGATTCAAGATTCAAGAGAGTTTTATTGTCATGTGCATGGTAAAACAGCAGTTATACCATGCAATGAAAATCTCATTCTGTTCATTCTCCCAAGAAAAGAAAGAAAACACAAGAAAGAATAAGAACATAAGAAACATAAACACATAAACATACTGTATATACCAATAAATTAAGCAACAAAAACAGAAGAGACATTAATACAAATAAATAATACAAATAAATAAATAAATAAATAAAGAATGCTATGAGTGTGTGCGTGTGTTGTGTGCGGCGTGTGTGAGTGCTTCGTTGAGAAGCCTGATGGCCTGTGGGTAAAAGCTGTTTGCCAGCCTTGTGGTCCTGGACTTCAAACTCCTGTAGCGTCTGCCTGACGGTAGGAGTGTGAATAATGAGTGTTGTGGATGTGTGCTGTCCTTGATGAGGTTGTGTGTTCTGCGTAGGACTCTAGATTTATAAATGTCTTGCAGTGAGGGGAGGGCTGCCCCAACAATGTTCTGTGAGGTCTTGATCACCCGCTGGAGTGCCTTCCTATCACGTGTTGTACAGTTACCGTACCAAACAGTGATGGAGGCGGTAAGGACACTTTCGATAGTGCATCTGTAGAAGCAACTCAGGATTTTGGTGGACATGCCAAATTTCCTCAGTCTTCTCAGGAAGTACAGTCTCCTTTGGGACTTCTTCATAATTTGTTGGGTGTTGTGAGACCAGGTGAGGTCCTCGCTGATGTGTGTGCCAAGGAACTTGAAGGTTTTCACCCTCTCCACCTCAGTCTCATCAATAAACAGGGGTCGATGCAGCTCCTTTTCCCTTGTTCTTGGGTCGATGATCATCTCTTTAGTCTTATCTGTATTGAGAAGGAGATTGTTATCACGACACCAAGCTATGAGGTCCGCCACCTCTCTTCTGTATGATGTTTCAACGCCACCAGTGATCAGTCCGATGACTGTAGTGTCATCCGCAAATTTAATGATGCTGGTGTTGTTCTGGGAGGCCACGCAATCGTAGGTGAAGAGTGTGTAGAGGAGCGGACTCAGCACACACCCCTGTGGGGTCCCAGTGCTCACAATTCTTGAGCTGGATGTGCGATTGTGGACTCTGACTGACTGGGGTCTGCCTGTTAGAAAGTTAAACACCCAGTTACAGAGGGAGGGAGACAGGCCAAGTGTGAGGAGCTTATTTGTGAGTTTGTGGGGGCTGACTGTGTTAAAAGCAGAGCTATAGTCTATAAATAGCATTCTGACATATGTGTCCTGGCCCTGTAGGTGAGAAAGGGCTGTGTGGATGGCAGTGTTGACTGCATCATCCGTGGACCGGTTCTGGCGATATGCAAACTGTAGAGGGTCCACAGTTGCCGCCGGGATGCTCTTTTTGATGTGGGTCATGACTATTCTTTCAAAGCACTTCATTACAATAGGAGTGAGTGCTATAGGGCGATAGTCATTCAAGCAGGTCACGTTGCTCTTCTTGGGTACGGGCACTATGGTGGTGGACTTAAAGTGGGTCGGTACAGATGCTTGTGCAAGCGACAGGTTCAATATGTCAGCAAGCACATCAGCTAGCTCTGATGAGCAAACCCGAAGTGCACGTCCTGAGATGTTGTCTGGGCCTGCTGCTTTTCGTGGGTTTGTTTTGTTTAGAACCCTGCGCACATCAGCTGATGTCACCATGAGATGTGAGTCCTGTGTGCTCCCCAAGTCCAGCCACCCTCTCTGCTCATCAGGAGTTTGGGAGTCAAAGCGGGCATAAAACTCGTTCAGCTCATCAGGAAGTGTGGTTTGGCTGGACGTGGCTACGCTACTCCGCTGTCGATAGTCTGTGATGTGCTGGAGCCCCGCCCACATGCGCCGAGGGTCTGAGGTGGAATAGTAGCCCTCCAGCTTCTGTCTGTACTGTTTTTTGGCCTCTCGTATGGACCTCCTCAGGTCATAAATGGCCTTTTTGTAGTCCTCAGCGGTGCCCATGACAAATGCAGTCGAACGAGCACGTAGCTTAGCCCTTACATCACAGTTCATCCACTGTTTTTGGTTAGGGTATTTTCTGTAATACTTGGTGGTGCTAACAGTCTCTATGCATGTGCTAATGTAGCCAGTAACAGCAGAAGCATATTCATCCAAATCAACAGTACAATCTTCCCTCCCCGCTGCAGTTTTAAACACATCCCATAGATAGATAGATAGATACTTTATTAATCTCCAAGAGCAATTCACATTTCCAGGAGGTATGTGCAAATGTCATAATGAACTTAATCGCTTAATCACAAAATAAAACAACCAAGGCAAGACATGAGCGACAAGAAAAATAAGAAACTAGAATAAGAATAAAGAAATAAATACAGAACAGATCATGTCAAATTTTTAGTACAATAATACATAATAAATAATAATCACACATAGTAAGGTAAAAAGTCCAGTCCAGTCCTTCCATGACAGGAAGTATATGCTAGTATATACATTTTTAAGAGCGACAACACAGGTCATGACAGCAACTACAGCTTCTTTAACCACAAGCACAGATATGATCGTTTGTTGAGGATTCTGTAGCAATGAAGTTATATACAAAGAAGTTATATACACACACTGGCATATAAATATACAGTATATATGCCAATCGATTAAAATATTTAATCATGATTAATCACATGTGTCCTTAGTTAACTCATAATTAATCACAGCTGAAAAAAGTTTATAATAAGTACGGATGTAAATCTCTTTGTGGTGAAGTATTCGATACGCAACTAGAACGATAGCTACATCAAATTTTATGTAAAGGGATATCAATTTTGGAAATATGGGCCATTGTGTTATTAAAAATAATATACAATTAGAAATCCCACATTTTTTCATGATTAATGCAAACAGCGTTTTTGTCCCACTTTGTTTGAGTCCTTGAACGTACCTTCTAACTTTGTCCCACGCTGCTATACGACTAGTACTACTACAGTACTACGACTACGACACTGATTTTTACCCTTTTTCTTTCACCTCACATTTGCTCTCAAATGCTGATAATATGTGCTGTCAATCAATTTAAAAATGTATTCAAGTTAATCACATGTCTACTCTCTGATTAATCACAATCATGATATTATTTTTTTTTTTACCGGCACCGGCATGAGTGGCTGCCTTTCATGCAGCTATCCATCCATCTCTCTAATCACATATTTTCCTTGGGCTTAATTAAGTAGACTTTATCTACTGAAGTACTACAACTGGCATGAATTTTGTTTTGAGATAAAAGTATGGTTGCTTACTTTGGGCTTGATGAAGTCTTTTATTTTTTTCCCAAATTCTGTTGTATTTTTTTTCCTAAATTACGTTTACGTTTTTTTTTTACCCCTGTCCTGTCCAGCCTTTAAGACAGAGAGAATTTTAGATCTAAATGCCGTCAAGTGCTCAACAGATTTACTCTGCCAGGGAGACGTGTGATATAAACTTCCCCTGTTATACAGAATTTATTTGACTTGATGCTTGTGATTATGCAAATTTGGAGCGGCCGGACCGGAGCAGAAGGGGGCAGAGAAGAAGAGAAAAGAAAACAGAGAGGGGGGTGCGGGGATAAGAGGGGGACAAAAAAAAAGACAGAGACAAGGACAACAGCAGCAACAACAATTGTAACAACAACAACAGAACAACAGAAATATACAGGACTACATCAGCAAATGTCTGTGACCACTATAAAGACCATGACGGAAAGGATAAAATAATACCAACAACCACAATGACAATACTGCATTGAAACAGTCACACATAATTGTAGTAATGAAATGATTATCTATGATAGTGAAGAGAATGACAATAACTATAATTCATACAGTATCATTGTAAAAACTATAATCATATTGCTGACATCACCGTCGCTGTAATAAAACCAACAACATAACACCCTGGTTAACTCAGTGAGTAATGTGGGGAAGTACTGTACGTATGTACTGTGAGTGTGCATATGTACATGTGTACAGGTATCTCTGTATGTGTGCAAGTCTTCATATATATATAAAGGTGCAAGAATGTGTGAGCGTGTAATTGTCACTGAGAATGCATGCATTAAAGGAAAGGGGGCCCCCTCCACCTCCCAGAGAGCCCCGCCCGAAATATCCAGGCCGAGCCCCCGCCGCCAGAAAGCCACCAGGCCCACAGGGGCAGGCAGCACAACGATCACTGCCCCAAGAGCCAGCCCAGAGAGCCCTCCCCCATGGGAAGACCAGCAAGGGGCCACAGAGAGGTAATCCCAACCAAAGACAGGGCGCTGGCGGGCCTGAGGACAGCCAACCCCCGAGACCAGCGAGAGATCACACCCCACAAGGGCAGACGAGCACCGGGGGCCATACACAGGCAGGCCCAGAGATGCCCCCGCAACCGGAAAGAAGCCCGCCTATGCCGGAAGCACCAATCCCCCCCACCGCCAACCCCTACCCCCCGCCCGACCCCCGACACAGGACCGCCCCGACACAGCACCGCCCCGCCCAGGGACGCAGGAGGCACATCCCGCACCCACCCGGCGGAGGCCCAGGCGGAAGAGATGTTTCACCCAGCACCTGACCGCACGGAGCAAACCCCTGTATGCCCCCCGCCCCCAAAAACTAAAATAAATAAATAAAAGCACACACACATACAGTATGCACGCACGCACATACACACACACACACACACACACACACACCCACCCACGCACGCACGCACACACACACGCGCGCACCACAGTGGTCGACTACCCAAAGCCCCACTCCATCCCCTGCCGGTAACCCAAGGCGCAGCGGAGCCGGGAGCCTCGGGGTCCCAGACACAACCCAGAAACCGTGACACGGAGAACGCGGACCACCGAGGAGCAGGAAGACCCCAGGCCACCCCATCCCAATGGCAGGACGCCGCCAGCAAGGCAGACAGAGGAGCCGGCGAGGAAAAAAGCGGGCAAATGAGCAAACGGGCGAGCAGCCAGGCGAACCACCACACAGCCCCGGCCGACACCCGCGGGGCAGCTGCCCCGGAGAGGGAGTGGGAGTGCCGTACCCCAAGCCGCAGGGAGGCAAAGCACCAGAGCCGAGAAGGCGAGACCAGCAGCAGACCATCCGCCGGACCCCACCAGCCACCGGGAGCCAGACCAGCCACATGCCACCAGAGCCGACGGCGCACCACCCGCACACCGGAGCCCCACCCCTGACAAGCCCGTGGACAGACCGGGGGAGGCAAAGACACAGACAACGGCCCAGCAGAGCACAAAGACCAGCGGTGACAAATGCCCAAGCACCCGGCAGGGCACGACCCCCCCAGAAGGCCCTGCCCGAGGGCACACGCCCTCCCCCCCACTCGCCACCCAGGCCCACAGTACCTATGAGCAGGACCCAATCCACCAGACAGCCCGGCGCCCCAGCAGCCACCACCGCGCAGCAACCACATGCCCCCGCGGCGGCATGTGGGCCATCCGTAGCACCGGCACCGCCCCCGGAGACTGCCGAATTCACCCCAAGAGCGCAGAGGCGCCCGCGGCACGTGTTAGTCCAAGGGAAGCACCCCCTCAGCGCAAGCCCCGGCATCAACAGGCCCCAACGGGCCACCCCAGGGAAGGGCAGGCGAACCAGACAAAGGCATCCCACAAGCCAGGCCACCCCGGGCGAGCCACTGCGCCGCGACGGCCAGCGGACAGGTCCACAGCCACACCCCGACCCTGGCGGACAGACGCCGCGGAACAGGCAGGAGGCACCCCAATCCAGCCCGCTCCACCCGTGTATGTGATAAGGTGTGATTGTGTCTATTATGCAATTAAAAAATTTTAAAATAAAAACAAAAGAGGACAGCTCTGAAGAGCTGGTCCCTGTGTCCCTGAGGGGTATTTCTGTGTACAGGTATATGATGGATGATATGGGTATGATATGGGTGGATGATAGCTAATGATGTAATTAAAATTGGGGGACAGCTCCCGCTCAGTGGGCCCCTCACCTGACCAGCCCCCCCAAACCCTAAGTGTCTACTGTGCGATTAAAATTGGGGGGCGACAGATCAGTGGCATGGTAGGGGCAAAGGAGCCTCCGCAAGGCAACTCCCCCCCCCGACCACGCTCGGCCGTAGACCACTCCCCAAAGTCCTATGTAGTCCTATGTATGTGAGGTGGTGCAGTGGAACAGGAAGGATAAGGGCACCGCATGCCCACACCCCAACACCGCCCAAACCGAGCGGGGGGGAACCAAGGACACATGACCGACTGGCCACCCACCACAGCCCAGGCTCGGAAGAGCCACAGGCCGCAGGACACACCACAGGCCCTACCCGGCCCGCCAGGATGCCCAGTCCGGCCCACCCAACCCCCCAGAGGTGATACCCCCAGTGCCCCCAACACCGGACCCCACCGGAGGTAGCGTCCACCCCCAGACCGCCAAACTCCACGGACCAGCCACACGCCCCAAGGCAGACCCGACCGCCACAAGAACAGCAGGAACCGCGCCCACGCACACCACCACGGCTGGCAAGGGAGCAACACCACAGCGACTACAAGAGAACCGGACCACACACAGAGGAGAGCACGGCCACACCCACGAAACACGCAAGCCAGAGGCGCCAAGGAGTGACAGAGAAGCAAGCACCGCACAACAGGGCCACCGAGAGGAGCGACCCCCCGCCGGGTGCCAAAGCAAACACCCCCAGAGGCAAAAGAGGCCGAGGGAGAGCCAGCGCCACCAGTCGCACATGGGCCCCACCAGCAGCAGTAGGCGCCCGGCACCCGCAGGATGCAGCACCCCGCCCACCCACCACCCCGAGGGCGACCAACGCCGTCCCCTGGACGGCCACCCCACAGCCATCAGCTGTAGGTTGGGATTTTGGATTAACCGGGAAGCATTGAGACATATCTGCTTCCAGAATTCAGGGTCACAGCATGTAGATAAATCTGAATTCCATTTGGAGATTGGAATGCCAATTGTGTTGTCGTTTTTGAAAGTAGAACATATAATTTACATAATGTTTTAGGGGCACATATTTTAAAAAATTGGTCAATGGTGGTATTGCTTTCCCGTGATATAGTCCTGAAACTTGCTCTAATTATAGATTTAATTTGTGTGTATTCAAGAAATGTGGTATGATTTATTACATACTGTGTAACAAGGTCGTTAAATGAGATAAATTTCCTTCCTTTAATAATATTTTTCGTACAACTTTTTCCTTTTTTGTGCCAAGTCGGGAAATTTAATGGTTTCTTTTTAGGATTATTCCAGATGGGAGTGTATTGGCAAGGAGTGAGCGAGGATCTAGTTATTTTAGAAATTCCCACCAAGCTGTCAGAGTGGTGCTTATATTTATACTTTCAAAACAATTATTTTTCCGGAGGATTTGGCTAATGAAGGGCAGATTACAAATTGGGATTTCATGGCTAAGTGATCGTTCGATGTCTAGCCATAAATAATCCAATGGGTTAGGTTTGATCCATTTTAAGATATACTGTAACCTGTTTGCAAGGAAGTAGTTAGAGAAGTTTGGGAGTTCTACACCCCCATATTCTTTTGATTTTTGTAACGTTTTGAGACTTATTCGTGCTGGCTTATTTTTCCAAAGAAATGTATTTATAGATGAGTCTAATGACTTCAACCAAATTATAGATGGTTTGGTGGGGATCATGGAAAACAGATAATTAACCCTTGGTAAGATCATCATTTTCACGGTGGATACTCTGCCAGTAAGTGAGATGGGCAAGGTTCTTCAACGCGCAAGATCATCCTCTGTTGCCTTCAAGAGTGGAGTATAAGTCAAGCGGATCAGGTCTGACAGGTTGGAGGAAATGTTAATACCCAAATACTTAATGTTCCCTGAACACAGTGGTATAGAGGGGGTGCTCTGGAAACCAAAATTAATGAGCAGTACTGTGGATTTACCAGTTAATGGAGTAATCTGAAAAGGTGCTATAATTGTGAATGAGTGAGATAGATTTGTGGAGTGAAGAATGTGGATTATCTAGGAAGAGTAATACATCATCAGCATCAAGGCTTATCTTATGATGAACATTTGTGGTGTGGATCCCTTTAATGTTTATATGTTGTCGAATTGCAGCTGCAAGAGGTTCAATAAAGATAGCAAGTAGTAAGGGAGAGAGTGGACACCCTTGCCTAGTACCTCTTTGTAAGTAAATTCTGGAGAGATCTGATGGTTGGTCCGAACAGCGGCCTTTGGGGTGTTACACTATATACTGTAACACCCCAAAGGCCGCTGTTCAAATGCTTTTTCAGCATCTAATGAGACAATTGTGGTTTCTAAATTATGGATGATAGATTAATCAATCAGATTGATTAGACGGCGTACGTTGCTAGTTGAGTTTCTCCCCTTGATAAATCCTGATTGATCAGGGTGTATTATATGAGGGGTAACTTTTTCCAACTTTATAGCTAACGCTTTGCATATTATTTTAAGATCTGCATTAATCAGTGAAATTGGACGATAACTGGAAGGTAGTGTTGGGTCCTTATCCAGTTTCAGCAGGAGACTGATTGTAGCTGAGTTCATGTTTGGAGGCAAGCATGAACTGTCTTTAATTTCCAGAACCATTCTAAGAAATATTATGGCTAGTAATGACCAGAATGCTTTATAAAACTCGGCAGGGAAACCGTCGGGTCCTTGTGCTTTGTTATTCGGCAACCGCTGTAGAGCGTTATGGAGTTCCATTAATGAAATGGGTACATCTAAGTTTGTCACCTGTTCGTCATTTAATTTTTGTAATTCTATGGTGTTGAGAAATGTTTCAATATCTGGGAGAGATGGTTTAATCTGAGGTGTATATAGATTTTTATAAAAGCTCCTAAAGACGGAATTAATTTTCTCCGGGAGGTGAGTGATATGACCTCCTGAGTTCCTAATGGAGGAGATAGAGCTTTTTTCTTTATTGACTTTTAGTTGGTTAGGTAAGTATTTTCTGGGTTTATTGCCATGCTCAAACTTTTCCAAACGTAGTCTTTGCAGTTGGAACTGAATTTTCTTATCAGTAATTTATTTTGAGTCTAGTTTCAGTTTTCTTAGGTTACTTAGGATATGCTCATCTTGTGAGTCAGCTTGAGCTGTTTCGAGGAGTTGGATTTTTTTCTCCAACTTTGATTCTAGTAATCTCTCTTTCTTTTTTTTATATGATGAATATGAAATGTTTTTTCCGCGCATTACTGCTTTTGCTGTCTCCCAGAGAATACTAGCCGAGATACCGGGTTGGTCATTGAAGTCTAAAAACATTGTCCACCCTCTTTCAAAGTATTTTAGGAAGTCGATTGCCGAATTTTATATTTAATCTCCAGCATCTAGTAGGTGCGCTTATAGTTTGGTTAGTGAGAAAAAGAGAGACTGGGGCGTGGTCACTAATGGTGATAGGGTGTATGTAAATGTTTGAAATGTCTGATATGATTGAGTTGCTCGTTAAAAAGTAGTCAATACGAGAGTAGGTGTGGTGCACTGGTGAGAAATAAGTATATTCCCTGTGAGTAGGGTGATAAGAGCGGCAAGCATCACAAAGACCAAAATCATTCATGTATTTCTTTAGTATCAATGTTGATTGAGACTCACGATGTCTCCCAGCTGGGCTAGACCTGTCCACTTGTGGATTAAATACTAAGTTGAGGTCCACTCCCAAGATCATACTTGAGTCCAAATGTGCAGAGAGAGAGGAAAAGAAGGTATGAAAGAAGGAGGGGTCGTCAACATTAGGACCATATATGTTGGCAATGCAGAAATGTACATTATCAACAGATATGTTCATTATGATATATCTCCTTTCTGTGTCTGTAATAGTGTTGTGGAGTGTAAAATTCACCCTCCTGTTAATTAAAATAGCGACCCCTCTCTGTTTGGAGTTGTGACTTGCTAAATATGTGTGTGGGAACTGTGGTGAGTGAAGTGTATGGACAGCTGACTTGGAAATGTGAGTCTCTTGTAACAAATTCCTGGGTGTTCACCTTAACAACAAGCTGGACTGGTCCGTCAACACCCACGCCCTCTACAAGAAGGGCCAGAGTCGCCTCCACCTGCTGAGGAGACTGAGGTCCTTTGGTGTGTGCAGGACTCTTTTACGGACCTTTTATGACTCTGTGGTGGCCTCAGCCATCTTCTATGCTGTGGGCTGCTGGAGAGGGAGCAGCACGGACAGGGACAGGAGCAGGATCAATAGGCTGATCAGGAGAGCGAGCTCCTTGACAACACCTCTCACCCACTACATGACACTGTTGTTTCCCTTAGCAGCTCCTTCAGCAGCAGACTGTTAGACCCACGGTGTAAGAAGGAGAGGTTCCGCAGGTCCTTCATGCCGACCGCTGTCAGGCTCTACAACACCTGCACCACCTGAACCATGTTGTAGTCAATATGTATTCTTTACATTGTATTCTTTACTTGCGTATCTTGCTTGCTGCTTGTAACAAGTGAATTTCCCCACTATGGGATGAATAAAGTACAAATACAATACTCCTTTTGGACATGTGGAACTGCAAAATGGAATGTATTCCATTGTAACATGTATGCAGGTTCAAATAAAATTAAACCATTACCATTATCAATATAAATGATGAATGAAAGGGATAAATGAACAATTAAGGTTATGTTTACCTTTATTGAAGATATGATTCTTGAAGTGGCTTTAAAGACACAATGCAGCAGCAAGACACCACACTAACCACAGCGGACACTACTGAGGTTCCACAGTATTTATTATCAGCATCTTTGAGGACCGAGAACAGTGCTGTAGAAATGTAATCCATTTATTATTATAAATCTACATTACACCAAGCATGTTTACTACTGTTGTCAGTCCATACTATTAACTCATGTTGAAAGTATCTTTCAGACCCTTGAGGGCTTGCTCCTTTGTGATGTACGTCCAGGCCTCTGGAACATCAGCTGGCTTGGCATCGTACGTTTGAGCAAATCTCTTATTGTAGCGTACAAGTACAAACTTCCAGTAATCAGACGCTTCTATTGTGGCATCTGGAGGAATGTGCCAGTCAGGATAGTAGGTAGTGTATTCTTTGTATGGAACCCACTGCTCAGCTTTTCCATCATAGAAGATAAATTCATGATCCGTCTGCACATCAGTTGTACATAGAGTTTCAACCAGTTCTTTATTGTCATCGTTTCTGTATCTCCCAAGCCCCTGTGGCCGATGCACAGCAGCATGATGTTTCTTGTGTTCTTTGCCTCCAGCCTCACAAGGAATTTTACAAAATGGGCACTGGTGTCCACATCCAAATATCCTCTTGAAGAGCTCATCCTGTGGTTTTACTGCAAGTTTATTTAGGGTTTCAGGTATGTCTTCAATGTTGGAGAATTCCACATGAAGTGTTTTCTTTAACGTGTTCAAGGATGCAGTAAAACTTTGTGTGAATGACTGGCATGTGCTTTTGATCTGAAACAAAGTGCGTTTTTCAGCCTCCTCTGATATTGCCATGTCTTGCATCAGATATTTGCGCATTTTGCAGACAAGATTTGGAACATTTTCATTGTCATCTGACAGCATGTTTGAGGCCTCCTTCATTGCGTTGAGTATTTTGGTAACTACAACTTCCAGCTTCTTTCGCTTTAATTCGCACAAAGTGTTGTCTCGCATTTTTTGTAAGACCTGGTCAAATATCCAATCCTTAACATACATTTCGTAATGACGAATGTACTTGACAAAAGCCTCAAAGTCATCTTTCAGTAGTAACTCTTTCTGAATGTTGTGCTGGAAACAGGAGCGTGAACTGTACTCCACAGAATGACAGCTTGTCAAAATGTCATCAACAATGTCAATTCCCAAAGCTCTGTTCATGTAATCCTCAATGGCAGGCTTGATACAAAACTGGACATAATCATTTGCTTTGCGTTGGCAATGATCTGTCTCTTTGTACAAATCCAGAAAGTCTGACAAGTATTGATGCTTGTACTTTTCCAGCTGAGCTCGGGGGTCATTATTTGACAAGAATCTTTGGTGCATTTTGAGGAATTCTCTGGCGGCAATTCCACAGATATGAAGTTTGAGGTCAATCTCAAATCTTATGTTTGATCTGTGAGACTTATAACCTTCATTTAGGGATTCATCAATCCTTTGCAGCAGATCCCTTGACAAAGAATCATGGTAATCATCATCTGACTTGGTTTTATCAACAACAAACTGTGTTGATGTCTCAATCACATTGTCTGCAAACATCTGTAACTCGGCTTGTGTCCACATATATTTCATCTTCTTCATTAAGGAATCAACATGGTCAATCCTTGTCTTAAATGTGTCCCTTCCAAAGCTCTTTAGGTCTTCAATGTGCTGTAAGTCTTCACTGACGTTACGGTTTGATAAATTCCTCTTCAGCTGCGTGAGAATGGATGCATGTATATCTTGTTCTTTCAGTGTAGGTACATTGGCAGTAGCTGAAGCCCACATTTTGTCAAACTCCTCTCGCAGTCGGTGATCAGACAGTTGGGTGTCTTTGCATTTGCTCAGAAGCTTCATGACTCTCTCTTCAATCGTGCCACAGTACTCCTGTATTATGTCCAGTGCCTTTCTCAAAGCTATTTTTCGCTCAAGGGATCCTTCCAATTTAGCATTGACGGAATGTTGAATCTCATTTGACAGGCTTGTGATGCTATTGAAAAAGTCAGTTTTGTATTTCTCCATCAGGTTTGCATGTCGGTCTCTCTTTCTGTAAAAATCAGAGAGTTTCTCTTTCATTTTGCTTTTTTGTGATTCTATTTCTTCAGCTAGTTGTGCTTTTTTGAGCGTGACCAACGTGTTCCATGTTTCCAATCCACCCTCGTTGTTGGCATTTACAACTTCTAACTCTGCTGCTGTCAGTCTGGAGAGGATTTCTTTTTGCATCTCCCATTCCCACTGGTTGAACTCTTTGCACAGGTTGTCATAAGCGTGGGCCACAAGAGTGTTTCTGAAACTAAAGATGAAGTTCTCATATTTCACTGATTTCCACAGACTTCTCATCCATTGTACAAAGTCTGGGATCTTTGTGGCTGAGGATTGCCTTTGTTTTCCTACCGTCTCCAGAAGATTTTTCTTGAACTCTGACACAGCTTCACTGTAACCAGTGTTTACTGGTGCCATTGGAGGGGTTCCATGCCAAAGTCCTGGGATGTTCCAGTTGTTGTTTTCCATGTCATAGTCCAGCACATCTGTGAACGCTTGAATCAAAGGTTGTCTTTCCATGTCAGCTGCAATCTGTGTCATTTCATTGAGTTGGTCCAAGAGATGTTGTCTGTCTGTCAGGGTTCTGTTATGAGCTGAAACTCCAGCAACATTTTGGTGCACAAAATGGCAAATTGTCTTTTTCCCAATTTCTTTCATTCTCAAGAAGGCATGAACAGCAATTTGCAGGACATCTTTCATTTCGTTTGCATTCTCCATTGCAATGTTTATAATGGTAACATCACTTAAACCAATGACAAAGGTTGCCAGCTGGTTGTCATGTTCATAACTATCTTCTAGTTGTGCGAGCTCAGGCGATTTCAGACCTTCAGTATCAATGAGGAGAATGAAGTCACATCCCAACTCTTGTTGTGTGTCATCTCCAACTTTGAGAAAGAGTATGTAGGCCCCTCTTGTACACCTGCCACTGCTGACAGTAAACTGAACACCAAACATGGTGTTGAGAAGGGTTGATTTTCCACTACTTTGAACCCCCAACACCGTTAGTACTAACAACCTGCTCTTTCCCCCGACCTTCTCGTGAAGTTCCATTAACACGGCTGTCACCCACTTCTCTGGAACGTTTGAAGCAACTCCATCTAAAAGTTCTAATGGATAACCATCCAACAGCATTTCAGCAGCTACTTCAGGCAAATGGGACATTTTATTTGTGCTATCATCTGAGTGCACAGAAACCTCATAGTGAAGACCCATTTCTCTCATGTAATGCTCTACCCCTAAAGAGCTGTCCAACAAGGCTTGATCAACCTCCGCAATGAGTTTGGCATCCTTTGTTTTGCATTGCTCTTTGAATTTGTTACACAGGCTCGTCAGTTTGTCCCGAGAATGGTCATTAAACCTGAATTTCATCCACTTCAAGAAAAAATGTCTTTTCTCTCTGTTGCTCGTTGATAAGGTCTCAATAAAAGCCAGCATTCCTTGAGACGCTTTTTGCTGTTTTTGCTCTTCCCAAATGTGCTTTTTCTCTTCTTGTAGCTGAGCTTTATAATGCTCAACGGCATCAGTGCCAACATCGCCAATTCTACATTCCTTCTTCTCCAGTTGTGATAATCTCTTCCAGTTCTCTCCTTGCAAAGGAAGCTGTTGTTTTTTGTAGTGTGGTATACTTCGCACACCAATCCCCCTCATGATCTCCTCAGCAGTTTTTTTCTGCTCAAGAGTTTTGTTTTCATCCACAGACAGACCTAATTCAACTGCTTTTTCTCGCATGTCTGCAATACTCATTGTGTTTTTTATGGAACACAGTGAGGTCTTGATGGCTCCACATAGCTTTTTTGAAAACTCTGCTGTATTTATCCTTGAATCTTTGATTTTAACACTGCTCCTTGGTACAGCCAATTCTTGCAGTGTTTTCTGGACAGACATCATATTTTCAGCGACACTCTCTTTGCGATGAACAACAAAATAGAGTTTGGATTTTGCATCTTGCAGAGCCTTCAGAATGTGATGCTCCTTTTCTTCAACTTTGTCCAGGAATATGAAGACTGCATTGGACACTTCATAAAGAAAAGTAAATTGTACAAGTGACTCACAAATGCCTCCTCGCAAATTAGCAAATGCAACTGGTTCTGGGAATACATCCAGATTTTCTCTCCCACAAGGGAGGAACCAACAAACTTCCACCAAACCATTTGACAGTTTTCGAGTCAGTGCTCCTCCTTCCATGTCTCTGTGTATGAACATGTTGTGATTCTGCTGGTCACGGCTGAGGATCTGATTCACAAACTGAGATTTGGATAAACTGCAGTTTTTTAACCTCACAAAGGAAAAGAACGGCATTCTTGCTTGGACAATGCTGTCCTCAACAAATCCTCTTGATTGAGACAAATCATGTGGACACCACTCTTTGACAATTTCTCTCAGAGCCCATAGCATCAGGGTACATTGATTGTTGTCGGTGTGGGGCAACAGCAGCGGGACGGAAAACTGGCATAACGACATTTTAAGTCCCATTTCCTGCTGCAAGAAGCTGTCGGCACAAAGAAACAGACCTACTATCAGGTCAAGAGGATGACCTGTGTTTTCTGAGGGATTACATGCTGTGTAAAGGTCCAGTAAGTCAAGGCTGTCATCAGTTTCATCATGGCTGCTGAATGAACGTGTACAGTTCCTGCACCCTGCATTGATTTGAAACAGTTTTCTTAGGAAATGAAATGGCATTTCATCCACTGATAAAACAGCTTTTTCATATATGCTGCTTTTGTTGACTTCCAATACAGACTGAAGACTGAGTTTGTTGGGATAATATTTCTCCAGTCCAAGGTTGGAGAGGACCTCCAACAGAACTGTCAAAAAAAAAAAAGATTAACATAAAAAATGCTGTTAACTGTCTCCGTAATGTATTTCAACATCTGACATAATTACCAATACAGTAATCTCTCGTTTATCGCTGTCAATTGGTTCCAGACCCGACCATGTTAAATGAATTTTTGCGATATGTGAGTCATTGTTAATAAATGGAATACTTTCATAGTTAGAGCATATTTCAGTATTCTTTTACTAATAATAGGCCACAGTCAACCACAAAACAGCAATCATTAATTAATTATGATTTCAAAAGCCGTGATACATTGATACATAGATTGTCATAGTCTGAATGTCTGCGGTGCTGCCATCTAATGGTTTCTCGTTGCAGCACACTTGCCTGCCTAGGGGAGGAGTTTCCTGTCACACCTGTGTGCAATCAGCGTTGGACTATTTAGCTCCTGCTTGTGGCTTTGTCATTTGCCAGATTGTCTTTTCATGCTCTGATCCTTATGCTCTCGCTACCATTATCCTGGCCATGCTTAGTTCTCGTAAGTACTTTATGCTCTAGACTTGTTGTTACATTCTTGACTTGTTGTTAAGTAATTATCTCTAGCTCTGCTGTTTAGCTATTACCTTTTGACTCTCATACCTTGCTTTATGGATCTCTTTTGCTTCATCTAGTTTTTGTCATTTTTGCTACACACTCTTTGCCGAGTGCTCCTAGTTTGAGTGTATCTAGTTTTTGTTGCTCGTTAATGTATCTACCTCGTTTTGTATTTTTGTATTCTTATTTTTCCCTGCCCTCATTTTTGTGTAGCGATCTCTGTTCGAGCCTTTTTGCTATTTTGGGGTTTTTCCTGCTTTAGTATTTTTGGTGTAGAGTTTTATGTTGTCATTTCCCCGTGGCTGCGCCCGGGTTGTGTTTTTGGACGATTATTGTATTTCACAACAAAGCGTATTAAACTCATTTACTTGCCACCGGTGTCTCTCTGCATCTTGGAATCCAATCACACGGCTGCAAGCCGCCACGTGACATAGATAGATAGATAGATAGATAGATAGATACTTTATTGATCTCCAAGAGAAATTCACATTTCACGAAAAACAACACACACTCATTTCAAATGATATAGTGAAGGAGCGATGTTCGAACAGCAATATAGCGAGGGATTACTGTACAACCATAATTGTTCATACTTGGAAACCCATTATGATTGGTACGAATCTGCTTTGTTTCTCAACAAGTCAGAGTACCAGCTTTATTCTGTGAACAGCTTTTTATTTTGCTGCCCACTACCTGAACACATTTTTGAGTTGGTGGCCAAATGCAGTGTTCTTTGTAAAGGCAGAGTGGTGCAGTGGTTTTTTATTTTAAAATGTTTTATTAATACATACTAGCATGTATTCAATCAAAGTAGGAATGCACCTGTTGGCTTTTGTCCTTCAGCGCTCATGGTAGCCTAGGTCTGATGGTCCTTCGGAAGTCCCTTGTCCTTAAGTACCTGTAGGCCACAATGTCATTCGGTTAGATTTTCAGGTTTTCAATATTGTTTCATCCCTTTATACAAACGGTTGGCGATACATTCGTTATGCTTGAAAGTTTAATGTAAAGAAAACAATGAATTTTGTTATTCAGTTGAGGTGTCATGAGACGAGATGAATCACACTATTGGGTTCACGAGAACAAGACAAGACGGCATTTAAACATTACTTTTAAGAAAACTACAATGACAAACTATAGGGCTGGAAAAACTGAGATTTTAATTTAACTGAGTCACAAAACAATGCAGGTACATTTGGAAATGTTTGTTAACTTTGTTTGCATAACGTAATCATGATTCTTTCAACTGGTGAACTTTTTTTTCACAAATTAAAACAAAGACTAAAAATTTTAAAATGTAAAATGTGACAGCATTTGCCTGCATTACTACTGATCATTTGTTAACATGTAGTTATGTAAAGACCCATGTCAAATAAATTGCAGATTGCAGTAGATTAATTTTATGTTCACGCTAACAGAACTACAGTTCCCATGATGCTGAGCGTGTGGAACCAGGAAGAAATGACTTTCTGAAATAGACATTAGTTTCACATGTTTTGATACAAGTGATATGCAGCCATCGTGTTTTGATCTGGCAAATCTAAAATGACTTTGGTCAAATGTAGAATTACTCCAGCTTCTGCTTGGTCATTAACACTGCGCCAGCTGCTGAACTCCGGTGAAAAAAAGCAGCCACGGGAGATGCAGGGAACACCAAGTGCAGGTTGTGTTGCGTAAAGCACTTAGGCTGAAGCCCAACCCTGAGCATTTACCCTTCGTCTTACCCCCACCCCTACCGCCAAGGGGAAGAAGCCGCTAAGAAATGGGACCGGTTGCTGGCTGTGACGTAGGCAGATGCAAAAAGTGTATATAATATATGTTTTATTTTACACAAAGTAAGGTGAATACATTTGTACATTATTTAATTTTTGTATACCGTCAAACCTGTCTTAGCGGCCACCTGCCTATAGCGGCCACTGAAAAATCCCCCGCAGAAAATTTACGTGTTATAGACCCTGTGTATAGCAGTCACCTGTCTAACGCGGCCAGCCACCCATTTTGTATCCCTCGGTCAATATCTGACCGCATATAGTGGTAGTTCTAGTTCCTAGTTCGACATAAAAAAGCTGTATTCTTACTTTGCAATGCCGCCCTGAAAAGATTCAATGACGGCCAAAACGGTAATCTTCCCACTTTGCAATGCCGTGAATAGATTCTAAAATAGCCAAAATACCTGAATAAAACATCTAAAATATCACTTAATTGACGACTAATTAGAGATTAGAAGCCCATTCAATAAGAAAGGAGCGATGGTATTGTTAGTTTACGACGATCTTCGCAACTCCTCCGCACTCAATTGTTCACGCACACACCCATTCATGATTGTTTCATGCGTATCGTCTACATATATCCTCGGGCTCGTTCACTAAAATTTTTATTTCTTGCTTTTAAAATCGTGTTTTTAAAAAAAAATCAAAGATGGAAATTTGTGACGTTCTGCAGGACAGGAGCGAGCGTCCCCTGTCCTGCGCTTTTATTTGGCGGGCTGTGGCTTTGCCGGGGAGGAAGAGGCAGCCGCTTCATGCCTGGTGGTCAATTAACATTTGTGGCGGATAAAAGGCCAACGCCGTCGAATGTGCGGCGCTGGTTCGTTGTTGTTATTGATATTACTAGTTTCCTCACAGGAGCTGTTACCTAGATTTACCTACCTGTTTATGTGTCAACAGAGCGTTTTCCCCTATGTCTCTTGGTTTTGCTCCAGTCTTTTTGTGAATACATGTTAATAAGTGTGCGCACAAATTCAAAATGGCCGCCAACCTGTCTACAAGTATAGCGGCCACTTTTACCGTTTCCCTTCAGTGGCCGCTATAGACAGGTTTGACAGTACTCTACCTCAGGAAATCATTGTTTTTGAATAAAAGGGACACATTTTTGTAAACTGTGATTATTGCCAAACATACTGTAAATTCTGGTGTATAAATCGCATGTGTCCAAGTCATAAAATGGAATATTGTGGCACGCCTGAGTCCTTGAGGACCAGACAGCTCTTTATTTTACAGAAGCTCGTCATAAGCTTTGAAAAAACTCACAATGAGCTTGTCAACCCATGGAGATTGCGGACGTCATTAGTCTATATAACAGTCCAACTCACTGTGTCATATTATAAACAACACTAAACTCATCACACAGCAACTTCCCACTCAAAAGGCGTACCTAATAATATACAAATATGTACCAATATATAAAGGAAATTAAAGTTTTCCCATAATGCATTACATTGGAGGACAAGCAGCATAGAAAATGGATGGACAATCCACCACAGGGAGCCAGAGGAGCCCAGAGGGAGGCTGACGTCATTGCAGCGCCCCAATGAACTCGTATTGGTACATGCTTGTATATTTCTCAGGTATACCTTTTGAGTGTTAAGTTGCCATGTGATGAGTTTAGTGTTCTTAGTAAGATGACACAATGAGTCAGACTGGTATATTGTATACTGTTATACATGATGATCTCCTGCCATTTCCAATGGGTTGAC